>NC_133455.1:75511792-76809708 GCF_048565385.1 Saimiri boliviensis
CCTGAAGTCTCAGCTTTTCACAAGGCTGAGGTGGAAGAATCATTTGAACCCGGGAGGCAGAGGTTGCAGTGAGCCAATATCTCGTCACTGCACTGCGGACTGAGCAACAAAGACTCCATCTCAAAAATTTTAAAAAAGCATTTATTGTCACATTCCTCTCAAATTTAAAAAGCACCTGATAGCTATCACATTTCTAAACATCCAGTCACTAAATGATCATATTTTAGTGTATTTTCTTTCTTTTTTAGTGTCATTTTTTCTTATGCATGTATATATTCTAAATACATTATATATGTCATTTTTCCATTTGTATATCATAAAAATAGTACATTATTCTTAAATATTATTTGAATATAAAGATTTTTAATTATCACATTGAATTACGTTAGAAATTATTGTATTTCTAACTAATCTGTAATTGCAAATTGTCCTACTATAAATCAAGCATAGAAGAGTATTCTTGTCTCTTGGTTGTCTGTATAATAAATGTTAACATGCGCTTCAAAAGGATTATGCTATTTTCCTGTCAAACAATTATTATATAATATCTCACTGCTTTCTGAGTTGCTTATTCCACCCTTAAATGATACTGATTAAAATCAAAGATAATGTTGGAGATAATATCTTTAAGATACCTTCATAATCTAATGTTACTCCAAGCATCCACTCAGTGAACATAGCCACTTTACACTGAATCTTTTCATGTGCAGTAAGTTTAGAGAGGAACAAAGAAAGGAGGACTGGGATGGAAGTTAGAGAAAAGTGGAGTGGCAAGCGAGGAAAAGAAAGATTTGCTGCAAATAAAAAAGAAACAAGTGAAAGGGAACAACAGAAATAAACAGAAGCAAACAAAATAGTCAGATATTAGAAAAGGAGCCCAATGGAGATAGGTCAAAGTTACATAGGAAAATACTAATTCCTAACTTAGATATTACTCATTCCTTGTAGCCATGCAAAGCTAATCATACTTACTACCCTTCAATAAGCAAACAGTGAACACTCACTTTATTCCACCAATAGAGGAATTATACCTCCATTGTTTAGCAAAGACACATAGATAAGGAGTGGTGTTCTTGCCCAAGAACAATGACTCTAAACTGAAGGAAATTTCACCCAATGTGGAAAAGTTTAATTCTATAATCTACTAATTTATTAACAAAAACTTCAGCAGTTATATGTTTTGGTTTAGAATGACTTGAATATGTTTAAAAAATATTGAGGCCCATAAAGAGATGGTATTCATGTGGGCCATACCTGTTAATATTTTTCATATTACAGATAAAAATTGAGTAAATAAAATATTCAATTGTAAAATCATTATAATATAATTAGATGCTAACATAAATTTTTAATATACAATTTCCAAATAAAATACTTTAGTGAGCAGAATGGTATTGTATTACATACACTTAAACCTCTAATGTCTGCTTTAATAGAAGGCAGGCTATTGCTTTTATTTGTTTCTACATTCAATCTATAACAATACATTGTTTTGGTTGAGATAAATTAAGAACATTCAGTCTCACATGGATAGTTAATTAGATATGCAATAATTGTGGAAATGTGATAATTGATACTACAGAGAAAGTGAACAAATGATAGTGTTTTAATGTTTAGTTGCAATGTAAAATCTCAAACAATTAGTGCATTCATTTTGCCTTGTAAAATCCATTGACCTGTTTTCTCTTTGCGTAAGTCTTTTATTCATACTTAAATTTTACAAAATCAAGCATTGATTATTTGGAACATATTGGTTCATTAAGTTCTGCAAATATTCCAAATGTTTGACATACTTCATTACTCGATAACAAAAAGCCATATTTTTAATATCACATCCATTCTGGTCAGTAAAGTATTTTAGTCCTGATGCTTTCAAGCCCCCGGTGGGTAATACATGCTTTTCAGAATTTTTATTTTCACTTGAAGCTTCAGATTTTATCCTTGACAAAATTACTTTTAGCCTGTAATCCCAGTATTTTTGGAGGCCAATACAGGCAGATCACTTAAGCCCAGAGCTCAAGACCAATCTGGACAATATGGCAAAACTCTGTCTATACAAAAAATTAAAACAAATTATTCAGGTATGGTGGCACATGCATGTAGTCCCAGCCATTTGGGAGGCTGAGGTACAAAGATCACCTAAGCCTGGGAGGATGAGGCTGCTGTGAGCCAAGCCATATAATCATGCCACTGCATTCCAGCCTGAGTGAGACTCTCTCAAAACAACCACTACCATCACCGTAACAACAAAAACCTTTCAATTGTTTTCATTTAAGTTGTAGGCTCTTTGTCCATTGTTAAGAAAAATGTGTATCAAATTCTCAAGTCTGGATAACCATAGTAGTAAGCTTTTGGCCAACGGCATTTGAAAGCAGAAAACCGACAGATATAGGCATGTGTATGACCTATATGACAGTTTGTTAGTTGCTTACATTACGGTGCCTTCCTTTTCTTAGTCTCTCAAGACTTCTTCCCCATTTCTTATTGAACATATGATGTTTTACATACAAATTCTAATTTGGTATTTGGCAAGCCTGACCCTTCTGTAATAAGGAAAATTAAGTAACACAAAGCAAGCATAGCAAAGCAATCTTATCACTAAGTGAACAGAAAATAAATATTTGATCCAATCCTATATTTTTTAAAGAAAGAAACATCTCCAAATGCATGGAACAGGATTTCAAAATGTTGAAAGGGAAATGTCAAAATATTTTAATAAGTGGGAAATCAAAAGCTGGTTTTGAGAGATGAATAGAGTTCTGAAACCACAGAGATAAATCAGTAATATGTAATATTCAAAGATCATGTAAAAAGACCATGCTGATCTATAAATAACTTTGTAGGTAATAATTTTAAATTTCAGGTATTGTGTATTTATAGCCATGGCAAGACCAACTTTTGTTAACATCAAAATTAAAAAGTTTAAAAATTGCTTTAGTGAGTAAATTAGCATGTCTTTATTTTTAAATTAAACGTTTTACTTTGAGATAATTATAAATTAACATATAGTTGTGTGAATTAATACAGATAGATCCCTTTTACTCTTTAATGCTTCCTTCAATAACTTACAAAACTGCCATATAATATCACAATCAGGAATTGACCTTGACACAATCTACTAATCCTGTTCAGATTTCTTAAATTTTATTTGTGTTTATTTGTGTGTCTCTGTTTATTTCTTGGCTATTTTATCACATACATAGATTTGTGTATCTATTACTATAGTCAAGATACTTAACTGTTCCTTCATTACAAAGATCTTTTTTATTACTCTTTTATAACCATACTTACTTGCTGCCAGCCACTTACCACCACTCTGGTCTTTACCTCTGTGTGATGGAAAATTTTATGTGTCAATGTGGCTAAGCCAAGGATATCATATATGTGAGTAAACATTTTCCATCTTTCTGTAAAGGTGATATGAATGAGATTAACATTTAACTTGGTGGATTTTGAATAAAGAAAACTGTCCCCCATTATGTGGGTTTCCCTTGACTAATAAGCTGAAAGCCCAAATAGGGAAAACTAGTTTGATCCCCCTTGAGCAACAGGGAATTTTGCCAGCAGACATTCTTTGGACATGAAGACTTCAACTATCGTGTTGGCTTTTTTCCAGGTCTCCAGCCTGCCCGCCCTGCAGATTTTGGACATGAGAGCTCCACAATCATGTAAGTCAATATCTAAAAATAAGTCATATATAAAGAGACTTCACAAATTTCAGTGGAAAAGGTTATTCAAAGGTAAAAATAAAAAGTATAAACTTTATTTTTGGGACACAAGCTTCATGAAGTTCAAAAGACTTTGTAAGTGATAATACCAGCCATTTAACCCATCCCTAAAGAACTGAGGGCCTAAAAATTTAACCATAGGAATGCAATCTCTTTTTACATTAATAACTGAAGAAAAATAAGTGCCCTTTAAAGAATGTTTAATATTTATGAAAAAAAAAATGTCAGAAGGAGCCAAATGGGGACTGTGAGCAAAGGTCATGCTTTCCACTATTTTGTGACCATTGCTTTGGTTGTGCTTTGTCTTCAGGATTGTACCAGTAAAAGCATGTTTCATCTCTCGTTACAAGTCTTCAAAAAAAAAAATGCATCAGGATCTTGATTGTACTTGATTTAAATTTCCATTAATAGTACTGCTCTTGTCTGCTACTGATCTGGACACAATGATTTTGGTACCCATCTGGTGTAAAGTTTGCTTAACTCTTATTTTTGAGTCAGAATTGTGCAGGCTGAAGCAATTGAGCAATCTGTGGTGTTAACTACTGTTTCTGCTGCTACTTGTCTGTCTTCAGTTAGAGCATAAACAAGGTGAATTTTTTTCTTGGCAAATTGATGTGGATTGTCTCCCACTGTGGGTTTTATTTTCAGCATTGTATTGTCCCATCTTAAAATGAGGTATTTGTAAACTGCTCATTTGCAGCATTATCCCCATATCACATTGTCTTTTTCTTCCTCCATAGATTTTGGGGGAATAGGTGGTATTTGATTATCTGAGTAAGTTATTTATTGGTGATTTGTGAGATTTTGGTGCATCCATCACTCAAGCAGTATACACTGAACCCACTTTGTAGTCTTTGTTCCTCACCCTCTTCACACCCTTTTCCCCTGAATCCCCAAAATCCACTGTGTCATTCTGATGCCTTTGCATCCTCATAGTTAGCTCTATGAGAACCAATGATGTTTGGTTTAATGAGAACACACGATGTTTGGTTTTCCATTTATGAGTTACCTCACTTAGAATAATAATTTCCAATTCCATCAAGGTTGCTGCAAATGCCATTAATTCATTCCTTTTTATGGCTGAGTAGTATTCCATCGTGTATATATATATATATATATATATATATATGTATGTATATATGTATATATGTATATATATATGTATATATATGTATGTGTATATATATATGTATATATGTATGTGTATATATGTATATATGTATATACATATACATATATATATAATATACATATACACTACAGTTTTCTTTATTGATTCATTGATTGATGGACATAGGAGTTGGTTCCACATTTTTGCAATTGCAAATTGTGGTGCTGTAAACATGCATATGCAAGTATCATTTTTGTATAACAATTTCTTTTTCTCTAGGTAGATATCCAGTAGTGTGATTGCTGGATCAAATGGTAGTTCTAATTTTAGTTCTTTAAGGAATCTCCATACTGTTTTCCATAGTGGCTGTACTAATTTATATTTCCACTACCAGTGTAGAAGTGTGCCCTCTTTATCTCATCCACGCCAACATCTATTTTTTTTTATGATGGCCATTCTTGTGATTTTGATGTGCATTTCACTGATCATTAATAATGCTGAGCATTTTTTCATATGTCTGTTGGCCATTTATATCTCTCCTTTCAAGAATTGCCTGTTCATGTCTTTAGTCCATGTTTTTATGGGATTTTTTTTTTCTTACTGATTTGCTTGAGTGTGTTGTAGATTCTGGATATTAGTCTTCTGTCAGTTGTACAGATTATGAAGATTTTCTCCCACTTTGTGGGTTGCATTTTACTCTGCCTACTGTTTATTTTGTCATGTGAAAGCTCTTTCAAATTAAGTTTCAGCTATATATCTTTGTTTTTATTTCATTTGCTTTTGAATACTTGGTCCTGAAATCCTTGCCTAAGCGAATGTCTAGAAGAGTTTTTCTGATGTTTTCTTGAATAATCTTTAGAGTTTCAAGTCTTAAATTTAAGTCCTTGATCCATCTTGAGTTGATTTTTGCATAAGGTGAGAGACAAGAATCCAGTTTCATTCTCCTAAATGTGGCTAGCCAATTATCTCAGCACCATTTGTTGAATAGGGTGTCCTTTCCCCATTTTATGTTTTTGTTTGCTTTATTGAAGATCAGTCGGCTGTAAGGATTTGGGGTTATTTCTGGGTTCTGCATTCTGTTCCATTGGTCTATGTGCCTATATTTATACCAGTACCATTCTGTTTTGGTGACGATGCTCTTAGTTTGAAATCAGGTAATGTGATGCCTCTGGATTTGTTATTTTTGCTTACTCTTGCTTTGGCTATGTGGGCTATTTTTTGGTTCTATGTGATACATAGAATTGTTTTTTTCTAATTCTCTCAAGAATGATGATGGTATTTTGATGGGAATTACATTGAATTTGTAGTTGGCTTTTAGCAGTATGATTATTTTCCCAGTATTGATGCTACCCATACAAGAGCATGGGATGTGTTTTCCTTTGTTTGTGTCATCTGCATTTTGTAATTTTCCTTGTAGAGCTCTTTCATCATCTCCTTAGGTGCATTTCTAAGTATTGTTTTTTTTGTTTTTGTTTTTGTTTTTGTTTTTTTTTTTACAGCTAATGAAAAAGAAATGGAGTTCTTGATTTGATTCTCAGGTTTACTGTTGGTGTATAGCAGACCTACTGATTTTTGTACATTAATTTTGTATCCTGAATCTTTTCTGAAGTCGTTTATCAGTTCTAGAAGCTTTTTGGAGGAGTCTTTAGGTTACCTATGTATACAGTTATATCATCAGCAAACAGTAACAGTTTGACTTCCTCTTTACTTACTTAGATGTCCTTTATTTCTTTCTCTTCTGTGATTACTTTGGCTAGGACTTCAAGTACTATGTTGAATAAAGTGGTGAGAGTGGGTGTCCTTTTCTTGTTCCAGTTCTCAGAGGAAATGCTTTCAACTTTTCCCCATTCAGTATTATATTGGTTGTGAGTTTGTCATAGATGGCTTTTATTACATTAAGGCGTGTTCCTTGTATGCTGATTTTGCTGAGGGTTTTAATTATAAATGGAGGCTTATTTTGTCAAACGTGTTTTCTGAGTCTATTGAGATAATCATGTAATATTTTTGTTTATAATTATCTTTATGTGGTGTGTCACATTTATTGACTTGCATATGTTAAACCATCCCTGAATCCGTAGTATGAAACCCAGTTGATCATGGTGTATTATCTTTTTGATATGTTGCTGGATTCAGTTAACTAGTGTTTTGTTAAGTATTTTTGCATCTATGGTCGTCAGGGATATTGGTTTGTAGTTGTATATTTTAGGTTATGCTATTTTCTGGTTTTGGTTTTAGAGTAATACAGACTTCATAGAATAATTTAGGGAGGGTTATCTTTTTCTCTGTCTTGTGGAATAGTTCCATAACATTTTTACCAATCCTTCCTTGAATGTCTGGTTGAATTCAGCTATGAATCTGTGGTTCTGTACTTTTTATTGGAGGTGGTGGTAATTTTTAAATTACCTTTTCAATCTTGTGGCTCGTTTTTGGTCTGTTCATGATGTCTAATTCTTGATTTATGCTAGGAGGGTTGTATTTTTCCAGGAATATATCCGTCTCCTCTAAGTTTTCTAGTTTATGTATTTAAAGGTGTTTATAGTAGTGTTGATTAATCTTTTGTATTTCTGTGGTTTGGGTTGCAATATCTCCTGTTCCTTTTTCTTTTTTTCCTCTCTAATTGAGGTTATTTGGATTTTCTAACTTACTTTCTTGGTTAATATTGCTAATGTTTTATCAATTTTATTTATCTTTTCAAAGAACTAGTTTTTTAATTTACTTATCTTTTGTGTTATTTTATTTCAATTTCATTTAATTTTGCTCTGATCTTGGTTATTTCTTTTCTTCTGCTGGGTTTGGGTTTGGTTTGTTCTTGTTTCTTTAGTTCTTGGAAGTTTGATCTTAGATTATCTGCTTATTCTCTTTAAGATTTTTTGATGTAGGCATTTATGGCTATGAACTTTTCTGTTAGCACCACCTTTGCTGTATCTCAGAGCTTTTCGTAGGTTGTGTCACTATTACTGTTCAGTCCAAATAACTTATTTTCCATCTTCATTTTATTGTTGACCCAATGATCATTCAGGAGTAGGTTATTTAATTTCCATCTATTTGTATGGTTTTGAAGGTTCCTTTTAAAGCTGATTTTCAGATTTATTCCACTGTGGTTTGATAGAGTACTTGATATAATTTCTGTTTTCTTATATTAATTGAGACTTGTTTTGTGGCCTATCATATGGCCTATCTTGTAGAAAGTTCCATGTGCTGATTAATAGAATGTATATTCTGGAGTTGTTGGGTAGAATGTTCTGTAAATATCTGTACAGAATATTTGTTCCAGGGGACAGTTTAAATCCATTGTTTCTTTGTTGACTTTCTACCTTGATGACCTGTCCAGTCCTGTCAGTGGAGTATTGAAGTTCCTCACTATTAGTGTGTTGCTATTTCATTTCTTAGGTCTGGTAGTAATTGTTCGATAAATTTGGAAGCTCCGTTGTTAGGTGCGTATATATTTAGAATTGTGATATTTTTCTGTTGAACAAGGCCTTTTATCATTATACAGTGTCCTTCTTTGTCTTTTTTAACTGATGTTGCTTTAAAGTTTGGTTTATCTGACATAAGAATGGCTATTTCAGCTGGCTTTGGGTGTTTGTTTGCATGAAATGTCATTTTTCACTTCTTTATTTTAAGTTTATGTGAGCCTTCGTGTGTTAGGTAAGTCACTTGAAGGCAGCAGATAATTACTTGGTGAATTCTTATCCATTCTGCAATTCTATATATTTTAAGTGGAGCATTTAGGCTATTTATGTTTAACATTAGTATTGAGATGTTAGGTACTATTGCTTTCATCATGCTATTTGTTTACGGTGTGCCTTTTTTATTTTAAATTTTATTTTTATTTTATAGACAGAGATTTTTGCTTTAAAGAAGTTCTGTATTGTTGTTTTTCTGGATTTGTTTGAACATTTAGAGCCCCCTTTAGCATTTCTTGTAGTGCTGTCTTGGTAGTGGCAGATTCTCTCAGCATTTGTTTGTCTGAAAAAGACTGTATCTTTACTTCATTTCTGAAGCTTACTTTCACCATGTACAAAATTCTTGGCTGATAACTATTGCTCAAGGAGGCTGAAGATAGGGCCTCAATCCCTTCTAGTTTATAGGTTTTTGCTGATAATTCTATTGTTAATCTAATAGGTTTTCCTTTATAGGTTACCTGAACCTTTTGTCTAACAGCTATTAAGATTCTTTTCTTCATCTTGACTTTAGATAATCTGATGACAGTAAACCTAGGTTATCATCTTTCTGCAATCAATTTCCCAGGTGTTCTCTGAGCTGCTTTTATTTGAATGTCTAAGTCTCTAGCAAGGCTGAGGAAGTTTTCCTTGATTATTCTCCCAAATGTTTTCTAAACTTTTAGATTTCTCTTCTTCCTCAGGTATGCCAGTTATTCTTAGGTTTGATTGCTTACAATAAAACTTTTTATTGGCTTTGTTCTTCTTTTTAATTCTTTCTTCGTCTTTGTTGGATTGGGTTAATTTAAAAACGTCTTTGAGCTCTGAAGTTCGTTTTTCTGCTTGTTTTATTCCATTGCTGAGAACTTCCAGAACATTTTGTATTTATCTAAGTGTATCCTGTATTTCTTGAAGTTGTGATTGTTTTTTATTTATGCTATTTCATTGAAGATATCTTCCCTCATTTCTTGTATCATTTATATATTTATATTAATATATATTAATATATTAATTTAAAATGATATATCATTTATATATACATAAATATATATATATATATATATATATATATATATTTCCTTAACTTGAAATTCACTTTTCTCTGGTTTCTCCTTGATTAGCTTATAACTGACTTTCTGAATTGCTTTTCATGTAAATCAGGGATTTCTTCTTGGTTTAGGTCTATTGCTGGTGAGCTAGTATGATATTTGGGGGATTTTAAAGAACCTTGTTTAATCATATGAATTGTTTTTCTGGTTCCTTCTCAGTTGCCTACTAGGACTCAAGGGTGCTCTTAAAATTCTTTTGTCTCACAGGTGGTGTTCTCTTGATGTAGCACTTTCCTCCTTTTCCCAGGGATGTGGCTTCCTAAGAGCCAAGCACTAGGGATTGTTATCTCTTTTCTGGATCTAACCACCCAGTGGTAGACCAATGGGTCTACCAGGTTCTGGGCACATACTGGAGGTTATCTGCACAGAGCTCTGTGATGTGAATTGTCAGCAGGCCTCACAGCCATGGATACCAGCACAGTATTTGGGATGTCTCCTGGGCTGCAGGAGCAATCTGCCTTCTTTACAGAGTCTGTGGGTTCTCTTGACTTTCCTGGTTTATTCCTGCAGTAGTTTGGGAGTAAAGTTCATGATGCAAGTCTTCACACATTGCTCTCTCTGTCTGAGTGGGAGCTGCAATCTAGTCCTGCCTCGTGTCTACCATTTTTCCCCTGGTCCTGTCTTAATTACTATAGCTCTGTAGTAAGCATTAATATTGAGTAGAGTGATTTCTGTTAATTTATTTTTCAAGATTGTTTTAGATATTCTGAAACTTGGGCCTTTCTGTAAAAATTTTAGAATAAGATTGTCATTGTCTGTATCTACAAAAAACCTCCCTGATTTTTGGATAGAAATTGATAAATTAGAAAAAAATGAAAACTATAATGTTAAGTTTTTCAATCCATGGACATCATGTATCTTTCTATTTATTTAAATCTCTTAATTTTTTTATTTTGTAATGTTCAGCATACAAATCTTGAATATGTTTTGCTAAGATTATAACTGTCTCATTTTCTCTGAAGCACTAATAAATGATATTTTAAAATTAATTTTCTAGAATATGAAAGTTTGACTTTTTTGTATTGACCTTTTTTGTGATTATGCTGAACTCATGTATTAGTTCAGGGAGGTTATTAAAATTTATTTTTTGGAATTGTCTATGTTTGTCATTATGTCATTGAAGATAAGGATGATTATATTTCTTTCTAATCAGCACCCTCCCTCTCTTCTTTCTTCCTTCCTTCCTTCTATCCTTCCTTCCTTCTTTCCTTCTTTCCTTTTATTTTTACTTTTTCTGAAATGTTTAATACTATGTCATGTAAGAGTGACAAGGGCATACTTAACTTGCCTTAGGATGAATCTTAAAAAACAAGATTCAGTTTTTCATTGTTAACTATGATAATAGCTGTATTTTCATTTAAGATGACCTTTAGCAAATTGAGATAGATCTTTATTTCCTAATTTACTAAGAGTTTTTAATCATACATTGGTATTAGACTTTTTCACATGCTTTTATTGTGTCATTTAATATGATTATATAATTTTCCTTCTTTAGCTTGTTAATGTGGTACATCAAATGATTTTAGAATTTTGAACCAGCCTTGCATATTTGAAGTCACACTTGGTCATGCTGTATATTTGTTTTTTACATTTTTGAGTTGATTTGCTAATATTTTTCTGAGAATTATGGCATCTGAATTTGCAAGAGATATTGGCCCATAGTTGTATTAGTTTCCTGGGACTGACATAACAAATTACCCCAAACTGGGTGGCATGAAATAACAGAAATTCATTCTTTTACTCTTCTGGAGACAAGAAGTTCAAAATCAAGGTGTTGACAGGGATATGTTCACTCCAAAAGCTATTGGGGAATGCTATGAATTAAATGATGTGTCCTGAACATTCATATGTTGGAGTCCTAATACCAATTTCATGGTGTTTTTTGGAACATAATTAAGTTTAGATGTGATCATAAGGGCGGGGGACCCTGCCAATTTTCCTATTTTAGTCCAGAGGGACTAATTTCAGATTTCTGAATTCCAGAACTGAAAATTAATACATTTATGTTGTTTAAAGCCACCATATTTATGGCAGTTGGTTATAGCAGCAATAAGAAATTAAAACAATAAAAATTTCAGAATTTTATATTACAGTGTTCATCTTTCTTTCCTAAAGTTCCACACCTTCTTTTCTTATTGATTTATTTTTTCTGTTTGAAGAGTTCCCTTTAACCATTTCTTATGGGTACATCTACTGGTGACAAAGCTTTAGTTTTCACCTCTCAGATTGTCTTTATTCCATTTTCATATCTAAAGTTTAGTTTCACCCTATAGAAAAATTGGCAGTTTACAGTTTTGTTTTTACAGCATTTGAAAAATGTGTCATTTCCTTCTGGCCTACATTTTTTAAGATTTAAAAAAAATAGGCCGTCATTCAAATGAGTGTTGACTTACAGATAATCTCTGATTGCTTTTCTTATTTTTATTTTTTTAGTTTTCAGAAATTTAATTATGATATGTCTTGGCATAAATTTTTTGGGTTTATTCTGTTTAGGATTAATTCATCTTTTTCAATTTTTAGTTTCATAACCTTTGTCAAATTTGTGAGTATTTTAGCCATTTTTAAAATACTTTTTCAACTCATGTTATTCTTTCTCCTCCTTCTGATATTCCAATATGATCTTTAGATATTTTTTATTATCCCACAGATGCCTGAGGCATTGTTCTTTTATTTCTAGTTTTATTTTGTTTGTTGTTCAGATAAAGCAAATTTTTTTTCTTGTATTGTCAGAGTCACTAATTTTATTTACCGTCTCCACTATAGTATTGGGCCTTCCAATGGCTATTTGAAATTCTGTAATTTCCATTCAACTTTTCAAATAATTTCTATGTCTTTGCTAATATTTTCAACTCTTTGATTTATTTCAAAAATATTTGCAATTGCTTGTTGAAGGACTTGTACGACGACTGCCCTAGATGTATTGTTAAATAGTTCCAACATCTGATTCAGGTTGCTGTTGGCATCAGTTGATTGATTGTTCTCATATAAGGCATGACTTTTCTGGGACTTGCTATAGTATGTTATTTTCTATTATACCTGGGGCATTTAAATGTTGCATTAGAAAGTGTTAATTCTATTTAATTATTATATTTTAGCAGATAGCTGCTCTGTTTAGGTTTAAGTTGTAGATTGTGACTTTTTTTATCTGCATTTCTACTAATTACTTCAATTTCTGAGCACTTGAGATGCTAGTCTGGCTTGCTTTTCCCTACTCTGTTTGAGCTCCTTCTGAATCCTAATGATGCTTCCTTCAGTATTGGAAGTTGCTTCATTTGGTGTTCTGGCCACTTGACATAGGATGGATTCCTGTACAAGGGACAGCATTTCCCTGGGTCTATTCTGCAGCCTCCTTGGTCCTGGTGGGCTCTCAGCTCTATCACTCTATCATCTACCAGTGAGAGATGGAAGCATCTACCTGGGTTGATTTATCTCTGTGTGTGGAAGATGGAGAGATGAGGAATGTAAATGGTTCTCTGCCATTTTATGGAAGGTCAGGAGACTTCAAATCTAAATTACTTTATGTCATTAAGTGGACGGATATGAAATAGTTGGCCTGAGTTTCTTCTATCACTGACTGGAAAGCCAGGAGCCACTGGGACTGCATGACTTTCTGTTGCGGGATACAAGATTCAAAAATGCCTTTTCTGGAACATATTTTGCCGTTCAGTGAAGGGCCAGAAGATGTGGCGATGTTGGCACTCCTAGTGTGAGTAAAGAGACTGCTGCTTTCAGTGGGGATAGAGCATAGGATAGTGGGCCTATCCCAATTCTGCAGTTGCCTCTGCTGCTGGCAGGTCAGGCCCACTGCTCCTGGCAGGTGTGGGACCCAAATGAGTTCTGCTGGTGCTGCTGCTATGGCCAGATCGAGTCTGCTCCTGCTACGAGTTGTGGGTCACTTTACTAAGTTCCTGGCAAACATTCTCTCCCAGTCCTCTGAGCAGGGAGGGGAAGCTTTTCTTATTCTCCTTTTCTCTCCTCCTCCTCTTCCTCCTCTTCTTCCTCCCCTTCTTATTCCTTTTCTCCTCCTCCTCCTCCTTTTCCTCCTCATTCTTCTCCTCCTCCTCCCTCTCCTTCCTCCTCCTCTTCCTTCTTTCTCCTCTTCCTCCTCCCCCTCCCCCCACTCCTCCTTCCTTCTCCTCCTCCTTCCCCCCTCCTCCTTCCCCCTCCTCCTCCTTCCCCTTCCTTCTCCTCCCCCTCCTCCTCCTCCCCCCTCCTCCTCCTCCCCCCACCTCCCCCTCCCTCCCATCTCCTCCTCTGCCCCCTGCCCCCAACTTCTTCTCCTTCTTCTCTGTCTATGCCTATTGGCAGTTCTAAGTTGCAGCGTTTGAAGGAGCTCAGTCTGGTATATGTGGGAGATTTAAAAAATTCCAGGGCACTTATTTCAGTGTCATAATTTAAGTCCTCAAAGATTAGTCAGGTCACACTTTTTTCACCTTTCACTGTCCTAGATATAATGTCTGTTGAGTTACCTCTAGGGTATTTGTATTTTGTATATTCAGAAGCATAAGGAAAAGAGAATCTCTGTCATATAAGAACAAAAAATAACTGAATATTCATTTTTATATTGAATTCTATATGCATATGTGCTTTATCCTATATGCAATGTTTTGAATATGTCCCCCAAAGTCTATGTTGGAAACTTAATCCTCAATGCAACAGTGTTGAGAGGTGAGACCTTTAAAGGGTGATTACATCATGGATCATGAGTTAGTTATCTCAAGAATGGGTTCTACTAGAAGAATACATTGGACCTGTTGTCATTCTGTCTCTAATGGATGTGCCTTTGCCCTTCTGACTTTCCACCATGGATGACTCAGGAAGAGGCCTTTGACAGATGCTAGCACCTTGATATTGGACTTCATTGTAGACCTTGAATCTGTCTAGAATTAAATTAAATAATTTACTCTGTGTAAATTATTTAATTCCATTCTAGACAGATTCTCTACATATTACCTCTCCGTGCCTTAAATCTGACCCTGTAACTATGTCACAGGTGACTACACCTGTGCAATCTTCATATAGTTAGCTTTCTCTAACTGCAAATCTTTGTCATTCATGTGTAGTATTGCTCCCTCGGAGTTGACTTGATGTAGACAGACATTATAATCCACCACAGTAAGACTTTGAACACTCAGTGGCCAGAGGACATTAAAGTTAGAGTCAAATGGAATATTGGCTGATTTAGTTATAATTACTTAATCAGTTAGGGACATCCTTAAATAATTAGCCTTTAATTCTCTAAGTTTGAAGTAAAAAAGAACAGCACATAGGATCATCCAACAACCTTCTTTCTATTAGAACCCACCTGCTAAAACTGCATGGAAGCCAACCTAAGCAAACCTATCCCAAAATAACACTAGCAAATGGTAATTACAATATATAATTATAATCACATAATCTTGCTTAAATGTCCTTAGTGATTCTGCATAGAATATTACAAATATCTCACAAATCTCAATCTGTCAGTGTTTCCCATATTTGTAAAGCATCGCACATCCTGTTGGGTACAGAATATAGATTTTTTAGGGGGCATGTCAAAAGTTAAAGCAGCAGAAAAACATTTTCTAATAAGTGACTTCACTTATCAAACAGTAGAACCTGAAAAAGATCTGTGGCACCTGAAATCATTTAATGTTTTTATGGCAGTGATAAAAATCACTTCAGGTGTTGCTGCAGCAACAGCTTTGAAAGCAATAGAGTTTCGATGTTGTGAAGATCCATCAAAAATAAATCAAACCTTGTTTCACTGGTGCCAAAGGAAGTGTGTGTAATGGAAAGTTATTAAGACCAAATCCATGTGCAGTCTTTGGCCCCAGCACAGGACCCTCTTGCCTGAGTATTCCCCAATCAATCACTACCCCTCTCTTTGTTTTTTCTTGATATTGTCAAGAGACTCGTGGGCTGTAGATTATAAAAGGTAAATGCTTTAAGGCTCTGGGATCCTCTCCTAGAATACCATTTGGCAATCACATTACATAAAGACACACACACACACACACACACACACAGAGAGAGAGAGAGAGAGAGAGAGAGAGAGAGACATACACAGAGGAAAAGACAAATGAGAAAGTTAGCTGCAAGTAGTTTTATAGAATCTATTAGCCAGGAATGTTTAACATCTACTAATTTCTAAAATATTTAATGTAAGTAGTCTTGTTTAATATTCACAAAATCCTAGGTATGACCCTGAAGAAATGTTTTTTATCTCACTTTGCATACCAAATATCAAAGCTCATAAAAGTTATGTGTTTTACACAATGTACAAAAGTAACCAATGATGGAATTAGTTTAATATGCATTCTTCAGTGTCATATTATGTATGCCTTCCATTCAACTTTTCTACTTTTAAAGCTAAGTTAAAAAAAAAAAAAGTGTGTGTGTGTGTGTGTGTGTACGTGTGTGTTTCCTCAAGATGGAGTTTCGCTCTTGTTGCCCAGGCTGGACTACAATGAAGTGATCTCACCTTACTGCATTCTCCACCTCCTGGCTTCAAGTGATTCTTTTGCCTCAGTTTCTTGAATAGTTGGGATTAGAGGCATGTGCCACTACATCCGGCTAATTTTGTATGTTTAGTAGAGATGGGGTTTCTCCATGTTGGTCAGGCTGGTCTTGAACTGCCGACCTCAGGTGATCCATCTGCCTCAGCCTCCCAAAGTGCTGGAATTAGAGGCATGAGCTACTGTGCCTGGCTTTTATTTTTTAAAATAGAAATAATTTCTATATAAAAGTAATTTTCTTCTCTAAAAAGTGTTTACATTCATTTTTAAAAGTAAAATATTATTTAAAACTAAGCATACTCTGTAATAACTTTCAGAAACTATAAAAACAAAGTAAAAAAGAATATCTGCTGAGAAAAATACAAAATTAAAATGGAGCTCAAGTTAACGTGACTGAATTGTCACTAAATTGTAATCATCATTGCTTACAATGTGACTATGTACCTGATTGCTAATAGGACAAGTTCACTTTGGTTGCAAATGCATGAATCCATGTTTGAATATGTGATACCTCAATTTTCCACTTTTTGTCTCTCTTTGAAATACATAAAACCAGTATTTCTGTGTAACGTTGTGCTATGCCATTAGCTAGCCTTTAGCTTATGTTTGTGAATCTGCCTCTTTCCCGTGCATATTAGCCCTTGATAAGTGAAGTAGTTCTACTTGGTTCTGTTAAGATTCTAAGTACAGATAGTTGTATAATATTTATTTACAACATGGTCACCAGAAGGTATATATGAGATACAAACTCATACATTTGAGTGTATATAGGCAAAATATGACATATACGTTCATGTATTTTTGTAATTATAACTCAAATGAACACACAATATTAGAAAACAAATCTTTTTGGGGAGAGGAAATTTTTATTTTTGCTTACTTATTGATTTAATATCCACTGGCATACTCAGAGTTTCATGTCTAGTTTACCTTCATGCTGATAATACAACATATTTTAGAGGGCAAAATATAGAAAACAAATCTTGAGTATCTTTGGACCCCAGAAAATAAATCAAGAAACAATATATGTCCACAGATTACAGTTTGAGAAAACTCTGAAATATGTTAATGACAAAACGTGACTTTTTAAAATATGATTTCTTACAAACTTTATCCAAATGATCAATTTTACAATTGAATTAGAATTATTACTGTAAGTAATCTATTTAATGATCTAGAATTATGACTGTAAACATCATGTCCAGATGCCCTGTTAAAGGCAGTACTAGATTATTCATCAGCTACAGTCAATGTATTTTTCTGTGACCAACTTCCATCAGCTCTCCAGTTTAGGGTACATTCTAGGAAGTGATCCTAGATGCTGACTTTATGTTCAAATAACCTGAAGAACTTTAAATAGTAACCATACTTAAGTCCCATCTTCAAAGATTCTTATTTAATTGGTCACAAGTTTTTGGGCATAAGTTTCTTTTAAATAGTTCTCTGAAAATTCTCTCGTAGAGTCAGAATTAAGAATAATTATTCTAGTTAATCAGGAAAAAAATTTTCTTAAAATGTATCATAGAAAGTTTTAAACATCTATGTTTTCTCATGTTATTCATTTTCTGATTTGTGCATACCCATTTTTAAAGGCTAACTTACATCTCCTGAAATAATCACGTCAAGAAACAATACCTTACAACACTTTCCTAGAACAATGTAGGCTACATTGATTACTCTCTTTACTTTTTCCATGGCACTTAAAATCAAATAGTAAAGCATATATTGTAATATTTCAGTCTTTCCTGTATATATCTGTAACCCAGTAAGCCTGTGAGTTTAACTTGGGCCCTGTAAGAGCCCATAATTCCAATAACATATATTAGACATTTGGCAGGGACTTTTCAGAATGAATGAAAAAAATGAGAGAATTTAAAAAGTCATAAGACAATAAATATTTTAAAAGATTACATTCTTTTAATTCAGTGTTGCTCTCAGGCTCTACCTTGGTGTACAGAGTCATTTGTATCTATATTGAATAGGCATTAGCTACTTTATCATTGCTTCTGTGTATTCTTATTGTTCATTATCACTTCTCATTAGATAAGCTTTACACAGGCTCTGCCTATATTCTTTTTTAAATTTTTTTTTATTGTACTCTAGATTCTGGGGTACATGTGCAAATCACGCACAATTGTTGCATAGGTACGCACATGGCAATGTGGTTTGCTGCCTTCATCCCCCGTCATCTTTATCTAGAATTTCTCTCCATGTTATCACTCCCCAACCAACCTACCCACCACTGTGCCTCCCCTGGACCCACCACAACAGACCCCAGTGTGTGATGCTCCCCTCCCTGTGTCCATGTGTTCTCATTGTTCAGCACTCACCTATGAGTGAGAACATGTGGTGTTTGATTTTCTGTTCTTGTGTCAGTTTGCTGAGAATGATGGTTTCCAGGTTCATCCGTGTCTCCCTACAAAGGACACAAACTCATCGTTTTTTATGGCTGCATAGTATTCCATGGTGTATATGTGCTGCATTTTCCCTGTCCAGTCAATCATCGATGGGCATTTGGATTGGTTCCAGGTCTTTGCTATTGTAAACAGTGTCACAATGAACATATGTGTGCATGTGTCTTTATAATAGAACAATTTAAAATCCTTTGGGTATATACCCAATAATGGGATTGCTGGGTCAAATGGAATTTCTAGTTCTAGGTCTTTGAGGAATTGCCACACTGTATTCCACAACGGTAGAACTAATTTACACTCCCACCAACAGTGGAAAAGTGTTCCTATTTCTCCATATCCTCTCCAGCATCTGCTGTCCCCAGATTTTTTAATGGTCGCCATTCTAACTGGTGTGAGATGATGTCTCAATGTGGTTTTGATTTGCATTTCTCTAATGACCTGTGATGATGAGCATTTTTCACATTTGTTGGTCTCATATGTGTCTTCTTTTGAAAAGTGTCTGCTCATATCCTTTGTATCCTTTGACCACTTTTGAATGGGTTTGTTTGGTTTGTTTTTTTTTGTTTTTTTTGTTTTTTTTTTGTTTTTTTTTTTTTTTGTAAATCTGTTTTAGTTCTTTGTAGATCTGGGTATTAGCCCTTTGTTAGTTGGGTAGATTGCAAAAATTTTTTCCCATTCTATTGGTTGCTGGTTCACTCTGATGATTGTTTCTTTTGCTGTACAGAAGGTCTGGACTTTAATTGGATACCATTTGTCTATTTTTGCTTTTATTGCCAATGCTTTTGGTGTTTTAGTCATGAAGTCCTTGCCTATGCCTATGTCCTGAATTTTGCCTAGGTTTTCTTCTAGGGTTTTTATGGCGTTAGGTCTTATGTTTAAGTCTTTAATCCATTTGGAGTCAATTTTAGTGTAAGGTGTCAGGAAGGGGTCCGGTTTCTGTTTTCTGCATGTGGCTAGCCAGTAATCCCAACACCATTTCTTAAACAGGGAATCCATTCCGCATTGCTTGTTTTTGTGAGGTTTGTCAAAGATCAGATGGTTGTAGATGTGTGGCATTGCCTCCAAGGCCTCTGTTCTGTTCCATTGGTCTATATCTCTGTTTTGGTACCAGTACCAAGCTATTTTGATTACTGTAGCCTTGTAGCATAGTTTGAAGACAGGTAGCGTGATGCCTCCAGCATTGTTCTTTTTGCTTAGGATTGTCTTAGCTATGTGGGCTCCCTTTTGGTTCCATATGAAGTTTAAGGTGGTTTCTTCCAGTTCTGTGAAGAGGGTCATAGGTAGCTTGATGAGGATAGTGTTGAATCTGTAAATTACTTTGGGCAGTATGGCCATTTTCATGATATTGATTCTTCCTAACCATGATCATGGAAAGTTTTTCCATGTGTTTGTGTCCTCTTTTATTTTCTTAAGCAGTGGTTTCTAGCTCTCCTTGAAGAGGTCCTTTACATCCTTTGTTAGTTGTATTCCTAGGTATTTTATTCTCTTTGTAGCAATTGTGAATGGCAGTTCATTCTTGATTGGTTTTCATTTAGTCTGTTAATGATTTATAGGCATGCTTGAGATTTCTGCACATTGATTTTGTATCCTGAGACTTTGCTGAAGTTGCTTATCTGTTTAAGGAGATTTTGGCCTAGAAGATGAGATCATGTTGTCTGCAAATAGAGGCAATTTGACTTCCTCTTTTCTTAATTGAATACCCTTTATTTCTTTTTCTTGCCTGATTGCTCTGTCTAGAACTTCCGAAACTATATTGAACATGAGTGGTTAAAGAGGGCATCCTTGTCTGGGTCTACCTTAACTAAGAATTACAAATTGAGTGTCTCAAAGCAACAGAAATGTATTATTTCACAGTTGTGGAGGCAAGAATTTTAAATCAAAGTGTCAGAACACCCATGATCCCCACTCAAAAATCTATGAAAGAGTCCTTCCTCACTTCTTCCAGCTTCTGACAACTCCAGGCAATCCTTGGTGTTCCCTGGCCTGTAAGTATACCACTCTAAATCTCCCTCCATCTGCAAGTTCTCCTCTCCTGTCTCTGTATGTCCTCTTCCTTACTGATAATGACACATCTCATCAGAGGTAGGTACACCCGACCCAGTCCAGTATTACTTATCTTTACTTGATCACATCAGCCAAGTCCCTGTTTCCAAATAAGGTCACATCCTGAGGTTTTTAGATGAACAAGAATTTGTGGGAGATAGTATTCAAACCACTATGCCACCTGATGTACAAAGTGTTACGTATTTACTTATTCACTGCCTTACCACATTAGAATATAGTCATGAGGATCGGGACTTAATTTTTCTTCTTTGTTCACTGTAATATTTCTAGATCCTATGGTGGTATTCAGCAAATTATCGTTGTTTTCAAATTAAAAATTATCTTGTAGTTCAAACATTATTCAGGAATTATATTTCTTTTATGAAAAATACTATAAATCATAAATTAGAATTGAAACCCATAGGATCAAGTATGTCAGTATAAGACTTTAAATTATCAGCATTTTCCTGATTATACTGTGTTATACAGATTGCCCATATTCAGAAATTATTATCTTAGTTTCTGAATATTCTCCTTTACAGAATCTTTACCGTAACTTTTATTATATCAATACTTTGTTCCCTTATTTGTGATGCTCTTTTTTCTTTTATTTATTTATATTCTCAAAAATCTCTCATCTCCTCTCATTTACTAAGGTCAGCCAGGGACAACACTGCTCTGAAGAATAAAAGTGAAATTGAACTTTATTCACACAATAGGCCAAGTAAATTTCTACATTTCTGAGTCACAGAGGATAATATTGAGACACAGATTATTGTCTCTTCTCATATACCCAATTTGAAAAATGGATCCTAAATATAGGAAAATTCTCTATTCTCATCTCTATGACTCTGATTTTAATCAATGTGGTTATCAGTACAGTGGATCATCTGAAGTAATTCATGAATATTTCAATAGCATAAAGGCGTAAACCAGATTTGTAAAACCAGGTAATTTTTAAGACTATTTAACAAAAGAGAAATGATTTGGAGGTTTAAATAAAGTGGAATGGTTTCATATTTTAAATTTTTGCTTGTCCTACTACCAATTCAATTAGTTTAACATCAAACTCACAACAATTTATAACATCAAAAGAGAAAACTACTACATTGGATATTTGAGCAGATTTACACTGAACATACTGCAAATATTGAAAAATTCCTTCAAATAACCAACTGAAATTTAATATTTAAAAAGATGGCATCAGCCAGGCGCGGTGGCTCAAGCCTGTAATCCCAGCACTTTGGGAGGCCGAGGCAGGTGGATCACGAGGTCGAGAGATCAAGACCATCCTGGTCAACATGGTGAAACCCCATCTCTACTAAAAATACAAAAAATTAGCTGGGCATGGTGGCTCATGCCTGTAATCCCAGCTACTCAGGAGGCTGAGGCAGGAGAATTGCCTGAACCCAGGAGGCGGAGGTTGCGGTGAGCTGAGATCACGCCATTGCACTCCAGCCTGGATAACAAGAGTGAAACTCCGTCTCAAAAAAAAAAAAAAAAAAAAAAAAAAAAAAAAAAAAAGATGGCATACAATATACATATTTAAATATAGAATTATTAAGAAAAGTAGACTATAAAAGTATTTCATATGACATTGTTTCTAATCTATGCTAATGACTTCATTGAATGTCTCAAAAATTTTTTTGCCAGTAGGGAGTATTTTAGGTCTTGTATAGAACACAAATAGACTAATTATCTATATGTGTGGAATTTCTCAGATAAATCAGTAAAATATTTGCCACCAGACCCTGTCAACAGGATCTCTATATTGGTTATCTACTATTGTATAACAAATTGCCTCAAACATTGTCAGCTAATAAAATAAACCTTTATTATTTCACGTAGTTTCTGAGAATCAGGAATCTGAAAGCACCTTAGCTGGGTGGTACTGGCTCAGGAGTCATTCAGAAGCAGGTTGTTTATTTTCTATGTAGTTGTGTGGTTTTGAGTGAGTTTCTTAATCCTGAGTTCTCATTTGATTGTGCTGTGGTCTGAGAGACTGTTATGATTTCCATTCTTTTGCATTTGCTGAGGATTGTTTTACTTTCAAGTATGTGGTTAATTTTAGAGTAAGTGTAATACAGTGCTGAGAAGAATGTCTATTCTGTGGATTTGGGGTAGAGAGTTCTGTAGATGTCTGTTAGGTCCACCTGGTCCAGATCTGAGTTCAAGTGTTGTACATCTTTGTTAATTTTCTGTCTCATTGATCTGTTTAATATTAACAGTGGGGTGTTAAAGTCTCCCACTGTTACTGTGTGGGAGTCTAAGTCTCTTTGTAGGTCGTTAAGAACTTGCTTTATGTATCTGGATGCTCCTGTATTGTGTGCATATATATTTAGCATAGTTAGGTCTTCATGTTGCATTGATTCTTTTACTATTATGTGTTGCCCTTCTTTGTCTCTTTTCATCTTTGTTGGATTAAAGTCTGTTTTATCAGTCACTAGGATTGCACCCGCTGCTTATTTTCAGGGCCATCTTAGAGGCTACCCACTACATACATTAATCTACATTTTGGGCAGAAAAATTATATATATGCAGAACTATTCTGTGTATTCAAGGACATTACCATATCGGGCAGCTGAGTGTGGTGGCTCATGACTGTAATCCAAGCACTTTGGGAGGCCACAACGAGTGAATCACTAGAGGACACGAGTTCAGGAACAACCTGGCTAACATGGTGAAACTCAGTCTCTACTAAAAATACAAAAATCAGCAGAAATGGTGGTGTACACCTGTAATCCCAGCTACTGGGGAGGCTGAGGCATGAGAATCACTTGAACCCAAGAGGCAGACGTTGCAGTGAGCTGAGATTGTGCCACTGCACTCCAGCCTGTGTTACAGAGCCAGATTCTCTGTGTCAAAAAAAAAAAAAAAGTTACCATTTTTATCCTCTCCGTCTCTGTGTTCTACCCCATGAAACTAAATGCCAGTCATTATGGAAATAAGAAATTCCCTTTGACATTTCCAGAACATTTTCAGTAGAAAGCAGTATGTGAAATAGGAGCTTCTCTTTGTTTTCAGAGGCTGCTTTTTTTGTTTTGTTTTGTTTTTAAGGAATTTCTGAAGCTATTAGAAATGCAAGAGAAGTTTATCCGAATTAGTCAACAGATCCTTATTTAGAGGCAAGTCAGCCAGCCTGAGCTTCCCACCCCATGTCAAGGTGCATTAGAGTGTTCAGAAAGGTGATACATTGTGACAACAGGAAAGCCTAATGATGTGCATAGCTCATTGAATTTTTAATAGAATATCCCATACATAAATCCCTCTAAGATATACTCCTATACAACAATGACTGTGTCTATTTTTCCATTGTTCTTTATCAAATAACATTAGTGTAGAGTCCCTCAATTCCACCTACTGCAACAAAGCTATGATTATTAAATCAATAAGTCCTTAGCCCGTTCAAATTCTGTTTATAAAACTCTACCACAGTGGTGTCTACAGACTTCAGATGATTATTCCTCTTTAAAACAAATGTAAGTTCAAGGATTAAATTTGTTTTTCTCTGTCAGAATAATGAAACAATAAATTAGTTATTTCAGATTTATTTTACAAGTAACATACTCATATTCCTTGACATGTGCTTGCATGTCAGATGCCAGAGAGTACAATTTTTCATTCACTCACTCATTTGTTCATTTTTCCAGAAGGGAATAAATTTATTCTGCACACTGACTACTTCAGAACCCCATGTTAGCTACCGAGTAGGTTACCAAGATTAATCTCATGTGGATTCTGCCCCTTCAAAAGATCTGTTCTCTCATAAAGAATGTTTATAATGTGTTATGATTATAAGGAAATTAATTGTATTCTTAATCAAAGGCTAGCTCAGGTAAAATGTAGATAAAAATTATCCTCAGATCGATATTACCATAGAAGTCCAAAATGACATAAAACAGAAATATTCTTATAGTTTTAAATATTCAGCTATTTGAATGAAGATACAAATTATTCATTAATACTGACTGCATAAGAACTACTAGACCAAAGTAAATGTCCTTTTATCAGGAGTTTTACTTTATGGCACCAGGTTGACTTAAAGTTACGTTGTTTGAAATGGACCATTTCATGCTTTCTTAGATGACACCAATACAGTGCAGTGCTAGACCCAGCAAATGTGACTTACAAAAGCTAATTGCTGGTTTTAAAAACTATGAAAGTTAAAAAAAAATTAAAAAATAAAAAAAAAAAAACTATGAAAGTTGATTGGCACTGCATTTATAGCTTGAAATCAATGGTCATAGGACTATTTAAATCATAAAAATGCAGAAATATGACAAATCTGAGATTTTTAAAAATTCCCCTCACAGAGCTTGTTGTTAGACATTTATCAGCACACTGCTAAAGCAATGTTTCTAGTCTTAAATTTGTGACTAAATGAGATGGGTTCATTCTAGTATCACATTCAATGTCTTGTCATTTCCTTGAGTTTGATGGCAGTACTATTACCCTCACCAACCAAAAGGATAATTTTCAGTCCAAGGAACAAAGCATTCCAACATCATTCACATTATGTATTTGGGATATATTATACTCCAGAAAAATCAATCTGAGTATTCAAGAAAGAAAATTATCAATAAAAGTGTCTCTTTCATTTGTCTTTAGTGTGATAAATACTTAATTAAGTTCAGATCAGTGAAGATAAAGATACAAAAGAGAAAAAAAAATTGTGGATGAATATATGGATAGATGAAATTTTACCACTTCTCTTTTAGGTAGAGAATAAGGGTTATTATTACTGCTGAAAATTGGGCTCAAAATATTAGAGAACAAGGAACTATGATCATAAAACATGTAGTTTTACTATTGTTTTATTAAAATAATAAGTTTCTGGGCCCTCGACAGAACCTGTATGTCTTCTGTTAGGTAGTTATAAAATGTAAGTTTATGAACGTACATTTATTCAAAACTACCTTCATTTCTCTGAGCAATCAATATCACTATTTTCTTTATATATTTTGAAAATAAAGCAAAGAAAGGAAATGTTTGCCAAAAACTGTATTACTATGATTTTAAGACTTTGATTATGAATACACCTGGGTCAGAAAATTTCAGTTCATGGTTCCCAGAGTGAAAATAGCTCTGGCAGTCTACATAGAGTATATATAAAAAGACATACACATTAGAGTATATATGCAGTGCCAAAATGTTCCATCTGTGCACAGGGGCAGAGTTATTGTTGCTGGGGGAGATAAAACATTCTAATATACTTACTTTCATGTCTTGCCAAATTTCACTATACTGAAGACATTTATTCTTACAGTTAATATATTTTAATATTGGAAATTTCAAACACAGTACAGAAATACTTCAATAAGCTTTTTAATAAAAGTTTAAAACCTAAACCTACAATGGATGACCACAGATAAAACAGATAAGTAGAAAATCAAGATATTGAACATGTACACCACTTCCCACTCCTAAGCACTTAAGACTTTATTTTATATAAAACAAACTAGGTAAAAGATGTTGATTTGTCTCCAGAACCTAATTTGCAGTCTTGAAGTTTCTATCTCAAATAATGACAGAATCCTTCAATCTGTCATTGTCATCTTGAATGTACCACATTTTTAAAGAATGACCTGGACAATGGAGAAGCAGTTGGCACCAATAACAGTGCTGGCATTTACGTGCCATATTGTTGTCTTACAAATGTTGTTATATCCAATCATCCCTTTTGTACTATCACATCTTTATGTGGTTGTTCCAATAGCCTTTAGGTTCCTTTAAATTAAATAATCTTTATAGTTCATTTTTACTTATTGAGCCCCTAACATCTCTAATACATCACATTATAAGCATTTGATGAAATGTATAGAATTAGTAATATAATTTAGGATTTGTAGGTTTTTAAAACCCTGCAAATCTTTGAACTCCATATTTATAATCAGTATTTGTGCAGTGTGATTATTCATTTTCCTCAATAGCAGTTCTTGTGAGAAAACTCAATGACCCTCTATGAGCAAAAAACAAAATCTATAGGAACTTCCCTTGTGCAATATGAGTTTATAATTGGGGGAGGAAGAAATACATGAGTTTAGTGTCCTTTTTAGCCCTTCATGTACTAGAAGTACTCATTATTCCCTCAAGGAAGCCTAAAGAATTGGCCACGGGAAAGGATAAGGAAACAAGTGGGACAGAGAGAAAGAAGAGAATGTTTTATACAGAGTGTAGGAAACAAGAAGGGTCAGAGAGAAAGGAAAAAGACGCAGGATGCCAAAGCTTTGTAAACTTGCTGACTTTAATGCCTACTTTTAAATTATCATTACTTAGTCCAGATAAATGTCCCATTTCTTTCCATCTGGAAATGTTATGAGTTGTATGGGAAGAAATACAACTACAGAAGAGTACACACATGCACCAATGTGTGACCACACATGGATGACCATAGATAAAATAGATAAGTAGAAACACACACACACACCATTAGTGTATGCTCACACTGCTATAAATAAATGAGACTGGGTAATTTACTAAGAAAAGAGATCTAATTGGGTTATGGTTCTGTATTCTGTACAGGAAGCATGGCAGGATCTGTTTCTGAAAAGACCTCAAGAAACTTACCATCATGGCAAAAAGTGAAGGGAGGCAGGCATGTCTTACATGGCAGGAGCAGGAGGAAGAGAGAGAGTTGGGAGGTGCAAAAATTTTTAAAGGACCAGGTCTCGTGAGCACTCTATTACAAGAACAGGATTAGGGGAAAAGCTATCATGATTCAATCACCTCCCACCAGGCCCTGCCTTCAGCCTTGGGGATTAATACTTTAACATGAGATTCGCAGGGGACACAGATCCAAACCATATCATATGTGTAGTCAATTAAATAGAGAGTATGCCCTCTACCTTTTCATTCCACAGCACATGCAATTGATTGGATGAATGAAAATCCTATCTATAGCTTTGGAAGTCAGAAAAACAAAATAACTAAGATACATCTTTTATTGGATATAATGAATTAGTAAACAAGAAAATGAATTTCAAAAATGTAGTGATTGCTTTGTTTATGAGCTGTTGACAGGTAATCACTCACACACACACATGCTCATGCACACACACAAATTCCATGTAAATAAATTTTACTGAACAATGAATAAAATTATAGTAGCCATAGATTAACATAATGCTAGTTTGTAATTTATATCATTATATTTCAACATAATCTTATTACTATCTACTTTCCTTCACTAAAGTAAAAATTTCTGGATGGTCTTGTCCTTTCTTTTCAATGTTTTGATCAGCACAAATCTCATATTTAAATATTTGATCTTTTGACAAGATAATATTTTCTTTTCGGTTTGTTCTAAGACCTTATATTTCGGTTCTTACAGATTAAGTAGCGATTTTAGAATGACAACACATTGATATTTAAAAGAACTTTAATCTCCTTTGAAGCATTGGTGAAGTGCATGGATTCCGAAATCAGTTGAGAATTCCCAGTCTATAGTTACCCAGTCACGTGGGTAACTGTGGACAAACTATCTAACCTTTCTGGCTGTAGTTTCCTCTTTGTAAATTGAGAATTATAGTATTACTTACCTCTGTGGTTGTAAAGGTGAACTATTTAGACTAGCATCTCACAGAAAATAATGAGTCTAAAATATTGCTTTTATCTTCATTAGTGTTATCTAGTATAAAAGCATCAAATTATTCTTGAGAACACAAAGCCAAGCAATAATGAGTAATTTCTGAAAGATTATAGAATGTATTAGTGGCACAACTAGCACTAGAAAGTAGATAATCTATTATCCAGAACTTGGAAAAATAGAAAGGAGAAAAGTAGGAAAGATTTGTACCTATATTGGTGGTGGTGATGGTGATTTCTCATAAGCATGATTTAATGTCATAATTTGAAAATACTTTGTATATACAGATAGTATTATTGACCTTGATGCATAGAGCAATACTAACAATGCAATAAATAAATATATTTTAAATTTATACCTGAGATGTATAAACTGCAAAAATTGTCTTGGGCAAAGAGGATGAAGCATACAGAATCTCTCAATGGTATTGGTGGTTTTTATACATATATATATATATATATATATATATATATATTTTTTTTTTTTTTTCCAATGTGAACTAGGCAAAAATAGTCTCTTCTTTTTGTTGCTCAAAATTATCTAAAAATGTTTCTCAAAATCTCTAACAAACTTACATGTTTCGAAAAATCTATTTTCAAAGTTAGACATGTTTAATAATGTACTGTTTAAATCCATATCAGTAATGTTCATTTTTGAATAAAAGTGTTAAGCTCATTGACTCAAATTGGTAGAAAATAGACAGTTGCCAAGTAAATAAAATTATTGTTAGAAAGATACCTAGGACCTTATTCCATTATATTCTAGCCACTTATATGTTGAGTGCATGATAACAGGTTCAAACATAGCAGACATTCCCAGGTCAATTTCCAGTGCAAGAAAACCTACTCTTAGTGCCTACTTAAGCAAGCATACCATTATGTAATGCAAAAATAGCAGAACATTTGATAGGAAATTCCTGAAACTGAATATACATGTACACAAGCACATACACATGTGTGTCTATGTGTATGTGTCTATGTGTATCTATATTTCTTCCCATTTGTGCTTGTGGTTCTTGGATATAAAAATGCAAAATCCTAAATTAAAGTGAAAGTGCTGGCAAAACCTGAGCTTATGTCTTCAGCACTCCTAAAACAGGATATTCTGCAACACTTGAATTCAGTGATTCAAGAGCCATGCAAGCAATCAAAGAAACACCTTAGCAATCCCAGAAGCACCCATCCAAGCACCCCAAAAACTACTCTATGCTGTAGTTAGAGCCATGCCTTGTTTCAGAAACATTTAAAAATCTGTCCAATAGGTTTTCCTTTACTTAAAAAAAAATTGCAGAGCCTGTATAATGTAAAGGAGATCTAATGGGAAAATAGAGAAATGACTTTTGTATACTGTGAGTTTATCAGTAGATAAAGACCATAAGCACTTTTAAATTCAGCTGAAGTGTAGTGGAAAAAAATCATTCATGTGTGAGAGTTATGAAACGTGTGGAACTCAGGGTGAAATTTTCTATGAATTAATCACTCGTGATGTAAAATGGAGCATGCATAGAAAGGACTTCATAAACTCTGGCAGCCTATGGCACTGGCTCACTTCAGATCCTAGGGGTTATTGTCTGCATGTTTGTTCCCCCTCAAAATGTATACATTAATACTTAATCCCAATGTAATAGTATTAAGAAGTGGTGACTACAGCAGGTGACAGGTAATTTTATAGGAATTGTCTAAAACAGGTTACACACATAAACATAGAAGGTATTAGTGCCCTTATAAAAAGGGCCAGAGAGAGCTTGGTCACCTTTTCCGCTATATGAAGATACAGAGGAAAGTAACCATCTTCGAAGCAGAGAATACGCCCTCACAAGACACTGAATCTTCTGCTATCTTTATGTTAGATTTCCTACCATCCAGAACGTGACCATACGTTTCTGTCATTTGTAAGTTACCCAGGCTAAGATATTTTGATATAGCAGCTCACATGGACTAATGCACTTCTATTTATTGTCACCCATGTGTGAGTAACATATCTGCTTTGCATGACTCGTGTGAGTGATCTGTCTCCCTTGTAGATGTATAGGGTCTTCTTTGTACCCCACAGATATTCTCATGATTTTGGGACTGCTAGGGCATCTGCGTCTACTCTAAGTACTGATCAGACTTAAGAACTTTTATACTCCAACTACACATTCTCTTAAGAAAGATAAAGAGTGGGAAATCCTTTTTTCAAATTTTATATTCATTTTTACAAAGGTTTGCATATTTGGCAAAACTTAAAACAGACAATACCTTCAATTTTCTATGTCAACAGATAGGAATAGACATCTAGAAAATTCAAAGAGTATTTTTTTTTCTATTCCACTTATTTATATAATTATATATTTGTTTATGCTAATATCAGTTGAAATTGCCATTACCTGGATAAACATTGTCTAGGAGGCAGGAAAAAGCTGCAACATATTTGAAGTAAGGCATGGATTAAGACTTCACCACTTTTAACTCTCTGCACAGAAGATCCAAGGTCAGCAACACTTATTTACTTTCTGGTCTGTGTATAGCGTCTGTGGCTAAATACCTTTAAGGGTTTCCACTCTTTGGAAAAGAAGTCATTTCTTTATTCATTCGGCACTCACTATTAAAATATTTTAGTCATTGGCTTAAGGGATGCACAGATGAATAAAGTTCTAATGTTAAAAAGATTATATGACATTTTTAGAAGAACATAGAAAATTATAATACAACAAGCAAGCATTATAAAAGGACAAGAAACAAGTTGGTTTACAGTTTAGATATTGGATTAGTTGATGAGATATGGTTCAAAACATGCTTAAAAAAGTTAATTTTGAACTGAAGCTTAAAAAATAGATTCCCAGCTGGATGTGGTGGCTCACATGTGTTATCCCAGCACTTTGGGAGGCCGAGGTGGGCAGATCACCTGGGGTCAGGAATTCCAGACCAGCCTGACCCTTATGGTGAAACCCTGTCTCTAATAAAAATACAAAAATTAGCCAAGTGGGGTTGCAGGTGCCTGTAGTCCCAGCTACTTCACAGGCTGAGACAGGAGAATTGCTTGAACCTAGAGTGGGGTGGCAGAGGTGGGGTGGAGGTGGCAGTGAGCTGAGATCGGGCCACACAGAGTGAGACTCTGTCTCAAAAAAAATTTTTTAAAGTTCTCTAACATCAAAATGAAGAAATTAAATATGCAAGTAATTACAGTAGTCAAAGGAATGTCTTCATTTAGCAAAGTTGGAGAAGTATGGAAAGAACGAGGAATAGGTAAATGATAGGAAAACTCGAATGGAGAGAAACATGGAGTCAAACTCGGGAGACAGGATATCACATGCTACCAGTTAATTCAGTCAGACCTTAATTATCTGGTAGTATAGGAAAAAGTATTTAAAGTAATCAGTATTTGAAATACAGCAACAATTTTTTTTTTCCTAAGGTTTAGTAAAATCTTAATTGCAGTCATCAGCTCAGCTCTAGATATTTAATTTCTACTGATCTTCTATTTGGTTCAGCAGTTTTAAGGGAATATTTAGAAATGTGACTGTTGTTCATTTAGAATGCCAAAAAAGGAAGAGAATGAGGAGAGAAATGTGAGTGCTGAAAATAAAGTTAGCGAGTGGTAGGTAATCAAGTCCTCCTCCCCACAAAGAGATTTGCTGAGCCCAGTGCACTCTTCTGCACATGCTATAGGTTAACTTTCTAAGGAAAGTATTCCACCTCATGTTTCTCTCCCATTTCATGAGACAAGAGCAGCTACAACCTTATCACTGGTCTATAAACAGATAGCTCAACCCAAGACTGTTTGTCAAGAGTTTATGGGTTAGACAGTTGCCAAGCACCTGTAGAACTTGAGGTCAATGGGAAGTTATAGTCAGACACAATACTTCTTATGAGAGAGGTGGGGAAACCACTAATTAACTGGGAAGCTAAGGTTAAATGAAACTTGACCTGCTAGTAAAGCAGAATTCCTACTCCCAAGAAGCTCTCCATTACAAAAAGTCAAAGTGAGTGTCCCAGCGCAATGGCTCATACCTGTAATCACAGCACTTTCAGAGCCTGAGGAGGGAGGACCGCTTGAGGCCCGGAGTTTGAGATCAACCTGGGCAACATAGCAAGACCATATATCTGCTAAAATAAATTTTTAATAAAAGCAACAGCCAAATGTAGTGGCATATGCCCATAGTTCTAGCTACTGAGGGGGTTGAGGCAGGAGGATCTCTTGAGCCTAGGAGCTTGAGGCTATAGTTAGCAATGCTCATACGACCACAGTCCAGCCTGGGTGACAGAGTGAAACTCCTCTAAAATAAATAAATAAATAAATAATTTATTTAATTTATTTATTTTTATTTTTTATTATACTTTAGATTTTGGGGTACAGGTACAGAATGTGCAGGTTTGTTACATAGGTATATATATATATGCCATGGTGCCTTGCTGCATCCATCACCCTGTCATGTACCTTAGGTATTTCCTCTAATGCTATCCCCCTTCATCCCCCTGCCAGCTGTTATCCCTCTCCTAGCCATCTACTCCGCAACAGGCCTCGGTGTGTGATGCTCCCTTCCCTGTGTCCATTGTGTTCTCACCGTTCAACACCTACATATGGGTAAGAACGTGTGGTGTTTGGTTTTCTGTTCTTGTGTCAGTTTGCTGAGAATGATGGTTTCTAGCTTTATCTAGGTTCCTGCAAAAGACGTGAACTCATCTTTTTTTTTATGGCTACAAAGTATTCCATGGTGTACATGTGCCACATTTTCTTTATCCAGTCTATCATTGATGGGCATTTGGGTTGGTTCCAAGTCTTTTCTATTGTGAACAGTGCTGCAATAAATGTATGTGTGCATATGTCTTTATGATAGAATTATTTATAATCATTCTATGATATATGCCCAGTATATACCCAATATTGGGATTGGGTATATACCCAGTAATAGGATTGCTGGGTCAAATGGTATTTTTAGTTCTAGATCCTTGAGGAATTGCCACACTGTCTTCTACAATGGTTGAACTAATTTACACTTCCACCAACATTGTAATTGCATTCCTGTTTCTCCGCATCCTCTCCGGCATCTGTTATCTCCTTATTTTTAAATGATCGCCATTCTAACTGGCATGAGGTGGTGTCTCAATGTGGTTTTGATTTGTATTTCTCTAACGACGAGTGATGAGCATTTTTTCTTGTGTTTGTTGGCTGCATGAATGTTTTCTTTTGATAAGTGTCAGTTCATATCCTTTGCTCACTTTTTGATGGGGTTGTTTTTCTTGTAAATTTGTTTTAAGTTCTTCGTAAATTCTGGATATTAACACTTCGTTAGACGGGTAGATTACAAAAATTTTCTCCCATTCTGTGGGTTGCTGGTTCACTCTAGTGACAGTTTTTTTTTTTTTTTTTTTCTGTGCAGAAGCTCTTCAGATTAATTAGATCCCATTTGTCTATTTTGGCTTTTGTTGCCATTGCTTTTGATATTTTAGTCATGAAGTCTTTGCCTATGCCTATGTCCTGAATGGTATTGCCTAGGTTTTCTTCTAGGGATTTTATGTTGCTAAGTATTATGTTTAAATCTTTCATCCATCTGGATTTAACTTTTGTGTAAGGTGTAAGGAAGGGGTCCAGTTACAGCTTTCTGCATGTGAGTAGCAAGTTTTCTGAACACCAATTATTAAATAGGGAATCCTTTCCCCATTGTTTGTTTTCTTCAGATTTTTCAAAGATCAGATGGTTGTAGATGTGTGGCATTATTTCTTGGGCCTCTGTTTTGTTCCATTGGTCTATACATCTGTCTTTGCACCAGTACCAACCATGCTGTTTTGACTACTGTAGTCTTTTTAGTATAGCTTGAAGTCAGGTAGCTAATGCCTCCAGATTTTTTTTTTCCTTAGGATTGTCTTGGGTATGTGGGCATTTTTTGGTTCCATTTGAAATTTAAGGTGGTGTTTTTTTTTCCAATTCTGTGAAGAAAGTCAATGGTAGCTTGATGGGGATAGCACTGAATCTATAAATTACTTTGGGCAGTATGGCCAATTTCACAATATTGATCCTTCCTAAGCATGAACATGGAATGTTTTTCCATATGTTTGTGTCCTCTCTTATTTCCTAAAGCAGTGGTTTGTAATTCTCCTTGAAGAGGTCCTTCACATCCCTTGTTAGTTGTATTCCCAGGTACTTTATTCTCTTTGTAGCAGTTGTAAATGGGAGTTCACTTATGATTTGGCTCTCTGTTTGTCTATTATTAGTATATAGGAATGCTTGTAATTTTTGCATATTCATTTTGTATCCTGAGTCCTTGCCGAAGTTGGTTATCAGCTTAAGAAGAGTTAAAGAATTAAAGAGTTAAAGTAAAAAAGTGAGATTTTGAGTTTATTTTCAGTCTCATTACATCACAGTGCATTCCATGATGCTTAATGCTTGTCAAGTACAGTCAGTTTCATCTGGGAAATTATCCTGTTGCTATATGAAATAGAAAATATAGCGATTACTGACAGTGATTTTTTTGTAACTCATTATTTCTTGGGGTTCATATAGGGTGTCAAATATGTCTATATCTAATCAGTAAAGACTTTTTGGCCTTTCTCAGTGTCAGAGGAAGATATTTTATGTCTTTTAAAATAATAATTGACCTTCTAGAGTTGTCTATTTTCATAGAGAATGGGCATGAGTGCTCCTAATTTGGTCTCTTGAATTCCCCTTATTAATCCATAGGTCCTGCTGTCCCCTTGTGACTACATTTACAAAGCACATTAACTAATATTCCCCTAGCTTCCATGTGAGTGAATGGGTGGTTGATTAATTAACTAATGCACCATGTAGGGGGCTTTAAAAAAATCAGGTACAGTCAGGTGCTGTGGCTTGCGCCTGTAATCACATCATTTTGAGAAGCAGAGATGGGCAGATCATGAGGTCAGGAGTTCACTACCAGCCTGGGTAACATAGTGAAACACCACCTCTACTAAGAATACAAAAAATAAGCAGGGCTTGGTGGTGCATGCCTGTAATTCTAGCTACTCGTGAGGCTGAGGCAGAGAATTGTTTGAACCTAGGAGGCAGAGTTTGCAGTGAGCAGACATTGTGCCACTGCACTCCAGCCTGGGTGACAGAGAGAGAGTTCATCTAAAACAAAAAACAAAAACAAACAAATAACTAGATACTTGTAAAATGTCACAATGCCTGGAAAAAAAAATAATAAATCTCCATCCACTAACGGTTTCTTGCTTTCTTGGCCGGGGAAATTATAAAAGGTGTAGTTCTTTATTTTTCTTCATGTAATTGAGTGAGGCCTAATATGAGGCAGTAAGGAGGGGTTCATTATTTGTGTCAAAATAAAGTACCATGCTAGTTAATCTGGAGAGAGAAGATCTGCCCTCCACCCTCATAAAATGAATGTGAAGATAACGGCTACATTCAAAATGCAGTATTGCCTTGCAGGTTACAGTTGGGTTCAATAGAAAAGCCACTTTTTTAATAGAGTTTTTCATGGATATTAATAGACCAAATTTCTTTGAACTTTGTCAACAGTAACAGCTATGGAAACCTGATACATTAATACAAATCACAGATGGACATGAGAGAATATCTAAAAAGAGAATTCACAGGTTGTGACAAATAAGCATAGATGATGGTTACAAAGAAATGGAACAGGCTATGCATAATGGCTCACACCTGTGAGTAATCCCAACACTTTGAGAGGCTGAGGGAGAGTTGATCATGAGGTCAGGAGTTCAAGACCAGCCTGGTGTAACACGTCTCTACTAAAATCTACACAAAATAGCTGTTGATGGTGGTAGGTGCCTGTAATCCCAGCTACTTGAGAAGCTAAGGCAGAAGAATCTCTTGAACCTGGCAGCAGAGCTTGCAGTGAGCCAAGATTGCACCACTGCACTCCAGCCTGGATGAGAGTGAGACTCCATCTAAAAAAAAAAAAGAAAGAAAAAAAGGAAATAGAACAATTATTTGAGAAAAACATATTTAGATAAACAACTCAAATATAGCTCCAGGAAGACAATGAGCGAAGGTTCTGTTCTCCTGGGGAGGGGTACATCATTTCCCTTAGAGTTTAGTGCCCCATGGTTGTCAATACCCAAGTTCTGAGCAGCTCTATTTCCCCAGCATATCCAGCATGCAGTTGATACACCAAATCCAGGCCACTGGATAATACTGTAATAGCCTGTTTATTTCTTCACTGACATAAGTATTTTCACCTTACAAATGTGAGAGAAAAAGATAAAGTCCCTTCCCTGGAAGGCAAACATAACATAGATACCCAACAGAACCCCTTGGCTTCTGTGTAAGAATAATGAGAATTTAAGAGACTTGAATCTTTATAGTTTTACTTGTTGAGTCTTTATATTTTTTTCCACTTAAAAAAAAAAAAAAGACTATTCTCAACCCATAAAATAAGTACCAGTGCAGAATTCACCTTCAGGAGCCCACGCTGATAATCCCCTTTCTTCTGAAATAGCTCAGGGCTCTTTTTCTTTCTTAGTTACATCCACAGCTAATTTGAAACTAATTTAAAGGCATATGAAAAGTTCTATACTTTATTCTCTTCTAGAACACCTAAAACAGTAATGAATACTTGTTAAATGCATACATACAAAGAGTATTTGTTGAATATCTGATTATTGTTTAAGTCAAGAAATTCTTGCAGTATTACAAAGTGCATGCTAGTATCAATGCAGTCAATTTAGAGAACATATATATGTTTAAATTATATTTCATTTAAAATTATAGATGTCCTTACCTTACCAGAGCCTTCACAATCTTGAAAATATACCAGTATAGCAATTTGTGGATCATTCTTGAACATTTAATATTTTGAGGAATAAAAGGAGTAGTTAAACAGATAACATAATATCAAGCAGAGCTGCTAAAATAATCTCAGAATTAGTATGACCAATGAATAACTCACAAGCTATTGATATTTATCTTAGTCCCCAGGGAAGAATTAATTCAATTGTAAGTGCATTTTTTTTTTTTTTGAGACAGAGTTTTGCTCTTGTTACCCAGGCTGGAGGGCTCACTGAAACCTCCACCTCCTGGGTTTAAGCAATTGTCTTGTCTCAGCCTCCTGAGTAGTTGGGGTCATAGGTGCCCACCACTATGCCTGTAGGAAAGGGACTTTATCTTTTTCTCTTACATTTGTAAGGTGAAAATAAAAATTTGGGGTATTTTCAATAGAAAGAAGTTTTCTTCATGTTGGCCAGGCTGGTCTTGAACTACTGATTTCAGATGTTTGCCTGCCTCAGCCTCCCAAAGTACTGGGATTACAGGCATGAGCCATAGTGCCTGGCCCATAAGTGCACTTAATGAACATTTAGTCTTATTTGATTTACTTTTAATATTGCCTCTAGAGAAGATTTTTAAAAGATACTTGATTTCAACCTATTACTATAAGGCTACAGTATTCAAAACAGCATGGTACTGGTACTAAAGCAGAGAAATAGACCAATGGAACAGAACAGAGGCCTTGGAGGCAATGCTACACATCTACAACTATCTTTGACAACCCTGACAAAAACAAGCAATGGGGAATGGATTCCCTGTTTAATAAATGGGTTTGGGAAAACTGGCTAGCCATGTGCAGAAAGCAGAAACTGGACCCCTTTTTGACACCTTTCACTAAAATTAAATCCAGATGGATTAAAGACTTAAACATAAGATGTAACACCATAAAAATCCTAGAAGAAAACCTAGGCAAAAACATTCAGGACATCGGCAGAGGCAAGGACTTGATGACTAAAACACCAAAAACATTGGCAACAAAACCCAAAATAGACAAGTCGGACCTGATTAAACTCCAGAGCTTCTGTACAGCAAAAGAAACAATCATTGGAGTGAACCAGCAACCAACAGAATGGGAAGAAATTTTTGCAATCTAACCATCTGACAAAGGGCTAATATCCAGAATCTACAAAGAACTAAAACAGATTTACAAGAAAAAAACAAACCCATCCAAGAGATGGCAAAGAATATGAACAGACACTCTTCAAAAGAAGACATATGTGAGGCCAACAAACATATGAAGAAATGTTCATCATCACCGATTATTAGAGAAATGCAAATCAAAACCACATTGAGATATCACCTCACACCAGTCAGAATGTCGATCATTAAAAAATCTGGAGACAACAGATGCTGGAGAGGATGTGGAGAAATATGAACAGTATCACACTGTTGGTGAGAGTGTAAACCAGTTCAATCATTGTGGAAGAAAAGTGTGGTGCTTCCTCAAGGATCTAGAATTAGAAATTCCGTTTAACCCAACAATCCCATTACTGGGTATATATCCAAAGGATTATAAATCATTCTATTATAAGGACACATGGACATGTATGTTCATAATGGCACTGTTTCCAATAGCAAAGACCTGGAATCAACCCAAATGCCCATCAATGATAGACTGGACAAGGAAAATATGGCACATATATACCATGGAAGACTATGCAGCCATAAAACATGATGAGTTCGTGTCCTTTGTAGGGACATGGATGAATCTGGAAACCAGTATTCTCAGCAAACTGACCCAAGAACAGAAAATCAAACACCGCATACTCTCACTCATAGCTGGGTATTGAAAAATGAGAATACATGGACACAGGGAGGGAAGCATCACACTCTGTGCTCTGTTTGGGGGCGTTGGGGAGGTCAGGGAGGGATAACATCGGGAGAAGTGCCAGATGTAAGTGACGGGGGGATGGAGGCAGCAAACCACATTGCCATGTGTGTACCTGTGCAACAATCCTGCATAATCTGCACTTGTGCCCCAGAACCTAAAGCACAATAAAATTAAATAAATTTAAAAAAATAAAAGTTACTAAATAAAAGATTTTAGAAATTGCCTGGAAACATGATTTCACTTTCACTAATCTCTGCTGCTGTATAAATCTCACTGTTTTAATGCTATAATATTCAATAAGAGAATAAAGATGAAGTTTATTCTCACATACCTTTTTTCAATACCCATCCAGTAGCCCTACCCCAAACTCATTAAATTAAAAGGATGGAAATTTTTTTTATATTTACACACTATATACAAAAGTAAAACTATGTTGACTATATTGCAGATTTGTTTACTTTTTCTATTTGTATTCCATCTTCTATGAAATTTATCACAGTACCATTTACAAACTAAAATGCACACATTTTAATATGCACTTTGATAAGTTAACCCAGGAGTTCCCGAAACCCGGGGCCACAGACCTGTGCCCTGTTAGTAACTGGTTTGCACAGAAGGAGGTGAGTGACGGGCCAGGAGGTACTACTGCCACAGCTCCGCCTCCTGCCAGATCAGTGGTGGCATTAGATTCTCATCCATATGCAAACACTATTTTGAACTTCACATTAGAGGGATCTAGGTTGTGTGCTTTTTCTGAGAATCTAATGCCTGATGATCTGAGGTGAAACAGTTTCATCCTCAAATCATCTCCTCTTCCCCATTTTTCTCAAAAAAATTATTTTCCAGGAAACTGGTCCCTGTGTCTAGTTGAAAACTACTGAGTTAACAGATATCCTCAATAAATCTAGCTTTTAAAGTTACATTCTAAATTATATAAATTCAAAAACAATTTTTGGCCTATATGTTTGTGATAGTTATTTAAACATGTAACTGTTTACCAATGTAAAATTGCTTAGTTTCTTCTGGTGTGTCTTATTTTCCTGATTTTTTTATCGTCATTATATCCTTACATTTTTTTTTTCTCCAGCCTTTATTTTAGGATTGGGGGTACCTGTGTGGGTTTGTTATGTAAGTAAATTGTGTGCCATAGGGGTTTGGTGTACAGATGATCTTGTCACCTAGGAATAAGGATAGCCCCTAACAGGTGGTTTTTAAATCATCATCCTTCTCTTACCCTTCGTCTTCAAGTAGACCCCAATGTTTTTTATTCCCTTCCTTGTGTCCATGTGTACTCAATGATTAGCTCCCACTTACAAGTGAAGACATGTGGTATACAGATAACCCTAAAGACTCTACACACACACACACACACACACACACACACACACACACCCTACAAACACACATGTCACTGTTGGAACTCATAAACAAATTTGGTAAAATATCAAGATACAAAAGCAACAGGCAAAAAAAAAAATCAATGGATTTCTATACATTAACCATAAACAACACAAAAATTAAGAAAGCAATTTCATTTACAATAGTATCAAAAAGAATAAAATATTTAAGAATTAACTTCATCAAGCAGGTAAAAGACATGCAATGAAAATCACAAAACATTGCTGAATGAAACTGAAGAATGTACAAATAAATAAAAAAACTTGTGATTTCCAAATGCATTTTAAGGTACATCTAGAATATTATTATTTCTACACTGGATGAGTGTTATTAATTTCATTGTATTTCTAACTGAAATTTTAGATAGTTTTGTACATGTATAATGCAAGATTTTTGTAAATTATTTGATGGCAAGAATTATGTTATTTACATCTTTATTTTCATTTTAGTATCAATCATTACAGGCCTATCATGGAAATTGAATGTGTGTTTATAAGATTGCATTAGCATAATAAGAAATATTTGATGATTTTTTTCATTCTTTTTTATGGCTGCAGGTTTAGATAAAGCAGTGTTCCCAAGACTAACTTCACTTTTGACAACAATTGCAAGTTCGGGGGTATTACAAAACCTAAGGTTCAATAACTTGCTAGAAGGACTCACAAAACTATTATACTCACAGTTTATTTAAGGTAAAAAATACGTATTAAAATCAGCCAAAGGGAGGGATGTATGCAGCCAAGGTCAAAAAAGTTCCAAATGCAGAGCTTCCAGAGTCATGAACATTGTTATATTCTGGCATCAACGTGACAGTATACACAGAGGATATTCAACCAGGAAATTGCATCCGGGTCTCCATGTCCAGAGTCTTTCCTGAGAGTCAATCATGTAAGCCTGGTTGGCTGGCTACCTGGCTGACCTCAGTCTCCAAACCCTTCACAAGTTAAGCTTGTACTGTGGGACCTGAAGCCCCCATTACAAATCACATTGTTATTTTCTGACTGGCTTAAGGCTCCCAGATAAATGAAGACATTTGCTCAGAGCTTAGAGATTACCTCCCCAGAGGCTATGGCAATGGGAGGAAGTCTCTTTGGCTTATGTTAATTTCTTTATTACATACAGCACATAATCATAATAGAGCTCTGTTTTTAGTGTTCACTGGACATTACTTTCATTGCCGCATACTTACCACACAAGTTGGTGGTAAAGCCGATTTATTTTGTCTTGTGTACCCAGTAAAAACTTGATTATTTTAAATTGGTTCTTTGAAGGTTTAAGAATACTTTTTTTAAAAAAAATTAAGAATGCATTATTCTGCCAATGAAATAGTGGTCAAAGAAGTAAGAGTCAACTCATCAAAGTTATAATGGCAATAAGCTATATACCTCAAATAAAAGAAGGTAGACAGAATCTTTGAATTGGGTGTTAACAGGATCTAGCCAACTTATTTTTTAATATTCTCCAAAGAAAAAAAATGCTAAAAACTATTTCTGGCATCTATTTCGATATTTAACTATATTCAGTTGATAGTCTCAATTTTTGAGTACTGCAGCTGCCTGTAAAGAATATTATTCCCATTCAAACCTAAGGAGTAACCAACAATTTTTTTTAGTAAGGACAATATAATACTAACTGGCATTCTCATACATCCCTCAAACTCCTTCAAATCAATTTAAAATTCTCAACTTTAAACTCTTCCTGTTGAAGATAGATAATTTGTAGCAAATTTGTAGCTTGAAAAAACAAACAAACAAACAAACAAACAAACAAAAAAAAAAACTCTTGTTTCCTTGTTTCCCAAAGCAAATATTTTGTAGCAAAAAGTGGCTTTGATCTGTAAGAGTGAAAAAAAAATTTTAAATCAACTACATGTCTTCTGTCTAATCATTCATATTTTGGATTTAACTTGCTAACTTCCTAGAGGAAATTTAGTTAATGCAGGAGGTAATCTGTATTAGATAATATGGCTAAAATTAGATTATATTAGATAATTTTCTCTTATGCTATTCTAAGACACTAAATTCATATTTAAACTCAGTTTTTATAACAAATGATTTTTTATTCTATATTACTCTTGGAAAAATCTTTGTACTCTCACTTTTCAACATGTATGTCTGTCCTAATGTTATTATTTTTGGCCAGCCTGAACTGCTGAAAATATTGGTTAGTGTGCATACACATGTATACTGTATTCTTCACCATTAAAAATATTGTAATGTTCTTGTGAAGTTATAAGGTACTATACATTAAGTGCGGAAGCATATGGATTCACATTTCTGTCATAGACATTTTGGGAACCTAATTAATTTGGGAATCTATTTGCTTTACCCTGGGATAATTAATTATGCAATCTAAAAGGTACATAGAAACACTGGTATCATTATGGGTCTTAAGTTGCAGACTTACCTAGACACATATATTAAGCTCATTTTTTCTAAATATGGTCAACCATTTAGAGAAACCTAAGGTTTAGACTGAGTCTACAGAAACTGTAGATATTAGATGAAGAATTAATATCCACGTAACCAGTGAAAATACCTTCCAGACGTTCTTTAGGTAAGATTTCTATAACACCCTCTGGTAAAGCAAATTCTGAAGCAGTTCAAACATAGCCAGGTAAAAGGAATCATATCAGTCATCTCCAAATGTATAAAGAATGCTTTTCGCATTAATTTGTGCTCCAAAGAAAAGAATGGAAGACTAACAAGGGGCTTAATTCCTATGAAACATTTAGTCTCCAGCCTATGAATCAAGAAGTAAATTTTTACTTTCAAGTCTTATTATTTAAGAAATGCATTTTAAAAGACTGTAATTGCCAGAGATAGTGATTTCTCCAATGGATGTGGGCAAAGTAATTGAAAACCACCTGAAACGGATTTACCATGGTAGATGTCATTAAAATCATTCAGGATACATGAAGGGAGGTCAAAATATCACCAGGGACAGGAGTTTGGAAGAAGTTTATTTCAACCCTAATGGATAACATTAAGGGGTTCCAGACTTCAGTAGAGGAAGTAATATTAGAAGGTGATGGGAGTAGCAAGGAAACAAATTAGAAGTGGTCTAAAGCTACAGATGTGACAAGGTTGCTACAATCTCATGATTAAACTTTAATGAATGAGGAGTTGCTTCTGAGGATGAGCAAAGAAAATAGTTTCTTGACATGGAATCCATTTATAATAAAGATGCTATGAACATTGTTGAACAGACAACAAAGGACTTAGAACATTACAAAAACTTAGTTTATGAAGCAGTGACAGAGTTTGAGAGGGTTGACTCCAATTTTCTTAAGATGTTCCTCTGTGAGTAAAGTGGGTTAAACAGGTGGCTCTAGATACGTGGCATTATATCTGGGCTCTCTATTCTGTTCCATTGGTCTGTGTGTCTGCTTTTGTACCAGTACCAAGCCGTTTTGGTCACTATAGCCTGTGATATAGTTTGAAGTGAAGTAATGTGATGCCTCCAGCTTTGTCATTTTTGCTTAGGATTGCCTTGGCTATTCAGGCTTTTTTTGGATCTGTATGAATTTTAAAAGTTTTTTTTTTTTTTTTTTTCTAATCTGTGAAGAAGGTAGTTACTGAAGGTAGTTTGATAGGAATAGCATTGAATCTATAAATGCTTTCTAGCTATTCCTGTCAAACTATTAGTCATTTTAACTATATTGATTCTTTTTATCTGTGAGCATAATGTTTTTTCCATGCTAACCTATCCATATGCATGAAAAGTTTTTCCATGTTCATGAATAGTAATAATCAATATTGATTTGTTATCAATCAATAATAATATGTTTTCATCATCTCTGATTTGTTTGAGCTATGTTTTGTAACTCTCATTGTAGAGATCTTTTACTTTCCAGGTCAACTGTATTCCTACGGATTTCATTCTTCTTGTGGTTATTGCGAATGTAATTGTATGCTTGATTTGGCTCTCAGGTTAGATGTTGTTAGTGATAAGCCTGCTACTAACTTTTTACACTAATTTTGTTTCCTGAAATGTTACAAATTTCTGTATCAAATCAAAGAGCTTTTGGGTAGACTATGGGGTGTTCTTAGTATAGAATCATATTGTCTGCAGATGGGATATTTAAATTTTCTCTCTTCCACTTTCTGTGCTTTTTCTTTCTTTCTCTTGCCTGATTGCTCTGGCTAAGACTTCCAGTACTATATTGAACAGCAGCAGTGAGAGATGGCATCTTTTCCTTATTCTAATTTTCAAAGGTAATGCTTCCAGCTTTTTCAGATTCAGTATGATGTTGAGTATGGGCTTTTCATAGATGGCTCTTCTTATTTTGAAGTGTGTTCTTTCAATGCCTATTTTTGGAGAGTTTTTAACATGAAGGAATGTTGAATTTTATCAAAAGCCTTTTCTGTATCTATTGAGATAACCACGTCATTTTTCTTTGTTCTTTTTGTGATGAATCACATTTATCGATTTGCATATGTTGAACCAACTTTGCAAGCCAGGATTAAAGCTTAATTGATTATGGTGGATTTGCTTTTTGATGTGCTAAATTCAGTTTGCTAGTATTTTGTTGAGGATTTTGGCATCTGTGTTCATTAGGGACATTGGCCTGACCTTTTCATTTTTTTGTTGTGTCTGTGCCTGATTTTGGAATCAAAATGAAGCTGGTCTCACAGAATTAGAATGGAGTTCCTCCTCCTTGTTTTTTGGGAATACTTTAGGTAGAAATGGTACCATCTCTTCTTTATATAGCTGGTAAAATTGTAGTCTCTGGGGATATTTTTTTTTTCTTTTATATTTCTGTGAAGTCAGTGGTAATGTCCCCTTTGTCATTGCTTATTGTGTTTATTTGGTTCTTCTCTTTGACAAAGTTGACAAAAACAAGCAATGAAAAAAAAAAAACTCCTTCAATAAATGACGCTGGGATAACTGGATAGCTATATGCAGAATATTAAAACTAGGCCCTTTCCTTACACCATATACAAAAATTAACTAAAGTTGGATTAAATACTTAAATGTAAAACCTAAAACTATAAAAACCTTGGAAGCTAATCCTCAGAAATACCACTCTGGAAACAGGAACTGGCAAAGTTCAACTTTATAATGATGAAGACACGAAAAGCAATTGCAAAAAAAGCAAAAATTGGCAATGGGACCTAATTAGACTAAAGTGCTTCTGCACAGCAAAAGAAACTATCAACAGAGTAAACAGACAACCCGCACAAGGGAGAAAATATTTGCAAATTGTGAATCTGAAAAATGTCCAATATCTGAAATCTAAAAGGAATTTAAATTTACAAGTCAACAATAACAACAACAACAAAAACATTAAACAGTGGGCAAAGGACATGAACAGACACTTTTCAAAAGACATACAGGCAAGGAACATACCAAAAAAATGGTCAACTGACTAATCATTAGATAAATGCAAATGGAAGCAACAGTGAGACTCCCTCTCACAGTAGTCAGAATGGCTATTACTAAAGTAAAAAGAAAATAATAGATACTGGCAAGATTGTGAAGAAAAGGGAACACTTAATACACTGATTTGGGGGATGTAAATTAGGTTCAGCCATTGTTAAAATATCTTTCACAATTTCTCAAAGAACTTAAAACAGAATTACTGTTTTATCCAGCAATCTTATTCGGTATACATCCAAAAGAATATAAATATTTCTACCATACAGACACATGCACCTATATGTTCAATGTAGTACTATTCACATTAGCAAAGACTTGCAGTCAACTTAAATACTCATCAATAGTACATTTGATAAAGAAAATGTGATACATATATGCCATAGAATACTATGCAACTATGAAAAAGAATGAGATCACGTCCTTTGCAGCATCATGGATGGAGCTGAGAGCCATTATCCTAAGCAAACTCACACAGGAGCAGAAAACCAAATACCACATTTGTCACTTATAAGTGGGAGCTAAATATCAATGACATATACAAAGAAGGGAACAAAGGACACCAGGACTTACTTGAAAGTGAAGGGAGGAAGAAGGGTGATGATTGAAAAACTACCTATTGGTTACAGTGCTTATTGCCTGAGTGAGGAAATAATCTGTACACTAAACCCCCGCAATATGCAATTTATCTATATAATGAACCTGAGCATGTGTCTTGAACCTAAAATAAAAGTTTTAAAAAATATTATCAAATAACATCATATGTCACAGAAAAATCTTGTATGACAAGGTAAGTCAATCAGTGTAACAACCTTCAGTGTTGTCAGATTAAAAAATTTGCCACAGCCACCCAAACCTTCAGCAGTCATCCCCTGATTAGTCAACAGCCATGGGCATCTAGGCAGGATTCTCCACCAGCAAAATGTTTATGACTTGCTGAAGGCTCAGATGATTCTTAGCATTTTTGGACAATAAAGTATTTTAATTAATGAGTGTACGTGGTTTTTGGAGACATTGCTATTGCATACTTAATAAACTATAATACAGTGTAGCATAACTTTTTGTGAAGACCCATTTTTCTCACTTTATTTTTCCTACCACCCACCTGTCCCAAGTGGGGTGATTCCGCATGGCCTCTTTCAGAAAATACTGTGACTTAACAACTTGTTCTCTTGTGATTATGTGACTAGCTTAGTAGCACATGACAATATATTTATGTTTCCTCCTTCCTTGCCTCACTTTACTGACTCAATCTGAATTAATGCTTATTTTTGATGAAGTTTTAGCATGTAAATTTGCCCTAAAGCAGGCTAAAGCAGTTTTCCATTCCTTTCTGGAATCTAGAAATTTATATATTATAAAAATATATTTCCCATAATAATTAAGATCAGTGAAGTCTGGTTTTCACTGGCTCCAAAGTTACACTGCTGGGAACAAAAGCTGATTTCGAGGGCAAATTTTGTGAGAAGTTGGGCTCTTTCAGTGGCCCGTCCTATAGAAGCTGCAGTCTAGCTGGTAGTATTTAGGCTACATTCATCTTAAATGTAGTCATGGAGCCATAAGCAAATTTAGAAGTCCATGTCCTAGGGCTTTCTGTAGATCAAATCTCGACAAAGATTGTTTGTGTGTTATCTACTCAAATTGGCAGTTAAACACACAGAGCTCAGTTTCAAAGGTAAAACCAAAACAACAATAACAGAGAAGCAAAGACTCTGAGGGGTTAATAATTTTAAAAACAAGAATTAGATGCACAAGTAAATTGAAGATTTTCAGATTTAATTTTGGTGCAGTGACTCTAACAAGTTTTGGGGCATTCCTAGTATTTGCTTGTGTGAGTGGTTTAGCTTCCTTCTTATGAGAAGAAACAAATCAGGTTTGTTGAGTTTCTATTTTACTTGAAAATATTTTTATTAACTACAATGAAAAAAATAAATATGATTGCATTTCACTTTGTCTAAACTAACGTTTATCCCAGACAATGGCAAGTAGTGTGGGAGCAACTAAAACTCATTGATTTGATAGGATGGAGACAAAGCAAGTATTGATTGACTGATTGTCCCTTTTCAAGGTTGTTCAGCCATTAGGTAAACTAGATGTGATTGAATACATTAATCAAATATGCATTTCAAAGTTTTTAGATTTTCTGCATACTACCACAATACAACATAGAAGCATAATATATTGAGAGGGCTAAAGTTAACTCAAGGGCCACAGAATTGAGCAGAGTCATTGCAACTAAAATGGGAGAAGTTGAGAAAACTGAGAATCTCATCATCTGCAACAGTAACAGTGATAGCATCATTACTTAATAATATAAATATTTTATTGTATTTATATCTCGTTCATTTCTCCTGTCAGTCAGGTCTTTGTTCATCATTGTTTTCCCTTTCTTTTTTTCTCAGCAGTGAATGGACGTTATTCTCATTTTCTAATTAAAACAATTTGGGAAGCAGAGACAGACTTAAATTACTATTGTCAGCATCTCTGCTTGTACCTCAAAATACATATGCAAGCCTTCTTTCAAATAAAGGCATTTTTCTTTCTAAGAGAATTTCTGGTTCTTCTCTACATTATGTTACTGACTTTTTCTATAGTCCTGGAGAGTAGCTGTTTTTATGCTGTTTATTACAAGAAGACAAACAGTGTGAAGTAATTTTTTACAAGTTTTTATAGTAGAATAAAAGATGCAATTGAAACTATATAAATCACTTCTCATATTTCCCATTATCCTTAATTTCTTATCTTTGCATATTATTCTTCATTTTAAAATAGTCTTCCTTTTTATAAAAAAATCAAAAACTAAATATGTGCTTGATATAAAAATAATAACTACTATTATCAAACACTTAGTGTATGTCAAGTACTGTGTAAACCACTTTCCATCTATTACCTCAATCAATTTTGGCAATAACTGTTTAATGTATATTTTTATTAGTCTTCTTTGATGTGTGTATTTATCTACTATTTAGAAGAATCTGAGTCTTAGAGAGACGGAGTAATATGCTTCAGATTGTACCCTAGTACATTTCCAAACTAGGATGTAGTTCAAATCCCATCTGCAGGCAAACCTGTGATCCTAACCAAAATGCCATATTGCCACAGCGTCACCTTTGTTGACTGACATAAAAATTTAGATTGGTTTGCAAAGTCCTCCACAGCAAGAGACTCTTATATTTGTTTTTATATTTTATTCACTAACATAGTAGGTTTGTGATACTCATTTAATGAATTAAAGAATAAATGAATTTGTTAAAAATGTTTCAAACATCGAAATATATTTAAACCATGGCACTATATAAAATATTATCTGTTTTCCCTTTAGAATTTGAAAATTAAAAAGAAAATAGAACATTTAAAAATGTATTGTGCCTCATTTTTTTTTTTCATGTGCTCTTTTCTACCTGGAGATTATAAAATATAGAAACTGGTCCTTTATCTTTTCTGAAATTTTGAATCAGAAGAAACATAACCTATCTTTCACTCTTAATAAAAGGAAATAATGAATTTTTGATCAAATGAATGAACTAATGCATCCCTGCCAGCCAATATGTATCTCTAGTCACTTGAAAAATATCAAAATAATTACTAAATCATGGAAATTTGAGTCTAAACATTGTATATATTTCACCAAATTTGATACCTTCTAAAATCAAGTAAGGTAGGCAAGATCAGCATGACTTTTCTTCACTTTATATGTAGAAAAGTTGAAGATTAGAGAATTACCGGTGATTTCCTTACCCACAATTCAAATGTAGCATCCTTCTTTGTTTCTTCTCCTTCTCTTGAAATTGCTCCTCATCTTTCTTTCCTTTTTTTATGATACTGAACTAATAATTTATATTGCTGTCATGATAGCACTAATAACAGATTAAATTTGGCATATAAAATGTAGCTTCCTTTTTTCCTTGTATTGAACCATAAGGACTGCCTTCAGTCTTTTCAAATTTGTTAAGACTAGTTTTGTGAACTAACATATGATCTATTTTAAAGAATGTTTCATGTGAGCTCGAGGAGAATGTGAGTTCTGCTGCTGGTGGGTAGGATGTTCTGTTATGTCTGTTAGGCCATTTGGCCTACAATACTGTTAAAGTCCACATTTTTGTTACTCATTTTCTGTCTGGGTGATCTGTCTGTTGTTGAAAGTGTAGTCAAGTATTCTACTCTTACTGAATTGCAGTCTGTCTCACCCTTCAAATCTAATAAGATTCGCTTTACATGTTTAGGTTCTCCAATGTTAAATGCATATATATTTAAAATTTTTACATCCTCTTAGTGAATTTGACCTCTTTCTCATAACGAAGTTCTTTGTTTCTTTTGATGGTTTTACACTTAAAGTCTATTTTGTTTAAATATCTACCCCTGTTATCTTTTGGTCACCATTTTCCTAAAATATCTTTCTCTATCCGTTCACTCTCAGTCTATGTGTGTCCTTAAAGCTAAAGTGGGTCTCTTGTAGGCAGCATATGTTCGGCTCTTTTAAATATCTTTTCAGCTACTCCATGTCTTTTGATTGGAGAATTTAACCAATTTACATTTAAAGTAATTGTTGATAGGTAAGGATTTTCTAGTAATATTCTGATACTTTTTTTTTTACTAACTGTTCTATAATTATCTTGTTCTTCTATTCCAATTTTGCTGTCTTTATAGTTTTTTGTATTTTTATAGTTGTATGCTTTAGTTATTTATCTTTTGTATATTTTACTAGAAGTTTTATTTTTGTGATTATTATAAGACATATAAAACTTCTTATAATGTAATGCAAGCACATTATATACAATCACATACAAATACTCTAAATTTTACATCTTCCCTAAGCACTATATTGTGTACTTTTGATGTCATACTGTGTATCTAATTACTTGTGTTTATTCCTCAATTGTTTATAGTCAGAGTTGCTTTTAATATTTTTTAAAACTCATATTAAAGAATGACTTACATACCACCCTTATTCAAGTATTATAAATTTGACAGATATTTACATTTACCAGTGAGTTTTATACATTTATATATTTTTATATTTTGTTTCAACTTGAAAATCTTCCTTTAAAATTTCTTTTAAGCAGCTTAAGGATCAGACTGATGTAGTGTCTTCTATGTTTGCATAGTAAGTAGCATAAAATAGCTACTCCATATATATTAAAGGAATGAATAAACTGTATGTACTTGAAATGTATCCCCAATATTATTACTTAATAATGAAATTATACATAATTAGTGTGTATTTTCACTGAAATATGACTGGCTCTTCCTTTTGCAAATTCAGTCATATTAAAATACATATATATGTATGATATACATATATAAAACACATGTATGTATAAAAGCGGCACTATATACTTTATAATTTATATATTGTGTATATATGTTTAAAATGTATAATTTAAATAAAGTGTATTTTATATGGTATATTTTAATAGAGCACATTTTATATATATGTACAAAGTGTGAACATATATGTATTTAATATACATTAACATAATGTATAGATATTATATAATACAGACACTGATATATGTAAAACCTATGAGTGATATATAGCATCTAACAGATTTAAACTCCTAGAGTTTAATTATAGAATGACAACTATAAGTTTTCTTAAGACAAAAAAAGAATCTGTATTAGATGCTATAACAATGTCTACATTATATAATATCATTATATATTATATAATCTATAATGGAGAGGTATTAATATATACCTATTACATATGTATAATATGTAGCTATGTACATAGCTACATATTTACACATGTATATATTATACATATGTACATATACATTGATAGAGTATACACATACTATATATAGTATATATACTATACACATATAAGTGTACACATATACATGTATGAGCTTTCACTCATATGAACCACTCCTATGAATGGTATGAAAAGTAACTATGCTATTCTCTTGTGTGTGCATGAAATGTGTGACTGTCTCAGTATAAATGCAAGTTTTAAATAGTTCAGACTAAGGTAGTAAACAACTGGGGCCTCGTGTGTCCTCTTTTGATTGAGCTTTGCATCATTCCGTGTTGCTTTAAACTGCCTCACATACTCTTTTCTCAGTACTTTTCTGCTAGTTTTGCAGCAATATAAATTTCCACATGACAAAATGTGTTAGATGTTATAAAAACCAAACAAAGCAATAGTACTGAGGCTGGGTGAAATGAACATTTTTCTTTGAAACTGAGCACACAGAGTGACTTCTAATAATTCACCGTGGACAGCATGAGCTCAACTATACTGAAATGTTTCAAGAATCTGGGAAATAATGTCTCTTAGTTCTAGCTGTCAAAGTATAATCACCCCAAGCTCACTTTATTTAATACTCTTTGTAAGTTTGTGGAGGCAACTTTCAGTAATAAGGCTTGACCAACATAACATAAAATTCTACATTCAGCTTTCAAAATATTAACCTTTTTATTTTTTGCTTGAAGAAAAAATATAGTGAGGATTCTATAATTAAACTCTAACTAGGGCAAATTAAATGACCTGCTTTGTGGTGCCCCAGAAGCTTGTAAGGTCTTGCACATGTGTCTGCTCTAAGCTGCTTCAGAGAATAAACTTCAGGTAGCACAGCTGGACTTCCTTTCTCTGGATCCATCATGCTGCTGATCCAACCTCTTTCAAGAATTTGCAGAGGCATTTGCAAGAATATTTACAGCTATATTCATCGCCACATGCACCATACCCTAGTTATATGTAATCAGATTTCTCTTCTGTGCAAATAGGATTAGAAGGATCATGTTTATACATGCAATAATCCCCTCTTATCTGCATATGCATATACATACATACACACACACACACACACACACATCTATATATATATACACATATGTATAATTTTAAAACACTTTATACGTACATACCTATGGCAAAATTTAATTTATAAATTAGGCACAGGTAACGATAATAAAATAGAACAATTATAACAATATGTCAGCATCACTACTCTTGCACTAGGCCATTGTGAAGTAAAGTAAGGATTACTTAAGCACAGGCACTTCAGTACCATATCAGTCAATCTGATAACCCAGAGGGTTATGAAGTGACTATAGGTGGGTAGCCAATACAGTGTGGATACACTAGACAAAGAGAGGATTGATGCCTAGGGTGGGATGGACAGAAGCAAGCTAGAGAAAAATGGTTTTAAATGTATACTTTAAGTCCTCAACAGAAACCCAAACTAACCCAACATCACTAGAATTAACTGTCAACAGTTTGAAGAATGAGCCACGGTATGGAATACAGACCAGGATTTACATTGGCGTCTGGGTAGCATGCAAGCATGGAAGACCAGAATAGCACAACAAAGACTGAAAATTCAATTGGACTTTGAATCATAGACCACAAATATGGGACAGAACAAGTTTTCTGAACCCAAACAGATTTATTTCCTGTGAAAATAGCAGATTTAAAGAGAACACGATTCTCATAATACCTATAATTTTCAGCATATAATTAATAATTTTGTATTATACCAAGAACCAGAAAAATCTTAACTCACATGAGAAATGACAGTTACCAGTTGCCAAGGTTGATAGGAAACAGATCTTAGAATATCTAACATGACTTTTAAGGCAGCTGTTATAAACATGCTTCCAGTAACAATTATTGGGGAAAAAAAAAACAAAACCTTAAAAAAGTTAAAAAGAATAGGAGGTCTCCAAAAAAAAAAAAAAAAAAAAAAGATGTAAGAAAGAACCAATTGAAACTTCAGAACTGAAAAATACAATAATTAAAATACTGGATGAGCTCTGTAACAACTTGTAGATGACAGAGGAAAAGCAAGTAAGCAGTGGATATGAAGCTAAATCAATAGAAACAACTCAATTGAAGCAAAAAAATATATATATATAATATATATATTTATATATATTTTATAGATATATATATTTATATATATATTTTATAGATATATATATTTATATATATTTTATAGATATATTTATATATATTTTATATATATTATATATATTTATATTTTATATATATATTATATATATAAATATATAAAAAAATTTTATATTATATTTATATATATATAAAATATAATATATATGATATATAGATATATATATATACATATATATATATATATATAAATTCAGACTCAGGTACCTGTGGGACATTAAAAAATACTTAAAAGTTACACAAAGTTTTTGATTTTTCAGTGTATGTAAAAATTACATCATATAGTCTTCTAAATTTTCAATAATGCGTCTAAATATTCTAGTTGGAAGAGGTTTGCTGCCTCATTACTGAAGAGTAGAGATAGGACATAGGTCTCTAGACACAATGTCCATGGCCATATTCCCATGATGTATGTATGTATTTATCTTTAAAAAGAATTTTAAAAATGTAATAGAATGTGTTAAATATTTTTTAATAATATACAAAATGAATACAAAAACTTTTATGTTAAATTGAGTTTATATCACACAAAACTTTATTAAAATCATGGTTGATTTGAAAATATTGCTCTCTTTTTCAAATAAAATGTTATTTCTAAAAACTTCTGAAAACATACTTTTTAATACAGAGAATATTTAAAATTTATATTAAAAATTTATTTTAATTTTATTGAAAATACATATAATGTTATATATACTTCATTGTGTTGAAAAATATAAAAATATGTTACATATATATTTAATTTTAAATATACAAATATAAGTATATAAATATATCATATAAAAGTTATATTTATGTAATTTTATTGGAAATATATAAAATACATAATATAAATATATGTATGTATTTATAGATAAATATATTTTAAGCTCTTAAAATAGCATCTAATTTTAAAAATCTTGATCTTCAAAGCACTTTGGCAGATATGGAATTGAATTTCTACTAATAAAAATTACAATCATTGGGTGTGTTCTTGAAATATTTTTATGATATAATTCTGATTCCTACTAATTAATAGTCTTGTAGATAAAATAAGAGCACAAATTTTTTTGAAATGAATTATGCATAAGATTAGTTGGGGAAAAATATGAATAGATTTTTAATTCTATTACTTATAATAATTGTCTCTAAATCCTCAAAGTCCTGAACTTTGGCATTCAGAGCTGTGTTCCATATAGAAAACTAATAGCCAATGACAACTCATAACCTGTGTAGCCAATAGAATACTTCTAATGCTTCTTAGATATTCTTTTATATACAAGAACACCTCAGGGATGTGGAAGGTTCTGTTCTAGACCACTACGATAAAAACAAGTTACACAAAGTTTTTGGTTTCTCAGTGCATGTAAAAATTATGTCATATAGACTTTTAAATTTGCAATAGCATGTCTAAAAAATGTATACAGCTCAATTAAAAACACTTCATTGCTAAAGCATGCTGACATAGAGATACAGAATAAGCACATGCTTTTGGAAAAATGAGGCTAACAGACTTGATCAAAGCAGTTTCTACAAATCTTCAATTTGCAAAAAAAAAAAAAAAAAAAAAAACCACAATTGTAAAGTGCAATAAAATGCAATAAAATTAGGTTTTTCTGTACTCAACATTGTATTATTTAAAAAATGCCCCTTTAAAAATAATCATTATTGTTTAATTATACTTTAAGTTCTGGGGTACATGTGTAGAATGTGCAGGTTACTTTGGTATACATATGCCATATTTTATTGCAATTTCCAATAATGGCCTCCTCTGAATACACAGGAATATAGGATGCTCAATACACAGGAATATAGGATGCTCACTATTTAAAGTCTTCATTGCTTACTGAAGTTTAAAATGCTGGTTGTTATTAGTGTAATCTGAATTGTCTTACTATAACAAGTACAGCATAACTTCTTTAATTAGTGCTAATTTAATTAGAGGCCCAAAGAAAAAAATATTATGTATTTTTTTTTGCCAGTAATCAATTCACCATGGTATACTGGGCAAATTCAAGCTCTGCATTTCAAGGCAAGGTCAATAAAATTTTTAGAGAAAGTAAAAATTTAGTTGAATAAAGAAAATAACAGGGAAAGATTTTTATTCCATGGAAATATTAACTATGCAAACAATAAATAAAATTTTAAATTTTAAAATTTTAAAAAGGGAAATACAAACTATGCAACACTAAAGAAAGCTAAAGTTGCTATATTAATATCAAGTAAACAAAACTTTAGTGCTAAAAAAATTAAAATTACTAGAAACATAGATGGTAATTACGTAATGGTAACAACATCAATTCATTAATTTATGAAGAAGACATACAAATTTTAAATGCACAGCAACCAAAAGGGGAAAAATAGAACTAAAAGAATAAACAAATAAATGCACAGTGTTACAAATTTCAACACCTGAATAAGTTTCCCATTGCTATTATAACAAATTGCCACAAATTTAGTAGCTTGCACTGGATAAATATCCTAACAATTTTGGAGGTCAAAAGTCTAAAATAGGTTGATACGGTTGTGTTCCATTTGAACAATTTAGTGGAAGATGCAGTTTATTTTCTTTCTTTCTTTTCTTTTTTTTTTTTAACCGTACTTTAAGTTCTGGGGTACATGTGCAGATCATGTAGGTTGTTGCATAGGTATGTATATGGCAAGGTGGTTTGCAGCCTCCATATCCCATCATCTACATCTGGCATTTCTTCCATGTTATACCTCCCAACCCCCCACTGTCCCTCCCCTAGTCACCCCCAACTGACCCAAGTGTGTGATGCTCCACTCCCTGTGTCCACATGTTCTCATTGTTCAACACCTGCCTGTGAGTGAGAACATGTGGTGTTTGATTTTCTGTTGTTGTGTCAGTTTGCTGAGAATGATACTTTCCAGATTTATCCATGTTCCTACAAAGAACATGACCTCATTGTTTTTTATAGCTGTGTAGTATTCCATGGTATGTATGTGCCACATTTTCTTTGTCCAGTCCATAATTGATGGGCATTTGGGTTGGTTCCAGGTCTTTGCTATTAGAAACAGTGATGCGATGAATATATGTAATGGGATTGCTGGGTCAAATGGTATTTCTATTTCTGTATTCTTGAGGAATTGCCACACTGTCTTCCACAATGATTGAACTAATTTAGACTCTGACTAACAGTGTAAAAGAGTTCCTATTTCTCCACAGCCTCTCCAGCATCTGTTGTCTCCAGATTTTTTGATGATCCCCATTCTAACTGGAGTGAGATGATATCTCAATGTGGTTTGATTTGCATTTCTCTAATGACCAGTGATGAGGAGCATTTTTTCTTAAGTCTGTTGGCCCCATATATGTCTTCTTTTGAAAAGTGTCTGTTCATGTCCTTTGCCCACTTTTCAATTAGTTTGTTCAATGTTTTAGTTCTTCATAGATTCTGGCTATTAGCCCTTTTTCAGGTGTGTAGATTACAACATTTTTCACCATTCTGTGGTTGCTGGTTTGCTCTAATGATTGTTTCTTTTGCTGTGCAGAAGCTCTGAAGTTTAAATAGATCCTGTTTGTCTATTTTGGCATTTGTTACCATTGCTTTTGGTGTTTTAGTCATGAAGTCCTTGCCTATGCCTATGTCCTGAGTGGTTTTGCCTAGGTTTTCTTCTAGGGTTTTTGTGGTGTTAGGTCTTATGTTTAAGTCTTTAATTCATCTAGAGTTAAATTTAGTGTAAGTTGTCAGGAAGGGATCCAGTTTCTGCTTTCTGCACATTGCTAGCCAGTTTTCTCAACACCATTTATTAAACAGGGAATCTTTTCCCCATTGCTTGTTTTTGTCAGGTTTGTCAAAGATCAGATGGTTGGAGATGTGTAGTATTGCTTCCAAGGCTTCTGTTCTGTTCCATTGGTCTATGTCTCTGAAAATTAAACATCATATTTGAAAACAATCTGTAAATTAAAAAGAAAATATCACAGAAAATTAAGGTACCTATTTAGCTAAGTTAAATAAAAAATTAAACTTAGAAATATCTCCCAGTTGTATCTATAGCAGCACTTTTAGAATAAATGATAGCAATAAATTGTTTTACTAAAAAAAATTCTCAAATTAATAATCTAAGTTCTTACTATGGGAAACCACTAAAAGGGAAGCAAACTAAAACTAAAACAAGCAGAACAGAACTCAATGAAATAGAAAACAGAAAAATAATAAATTTAATTAAACAAAAAGTGTGTTTGAAAAGTTGAATTAAAATCAATAGAAGATCAATAAAATCAAAGCTTTAGAAATATAGACAAATAAGGAAAAAGACAAACCACCATTATCTGAAATGAAAGAATGGTAGCCTCTAAAACCCACAGTCATTTAAAAAGTATGAGAAACTCTTATGCACATAGTTTCAGCATTTAGATGAAATAAACCAATTATTTGTAGAGCACAGTCAAAAATTAATAATAAGTAGATAATACAAATAGTTGCATAACAATGGAATGAAATTTCTTGCAAAACTCTTCTAAAACAGTTTTCAGTCCCAGATGATTTCATTGTTAAACTATTAAAATATTAAAAAATAAATAATACCAATTGTATATGATCATTTCCAGAAACTAGAAGATAAAATACTTCACAGTTGTTTTATAGGGCCAACATTATACACATGTATATAAACTTCACATAAATCTTTCATAAGCACAAAGATACTCAAATATTAGCAATTTAGTTATATATGGTGTATATATAATATGTATGTGTGTATATATACATATATATAAATGTAGATAAATATGTATATGTGTGTATATATATACATATATAGAGATATAAATATATTTGTGTAAATATAAATGTGTGTGTATATATATACATACATCTAAATATATAGAGAGAGACAGAGAGAGAAAATTATACACTACCTACAAGAGATTTTATTCCATGAATGTCAGACTGGTTAAATATTAAAAATATATATATATAATATATCCTGTTGACAAGCCAAAGATAAAACACCAAGTGATCCCATCATCTGAAACAAAATTCTATTTGGCTAAATTCAACATTCAGTCACGACAAAAACTACCAGCAAACTAAAAAATTTAATATGATAAAAAACCTACAACAAATCTACGGTGGTTTTCATACTTTTTGGTAAAACACTGCTTTTCTCTTAAATTTGGGAACAAAGCAAGGATACTGGCTCATAATTTTCATTTAAAAATGTGTGGGTGATTCAGTACACTAAAGCAAGAAAAGAAACAAAGGACATACATTGCAAAGGAAAAATAAAAATTCCTCCTTGCAGGTGACATGAGCATCTTCATAGACAATCAGAAGGAATCTACAAAAAACTCACTAAAACTAATAAATGAGTTAATCGAATTGGTGGGATATAGATCCTCACACGCACAAAAAAAAAATCATGTTTATACATGTTAGCAATAAACATTTGGAAAGTAAAATTTTTTTTAAGTTTTTGATTTACAGAAAAATTCAGGAGATAGAATATACACCACCCCAGGTTTCCTTTAGCACATTAGTGTGATACATTTGTAATAATTAGTGAACCAATATTAATACATTATTATTACTATTTTATTTATTTACAGTGTTATACTTTAAGTTCTGGGGTACATGTGCAAACTAAAATTAAACATAGAATATCATTTAACATTTGCCAAAGTTGAAAAGAAGTGAAAAGAAAAAAATTATCTAAAAGTGAATACCAGGGTGTCATAAACATCAAATTCTGCATACATCAATAGGACATTAAACATATGTTAGAACAAATTTAAATATATGAAATTTCTGGAAATAAAACCCATTGAAACATATTTTATCACCAAGACACATCTAGGCACAAATAGCTTTACCAAGTAACTCTTCCATATATATACAGAAGATACAACACCAGTTTTCTACAAACTCTTCCAGAAAATAGAAAAAAGAAGAAACACTTCTTAGGCTATTAGCCAATGGTTATCTTGATTTCAAAGCCTGAAGAAAATATTCTAAAAAGAAAATAAAAAGAATTATTTCATAAAAGGTAGATGAAAATACTCTTCAGAAATATTAGCCAATGAGTATCCTTCAAATATAAAAAAAATACATCATGAATAAGTGGGGTTTACTTCAGATAAGCAAGAGTAGATTACCATTAGAAAATCAATCCAATTTACAGATAAATAATATAAAGAAAAATATATGATTATTTGATCAATGCTGTATAATTATTTCAAGAAATGAAATGGTAAACTCAAAGGGAATTTATATTTCAGATAAAGAACATGTGCCAAAAAAATCTACAACAGTTATAATACTAATTGTGAAGACCTTGACAACTTTACCCTGGAATCATGTGGAAAAGAAAAATATCTGCTATCATCATTTCTGTTCAACATTGTATTAGAGGTTCTAGCTAGTTCAACAAAATAAGCAAAATAGGTATAAATATTAGAAGAAATTAAACTGTAATGACTTAGAGATAACTATGATTTTAGAAAATGCCAAAGAATATATAGGCTATCATAATTAATTAATATATGATTTTAGCAATCTGAGATCCTGTTTAATTAGCATTTGATTAGCATTAGAAATACAAAAAGCATTAGAAATAGAGAAATATAAGAAAGTTAATTTTCTTGCTATCTGGCACCATAAACACTCATAAAAATAAATTGTAAAATTACTTAAACTAAGTTTAAAAGAAACAAATGTTACAAATCTAATGAGATATACATTAAGGCCTCTATACACACACACACAAAAACTACAAAACATTCTGAACATAGGATTTCTAAATAAATGGAGAGATATACAATGATTATTAACTAATGACCTAAAATGAAATAAAAATTAGTTCTCACAAAAAGTTTTATATGCTCAAAGCAATTTCACATAACATTTTAAAAGTTGGGTTTCTGACTAGTTTTTATTAAAACTCACATAGAAACTCACAAATAAGACAGATATTTTGAATGAAAAAGAAGAGAGTTACTGGATTTATGCTACTAGATATCAAAGAACTTGACATCTAGAATTAATGTGTTATCAATTCATACATTTAGCTGTTGTCATTGTGACATTTAAACTGATCAATATACAAAATGCAGAATGCAGAACTAGTACAACATATATAAATTCAGCACCAGAACAGGCACACTCTTCAAATGATTTAGGTGTTGAATAACCTAAAGACTTAGAGAAAAAGAGACACACACCTGTTTTTTATAAATGAACAAGTCCCAAGAACAAGAAAAGAGCAATGGAACTAAACTGAAAACTCCCAATTTTTTTTTGAAATTTATGCATAAATTATTCTACTGCCAAGAGATGTTTTAAGAAAATTGTCAGAGGAAAATAACATCACCAATATGGCAAAACTTTCCAGTGGTCATCCCCTGCAGAAACATCAATGTGCACAAATGTCTGCTTATAAAAATATCTTCACATGTACTAAGGAATCAAAGTGAGAGGACTACAGTAGCTGGATATTTATCTGAGATAAGAAAACCATTGTGAAGGTAGGAAGAACAGTTTCACATTATTCAGATCACTCCTCTCCCAAAACTAGGCTGCTCAGTAATAAGAGAGATACTCTCTATATGGGGGAAGAAGAGAGCATTAAAAGGGTCACACAACACGATAAAGCATGATTTATTCTTAAGATGCACAGATGCTTTGATACATAAATAAATGTGATACAACATTTTAACATAATAAAAGATAAAGACTAAATGATCATCTCAATAAATGCAGAAAAAACATTTGACAAAATTTGACATATTTCCATAAAATTTCTTAAAAATCAGGCATAGAAAGAATGCATTCAACCTAATAAGACTGTTTGTGACAAGCTGCAGCTAACATTACAATTACCAGTAAAAACCTGAAGCTTTCCTTCAAGATAAGAAATAAGACAAGAATGCTCACCCCCACCACTTCTGTTCAATATAGTACTGGAGCTCCTAACGAGAGAAATTAGAAAAAATACATACTTTTAAACATACAGATTGAAAACAAACAAGTAAAATTGTTTCTATTCCTGATGACATGATCTCACATGGAGAAAACTCTGAAATTTCCACCAGAAAATACTTAGAATTAGCTTAAAATCTCAATAAAGTAGAAAGATACAAAATCAGCAAACAAAACATAGTAGCATTTCTGTACACTTATAATGGACTATCCAAAAATTAAATCAAGACAACAATCCCACCATAATATCATTTAAAAAATTAAATCCTCAGGAATAATTTTATCCAAGCAGGAGAAAGAGCTGTATACTGATTACTATAAAACATTAATGAAAGGAATTAAAGATGATACAGGTATATGAAAATATATCTCTTGTTCTCGGATTGGAAGAATTAATGTTACCACAATGTCCATGTTACCCAATGAAGTCTACAGATACAATGCAATTCCTATAAAAATTCCAGGAGTTTTTCAGAGAAATAGAAAAAATCATCTTAAAATTTATGTAAAACTACACAAGACATAAAATAGCCAAGACAATCTCAAGCAAAGAGAACAAAACTGAATATATACTACCTAATTTCAAAATATAGTTGTCAAAATAGTATCACCCTGGCATAGTAATCAAATAAAACTATAGTAACAAAATATCATAGTACTGGCATAAAAACAACATATATTCCAGTGGAACAGAATAAGGATCCCAGAAATAAATCCACACATTTAAGGTCAATTAGTCTTTTACAGAGATGTCAATAACACATAATGGGGAAATGATAGTATCTTCAATGAATTGATTTAGGAAATCTTAATATCCACATGCAGAAAAATAATATTCTACCCTTATCTCACATCATAAATAAAAATCAACTCAAAAATGGATCAAAGTCTTAAATGTTTAACTCATGAAACTGCAAAAGTATTTAAAAAATTTAAAATAAGTTCTTGATATTGGTCTGGACACTGAATTTTTTAAATGTTCATTTACATACGACCCTCAAATCACAGGCAACAAAAGCAAAAGATAGAAAATAGAACTGCATCAAACTAAAAAGCTTTTACACAGCAGAGGAAACAATTAACAGAGTGAAGAGAGAACCTATTGAGTGGCAAAATGTACTGGAGTTTAATACTTAAAAAATATATAAGGAATTTATATAACTCAATAGCAAAGAAAGAAATGAACAAAATAAAAATGGGCAAAGTACCTGAATAGACATTACTCAAAAGAAGACATATAAATTGGCTGGGTGCTGTGGCTCACAGCTGTAATCCCAGCTCTTTGGAAGGTCGAGACGGGCAGATCATGAGGTCAGGAGTTAGAGACCAGCTTGACCATCATGGTGAAACCGTGTCTCTACTAAAACTAGAAAAAGTAGCTGAATATGGTGGTGCACACCTGCAGTCCCACCTACTTGGGGGGCTGAGGCAGGAGAATCACGTCAACCGAGGAGGAGGAGGTTGCCATGAGCCGAGATGTGCCACTGCACTCCCACCTGGGCAACAGAGAAAGTCTCTGAATAAAAAAAAAAAAGAAGAAGAAGATGATGACATACAAATTGCCCCCAGGGATATGAAATGCTGTTCAACATCAGTAATCAATGCAGATCAAAACCATGTTGAGGGATCCCTTCAGTTGGTGAGGATATGGAGAAAAAAAATGAACCCTTGCATAACTGTTAGCTAGAATATAAATTAGTACAACTCCTGTGAAAAACAGTAATGAGGTTCCTCAAAAAAAATTGAAAATAGAATTACCATTTGATCCAAAATACACATAGGAAATGAAGTCATCATATCAGAGATATGCCTGGTTCCCATTATTATTACAATTTCATTCACAATAGCCAAGATATGGAACCAACCTATGAGTGTGTCAGTGGATGAGCTGTTTAAAAAAAAAATGGTATGTATATTCAGTGGAATATTATTCAGCCTTAAAAAAAGAAGGAAATACTGCCATTTGCAACACATAGCTGGACTAGAAAACATACTAAGTAAAATAAGCCAGACCCAGAAAGAAAAATATTGAGTGTGTGTGTGTGTGTGTGTGTGTGTGTGTGTGTGTATATATATATATATATATATGTGTGTGTGTATATAAACTAAAAATGTCAAAATCACAGATGGAAGTAGAATGGTGGTTGCGAGGGGGTTGAGGATAAGTGGGGAGACTTTGCTCAGAGTAGAAAGTTTCAGTTAGATTGAATAAATTCTGTAGATTTATTGTATGGTAGCTATAGATAACGACACTATTATATACCTAAAATTTTTTAACAAAGATTTCAATGTTCTCACAACACACAAAATGAGTTCATATTTGCAGGGCTTCCTTAGCAATCCTTCGCCAAGTATTAAAACATTAGTATTAAAAACTAGTGAGTAGTATATGCAGATGATACTCAGTTACATTAAAGAATATGGATCTAGGTCCCATTGAAACTAATTTGAAAGTGGCAGAAGAGTTAAGAAGACACAAGTAAGCTGAAGAGAGAAAAAAATGTAGAAATGCAAAAGCAAAAACAGTCACTTCAAAACACATGTTTAAGTTTTTATTGTCCTTTAAAATGTGAAATTTAGATTTTTTTTTTAATTAGGCAGTTTAGGATTATAGTAGTTGTTAGTTGCTGTATAACTGAATTTGATTTTATTTAGAAAAGTATAATTAATGCCAACTTAAATTGGATTTCACATCCAATTTTTTCCACTTACAATTCGTTTCACTACCAATTATGGCATTCAATCTCAGCAGAGTTACCAGCACCTTTCTGTAACTTTTGTTGCTGTTTTGTACTTAGTGACTTTTCTGGGTTCATTCAAAAAAATTTTAAGGTGGTTTTTAGGTGAGGTACACTGGGCTATTTTCAGTAACATAGAACAAGCAAATGTTTTTGTTACCTGAAAAAAATACATGATTTTACAGAGAAAAAAAAGCAAAATTACTAAATATTCAAGTATTCACACTCTTTTATTTACAACATATTTGTATTAACATTCTCATGGAAATTATATTGTTTAATAATTTAGAATTATTTCAATTATGACAACATGTATTAGTTTATATTTCCCATTCTAAAGCATAACTTGCACAAAGCAAATATCATATTTTATCATTCTTATGCCCTGTACATATCAGAATATTGCTCATAAAAAATGTTCAGAAAACGCTACAGGCAAATGACTGTGCTGTTAATGGCAATAACACATAGAGAAGCACATATAAAGGATGAAAGGAAGTAATATGATGATCTGTCTGGCTTTTGATATTTTCGTTTAAAATTTGATTTGTGTATAATACTTATAAATAGCATTAAAGAAAGATAAAGTTTAGTAAGGCTGAAAATAAATAATTGAAAAGATACAAAACATAGTATGATGTGAGTCAATATGGAACTTTTTTGTTATTTTTTATTTTTGTGGATACATAGTAGGTGTGTATATTTACAGAGTACATGAGTTCCTTGGAAATAGGCCAGCAATGTATAATAATCACATCATGGAAGACGGGATATCTATCCTCTCAAGCATTTATCTTTTCTACGAGTTACAAATAATTAAATTGTATTATGTTTGCTATTTTAAAACCTACAGTTAATTATTATTGAATTATTGATTATAGTCACTCTGTTGTGCTATCAAAGACTAGGTCTTATTCATTTCCCACAACACTCTACTGCCCTTGTTAGCCTCTGATAGCCTTTATTCTCCTCCATCTGCATAAGTTCAATAGTTTTGATTTTTGCATCCCACAAATAAGCTAGAACATGGGATGTATGTCTTTCGGTGACTGGCTTATTTCATTTCACATAATGACCTACAGTTCCATCCATGTTAATACAAATAACCGAATCTTACTTCTTAATGGTTGAAGAGTACTCCATTGTGTACATGTACATTTTCTTTATCCACTTATCTGTTGATGGACACTTAAACATCGCTTCCAAATGAAGTACAGGTAGCTCTTGGATAGGTTGATTTCTCTACTTTTCAGTGTATACTTGGCAGTGGGATTTCTGAATCATATTTTTACTCTATTTTTACTTTTATGAGGAGTCTCCAAACTGTTCTTCATAGTAGTTGCACTAATTTACATTCTCACCAAAACTCTACAAGGTTTTCCTTTTTACCATATTTTCACCAGCATTTCTCATTGCCTGTCTTTTGAGTGCCAGTCATTTTAACCAGAGTGGGATAATATTACATTGCACTTTTGATTTGCATTTCTCTGATGATAATTGATGTTGAGCACCTTTACATATGTGTGTTTGCTTTTTGTACGTCTTCTTTAGAAAAATGTCTACTCAAATCTTTTTTTCTCGTTTAAAAACTCAGATCATTAGATTTTTTTCCTCTAGAGTTGTTTAAGCTCCTTATATATTTTGGTTATTAAGCCATTGTGAGATGGGTACTTTGCAAATGCTTTCTTCCATTCTGTGGGTTGTCTCTTCACTTTGCTGACTGTTTTCCTAGCTGTGCTTTTTAATTTGATGTGATCCCATTTGTCCATTTGTGCTTTGGTTGCCTCTTCTTGTGGAATATTACTCAAGAAATCTTTGTCCAGACCAAGGTCTTGGGGAGTTTACATTTTTTTTCTTACCCATCCTTTTCCTGTAGTAGTTTCATATTTTGAGGTCTTAGATTTAATTATTTAATTCACTTTGATTTTTATATGGCAAGAAACAGCAGTCCAATTTCATTTTTCTGCATATGAATATCCAGTTTTCCCAGCACCGTTTTTTTGAAGAGACTGTCCTTTTCCCAGTGTATATTCTTGGCATCTTTGTCAGAAATGAGTTTACCGTAGGTGTGTGGATATGTTTCTGGGTTCTGAATTCTGTTACATTGGTCAGTGTGTTTGTTTTTATACCAGTACCATATTGTTTTGGTTACTATAGCTCTGTTATATGATTTGAAGTCAGGTAATGTGATTTCTCTAGTGTTGTTCTGACTTAAGATAGCTTTGGCTATTATGAGTCTTTTGTGGTTCCCTATAACTTTTAGAATTTTTTTTCTATTTCAGCAAAGAAAGTCATTGGTGTTTTCATAGGGATTGCATAAAATCTGTAGATTGCTTTGTGTAGAATGGACATTGTAACAATATTGATTCTTACAATCTATGAACATGCGATATTTTTCAATTATTTGGTGTCTTTTACAATTTCTTTCATCTGTATTTTTTAGTTTTCATTATAGAGATCTTCTACTTTGTTGGCTAATTGCTACTATTTACTTTTATTTGCACCTATTGTAAATGGGATTCCTTTTTAAATTTCTTTTTCATACTGTTGACCGTTGACATACAGAAATGTTACTTTTGTATATTGATTCTATATCCTGCAACTTTATTGAATTGGTTTATCAGTTCTAATAGTTTTCTTGTGGAGTTTTTTTGGCTTTTCTGAATATAAGATCATATCCTCTTTAATCAAAGATTAGTGACTTCTTCTTTTCCAATTTGGATGACTTTTATATTTGTTCTCTTATCTTATTGTTCTAGCTAGGACTGCTGGTAGTATTTTGAATAACGATGGTAAAAATAGGCTGCCTTGTCATATTCTACATGTTAAAAGAAAGGCTTTGTTTTTCCCCATTCAGTATGATGCTAGCTGTAGGTCTGTCATATATGACTTTTATTATGTTGAAGTAGATCCCTTCTGTACCTAGATTTTAAGAGTTTTTATCATGAAGTCATGTTGAATTTTCATCAAAAGCTTTTTCAGAATCAATTAAAATTATCATATAGTTTTTGCTCTTCATTCTGTTGATAGGATGTATTACACTGATTAATTTGCATATATGGAATCACTCTTGCATTCCAGGGATAAATCCCACTCAGTCATGATAAATGACCTTTCTAATATATTGTTGAATTGGATTTTCTAGTAGTGTGTTGAGGATTTTTGCATATGTAGTCATCAGGGATATTGGCCTGTAGCTTTCTGATGTGTCTTTGGTTTGGCAACAATATAATACTGGTTTTGTAGAATAAATCTGGAAGTGTCCCCTTCTCTATTCTTTGTAATACTTTGAATAGTATTGTTATTAGTTGTTCTTTAAATGTTTGATAGAATTCAATAGTAAAGTTGTATTTGTCTATTCTCACACTGCTATAAAGACATACATACCTGAGACTGAGTAATTTACAAAGAAAAAATTTAATTGGCTCACAGTTCCAAAGGCTGTACAGAAAGCATGGCTGGTGAACTTCAGGAAACTTACAATTATGTTTGATGCTGGCAAGTCTCGGTATCTCCACTCAATGTAGTATCTGGCTATCAGTGCTGGTTATTCATGGTCTAAGGTCTCTTCCGTTAGCAGGTGATTAATCCTGCCAGGGGACTGGGTTATTCTCTTCAAGGCAGTGGGTTCCCTTCTGGCCTGGAATGTGTCTAGAAATTTCTGAGAACTAGGGCCTGGATATTAGGCTTCACAACTCTAACTGGTGCCCTGTTTTGCTGTGGCTGAACTGTTACCCAAGATGTAAAAAAAGTCTTCACCACTCTTCCCTCTCTTCTCCTTAAGTGTAAATAAGGGATCTTTTTTTGAGCTATGAGGTTTGCAGCCTGGCATTAAGGGGAAGAGTGATGCCAGCACTCCCTTAGCCACCCCAGCTGGTGTCTTAGTAGGTTATGTGCCCTTTCCATACCAGTCTACTATCTCTGGGCTGAGTTCAGCACTAGGATTCACCCAGGAACTACAGTTTTTGTGGCCTAGACTGTCTTTCAAGTTTATTTAGAGCCCCATGGCTCTTTAGCTCATTGTGATTAGGATTGCAGGAACTCAAGTTCCAGCTGCTGCGATCATTGATTCCCCTCTGGCTAGCACTGGTTTACATGTGCCCTGTGTGGATAGATATCCACTGAGTTTTGTCTGGTTTTTCTTCCTGTTAAAACCAGGTAGCACTGAGTTCAATGCCTCCCGATGGCTCATTCTCCTTCTCCCCATGGTTCAGAAACTCTATGTGCCATGCTCCCACTGCCAGGGGATAGTGGAGGGGTGTTTTCCACAATTCAAAACTATTTTTCCTAACACTACAGTGCCCCTTTCAGCAATATGAAGTTAAAGGCACATACTGTTAGTGTTCACCTGATTTTTGGTTCTTATGAATGTGCTTTTGTGTGTGTACAGATAATTGCTAAATTGGTGTCCTCATAGGGGTGACAATTAGTGGAGCCTTCTATTCAACCATCTTGCTCCAACAACCCTGCTCAACTCTAGAACTTTAATTGATTCAAAATGAATACTGTATGAGTTAACTCATCTGTAACAAAAGCATATAATTCCAGTAACATTTCATATTTGAATGCGCAAGGACTCATCATCACCTGTTTTAATCTAAATATCTTGCTACTATTGTTGTTACAAATAGTGATCATTCACAGTACAAAACTATAGCTACTTAAACTGATAAATTCTTATTAAAGAGCTAGACTTTATTTAAAATGAATATAGTAAAACTGGATTAAAATTATATACACATATATTTATGTTATTTGTGTATCTAATTTTCTATTTTTTATTTATACATATATATAAACCTAATTTATATATATATAAATTATACATAAACCTAATTTATATATATATATATACATATATATAAATTATATATATATATACATATATATAAATTATATATATATATAAATGTATCATGGTAAATTTATCTAATATATATACATATATACACATATATATTTGCATATATATATGTATATATATATATTTGCCTCCCATTTTTCTTTCCTCATTTTAAACTACAGCTGTTCCTATTACAAAGATTACATTGGTCTGAATATTTGTCTACTTAAAAAACAAATAAAAATTGTAGTATTAATAATGTTGCTGTGCATTTCCTGAGTTTTCTTCTGAGGGAGTTCATGAGGAAATTTCAAAACTTATTTTAAATTATGTTTATATAATCTAAGAAGTTCAAATTTATGTAAAATTAATGTTCTGTGTACATACAGTTTAACAATCATAAGCCAAAGAAGTTAATACTCGGTTTGCTTGAGTATTTCACAAAGTGAAATATCAATAGATTTAATTTAATTTTAAATCTACATAGATATTTATAAAAAGATTTAATTCAAATGCTACAAGGTAACAAAACTGTTTTAAATATAATAAAAGTAATATAAAATATTACATGAATCAGATAAGTGAAGTAAATGGCAATTATTAAATATATCTCAGTTAAAAATAAAGCTAAGGCATATATTATGCAGATGTTTATATACTCACTGTAGAGATCATTCAGGTAATGAAACAGCTAAGTGATGTAGACATCCTATCATAAGACTCTAATAATACATTTTAAACACATTACATTTTTACAAATGACCATTCATTTCTAATTGCACATAAGCCATACAGAAACCCCTTGAAGCAACACCTATTCAATCCTCAATTATACAGATGAGAAAACTGAAGTTTAAATTTAATTTTTTTAAGTTCTCTTAGCTTGTTTTGGAACCAGAAAATCTATTTTGTAACTTCTCAATAAAATTATATTATAATGACATGTTTAAATGTGAATCAAACATTTTAACAACATTTTACCATAAAATGTACTTAATAATTTAGATTTTCACATTGTGATCTCTGTCTTTTCTCACTTGGTATCTCTTATCTAGAAATTCATTTCTATGTGTATTTTTTCATACATGTCAATTTTTTCACGGAGATGATAAGAGAGAGTAATATGAGACAGTAATGTTCCCGGAACCCAATCCATCAAATCTTAGGAACATCTATATATGTTTAAAGACTATTTTCTTGTTAAAAATTGAAGTATCAACAGAGTTGAGACAACTACATTCCTTATTCTCTTTTTTGATATTTCTCCCTAAAGATAACTGACTTAGATTGCCTGTGTTTAGCATTTCACATAAGGATATTATTTCCTGTGAAATGTATTTTCATGTATTAAGTTTTCATGAATCTAAAAGTGTATTATTGTGCATCATTCTAGCTTATTTAAATACTTCCATAATGTTCATACTGTCCTGCAGCTTTTTAAAAAATTCAGCATTCTGTCTTTGAAAGTCATTCTTGTTTATATATGTAGCTTTCACTTGTGCATCTGTGGCAATACCTTGATTTATGTATTCTTCTGTGGAAGGCCATTTGGTTCCCTGCTACTTTTTTACTTTTACAAGAAACATCGCAATGAACGTCCTTATATATGCTCTCTGGTGTACATGTGAAAAGTTCCTTCTACATTATCAGTCTTAGTACTATACATTTAGAGGCACATGAATTTTTCCCAAGATAGTTTTAAGGGAAGTAGTTTCCAGATAACCAATATCTGTGTTTACTCTTTCCTGAAACTGATCTACCTGAACAAACAGTGGTAAATTTATCATGCCAGAATTTTTTTTTCAACTTTCTTTAAACTCATCTTTCTCTGTTTTACAGAATGACGTATTTGCACTGTTAATTTGCCAAGCATTTTTAGATTGAATAGAGATTATCCAGTTACTCATTTTGGATGAATATATTTTTCTATACCTAATGTCTGTTTGTATATGTTTACTTATAGAAAGAGATCTAATATTCTTGAATCAGTTTTGAAAACGTATTGTCTAATATGCTTAATTTTTCATATTTTCTTCAATTGTTATTAGATCTTTCTATAGTTTATATTCATTTTGTTAATGTTTAATTCTGTAATATATATATATAAAAGAGATTAATTTTTTTTTCAGTTACTAGATTTCAAGTCTCTGTAGATTTTATATTGAATGTGTAATTTTGCAGTTTTGTAGAGGCAGAATTTAACTTAAATATTTCTGTCTGGTAGCAATATAAAGAATTTCTCTGTGTTATAAAAAATAAGTTTACAGTAGATGTCTCTATAATACAAAAACCAGCAGTCTTATTTTAAGAATCTTATATTAAATTGCCTATACATACCCAGTTCCTCAAATGCAGTTTGGACAGTTTTAGTATATTACCAGTTCCCCTATTGATTACTCAGTAGAATAAAATTATTTACATTGTATTTATTTTATATTTGAATTATACTAATGGTTTTATCTTTTTTAAAATTATACTTTAATGGCATTTTCATTCTAGATCTTACCAGATGGTCTTCTATTTTACTAAACAAACTTTGCAAATAACCAGCCTTTGATTATGTTGAATAATACAACATTATATTTTACTGCTTTATTATTATTATTTTCTTCTGTCTTCTCGAGTTAATTTTTTGGTTTATCTGTAAAGTTCTTGGGTGGCATTAATATTTCTTATGAATTTTCAAACCTTAATATTTCTAAATTTGGTATTTAAGGCTATAGACATTTCTCACAAGTTTAGTGTTGTATTAATATTCAGTTTTATTTATTAAATTTCAATTATGATTTATTATTTTACACATCGGTTACTCACTGGTATCCTTAAATTTAAAATCTATAGCATTTACAACAGACTGGCATATTAGTTCTTTATTTTGTAAATATTATGTTTATAGATGAGTTCTGCCTCTCTTCTTTCTTCGTTTTTTTTCTTAGTGCTGTCATAGTTGAGCTTAAATATACTTAACAACTTTCTGAAGAGGAGAGACTTGAGCCTTTAGTACTGCTTGCTGCCGAAGGAACTAACAAAGGAGTGCCTACTCCCCAAAGAACCTTCTGCTGCTTTACCTCTTTGGGCTTACAGAATCCTCTTTTATCTTAAAATGCCAATATTTGAAACACACTAACCACAGAATGTTCACAACAGAAATACATATCTGTATGTTGTACATGGGTAAACAGATGATAGCAGATTGTCATCTAACAGCATGCTATGCGAAACTGAATTAATTGAATGCTTTATTCTTCATAGCTTGATTAAAGAAAGATAAACTCATATGTGTTGTTGAAATTGATTTGTTGTTCCTGCTGTGGGTTTAACTGGAGAATATTCTGTTAAACTATTTTAAAGTTGTGACAGATATTCCACTGGAGCAATGATTGCTGCCACTGGAATGTAGAAAGGATGAAATCATTTATTTCATCCTCTTCAACAGTCTGGAAAGCAGATGCAGGAGGTTCATAAGGAATCTCAAACATTAACAACAAAACATTGCCCACTTAGTTTAAAGACTGGAATATGATTATATCAGAAAGAAGACCCATGAAAACTCAATAAAATAAAATAATATGAAAAGAAAATAATTAAAAAGATTTCCAATAATTAGATTTACTTCTCTTAAGCAGATAATAATTGAAAGTCTCTAACCCTATAGAAAAGTGAATTCAGCATTTTATATTTTTATTTATCTCCAGTTTAGGCAATGTGAGGTGAAAATCTAAGTTTTTGACCTATGACGTCATTTGAAATAGTTATTATAATGTAGAAGCCCACTATTACAGGCAATGTATAAGTAAAAAAAAAAATATATTCTGCCTTTGGCTAGAACTACTCTTGCAGTTTTCTGGAAAAAAAAAGTAATTTTTTATTTTCACTAGTATCTTTATTTTTCTTTTTACTCAAGCTTCCTATTCTATATTTTATAGCAAACAGACAAGGTGTAAAGTAGTATTATCCCATGCTTTGATGACATTTTTCTTTTTACATGTGTAAAGCCAGTAGAACTAATACCAATTATTAACTAGTTTCTTCTCTGATGTTTATTGTCACTCATATTATGCACCAGTTCCACATATGTGTTTATGTCTGTTTTTTTACCCTCCCTTTTTCTACTTCACTTTACCTGTTCTATGTTCAAATTATCTTTTAAGTAAATTCATCTGCTTGTTTCTAGCCTTTAAAACTTTGCCTCTCTTCACTTTTCTACCTAATTCTGTATAAAAATTTGAGTCAAGTAATCAATTTAATGAAAAAGTTTGCTACAGCTATTATTGGGCTTGTATTAATGTATGTGTTTATACACTGAGAATTGGAATATTGAATACATCATTTTCTTGTTCTTTAAGAGGTTATGTTTTCTTGCATTTACTCATGCTTGCTTTTATATGGGCTTTAATAGTATTTTGAAATGTTATCCTAAAAGATAATTTTTAAAAACCTTTGGTTAGAGCTATTCCTCTGTAGTATTTGTTTTTATTGTGACGTCCAAGCTCTCTATTTCATTATTCATTGTTACAGTAAGTTGTTGCTGGTGTATAGGAATGCTATTGATAGTCATATGTCCATGATTCCTCCAGCAACCTTAATAAATGGGGGACTTAATAAACAATCATTTTTGTCTGGATATAAAGAAAGAAACACATGGTAAAACACATACTCTTTTGCTTTGGTTATAGTAGCTTGTACAATGTTGAAATGAAGCAGGGAGTGTCTTACCTACTTTGTCAACATATTCATTTGCTGAGGCTGACTTAACAAAGCACCACAGGCTGGGTGCCTTAAACAACAGAACGTTATTACAGTTCTGAAGGCTACAAGTCCAAGTTTCTAATGAAAGTAGGTTCAGTTTCTTCTAATGTGTCTCTTCTTGGCTTCCAGATGGCTGCCCTCCTCTCTGTCCTCACATGGTCTTTCCTCTGTGCCTGATTTACCCTACTGCCTCTGTATGTCCAAGTCTCCTCTTCTTTAAAGGAGACCAGTAAGGCTGGATTACAGCCCACCCTAACATCCTCATTTTAACTTAATCACATCTTTAAAGTTTCTGTCTTCAAATACAGACACATTCTGAGGTACTGCTCCTTAGAGCTTTAACATATAAATCTGGGATACAGTAGGGATATAATTGAGTCCACAATAACCACCAGTGAAAATATTTCTAAAAAATTGCTATTAAATATGATTGTGGAAACTTTATAGGGTCAAGAAATTTTTCTTCTAGTTTGGTGAATTTTTATAATAAATACCTAATTTTGCAAAAATAATCTGTGTCATTTAGGATGAATATGTGCTTTGTTTACCTTTTGTCTAATGTGAAATGCCCGATAGATTTTTGAATGTCTATCTGTAATTTTCAGACTATATCCAATTTGTTCATAATAAATTTTCTTTAATACATTGCTTAATTAATGAGTTTAGGTTTTATATGGGATTTTGACATCTGTTGGATGAAATGTTTTGTATATGTCTTTTAGGTTTATTTTGTCTGGAGTGTAATTTAAATCTAAAGTTTCTTTATGAATTTTCTGCCTGGATGATCTGTCCATGGCTGAAAGAAGGGGGTTGGAGTCTCCTACTCTTATTGTATTGCAGTCTACATCTCCTTTCATATATATTAATATTGGTTTTCTGTATTTAGGTGCTCCAGTGTTATATGTATACAGTTATATTCTTGCTGTACTGACTCTTTTGACATTATTTAATTACCTAATTTAACTTTCATTTATGACTTAAAGTCTGTTTTATCTAGTGTAAGTATAGCTCCGCCTGCTTTTTCTTGCTTTCCATTCAAATGGAATGCTTTTTTCCATTCCTTCACTTCAGTCTACATGAAAGCAACTGAAGGAGGCTGAGTTTCCTGTAGGTAGTATTCAGTTGGGTCTTGTTTTTTGTCATTGTTGTGGTGGTTGTTTTGTTTCTTTGGCTTTTTTAAAAATCCTTTTATCCACTCTGTCTTCTGAGTGAAGAATTTATTTCATTTACCTTCAAGGTAATTATTAAGAATTGATAAGGACTTACTACTGCTATTTTTTCTCATTGTTTTCTAATTTATTTTACTCCTCAGTTGTTTCTTTCTTCTTCTCTTTTTATCCCTTTTGGCTAAGTAATTTTTTTTGTCTAGTGGTGTGTATTGAACCTTTTTATTTTTTTATATAGCTACTACTGACTTTTTCTTTGTGGTTACCATGTGGCCTAGAAGAATTACCTAATAGTTACAACAGGTTGCTTTACTATAACAATTTAAAATTAATCAAAATGTACAATCACCACACTTTCACACCACTCCACCCCTCATACCCTCATATATTTTTAATTCTTGATTTCCAAATTTATAACTTTTTATATTACATATCCCTTAACAAATTATAGTTATTACTATTTGTAATTGTTTTGTCTTTTAATCTTCATACTAAAGACATAACTGTCTTACCATCGTTACAGTATTAGAGTATTTTAAGGTTGACTGTGTATCACTGGCTTTTTACTTTTAGATGTTTTTCCTTTATACATTACTGCTCTTTTTTTTTCAGCTTGAGTATTTCTTGTCATACATATCTTACTGAAAAGCTTTCTCAGCTTTGTGTGTGTGTGTGTGTGTGTGTGTGTGTGTGTGTGTGTGTCTGTGTGTGTGTGTGTGTGTGAGAGAGAGAGAGAGAGAGAGAGAGAGAGAGAGAGAGAAAGTCATTATTTCTCCTTAATTTACGAAAAAAAAATGTATGTGGGTATAGTATTCCTGATTAGCAGGATTTTTGTTTTAGCATTTTGAATATATCCTACCACTGTCTTCAGTCTTGTAATATTTCTGTGAAGAAGTCTGCCACTAGATGTATTGGAACTTTTTTATTTATTAGTCACTTCTTTTCTCTTGCTGCTTTCAAGATTTTCTTTTAGTGTGTGGCCTTTGACAGTTTGATTATACTATGTCTTACAGCAGAATTATTTCAGTTGAATCTGATTAGTGACATTTGACCCTTCCGTACTTAAATATTTATGTCACTCTCCAGGTAATAAAAGGTTTCTGCTATTAAAAAAATAAAATTTCTAATTCTTTATTTTTCTCTTCTCCTTCTTGAAATGTTGTTGACTCCAAAATATGCTTTTTTTTCATGCTGTCCCAGAAATTTTTTAAGTTTTTTAAGTTTTCTTTATTCTTCCTTACTCTTTTTTAAAAATAACCTGTCTTTGAATTCATAAATTCTTCTGCCTGGGCAATTCTGCTGCTGATGCTTTCTGTGACATTTTTATTTTATATTTTTTAATTGTATTTTTCAGTTCCAGGTTTTCTGTTTGATTTTTTTTTAATTAGTCTGTCTGTTAAATTTTTTATTTTCTTTTGTTGTTTTCCTCATTAAACTATTACTTTGTATTTTCTGGAATTTTACTGGGCTTCCTTAAAACAGTTATTTTTAATTATTTGTCAGGCAATTCCTACATTTCACTTTCTTTAGGGTCAGCTACTGCTGCTTTATTTTGTCCATTTGCTGATGCTATGTCTCCCTGATTATTTTTTATCTGTGTGGTCATGCATCAACTTCTGTGCTTATTTCTGTGAGAGTTACTTATAACCTTTGCAGTCTGCTTTGTCTAGAAATGTCTTTCAACATTAAGTTTGTCTAAAGATTATTTTCAAGCCAGCTGGTGTGATCCCTCAGCTGAAATTACTATGGCCATTATGATACTTGAGTGTGTCCTAAACCCGGGAACACCTCAGCTAGGATCTTGCAGCCACTTAGGCTTGTATTGGTATAGAGCTATATGTGTGCCCAAAGCCCATTTCCACTGAGGCTTGTGCAGTACAGGGGCATGACTCAAGTCCACAGCTGCCAAGGCCTGCCTGCAGCTGAAGGTTTTCTGGAGCCAAGGCCACTTAAGTCAACTAGTGGAAATGCAGACTGAAGATTGAGTCCATCTCACAGAAGTTATGGGTTTCTGCCTGGTGCTGGGGCAGCCTTGGAGGATTAGTCCGTGAGTACTGTCCTAGCGTCAGGAAGAACGGATGTCTGCTCAGTGCTGAGTTTTATTCTGGTATGTCTGGTATTAGGGTCCAAGGAAAAGTCCTATGCTTATTCTGTTTGTTTGTTTTTTTTTTTTTTTTCTCTTTGCCAGAGGTATTTCTGCCCTTTGTTGCCTAAGGTTAGGGGAGAAGTGACACAGGTAATTTGAAAGTGTTCAATACATCTTTTATTAGTTTCTATAACCTGGGACTTTATCTCTCACCTGGTCTTAGTTCTTGAAAAGGTAATTGTGTACCTGAATAGTTGTTCTAGTTGGTGTTTCTGTCAGGAGATGATCATTGGAAAGTCCTATTCATCTATCTTGCTCCATTTTCTTTTCTTTACATTTTTTATATGTTTGTTTGAATTTCTTATATGCTATTTCTACACATCTCTGTTTATCAGGCCTGCTTTACGTTCATTCAACAAGTTTTGATCTGTTGTCCTTTGATGCTGCTAGTTTGGCATATTTTTTCAATTTATCCTCTAACTTATGTTTTTAAGATTCTAAATATGTATGTGTAACTATATTTATTTTTGCTTTCTAATGGTGTTGTGGTCCATGAAAGTGACTATATGCTACTGACTCTTTGGAATTTCTTGAAACTTTGTTAGTAGAAAAGTGTAATCACTTAATAAAACTGTTCCACATATAGTTAGATTAAACATCCATATGCTTAGGGGTGAACAGTATATTTATCTGTTTCTATGTAAAATCAAGCTTAGCATTTTCCAGTCCCATCCACAGTTTCACATAGGAAGCCTAGGTCTACCACTTCACCATATATGGTATACTTTTTTGTCCTTACTCAGTAGGAGTTACTGTCTTCTAGGGCTGCTTTTCATCTAGGATGCCCATAATAGGAGGCTATAACTTCTTATTTAGTGCTAAGTGTTTCTTTGCCATCTTTCTCCCTAGAGGTGCATGTTTTGTGGAAGTATATTTTGTTAGAGGCACAAATAGATTTACACAGTGTTTTATTTATCAGTGTATATTAAATATTTGGTCACTGCAGTAGTGATAAAGTTGTGCATAAATCATCATCATTCTGACTTCCATTTCTGAATATCTCTTCATTTTGTTTTATTTGGTCTGTTTTTGTTTTTAATATATTACTGTATTCATGAGAAGTATTTTTAGATAACATGAATCAATAGATCAGTGACTTACTTTAGGAATCTGCATTTCTGAAAATTACATCTGATGATTCAGCTGAAGGAACCACTGGCTCAATATTTAGATGTTTACTTTTTCTATTTTTATTTTCATTTCTTGTAATATGTAATTCATCCTACATCCCAGCCACATTAAAAGTAATTCGAGTAAAAACAGGTTTTTTTTAGCTTTTATTTTAGGTTCAGGGATATCTGTACAGGTTTGTTATATAGGTGAACTCCACATCACAGGGGTTTGGTGTACAGATACTTTTGTCACCTGGGTAATAAGCATAGTTCCTTATAGGCAAGTTGTAGATAATCCCATCTTTTATTTAGCTATATTTATTTATTTTATTGATAGCTCATCACTAATATATATTAATGTCTTCTATGTGATAGGAGCCACTATTCACACTAAAATAAATATAGATGACCCTTTGCAAGAAGTATTCTGGCATAGTCATTGAGCATGTGGACACTAGAAACAGAGTGCTTTAATTCAAAGCATAGTTCTGTCATTCACTAGCAGTGTGGTGAGAAATTTGCTTAATAATTTTGTGTGTCAATTTACTTATCTTTGAAATAGATTTGATGTTGACATTTTCTACATGGTGATATATTAACTTACTGTATTAAGCTATTCTTACACTGCTATGAAGATACTGCCTGAGACTGCATAAATAATGAAGCAAAGAGTTTTAATAGACTCTCAGTTCCACATGGCTGGTGAGGCCTCAGGAAACTTAAATTGTAGCAGAAAGGTAAAGGGAAGCAAGGCCCATGTTACATGGCAGCAGGCAAGAGAGAGAGTGCAGAGGAAGTGCCAGATATCTTTCAAACAACCAGGTATCCTGAGAACTCACTCACTATCATGAGAACAGCATGGGAGAAAATGCCCCCATGATTCAGTCACCTCCCACTAGGTCCCTCCCTCAACACGTCTGAATTACAATTCCGATTACAATTTGAGATGAGATTAGGGATGGGACACAGAGCTAAACCATATCACTTACCATTTGGAATGGGGTCTGGCACAGAAGAGCTGAGTCATGCTTGTAAGTGCTCAGTCATGCTTTTCATTGTATTATTTATTGAGTGTTCTAGGGATTTTGTCAGACTGTGTTCTAGAGATTTTGGTGCTAATTCATTTAATATTTATCACATATTGTAAGGATATAGACTGCATGTTATTCATCTTTCTAGTTTCACTATTGGGCACAGCAGTCTGAACACTATAGACCCTCAGTAGACATGCTGAACGAATGAGCTTACAGTGAGCCAAAGATGCATGGAAGACATAAACATTTTTCAGTTAGTTTGAGTGAAGGAAAACCTCAAAATGAGACTGCATGTGAATAAAGATATCACAGACAATTAGGACTATACCCTAAGACTCTGAAAGATGAGAGAGAAACTTATGCCATGGGAATATGAAATTTACTTGTGACCTGAATGTCATGAGGATAAGCAAGCCAATTTTCTGTGATAACAGCATATGATAGGGAATGACAGAGTATAAAATTGCAGCTTTATTATGATAGGTCATGTAAGCCAAGCTGAGATGTTTGACTTTGGACTCTGAGACATGGTTCAGCAAACGTTCTTCAAAGACCAGATAGTGAATATGTTTGTCTTTGCTGGACATATGGTCTTTGTCACAGCTACTCACCTTTGCTATTATACTACAAAATGAGCCACTGAGAATAGTAAATAAATGTGGCCTTATTCTAATAAAATTCTTTTAAAACATGGCAGACAATTTTAGTCTGAGAATCATGGTTTGCTGAATCATGCTTTAAAAGACAGGTGACCATAACATTATATATTGATAAGTAACAAATTTATTGGCTAAAAGTATTAAAATACTTAATATGTGCCATGCACTGTGCTTTTCTGCATGATGTTTCATCCTGTTTTTTTTTTTTTTCCAACTGCATCAGTATATGAGGTCTATACATTTATTATCCTAATTTTTTAGTTGAACAGAAGAAACATAATTAGAGGGATTGAGTCATTTACCAAGACCATACATTTGGTCGATGTAAGACAACAGATCAGCTATGTTAGGAACATGGGGAAAATAAATTAGAAGTATCATATTATGGAGTCCTTAGACTCCAGAAGTTTTTAATCTAGTGAGGGGGAAAATAATAACATACAAAATAACTTCCTGTTAACTAGAACAATGCAATATCTGTCAAAATATAATAATGCTATCTAGGAGTATGCCCTATCTTTACAGAGCATACTACAACTTTAAACATGCAATTTTTAATGTTGACTAACAAAATGTTAAGTTGACTAACCAAACTCTTTCAAAATAACAATTAAAAACCAATTTTGATAGTAAGATTCTGGTTTTATAAATAAAGTGTTACTGGTTTTTTTTATATAAAAGGTTTTATATTTACAAATTTAATATGTATGTGCAGTATGGAAAATTTTAAATCATCAAAAATACATAGTTAAATCATATAGTCACATCATGTTATTCTATTATATTGATGAGTATATTTTATATTTTTAAACCTCTAATTTTCTTATTAAATAAAAATTATATTAATCTAATAATCATCTTTGTAATGATAGTTTCAAAATATATTTTCTATTTTTAAACATTTAAAATTGCAATTATAGGTGAACTTTAATGTAAATATTTGATAAAGACCAAAGGACTGATTAAAATGTGTGGTCATTATCTGCTGCCTGTCACTTCCAAACTAGAGGTCACCTTCTTCATCTGAATAGGAAAATTCTCCATCTGAATAGCCCCTTGATGGTATTATATCAAAAACCAATCAGATAAAACATGGCCCCACAAAAATATAATTAAAAAACTAGTAAATATTCAAGTCTAGAAAAAAATGTATCTTTATTAAAGCTTTATATACTAACAATAAAATGTGACACGACCAGAATATGGCTTTGTTCATAAAAGCAACTTTAGCAGAGGTTCTTGTTATGCCTTAAGAAAGATATATGAACATTTTGAAGAAAATTACAGGAATAAATCTGCAGAAAGTTAAAAACAGGAACACATGAGGAAAAACAAAATACTATGAATTGCCTTAAGTTACTTATCCTCCATCGAAAAGTCCTGTGAATATCAATGAGAAAATATTAGTGTCATTAACATTTACCTTCATTAAATACTATAATGTGATCGACATGCTATACAATACAAGCAAGTCTTTAGAATCTTGGTAAACAAAGCACAAAATGTAAATTTTAATAGTCATTTCTGTTGCAGTGACCAAACAGAAGGTATGAAACAATGCCATATGTATCCCACAAGTGTTTCTGAAGTATTTCTATAGAGAGGGTCCAGCTAGTCATAGTTGATTCTAGAAAATTGCTTTCTTCATTACAACTTGCATGATCTTTGGCTCTCTCAATTTCTGGAGAATGGAATTGCTGAAACTTGATTTAATACTATTTTCTTAGATTGTTGTTAGTGCAAAATGATACATTCCAATTCTGTACAATTAACCCGTGTGGATTACTCAGTGACAGGCTTTTTGGATTTAATTTTATTTATATCCTAAATCTGAGCTCTCTCTACCTACTTACTGTATCCTCAATTGAGTTCTAAATGTCCACTTAGATTTCCCTATCTTCTTGTTCATACTGTTTCTCATTTTGACTCTAATTGCAGTTTAACTTACATATTAAACTCTGACCCCAAATCAACAAATCCTGGTACTGACAATTCCTATATCTCTATACTCCTCTACTTGGAAAAAGGGATGAAGGAATATGAAGATAGTAAAGGAGGATATCTTTCTTGATTTGCCTAGCATTCTTATATTAATGGTACAGAGTTAAAGATTTGTACCATCGTTTGTATCACAGATGTTGCTGATGTTGACATAAAGCAGATGTAGTACTTCCACTCCCCAATAATAAGTGATAATGGTGATTGTTAGATAATTAAAAATAAATATTTTTGACCTTAAAACATTTTTAAAAACTTCTGAAAATTCCAGTTTTGTTTGCTTCAAGGCACAATTTTAAGACAAGAACAGTTTTCACGTTAGACATATTGTGTCTCAGTGATGTCTTAATATGACAAAGGCAAAAACTGACCCCTGCTATGTGATTTATTAAGATTTATATATGCCAGAACTTCCATTTTTTAAATTTATAACAGTAAGTATGGAAAGAGACACCAGATTCAAAGGCAAAAGATGTTATCCTGTACAAATCAGAAAAACTTTCTGAGCCTCACTTGTCTCATTTGTAAATTGTGGATCATACTGCAAGTTCTCCCTTGATCAGTAAGTCAGTATGAAGAAAGCAAAAAAAAAAAAAAAAAAATAGGTTTTAAGAAATGACATGAAAATAGTATAGCTTACAGTTTATAAAAATCCATACAAAATGATAGCTAGAGGAGGAATTATTTGATATTCCAGATCAGTTATCAGAACTTCTCTCCAGATATATATTTCCATGTAAATTATTATTTGCTTTTATTGTATATAAATGTATTTTTCAAGATGTGCTATACATAGGAGAGTCTTAGATGCACTCCTTTTTATTTGTAATAAGGGTAAAAAGAATAAACTATTATGTGTCTTGATGACTTGTTTCCAGTAAAGTTTTTTTTTAAATAGGAAATAGAAAGATATTCAAAAAGAGGTATAAAATATATTTCTTGTTATCACATTAATTGTACAAATATGTTATTGAGGTATTTTATGTAATGACATATTTCATATTAATGGCATCCTTACGAAGGACTTGCATTAAAAATATATTTTGCCAATGTGCCACACGGTTTGTCTCAAATATACATATGTGTGCAGATACACATTTATTTTTTTATCCAAGACAAACAGAAGCTAGTCTTTATATGGCTATGACTGTTGTTATTTGCTTTCCTATAACCTACCTTCTGATTTTTTTTTTTTTGCAAGATTAATTGGATCTCTACCTCTCTATTGTGTGACATGATATTTCTACAAAGGAAGAGGCAACCTTTGCAATTTCCTAGTTCTAGCTTGTGACACATTTCTTTTAAGGAGATGACGGTATTTCATAAATGTAATCTTTTTGGCAAGCACATAGCAATCCCAGTCATCTGTCTGTATAATTCATTTTCAGTAAAGGAAACAAATTTTATGCCATCAAATTGATGTAACTTCTAACTTTAAAAAATTATTTGTATAAAGCTTTGGGAAGAATCTTCCTTGATAGTCATTAGATGTACATCTGATAAAAAAAAAAAATACTCTCTACATGTTGGTTGCTGGAAAGGAAGCTTGAAAAAACTATAACCCATGACTCAATGGAATAATAGTAAAGTGTTTTAGTTATCCATTGCCATTTAAAATGTCCATATGGGTTTGTCAGCACAGCTTTTGAAATGTAACAAATTAATATCTTTACTTCATCTTAATTTGTGGACAGATGGCATGAACAGGACTGAGTGATGCTTTGGGTTATCCCTCAGCTTGTCAAGACTTATTTACAGCATAGGAGCCATTCTCTGATGGCTGATTATCTGCTTCATTTAGTAGGAAGGAAATTAACCTCTGATTTCCATGCTGATGACTCAGCAGGTAATGTACCACTAATGCTACAAAAAAAGTCCCAAAAAGAGACTGGTCTTGAAATCTAACAAGACCCATTAAAAAGCTAAATTGCTTTATTGGACCCAGGAGATAAAAGCAATTATTTCAGTCCACTAGTTGGAATAATAAAATTTAGAAAAAAAAAGAATGAGAAGATTTTGTTTCCTGGTAGAATCAAATAAACAATTGTATTTTAAGTGATATTTTCCCCATAATTCCATAAATATGCATGCCTTATAATATACCTCATTTGGAAAAGAAGATTCAGTGCAATAAAGCACTTATTTTAACTTCATATGTTAGATGTCACTTAATTTTTAACTGAAGATAAGCCCCCAAAGAAGACACTAAAAGCTAAAAAGCATTATTTGAAATACAAAAGACATAAGACATTTTTGGTAAAACAAATTCACTTTCACTTACAAAGTAAACTATTTTATAATTTGAGTTACTTTAATAAGAAGATTTTTTATTTGATAATATATATTAATACTAACAGAGAGAAAATGTAATATTGTAAGAAATATGCTTGAAGGGATACTTTTATATCTTTTGGGACAAAAAACAATTTGAAAACATTAATATAGTAGCTATGTATGATAGGTAGATTGGTGGATAGGTAGATAGATAGATCACAGCACAAATGACGCTGGAGCAGCTGGACATACACATGTGAAAAATAATCTAGGAACAGATCTTTAATCGTTCACAAAATTTATCTCAACTAGAATCACAGATCTAAATGTAAATGGCCAAAATAAAACTCCTAGAACATAATATAGGAACACATTTTTTGAACTTGGGTTTGTCAGTGAATTTTCAGCTATCCAAAGCATTATCAAAAAAGGAAAAAAAAACTGACTCATAGAACTTTATGAAATTTAAAATCTTTGGCTTTGAAATAAAAAGACACTGTTAAGAGAACAAAAGAAAGTGACAAACTGGGAGAAAATACTTGGAAAACACCTATCAGATAAAAATAAATAATTGTTAACAACAATGGGGAAACAACCCAATTTTTTAAAAATGAGCTAAAAATCTGAAAGAAAACGCAAACATGATATGTAAGCATATGGAAAGATGCTCAATATCATACGTCATTTAAAATTGCAAAGTACACCAACCGCAAGATGTTACTACTACACACCTATAAGAACTGATAAAATCCGACACTGACAACACTAAAGTTTGCTAAAGATGTGTTATTAGTTACAGATACTCTCATCCATCACTAGTGGTGAAACAAAATGTTATAGTTGAGTCAGGTTAGTAGTTAAGAAGCGACCTTGGCTTGGTCACTGTTTGTCCTTGGGTCTCAACAACCTTGGTGCCTGTACATTCAACACACTAAGCCTCAGCATTCACACTGTAGTTAAGCTTATTCAAGCAATGAAATCTTCAGTAGATAATTTCTCCTGTGGAGAAGATGCACATTTTGATTTCACCTGTTCTGAGACTGACTTTTTGCTCATGTAATTATAATAGTTAAAAAAAAAAATACTGGGTGGAGATTTAAGATGCTAATGAAACCTGCAATTTATGAGAAAGCATGTACTACTGAACGTGCACACCAAAAGAACCACCTGAAACATGCTTACTAGTAACATCTTTTACTCTATGCTATATCTGTTTTGCTGTGTGTCTTTTTTTTTTAATTATAATAAATTGAGAAGACAAAAACCAAGGTCTCACAACAGCCATCAAATAGCCACTCTGGAAGACAGCTTGGCAACTTCTTACACAGCTAAATATAATTACACCATATAATCTACTAATCATACTCCTTGGTATTTACCAAGATACCAAGGAATATATAGCCTTATAAAAACCTGATCTTAAATGTTTATAACATCTTTATTCATAATTGCAATAATTTTAGCAACTCAGATGTCCTTCAATGGGTGAATGGATAAACTGTGGTATATACAGAAAGTAATGGGACATTATTCAATGATAAAAATAAACAATCTCAAAATGACATGGAGAAATTTAGCAACAAGCATATTGCTAAGAGAAAAAAAATACCAATCTGAAAAGGTGACATACTGTATGATTCCAACTGTATCGCATTCTGAAAAAGCGAAACTAGAGAGACAATAAAAAGGTCAGTGATTGTCAAAGCCTAGACATGGCGGACGGATTAACTGGCAGAGCACGAAATATTTTTATGGCAGTAAAACTACCTGTGTCATATTTTAGTGGTAGATAACATTTCATTATATATTTGTCAAAATCCACAGAATGTACAACACATAGAGTAAACTCAAATCATGATCATAAGTTAATAATAAATGTATTTATATACATTGATTAATTTAACAACTACCACACACTAAATTAAGATGTTAGTAATAAGAGAAAATTGAGAGTGGAGAGGAGGGCATATATGTGAGTTTTCTGTACTTTCTGTTCAACTTTTCTATAAACCTAAATCTAATCTAAAAATTAATTGACTTAGTTTTTAAATGGATTGAAGATAAGTAAAATTGAATGTGATCAGAATGGATTTCAATCTAGATCAATATATAACAAATAGTAAAACACCTTTGAAAAAAGATTCTTTTACAATTTATGTAAAAAGAAAAGTTAGAGAAGCCAAGTGATATAGTTTGGCCATATCTTCACCCAAATATCATATCAAATTGTAGTTCTTATAATCCCCATGTGTCATGAGAGGGATCTAGTGTGAGGTAATTGAATCATGGGGGGTATTCTCCCTCATGATATTTTCATGATAGTGGGTAAGTTCACATGAGATCGGATGGTTTTATAAGGCCGTCCCCTTTATCTCGGTTCTCATTCTCTCTCCTTCACCATGTGAAGAAGGACACCTTTGCTTCCCCTTCTACCATAATTGTATCAGTTTCCTGAGGCCTCCCAAGTCCTGCTGCACTGTAAGTCAATTAAGCCTCTTTTCTTTGTAAATTACCGAGTCTTGACATGTTCTTATATCAATGGGAGAATAGACTAATTCAATAAATTGGTTCCGGTAGAGAGGGGTGCTGCTGAAAAGATACCCCAGAGTATAAAAGTGACTTTAGAACTGGGTAACAGGTAGATGTTAGAACAGTTTGGAGGGCTCAGAAGAAGACAGAAAAATGTCGGCAAGTTTGGAACTTCCTAGGAGACTTGTTGAATGTCTTTGACCAAAATGCTGATAGTGATATAAACAATGAAACCCAGTGTGAGGTGATCTCAAATGAAGATGAGGAACTTTTTGAAAACTGAAGAAATGGTCAGTTTTCTATGCAAAGAGCCTGGCTGCCTTTTGTTCCTGCCCTAGGTATCTGTGAAACTTTGACCTTGAGAGAGATGATTTAGGGTATCTGACAGAAGAAATTTCTTTTTTTTTTTTTTAATTGCATTTTAGGTTTTGGGGTACATGTGAAGAACATGCAAGATTGTTGCATAGGTACACACATGGCAGTGTGGTTTGCTGCCTTCCTTCCCCTTACCTGTATCTGTCATTTCTCCCCATGCTATCTCTTCCCACCTCCCCACCCCCCGTCCCTCCCCCATTTCCCCCCATAAAAGCGTGGAAAATTTGCAGTCTGACAATGTGATAGAAAATGAAAACTAATTTTCTGATGAGAAACTCAAACCAGCAGCAGAAATTTGCATAAGTTACACGAAGATGAATGTTAATCACCAAGACAACTGAGTAAATGTCTCAAGGTAATGCCGGAGACCTCCCTGGGAGCCCCTCCCATCACAGGAGTGGAGGCCTAGAAAGGAAAAATGTTGTTATGGACCAGCACCAGGTATGTTGCTGCAAATGGCAAGATTTGATTAATTATTATGGTCAAATAGTATTCCACTATGTATATAGACCACATTTTCTTGATTCCTGCAGCCATTAATGAACATTTAGGTTGATTCTATATCTTTGCTATTGTGAATCATGCTATAATAAACATCAGGATGCAGATATCTTTTCAAAATATTGGTTTCATTTTCTTTAAATGCCCAGTTAGTAGGGTTACTGGATCATATGGAAAGTTTTTAGTTTTTAAGAAAAAATTTACACCATTTTGCATAAAGTTATACTGATTTACACTACCACCGATAGTGTATAAAATTTTCATTTTCTCAGCATCCTTACCATCATTTATTATTCTATATCTTTTTGAAATTAGTAGCCATTCTAAATGGAATTGGAATAATATCTTGTGGTTTGGATTTGGATTTCTCTGACAATTAGTGAAGTTGAACATTTTTTCATATACTTTTTGGCGATGTGTATGTGTTGTGAGAAATTTCTATTCAAAACTTAGCTCACTTTTTAACACAATTATTTGTTTTTCTGCTCTTGAGTTGTTTGTATTCCTTTTACATTGTGATGTTAGTCCCTTGTTAGATGAATAGTTTGCAAATATTTCTCCCATTAAACACATTGTCACTTTATTGATTGCTTCCTTTGCTATGCAGAAGATTTTTAGTTCAGTAAAGTCTCAGTTGTCTGATATTTTTGTTGTTGCCTGTGCTTTTGAGGTCTTAGCCAAAAAATCATTGCCTAGATCAATGTCCTGCATTGTTTTCCTAGTTTACTTCTAGTAGTTTTATATTTGGGTCTTCAATCCATTTTGAGTTCATTTTTGTGTATGGTGAGAGATAGGATTCTGTTTTTATTCTTCCACCTATGGGATATTTCATTTTGCAAGCATGATTTTTTAAAGAGGATATTCTTTCCTTAAAATATGTTCTTGGAACCTTTGTCCAAAATCAGTTGGCTGAAAACATGTAAATTTATTTCTGGGTACTCTATTCTGTTCCGTTCATCAGTGTCTTTTTTTCATACCAATCCCATGCTGTTTTGCTTGTTATAGCGTTGTAATACATTCTCAAGTACTGATGCATCCAGCTTTGTTCTTCAAGCACAGCTTGCTTGAGATATCCAGGCAGCTCTTTTTTGTTTCCCTATCAATTTTAGGACTGTTTCTTTGATTTCTGTAAAATAGAAAAATAATTTTATTTTTATAGGAATTGCATTGGATCTGTAGATTGCTTTGGGAAGTAAGATGATTTTAACAACATTAATTCTTCTGATCCATAAGTGTAAGATACCTTTCAACTTGTTTGTGGCTTCTTCTGTTTCTTTCATCATTGTTTTGTAATATTTCATCTAGAGATCTTTCACCTTCTTGGGCAAATTTCTTTCTAGATATTTTATTATTTTTGTTTCCATTTTAAATGGTATTTCCTTCTTGATTTCTCTTCCACCTAGTTTATTGTTTGGTGTATAGAAATGCTACTGATTATCATATATTAATATTGTATTCTTCAACTTTATTAAGTTATAAATACAAAGAACATTTATTTATTTATGTACATATATATGTCTTTAGGTTTTCCTGAATATAAGATTATGTTATCTGAAAAGAAAGAAAACCTGACTTCCTCTTTTCCAATCTGGATGTATTTTATTATTTCCTCTTCTCTGATTGCTTTGACTAGGACTTCCAATAACATGTTGAATAGGAGTTGTGAAAGTGAGCACCTTTGTCTTGTTCCAGTTCTTAGAGGAAAAGCTTTCTGCATTTCCCTGTTCAGTATAATGTTAAGCTGTGGGTTTTTAATATATGGCCTTTCCTGTGTTGGAGTATTTTCCTTCCATGCCTACTTCACTGAGACTTTTTAATAATGAAAGAATGTTACATTTTTATCAATTTTTTTCTGCATCTGTTGAGATAATTAGAAGGAATTTTTTTTCATTCTGTTAATGTGATGTGTCACATTCAGTGATCTCTGTGTGTGTTGAGTTGAACTATTCCTATAGTCACAGAATAAATTCCACTTGATCATGTCATATTATCTTTTTTTGTTGTATTCAGATTGCTAGTATTATTATTATTATTATTTAATTGCATTTTAGGTTTTGGGGTACATGTGAAGAACATGAAAGATTGTTGCATAGGTACACACATGGTAGTGTGATTTGCTGCCTTTCTTCCCCTCACCTGTATCTGTCATTTCTCCCCATGCTATCTCTTCCCACCTCCCCACTGCCCCGTCCCTCCCCCATTTCCCCTCAACGGACCCCAGTGTATAGTGCTCCCCTCCCTGTGTCCATGTGTTCTCATTGTTCAACACCCGCCTATGAGTGAGAACATCTGGTGTTTGATTTTCTGCTCTTGTGTTAGTTTGCTGAGAATGATTATTTCCAGGTTCATCCATGTCCCTACAAAGGACAGGAACTCATCCATTTTTATGGCTGCATAATATTCCATGGTGTATATGTACCACATTTTCCCTGTCCAGTCTATCATCGATGGGCATTTGGGTTGGTTCAAGATCTTTGCTATTGTAAACAGTGCTGCAATGAACATTCATGTGCATGTGTCCTTACAATAGAATGCTTTATTATCCTTTGGATATATACCCAGTAATGGGATTGCTGGGTCAAATGGGATTTCTATTTTTAGGTCATTGAGGAATTGCCACACTGTCTTCCACAATGGTTGAACTAATTTACACTCCACCAACAGTGTAAAAATGTTCCTATTTCTCCACATCCTCTCCAGCATCTGTTGTCTCCAGATTGTTTAATGATCGCCATTCTAACTGGTGTGAGATGGTATCTCAATGTAGTTTTGATTTGCATTTCTCTAATGACCAGTGATGACGAGCATTTTTTCATATGTTTGTTGGCCTCCTGTATGTCTTCTTTTGTAAAGTGTCTGTTCATATCCTTCACCCACTTTTGAATGGGTTTGTTTGTTTTTTTCTTGTAGATCTGTTTTAGTTCTTTGTAAATTCTGGATATGAGCCCCTTGTCAGATGGGTAGACTGCAAAAATTTTTTCCCATTCTGTTGGTTGCTGATTCATTCTACTGACTGTTTCTTTTGCCGTGCAGAAGCTGTGGAGTTTGATTAGGTCCCATTAGTCTATTTTTGCTTTTGTTGCCAATGTTTTTGGTCTTTTAGTCATGAAGTCCTTGCCTGTGCCTATTTCCTGAATGGTTTTGCCTAGATTTTCTTCTAGGGTTTTTATGGTGTTAGGTCTGATGTTTAAGTCTTTAATCCATCTGGAGTTAATTTTGGTGTAAGGTGTCAGGAAGGGGTCCTGTTTCTGCTTTCTGCACATGGCTAGCCAGTTTTCCCAACACCATTTATTAAACAGGGAATCCTTTCCCCATTGCTTGTTTTTGTCAGGTTTGTCGAAGATCAGATGGTTGTGGGTATGTTGTATTTCCTCTGAGGCCTCTGTTCTGTTCCATTGGTCTGTATCTCTGTTTTGGTACCAGTACCATGATGTTTTGATTACTGTAGCCTTGTAGTATAGTTTGAAGTCCGGTAGCGTGATGCCTCCAGCATTGTTCTTTTTGCTTAGAATTGACTTGGCTATGCGTGCTCTCTTTTGGTTCCACATGAAGTTTAAGGTGTTTTTTTTCCAGTTCTGTGAAGAAGGTTATTGGTAGCTTGATGGGAATAGCATTGAATCTGTAAATTACTTTGGGCAGTGTGGCCATTTTCACAATGTTGATTCTTCCTAACCATGAATATGGAATGTTTCTCCATCTGTTTGTGTCCTCTCTTATTTCATTGAGCAATGGCTTGTAGTTTTCCTTGAAGAGGTCCTTTATGTTCCTTGTTAGTTGTATTCCTAGGTATTTTATTCTCTTTGTAGCAATTGTGAATGGCAGTTCGTTCTTGATTTGGCTCTCTTGAATTCTATTATTGGTGTATAGGAATGCTTGTGATTTTTGCACATTGATTTTGTATCCTGAGACTTTGCTGAAATTGTTTATCAGTTTCAGGAGATTTTAGGCTGAAACAATGGGGTCTTCTACATATACAATCATGTCATCTGCAAATAAAGACAATTTGATTTCCTCCTTCTCTATTTGAATACCCTTTTTTTTTTTATTTCTTGCCTGGTGCTCTGGCTAGAACTTCCAGTACTATATTGAATAGGAGTGGTGAGAGAGGGCATCCTTGTCTAGTGCCAGATTTCAAAGGGAATGCTTCCTTTTTTTGCCCATTCAGTATGATATTGGCTGTTGGTTTGTCATAAATAGCTTTTATTATTTTGAGATACGTTCCATCAATACCTAGTTTATTGAGGGTTTTTAGCATAATGGGATGTTGAATTTTGTCAAAGGCCTTCTCTGCATGGAGATAATTACGTGGTTTTTGTCTTTGGTTCTGTTTATGTGGTGAATTACGTTTATGGACTTGCATATGTTGAACCAGCCTTGCATCTCTGGGATGAATCCTACTTGATAATGGTGGATAAGCTTTTTGATGTGCTGTTGCAATCGGCTTGCCAGTATTTTATTGAAGATTTTGCATCTATGTTCATCATGGATATTGGCCTGAAGTTTTCCTTTCTTGTTGAGTCTCTGCTGGGTTTTGGTATCAGGATGATGTTTGTCTCATAAAATGTTTTGGGAAGGATTCCCTCTTTTTGGATTATCTGGAATAGTTTCAGAAGAAATGATACCAGCTCCTCTTTGTATGTCTGGTAGAATTTGGCTGTGAACCCATCTGGACCTGGGCTTTTTTTGTGTGGTAGGCTTTTAATTGCTGCCTCAACTTCAGACCTTGTTATTGGTCTATTCAGGGTTTCGACTTCTTCCTGGTTTAGGCTTAGGAGGATGCAGGTGTCCGGGAATTTATCCATTTCTTCCAGGTTTACTAGTTTATGTGCGTAGAGTTGTTTGTAATAATCTCTGATGGTTTGGATTTCTGTGGAATCTGTGTTGATATCCCCTTTATCGTTTTTTATTGCATCGATTTGGTTATTCTCTCTTTTCTTTTTTATTAATCTGGCTAGTGGTCTGTCTATTTTGTTGATCTTTTCGAAAAACCAGCTCCTAGACTTATTGATTTTTTGAAGGGTTTTTTGTATCTCTATTTCCTTCAGTTCTGCTCTGATCTTAGTTATTTCTTATCCTCTGCTAGGCTCTGCATTTTTTTGATCTTGCTCCTCTAGCTCTTTCAATTTTGATGCTAGGGTTTCAATTTTAGATCTTTCCTTGCTTCTCCTTTGGGCACTTATTGCTATATATTTTCCTCTAGAGACTGCTTTAAATGTGTCCCAGATATTCTTGTATGTTGTGTCTTTGTTCTCGTTGGTTTTGAAGAACATATTTTTTCTGCCTTCATTTCATTGTTTATCCAGTCAACATTCAAGAGCAAGTTGTTCAGTTTCCATGAAGCTGTGCGGTTCTCAGTTAGTTTCTGCATTCTAACTTGATTGCACTGTGGTCTGAGAGACTGTTTATGATTTTCATTCTTTTGTGTTCTCTGAGGAGTGATTTATTGCCAATTATGTGGTCAATTTTAGAGTAGGTGTGATGTGGTGCTGAGAAGAATGTATATTCTGTGGATTTGGGGTGGAGAGTTCTGTAAATGTCTATTAGGTTTGCTTGTTCCAGGTCTGAGTTCAGGTCCTGGATATCCTTGTTAATTTTCTGTCTGGTTGATATGTCTAATATTGATAATGGGGTGTTAAAGTCTCTCACTATTATTGTGTGGGAGTCTAAGTCTCTTTGTAAGTTATTAAGAAATTGCCTTATGTATCTGGGTGCTCCTGTATTGGGTGCCTATATATTTAGGATCGTTAACTCTTCTTGTTGCAGTGATCCTTTTACCATTATGTAGTGTCCTTTTTTGTCTCTTTTGATCTTTGTTGCTTTAAAGTCTATTTTATCAGAGATGAGAATTGCAACTCCTGTTTTGTTTTGTTTTGTTTTTTCTCTCTCCATTTGCTTGGTAGATCTTCCTCCATCCCTTTATTTTGAGCCTTTGTGTATCCTTGCATGTAATATGGGTTTCCTGGATACAGCACACTGATGGGTTTTGGCTTTTTATCCAATTTGCCAGTCTGTGTCTTTTGATTGGGGCATTTAGTCCATTGACATTTAGGGATAGTATTGTTATGTGTGAATTTTGATACTGTCATTTTGATGCTAGCTGGCTGTTTTGTTGGTTAGTTGATGCAGATTCTTGATTGTGTTGATGCTCTTTACTATTTGGTATGTTTTTGGAGTGGCTGGTACTGGTAGTTCCTTTATATGTGTAGAGCCTCTTTCAGGAGTTCTTGTAGAGCAGGTTTGGTGGTGATGAAATCTCTGAGTACTTACTTGTTCGCAAAGGATTTTATTTTTCCTTCATTTATGAAACTTAGTTTGGCTGGATAGGAGATTCTGGGTTGAAAGTTCTTTTCTTTAAGGATGTTGAATATTGGCCCCCACTCTCTTCTGCCTTGTAGGGCTTCTGCTGAGAGATCTGCTGTGAGTCTAATGGGCTTCCCTTTGTGGGTAACCCGACCTTTCTCTCTGGCTGCCCTTAGCATTTTCTCTTTCATTTCAACTGTGGTGAATCTGATGATTATGTGCATTGTGGTTGCTCTTCTTGAGGAATATCTTTGTGGTGTTCTCTGTATTTCCTGGACTTGAATATTGGCCTGCCTTGCTAGGTTGGGAAGTTTTTCCTGGATAATATCCTGAAGAGTATTTTCCAGCTTGGATTCATTATCTTCGTCACATTCAGGTACACCTATCAAACGTAGATTAGGTCTTTTCACATAGTCCCACATTTCTTGAAGATTTTGTTCATTCCTTTTTGTCCTTTTTTACTCTGTTTTTGCCTTCTCCCTTTATTTCATTGAGCTGATCTTCGACCTCTGATGTCCTTTCTTCTGCTTGGTCAATTCTGCTGTTGAAACTTGTGCATGCTTCGCAAAGTTCTCGTGTTGTGTTTTTCAGCTCCATCAATTCACTTATATTCCTCTCTATGTTGTCCGTTCGCATTAGGATTTCGTCCAATCTTTTTTTAATGTTTTCAGTCTCTTTGTATTGGGTTAGAACATGTTCTTTTAGCCCACTGTAGTTTCTTACTACCCACCTTCTGAAGTCTGATTCTGTCATTTCATCTCACTCCTTCTCCATCCAGTCTTGTTCCCTTGCTGGTGAGGAGTTGTGATCCCTTTTAGGAGGAGAGGTGTTCTGGTTTCGGGAGTTTTCATTCTTTTTGCGCTGGTTTCTTCCCATCTTTGTGAGTTTATCCACCTGTTGTCTTTGTAGTTACTGTCTTTCAGATTGGGTCTCTGAGTGAGCTTCCAGTTTGTGGATGCTGAAGTTACTTCTTTTTTTTTTTAAAGCTTTCCTTCTAACAGTCTGGTCCCTCTGCTGTAGGACTGTTGAGGTCCACTCCAGGCCCTGCTTCCCTGGGGATCACCTGCAGCAGCTGCAGAACAGTAAGGGTTGCTACCAGTTTCCTCTTCTGCTCTCTTTGTCCCATAAGGATGCTCGCCAAATGTCAGTCCGTTCTCTCCTTTATGAGGTGACTCTTTGGATCTATGGGGGTCAGGGAGCTGCTTGAGGAGACAGTCCGTCTTTTATTGGGGCTCAAGTCCTGAGCTGTGAGCTCCGTTGTTCATTCAGAGCTGCTGGGCAGGTACGTTTAGGTCTGCTGCAGCTGAACTCATAAACTGCTTTTTGTTTCCAGGTGCTCTGTCCTGGGGAGTTAGGGCTTTATGAGTTTCCATTGTGCTGCTGCTCTTTTTGTTTTTTCTTTCCAGGCTGCCCTGCCCAGCTAACAGCCCTCCTAGTTACTGGCTGCCTGCAGAAGCTATGCTGAGATGCTGTGGGCTCCGCCCAGCTGCAGTCCTGTTTATATGGGTGTAGTTAGAACTGCCTTGGCAATGGTGGCCCCACCTCTGTTATGGCAGACTCTCTCTGTAGTGGCGGGTTGCCTCAGCAACGGCAGGCTGCCTCTGTAGTGGTGGAAAGTCTCAGTAATGGTGGATGTCCCTCCCCAACAGAGCTGGACCATCCCGGATTCAGCTGTGCTTGCTGTGAAATGCTCAACCCAGAGCATTTTCAATTACTGTTTTTGTTGTTGTTGTTGTTGTGGGGGGGGGGGGGGGTTGGGACCAACCGAGCCTGATCACCTGGCTCCCTGACTCAGAGTCTTTTTTTTTTTTTTTTTAATTGAATGACCCAGCATTCCAGTCGCCTGTTGAAAAGCCCTCAGGATCTCCCATGCCACAACTCACTGAGCCAGCTGAAACAGCGGCGCTGAGGTTTCTGGCAGTTTTTTTGCCTAGGAATCTCCTGGCCTGGCTCACTATTTCAGATGAATGGGCAACTCTGCCGTCTCAGGGCTCCAATCACCAGCTAAGAGGGCTCCCAGACCAGTGGCTTTTGTACAGAGAACCGCCGCACCAGGACGTGATCAAAGCAGCTGTGGGGGCCAAAACAGCTGCACTGGCTGAAACAGGGGTGCTGGCGACCCCTTCGCCTGGGAATCTCCTGGTCTGTGGGCAATAAAAATGTGTCTGGAAATGCAGCGTTCACCCTCTGCACTTTCACTGGGAGCTGAAGTCCTGAGCTGTTCTTAGTCAGCCATCTTCCCAGCAGTCCCCAGATTGCTAGTATTTTGTTGAGGATGTTTGTGTGTCTGTGTTCATAACAATTTTTGGCTTGTTGTGTGTGTGTGTGTGTGTGTGTGTGTGTGTGTATGTGTGTGTGTTCTTGTCAGCTTTTGGTATCAGGGTAATGCTGGCCTCATAGAAGGAGTTAAGGAGAATTTCCTCCTCTTCAAGTTTTTGAAATAGTTTGAGGATAATTTGTGTTACTTCTTCCTTGTAGATGAAGCTATTCCATAATGGAATTTTCCTTCTTGAGAGACCTTATATTATTGATTCCATCATGTTACTTGCTATTGGTCTGCTCAGGTTTTCTATTTTGTACTGATTCAACCTTAGTAAGTTGCATGTGTCTAGAAATTTACCCATTTTCTCTCGGCTTTTCAGTTGGTTAGTGTGGAGATTTTTCAAAATATTATATGATCATCTTTTGTATTTCTCTGGCATTATTTGTAAGATCTTCTTTGTTTTTAACTTTCTTTATTCGGGTCTTCTTTTTTTCTTGGCTAGTCTGGCAGTGGCTTATCAATTTTGTTTATCTTTTGAAAAATCAACTATTTCTTTTGATCCATTGTGTGTTTAGTCTTTGTTAAGTTTTGCTCTTGTGAAGGTTAATATTGAGTGTCAACTTGATTGAATTGAAGAATTAAAATAGTTCTTCCTGGGTGTGTCTATGAAGGTATTGTTAAAGACATTAACATTTGAGCCACTGGATTGGGAGAGGCAGAACCCTCTCCATCTAGGTTGTCACCATCTAATTGGCTGCCAGCAAGGCTAGAAAAAGGCAGGGATAAGAAGTTGATATGACCACCCTTGCTGAGTCTTCCGGCCTTCACTTTTGTCACATGCTCAATGCTTCTTGCCTTGAACATGGGACTCCAAGTTCTTTCAGCTTTTGGACTCTTGGACTTACATGAGTGGTATGTCAAGGGCTTTGGGGCCTTCCACCACAGACTGAAGACTGCACTGTCAGCTTCTTTACATTTGAGGTTTGGGGACTCAGACTGGTTTTCCTGCTCTTGAGCTTGCAAATGGCCTATTGTAGGACTTCAGCTTGTGATTGTGTAGGTCTATATTCCTTAATAAACTTCCTTTCATATATATATATATCCTGTTAGTCCTGTCCCTCTTGAGAACCCTGATTAATACAGATTTTGGTACCATAAGTAGGCTGCGCACAGCAACATACCATCATCAGTGGAAGTTCTATATATGTGATCAGGCTCCAGAAGGTCCTGAATATGCAAATAAATTACATGAGGATGTGCCCCAAATGCCCATGGTCTCCACTTCTGTGAGTCTGCCTTCTTTTCTCCAGCCTGCATTGGTGGCCTCATGGGGATCTCCCTATGATCAGTCAACAGAGGAAGAGAAGACTAGGGCCTGGTTTGCAGAGGGTTCTGCATAATATGTAGACAGCTGCAGTGCTACAACCCCTTTCTAGGACATCCCTGAAGGACAGCGGTCAAGGGAAATCTTCCCAGTGTGCAGAACTTCCAGCACTGCATCTGGTTGTGCGGTTTACATAGAAAGAGAAAAGGCCAGATGTGCAATTATATACTGATTCATGGGCTGTGCTCAGTGATTTGTCTGGATGGCCAGGGACTTGGGAGAATAATTGGAAAATGGGTGACAAAGATATTTGGGGAACACTTATGTGTATGGACCTCCCTGAGTGTCAAAAACTGTGAAGATATTTGTATCCCATGTGAGTGCTCACCAAAGGGTAACCTCAGTGGAGGAGGATTTTAATAAGCAAATGGATAGAATGACCCATTCTGTGGACACCACTCAGCCTCTTTCTCCAGACAACTCTGTCATTGCCCCATAGGCCCAGGAAAAAAGTGGCCATGGTGGCAGAGATGGAGATTACACAACAAGTCTGACCGGGCTACAACCACTGCTGAGTGCCCAATTTGCAAGCAGCAGAGACCAAGAGAGAGTCCTAGAAATGGTACCATTCCTTGCAGTGATCAGCCAGGTACCTGGTGGCATGTTGATTGTACTAGACCTCTATCATTATGGAAAGGGCAGAGGATTATCCTCACAGGAATAGACACTTACTCTGGATATGGGTTTTGTCTATCATGAACACAATGTTTCTTTGAAGACTACCATCCATGGACTCACAGAATGCCTTATCCACTGTCATGGTATTTCACACAGAATTGCATCTGACCAAGTCACTCACTTTGCAGCTAATGAAGTGTGGCAGTTGGCTCATGCCCATGGAATTAACTGGTCTTCTAATGTTACTTATCATCTTGAAGCAGGTGAATTGGTAGAACAGTGAAATGGCCTTTTGAAAACATAATACCAATTAGGTGAGAAGATTTTGCAGGGCTGGGGCAAAGCTTCCAAAGGCTGTATATGCTCTGAACCAGTGTCCAATACATAGTACTAGTTCTCCCATAGCCAGGATTCATGAATCCAGAAATCAAGGAGGTAGAAGTGGAGGTGGCAACACTTACCATTACCCCTAGTGATTACTAGCAAAATGTTTGCTTCCTGTTCTGAGAACATTACTTTCTGCTGGCCTAGAGGTCTTAGTTCCAGAAGGACGAATGCTTGGCCCCAGGAAACACAGATATGATTCTATTAAACTGCAAGTTAAGGTATTCACCTGGCCACTTTGGGTTCCTCCTACCTCTAAGTCAACAAGCTATGACGGGAGTTACAGTGTTGTTTAGGGTGACTTACCCAGACTATCAATATGAAATCAGTCTGCTCTTCCACAATGGAGGTAAGGAAGAGTATGCATGAAATACCAGACATCCCTTAGGGTGTCTCTTAGTATTACCATGCCCTGTGATAAAGATCAATAGGAAACTACAACACCGCAATCCAGGCAGAATTACAAATGGCCCAAACCCTTCAGGAATGAAGGTCTGGGTCATTCTACCACTTAAAAAACCACAGCCTGTTGAGGTGCTTGCTGAAGGCAAGGAAATACAGAATAGATAATCGAAGAAGATAGTCATCAATACCAGCTATGGCCCCGTGACAAGTTGCAGAAATGAGTACTGTAATTGTCACAAGTATTTTCTCCTTATTTTGTTAAGAAAATGTGCTGGGGCCCAACCCACAGACTCAGGCTTGCACAACGAATGAATAACGTACACTTACACAGATATTTTGCCTATCAGTCCAGCTAAGGGTTCAGGCCACTCATGGATACTAAGTAGGGTTCAGTATGGAGTTAGCTGCCATGGCCCTAACCAGCCAGTGAAGTTTAAATTTATTTAGTACAAATTAAATGACAAAGGTCTTGAATAAACACCACTAGAGGGTAATTGACTCTGCTGACCTCCTGAGTAGACAGGAATCATGCAGTCATGGATAATCAAAGGTTTTCCTTAAGACCACATGAGAAACAAGCTAGTTAGATAAACTGTTCTACATTTCTATGGATCTAGTTCCTAAGCTTTTAAGATAATTCAGCTGTCTTCAGCCAAACCTTTAACTGAAGCTATGCAAACTCCTGGCCTTCCAAGGTTTGTGACTATTTACTATAACTATCTTAATAATTTTTCCTCTAAAAGTTTTCTCACCACCCTGACTGAATGCACACATCTCCCCCTTTACTGTTTTTTGTTTGTTTTTTCATCCGATTTTGTTGATTGAAGAGCACAGATGTCTGCAGCAACAGGTTTGTCAGTTGAGGTAGTCATTGCTCTTGTTCTGGCTTTGTAGCCTAGAATTAGCAAATAACATAAGACAAACAAGAGTATAATTAGCATCATTCTTTTCCAATCAAGGAGTGACCTGTAGTGTTACTTGGTGCCTCAGTTCAATGTGTGCTGTTATTGAGGGACCCCATTGGGGGTATGCTAATCCCTTTTAGCCAAGCAGTTATGTCATTAGAACCTGGGAAGGGAGTGTGCTTAAGTAACAGGTGGGAAAAAAGGCAGATTAGATGATGGGCTTGAGAGAGTGTAGCAGATACAGGTTGCAGGCAGAGTGAGAGAATATAAAAGGATCAATATCCTATGTGAGTTGCAGCATAAAACAGAGAGCATAGTAAGGAACAGATTATCTGGAGTGAATGGTGCTGTGTCCACAGCAGGATTTGTTCAGCCTCCTGGGTTGTCTTCTTAATGTCCAAGGCTTGTGTTATCTGCCAAAGCTGCATTGTTCAGGGCTGCAGGTCCTGTAGGGTCTTTCCTAGGCTGGATTGAGTTTTTTCTTCTTTCCATGCTTTGATGAGGATGTAGTCTCCAGGCTGGGCTGGTGTACTGGAAATTCTAGGGGTGGTGCCTGTGCTAAGAGACCTTTTATAATTTTTGTTAAAGAGCAGGCTAGTGCTTTAAGAAAAACCTGTTGTGCTTAATTTTAATGTCTAGTTTGCAGAAAAACTGGATCATACTTCTTTGACCTTAACCAATGTTTACAGATAAGATTTCTTTTACAATTAACGTTTTAAAGTTGCTGAGGCCTTCAAAACAAAAGTTATACAATGTTTCTTACATGAATTCCTTTTCATAATATTTTTCACGACTTTTGCAGACGATCTTCAACATGCCTTTCTTTGTTTTATAATCTTCCTTACTAAAGGTACATTCTTATATAACTCTTAATATTTCTTTTTCTTCTTCCTGCTTTATCTCTCTCCTTTGTCTAACTTTTTGCATGTCTCTCTGATCTCTGTTTCTTCTAGTCTCTCTATGACTCAATTTTTCCCTCTGTTTCTCTCTCCAAACTTTCTGTTTCTGTCTGATCTCAAAGGCCAAGCAGAGTCGGGGCCTGGGAATACCAGGTGCTACAGCATTTCTGGTACTGGGTTGAATCCTAGCTACACAATGGTAAGGTTTGATGTGTTGTGGTGGAATCCAAAGAGGACTAGAGGGAATGTGAAATCAACCATTTTCTCTTCCCCATATTAGCAAATCATTTGGACCGCACCATACATTACCATTTACATCATTCCATAAAACTCTGAGTTTTATGTCTGGAGGTTTTAGGAAAGTGTTTTTCTATAGCTGATTGAAATTTGTCATCTAATTTTAAAAAGTAAGGGTAAACAAGGCTTGTTCTAGTAGTATTGCAGGGTCCTTACCCATACTTCCCCTTTTTTGATTTTTGAGTATATTTTTAAGGGTGGAGTGGACACATTCTACTATGGCCCATCCTTGTGGGTTATATGGGATGCCTGTGGAATGTTAGATGTTCCATGTGTGACAAAATTGTTGAAATTGTGAGCTGACATAAGCTGGACCATTACCTGTTTTGATTATCTTAGTTTTCCAAACTCCGGGATGTGTGTAACATCTGTTTATTGTAACTTACTAGGTTCTGGTCTTCTAGAGTTAACACCTGTTGAAGGAGGGGACATGCCTGTGGGCTGCCAATCTGGGAATTGCAGGATAATCTGTTTAGCCAGTCTCTGGGTAAGTTAAAATTGTTTAGATAAGTTTCTCCAATTTTTATGGAAAACTTGGTGTGATTGGGTGGCTTGGTCAAGCAGTGATGGCATCACTTGTAGGTCTGCTTGTTATTGCCATAAGCCAATGGGCCAGGTAGGGAACTGTGGGCTCAAATATTTATGATAAAAATAGGATGTGTGCATTGATCCAGCAATTGCTAAAGTTGAAGAAAAAGTGCACATGAGGAGGGGGGCTTGAGAGTAGACTTTATGAGGGCTCTTTCAAGGTACTGCAATAAATAGAGTCACTTACAATGTTAATGGGCTGAGTGGAAAAGGTTTCCAAGGCCAGTATCAGAGCTTCAGTCTCAGCTCTCCGAATGCTAGTAACTTCATATCAAATGAGAAAATTGTATCCTCTACCACACTGCCACTCTTCCATGTTTACCTGAACCATAAGTAAATGATGTGAAAGCATTAGGTATGGGGGATTGAAATATTTTTGTACGGAAGATCACAGAAGTACGAGATAAGAACTGAAGAAGTTTATCAGCAGGAAGGGCATTCTCTATCTGACCTGTGTAATTGGAACGTGCTATTTTCAGATCTAACAATAGGAGCAAAACTGCTTTGAAGTGCTTTTTACTTAAAGGAATCCTTAGTATATCAGGTTTATAACCTAGCAACTAATTGTGTCATTTGCAGCCCAAATACATGACTTTACTGATTAACTGGATATAAAAAGATAGGGTTTTAGTCCCTCTATGTGAGCAAAAAAATGCATTCTAGAAAATGCAGTCCTGAGGTCATCTGTCTTATTAACCCTGTAGGGGAGTGTTTGGTGGGAAAAATAAGTGAACCAAATGGCCTGGATCTATGTAACGTAGCTGCCTCTGAGAGATAGTTTGTTCTGTTCCCTTGATTTCCCTTTTTGCTGAAAGGGTTAAATATCTGGAAGAATCTAGGGCTGTATTGCCTTTTAAGATAGAAAACAGATTTTGCAACTTATAAGTAGTTATGCCTAAGATGGGGCAGAGCCAGTTTATATCATCCAGTAATTTTTGATAATCATTTAAGGTATATAAGTTGCTAGTATTTAAACTTTTGAGGTCTCACTGACTGGGAAGTTAGTATGTACCCAAGATATTTCCAAGGAGAGGTTTCTACTTTTTCAGGTGCTATGATTAAACCTCTTAAATGTGTATTCCTTTGTACTGAGGCATATAAAAGCCAAGTACTGGCTCTGTTGGGGCTGCTAGTAATACATCACCCATAAAATACATAATCTTGCAATTAGAAATTTTTTTTCTGCTGGTGAGCAAAGCCTGGTCTACATGATACTGAAACATGGTAGGACTGTTCAGCATTCCCTGAGGAAGCACTTTCCAATGTAATCAACAAGCTGGCCTTTCATTATTAATAGCTGGTAATGTAAACACAAATTTTTCTCTGTCCTGTTCTGCAAGAGGAATAATACAAAAAACAGTCTTTTAAGCCAATCTTGAGGAATTGCCACAGGGAAAGGGAAGCCCTGATGAAGGGGCCCCATAGATAGCAAATTAGCATTAATAGCCTTTAAGTCGTGCAAAAGTCTTCATTAGCTAGACTTTTGGGGAATAATAAAAATGGGCAAATTCCAAGAGTTGTTAGATGGTTCTATATGGCAGGCTTTTAATTGTTCCTCAACTAAATCACGGGATCTTTGCAATTTATCTCCCTTCAGAGGCTATTATTCTACGTAGAGAGGATTTTAAGGGAGCTACATTCAAGATAGGGGAGGAATAACTGTGGCCTTTATTCGAATTTAAATTTAACCTAAATTTTAGCAGATAATTATAATTTGGGATGTTGCTTGTATACAAGGAACACATGAAATTTTACCATGGGCTGCCCACAGAGCCAGAGAGCAGCAGCATGGGTCCTGGGGTAGCAGCCACAATGCACTTCCTTAGGCACTGCTTTTTATCTGCACTGCTCCCTCCTCCCACCACCGAGCAGATGCTGCCAACCTCGGTGCTGTGCGCTTTCCCACCACTGAGCTTTTCCCTCCACCCACCACCTGCTTGGCTGTGTGGCTTTGGCCTCTAATGCCTTTTCTTTTCTCTTTATAGATACATCTGATTGCCTTGTTGATCTTGCATTATCAGTCAGGCTAAAAGCTCCCCTTCTAATGCTGCTTGCTTAAGACAGGGTCCTATAGCTGTAGTGTAGCCCATTTGTTCCTATGTATTGGAGGAGGGGGCTCAGGAAAAACCTTCATTTCCTTTTTGTTATTTTGGCCAGGTAATAGTGGGGCAGAGGGACTGGGGTGGGTGAAGTAGGTGACAGTCCTTCTTCCTTTTTAGGTTCCTCTGTGTATAACGGGACCAGAGCCACCCTCACTAAATCCCATAGCATTAGAGAAATGATACTGGGACCCATTGCCCTTGTGCCTGATGTTAAGATTTCTTCCCATGTTTTTCCAGAGCTCTACATCTAGTGTACCTTCTTCCGGGAACCATGGTTTAAAAGATACAACAATTTGCATTAGGTCCCTTAATTGACTGGGTGAAACAGAGTCTCCACTGGCTTTAAGCAGCTGTTTGAATACTTTTATATACTGTTTCTGTTGTGCTGATAACTGTTGTACCATGATGAAACCTTAGCCTGAACAATTCCCTGTAAGTTGGAAATTAAAAGTGGACATCAGTTACTTATTGACTCACTGACTTACTGACTTAAAGACTGTGCAGTCTTCACCACCTTCGTTGTTGAGGGTTGCATCCCAGTTCATTGCAGCTATTTCTCTCACCTGGAACCAACTACTGGGGTCTGACCCACAGGTCCAGGCTTGTGTGACAGATGAATTAACGTACACTGACACAGATATTTTGCCTGTCAGTTCAGCTAAGGGTCCAGACCACTCACTGATACTGAGAAGTGTCAAGTAAAGAGTTAGCAGCTGCAGCACTGACCAGCAAGAAAAGTTCGCATTTATTAATTACAGATTAAATGACAAAGGTCTTGAGTAAACACCACTAGATGGGAATTGACTTTGCTGACCTCCTGAGTAGACAGCAATCATGCACCTGTAGATAATCAAAGGTTGGTCTTAAGACAACATGAGAAACACACTATTGAGATAAACTCCTCTACATTACTATGTAAGTATACCTTAAGCTTGAAAGAGAATTCAGCTGCCATAAACCAAACCTTTTATTGAAGCTATGCAACACCCCTGACCTTTCAACCAGGTTTACAGCTATTTTCTATGACTATCTTTATAATTTTTTCTCTAAAACTTTTCCCACCATCCTAACTAAATTCCCACAAACATGTTTGTTCATGTATACATTTGTACAATAAAATATCTTCATTGTATTTCCTTTTTTTTAAAATTTAATAGGACTTAGGTTAAGGATTAATATTCTCCCAGTTTATGGAGAATAGCTGTATTGCGTTAGGCATAATTATGACCTTACTATTGTCTTTATTTAAGGTTATATATGGTTTCAAGAGATGTGTTTGGGTTCAAATTAACGAAAGTGGACTTGGAGTAATTAATGTTGATTGTCAACTTGATTGGATTGAAGGATGAAAAGTATTGTTCTTAGGTGTGTCTATGAGGGCCTAGCCAAATGAGATTTAACATTTGAATCAGTAAAGGAGGAGAGGAAGACCCACCCTAAATCTGGGTGGGGCACTGTCTACTCATCTGATAGCAGGGCCAAAAAGAAGCAGGCAAAATAAGTTGGAAAGAACAGACTTTCTGAGTCTTCCAGCCTTCATCTTTGTCCCTTGATTGATAGATGTTTCTTGCTCTCGAACATCAGACTCCAAGTTCTTCAGCTTTTGGTCTCTTGGACTTACATGAGTGTCACGAGGGGCTCTTGTGCCTTTGGCCACAAACTGAAGACTGATTTATTGGCTTCTCCGCTTTTGAGGTTTTAGAACTCAGACTGGCTTCCTTGCTCCTCAGCTTGCAGATGGCCTGTTGTACAACTTCACCTTGTGAGTTTTGTGAGTCAGTACTCTGTAATAAACTCTCTTTTACATATACATTTATGCTATTACTCTTTTCCACCTAGAGAACCCAGACTAATACAGAGCTGATCTTTATTATTATCATTTTCTGAAACAGAGTCTCACTCTGTCACTCCAGCTAAAGTGCAGTGGAATAATCTTAGCTCATTATAGCCTTGACGTCCAAAACTCAAGTAATCCTCCCACCTCAGCCTCACAAGTAGCTGAGACTACAAGTATATACCACCAAGCCAAGCTTTTTAAAAAATTGTTATTGTTGTTTATTTTTTGTAGAAATGAAGTCTCACTGTGGTATCTAGGCTAATCTCACACTCCTGAGCTCAAGTGATCCTCCTGCCTCCCAAAGTGCTAAGCTTATAGGCCTGTAATCTTTATTATTTCTTACATATATCTATTCCTTTTGTTTACTCTTGCTTTTCTAGCTCCTTGAGGTGCATCATTAGTTTGTTTATTTGAAATATTTATACTTTTTGATAGGGTCATTTACTGCCATAAACTTCCCTCTTAGCATTGCTTTTGCTGTCTGCTCTTAGTGTTGCTATGTTGTATTTCCATTTATTTACTTTAATTTTCATCTGTGTATTCTGTGATTATAAGCGAGAATGTGTCTGATAGGTCAGTTTTGTCTAAATTCCAATTTATGTCCAGTGTTTGTTAGGGATTGCTTTGAATACGTAGATTGCTTTGAAGTCCATTTTAACAATAGTAGTTCTTCCAACACATGACTTTTAGATGTCTTTCCATCAGTTTGTGCCATTTCTTTGTTGATTTTCTGTCTGGTATTATGAATGGGGTGTTTAAATCTCCTATTATTATGGTATTGCCTTCTCTTTCTTTAGATCTAGTAGCATTTGTTTTATACATCTTAGGGCTTTAGTGTTCAGTACATAAATGTTTTAAATTGTTATTTTGTGAGGTGATTCCTTTATTATTTTATAGTAACATTATCTTCTTTTATTAACCATTTTGACTTAAAATCTGTTTTAATACAAGTATAGTTACCCAGTTTGATTTCTTAAAATCTGTTTTAATACAAGTATAGTTACCCAGTATGATTTTTTTTTTTTTTTGCATGGAATACTTTTTTTACCTTTGAGTCTATATGCATCTTTAGATGTACTCTGTAATAAACTCTCTTTTACACATACCTTTATGCTATTACTCTTTTCCACCTAGGGAACCCAGACTAATATGGAGCTTGTAGGCAACATATAAGAAGATTGTGTTTCTTTATCCATTCAGCCCAACTGTCTTTTAAGAGGATAGCTTAATCAATTTACTTTCAAAGTTACTATTGTGTGATATTGTTACTGTCATATTGTTAATTGTTTATTTTTTTATTTTTTTGGAGTGATGACATTTGAATATTTTACCTTCCTCATTTGTGTGTTGGCTCTGCAAGTATGTTTTATACGTTTGTGTATTTTCATAATCATAGATATCATTCAGTTGCTTTCAGGCATAGTATTCTTTAAGCATTTCTTGTAGGTCCAGTCTAGTGGTGATTAATTCTTTAACATTTGTTTATCTAGAAATTTATTTTTTCCTTCAGTCACAAAGGATAATACTGCTGGGCATAGTATTCTTAGCTGAGGGTACTTTTTTTTTTCCTTTCAGTGCTTTGAATTATTGCCTAATTCTCTAAGTTTAAAGCTAATAAATCCCCTGTAACTCTGTCAAAGTTGACTTATATGTAACAAGATGATTTCTGTTACTTTTAAAAAAATTATCTCTGTCCTTGACTTTAACGTGTTGACTATAATTTGCTTTGGAGACGACTTTTCTGGGGTATATCTACTTGAAAATCTCTTGCTGGACTTTGGAACTTTTCAGTTATTATGGTTCTCCATACTTTTTACCTATTCTTCACCTTCTCAAACATGTAATACTTAATTGGCTTATTGTGACCCATTTGTCACATAGGCTTTCTTCATTCATATTTATTTTTCATGCTTTTTAAAAATCTGGGCTATTTTAAAAGTTATCTTTACAATCTAGTCTACTATTAAAGTTCTTGTTTGTATTTTTAAATATCATTTATTGAATTATTTAGTTTCAGCATCTGTGTGTATATATATGTATATATATATATTCATATATAAATGTATAGGAATATACATATATAAAGAATATATATACACACTATATATATATATATATATATATATATATATATATATATATATATAAACACACACACACACACACACACACACACAGAAACTGAACATTCTGGTCCTTGTTCACCTTAGTGGCATACATGGTTCTTGTGTCAGGGAGTCAGTGTGGGCAAATTCCTGGACCCCTTAGGCAGCTTGAGTAAGTTCTGGCAGTAGCAGCTGTAGATGTGGTAAGTTTGTGAATTCTTGAGCCCCTGGTAGTGGACATGCCCATTTATATGTGTGTGTGTATGTGTATGTATGTGTGTGTGTATATATATAGTAAATCTGTGATTCATATCCTGAATTATTTCCATAATTTGTATCATTTATGTATGTTCTATTATATATCACTGAGTTTAGTATCATTATTTTGCATTCCTTCACAGGTATTTTATAATTTTTTTTCCCCATAAGAATCTTGCTGGAGAACTATTGTGTTTCTTGGGAGGTGTCATATTTTCTTAATTATTCATTTGTATTGTATCCCTTTGTTGATATACATGTATGTGGTATAACAGTTACATATTCCAGTTTTCTGAATTGGCTTTCATAGCAAAATACTTTTCTTAAAGATGTATCTTTAGTGTTGGTTGGTTAGGGCACCTTAGCCTTGATTCTGGGTACATGCAGTAGTGTAATCTTTGAATAATTCCTTTGGCTGTAAACAGCATCAGTAGTATCTAATTTTCTCAGTGGCTTCAAATATGATTGTTAGAAGAGGGTATGGTGAGGCTCTGCTGAAGATAGTTATGCCAGATGGGGTCGGTCCTTGTGCTACAGTGGCGGCAGCAGTAAGCTGAACGTTCTAATCCTTGTTCCCATGGTGCATACATGGTTCTGGTGTTCGGGAATCGATGTGGGTAAGTTTGTGGATTCTTGAGCCCCTGGGCAATGGACATGGCATTGGCATGAGAAATTTGCAGGAGTGGCAGTGAGACTACCTTGGGCTCTCAAACATCACATCTTGGCATCAGTGATGGCTATAATGGACTTAGCAGGCCAGTCCCAGTTCCCCAGGAGGTAAATGCAAGTGCTTGCAGATGATGGTAATTGTGATAGGCTGAACAGACCCATTTCTCACCTCAAAAAGTTGGGCAGAGATGCCAGCAGTAGTGGATGGAGCAGGGTGATCCCAAGGTACTTCAAGAAGCGTGAGAACTAAGAGAAGAGATAATGCCAGGCCTCATAGCCTACCCTTAAGTTCCCCAGTGGCGTGCACAGGTGCACTGTCTGGTGTGTAGAGTGGGGTGATCACCAAGCCCCCAAGTGGCATTTATGGGTGGCAGCAGCATGGGTGGATGAGGAGAGCCTTTCTTCAAGTCAGTCCTGAAAGTGTTGTGTATGTTGAGGTGGAGGGATGGCTGAGTTGCAGCTGCACCAGATAGTGAGCTCTTAGGCTCTGGGGAATGACCACTTTGGCTCCCCTCTTCCCCAACCCTAGTGTTAGGAGCAGTCATAGAAAGAGAGAGTTTGGCCTCAGGGCAGATGACATTGTTTGACAGTCCTATTGCTGTTAACATGGCCAGGACTGCTGCCGTTGCAGTAGCCCTCGGTAGGTATCTATCAGGCTCTGAGTAGCATACACTTTGGCTACATTTGTCCCATGGAACAACTTCCTTAGTGTACTGTCCAATTCACTCCCTAGGGCATAATATATGGTATGCACAAGAGTGTTGGAGACTCTACCACGCTGTTGAGTTTCACTGACATTTGCCACTCTACATAGATTGAAGTCAATTGGCTTCCAGGTATGTGGAGGTGCAGGAGCTGGTTTGGGCCTAGGGCAGGATGCAATGTAGTGGGGCTGGGCTCTCAAATATTGGTTAGATGCAGCTGCTTGGGTCTTGGTGGGGTGTTTAGGACCCAGAGGAACCTCCATCTCTGGAGTAATATCACTGTGTGGACTTCGCTCAGCTCCCTATGCTAGTCTCAGTGCCAGTAGGGCTCAAGAAGCCCGACTACAACTAGGATTGCAGTAGCCAATGTTGGAAATGTTTGCCACTGGGGATTTTTCTTAACTTTTCCCCACATTGGGGAACCTCTTGGGGCTACTAGTTATTACCTGACTTACCTCTCCTTCTGTGCCTCAGGTTTTCCTTGTCACTTTTTTGCTGAATCTCTTTTTGCTGCTTAATTTGAAGTGTAATTAACTACTCACTGTTGGAGATCTTCTTTTTGAAAAAGGTGAGCACTACATCCATTTTGTCAACCATCTTGAACCCACTTGAGTATGGAATTTTCTAGAACGAATAAAATCACAAATATAAGCAGGCCAGTTACAATGAAAAACAAAAGCCGTAGATTTGACAAGGACGTGTGTGTGTGTGTGTGTCTATGTTAGAAATAATAGTCACTAAAAATAGTAAATTGGGAAATGTATTTTAATAACAAATTTAATATACAATAATTTTATTGTATTGAATGCAAGCTCTCTCTCTTTGGAGACAGAAAGTGTCTGGGATGTTTAGCAGCTAAGAAGAGAAGAAATAAATTATGGTGGTGTATTAAGCACTGAATCATAGAAATGGCCCCCCAAAAAAATTACTGCCAGAAAGACTTATTTCTGAATGCAATATTAAGTAAATGAATCTGAGAACAACTAGTGGATTTGGGCAAGCGTAGAAAAGACAACAGTGTCACAACAAAAGCCCTGATGATTTCAGAAGAACTCAACAAAACACGTTTTCAGGAGAACTGCACACAGAAGAATCAGCTGCAGGTAGGATTTTTAAAAATGGTAGTAAGGTTTTAGAGAACAGAAGAGAAAACTGCACAAATAGGCCTGGAGCCACCCAGGCAGACTTGCAAATTTCACCTAGGAAACAATCTGATTTAACCCAGACTAATAAAAAGAAATTTCCAATACCGAAATACTCCACTGAAAATAAAGAATATTATCTAAATAACAAAAGCATACTAAGACAAGAGGGAAAAACTTTTACTAAATGTTATATACTCTGCTATATGGACACAATGCAAGTATGAAAAATTGGGAAGAACAGTAGAAAAAATAAGCGTCAATGTACATTTTGGAATTTCACCTGAAAATACATTCCTCCTTACTATTTTATTGGCTAGTCTTAGCTTCTTATCATATTTCTAAAATCTTAGAAAAACTCCAGGAAATTTTTGATTGGAAATTTGATTTAAATTGCATTATATCAATGAATAACTTAGCAGAGTAATAACATCTGTATAATATTTAAGGTACTGACTCATAAAAAATGTTATGACTCTCCATCAATACTATTTAATGAATTTTATTATTTTTTTTAATTGCATGAAATTGTTATACCTATTTTTGTTGGACTCTTTTGTACCTGCATTTTCTTTTTTGGTTGATCTGCAGTTTGTGCATCAATTTTCTGTCTAATAATCTTGCTAAATTCTCTAATTAGTTTGAACAATTTAACAGCATGATCTTTTTTATCTTTGGTTTAGACAACCACGTCGTCTTAATAAAATCAACTGCATTTAATGACAGTTTTTTTTTTTAACATTTTCTCCTAATCGTTAAAAGTATTTTGCATAAAGATGAAATAAAATAATAAAGATATAACAAATAGTGAAAACCAGAAAAGTAATAGAAAATGCAAGTAAAATCCAAAGTTAGTTAGTTCTCTGAAAAGAGCAACTATAGGCTTATTAAAAGAAGTGGGGAAGAAATCCATAAATAATATTAGGAATTATTGAGGAAGCATTACATATCTTAAGATATATGAAAAGACTAGTAAGGGAGCATTTGACAATAAATTATCAACATTTCTTCAAGAGAGATTACCTAATCACACATACTCTCACACACAAATTAAATATTGTTTAGAAAAAGACCTTTTCAAATGGCTTTACTGGGGTATTCTACCAACATTTGGGCACGAAATAAATTCATTCTACATATACTGCTATACATAAAGAAAGAAAAAAAAAACAATTTCTAATGTATTTGAGACCAATATCACTGGGAGACCATGAACTGAACATATAACCACATTTTAATATCCTCTATGAACACAGAAGCAAAAAATCTTTAACCAAATATTACAAAATTGGATCTAGCAATATAAAAAAGAAAAATATATTAGGATCAAGATGAGGTTTTTGATAAATGAAGACTATTACATCATGAGAAAATTAAACAAATATAGTTAACCATAAAGTAGCTTAATAAAAGGATAAGTATATGATTAGATATACAGTAAAGCATTTGAAGAAGTCAATTAATTCATTATAAAAACAGTCAACTATATACTAAAAGAGAAAGCCTCTCAACCTGATAAAAAAGATTTACACAAATATTATAGCAAATGTTAAACTTGGTGGTAAAACACTGTATATTCTTCTAAGATTGAAAACAAGCAAGGATGTCCATTTTTATGCAACATGATCTTGAAAGTTCTAGCCAGTATGAAAGGCAAAAAAATGAAATTAAAAAGTTGCATGTATTGGAATAAATATATATATTTGTTTGTAGACAGCATGCATAATTATTTATGTAGGGAAACTAAATTCTATTTAAGCTGTAAATGAATTTACCATGTCTTTAGATACAAGTTCAATATTTTAAAAAGTGAATCTTCTTTAAGTAGTACAAATAAAAACTTGCAAATTAAAATTCAAATAATCAATGACTATAAAATTAGAACAGAAAGAAAAATACTTGAAAATACATTTAGCAAAATATGTGTGAACCCTATAAAATAAAAATTTTAAATATTGCTTAAAAATATTAAGGACCTGAATTGAGAAATATGCCATGTTTGGTGACCAAATGGATCAGTATTGTTAAAATATCAGTTTTTTCCAAATTAATCTATATTTTAAATGCAATAACAAGCACAATCTAAAGGGGCTTTTTTTTCTGTGAAAAGCAGTGACAGATTGGTTTTACAATTTCTACAAAAATGCAATAACACATAAATAGAAAAAAATTGGAAGACTTGAATATGCAAGGTCAATTGTTTTTTGACAAATATTCTATGATGGTAAAAGCTTTATATCCTAACTTGACTAGGCTATACTTAATGAGTATGTTTACTGAGAATGTTTAGCAAGAAAACAGGCACAAGATAAGGATGTCCTCTCTCACCACTCCTATTCAGCAGAGTATTGGAAGATCTGGACAGGGCAATCAGGCAAGAACAAAAAACAATAAAAAGTATCCAGTTAGAAAAAGAGGAAGTAAAATTGTCTATTTGCAGATGACGTAATTGTATACTTAGAAGACCCCATCATCTCAGCCCAAAATCTCCTTAAGCTGATAAACAACATTAGCAAAGTCTCAGGAAACACTATTAATCTGCAAAAATCACATGCATTCCTATATATCAATAAGAGATAGAGAGTCAAATCATGAGTGAAATCCCATGCAGAGTGCTGAAAAATGATTTAAATACCTAGAAATACAACTAACAATAGAAGTGAAGGACCTCTTTAAAAAGAACTATAAACCACTGTTCAGGGAAATAAGAGAAGACATAACCAGATGGAAAAACACCCCATATTCATGGTTAAGAAAAATCAATATCATAAACATGGCCATACTGCCCAAAGTAATTTATAGATTCAGTGCTATCCCCATCAAGCTACTATTGACTTTCTTCACATAATTGGAAAAAAAATCACCTTAAACTTAATATGGAACAAAAAAAAAGCCCACAGAGCCAAGACAATCCTAAGGGGGAAAAAAAAAAAAAAATGCTGGAGGCATCACGCTACCTGACTTCAAACTAATACTACAAAGCTACAGTAATCAAAACAACATGGTACTGGTACCAAACAAATATATAGACCAATGGAACAGAACAGGGTCTTCAGAAATAAATGGTGTTGGGAAAACTAGCCAAATGCAGAAAGCTGAAACTCAATCCCTTCCTTACACCTTATGCAAAAATTAACTCCAGATGAATTAAAGATTTAAACATAACACCTAACATCATAAAAACACTACAAGAAACCTAGGCAATATCATTCAGGATATAGGCATGGACAAGGACTTCAAGACTAAAACATCAATAGCAATGGCAACAAAAGCCAAAATAGGCAAATGGAATCTAATTAAACTTAAGAGCTTATATACAGTCAAAGGAAACTATCATTAGTGTCAACTGGCAACCAACAGAATGGGAAAAAAATTTTGCAGTCTACTCATCTGACAAAGGCTAATATCTAAGAATCTACAAAGAACTTAAACAAATTTACAAGGAAAAAAAACCACCCCATAAAAAAGTGGGCAAATGATAAGAACAGGAACTTCTCAAAAGAAGACATTTATGCAGCCAAAACACATGAAAAAGAGCTCATCATCACTGATCATTAGAGAAATGCAAAATCAAAACCACATTGAGATATCTCACACCAGTTAGATTGGCAATCATGAAAAAATCAGGAGACAACAGATGCTGGAGAGGATGTGGAGAAATAGGAACACTATGACACTGTTGGTGGGATTGTAAATTAGTTCAACCATTGTGGAAGACAGTGTGGCAATTCCTCAAGGATCTAGAAATAGAAATTCCATTTGACCCAACAATTCCATTACTGGTTATATACCTAAAGGATTATAAATCATTCTATTATAAAGACACATGCACATGTATGTTTATTGCAGCACTGTTGACAATAGCAAAGACTTGGAACCAACCCAAATGTCCATCAGGGATAGACTGGGTAAAGAAAATGTGGCACATATACACCATGGAATACTATGCAGCCATAAAAACTATGAGTTCATGTCCTTTGAAAGGACATGGATGAAGCTGGAAACCATCATTCTCAGCAAACTGACCTAAGAACAGAAAACCAAACATGGCATTTTCTCACTTATAAGTGGATATTGAACAATGAGAACACATGCACACAGGGAGGAGAACATCACACACTGAGGCCTGTCAGGGGCTGGGGAGCTAGGGGAGGGATAGCAGGATATGGGGGCCTAGGGGAGGGATAGCATTAGGAGAAATACCTAATATAGATGACAGGGTGATGGATGTAGCAAACTACCATGGCACATGTATACATATGTAACAAACCTGTACATTCTGCACGTGTACTGTATAACCTAAAGTATAATGAAAAAATAAAAGTTGTTTGGTTTCCAAAAAACAAAGGTAAATGCATACATTAGTTTTGGAAATTTAGTATGAGAATAAATCATCTTGTGTATATAAATACTATATAATAAAACAAGGACAAAGAAAAAACATAGTTTTTTTTCAGCTATGTTTTATCTTAAAAGTGTGTCACACATTTCCAGAACTGCATTTTAGATGCAGTATTGACAACTAATTAGGTATCTTTCTCCATATGCATAATTAAACTATTGCAACACTTGTACATATCTTGTTCTGAAGTACACACATGAAGGCCCAACTCTAATAAAACACTTAGGATAAGTCGATTCTTTTGTAATACTATTTGAGACTAAAGGTCTCAAATTACTATTACAATCTTTATTTTGTGCTCGTATTACAATTTTTTTGTTATCTAAAGAAAAGTATTTAAAAACATCTCAAATTATTGACTGAATTGAATTATCTTGGAAATAAGCACCATTTAAACATTTTTACTCTTAACTGCTTTTGCAAATAAATAACGTACTGCTTCTGTTCAAAACATACAAAAAAATATATTTTTTTGGCCAAGAATGTTAAAGTTCTTATAGCACTCCAGATCATCACAGGTAAGCAAAACCCAACCAGTTTTAAATGGCTGGTGTGTTCTTTTGTATTTTAGGTGCTTGACAAAGGTACCTTAGGAAATTGAAAAAAATTGAGCAAACAATGAACTGCTGGAAATGTATAGAAAACAAAATGACTGGTTCATAGAACCAGATACAAGCGTTCCATTATGAACTATAAACATTAATGGGTTTATATGCATCTATTTAAGTAAAACCCAAAGAAGAACAAGCAGCAAATAAATGAAAATTAAAAGCAGAAACAAACAAAGTCAACCCACTATTTTTTTTACTCAATTTACCATGGAGACTACAGTTTTGCCCAGAGCCTAAAACACACACGATGGATATTCTTATACCTTGTATATAAATTAATGTCTCTAAGTCTACCAACACCACTATACATTTTGTGAAATTAAGAAATTCACTCTAGGCACGTGACCAGTAAATACTTTAGTGTTGGTACTATCTTTGCAGAATGGTAAATACAGTATGAAACAAAGCAATGCAAACATGTATATCAAATTTGGCTCCATGCCAAATATGGCTTCATGCTTAGCTGTATCTAAAAGAATTGCCAAACTACTAATGTATTTTTATAATTTTACATATTTAATTTATAGGTACTCTTATTTATAAGCCAATTTGGTAGACACAACCTATAACGTGATAAATGTACATACACATAAACACATCCTGATACAAAACAAAAATCCAATAGTCTTTACCTTAGAATTTTAGCAATGAGATGGTCATACAAACTCACCAGTTTATGGTCATTTTCACATCAACCAAACTTTGATCTGATAGATAATCCAATGAGGGCTATGAACCAAAATTTTACGTAAAGCAGCTTTCATGACTGTTTCACTTACAAAGGCCAAGCTTCCCCAGACTCCAAAGAACAATGGGGCCAAACAGCACCACGGAAAAATATCACATAATAACAAAGTCTCATCTTGCATAGAACAGCAGCATACAAGCCTTGATACATGGCATTCCCTCTTGATTTCTCATTCAACAGCAAATTGATACACATAGAGAGGCCAAACCTCCAGATTCCAGACATTTGAGGCCAAACAGTATTACAGAAGACTATCAGCTTATCAAATTCTGACTTCCCAGGACTATGTGAACACACATAAAGAAATAATCGTCAAAACACAACCCAACTGCTGGAACAACCAACAAGCCCCAAGAATGTCTAGACTGAAACCGTTGGGATGCTCTCCTCTCTCAGCTGGTTGGACTTGTTCAACATGCAAATGGAAATTCCTTCTGAATTTCCCAGATCAAGAGGAGCAGATGTCACTGTTTGGTACCCACAAAAGACACTCACCTGTCTGGACACAGATGACAAATGTTAAAGGCTGTTCTTCCTAGGTAATTGGGAACATGGATAGAATCTGAAAGAGCAGTGCCAGAGAGAGAGACCCAAATCCATTTCCAGGCAAAAAGGGTTAGGCAACTGCTGAGGAGGAAGCAGCAGCACAGGATAAAGCGATACTCTTCTGGCCCATTGCAGGTGAGGCAAGGAGCAAAATTGTTGCCAAAATGCAGGAATTCTGTCTCGAGCCCATTGCTCACAGAACAGAGAGCCAATCACTGAGACAATGAGTATTGGCAGAAAAGAAAACTTTATTTAGGTGCTGCTGCTGAGGAAATGGGAGAGCAATCCCTCTCCTCAATCAACTAAAATTGGGGGTTTATATAGAAGGAAAAAAAAACTATGTGTGGGAAAACAAATTATGGAGAAGTAAGGAATAGGAATTGGTCAACAGAAAGCAGGTGGTCAGTTAGGCAGGCAATCATGATGGGTGAGGGGTCTCATGTCTCACTGTCCAGATGTGGTCATCTGGTAAGTTTGAGTACTTTGATACTATCTGGGAGGGTTGATGGTTGATTTCATGAGAAAGAGTTAGACAAATTTTAAAACTTGAACATTTCTATGTTTATTTAAAAAATCATAAACACCAGTTTTATAGGACAATTGGGCTGATCCCATAACCATTACATTTAAACTGCTTGTACAAAGTCTACCTGTAAAAATCACAATGCCAGTGCAGCCATCAGTTGTAAGCCCTTATTTTGTTTGAACTCTTGGCTCAAGTGAGCACTTCACCAGTTTATCCCTTGCTGCTTCTTAATCTCTTTTGATACTTTACCGTCTCTCTTTATCCTACTGTTTATCCTATCCTTTGGAGCATGTAGTATCCTGTTTCCTATTTTATGTCATCTCTTTCTTTATCTCATCTGGTCTCATGAATTCAACCACAGTGATAGATGCTATCATTGTTGATAATGTGCAAATTCATGTTTACAGCTTAATCCTTGTCCCTAAATTTAAAACTTGCACAAACGGTTGCCTACTGATGATCTCCCACTTAGACAGCTGATAAATATGTCAAATATAAAATGTTCAGAAGCCCTTTTGCCCCCATGCTTGCTCCATCACAGACTTCTAGCTACCTTAGTTGATTGCTGCTCTGTGCTTCTGCTTCCTCAGGCTTAATTTATGCAGTTATCTCTGCTTATCAGGAAATCTTGTTGTCTCTAAAATAGATCCAAAATCTGATGAATTTTTACCAATCTGAGTGTTGCAGTTCTGGCCCAAACCACCATCTTTTCTGTTTGTGATGGAGTTTTGCTCTTGTCACCCAGGCTGAAGTTCAATGTCATGATCTCGGCTCACTGCCACCCCTGCCTCCCAGGTTCAAGCAATTCTCCTGCCTCAGCCTCCTGAGTAGTTAGGATTACAGGTGTGCCCCAGCTAATTTAGTATTTTTAGTAAAGATGGGGCTTCACCAGGTTGGCCAGGCTGGTCTGGAACTCTTGACCTCAGGTGATCTGCCCACCTTGGCCTTCCAAAGTGCTTCGATTACAGGTGAGAGCCTCCACACCCTGCCCTTCAACCAGTATTCTAGCTTTTACCCTTGCTCCCTACAATCCCACCTCAATATTGCAGTAAAACAATTCCTTTTAAAATATAAATCAGATCATTTTTTCTCCTGCTCAAATATTTCAGTTTCCCCCAAGTAACTCAGGGTAAAAGCCTAAAGTTCTTACAAAGTTCTACATAGTGTTACATGGTCTCCTGCAGATGCCAAGTCCTCTTCTCATAATTCTTTCCTCCTTATTTGGCTTCTTTTATGCTCACCTTTTGGATGATCCTTGAACACATTTTTACATTGTTTTCTCTGATTGGAATATTTTTCCTCCAGATAGCCTATGGCTAATCTCAGATCTTTAATTCCTTGGTTTAATGTCATCTTAATAAGGCCTACCCTGACTAACTTATTTATTGATTCAGATGACTGCTTGTTCTATCACCAGGCTGGGATGCAGTAGCACAATCTCAGTTCACTGCAATCTCCACCTCCTGGGTTCAAGCGATTCTCCTGCCGCAGCCTCCCAAGTAGCTTAGACTACAGACATGCATACCACCATGCCCAGCTAATTGCTGTATTTTTTAGAAGACACGGGGTTTCCCCATGTTGGCTAGGATGGTCTCTATTCTCTTGACCTTCTGATCCGCCTGTCTCAGCCTTCAAAAATGCTGGGATTACAAGCTAAACCACTGTGTCTAGCCACTTATTTAAAATTTTAAACTATTCCTCAATCAACTAGCATTTTAAATTCCTTATTTTCAAGCTTTAATCTTAGCTCATCACCCACCCATATATTCTATAATCTAATTACATATTGTAATTACTATTTGCTAGCTTCCTTCTGTACAGTGTAAGCTGTAGAAGTTTAGGGATTTTTGCTGTTTTACCCAATGGTGTGTTTTAAGTGCCTAGAACAGTGACTATTAATCACTCAAAAAATATTAATAAGTGTTGAATGCACATGTGAATGTTCTCAATAATGTCCTACCATAAGCCTTTTAAAGTTACCTTTTGTCTCTAGTACATATTTTCATATTTAGATCTTTCTTTAATAAGTACTTAATAAATGTATGTTACAATTTCATCTAGCATGATGTATTATGAAACCAATAGCTTTAGATTTTTAACACTCCTAGAGCAAATGACAGACTATTCTGCCATTTGTCTGCTGATATAGGGTTCTTCTTTTCCTTTACAAGAAGGCAGTTACACCACCAGGGGTGCCTCCCATTACCACTTCACCACAGAGTGTATTAACCTGCACACACTCAGCTCTCTATTATCATCCCATGTGGTAAGTATTCCAGATAATCACAGCTCTCTTTTAAAAATCTAACGCAAATGGCCTTACAGGTATGTCAGAACGAAACAAATGTGTATTCAGGTAATTTTTATCACTAATAATTAATCCTAAAATCTATTAAGTATATGTTTATGCACTCCTTTGTTTACATGCTAATGAATTTCAAGAAATGGCAAATAAGAGGATACAATTAGGTGGGCTTTCAAGCATTGAGATTTCGACCAATCCTGGTTAAACGATATCAATACCTGAGGCGATGTAGGTGGACTGGCTATGGGTGTAGTAGGCCAACATTAAGAGCCATTGTTACAGTCTAAACCTCAGTGCTTCCTTGTGATTTGGAAATGTTTCATGACTTGTTAAGCAGAGCAAAGAACATTAAGAATACATTTCAAAATCACAACTCCTTGGTTGTTAGGGCTACGTCCTTCTAATTAAGATGCAGATATCTGAGTATTATCTTACCTTCTCTGATCAAGCCAGAAACTCCTAAGTTTATACTTAAATTCACATTTTGCAGTCACATGGAAAGTTTTGTTATCTGATCTTGTCACAAATGCATTTCTGAATTTCCATAGATTATTAAGAATAGTGCTGTTCTCATTCACTTGAGATACTATTAACTAATATTTTTGCATGTTTACATTACTTTCATATTTTTGCTATTATAATTATTCCTGCAAATATCTATATCATAGCTCTCATTTCTTGAATTCGCTTCTTGGTGTATTTTCCAAGAGTAAAATTGTTGGTTAAAATCAGATAGGTCTCTGCTTTATCCATTTCTTATTCATTATTTCACTTTCGTTTTTCAAAATTCTGTCATACTCCTGGAAAAATATATATGTATTTTCTACTGCCTTAGCAATATATTTAAAAATATGAAATTATTAACTGTAGAGTCAAAAACTGTGTAATCCTTTCATTCTTTCATTTATACTGCATGTTCTCTCTGTTTTAGGTGTGTTATACTTTGGAATGTCCACAAACATGTTCATCCAGTACATCAATGTATCTATGCTGTTTCTAATATTTTAAGTTTCTTTAGTATAACCCCTTGTATATCTGGGATAATAATTGAACAGAAATTAGTCAAATGAATAAAGGTTTATGGTACATGAGCTGTAAGTCCAAATCTATGCCAGCATAGCATGCATTAGGCAGATAAAGAATATAACAACAAGTAGCAAAGGCTTAAGATTTCAAAATTTAGCATTTCCTTTCTGAAAATTAATTTAATATGGAAAATTAGATAAAAAGGTTTTCATTTTTTAAAATGATCTCAAGAATCAAAAAAAGTATAAAACTTGGAAAGATAAGCTCAGAATAAATCACAGGCATTATTTTTTCAGAAATTGACTTTTAATTTATAGCTTAAAATATTAGGTGAAAATGACTTCTGATTTGGGGAATATAAATTTTTGTTTTCCTACATAACATTGTGTTTAAATGTATATAGGGAAACATACAAACTACATGTGTAGTCTTATACTTTGTGGAATCTTGTCAAGGCCTCAAGATACCTTATATAAATCAAAGCAGTTGATATATAAAGATTGAGGATTAGATGTAATTGATGCAACTATCCTGCATAGACCATCCCTAAAGCAGTCTGTCCAATAGAAACTTCAGTGAAAATGGAAACTATCTGATACTATAGCTTCTAATCACATGTAGCTATTGAGTCCTTGAAATGTAGCTAGTGAGACTAAGGACTCGTTTTAAATTTTATTTGTCTTATTTGAATTGAATCCTAAACATCCACCTGTGGATTGTAGTTATTGATGACCATATTGGACAGTGCTGCTCTCTGTGAGGAATGAAGTTGAAAGAATGTATAGTTGTGTGTACAGAAATATTTCAAAGGTAATCTTTCATTATGTATACTATATAGAATGATATCTAAAATGACTGAATCATGAGCACTTTTGGGCAGTTAATGGGACTTCTCAGCCACCATAATCATATGAGCTAATTCCTTCTAGCATATGCTATTTTCAGAGTTGTATTTGAGTTAGTCAAGTAACCCTCCCATTCACACATACACACTGACACACAGCTTGCTTATTCACAAAGTCAGTGATTTCAGCTATGAGGCAGAACTAATCATAGATTTTAAAAAATCTGTAAGTTAACTGAATGGGGAATTACCTGGTCTCTAATCTTTTTAATCATTGGTAAATTTGGTATATTTCAAATCACATATACTTAAGAGCATTATTATATTCTTATAGCATTATTTTCTAAACAAAACTATCTGCTTAAAATAATTTTCATCTTGAGATATTACTCCTACTTATAGTGGGTTTGCACTGATAATTTGTCTTTGCTCACTTCTGAAACCCTGTGTTGTATAATAATTGCATTAAAGAAAAATTATGTTGCTAGAGCCCCAAGTCTCTGATTTACCTCTGGCATGAATTCTAAAATAAACTGACCCATTTTAGATATTCAGTTTGTGAATGATGAATTAAAGCAGCTCCACCTGATCTGCTTAAGGGGTCAAATCTTTGCTTATAGATTTTTCAGTGTAATGTACTAACCAGTTGAGTGAGCCTACTGTTATTGCTATAATATTATGTGCCTAAAAGTAATAAATGTTCTCTGTGTAAAAACGTATAGACAACCTTACATAAGCTGATGCAAAATTTAGCAACATTATCACAACATAAAACTGGGCCACTGTGGAGTTAAATCTGATTAAAAAAAAAAAACACCAATGTAAATTATTCTCTTCTATAGGTTGTTTATTTGTGACGTGGTAAGTTTGTTAGAGTGAGCTAGGTTGCAAGAAATATTACTCTTTTCATTTCATCATGGGCATATATGATGTTTAAGTTTATATATCAACTTCATTGGGCCACTGGAAGTCTAGATCACTGGTTAAACATTATTTCTAAGTGTGCCTATAAAGGTGTTTTTAGAAGAGATTAACATATAATTGGTGGGCTGAGTAAAGTAGATAGCCCTCCCTAATGTGAGTGGACATTATCTAATCCCTGAAGGCCTGAATAAAACAAGCATATAGAATAAGGTTGAATTTTATCCTCTGTCTGACTGTTTGAGCTGGGATATTAACTTTCTTCTGATCAGGCAACTCTGGTTCTCAGGATATCAGACTCACACTGGATAGAATCTACCATTGACTTTCCACTCTCAAGCCTTTGAATTACACCACAGACCTTCTTGGTCCTTCAGCTTACAGATGGCAGATTGGGGGACTTCTCAGCCTCCTTCATAATCATATGAGTCAGTTTCTTAGAGTAAATCTTATTATACATATCCTATTGATTTGTTTTTTCTAAAAAAATCCTGACTAATAAAGGACTGTAGTTTGCACTGCATATTTTACTTGTTGGTTTCTTGTGGTGTAATGGATTCCCAAATAGATTTTGCGCATATTTACATTTCAATTAAAGTATAACTTCTAGAATGATAAAAACGGTGTCTTAAATTTCTTAGGGGTTTCAATTATTCTTGGAATAGTAGTATCTGGATTTATGCATTCATGTAGATAAACATAACTTTATCAACATTTGTTGAGAAATTATTTGCTTCTGATAATTTTGAAGGAGAAGCTATAAATAAATATATGATGAATGAGGAACAAATGGTACGCATTATTTAGGCACTGAACTAAGTGTAATCTTGCTCTTTACTAAGTTATGATATAGTAGTATAGAATATAGCATTAAATAAATAATCACATAATTTTTATAAGAAGTATTTTGTTAGTTCCTTTTTTTTGTTGCTATAATGAGATACCCAAGGGTGCATAGTTTATAAAGAGGTTTATTTTGGCTCATGGTTCTGTAGGTTGTACATGAAGCATGGTGCTGGCATCTGCTTCTGGTAAAAGCCTCATGAAGTTTACAATCATGGCAAAAGGCAAAGGGGAAGCCTGCTAGGAGGCAACAGAGAAGGGAGGAAGTGCCAAAATATTTACACAACCAGATCTTGTGTGAATCAAGAGTGAGAACTCATCAGTGTTGTAAAGGCAGCACCAAGACATTTATAAGGGATTTGCCCCCATGACTCAGACACTTCAAACTAGGCCTACCTCCAACATTGGAAGTCATGTTTTCAGTAAGATTGGGAGGGGAAAAAACATCCAAACCATATAAGCACAAAATATAAAAAGATCTACATTAAAACCCTTTGTTGGAATGCTTTACACTTTCCACAGAACAGAAACTAAAATAACCTGTTATGCAATTACAAATACAGTCCTCAAGATTTTTGCCCATACACTAGTATTTGTTTAAAACATGTCTTCTTTGTAGCAGCTAAGTTCTGCTACCATAATGCTTGTCTGAATTCACAAATCTGTTGTAACCTGTAGCTCCCCTGTCACTTCTCTGGCTCTACTCTCCTGCTAATCTTTGTTTCCTAATTAAGATCTTCTACCACTGTCATAGCTACTGATGCTACTGAAACAACTATAGCCACCTTGGTTTTGTGGTTTGGAAAAATACTGGCCTTGACCACCATACAGGCCAGAGCTTCTGCCTCCAAAGTTTCCTTCTTTCATGGATCCAAAATTTGAAGACTATTGTAATTGCCAAAATCATTGTAGCTTCCACCACCTCCAAAATTGCTTCTATTTAAAGCTATCTTCACTGCCACTATATCTACCACCACTAAAGCTGCCACGAAAGCCACCAAAACCACTGAAGTTTCCTCAATGAACAAAGTTGTCATTCTCACACAAACCACCTGCACAACCACCACCAAAGTTTCCAGAGCCACTTGGACCACTTTGGCTGGATGAACCACTAGCAATCTTTAATAAGTGGTGTTTTTCAACAAAAAGGAGAGAGAGATTTGACACAAAGGGACTTATGAAAGAAGGCTATGTGGAGACTAAGGCAAAGATTCAAGTTGTGTTGCTATGAGTTACTGTTTCAATGATAGTATATTATTTTTAACCACAAAATGCTGCTTGGAAAAGACATATTGTCCTGAAAAACATTAGTGAAAAACATAGTAATATAAAAAAAATAGTAATATGCGCTTAGTTATTATTCCTGAGAATATTACCACATAATTTTTATTATGTATTATTGTAAATAACTTTTCTAAACAATATTTATAGAAAAATACAGTAAGTGGCAATGAGGTGAAGAATATGGGAAAAAAATTTAAAACATCATACATGTATGCAAACAAACAGCCCACACCATATGATCTGAGAAACAAACATCACTAGATGCCCCTGTATCAACTAAAATAGATCAGAAGTTCAAAGAAACAAAAGGAACCCTTTTACACTGTTGGTGGGAGTGTAAGTTAATTCAAACATTGTGGAACACACTGGGGCAATTCCTCAAGGATCTAGAACTAGAAATGCCATTTGACCAAGCAATCCCATTACTGGGTATTTACCCAAAGGTTTATAAATTGTTGTGTTATAAAGACACATGCACACATATGTTTACTGTGGCACTGTTTACAATAGCAAAGACCTGGAACCAACCCAAACGCCCATCAATGATAGACTGGATAAAGAAAATGTGGCACATATACACTGTGGAATACTATGCAGCCATAAAAATGGATGAGTTCACGTCCTTTGCAGGGACTGAGAACACACGGACACAGGGAGGGGAATATCACACACCAGGGCCTGGGAAGTGGGGAGATTGGGGAGGGATAGCATTAGGAGAAATACCTAATGTAGATGACGGGGCGATGGATGCAGCAAACCACCACCATGGCACGTGTATACCTGCGTAACAAACCTGCACGATCTGCACATGTACCCCAGAACATAAAGTATAATAATAAACAACATCAATTAAAAAAAAAATCTTGCTCACGGATGGAGGGTTCAGGGCCCTACTGCCATGTCACACTTCTAAATTCCTACAGCTCCTATACAAAAAAAAGAAAAACAACATTTGCTCAACTCCCTAGCCAGAGAAGCTATTAAACACTTCCTAACTCTGGTTTACAAGCCAGACCACTACAGCTCTGATTCAACAGATAACTGACCTTTCAAACATTCCTTTCTGATAAGTAACTGCAGAGCTTAAGCCAGTTTCACCCAGCTTATACAGGCTGCACGCAAAATGTCTTTGTGTTCTATAGTTCACCTTTTGAAGTAGGAGCCAAATTCCACCATGTTTTAATGGTAAAGCCCCACCCCAAAGTGAAAATGGGATATACCTTACACATATGTTCATATATTATACAATCTCTCAACTTCCCTCAAAAATATGTGCAACTTTTCTGCAAGCTGCTGAATATGTATGACTATAGTGGGTAATACAGACCTTCTAAGGCACAAAAACCAACCCCGCCCCTTCCCTTCTCAAAAACAGAGCATCTTTGTCCCATTCCAGATACTTTCTTTCCAGTTTACAAACTGATATCACCAATAAAGTTCTCCTTTCTACTGATCAGCCATCCTGCTGTTCTTTTGGATGACAAGCATATAAAAGTCCATAAATGGAATATCTATGCAGTTATTAGTCTCACAGATACTTTTATTAGAGAAGTTATTAAGAAATTATTTTAGGCAGATAGAGTAAAGGGTCCTTAGTAAAGTTTTTTTTCTCTCTTCTACTAAAAGCAGTTCCAGAAGTATTTAATTATTAACAAAAAAGTGGTTTAAAATGGCAGGTCGGCACTCACTGATATGCAAATGCTAGCACCTATGAACCCAGTTAATCCAACGTAGTGGTTCCCACCCTCTTCTCCTTGCCACCATATGTGCCAGGTGTCACAGCTTCCTCCAGATAACTCTATGTGTGCAGGACATCATGGTGACCTGCATTTGCATATTAAAAGGTTAGGATGGGAGGTCCACATATTTCATGGGCTACAAGAATGGCACCCCTGGTCAAACCAATTCCCTGGGCTCTGTGCAAATCAGACACTGCCTCCTGCAGCCTGCTAATACAACTGACTGCCTTGCACTTCACACAGGGTGTTTCTCTCTGCTCAGAGCACCCTCCCTTTTTTTCTGTATGGGGGAGTTTTTCTTCTTCTTTATTGCTTATTGAACTATCTGATCCTGAAAGCCACTTTACGTATTCCTCGTCGTTTATCTGATTACTCCAAGACAAGGGACCCTGGTGCTTCTCCAGTCATCAGAGCTGTGTCATTTTTGGTGCATTGCCTGGGAATCCAAGGTGCAACATTTATGGAGCAGTGAGTACAGGAGCATACTCTTTCACTTTTATTTCTGAGGCTTGTTTTTTTAAAGATCCAAATATGAGGCTTGCTGGGTAGGACTTACTCAATCCCCAAGTACTCACAGGGTGCTAGGAAAGTTAACTCCATCCAAGCTAGTCTCTTTTCACAGGGAATCCTCAACATTTTGCAAGGATGAGAAAAAGTTTTAGGCAACTGAGAATTTCTGGCCAGGGCACACCTGGTATTATTCAAAGGCTTCTGGGCTGGCCCCCATCCTCTGACAGCCTACTTTGGGTTTTGGCAGAGAATCCCTGGCTATACTGTCAAAAAACTTTCCTTCTGTCTCTCCTCAGTCTCTTTGTGTGTGTGTGTGCGTGTGTGTGTGTGTGTGTGTGTGTGTGTATTGATTGCCTGGAAATTTAATAACTGGGCATATAGCTCAAGAATTCCATTGTAATTTTCTAGAAACAGGCTCCCCCCCAACAGAGTGAGCATCCATCTCTCTCTCTCTCTCTCTCTCTCTCTCTCTCTCTCTCTGCGCTAGGGCTAGAGAGCACATAGTATTTCTTAGCAAACAGAATTGCCTAGTGGAGATAGAAATCCTCTTCATGAGACACTTTTTTTTTTTTTTTTTGACAACACTGCAGTTTTCTTTCACATCACTAGCAATCAGGCCCTAAGCCCCGTCTGTGACTAGGAAAGTTTTGCTTTTGACAGTTAGGAGTTAAATGTCTTCCATAGCCAAACTGTAGTCTCAATACTGTGCCATCAGCAGGAAAATCACCCCTAGGTCCCTGCATCCCTTTAAGCACCTATTCTGTCTCTGAAGACAGCACTTAATTAGTAATAGAAACAGCAGGCAATCTAGCACATTCCTTCCATTAAAGAAGACTTGCCTTTTATATAGTGTTTTCTAAATCCATTTTTTTTTGGGAGGGGGGTGCAGGTTCACAGGTCACACAAGTTTAGGAAGTCAAAGACAAATAGGCAGATGACTAGGGCTATTTGGGTAAGCATGGCTAGGACCAGAAGTCTAGTTTCTCTGGTCCCATGTCTTAGAGAGTCATACCTGCAGCCATGGGTGGCACATTTAACAGGGTGCCAGGACCCAGGAACTAGGGAGAGAAAATGGTCAAGGGGAGACCCCCACTGTTTTCTTCTCCACCCTGGGTGTCACATACAGAAGAAAAGGAGACTAAAGAAATGCCTTCTCTCACTTCTTATTTTAGATGGGTAACAGACTATCTTCAGCATGCACTCCTCTAGAGGGTATTTTAAAGCACTGGGACTCCTTCAACCATGAGACTTCAAAGAAAAACTGTCTCATATTCTATTGCACAAGGGCATGGCCTTTCGGCCTTTTTCAGGACAGACAAACCTGGCCTGCTGGGGGAGCCCTGATTTTAATATTACCCAACAGTTAGATCTTTTATGCAGACAAAAGGGCAAATGGACTGAGGTCACCTATATACAGACTTTCTCTGTCCTGTGAGACAACCCAGACCTTCACAAGTTCTGTAAAATGGACCCAGTTCTTTTAGCAGTCATGGCAGGTATGCCCACAGGGAATAGTTTCCCACAGCTAAAGCAAGTTCCAGAGGAACAATCTGAGAGAGCTACTGAATGTCCCAACCTTTTCACTTTCCCTCTAATTGTAACATCAGCTCCTCTATCTTCACTCTCTCCGGTATTATGTACTCTCCCTGTTTCCCTCTTACTTCTGCAGGAAATGCCAAATGGGAATACTGCCATAAAGGTTCAAATTCTCTTCTCATTACAGGACCTTAAGCAAATAAAGGGAGACTTAGGCCAATTTTCTAATGACCCCTATACAAATATAGAAATTTTCCAAAATTTAACTCAGGTGTTTGGCCTCACATGGAGAAATGTTATGTTGCTCCTAAGTCAGTCCCTCACTGCAGCTGCAAAACAGACACTTCTCCAGGCAGCAAAAAAATGCAGAGATGAGGAACATGCCCCTATAGCAGACCAAGGGGGAAAACAAGGAGATAGGGAAGGTGAGGAGGAAGTGGAAACTCCATTCCCACTAGGAAAAGAAGCAGGTCCAGTAGACAATCCTGATTGAAACCCCAATAACTCAGGAGATGAATAGAAAAGGAAGAACTTTTAAGTGGCATATTAAAGCGGCCACAAAAAAAAACAAAAAAAAACAAAAAAAAACAAAAAAAACAAAAAAAAAAAAACAGAGCCAAACCTCTTAGTTACTCAAAACTTTCCACAATAGACCAAAAACAGATGAGGATACCACAGCCTTTATGAAAAGGATGAGAGGGGCACTAATAAAACACACCTTTTTATCCCCTGATTCTGTTGAGGGACAGCTTATCCTGAAGGACAAGTTTATCACACAGGCAGCTTTCAATATTAGAAGACAACTACAGAAGCAAGCTATAGGATACAGAAGCAAGCTATAGGACCAGAAAGTACCCTAGAAAACCTCCTGAGAATAGCCACTTTTGTCTCTTACAATAAGAATCAGGAGGAGACCCAAGAAAAGGAGAGAAAATACAAGAGAAGAATAGAAGCTCTAGTAGCAGTGTTGCAAGCCTGCAAAGTCCGGGATCCATGGGGTACATCCACTAGTTGTTATCAGTGTGGCAAATCAGGTAATTTTAAGAAGGAATGCCCATGCAACGCGACAAAACCACCTTGACCCTGTTCAATATGTGGCAGAGATCACTGGCGATGGATCTGCCCCAGGAGACGAAAGTCACTGGGTTCAGAACTAGTCTCATAGGTTGTACAGCAGGACTGATGGGTCCTGGGCCTCAAACCCCCAGCTCCAATGACTCAGACTGTGCTACAGCACAGGATCCCTGGTGATTCTGGAAATTGAAAGAAGAAAGGTCGATCTCCTTCTCGATGCTGGAGCCAGTCTCTCTTTTCTTCTCTCTAATCCAGCCTCCCCTGTTCCCACAGCACGACCTTATAAGGTGTCTCAGAAAAAGAAACTCTAACCTGATATTTTTCTCAACCCCATAGCTGGAAATTGGGGGGACTTACTATTTACACCTGCTTTTTAAATTATGCCTCAAAGTCCCACTCCTTTATTAGAGATATTCTAGTTTACATGGGGGCCAGCATCCATGTAGCCCCATAACAAACTATTTGCTTCCCCCTGATGGAAATTAATTCAGAAGTGTTGGCAACTGAAAGAAGAATAGGCTAAACTATAACCACTAGGCCAGTTCAGATGTGTCTTAAATATCCCACTTCTTTTCTTAAACAGAGACAGTATCCCCTAAGGCCAAAGGCTAGGAAAAGGCTAGAAGCCATTATTAATAACCTAAATGTGCAGAGCTTCCTTAAGCCCTGTATTAGCCTTTGCAACACCCCACTATTAGGACTGCAAAAGCCCAATAATAATGGAGGCTAGTTCAGAATCTTCTCCTCACTATAAAGCTGTAGTTCCAATGATCCAGTGATACCTAATCCCCATACCCTGATAACTCAAATACCTGAGGGAACGAATGCCTTTTTCTGCATACCATTAAATCCTGACTTTGAATACCTGTTTTCCTTCAAAGATCCCTTTGGCCAAACTCCCCAGTTAACATAAATGGTGCTGCCTCAGGGATTTCAAGATAGTCCTCATCCCTATGGACAGGCAGCATCAACGGATCTCTCTGAATTCTCCCATCCTCAAGTTAGGTTGCTGTATGTTGATGATATTCTGCTACCTGTGCAAACTGAGAAAGCTTCTCGGGAAGGCACTGAAGCTCTTTTCAACTTGTTATCTAGCAGAGGATATAAGGTTTCAAAACCCAAGGCCCAGCTTTGCAAGACCTCAGTGAAGTACCTAGGTTTAGTGATGTCTGACGGGACCAGAGCATCAGAAGAAAGGATTAAGCTCATTTCCTCCTTCTCCCTCCCCAAAATCCTCAATCAGCTAAGAGAATTTGGGAGGGCATTACAGGATTTTGTAGACTATGGAACCCTGGGTATGGTGAAATAGCCCATCTGTTACATAACCTCATAAAAGAAGCTCAGAGAACCAAAACGCACCTTTTAACCTGAAAACCTTAAGCTCAAAAGGCCTTTGACCAGCTAAGACAAATAGCTCTCAGTCTTCCTGTAGAGGTGGCCTTCCACTTGTATGTATCAGAAAGGAAGAAAATGGCCCTGGAGGTTTTAACACAGGCGTAAGGACCAGCTCAACAGCCAGTGGGTTACCTAAGTAAGGAACTTGATTTTCTGGCTAAAGGATTGCCAGCATGCCACCAAGATATTGCCTCCATGGCTCTACTAGTCCCAGATGTCTCCAAGTTAACCCTAGGAAGTGATTTAACTGTTTATACCCCACATAATGTGGCAAAACTACTGTACTCTAGGGGGAGTTTGGCTAACAGATTGCCCACTCCTTAAATTTCATGCCCTGCTGAGTTGGAAAATTTCGACATCCAATTTAAGACTTTTTTTCTTGTCTAAATCAAGCCACCTTCCCTCCCAAGGAAACTGTGGAACCTAAGAATGACTGTGAACAAGTCATAATATAGACCTATGCAGCCAGGGAAGATCTCAGGGAAACTCCCCTAGAGAACCCAGAATGGTTCCTCTTCACAGATGGAAACTCTTTTGTAAAATAAGGAATCCATAAGACAGAATATGCAGTAGTCACTCTAAATGACATCAATGAAAGTGAGTCTCCCATTACAGGCACAAGTGCTCAATTAGCTGAGCTAATAGCTCTTACAAGAGAAACTGAATTAAGCAAAGGAAAGGCAGCTACTATTTACAATGATTCCAAGTATGCTTTCCTGGATCTCTATGCTCATGCTGCCATTTGAAAGGACAAGCATTTTTTAAATGGATTCCTAGAAAATATCACTGGGAAATTTATAGGTTAATTCAGTTTTCCTTCCACAAGAAATAGTAGTGATGCATTATAAGAAATATCAAAAGGGAACAGATGAGGTAGCCAAAGGAAATGGATTAGCTTATGAGGCAGCTAAGTCAGTGGAAAGGAAGTGTCAAGACATCAACACACCTCAAACCCCTCTAACCTGGGAAGGCTCCATAAGAGAAATTAAACCTCAGTACTCCCCTATAGAAACAGAATGGGCTACCTCTCAAGGGTATACGTTTCAGCACTCAGATTGGTTACAGTCAGAGGATGACAACCTCCACCTGCCAGCATCTAGCCAATGGGAAGTCCTTAAAATCCTTCATCAAGCTTTTCACTTAGGAAAGGATAAAACTTATCAATGTGCCCAGAGATTGTTTTCAAGACAGAACTTACTAAAAAACAGTCAAGCAAGTTGTTAATGCTTGTGAAGTCTATCTTTAAAATAATCTCCTGAACAGGCAACTCCTTTTTTCTCAAACCCAAGGAATAGGAAGTTATCCAGGGGAAGACTGGCAGCTAGACTTCACCCACATGCCAAAGGCAAAGGGCATTCAATACCTGCTGGAATTAGTAGATATTTTCACTAACTAAGTAAAGGCATTTCTATGCCATATAGGAAAAGTATCTGAGATAATAAAAGTGTTAGTTAATGAAATAATTCCCTACTTTGGTCTACCTAAGTACCTTCAAAGTGATAATGGACTCTCATTTAAGGCATCTGTCACACAAGGGGTTTCAAAAGCATTAGGCATAAAATATCATCTCCATTGTGCTTGAAGACCCCAATCCTCAGGAAAGGTAGACAAAATTAATGATATAATCAAAAGACACCTCAGAAAATTATTCCAAGAAACTTACCTTCCTTGGGTCACTATTCTCCCTATGGCCTTACTACAAATAAAAAATACCCCTTTCAAAATTAGGTCTTAGTCCTTTGAGACGCTCTACCGACAACTTTTTCTTACCAATGATCTTCTATTAGATCAGGAAACCTCTGTACTAGGTAAGCATATAATCTCTCTGGCCCAGCCTCAGCAAATACCACCACTATGTAAACCAGGAAATTTGGTACTGGTAAAGGTTGTCCTTTCTCTCTCTCACTTCCTATGCCCACACTGAGAAGGGCCTTAAACTATTCTTTTTTTCAAGGCCCTCATCACTAAAAGTTATAGGACCCGACTCCTGGATACATCACACTTAAGTCAAAGCCTGCAGAGCAGAAGGAGCAATCCCTGACAGCCCAGAAGGATGTCCTGAATATCAATGTGAAGAAATAGGAGATTTAAAGCTGAAAATCACAGAAGATAAGTAACTGACAACTCCTCATCTTACTCAGTCTCATCCCTACCTACAAAAATGCTTTTCGTAGGAATGACAAAGTATTTGGTCATTCTCTTTTTGAGATTCATTGCCAAACAGAACTTCTTTTTGATGGAAATTATTTACTATATCACCTGGTGGGAATTGTTATACTTACTCTATTATTTCCAGTAGGACTATATACTGTAGCATCTCAGGGTAGAATATCAGACAAAGAATCTCAATTACTATAGCAATTTTCTTAATTGTTCTTATAGCAGGAATAACAGTTACTAACAAAGTAAACAGACGTGTTTTACTATCACTAAATCTGTTAGGACTTTTTTATCAGGCTTAGTAATACATCACACCCTATGGCTCCTACAATAACAGCCATGGCCCATTTGTACAACAATAATTGTTGGGTCTGTCCTAAGCAGTTTGCTCAGTTCAATGACACTAAGGAAACTTCCAATGACCCAGAACTCACCATCTTAGGATTCGTTTTGTTAGATTTACCTTTAACCCTTGAAGACTTATCAGGCATTAATGGGACATGGTATGGGAGAATTTTTTACTGGGCAACTAAGTCCTCTCAGGAGAACACTCTGCCCCTACCGCCAAAGAACACTCTTCCCAAAGATAAGTTTCACACCCTTAGGCTGGGAAAAGTTGACCGAGTAATAACAAATGTCTCCCTCTGCTTTAAAAGCAGTGAGCAAGGACCATCCTTGGGAGATCTCAGATATTGTTAAAATCACACTTGTAACTAACTGCTGATAGTTCAAAGATTGGGGAGGAAAGCGCTACAGGGGAGATCTAAAACGATCAAAAACCCTAACGGGGGCTTTCAGAATCTAGCCTCTCCTTCTGGTTGAAAGTCCCAATGGGAGTGGCACATTCTAAGTAACCACCTGAACTACAATGTTAAAGAATAACACATGGGCCTTTCCAAACATACCTCTTGATGGAATTCCAGACCCTTGTATGATGTTTGCTAACAGTAGGGGCCTACAAATCTGTGGGATAACCAGAGACATCTGAATAACCCTTGCAACAGGATCATCTGAGATATTGGTCAAGGTATATATGTCTCTAATTTTTGAAACTCCATTTGACAGGCGGACCCTTCTCACTTGGCATGTCAAATTCCAAATGGCGTTATAAATGACTCTCCTAAATATGGATATCCTTATCCCAAGGATGCCCATATTATATGTAAAGTAGGGAAACTTCTGAGATAGGACAAAATTCTGCTAGTGTCTCACAAGCCAGAACTTACAACCATTCCTTCAAGAAACAGGGCTGTATTTTCTTTGGGGCACCTGGATACATTGAATCCTTTCAAGGCATTGGAAGGGAATTTGTACTATACTAATTCAACTACTACACTAGTAGTTCCCGATTTATTATTTTTAAATAATAGAAATAGCACATAAAAGTATTGAAACAGCTGCTTAAAGCTAGCAGAGCCTCAGTTTTGCAGGCTCAATTAAGGGACCTAATGCAAACTATTGTTTTCCATAACCCATGGTTCCCAGAGGAAGGTATGCTAGATGTAGAGCTTTGGAAAGAAGTGGGGAGAAATCTTAAACAATACCATGCACAAGGGCAATGGGTCCCAGTAACATCTTTAATGTTATGGGCATTAGTTAGGGCTGCTTTGGCCCTGCTCTGTACAGAAGAGCCTAAAAAGGGAAGGGAGGGGGAACCATCACCTACCTTACCACCTCCTTATCCTCCCTGAGCTCTGCCATTACTGAGTAAAAGTGCCACAGAGGAAACAGAGGTCTCCCCTGAGCCCCCTCCCCCAATAAATTGGAAAAAAATAGACAAGGGATATGCTACAGCTATGGGACACTCTCTTAGGCAAGCAGCCTTAGAAGGGCGGCTCTTAGCCTGCCTGGTAATGCAAGACTGACAAGACAACCAGGTATATGAACCCATTTGTTTTGACACTTATAGAGATAAGAAAAAACATTAGAGAAAATGAAGCTGCTAGTCCATTTATGAAAGGATTAAGTGAGGCCATAGCAAACAACTTACATATGATCTCATGGGACTGGTCAGTGCTAGCTAAAACAACTTCAGACTCCAGTCTATACCTTCTCTGGAGGGCAGTTTTGATGAATTATGCAAATAACAGACATTTTTCTAATATTGGCTATTATTATTCCTTCCCTACCCCTGGTGTGAGTCTCTCAAAATCCTATTTGTGTAAAATAGTGGTCTTTAAAGGGAGAGAAATTACAACGAGCCCAATTAGTTGAGGAGCAATTAAAAGCCTGCTATAATGAACCGTCTAACAGTCCCTAGAATTCACCCATTTTTGTCATTCCCAAAAGATCTGGCAAATGAAGACTTCTGCATCACTTACCGGCTATTAATGCTAATCTGCAACCTATGGTGCCTTTTCAACTGGGACTCCCTTCTCCCATGGTGATTCCTCAAAATTGGCCTATAGTTGTTATTGACTTAAAAGACTGCTTTTATACCATTCCTCAATAATGAAAGGCCAGATTGCCAAATTCATTGGAAAGTACTGGACAGTGCTACAATGCTGGACAGTGCCACAATGTATCAGTATCATGTAAATCAGGCTTTGATCTACAGTAGAAAAGAATTTTATAATTTCAAGATTATTCATTTTATGGATAATATTTTACTAGCAGCCCCAACAGAGCCAGTACTTTCAACTTTATATGCCTCTGTCCAAAGGAAAACACAGTTAAGAGGTTTAATCATAGCACCTGAAAACAAACAAATGTCTTCTTCTTGGAAATATCTTGGATACACACTAATTTCCCAGTCAGTAAGACCCCAGAAACTTAAATTAAATACTAGCAACTTACAAACCTTAAATGATTATCAGAAATTACTAGATGACATTAACTAGCTTTGCCCCACCTTAGGCATAACTACTGACAAATTATAAAACCTGTTTTCTATCTTAAAAGGCAATACAGCCCTTAAATTCTCTCAGGTATTTAAACCCCACAATAAACAAGAAAACTGAGGAAATAGAGCAAGCTATTTCTCACAGTCAACTAGATCGCATAGACCCAAAATATTACATTCAATTGTTTGTTTTTCCTATTAACGATTCCCCAACAGGATTAATAGGACAAATGGCCCTAGGGCTACGCTTCCTAGAGTGGGCTTTTACGCACATATTAGGACTAAAACACTGTCTTCCTATATGCAGCTTGTTAGTAAAGTCATCTATATGGGCCACAGATCATGTAATCTGTTGCCAGGTTATGACCCAAACATCATAAAAATTCCCCTGATTAAAAAGCAATTTGGGGAGGCTGAGGCAGGAGGATCACAAGGTCAGGAGTTCAAGACCAGCCTGGTCAGCACAGTGAAACCCCATCTCTACTAAAAACACATAAAATTGGTTGGGCATGATGGCGCATGCCTATAATCCCAGCTAGTCTGGAGGCTGAGACAGGAGAATTGCTTGAACCCAGGAGGCAGAAGTTGCAGTGAGCCAAGATTGCACCACTGCACCTAGATGACAGAGTGAGACTCTATCCAAACACACACACACACACACACACACACACACACACACACACACACACACAGCAGTTTAAAGCAGTCTTTCCCCTATCTCTATACCTTCAGAGAGCCGTGTCTGATTATGTAGGCCATATAGAGCATGCTCTTCCTGCTGACAAACTTCTTCAGTTCTTATCTCCTACTGCTGTTATTTTTCCTGCAAAAGTATTTCACTCCCCCATACCTAACGCTTTAATGCTCTTTAATAATGGCTCTGTTAAAAATGGAAAAGTGACTGTTTGGTGGGAACTGCAAAATTCCCTCACTCTGGATTTATGGAAACTCAGAGAGCTTAGGTTGGAGGCTTAATATTGGTCCTGAAAATGTTTTCTCCTCAGCCCATCAATATTCTTAGTGACTTTTCTTACTCTGTTTACTTGTTGCAGAACCTTGAGACAGCTGTAAGTAAGTCTACTCTAGGGCCCATTCTCTATGCCCTTTTTCTTCAGCTTCAGCAACTGCTAGATCTAAAAACACATCCTATTTTTATCACATATATTTGAGCCCAGAGTTCACTGCCTGAACCACTGGCATATGGCAATGATCAAGCAGAGCTGCAGGTTATGACATCACTTTTTGACCAAGCCACCCAATCACATCAATTTTTCCACCAAAATTGGAGAAACTTAACTAACCAATTTCAACTTAACCAAAGACTAGCTAAACTAATCATCCTACAATGCCCAGATTGCCAGCTCACAGGCACATCCTCTCCTTCAACAGGCATTAACCCTGGAGGACTAGAACTTAATCATTTATGGCAAACAGATGTCACACATGTCCCTGAATTTGGAAATCTAAGATTTGTACATGTATCCATTGATACCAATTCTCATCTAATTAGTGCACATGTTCTTTCTGGAGAGTCTACCTCATAGGTTTTTAAACATCTTCTTTTAACTTTTGCCTTTATGGGGTAGCCCACAAAAATAAAACTGATAGTAGTCCAGCTTATGTCACCTCACAATTTCAACAATTTTGTCACACATGGGATGTCTAACACTCCACAGGCATCCCATATAATCCCTAAGGATAGGCCCTAGTAGAACATGCCCACTCCACCCTTAAAAATATGCTCAGAAAACAAAAAAGGGGGAATATGAATAAGGACCCTGCAACACTACTAGGACAAGCCTTATTTATCCTTAATTTCTTGTATTAGACGACAAATTTCAATCAGCTATAGAAAAGCACTTTGCTAAAACCTCTCAAGACATAAAACCTGCAGTTTCTTGGAAAGATGTGAATAGTAATGTATGGTTTGGTCCAAACAATTTACTAACAAGTGGAAAAGGATATGCTTGTGTTCACACTCCCTCAGGCCCTCTTTGGATTCCAGCACAACACATCAAACCAAACCATGGCATGGCTAGGAAGCAATCCAATACTAGCAATGAAGGAAATGACCCTGCAGGACTTGCAGCCCCAGACATTGTGGCCTCCTAGGATAACACAAGCCCTGGACATTACCTGGGGAATGCTGAAAAAGACAACTCAGGAGGCTGAGCGAATCCTGCTCTGGACACAGATACCATTCACTCCAGATAATCTTTTTCTTGCCATGCTATCTGTCATACATTGCAACTTTCATAGGGTATTAAACTTCCTTTTTCTCTCACTCTGCCTGCAACCTGTACCTGCTACACTCTATTGAGCTTATCTCTTAGATCTGCCTTTTTTCTGTGTTGTTACCTAGGCAAACACCCACTTCTCAGCCTCTAATATTGCTTGGCTAAAAAGGATTAACATACCCCTGGCAGGGTCCCTCAGTAACGGCACACATTGGAGCAAGGTGCCAAGTAACACTACATGTCACTCCTTGATTGGAAAAGAATGTTACCAATTATACTTATGCTTGTCTTATGTTATTTAATAATTCTGGTATTCAAAACTTGAACACAACTTATAAACACTGAACCTGACAAACCTGTTGCTGTACACATGTGTACTCTTTAATCAACAAAACCTGATGCCAAAAACAGAAAAGGGGGAGATGTAGGAGATCAGTCAGGTGGTGGGAAAAATTACAGGAAAGACTCAAATTTTCTTGGAAGGCCAGGAATTTTTGCAAAGCTTTGGAAAAGAAGGAGCTGAAGGTGGCTGATATTACCCTCAGGCAATGGGCAAGGAGTAGGTACAAAGGAGTTTATCTAAATGTCTTGTTTACTCATGTTGCCCTAAAACTGACCTTTGCTCATCTGCATGCATAACTGCTCCCTGAAAGGAAGACAACAATGTTAATTACCCACACATTGAGCTGGATCCAGGCTTTCAGCATTATGTCTGTACTGAGTACTGAATAAAAGTGAGCGGTACCAGCTTATCAAGACCACTCACTCTCTGGACAGTCCCCTAGCTCTTTCCCTGCATATCTGTGTCTGAGTACTTCTCTTATCTGTTGCTTGGCCAGAGTCTGCAGCACAGACTGGACAAGTGATTACAAACCAGGTCCATTCAACCTGGCAGTTCACACCCATTTCTCTTTGTCACTACGTATGCCAGATATCACTGCTGCCTCCAGATGACTTCACCTGTGCAGGATATCATGGTGACCTGCATTTGCAAATTAAAAGGCGAGCGTGGGAAGGCTAGTTTTTTCATGAGCTACATAAATGACACTGATGGCCAAACTAATCCTCTGGGCCCTATGCAAAACAGACACCACCTCCCCCAGCCTCCTGATGTAACCAACTGCTTTCTGCCCCACATCAGGATTTTCTCTCCATTTGGAGCCCCACTTTTTCTGCCTAAGTATGGGGAGGTTTTTTCCTTCTTTCTTATTAACTTCTCTGCTCCTTAAAACCACTTAATGTGTGACCATGTCATTTATCTAGACAGCGCAAGACAAAGGACCCTTGTGTTCCTCTAGTCATTGGAGCCGTATCACTTTGTAAAGCATATCTCATCAACTCAGAGCCAATGGACCACAAGGAACCAACAATATAACCTAGAATATGATATATCGTGAAGGAAATAAAAATATTTCACCCTAAGATATGATTGTTTCAGATATTTTAAGATGGATATTTAGAAGGACCAAATTATGTGGGAAATATTAACATCTGTAGAGAAAATCTGCATTGATTCAATCAGATTTTCTCTGAGGCCCTCCCCTATCTGAAAGTGAAGATTAACTGAGAGTCTCACATCTTTATAGGTCTGAAAGAAACATTTACCATTTGTTCTCTGTGAAGGCTGCTGTCTGTGAGGTTTCATCTACATAACAAAAGCACTTTAGCTAGCCAGGTCTTCTTTTCTCTCACGCTCATAACCTGTCTTGCCACCATAACTTAATTTAGCACCATGGTCTGGTTTTGGCCATGGCCCAAGCCCTCATTCTTTCTGTAACCTCAGGACGTTATCAAAGCATAAACTATCTGGCCATTTCTTTGAGATCTTATATATATATATATATATATATATATATATATATATATATATGTTTTGGGGTACATGTGAAGAACATGCAACACTGTTGCATAGGTACACACATGGCAGTGTGGTTTGCTGCCTGCCTTCCCCTCACCTGTATCTGTCATTTCTCCCCATGCTATCTCTTCCCACCTCCCCACCACCCTGTCCCTACCCCATTTCCCCCCAACGGACCCCAGTGTGTAGTGCTCCCCTCCCCATGTCCATGTGTTCTCATTGTTCAACACCTGCCTATGAGTGAGAACATGTGGTGTTTGATTTTCTTTGTAAGAGTTAATAAGTTTGTATGCCTTTTCTCCAGTCAACTGCCTTTAGTCAGCTGATTTTCAGAGAACCTTTAGTGAGTGAAGGGGAGGTTTTCTCTCAGCTACTACAAATTGAAGTAACAATTCAGTCTGAAAATCCTTAGCTAGTATGGCTATACTAAATAAGAGGCAACATTTTGAGATACACAGAGATTTGCACTACTGTGGGGAGACAAGCTGAAATAAATATTTTCCGTTACTTGTCAGGATTTGAGTTCGGAATTAAAATTATGTTGACTGAAGATATTATTTTAATGTAATGCTCCTTATATCTCTATGTTTATGAACTACATATCTTCCTCATCAGAATTTCTAAGTGATCAGAGGAAAGAATTAATTGTGCCTCTAATGCCTTTACTGAAATGTCATACTGAGGTCTCTGAAAATCTAACGTATCTGGTAGAGTCTGAAGCAAAGAGGATCCTATCACAAGAGCAAATGTACAAAAAAATAAATAAGGAGGTGAATCAATGAGGTTATAAAAATTGATAAAGAATTTTTTTTTTATGTTCTGTGGTATATATTTCAATGGTGCCGGTTTCTTCATTGTGTGCACTGTGTGAGGCATTGTATTCATTATGTGAGGCCACTCAAAACACTGCAGGAAGTGCAAGTTTCCTCCTATCCCCACTCTGCCATAATATGCCAGTAGCTTTGAGAATACTCATCCATGCCCCAGTTATCATCACAACAAAACAGGTACCTTGACGTTTATTAAACCACAAAGTAGGTTGGGCTTATTAAGCTAGAATGAGAATGAGAATTTCTGTTTATTCTCCATAATATGTGAAGCAGATGTGCAGTTCTGTATCCCATATTTTATGTAGAGAAATATCAGTATTTTTTCTATAAAAATCACTGAGCCTACATGTTATCATTTATTATTGAGCAGGTAGGTGTTTTTATTGGAGTTTCTTCTCACAGGAGGTAAGAACCCAAAAGGAAGATGGAGTGTATATGGACTTCCCTACATTGCAGTTCAGTCAAACAGAATGAGAAGCTTCCAGTTCAAAAACAGATGATCGAAACACTTGAACCCATCTGCCTCCCACAGTATCACTGACCTAATTAAGTACATATGCAAAAGAGGAATAACAGTTACATTAATTACTTCACAGGTTCAAGTATTCAAATAACAGCTTAAAAACAAAAGAAAAGGAAAAGAAAAATAAACTAGAAAATAAAAAGGAATTAATAAAGCAAAAGCTTTCATTTAATTCACTTTGAAACATACATTCTGATCTCAGCTATACTGGGAAAAATTAAATTAAAAAATTCTGCTTCAGCTTGCATCAGTAACCCAGAAGCATCCAAGACCGCATGAGTAGCAGCCCAATCTTATTTCTGAAATTACAGAAAACTGTTTTTGCTTGTTTCTGTTGATAGAGTAAAGATTAGGGATAGAGATTAAAGCCTAGCAAGACAGGGAACAGACAGTCTGATATGAAATGGGAGGTGAATGGGAAAGGGGATCTTCAGCAGCGTGGATGCAGAAACAACAAGGTAAGACTAATGACGGCAAGGATGAGTAAGCACACTGAGGTTTTGAATGTAAGCGGCAAGGAACTCAGAGATACGTATTTGGAAGTATTAGGACAAATTACAGCATCACCCACACTGATTAGCTGATTGTAGTAAGACTGAAGTGGGGAGAAGCAAAAGCAACTTAAATAAAATAAACATATTATGTTTCAAACTGGATTGGGTCAAACATACAATGAGATAGGGCCCTTAGGGAAAAATCAGTAGATCTAATAGAAAAATTCTGACAACACAAATTCAGGAGAAAAAAGGAACAAGGAGTTATAGGATAATGATACATGCAGGATTTATTGGCATCCGGAATGTTTATACACCTAATAGTTTACTTATATATATTTAAGTGATGGATGAAAACTTTGTTATTAACATCTCTCAAAAATTTAAGTCAAAGTTGTAAGTACTTTTATTCCACGTAGACACAGTCTCTGAAACTGTATATGCACCACATATTCTCTAAGATATGTTAAAGGATAGAAATGCTGCATAGAATAAACTGTGCAGTAAAAAAAATCAGGAGGTTTAATTTTATTGATTCACTGAAACACACACACACACACACACACACAGGAAAAGTTATAGAAAATTTTAAGACTGGGAGTCTGGACCAATCTGTTTGCTCATTTTAACAGGTATATTAAATGTGGGAAAGTTCATATTTTTCAAAATAGAAAATCAAGATGCACCAATTTTCTAATGTTTTTCCAGTTGTTGCTTTATTTACATTACCTCTATATAATTTTACATTAAAACTCATGTTTTAAATGAGCAGAAAGAAGAACAAGTGTGCTGTTTATTTAGACAGCCTTTTGAAGTCTTATTCTTTTAAACCTATACCTAATGTTTTGCCTGAGAAATGGACATAATTCTATATATCAAGATAAATCAAAGATATATCAAGTGAAATGTGTTACATGAAGGGTTTGCTATTTGCCATGTACAATTCAATGTTTGCTTTATGTGTCTGTCTTTTTTTTTTTTTTTTTTTTTTTTTTTTTTTGAGATGGAGTTTCACTCTTGTTACCCAGGCTGTAGTGCAATGGCACGATCTCGGCTCACCGCAACCTCCGCCTCCTGGGTTCAGGCAATTCTCCTGCCTCAGCCTCCTGAGTAGCTGGGACTACAGGCACGTGCCACCATGCCCAGCTAATTTTTTGTATTTTTAGTAGAGATGGGGTTTCACCATGTTGACCAGGATGGTCTCGATCTCTTGACCTCATGATCCACCTGCCTCTGCCTCCCAAAGTGCTGGGATTGCAGGCATGAGCCACCACGCCTGGCCGTGTCTGTCTGTCATTTTAACTGATACATTAGAATATGTAGGGATAGCCTAGCATTATTGCCATAACTTTCAATGGTGAAAACCTCAATTACTTTTGTACCAACTTAATACCTCTTAAAAAATCATTTATCCAGCATGCATCTCAGAAAGACTGTTGTTTCACCTAAATTATCACATAAACCAAGTTAAATCTTGGTCAAATAGTAAAAGCAACTCAGTTCATAAAAGTTCAGAAAAAAAATTTAATATATACCTGTCTTCAATATTACATGCCCTTATTTGTATTGGTCATACACGTATATAAAGAGTTCACTTCTCTTTGGTAGAAATATCACTGTTATTTTTTCCTGTATTAATTCATTTGTGTTTCTTATGTAAAAATATATTTTAAAATCTTTTATTCAGTAATTTATTTAGTTTTCCCTCTAAGAATGAAACTGTGGTGAAACTCAATGTACTGAAATCCAATTGCACAGGAAAACGGTGAGAAGTTGCTTAGCATCAGCATGTGTAAAAATAAAGAAAAAATAATCACCTTTGGGATTTTTGGCAACAGTACACTCAGTGATTAGACATGGTTATATATTCTCCCAGACCAGCAAATGTGGTCCTAGACTGCATTAAGAGAATTATTATTTAAGAACAAAGGAGGAAACAGACTAGCCATTCTACTCAGTTTGCTCTCATATATCAACAATTTAAATGCATGTTCTTTTACCTTAGCAAAGTAAGAGAGAGTAGACTTTTACACTCAGATAGCATGGCCTTTTTATCATGTTCTAGGAATGGCCTCATGAAAAAGCTGGAGCTATTGTTCAATCTCATCTGCATGTATGTTATTTCACAATCATACATATTTAATTATTTGCATTTTATCTTATAGATATGTTTTCCTAGATGGTTCACTGCTAGGAAGTGATGCTCAAAATTAAATGTTATAAGAGCTGGTATCTTATACTGGCCACCAGGCACCTGTACTTTCAAAATTCTTCCAGATCAAGGACATAAGTTCAATGCATGGAACACGGAAATTTTCTCTTAAAGACATCCAGATTTACTGCTAAAAAAATATTGACTTCCTGCAGGCAATTTGTTCAATTCTACAATCTACAGCTGGATTGAAGAAAAAGGAAATGTAATTTGAATTTACAACTAATATGTCAGACACCATAAAAAGTAATATCATTCATAACATTTCTGGGAAGATAAATATTATTACTTCCATTTCTTCAGTAGTTAAGGAAGGGCATTTCAAAGGCACTAAGTAACTTGACAACTTACACACCTAGTAAATGGCAGAAATGGAACGCAAAATATTGTGTCTGATTTACTTAGACTTTCCCAGAAGTCTTCTGGAGGGTCCACCAGAGAGAAACAATATTTAACCAATACTGAGAATGAGATTAATTTTCTGTCAAGAGAGATCTAGCGACAATGAATACACTTGGTCTAAACTACGTGACCCGCAGAACATTCACCACTATTACAAGGGACAAGAAAAGATCTAGACACTGAATCTCAGAACCTCACCTTCCTCATCACCACTGGTAAGAAAGCTTCTAATACTCAGCCTTTCTACCAGCTTCTTCATTGCATCCCCAGGAATTAATCTTATAATTCTCATTGTTTTAGGTCATCTAAGACAAAATTCACAAGCTAAATGCAAACATTCATGTCTTCCTTAATCTTTTACACTTCACTTTTCTAAGACTCTGTTTATTCCCTAATCTAACCCATTCTCCGACTCATGTTCAACTCTAGACATTCTAATTCATCGTCTATCATTTGCAAAATCCCCTAAAATCTCAACCTCATCTTGAAACTTATTTTTACCTTATTGCTCTAAACCTAATTCAACCTAGAAAATGTCTTCTGCAATCCTCTTACCTGGTGAATTTTTTTTTCCCCCACAATCTATATATTACTTGTATTGGAGGTAAATGTTCTACACTTTACTACAGGTTCAATGTCTTTATCCTCTGCTACTCTCTAAAAATGCTCATTTTTGAAAGAAACCATAACATATTTCTCCTAAATTATTCTTTAGATTATAAACAGTAACATTTTCTCTCTTCAACACTGCAACTAACGTAATTCTTAAAATTTTAATAGACACATTAAATATTTGTCCATTATTCTGACCTCTTAATTTATAAACTGTTTTCAAAATAGCTTTTTTTTTTTCTGCCAATATCATGGACAAGAAAAGTCTTTTCTATTGTCTTCTCCAGGTTTACCAAAATTTACTAATAAGAGGTAGATTATTAGGTGAAAAGGCATAGAGATATATTTGATCATAGTTCTATGTGGCAAGATAGCCTTCAAAATGAAGACCCAAAGATACAGGAAAAACTGCCCATTTTTATGCTTAGGATCAACAAAGTATAAATAGCTATGTAGAAATATGATTGGACAAAAAGTATATAATTTAATGCTAATAGATTGAGTGAGAAAACCCAGAAAGCCCTGTCTGCCTAGATTTTTCTTGGCCCGCTCTGTGCATGCATTTTTTCTTTCTGAGTATGGGGCAGAACCCTGTCTGGAACAGGGGTCTTATGACCCACAGTCAAGCAAGGTAGGCCAGATATTTTATTTATAGCCAATTTTAGCAGAGAAAGTTATGGGAAAGTTAGAGTAATACTTTTAGGTTTTATGACTGGTTTGAGGAAAAATGGGTTCCAGTTTCTGTGACCTGCCTTGGAAGGAGGGATTCTAGTTTCCATGATTTACACTGTGGGAGAATGGGACTGACAGAGAGGAGGACAGGTAAAGGTCAGAGAAAAACATTGGCTTTTGAAGCTACTTCTGAGGCTTTGATTTTTGGATCTTGTTTTCTGAGTCCCAACATTCCCCAGTCTGAAATTTTTCCAAGAAATTTTATAGTCCAGAAATTGGATTAGTGGGTTTTCTTATAAGTCACTGAAACAGTGTATCCATCCCAAGTGTAGGCCAGACCACGTCAACAGTTAGTTGCCATGATAATTTTTTCCTAAGTTTATACCAACTTATCAAGCTTTAGCTTGTAGGACTTCTGGAAAAAGCAGTTTTAATTTCAGTTATTCTAAGAAAGATTTTTTTTTTAAAGGAAAACATTGGTTTAGATACTTGTAGACAGGAAATGATTAAGAATTCTATCTAAATGGTGGAAAATAAAAAATCAAAAATAATGAGCAAGGTGACATCTAATAACTGGTATACTATAGCTGTCCTTTGAAACATACTTTTCCTTCAATATCACATTTCCATCAAAAGCAAAACACAGTTGAACACATTTATATATAACAAAGTTTTAGTTTCATTATACTTGGTCCGATTATTTGCGTAAAGTACAAGACTAGTAACTTGCTATATAAGCTCTTTTTGTTTGCTTTTTTAGAATTTCTTTATAAGAAATCTCATATTAGACTTTTAAAAGCCTCAAGGCTAGGAAGCCAAGCCAAGGATTTTTATATTAAACTATGCTTATAATAAGAATAGGATTAATTTCTCTCTTCTCAAGGTTGGAAATATGTTGAGGTTCCTACGTATGTCAGAAAGTGACATTCTTCACTTATATCAGGTCAAGAACCTTGTAGAGAAACCATAAAAGGAAGGTATAAGGACAGTCTTTCTCAGGGGCTTCTTATTTGCTTTATAAAATTAACGTTAATTTTTCAAGGCAATCTGCTCATATCCAAAAATATGACCATTCCAGTCAAAGCCTTGGCAAAATAACCAGTATCTCCAATTTTATCCTGTTACAAATAAAAGCAGATACCAACTGAATTTATGCAAATAACAATATTGTCATAAATTAAGATTTATCTTGAATAGTTTCCAAATTATAGAGAAATCAGGTAGAGAAGAATATAAATATTTCGATTTTACTCCCAAAAGTATATTTTACCCAATTTTTGTAAGCTACAAATAGTCTAAAGGAAAAAAAAATTTTTGACTCTGGAAAACAGGACATAAAAATAATCATCAATTTTTTAAACAAAAAGGTCATGATAAAAATCATTCAAATCTTATGATAGTACAGTCCCATATCATTAACTCCTGTTCTGTGTGATCTTGGATTGGCAATCTTCATGAACACATTCACTATTTAATTAGAATACTTGAAGTTTTTAACCTATTCTAATCATATGATCTTCAAAGTTATCATTAACCTGTATTTCAAAGTATTTGTCAGCGTTGTTTTCACAAATTTCCTTAAAGAAGCAAATTTGGACTGTACCTGATTATAAACTGCTTTGTGAGAAGTATCAACGTAAAGCAATAACTGTCTGTGTAAGGTATGTAGACCAATGGAACAGAATAGAGAGCCCAGAAATAAGGCTGCACATCTATGACCATCTGTTCGTCAACAAAGCTGACAAAAACAAGCAGTGGAGAAAAGACTCCCTATTAATAAATGATGCTGGTATAACCAGCTAGCTATGCAAAAGACTGAAGCTGAGCCCCTTTTTTACACCATACACAAAAATCAACTCAAGACAGATTAATAACTTAAATGTAAAACATAAAACTAAAAAAATCCTGGAAGACAATGTAGGCAAAACCATCCTAGACATATGCATGGCAAACATTTCATGACAAAGACACCAAAAGCAATCACAGCAAAAGCAAAAATTGACAAGTGGAATCTAATTAAACTTAAGAGCTTCTGCACAACAAAAGAAACTATTAGCAGTAAAAACAGACAACCTACAGAATGGGAGAAAATATTTGCAAACTATGCATCTGAAAAAGATCTAATATTCAGAACTTATAAGGAACTTAAACAAATTGACAAGAGAAAAACAAACTATTGAAAAGTGTGCAAAGTGCATGAACATACACTTCTCAAAAGAAGATATACATAAGCCTGAGAAACATATTTATAAAGCTCAACATCACCAACCATTAGAGAAATGCAAACCAAAACCACAATGAGATACCATTTCATACCAGTCCAAATGACTACAATGAAATAGTCAAAAAATTATAGATGCTGTCAAGGTAATGGAGAAAAGTGAACACTTATACACTGTTGGTGTGAGTGTATATTATTTCTATCATTATTAGAAGCAGTATGGTGATTCCTCAAAGAGCAAAAAGTAGAACGGTCATTCAACCAAACAATCCCGTTACTGGGTATATATCCAGAAGAATGTATTCTACCATAAAGATACACACACGTGAATGTTCATTGCAGCACTATTTGCAACAGCAAAGATAGGGAATCAACCTAAATTCCTATGCATGACAAACTGGATAAATAAAATGTGATACATCTACACCATGGAATACTATGCAGCCCTAAAAAAGAACAAGAGTATATCTTTTGCAAGAACATAGATGGAGCTAGAGGCTATTACCCTTAGCAAACTAATGAAGGGACAGAAAACCAAAAACTGCATGTTCTCACTTGTAAGTGAGATTTAGATGATAGGAACATATAAACACAAAGAAAGAAACAATAGACACTGGAGTTTACTTGATAAGGGAGGGTGGGAGAAGAAAGAGGAGCAGAAAAGGTAACTACTGGGTACTGTGCTTAATATCTGGGTGATGAAATAGTATGTACAAGGAACCCTCATTACACATGTTTATCTATGAAACTTTCACATGTACCTTAAAGCCTGAAAGTTAAGAAGAGCAATAAATTAGTTAAAAAGAAAAAAGAAGAAAAGAAAAAGAAAAAAAAAGCCTTAAAAAATTGTTTGTGTGTAACAAACTCTTAGAAATGGTTAAAGGAAAAATTTGCAACAAAATGTGATTATTTCTGTAGCACACAATTTAATGTAATTATTACTGATAACATGTACAAAGATATATCAGAATTTTCAGACTCACATACAATTTTGAAACAAATATATGTTTGTTTCAAGTATATTTAGGAATAAAAATGCAGTTGTGTTACATAAATATATTGCCTAGTGGTAAAGCCTGGTCTTTTAAAGTACCTTTCACCCAAATAATATACATTATATCCTATAGGTAGTAATTCATCCTGGAACATATTTAAATAACACACTTTTACAAATATAACACAAAGAGTGTTAATCATTATTTCCTATTTGACAATGCTTCTCATATTACTTGAACATATCAAGTGAGTTTAGTATATCTTTCTTAGACTTCCAGGGGCTTTAATATCAAAAAGTTAGTTTGTGGTCAAATAGGCTGAATTTATAATTTCAAATTTTAATTTTGGAAAGTTCATCAAATATCAAAAGTTTAAAACACTTGCTCAAAATAGGAACACAAATCACTAAAATAATAGTCATCCATTGTCCAAAGTGATCTTACATATAATATCATTACATATAATAATTTACATCTTTCATGAAGCAAAACCTTTTGTGCTTTGATAGAGAGGAGATTCAGTTTCCCAATCATAAGACCTAATAAAGACACCGTAAGGCAAAATGAATACGTCTCTCACTGACTTCCCCCCCCCCTTTTTTTTTCTTGTCATTTCCTCAAAAGGTAAACAAAAATCTTTTGCTATCAGTTATTAACACTACACGAAAATTTTGTACGAAAGAAAAACTGACTTTTACCTTGGTATTGGTGTATTATTTAGATTAAAGCTAATTTTAATAAAAACCTATAAACAGGTCCATCACTCTTCATCAGTTTTTACCACAAGATGAGAATTTCATATATCTTTTACAAACTCATACAATTTTTAAAAACTGTTTTTGACTTTTTATATTTAATTTTATCTATTTTTCATTTAATTTAAAATAACTTGTATAAATATCTAAACTAGGCAAAATTACATTCCTTGTAATAAAAACCGTATTTTTGTGTTTTTCTAAGCTTTTTTAACAACAGCACATTTTAATTTTTTTATATACGTTTTCAATATAGAATTGTTTGTAAATATCTGGCAATTTTAATTACATATAATATTTATAATGTTAACTCTTTGTAACATTTATTTTCAGTGAGAAACCTAGTGAGCGATCAATTTTAATCGTGTGCCAGATGCAAATGCCAGTACAAAGGACAAAGTCTGCAGAAACTAATCCCTTCTAGCATGGCCAAAGGGCACAGCTGGATGAGGGAAGATGGAGCCCAGCTGTTGTTCCCAAGCCTTATTATGACTGCTTGTCTGTATCTCAGAATGCAAAAGCTCAAATCCAAAAACATAAGTTCATAGACATATTAAGTATTAAAAATATCACGCAATGTACAGTACTACGGCTTTCATACGTAGCTGTGACAGTATAAACCTATCTGACCAGTAGACACAGGCACGTATTTCTAAACTTCTGAAGCCATTTCTATTTTTCCACCAAATTACAAACTATCTAATTTACCGAAGATTACTACATGAACTTGAAAAGCATTTGGGCTTATTTACTTAATTATGAGTACTCATTTATTTTGAAGTCAAATTGATATTATATAGACAATATATAAACATAGAAATGTACATACAATACAGATAAAGAATTTATAGCTTTGATTTTAACATTTCAAATATGAGACCAGGAAAACTTAATTTAAGGAAGCTAGATTTAAGCTGTGCCTTTGTAAATGGAAAAGATCAAAGTTTATCTGTCCTTCATGGCCAAAGCCCTTACTGAGTTTTGGAGAAAATAAGGTAGCAAATTTACATATCAAAGCACAGAGAGTAAATGTAAGCTTTTTTAAAAAGGAGTTTCTGCCACACATTGGCTTACACCTGTAATCCTGTAACTCTGGGAGGCAAAGGCAGGTAGAATGCTTGAGCTCAGGCATTTGAGATCAGCCTGAACAACATGGTGAGATGCTGTCCCTACAAAAATTAGCCAGGTATGGCAGCTGGCACCTGTAGTCCCAGTTTCTTGGGAGGCTGAGGTGGGAGGATCACTTGAGCCTAGGAAGCAGAAGTTTCAGTGAGCCAAATCACAACTACTTCACTCCAGCCTGGGTGACAGAGGGAAACCATTTCTCATGGAAGAAAAAAAAAAAAAAAAAAAGAGTTTATGTATGTTAGAGGAAGATTAACAATGGATTTGCACGTAACACAAAATCATAGAAAGTTACCAGAGGATTTTATAAGGAGAAAAATTGTATTTAGAAGGTAACTTTTAATATAGTCTTTTTTCAACTGGACCACTGAGCTCAGGGTAGAACCCATCAATGAGCAAAGCTGAAAAAACATTTGTAGATTTTAAAGAGTAATAATGTACACATGTGAAGTGTAGGCACAGCTGGAAGGCAGAGTAGTTAGATCTTGAAAAATCAAGGATTCCTCTTTTACGTTGAATCCCGGGTCCTCAAAAAGAAAGAAACACCATGGGACAAGGCCATTCAATGCTTTTACAGTGCACTTTGCTACAAAGGTATTTTTTTGAATGTTTAAACTGTGCCTTTCTTACCTAAATGTACAAAACAATGAGTAGCCCCTTATAGTAATACAGTAACTATTTATTACAGCTACTGTTAGCCACTTCCAAAACTGTAGTTTTTATCAGTGACTAGCAAGCCATTATTCATACAAAGGGGAAGTTTACTCCAACAGTAAAAGTATTTGAGGCACCCCTAGAAGCCAAGGAGATCAGGGCATGCAAGAGAGCAGAATTTTAGATCTCAGAGGAACCTGCTCATGACTCTTGAAATTTGACAATAAAAAAAAAAAAAAAAAAAAAAAAAAAAGGATTCCACAAAGGACCTAAATAGTAAAAATTCCTCAAAGGGTCTGAGTCTAGGGGACATCTAGGTTCTTTCTTTTAGTAGTGAAGATGGAAAAGAGATGAAAATGTAGAGAGAAGTAAAACTGAATGGAAGAACTTTTTTTTTTTTTAAGGAAGAAAGTGAAAACAGCACATAATTTAAAAAAATAAACAAAAAGCAGTTCAGGTGGGTGCAGTGGCTCACACTTTGGGAGACTCAGGAGTGTGGATCAACTGAGGTCAGGAGTTCAAGACCAGCCTGACCAATATGGCGAAACCCTGTCTCTAATAAAAATAAAAAATTAGCAGGGCATGGTGGTACAAGCCTGTAATCCTGGCTACTTGGGAGGCTGAGGCAGGAGACTCGCTTGAACTTGGGAGGTGGAGGTTGCAGTGAGTCCAGATTGCACCACTGTCCTCCAGCCTGAACAACAGAATGAGACTGTGTCTCAAAAAAGGAGAATAAAAAGCAGTTCAGTTTACTGAAAAAAAGATTTCCAGAATAAGATCTAAAAAGAAAAAGGCTTTAAATACAGACACACACACACACACACACACACACACACACACACACACAAACACACGCACATACATATAGTATTTTTAATTGCACTGACTTTTTAACCATGAAGCTCTTTAAGAAAATCCTTTTCAATCTCTTATTATTAGATGTTAGCTAAGACAAATAACTAGTATTTCTGGCTTTTGAAGATTAATTGTGACTAAAGGTATCCTCCAAAGTGAATGGGTTGCCTCAAAAGTGAAAAGTCACACAAATATCAAACCAAAAGGAAATATGTCTTAATAAGAAATCAAACCCAGAGTTATGGAGGTAAAATCATTTAATTTCAATTATATAATTACAAGGTGGAGCAGTCTTAGAATTTTTAGGGCTAGCTATTAGACTATTACGTGTGTTTTTCTAAAAGGCAATATTCCAATCAAATGTTTAGAATAAGAGATCTCCAAAACAGATACATTTTTAAATTTAGAAGTCTTGCAATTTAAAGAATTCATCTTTTAGCCACTAATTAATTTCCAGTTGTGCACTTTTCCAATAGTGACTGAAGCCTATCTCCTCTTCATGGAAGTGGCAATCCCAAAGATTATCCTCCTAAGAAATTTATTTCCAAGTATAGGCTAAGACAGTAAAAGACTTGCTATCACAGATGATCACCAATCAGTAAACAAGGGCTCAGACAACAGAACTCCCATATGGATAGGACTTTTTATTAAGACCAACTCTCCTGAGAGCTTGACATATTAAGAACAAAAGTCTTGGGTTCCTGGACATTTTCAAACAAGTCCAAAAATCACACTCCCGGATGATGGAGACCAAAAGAATTCTCCCACTTGGTCACAAATCAAGCTTTCCAAGACATAAAATAAGATGAGAAGGAACTTTATCTGGTACTTCTCATTATGAGCAACACAGAAAGGCAACAACAAAAGAAAACAGTATTTTTGAGAGGAAAGGGATCAAACAATATGAATGTTTATACAACAAAGAACCTAAAAGTACAACAGAGTTGCTACATCCAAGGCTAGTCACACAAATTCTTTTCTCCCATTAATCAAGATTTTGAAGAGCAAAAAAATCTAATTTTTATCATCCTCTCAATGAGTTTTCACAGAGAGAAAGAGAGAATGAATCTAGGGCCTGGTTGGTAAGAAATTCTTATCCTTTTGATGGTTGGCTGGGTTCCAGATTCTCTTCACTGCAGCTGTCAACAGAACAGAGATTTGGTGATATGACTCACAGTGACAAAACTGTCAGGGCCAAAGGAAAACTTCCCTTTCATTCTCTGAAGTTTCCCTGAAAATCGCGGACAAGAGGCAGATTTATAGAAGAAAAGGCAAACAAATTTATCTTACCACAGTTTTGCATGACATGAGAGTTTTGAGAATAAAGACCCAAAGATACAGGAAGTATTGTCCATTTTTATGCTTAGGTTCAGCATTGTATAAGCAGCGTGAAGAAATATAATTTGAGAAAAGGGTATAATCTCATGCTAACAGACTGGGTGTGGAAAGCCAGCAAGCCCGTTCTGTTAGATTCCTCTTGGCCTCTGTGAGCAAGCATTCCTTCCTTCTGGGTGTGGGGCAGGACCCTCTCTGGAACGGGGGTCTTATGACCAAAGTCAAAGTAGGTCCGGTAATTTCTTTGTGGCCAATTTTCTCAAAGAAAGGTGGCAGAAAGTTAATGTTTATGTTCTATGGATGGCTTTGAGAAAAATGGCTTCTGGTTTCTACGACCTGCCTTGAGAAAGAGGGATTCTAGTTTCTCTAATTAACATGGGGGGAGAATAGCCCTGAAAGGCAGGAGGGCAAAGATCAGAAAAAAGCTTTTGCTTCTGAAGCTATTTCTGAGGCCTTGATTTGATACTGTTTCTGAGTACCAACACCATCCTACCTCTTCCATTCATCCAGTAAGCATGGCTAGACCATACAATGACAAAATACACACACACACACACAAACACACACACACACACACACACACACAAAATAAAACCTCAAATTTCAATCCTTTCATACTCTCCTTTTGATTCAAATACACTAATAATTTATTTCATAGCTTACTTCATAAAATACCCTCTTTCCTGCTTTTCCTTCAACCATAAACTAACCATGTTAGGATATCTATAAGCCTTATTAACTTTAAATATTATGTCATCCTCTTGATATCCCTTCTTTTTATTCATCTTGAATTTCAAGTCAGTTATTGCTATTACTTCCTTGACTCTTTCATCTAACTTGCTTGTAAAATTCGGAAACCCAGTAAATCCAACTTTGCTTCTTCCATTTCTGAACCTGTGCAGCTAAATGTAACTGGACAATATATAGCCATGACAATTACACTCACTTTAAATTTATGACGAATAATGCTTCCAGCAAGTGTATTTTATACCCCAAATCAGGGAGCCATGCTCTTTTTGAAAGCAAATCTTTTCACTTGTGCACTAAATCCTTCTTCTTTTTTTAAGGCTTTGTTCCAGCAGTTCGCCCCTATCACTCATAAAGCATGACATTTTCATTCTCTGTATTTCCCATTAACTTCAATTATCATGTTATTACTACCATATTTTTAAAATTACCTCTTGATTATTCTGTTTCTTTCCTTCCCTTTGCAACAAAATTTACTGAGAAAGTAATTTGTGTTTGCTCTGTTTCTTGCCACCCTATCCTCTATAAAACCCATTTCAGACATGCTTGCCCCCTCAACTCCAATGTGCAAGATAGGTTTCTCCTTAGAAGTTTCCTAAAGTTGTGACATCTAATACATTCTTCCATTTTTCTTAGCTGTAGATGTCTGCTCAGTATAAGTCTCATTTTCTTTTAGTTTTGTCCAAATTTTGTTTTCTCAATGAGGTTTACTTTGACTCATTCCATTAAATATTAGCACTTCCTGTTGCCACCCATGCCTGCCTTGATTAACTTCACTTTTAGTATCACCATAGCACTTACTTTGCATTACAGAATGCTAAATTATTTTTCCTGTGATGATTGTTAATTTTCTGTATTTCCTGATAGAAAGCCCAATAGTATCAAGAGTCTCTGCCTGTTTTATTTAGTGATATATTTAATGAACTTAGAAGAGCTTGAGGCACATAATTGGCACTCAGTAAATGTATGATGACCAAGTAAACCATTCTATCTTGCAGGTATGGACAGCAAAATAATACATCAATTAAAGCAAAAAGGCAAACAAAAAATATTTGTTTTTTAAATGAAATATTGTTTTCTAAACAGCTGGCATCAATAAGACAGATATGGTTATAAATATCTCTTGCCATAAACAAGAAGAATATCAGTAAAATATAAGAATATATAAAAATAAGACCAGGCCCTTTGGCTCATGCTTATAATCTCAGCAATTTGGGAGGCCAAGGAAGGCAGATCACTTGAGCCCAGGAGTTTAAGCTCAGTTTGAGCAACATGGTGATACTCTGTCTTTACAAATAATTTAAAAAATTAGCTTGGCATGGTGACATATGCCTGAAGCTACTTGTGAGTCTGAAGCGGGAGGGTCACTTGAGCCTGGGAGGTGAGGGATACAGCATTTCAGTGTAGGTGACAGAGTGAGACCTTGTCACAAAACAAAACAAAACTAAACTAAACAAGAACAAGAATATACAAATAAAACTCAGTTAAGACACTGGATAAACAGGAAGTCAGGACTGTGGTTACTGAAAGAAGGGAGACAAACAAGGTGAACTTGTGACTGTCCCACTCTTATGTCCAACTGCATTTTATGAAATGTGGTGAGAGAGATGAAACTCACATAAATAACATGCTGAGTGGAAGAGATAAGGATCAAAGTTGAAAGGTGACATAGCTGTAATTTAAGAAGTAAAGAACCAGAGTCATGTGAGCTCTGAAAAGAAAACATTTAGAAAAACTTCAGAGGAATTCCCTGAATTTTGCTAACTACTAAGTTTTGTGTACATTGAATAAATTTCAATAAAGCCACAAAATGTTAATATTGAAAATCCCAGAGCCATTACAGATTTGAGAGATATTTATGTTCTGAGAAGCTAACAGGGATTGACATATTTGAACACCTGTGGCATTTAGTAGAAACCCTAGAACCACCTTTTTTTTTTTTAGAACTACCTCTTAATAGGAGAATTAAATTAACCCTAGAATAAAGAATAAAACTTTTAAAAACAAATTTTAAAAAGAGCAGATGAATATGTAGTTAATTAAGCTACATATTAAAGTTCAATACTCTAATATAAATAAAAAGAAAATTAATATATGATTGTCACAATGCCTATCATTGAACAAAAGAACTAGATATGTGAACAAGAAAAAAAAGTCACAATTAATCAAAAAAATCAAAATTAAAAATAATTGAAACATATGTCAAACTAAAAAATATAATGGAATTTATATAATGAATACAGTGTAAACTATTTGGGTGATGGTTACACAAGAAGCCCAGACTTTACCAGTATGCAATATGTCTATGTAACAAAATTACCATTATACCTCTTACACTTATGAAAACGATGGAATTCACAGATAAAATCTAAAAAGATATAAAATTGGTAAAAATTAAAGAACATATAACAATAGTGAAAAGAAAATGGAAGATATAAAAAAGAGTAAAATAGAGCTTGTAGAAATAAATTATCTGAAACTTAAAAATAAATTACTGAATGGCCTTAACAACAGATTACACCTTTCAAAAGACAAATTCGTGAATTTAGAGATACAGCAATAGAAAATCTGAAAAACACCCCATGGAAAGAAGAAAGACTGAAACAATTAAGAGTTTTGGTGTTATATAATAGCATAGTAATAAATAAAATGTGCAAATTTCCATTCAATAAGGGTTTAAGTGTAGTTAGAAAAAGCCATTTGAAAATAAAATTGTATCCAAATTTTTTCCAAATGTCATAATTTAATTAAATATAAATTTATGTATACAAAGTGCTCATTATATGGCAATAAGGATACCTACAAGAAACATGACAATGAAATTACTGAAAAACAGTAATAAAGAAAAAATACTGAAAGCAGCAAAACATTTTAAAAGACTCCTGCAGGGGAGCAAGTGTAAGAATAACAGCTGACATTTTGTCATAAACAATGTAAGTAGGAAAACAATGAGAAAATATCATTAAAGTCCTGATAGAAAGCAATATTAACTTGGATCTAGATCCTTCATGCCCCTCCCCTACAAAAAATAATCAAAATTGTAGGCCACAGAAAGAAATGCTTAGGAAACAAAAACACAGAATTTATAAACATATGTACTACATTATCAGAAATATTAAAATAAAATTATGACATATGGAGGGTAATACCAGATGGAAACTCAGAAAAAAGAACACTAAAATAATGTATATTTGAGAAATAAGAACTTTTATACTCTTATTTAGAAATTGTTCTTATAAATTAATGAAGTGTTCAGTCAATAATATGGGGTTATAAAATACATAAATGTAAAATATATTATAACAATTGCACAGAAAACTTAAGGAGAAACTGAAGAATCTGGAATTTTACAAAGTGATACATTACTATTTGGAGACTCTGTGAAAAAAGTACATATATACTATGATTTAAACACTGGAAAAAAATGTACAGCTAACATAAAAGAAATAATAAAATGACTAAATTCAGAAGAAGAGAGGACAAAAAGGAGCAGATGGGACACAGAGAAAGCAAATATAAGATGGTAGGCCCAAATGAAATTTTGTTACATTTAGAGATAATATTAAATGTTAGCATATTTAATGTTAAATTTAAATGTTCTAAACATATCATTTAAAGAATATTCAAAATTAGATTTAAAAAGTAATATTCAAATATATGCTGTGTAAAAATATGAAATGTGAAGGCACAGATTATCTTAAGGTTAAAAAATGATAAAATAATCTATAACATAAAAAGTCAACCCTAAAAGTGCCAGAGTGGCCACATCAATGTTACTCAAGGAGTACTTCAATGCCAGGGATAATGATGGTCATTACAAATAACGAAACTATCAACTCATTAAAAAAGCCTAATATTCATAAGAATAGCCTTAAGTTTTCAAAATATTTAACGTTTTATAACACTATAAGAAATAAAATGTAATTTTAAAAAAGGTCAGATGCACATAAAAATAAAATAAACAAAATATGTATAAAACTTTACATTAAATAATAAATCAATATTGGAACAAATTTTTTAAATTCTAACAACATAAAGACATAAACAGGTATTGATCGACTTAGGACCTATGCAACTTACGATCATTCGACTTTACGACCACAATCGCTAGCCACGACTGCTCCACGTCTGGCAGCGCAAACGTTGCCCAGCTGGGCGTAAGACAGTGCGGACCAGCTTCTGGCAGCACTACCATCTCCACATGCACCATTTCAACTGTACATATAGCCTACTCAACTTACGACCAAATCATGTTACAACCGTGGTCGTAAGTCAAGCACTAGCTGTAACATGTTGATGTATTGGAAGACTAGTATTGCTAAGATGCCAATTATCCATAATTTATATAAATTCAATGAAATTCAAAATCTGTATCTAAGCAAGTCATATTTTTATGAAAATTGATAAAATTGTAAAATATATATGTAAATTTAAAGAACCAGAAATTGCTAAAACAATTTTTTAAATGGAATGCAAAGTTAGAGAAGTCAAGCTAATTTTAAGACAACATAAAGCTGTGATAGTGAAAATAATGTGATATTGTGTAAGTTTAATCCTATCAATAGAAAAATATTCCAGGATATAGAATAGAGTCCCAAAACAGACCCATTGGTCAACTGAGTTTTAACAAAGGTTCCAGGTCAATTGAATGCAAAGGAGACAGTCATTTCAATAAACAATACTAAGTGATAGCATGTTCATTTGGAAATACTATGTTTCACCTTAATATTATACCATGCATAGAAATGAATTCAAAATTTATTGCAGACATAAATTAAGGACTTAAACCAAACTTATTTAAGAAAATAAAGAGATTTTTTTTCTTTTTCAACTTGAAATTTGCAAATATATATTGTCATAAAAAACCAAGATACTTCAAAGATAAAATGCTATTAAATTGCAGTTCATCAAATTAAATAAAAATAAAATTATACTCTTCAGAAGTTACATATAAGAAATAAAAATACAAGCCACAGACCAGCAGAAAGTACATATAACACATATTTCTGATGTATCAGTCTGTTCTCACAGTGCTGTAAGAACATAACTAAAGCTTAGTAATTTACAAAGAAAGCAGGTTTAATTAATTCATAGTGCAGCATGGCTGGGGAGGCCTCAGGACACTTTCAATCATGGTAGAAGGAGAAACTAGCACCTTTTTTTACATGGAAGCAGGGAGAAGAAGAATGAGTGCCCAGCAAAGGGTGAAGACCCTTATAAACCATCGTATCTTTTAGGAAATTATTCAATATCATGAAAATAGCATGGGAAAAGCTGCCCACATGATTCAGTTACCTCCCACTGGCTCCCTTCCATGACATGTGGTGGTTATAGCAACTACAATTCAAGACGAGATTTGGGTGGGGACACAGATCCAAACCATATCATTCCACCCTTGAGAATTGGCCTCTCCCAATTCTCATGTTCTCACAATTCAAAACACAATCATGCCCTTCCAACAGTCCCCTGAAGTCTATTATTACAGCATAAACTCGATGTCCAGTTCCAAAATCCCTTCCACTATGAGCCTGTCAAATCAAAAGCAAGTTTGTTACTTCTTCAACAAAATGAGTGTACAAACATCAAGTCAATACACTAATTCCAAATGAGAGAAATAGGCCAAAACAAAAGGGCTATAGGCCCCATACAAGTCTGAAATCCAATAGGGCAGTCATTAAACCTTAAATTGTTCTCCTTTGATTCCATGTTCTAAATTGTTCTCCTTTGATTCCACGTCTCACATACAGGTCATGTTGATGCAGAAGGTAGGCTCCCACAGTCTCGGGAAGCTCCACCTCAGTGGCTTTGTAGGGTAAAGTCTCCCTCCCAGCTGCTTTTATGAGCTGGTGTTGAGTGTCTGTGGCTTTTCCAGGTATACAGTACAATCTGTCAGTGTAGCTATCATTCTGTGGTCTGGAGGAAAGTGGTCCTGTTTTCACATCTCCATCAGGCCATGCCCCACTGGGGACTCTGTGTGGGGACTCTGTTCCCACATTTCCCTCTGTACTGCCCTAGCAGAGGTTCTTTATGAGGGTTCTGCCCTTCCAGCAAACTTCTGCCTGGACATCCAGGCATTTCCATACAGCCTCTGAAATCTAGGCTGAGGTTCCCAAACTTCATATCTCAACTCCTGTGTACACACAAAGGCCCAACATCATGAGGAAGTTGCCAAAGCTTGGGGCTTGCGCCTCTGAAGCAGCAGCCTAAGATATATGTTGGTCCCTTTTAGCCATGGCTGGAGCTGAAGCAGCTGGAATGCAGGGCACCATGTCCTGAGGCTGCATATAGCCGGGTGGCCCTGGGCCTGGCCCCAAAAGCCATTTTCTCTCATAGTCCTCAGGGCCTGTGATGAGAAGGTCTTCCAGGAAAGTCTCTGACATGCCCTGGAGACATTTTTTCCATTGTCTTGGTGACTAACATTCAGTTCCTTGTTATTTATGCAAATTACTGCAGAAGGCTTGAACTTTTCCCCAAATCATTTTTTTCTTATCTTATTGTTAGACTGCAAATTTTTCACATTTTTATATTCTGCTTCCTATTGAACACTTTCTCACTTAGAAATTTCTTTCACCAGATACCCTACATCATCTCTCTCATGTTCAAAGTTCCATGGATCTCTATGGCAGGAGCACAATGCCACAAGTCTCCTTGTATAGCAACAGTGACTTTTACTTCAGTTTCTAACAAGTTCTTCATCTCCATCTGAGACCACCTCAGTCTGGACTTCATTGTCTATATACTACCAGCATTTTGTTCAAATTCATTCAACAAGTCTCTAGGAAGTTCCAAACATTCTCATATTTTCATGTCTTCTTCCAAGTCCTCTAAACTATTACACCCTCTGTGTGTTGCCCAGTTCCAAATAAGCTTCTACATTTTAGGGTATCCTTATAGCAGCACACCACTTTTTCAGTACCAATTTATTGTATTAGTCTGTTCTCACACTGGATAAGAACATACCAGAGACTGGGTAACTTATACAGGAAAGAGGTTTAATTGCCTCACAGTGCAGCAGGGCAGGGAGGCCTCAGGAAACTTAAAATCATGGTGGTGGGGAAGTTGACATATCCTTCTTCATATGGAAGTAGAGAGAAGAATGAGGACCAAGCAGAGGGAAGAACTTTATAAAACTATCAGATCTCATGAGAACTTACACATTATCACAAAAATAGCATGAAGGAAAATGCCCCTATGATTCAATTACCTCCCACTGGGTCCCTCCCATGATATACAATTCAAGATGAGAATTTGGGTGAGGGGGACACAGCCAAATCATATCATCTGACAAGAGACTAGAATTAAATCTATATAAAAACCTTTACAAGATGAGAGTAGAACAATCCAGTGAAAAATGGGCAAAATATCTGAACAAAGAAATTTTCTTAATTAGCCAATGAGGATATAAAACATGAAAATATGATAAGCATCATTAGATATCAGGTAGATAAAAATTTCAATCCTCAGAATCCTCTATATGCCTATTAGAATAAAAAGACATAATACAAATATTGAAAATAATGTTCAACAACTGAGAAACACATCCATAGGTAGTAGAAATGTGAAATGATTTGGAAAACAGGTTGGATAAAACTGCATTTACCTACAATCTACCAATTCCATTCTCAAATATTTACTCAAGACAGATAAGGGCAAGGACATGTAAATTACTGTACATAGCAACTTTATTCATTAGTGTCCCAAACTGAAAACAAAATGAGTCTATTAGCGAATGGCCATGCCTATTAACTTATGTGAGACTTAATTTTCTCACACTTAAAAATTTATTATTGTGCTACTCCAAAATCCTTTGTAGACTTAAAGTGGGTTTAGCAACATCTGTATCACTAGATTGGACTTATATATTTGCCCCTTCACCTAATTTTAGGCGACTTAGTCTTTCTGTGCTTCAGTTTCCCACCTGTAAAATGAGTATCGAAATACATGTATATGTCATAAGTTCTGATAAGGATTGAATTACTATGTAAATAACAGAATGATACCTGACACAAAATATGAATAAATGAAAAATATAATTTACTTAATAAATTCAATTGTAGTCCTATAATTTAATCTGAATGGTTAGAAAATGCTGATTTTTCTAAAAACATAACATTTTTAAGAGCTTCTTCATTGTTTAATACACAGACCTAGAAAGAAACACGGTGAAGCTAGATTTTACTGCCTTTCAAGAGGTGATTGGGCACATCACTGTCCAACTCTGAATTCAGTGTTGTCACATTAGTAGCTTACAACTGTCTATCATGAGTATGTGTAACGTGACAATTAGTAAGTGTGACAAATAAGAATTTTTATTAGTTTGTTTACTATCAGGAAATATAGATTTATGAAACAGATTAATATGAAAGCAAATGAGAGCGAGATCAGAGGCAACTAAAAAGTGTTAATAGATCAGTCTGCTCAAAAGAAAAATGATACTATTTAAGAAGCATAAGAATTTATCTAAAAACCCTTACAATGCTATTTTTAGTTACATTTATCATAGGGAAATATTTCTCTTTTTAAATAGAGATAGATTACTGAAGTGAATTCATGCCTATGTAAGGTTTCTTTTCTTTTACTTATTTATTTCAAGCACTTAAAAATACACAACCTTTCCAGAAAATAGAAAATTCATTTTATTTTAAATCTGTGTTCCTGTAGTATTTGTCCACTGTTCAGCAAATCACATTAGTCTGGGTTTCTAAGTGCACAGAGAACGAGAAAATTGAAGTCAAGTCAAGATTATTAAGGACAAGGCACTAGTTAAATAGAATTTTCCTTAATGATTAGCAACATTAAAAGTATCATCAGAAAATTTTCTATCTGCTTTTTAAATAACATTCTAAAAACTTATTAATTACCCAAGATAAAATAATATATTCACATGATTATTTGGATGACTATCATTCAAATATTAGCATTGTTTTTCTAATTTTAATTAAATACTATACCAATAAGAGTGTTATTATATTTGTCATCAAATGAGTGATATACTGCTTTTAAATAACAAAATATTAGCCACAACAAATAAACCCAGGCTGATCTCCAGTGATTTGCCTGCTTCAGCCTCTCAAAGTGCTGGGATTACAGGAGTGAGCCATTGTGCCAGGCCAAAACTATAAAATTTCTAAAAAATACATGTGAGTGGGCTGGGCGCGGTGGCTCGTGCCTGTAATCCCAGCGCTTTGGGAGGCCGAGGTGGATGAATTTCAAGGTCAGGAGATTGAGACCATCCTGGCCAACGTGGTGCAACCCCATCTCTACCAAAATACAAAATAAATTAGCCAGGCATGGTGGTATGTGCCTGTAGTCCCAGCTACTCAGGTGGGTAAGGCAGGGGAATCACCTTGTCTCCAGGCTGGAGTGCAGTGATGTGAACTCGGCTCACTTCAACCTCTGCCTCTCAGGTTCAAGTGATTCTCCTACCTCAGCCTCCCCAATAGCTGGGAATACAGGCATCCACCACTATATGCAGCTAATTTTTCTATTTTTAATAGAGACAGGGTTTCACTATGTTGGCCAGGCTGGCCTCAAACTCCTGATCTTAAGCAATCCACACGCCTCGGCTTCCCAAAGTGAAGTAAGCATTACATTTCAATGAACTCAGGGTGCATGTTTATTGCCTATTATATCCTCATTTAACCACTATAGGATTCAAAGCAGAACATGGAACATTAAAGTATTCATTGAATTATAATCATTATGGAAATTTAGAAATTTGAGAGGTTTGACATAGCAGATAGTAAAACTGACTAAAACTCTAAAGCTGAGGTAATTTTAATAGTCTCTCATCTGAAATGATGAGTTTATATTGCTATGTTCTGTCATATTACAAAATTGTATTTCTAGGCCAATAAAATGGTTTATAAAACATGACTTGAAATATATTAGCAGTAGTATATTAATATTAGAAAGATGCAATACATAAAACATAGATGTAACAAACTTCTTTACAGAAAATTTAGCAGTTCTGATAGAAAACAGATTCTTTAGTAAATTTCAGAAAGCACAAACTCTCACAGGGAAGGAATTAAGATGAAATTGGATAGCAGAGTTTTCTCTTCCATTACAATCTCATTTAGAGTGTTCTCAACTTGATTTGAAATACCAGAAGTGGTCTTAAGAAATGTGCTGAAAACATGACAATGTGATACTTTCTTTTTACATGGTGTTCCACATAACTGTTTTTCAAATGGGTTCTGAAAATCTTTTACCAGATTAACTAACTCAGGACAACGTGGCACCGTATAGTACTTAAAACATTCACAGGCATGATCCTGGAACAACAGGTCTTATTCAATCTAGGTAGATTTATAGCCAAAACAAAGGCAGTAATGTAAAGAAAACTGTGGTAATGATCAGCTGGGAGGTCTTTGAGGAACTTAAGTGGTGACCTGGCAGCTAGCTTTTGTCAGAGTGAAAAGCTAATTCCCTAGGGTTGAATAAGAGCTACTAGAAAGATCTGGAGCTACTTTAAAGTATTATTCTATTTATAAGGAGAGATGAAGATGTGCACATGAAGGTGATGCAGTTGCTAGGTAGATAGGCATAATGGTGACTTTCTTTATTCATGTTCCACCAGGCTGATTCTCAAAAGGGAATTGCTGACTTGCTGGCTGACTGCCAAATTTATTGGTCTTACTGCCAGACGTGTTTTGGTTCACAGTGAGGTAGAAAGCTTTAAATGCCTTCCAAGTTCTGTGTGACACTTAGAAAAGGCAGGCAGTCGCAAAATGTCAGAAGTACAGGGCTGCACTCAGACTTCTAAAAGTCACCCAGACCTCAGTCATTTAACTGAGCGAAATAATTCAGAAAAAGCGTAAGAGCTCTTACTGCCGTGCTATCCAAGGATCTCTAGATTTTCCATTGCTCAAAGCAAAGATAATTCAGTAACTTCAGTATTCCCGTTTTGAATCTAAATAGCAAAAGTATAGTTTGAGTGGAGAAGAAAATGATGTTTTAAAAAAGATCTGTGTAAAATTGGTGCTGTGGCAAGATTACACACTTGGGAGTTTGTAAGCTATGTTGACAGTAAGAGAGAGTCACAATAGCAGGCAATCTAAATTTAAACATCGGCTCTTCTAGGTTCTGTATGACCTTGGGCAAATTAATTTACCTGCTCTGAACCTTGGCTTCCATATTCAACAATAATAACTACCTAGCAATATCATTACATATTATAAAACAAAGAATATCCTTTACATTCCTGCTAAAATTATAACCCACCCAATGCTCAGTATCACTCTTATATTTGCTTTTCTCTATAGCTCTTGTCATAATAACATACAATAGTTTGCATATGTATTTTGTTTATTTTTGGTTTTCTGTCTCCAAAAATATGTAAGCTCCACGTGGGAAGGTATTTTGGCTTTTTTTACTAACAGCTTTGTCTCCAGGGCCTAAAATAGTACTTAACATACCATATTTATGTTTGTTAAACAAATGCATTCCTCTTTCAAAGGTTGTTGGAGGAATAAAATGAGTTATGTGTAGAATCAAGTCAATAGCACAATATTAACATTAGTCCCCTTTTTCATAGTATTAATAAGTCTTGTCTTTTTAAGATATATATGCCTCAACCTTCTCATCAGATTTTGAGTTCTGAGAATGCAGGTACTTACTTTAGCTCTACATACTCTTCACCTACTGACTTGTCACAGTGGTAATCAATATCTGAAATAGTTTCAATAGGAATGGTACCAGTTCTTCTTTGTACATCTGGTAGAATTTGGCTATGAATCCAATGAGTCCTGCACTTTTTCTGGTTGGTAGGCTTTTTATTTCTGATTCCATTTGAAACTTATTATTGGGTCTGTTCAGGGATTCAGTTTCTTCCTGGTTCAGTCTTGGGAGGTTGTATCTTTCTGGGAACTTACTCATTTCTTTTAGATTTTCTAGCTTCTGTGCATAGAAGTGTCTGTTGCAGTCTCTGAGGGTTTTTGTTGTTGTTGTTGTTGTTGTTTGTATTTCTGCAGGGTCAGTGGTAATGTCCCTTTTGTCATTTCTAATTATGTTAATTTGAATCTTCTCTCTTTTTTCTTTATTAGCCTAGCTATCTAAATATATTCGTTATTTCCAAGAACCAGCTTCTGGATTTGTTGATCTTCTGTTTGATTTTTCACATACCAATTTACTTCAGTTGAGCCCTGATTCTGGTTATTTCTTGTCTTCTGCTAACTCTGGGGTTGATTTTCTGTTTTTTCTTGTTCCTCTAGTTGTAATGTTAGGTTGTTAATTTGAGATCTTTCTGACTTTTCGGTATGGGCATAGTGTAAATTACCCTCTTAACACTGCTTTAGTTGTGGCCCAGAGATTCTGGTATGTTGTATCTTTGTTTTCATTAGTTTCAAACAATTTTTTGATTTCTGCCTTACTTTGACTGTTTACTCAAATTTTATTTAGAAACAGATTCTTTAATTTCCATGTAATTGTGTAGTTTTGAGCAATTTTATCAGTATTGATTTCTATTTTTACTGTGCTGTAGTCCAAGAGTGTGGTGGCATTATTTCAGTTTATTTGAATTTGCTGAGGATTGTTTTATGTCCAATTGTGTAGTCAATTTTAGAGTATGTGTCATATGCAGATGAGAAGAATGTATATTCCACTGTTTTTGAATGGACAGTTCTGTAGTTGTCTATTAGGTCGAATGTTGAGTTTAGACTCTAAATATGTTAGTTTCTGCCTTGAAGACTTGCCTAATACTGTGTAGAATACTGTTAAAGTCTCACCCTATTATCATGTGGAAATCTAAGAAAAACCTGAAATCCAAAAATAAATAAGGAAGATCCACAGTGTTCAGTTTTTAGTCCAGGACCAGGAAATTTAAAAACATTAATAAAATGGGGCCAAAAACTGATTAGTGCACCATATCCCATGAACTTATGAAACTGTCTGGAGTTACTTTCATTTAAGAAGAAGTAATTCATCAAAAGATGCAGGGAATAAATGCTTACAAACTTTGAGATTTAATGCATACCCTTAATGGAACAAATTTTAGCATGATTGGAGAAAAATTCCACTCTTCAATAACCATAGAGCCCAGAAAATAAATATAGAAAGCCAAGCAAGTCAAAAATGTTCATGGTATGGCACGTAAGAGTATAGTAAAAACTCGAACAACAAAAAAGAAAATCTGAAATCTAAAAAACAAAACAAAACAAAACAAAACAAAACAAAAAAAAAAACTATAGGGACTTGGTTTAAGCTAGATTTATCTCTTTGTTTAAAATACACACTAGAGGCCTTTCACATTATCAGCTATAGTTGCTGAAATTCAAAACAGAAAAAAATTACAGACTCTGAAGACTATGACAACATAGGTGGTATTCCAGATTGCACTGCATATGAAAAATAGATATATTAATATAATGAGTCAACCACTAAAATAAGTCAAGGCTAGTGTCTCTGAAAGTTTTTATGATTTGGACAATTGGCATCAGTACAATCTAACAAGATTTGGAGAACTGGTTAACAGTTAAGTTTAATATCCATTAATTAGAGTGTTATCTGAGTACAGAAATCTATTTTTGGATGGAATATGGGGCTCAGAGGTTGTAGTATATTAGAGAAGTAAATTGGAAAGGTAATATCTCAATTGTAGAAGTAATGGAATTCTAGACAGTTCTCTAAGAGAGGAAATGAGTATAATAAAGTAAAATTCAGTTGTATGGATAAAAATTTCAACTCAACAGGGGTGACCATACTGATTCCAAAGTGTTCTTCAGGTTTATGAATATTTCATACAGAATTTAGTACTAGGAAGTACTTGAAATGGGAATAAAATGGTCACAGCTTTAGAACAGACTTAATGTTAATCAAGACCCTGAAAACATGAGGTCCAGCAGGTTTAAAAGCTGTGTCTATCTTACATATACAATTAGTGATAAACAGAACTGGACCTGAATTCTCAATGAATCACTACAAGAAAAAGTTTAATGCTATTAATTTAAATTATGTGAGAACACAAAAATAAGAATTATACCCTTTTAATTCAAAAGATAAGTTCTATTTTGAAACAAAAATTATCTTTTACAAACTACAAACAAGTTGCAAAATTAATACCAATATCTTTTTTCTTCTTGAGACATTTATGAGTGAGCTACTAACCCAATGTCCTACCATCACCTAATCTGTTAATGTGTAAATTCTACAAACAAGATTATTTTATGTGTACACAATAAACCATGAAAATCAGAAAATTACCTTTGACAAATTATTACCATTTAATCCATAGACCTTTTTCAAATGTTGACAATAATTTCAGTAAGAATGTTTAAAGAAAAGTAAGTTTATCTCAGATCATGCGTTGCCTTTGTCATGTCTAGAACATAATTTTGCTATCTTATTTAATCTTGTTTACTCTAATTTTTAAACAACGAGAATTGAAACACATAGCTATAATTTTTTTTTTTTACCAAGTGTTCTTCACTTAGCCAAAATGTAGAGATTCTGAGAAACCTTAGCTGATCTTGTAAGAGTTTCATTTTTTTACCTTACTTTCTTAAATGAGAAGAAATTGATTTCCTCATAATCAATATGGAATCATTATTCTATATTAATTAAAATATTATCTTTCTCTTGTACTACGACACATGTGAAAATTGACAAGCTGTGTCACACAAGATTCTAGTACTGGTCACATTTTCTGAAGACTGCTATTCCATCTGTATAAAAAAAAAAAAATTCACTCTTCTGTACTACCTTTCTCCAACGTGTGATAGCTTTACTAGGTTGCTCATCTTGGTTTTACTGCTTTTTTCTTAGGATTTCTGATTAAGACCATGTTAAAAACTAGGATTGTCATTCTTCAACTGTCATGATGAATTTTCTCCAAAGAGGAGGTGACCACAAATTCTAGCTAATGCAAGCATAGCAAACTCTTCCCTAAACCCTGAGGAAAAGTCCTATCTACCACAACAAATAGTTTCTCTAAGAACTATTAAAGCTCTATACACAGAAATACATCCACAGACACACATCCTTACATTCAAACACCTATAAAACTACAGAATGGCACTTGCTACTTTCTGTATTACTAATACACGAAGTCCTCACCTTATCCACTAGAGTACAGTTCTGTCAGTTACCTTCTGTAACTTTTGCATTACATAAAAGTTTCAAATTAAATATGATGGTTTCCTCATTCTCAGTTTACTTGAAGTATTTTGACACTGCTAAAAGCTAACACTTTGGAATACTGACATATGCCATCCATCCTCAAGTAGGATAGCATTGCTTTAAAGAGGAAAAAAATGGTTCTTATGATGTAAATGAATATGTATAGACAGGATATCTATTGTATTAGTCTCATGAGGAAAAGGTGATTAGAAAGAATGTATAATTACTTTTTAGCAGGACAATAATCAAACAAGTTTTGAGACACACTGCTAGACACCTATCATTTTGAGGAAAGGTCTGATATCATCAGTGAAATATCATACCACCTTGGTTGGAAATTCATTGATGCTCTGTAGCCTCTTGGCTCTGCTCTCATGTCACAGGTGATTCTTTGCAGTGTGTCTAAGGGTTACTGATTATTTGATGATTTCATAGGTTTAGGACTAAACTTTAGATATTTTAGCTACCAAAGTCATACTTAATCTGGGTAATCTGATAGCATTGTAACTCTTCAAGAGGTGGTTCTGTGTTAAAAGCTTATGATACACTAAATAGGGAGATCAAAAGTTATCTTCTAGTTATTTATTATTTAGTTTGTTTATTCATGAATTTATGTTTTTAATTGATAATAGCTTGATGGGAGAGCATGGCTAAAGATTATGTTCAAACTTGATATCTCAAATTCTCCTAAAATCTATGTATGGTTTAATTAGTTAAAGTTAGTAGCATATCAGGTGATAATCTTACCAACATTCTAATAGTTTTTCCTGTATTACAGAAATTCTACCAGGCACTAAGCCAGGCTATGTGATTACAGCTTTAAATAACACACAATTCCTGCTCTCAGGTCTCTACCATATAACAATAGGTACTGCACAAAGCAAACAATTACTCATTGCCTACATGAGCTGACCAATATATTCCTGCATGATGTATAGAATAATAAAATGTAATTTCATTACCATCTGTCCGTATTGTAATTAGTTTACATTATAATTTCCTACAGCATTATATTTACCGTCTTTTAGAAAATGGAATGGAATTTATATTTTAATAATGTGGAATGGAAGAGTATACTATATTTTTGTTTACAAAAATCTGTGCTATAATACCTCTGGTCAGAGTATCATAGAATTTTGTAACTAAAAAGGATACTGCTTAGTCTTTTCACATTGTGAAGTATTTTGTCTTTAAAAATGTTTCCTTACAACACAATAAGGAACATTTGCTTAAAAATCCATCAAACCAGTATCTGCACTATGGCAGAAATATAAGAAAGGTTGGCAGGGACAGTTTCCTGGGCCAATTTTGGAAAAAAATAAAATTGTATACTGCACTAAGATTAAAGTAATATACAACAATATACAGTAATCAAATAATCTCTGGACCTAAAACAATGCTGGGCTAAATAATATACATATTGTTGTCATTTTCCAGAGTCTAAGAGATTATGATAAACCTATAGGACTCACAGATCCAAAATAAGTTGGTTGAACTTTTGGTGGCTGAAAGGCATTTCTCAAAACAGTGTGGAACAATGTGAGTTAAAAAAGGCTTGAGGCGCATAGTTCCTCAAGACAATGTGATTTATAAAATTGTTTCATCTCTGAGCTTACTGTTTTGGGACGCAATAGGAAATAAAAGAATATGAAGTATGCACAAAAAATTATTTTTCCCTCTATATTGTTTCCTTAGATCTGTGGCTGTTAAAAATTTGTGTATTTTCATTGATAATTGAAAATTATATAATATTATGCAGAAGAAAGAATTTTGATCTGTAAATCTACTAAATGGAGAATGGAGTGAAGTGGATGAGTGAACACTTTGACAATGTAAGGTGAATGGCAGCTAAGAAAGCATCATTTTAAGCACTTTAAGTATATGTGATTGGAATCTGATTTTATCAAGGCTTTTCAGTCCCATGAAATTTCACTATGTTTTAGGTAAATAAATGGTGCTGTAGGTATCAACAAATTTATATAAAAGCCTTTTAATACTGCATAAAGTAATAGCATTGCAACTGTTCAGGAAGTGAGTCGGTGTTAAAAGCTTATGATTCACTACATAGGGAGATCAAAAGTTAACTATTTAGCTAATTATTTCATCATTTAGTTTGTTTATTCATGTATTTATGTATTTAATGGATAATGGCTTGATGGGAGAGCAGGGCTACTAGTTAAAAACTATTAAACAAGGTAGAACAGAAATAAATGCATTATCAAAATAATTAGGTGATTAATTCACAAAAAGACAAGAGAGCTATAATCACTGTAAATTGGGGAATTCCTATATTATACATATATGTGTGTCTGTATATATGTCTGTGTGTGTTTGTATCTCTCTCTGTATATAAAGAGATAGAGAGAAAAAAAAGAAAAGACCATTCTAAAATTTATAGGAAATGTATTGACACCTGAAATTGGTGATTACCAAAAGGATGAGATTCTGCAAACTTCCAAGGAGAAAGGGCATCCCTTTTCAAAAAGCTCTCCAATTGAGATCAGCTTCATTTTTCTAAGTTCAGGGTCTTCTTGAACACTTAACACGTTAACTGAGTACTTAAATCACTACAAGTTTAATTCTGAAACTCTTAAATAAATTTAACCTTATTATAAGCAATTTAAAAACCTGTTTCTAGAGCTCCAGTCAATATGGTGAACTGAGCTAATGGAAATCAACCTACCCACATGCTTTAAACACAGAAATGTTGTGTATAAAATATATTTTTTAAGTTATAAATACATGACTGAGTTTGATACCAGAAAACCAAATATCTCTGCATTAGTAATGAAGAGGAAATTAACGATCAGTACTTAATTTTTTTGACAAAACTTCAATAGAGAGAGCAAAATCGGGATGCTAAGTTAGATGTACTAAGGGGACCTAGAAGTTAACTATCTACATAAAGACAAAAGTGAAAAATGAGGTCAAAACAATAACAAAAAAAGCCCTCCATCCACCACTGGAGAAGCAGAAATGTTTGCCAGCCTTTATGACACAAGGTGAAAATCACGATCTTTGAAAAATTGGGACCTCCTGCTAGCTACCTACTGTAGGGTCTAAATTCACACACTCAATTCACACTGCTAAAGCAGTGAGCAGACACCAGCTAAGAAGCAGTAGACCCACAGGGCTCTGGCAACAGTGAATGCTAAACTGTCTGCTAGAGTTCAGCCCACATTCCAGAACCCACAGGGATTCCATGGAAGCAATGCTTTTTGGGGCTGCACTCAGACTCAAAGACTCAAAAATATGTATGACAAAGAAACTATCACAGAGAATGAAGGATGAAAACAAATGGGTAACTTGAAGCTTAAAAGCTAGACATTAGAAGACAATCTGAAAGGAACTTCAAAATGAGATAGGCTATTATGTTTAAAGAGGAAGAAAAATACAGGCAGATCTGTTAATAGAACTAAATTAAATTTTAGAAATAAAAACTGTAGTTATTGAAATTAGAAATAAAATGTCAATGTAGTTTGAATTGTTGACTAGCCATAGTTATATAAATAATTAACGAAGTATAAACAATTTGAGCTCACATGGAAGAGGCAACTAATAATATAAAAAACTTAAGAAAAAAATAAAGAGAAACTGCTAATAGATGGAGACAATAAAAAGAATGGAGCAAAAACATATTCCCAGTGCTCAGGGACCTCAATCTCATATATTCCTCTAAGATGACAGTAATGATTCATTGGGAAAAATAGATCAAAGTATTATTTTAAGATAATTCAAATTGAATTTGAGGCAAAGCAAAATGCCTTCCACATGCTCCTAATATTTTTAATTGACTTTGTCTTTCTATGTTATTAAAACAATCATATCTGTCATCTCTAAAGCTTTTACCATATTTCAGGCACTTAACCAACAATTTCACTCTTTTATTTCCTCCAATCCTGGTAACACCCATGTGAGAGGTCCCATCTGTCTTCCTTTACTGTTACAGAAGCTAGAGTTTAGAAAGGTTAAGCAAGTTGGAAAAACTTAGATGATTTATGAGTAGAGTCTGGATTCCAGCTCTGGCTATCTGGCCTGATCCCATTCTCTTAACAATTATCCTAGACCACACATTTAAAAACATATACTGAAGATTTATATAGTCACAAGAAAAAATATTTTGAAGTAAATAAAAATGAAATAAAACATCCTAGTCATATTTTATTTCTGTCAAAATATTTTAAACCAATTCTCTTTAGAATACAGATATCCTCTCCAAAGCATTGCAGTTTTAATGTGTCTTTCTTACCAGACATCTGAACCACTTTGTGAAGCTCTCAATATGTAATCCCAAGTCACCACTTTAAAACTATCTGATAACCTTGCTGACTGGAAGAGACTAATGTTTTTATTGTAACAGATCTAAAATCCTCCTAAATTCTGCACTTGTTATCTCTTTTCTAAAACTGTTTTCCAACTGCTCTCAGCACCCAAAATGTATTTCAGTTGAATACATAATTCAGAGTAACTTGAATTATTTCAGTTTCCAAGATTTATATTATCAATTTACTCTCAGGACAAAATAAATGATGAGAATAATGAATTTCAAACCATACAATAAAATAACTATGGATCTAAACAATATAAAAATCATTGAATAAATGAACAAATATGGGAAAAGGGATAGTTCTTCCTTGTAGTAGAATTCCTAAATGACCATTAAGCAGACAGCAAAGTACTAATGGTCACAGGCAAAAATCCTCAATGGGTGGTAAATTAGTGGATTGAAGAATATCCAACAGAATGTTTGCACGGTCTGAAAATATTTTATTACAGATATTTATATATCATAAGAGGAAAAATAGTAACTTTACAGTGGAAGATGCAAAAAAAAAAAAAAAAAAAAAAAAAAAGACCTTAGCCATGTCATGACGTTAACATCACGAGTATTAAGACTCATGGACATTGTATCCTTCCTGGTATAAAGCACTGAGAAGAGCATTAATCACTTCTTATTAATCACTTCTAGGGAATTCTTGCCTCCAGAAAAATACCGAACTTTAATCTCATCATGAGACATCATGAAACAGACAAAACTGACAGATATTTTATAAAATAATTGGCCAATACTCTCCAACAGTGTCAAGGCCATGCAAAACAAAGGCCTAGGAACTACAGGAAATTGAATAATAAGAAAAAATGCTAAGTAAATAGTCTGGGACCTGGAATTAAATTCTGGGACCAAGAAAAGAGCATTAGTGAGTAATTCTGATACTGTCTGCAGATTCAAGTATTTAATTAATGTTAATTTTCTTATTTCAGTAGTTATACTATAGTCATACAATATATTTGCTATAAATCTAAAATTATTTCATTATGAAATATTAGTATTGGTTCATGTTTAGTTGGATAATATTTGATAGATGCTAGAGAATTCTTTCTCCTATGAACTTGTGAACTTTCAATTCTTCACTAACTTTCTTTGTCTTGAAACACACACATAAGTGCCTACATACAATTACAGTTGCCCTGATCCTGACATATCTTTTCTAAAAGAAATTTCATTAAATAATGACCTATTCACTTTAAATTATGACTATGTATGAGGATGCTTACATGAGAAGCTGATTGATTTAAATCTGTGTTTACAGATGCTCTGGTATAGCGGTTTTTCAACTGGGGTAAATTTTGTCCTACAGAGGACATGTAGCAGTTTGTGGAGACATTTTATTACAACCAGGGAAAAGTACTACTAGTACCTAGCAATGCTATTACAAACTTCACAGTTCTCATGGCAGTCTTTACAACAAAGATTTATCCAGTCCAAAATGTCAAGAATACCACAGGCCCAGAAATTCTGCCCCAGCCAGCGATTGCTTAACTCTTTGAGGTGTCCCACAGGGCTCCAAAATTGAATATAGCATAATATGCATCCACTATTTTATGTCATGCTGGAACAGGAGGGAAGACACTGGGTTCCACCAGACAAGAGTAACCAAGGGTAACCAAGATCCCAATGGGTCTCCCTTCCGTATGGTCTTGCCTCCCTTAACCAGCTTATGCAAGTCCTGTAAGAGAAAGCTATTTCCTCCAAACTTGGCCTGCCAAATTCCTAACCATAAAAGGAAGAACATAACCATTTATCTAATGAAGTGATGTCTTTTATGGTTGCCAAAGAGGTCTCCGCCATTCCTGATAATGAACCTCATCAGTCTAGGTGGCAGGAGACAAGATGGTCTCCAGCGTTGACTGGCTTCCACCCCAAGGCGCAGTTCATTCACTATTTTCTGCCTGTGGGACGTCTGCTAGGCCTGAAGCCTTACTGTAAAGGTGCAGGAAAAGCCCGACCTAATCATTACTGCACCCCACTCCTTTTCCCATCCTAGCTTCCTTAACATGACAAGAGCAGAGCTGTTTGGGGAGCTAGTACCAGAGTCCCTCTCCTGTTCGCTGCTCCTTTGTGCTGCTAATTTCTACATCTGCGAGAGCCAAAGAATCCAGGTCCAGCGTATGGTAACAATGCCATCTCAAATATGTTTGGCAAACTTGGTGAAAAACAATACAGCTCTTTTGTGTGGTTTGGAAACAGAAAACATGAATAAATTTGTGTTAAACAAATGACACAGTGTGTAACTTAGCATGCAGAGATATTTCATTTTTATCTTTCTTCATTTCTTTTTTTTTTTTTTAACTGTACAATGTAATAAACCAACAGGATGAATGCTGCATTCAGTGAAGAGGGCAACACTGGTCCCAACTTCTCTGTCTCCATGTCAGTAAGTATTGGAATTTTGCTCAGTAGCAATGTTCCATCTCTTTTAGAGGTTTTTGATTCCTCTGTTTTTTTTTTTTTTTTTTTTTTTTTTTTTTTTTTTATAAATTCAGATGCATGCTTTTCCAATACAAACCCAAGTCGTTCTTTGAAACTAGTCCTTTCAGAAGGCTGCAATACATAGTCATTGTAATCATGGTTTGAGGAGTAAGAATTTCTCTTCTGACTTTACTGTGCATCAGCTGTTTGTCTGTGGGAAAATAAGCTTTTGTGCTGTATTGTCCTCACATGCACTATTAAAAGTAAGACTTCTCACCTCCTAAAGTTGTGCAGATTAGCTATAGAACAGTTAGAATATTGTCTGGCACATTAAAATCTCTGTCTAGGTTACTGCTGCTCTATCATATTACTATTATTTAAAAGGAGGCTAATCCTTGCAGAGCAGCCAGGATTGGACTCAATGCAAAAAGACTGCATATATATATTTTTAAGACAGAATCTTTGTTTGCTGCCAGGCTGGAGTGCAATGGCTCAATCTCGGCTCACTGCGACCCCCAACTCCAGGGTTCAAGCGATTCTCCTGCCTCATTTTCCCAAGTAGCTGGGACTACAGGCATGAGCCACCATGCTCAGTTAATTTTTGCATTTTTAGTAGAGACGGGGTTTTGTCATGTTGACCAAGATGCTCTCCATCTCCTGACCTCGTGATCTGCCCACCTTGGCCTCCCAAAGTGCTGGGATTACAGGCGTGAGCCACCACGTCCAGCCAAATACTCTCTTAAGAGTCTTTTTCAACAACACTGTCCTTCTGTAGACCACCAGGCAAATATGTAAAGCTGGTACATCTTTCATCAAGTTATCAGGGTCCATCCTAATCTTATCTTTGTTCCCATGAGAATTTTTAATCAGCTTTTCTTATTCTCCATAGGCTCCTAAGGTTCAGATTCCCTGGAGACCTAGTCATGGACTTCCCTGGGCCTTTCCTACTGGTGGATTACAGACACATAGTCACCAATGTTAGATAATACCATTATGATGGTTACAGCTAAAAAAGGCACCCTGACCATGAAGACAGCTTTGGATTGCATGCATAATTTCATGAATTTTTAAGTCTTGTTCTAAAATTTATAGCCGCATAAAATTTGAACCACAAAAGAGTTTAAAGTTTTATTCCCATATTATTGTATTTGTTTCAAAGCTGGCCATCTGGGATTCTGCTCCTGCCTAGAAATAATCTCCATTTACCAAATTCCAAGATGAGACATTTGTTAAAACCTTTGCTTGGGCAACCTGAGTCTCAAAATGTGATCTTGCTTTAAATGCTATAATTAAAATGCAATTATTCTGTCTAAAATAGAATATATTAACTAAATTATGAATTTTTGTTTTATACACTACATCCAGGATGAAATCAAAACCCTTTTTAAGCCAAACTCCTTTTTATGTTTATAACTTAAAAAGCATTATTTTCTTTACATTTTGACTTGCTTATGATATATAAATTGATAGGCTGTAATGATGATCATTTCCATTAGTAACTTGGCAAATTATGTCACTTAAAATATTTTGTTAAGTTAGACACAGGTTTTTAAAGTTTACTTGAATTTTTTAAAATGTTCTTTCAGTTCATTCTTTGGTCTCGTGTACAACAAGTGTTAAAGCAGAAGGAAAGTGTAATAGACATGAAAGAACCACCACAGTTATTACCTTTATAGGACACAAGTGAAGGGGATACTCTTCAGTGTGGGCTGCCAAAAAAAAGCCTTAAATGTGCTACCTAAGATACATGTTATGCAAAAGAGTCTGATGAGGCACACACAGTTTTCTTTGCTACGAACTTAAATAGTGGAGCTAGAAAAAGTCTAACTTGCTTTAATAAGTAAAAGCAGATTGTTTGGCATTTGATAATTTTCTTATGTGTGCAGGTCAGGAACAAATTGGTCATGATTAAAAGTACAATTTTCTTGTAACAGGTATAAGATTTTTCAATATTTCATATTTGTTTTCAACCTCCTAGTTGGGCAGTTTGCATGTACTGTGTAGACTCCCTGAAACTATTTCTAAAAGTTATAAGTAACAAAGAAATTAAATGAAGCCAAGTGTCCATCTTTCTGTCTATTTAATTTGTCTGATTTAATTTTATAGAGCACTATTTGGAATACCTGTGTAAACAAATGCTTTTTCTCTATGGATAACCTTCTTTCTGAAGTAGTAAGGAGCTTGTACCACATGTGTAGCAAACAGAGTTGGCTTACTCATGTTATTTATTGGTGTAGGTGTATGTTCTAATTTGATGTGTTCAAATATAATGATTAAGTCACACATGTAAACATCAAGGTAAACTTTTTAAATAATCGTAACATTTGTTTTTGAACAACTACTAAGAACAAGACTAAACGGTAGGTAGGTATTCCTTTCATTCTGGTTTATCACAAAGAGGCTAAGTCCATTGCCAATAGCTAGAAACTGGTAGAACAAAGGACTAAATCCAGAAATACAGCCCTAGAGTCTCCGCTTTTAAGCACCACAAAATAGGTTCCTTCTCAGACATTTGATAGTGCCAATATAAACAGTGCTTTTCTCCCCCTACGACTTGAAGTAAAACCTATTTTGAGCTATTGGGATAGAGAAGACCCCAGCATTATTTTTCAACACACTTTCCCTGTTTAGTATAGCAGAAAAAGGGAATTTATAGAAAATCCTAATAATTCAACAATGCTGCCATATTTTATACAAAGCAGAGCCTTCTATTCACTTCACCATCTAATGAAATAAAATTGACAACTGAAGAGCATAAACTGAGATTAGCTGATAAATAAATAAATCCATTGAAATTTTCCAGCTTGAATAAAGCCATCAATCTCTGAATGTACACTACAATATCTGTAAGGATAAAATAATGGAGTCTTCTCCAACAACCCATTCTCAAGTGAAGATCAGATAATAGATACTGACAATGCTCCCAGGGGACAGGAGTTGGTATAGTCATTGCTGCTGATAGAGAAAATTATTCCCGTTACAAGAAAGTCAATCAACAAACTAAATATCAGTGAGATTTGTTGTTTTTTGTGTTCATAACATAGAGCGTGTGGACTTTTTCATTTTGACTAAAGCGCTATTGCTATTTAAAATAGTATTTGTAAAAAATTAAACCTTTAGAATTTTTTGCTTGTACTTTTTTTAAATGGTCATGGATAGTTTAATACATAAGAATGATGTGATACGCTAAAATTTAAAGTTGGTTTTTCAGACGAAAAAGGCTACTCCCATATCTAATGCATCAATTTTGACATTTAAAATAAAAACCATTAAGTAATGCAATGTACTGTTCCTTAATTTAAAGGATATTTTTTGCAGTCATTATTTAAAATATTTATTTACTTATTTATTTAGACATTTTTCTTTTTATTATTGTAATTCTACTTTAAGTTCTGGGATACATGTGCAGAGTGTCCAGGTTTGTTACATACGTATAAACATGCTATGGTGGTTTGCCGAATCCATCACGTAGTCACCTACATTAGGTATTTCTCCTAATGCTATTCCTCTTCTAGCCCTCTAATCTCTGCTATCTCTCCCCTGCCCCCCACCCCCCAACAGGTCCCAGTGTGTGATGTTTCCCTCCCTATGTCCATGTGTTTTCATTGCTCAACACCTACTAATGAGTGAGAACATGTGGTGTTTGGTTTTCTGTTATTGTATCAGTTTGCTGAGAATGATGGTTTCCAGCTTCATCCATCTCCCTGCAAAGGATATGAACTCATTCTTTTTTATGGCTTCATAGTTTTCCATGGTGTATATGTGCCATATATTTGTTATACAGTCTATCATTTCAGGGCATTTGGATTGCTTCCAAGTCTTTGCTATCAAAAAAGAGCCCACATGGCCAAGACAATACTAAGCAAAAAATAAAAATAAATAATTAAAATAAAAAAATAAATAAAAAAGGTGGAGGCATCACGCTACCTGACTTCAAATTATACTACAAGGCTACAGTAATCAAAACAGCATAGTACTAGCACCAAAACAGAGATATAGACCAATGAAACAATACAGTCTTAAAAAGTGACACCACACATCTACAACCATCTGATCTTTGACAAACGTGACAAAAACAAGCAATGCGGAAAGGATTCACTATTTAATAAATGGGTGTTGGGAAAACTGGCTAGCCATATGCAGAAAGCTGAAACTGGATCTCTTCCTTACACCTTATACAAAAATTAACTCCAGATGGATTAAAGATTTAAATATAAGACCTAACACCATAGAAATCATATATATATATATATATATATATATATATATATATATATATATATGAAAACAACTAGACAATACCATTCAGGACACAGGCATGGGCAAGGACTTCATGACTAAAACACCAAAAGCAAGGGCAACAAAAACCAAAACAGACAAATGGGATCTAATTAATCTAAAGAGCTTCTGCAGAGCAAAAGAAATTATCATTAGAGTGAACTGGCAACCCACAGAATGGGGGAAAAAATTGCAATCCCTAATATCCAGAATCTACAAATAAACAAATTTACAAGATAAAAACAAATAACTCCATCAAAAAGTAGGTGAAGGATATGAACAAACACTTTTCAAAAGAAGACATTTATGCAGCCAACAAACATATGAAAAAAAAAGCCATCATCACTGTCATTAGAGAAACGCAAATCAAAACCACATTGAGATACCATCTCATGCTGGTTAGAATGGTGATCATTAAAAAATCAGGAGACAATAGATGCTGGCTGGTGGACGTGTCAATTAGTTCAACCATTGTGGAAGGCAATGTGGTCATTCCTCAAGAATCTAGAACTTTAAATACCACATGATTTAGTAATCCATTACTGAGTGTATACCCAAAGGATTATAAATCATTGTATTATAAAGGGACATGCACACGTTTGTTTACTCAGGCATTGTACGTGCACTTTTAATATTAACCTTTAATTAGAGCTTGTGTTCTGTATCATCCTATTCTCTATCAATGCCAAATTATAAAAGAATTGAAGGCATTTTGAAATAATTTACATAATCTTCAAATTGAAAATATAATATTTGACATATCCACAGAAATATTTTCAGAATTTTCAGCAATTTTATTATTCAATAATTAACCAATCTAATTCAATGTTATAAAGCACTCTTTAAAATCTCTGTGCAGCCATATGGTTTTTCCCTATACATAATCCTCTCTCTGATAGTAGGAGCTTGTGCCACATTTATAGAGTATATAGCTGCCCTATTCATGGCATTTATTGGACTAGGTTCTGTGGGAAAGACAGAGTTTACAGGAAGGACATGGTTCTATTATTAAGGCAAGCTCCATTAATTTTCAAATAACAGAATTATTTTATTGAAATATAAAATATATTCACATATATTTAATCTGATAACAGATTAAATAATTTTTAGTAAAAACAAAAAGATTAAAAAGAAAAAATAAATTGTACAGAAACAAATCTACAAAATCAATAAAAACACATATTATCAGTAACACTTATGCAAGTTGTAAGTATAGTCTGTCAAAAAAATTTCTTAGACAATAAGTATAAAACAATAAAAAATATTGTACTAATAGGAAAAATGTAAAGTCAAGTATGAAATAAGAAATAGCATTCACCATAAACACTTAAGTATAAACCAACAATCTACAGGAACATTTTATGAATTAGAAATTATAAATCTACAGCAAAAAACTGCACTTAGGGTGAAAATATCATGCTACCTTGGTTGAAATGACTAGTGGTCAATTTAACAAGAGTATGTTTGGGAGAAATAATTTGAGCTCTCTGGGAAATACATTATTCATTATTAATGAACATGCTTGATACAGAATCAAGGCATTATTGATATCTCAACAAGTAGGCAAATCAAAAGATACAAATTCAAAAGATTTCTTTTCAAAGAGAAGAGAATAACGAATGAGTAAAATAATTAAAACATAACCAAAATATTAAGTGAAGACATCCTTCATAATTGAACTCTAAAGAGCATATTCTTTGAAAGCATTTTATGTTTAAAAGTCAATGTTTAGTGATGTAGGACATACACACACACAGTAATTGCTGCCCTTCATTAGATTATAATCAATTTCTATAATTCAGAACAATTTTACATTTAGAAAATAATTCACTTCTAAATGACTATGAAAAACTACCATATTCAAGTTTAGAGTTATTGTTGGTTTGAAATGAAGAACTTGTCAAAGTAAAAAATTATACACACACATATGTATGTACATATTATACGTAACACATATAGTATGTATATATAATATGCATATTATGGATATATAACATGTATCTATCATATATTTATAAAATTGTATGTATATAGTATATTTATATACACACACAGATATACACACATATTCAAACACAAAATAATATATCTCCTATTTTTAAATTCATATCAGTATTCAAATGTTAATTCTTAAGGTAATCTCATCAAGGTAAATAAAACAGTAGCAATTTCATTATTTTCATTCCATATAAGTTCACACTTGGAAAATCCAGTTTATGCTCTTCTGTTCATCCTTTGACTTTAACAACCTTTGGTAACTTGATCATTTCTACCCACAAAGACATACTCTTTCTGTCTAAAACTCAATCAACACTCATGCCTCAATATCAAATGTTCTCAAAATCAATGTATCTAAAACTTATCTCATCCTTATCCCTATCTTTCTGGTTACTTTTCTAATTATCCTGTATCTGATAGTCCTCAAAGCCAGAATTCTAATAAACTTGCCTGAACCAGAATATGTATCCTTTCTATTACAACATAAGACAAAGAGGTCCCTCTACCATTTTTGTTACTTAGAAAATATTCATTTTTGTTAATTTGCCAGCATATGTCAGAGAGAGAGAGAGAGAGCGCGCGTGTGTGTGTGTGTGTGTGTGTGTATCTTGACAATGTCTAGAAAATATTTCACTATACTTTGAAAACTGTAGAGGGTTAAGAGGAATTCTAACATCAATTGCTATGGTATATGTGTGTATGTGTGTGTGTGTGTGAGTTAACCTTGACAAATATTACAACCACCTTATATTTTAACTTTCCAAGTTATGTCATGAAAAGGATAAATATGAGAATACTTAAGGGTCAGTTAATCCAAATTAGAAGTTACAGTTGAAATGTACTCTATAGCATTCCTGGTATACAACTTTCAAAATTCAATTTTTAAATATCCATCTTCTTCATTAAGTTATTCATCCTCTTGTTACATAATCTTCATTTAAGAAAGTTATATCCTCTGTTGAAGTAAGGTACGGTTATTTTCATCTACAAATGCTGGTTCTTTTTTGTGAACATTAAAATCAACACATTGAACAATTTCAATAGCTCTTTCCCATGACAGCTTTTCAAATACTTGAGACACCTATCAAGTAATTGCTTAGTCATTCCTTTGTCAAACAATTTCCTCATGTTCAAACATTTCTTATATAACATAATTTTCAGACATACAAAATAGGAAAAATGTTATTATTAGCAAGACTGATGTTTAACTGTAACTTCAATAGAAATTTGTTTAAAGATGACCTTATATCAGACACACAATAAAATTATTATATTTAAAAGTTAGACATGTTTAACTATGCAATTCAATAAATATTGACTTCTGAAAAATACCAGGGAAGAGAAAATTGCTTAGGATAAAAAAAATACACAGGTCTTACCACATAAATTCTTCTAATCTAATGCAGAAAGCAATCTATAATGAATGCTAAAGACTATGATGAAGATAGGCGTAGTATGATTTAGAGACAAAATAAAAAACACAAATGAGTCTGGAGAGAATAATGGAAAGGGATATATCAGCAGATGCTTGACTCATTAACACAGGCTTTCTAGGTTAATGAAGAAATGCGAGTTAAGGGTTGCTTAAGACAACATAATGCCACATTCAAAGATAAGGAAATAAATATGATAGAAAAATATGTTGCAAGAAACTACAGGTACTTTGTGTTGTAAAAGTAAATAGTGTTTTTTTTTTAAATATAAATAGCGAGAAATCATGCCTAAACAGAAGTCAAATAATGAAATACAGGTGTGGTATAATAGAAATCATATGTTAGTAAACTATGAATGGTTATAAAAGGTTATGTAACTGAAAAGAGAAACTATATCATATTTGTGTTTTCTAAATTTTACTCTGAGACTATCTCACAGGATAGGCAGGTTAGTTAGAAGAAACCCACCAGGAGTCATAGAACAAAAATCAAAGACCTCTTGAGATAATTCAGAATAATAAGAATCATAACCAGCATGTAAGTAATGAAAATAGAGAGGACTAAATCTACTCAAGAGATAAGTAAAATTGACAAAATTTGATGAACAATTAGACTGGAAATGTGATGCAGAGGATAATTTCACATGCTCTCATTTGGATGGTTGTGCTTTTCCTTGAAATGGGATATATTATAGGAAGACCAAGTTTACAAGAAAATTGATGAATTACAGCTTAGGTATTTTCTTTATACTAAGGATAAAACCAAGTGTCATTTAAGTCTGGGTACGTGGAGCTGGATATTGAGAGACAGGTCTGGACTAAAAACAAATTTTCTGAATCAGTGCGCAGGCAGGACTTGAAGCCATGAGCGAGCATAAGCTTTTTTCCACCAATAGCTGATGGATGAAGAGAAGCTGAGACTGAAGACACTAGAAAACAGACATTTTTAAATCATCAGAGTAAAAGAAGTCCAGCAAATAGAAGTATCAGAGAAAGAGAGAAACTAGAAAATAATAGGTATTCTGCAATTCAAAGGAGAAGTAAGTTTCAAAAGAAGGACAGACACAGTAAATAATGAATCATCTGTACTGACTAGGGTAAATATTGAAAGACTGGTAATGGTTGTAACCAAAACAATTTTAATGGAATAATATATATTCAGCTTTCAGGCACTATTAAAAATTAAAGTAGTAAAATAAGTATATAATTTTCTTTCAATAAATGTTTTTAAAATTTAAGAAACACAAGTGGTAGGTTAGAGGTACCACCAGAAAAGGGTTCATTTTCTCCAAGGCTCCACAGGGTTGTTTCCACTGAGTAAATCTGTCATGGTTAATGGGTTCATTATCAATCTCTTTTCAAATTAGAAAATAGATTTTTAGATTTAGTAAGGCTAAATTATTCAAACTCCTAACAGGTTGACATATATATGAACACAGTGTATATACATACATACATACATACATACATACATATAAAATGTATTAGTCAGGGTTCTCTAGGGGGATAGAATTAACGGGGTAGATATATTTATATAATAAATGAGAGTTTGTTAAGTATTAACTCACACAGTCACAAGGTCCCATAATAGGCTGTCTGCAAGCTGAGGAGTAAGGCGAGCCAGTCTGAGTACCAAAACTGAGGAACTTGTCTGATGTTCGAGGGAAAGCCTCTAGCACAGGAGAAAGATGTAGACTGGGAGCTAGGCCAGTCTCGTCTTTTCATATCTTTCTGCCTGCTTTTTAAATTCTAGTCACACAGGCAGCTGATTACATTGTGTCCATCCAGATAGATTAAAGATGGGTCTGCCTTTCCCAGCCCACTGACTCAAAAGTTAATCTCCTTTGGCAACACTCTCACAGACACACCCAGGATCAACACTTTGTATTCTTCAATCCAATCAAGTTGACACTCAGTATTAACTATCATATACACATACCAACTAATAGATTAACAATAAACAGTGTCACAAATATGTCATATTTTTCCTGATTCTTCCCCAATTCTGATATCAGTGCCTTCTTCTTTCCCTATTTGTTCCCCCACAAAACCCTGTGCTTTTATCATGTATATGCACTTAGCACAGCTATCATATTTTTTACATTTTTATTTCATTATAGAATATAATAGGCAAACAAAAGAATACAAAAAGTAATGTAGCACACACTTGAATACATGCACTCAGGTTTATCAATTCTAATTTTTAAGCAATGTTGCCTAAGGAAATGAAACATCCATGGCATTTGGACAGAATTTCCTAGTTTTAATGGAGAAATTGACATGGGGAAAATCATGCCTCTCTTACTTCTTTCTGTTTTCTACTTTTTATTGCTATCCAGCCCTCCTGTTTGATAAATCCACTCCAAAGATAGAAGATAGGTAAGTATGACTTGGCTTTAAGAAACAATCATCAATACAAGATGTCTTTGCATGTTTCTGCTATTATCCAGTGTTATTGGTTACATTGTTTCCCCTGCAAAAAATATGTTGAAGTCCTAACCCAGTATGTAAGAATGTAATTTTACTTGAAAGAGAATCACAGTTGATGTAATTAGTTGATTTAAAATGAGGTCATACTGGAATAAGGTGGTCCCTTAATCTTATATGACTAGTATGTCAGCAGGAAATGATGTGAAGACACTAGGAAAGCAGCCATGTGAAACAGGCAGACACTGGAGTGATGCATCTATAAACCAAGAAACCCAAGGATTGCTCCTGCCACCAGAAGCGTGGTGGCTCAAGCCTGTAATCCCAGCACTTTGGGAGGCCGAGGCAGGTGGATCACGAGGTCAAGAGATCGAGACCATCCTGGCCAACATGGTGAAACCCCGTCTCTACTAAAAATACAGAAATTAGCTGGGTGTGGTGGCATGCGCCTGTAGTCCCAGCTACTCAGGAGGCTGAGGCAAGAGAATTGCTTGAACCCAGGTTGTGGAGGTCGCAGTGAGCCAAGATTGTGCCACTGCACTCCAGCCTGGTGCCTGGCGACAGAGTTTCACTCAAAAAAAAAAAAAAAAGAGGCTAAGAAACACCATCTAAGTTTGGTGCCTTTATTACGGCAGCCCTAAGAAACGAATATATTCATTCATTAAAAAGTATTTGCTTAGTTCGATCTGATTTTCAGACATAAAGCAAGGAACTAGAAATAGGAAAACTAGACATAGTTTATATTATTATGATGCTTATAATAAATAAATAAGATGCAAATACTTGTTATTACAAATTTTGGTAAGTACTTTGAAGTGTAAACTCAGATATAATAACAATGGGGGACCTTATTAAGATTGGGTGATCAAAAAATATCTTTGTCAAAAAATACAATAAAGGTTGAGAATGATATCACCTGGAAAAGTGTGAGGGAGATAATATCTGGCTGAAGAATTAGCAATAGTCAGTTGAGCCAGCTGTAGCATACTAAGTAAATATTTGCTGTGACAGGATCATGGCTTTATGAAGCCTCTATTGGTTCCTGTATTAGTTTCTTATTTCTACTTAACAACTTTTCATAAGTTTAGTAGCTTAAAAGAACACAAAATTCATTACCTTACAGTTACAGAGGTCTTGAGCTCTAAATTTAAGGTATCAGCGAAGACTGTGTTTCTTCTGGAAACTTGAGGGGAAAATCTATTTACTTGGCTTTTCCAGATTCTAGAAGTTATATACATTCCATAGCCCCTCGGCCTTTCCTCTATCTTCAAAGCTACCAACATAGTATCTCAAATCAATTTTTTCTTTCTCCTAATTCCCGCTCCCCCATTTGTGTGTCTCTCTCTCTCTCTCATTCTTTCTCCTCCTTCCTTTTCCATCATTCTCACTTAGGCTTCTCACCACATCTCCTTTTCTGACTTTGATCCTCTTGCTTCCCTCTTGAAAGAACTCTTCTTATAGTGGGCCCATCCAGATAATCTAGGATAATCTCCTCATTTTAAGATCCTTAACTAATCATACTTGCCAGGTCTCTTTTGCCATTTAAAGTTACATATTCACAGATTCTTAGGATTATGCTGAAGTCGAAGCTGGAGCAGGAGGGTGAGGGAGCTCTAGTATGTCTATCACAGTTCCTGACTAACTTTCAAACCTGCATGATCGTGAAGGTCTTCCTCCCAGAACCCTCCCTCCCCTTTACTAGTCCTTATATTGAGCGCTGCATATGTCTCTTGTTTGAAATAAAGAACCTTGAATGGCAGAGAGTGGAAGCCAAGGAAAAGTCGAGTAATCAATACAGAAAGTAAAAGAACAAGCTTAATAAATGAATTGTAAAAGTTTATCAGCTAACGTGCAGTACTTCATTGAAGATTTGAAGTTGAAGACACTGATTGTAGAGTGATACCAAACTGACCGGGTGCTTTCATTTTCTTGGAAATATTTTAATGTATTGGTATAGATGTGAAATAAGTGATAGCTATGCTTATTCAGGTTACAATTCTGATATCCCAGTGAACTGAATAGTTGAACTCTCAGAAGAAAACTCTTTCCAAATGTAACAGGATGTCAAGTGCAATTTTTATGGATATTCCAGAATTTTCAAATAAAGTCCATAGCTAGGAATCAAGAGGTTCTTATTAATCCAGAATTAAAAGAAAGTTACAGAAAATTCACTCTCATTGGTTTGATAAAGTACGTACTCTTAGGTGATCTGACCACCTCAAATGAATGGATACTGAATTTAACAGTTATCTCAGTGCACAAACGGGTATTATAAATAATTATAAATATGTGGAATAGTAGAAATCATTGTGATTTTAAAAACTAAAAAATTAAATTGAAAGATGTCATTGACCATACCATAAAAATAGGAAATATCTATCACAGGAAAGAAGAATGGAGTAAAAATAACATAAATGTATTTGGGTTGGACTGTAATTTTCATATTGCTTTCTGTCACTCTGGACTAGTGGGCTGTGCCCTTGAGTACGTATTAGAAAGCCCATCTAATTTATTCCTGGAAAATTCAGGCTCTCTGGCTACACCGATTACTGTTTTTTGGCCCCTCATTCTCGTTGGTCTGCCATATATCTTGCAGTCTCATTTATAATTAGGTATTTAGCTAGATGATTAAAAAAATAATAATAAAACCCACATACACGGACCCTCTCCACAGGACATTACAACTCATTTTGCTCACTCTCTCCAAAGGTTGATCATGTTTAGTTTGAAAGAAATATAGCTAATATTGTGACAGCTCTCTCTGTTTTCCTTATTTTAACGTAATATTTGATAATATAAAAATATTTGGAATTCTTCTTGGCAGAAATCGGTAGTATATGACAAATTAATTCCTTCACTGCATCAGCTAGAAAATAAACAAATAAATAGTAAATATCATATTTTGAAATCGTGTTAGTAACCTGTGGAATTAAAGTACTAAAGCAACTAAAAATCCAGAAATGTTAAAGCTTTTATTTTTCAGATATGAGTAGACAAATACAGAAGTATCTATTAAAAACCAGGCAAGGTCATACTTGAGTCCTGAGTCATATGTTTACAGTTTAGTTTACAGTTGAGAAACTATGTATAAATGGTGGGTAAAACATTGGGAGAAATAGGATATTGTGATTAACAATAGGCAAGAGTTAGAGATGGTTCCTCAAGAGAATAAAGCCAGGTAAATATTATCTATCCAATTGAAATGGATGAAGAATTATAATAATAAACTGAAAATTGAGTCACTTTTAAAAATCAAATTCAAGTTAGACACAATCGTAAGATGTAGTGAGTGTGCATTTTTACAAAACAAAAATTTGTGTATCTAGAGGTAGAATTTGCTTTTTTATAAGAACTTGAGAAAGTCACTTAATTTTTATATGTTTCTTAACTCTAAACATAACTCTACTTCTGATTTGTTGGGATTATATTTTATTTATGAAAGAGATCTAACAATATCTGTCTTATGTTTTACAAGTGTTTTTGTAGACTAAAATAAGATTTTATTTGTAAACGTGTTTGGTTGCTTATCTTGAAAAGCATAATTCATATGCATGACATGTATTCATGAGAAAAAATATAAAAATATATGTAAAATATTAAAGAAAAATTTAACATTTGTAATTTTTACTTTTAGTAATAAGAATAAAACATCATTATGTATGCCTTATTAATAGCATTATTCTAAGTACTTTACATGCTTTATCTCACTTTATGCAGCAAATTCATAAGATATTTTTATTATAATTTCCATATTACATATATGGTTTAAAGAGTAGTACAGGCCGGGTGCAGTAGCTCACACCTGTAATCCCAGCACTTTGGGAGGCCAAGGCAGGCGGATCATAAGGTCAAGAGATTGAGACCATCCCAGTCAAAATGGTGAAACCACCTCTCCACTAAAAGTAAAAAAAAAAAAAATTAGCTGGGTATGGTGGTGCCTGCCTGTAGTCCCAGCTACTCGGGAAGCTAAGGCAGGAGAATTGCTTGAAACCGAAAAAGGGAAGTTGCAGTGAGCCGGGATCATGCCACTGCACTCTAGCATGAGACTCTTGTCTCAAAAAAAAAAAAAAGCAGTACAGAGAACTTAGTAAGATTAAATAAGAAAATGTGACAGAGCTGAAATTGGGACTCAGGTATTCTAAAACCAGAACTCCACTATTTCAGCTATAAAGATGGAGAACAAATAGCTACAAATTTAGGAGGTATTTTTAATTGCATAAATATACTAGGTTTTATTCCAAAAAGGAAATAAACCTGTAACATATGTCTTAACATAGAATAAATTGTGTTTATGAAACAGCATATAAGTACTTTCAGATGAAACCATTATGTATAAAACTGGTTTGTGAGAAAAATTAGATTAACATTTTATGAAGATTTGCTAACGTTTAATAGAGGCATGATGCATCTAACATAATAAAAGTACACAGTAATACATTGAAAAACTTTCTGGATAACTCTGACAAAAAAGTAAATAAAATATTCCCACCATATGTTTCTGCTTTTGCTTCAGTGCTCTAGATAATTAACAAGACACATTTATATAACTTTTGAAATTATTAATTTTTTGCAAATTTGCATGTACTTTAAATAGGCATGCAAATTTCTCATCAAAATACTCTTAGACACACTATATATCAACATAAATGTCATAAGTGAACTATTAAAGACAGTCATTAGATGTTTTCTCTATGATGTGCCTAATAAATTAATGCTGTACTTTTCAAAGCATATAGCCATGACTTGTTATTCTATAAATGATCCAGTCTTGGGAGAATTTTCCTGCTTGCTATGTTGGAATTAGCTGAGGCTTAGCCTTCACGAAGTTGTATCTTGGCACTTAACTGACTGCACACTTTTCCAGGTTGAGGGGTGACTGATTGACCAGAATAGTAAATGTCTTTTCTGGGCAGTAGATTTCCTAGGAGAACCAAAGCAATCATCTGGTCAGCAGCCAATTTAACTAGATCAGAATGGCCACTCAGCAATTTCATCCATGGTTCTTTTGTAAACTTTTCAACTATGTTATAAAACTAAATTGCCTTTCATTGAAGTTGATTTGGTGCACATCATTTTTATAGCCAAGGTGAAATTTTTAAAAATAAAAATCAAATTAGGTCTAAAAAATAACATTAAAAAAATAAACAGGTAATTGATTTTAAAGTGTTTTCCTGGGGGCTTGAATTATAACCTAATTGTCTCCACCCTTTTGTAGAAAGAAACGTAAATTATATGATTAAGGTATCAGAAGAATGGAAGCTGGAATATCCACAACAAAAGTCTTGTAACTGTTCTCATAGCAAATATTTTTTTCTCTCTGGATATGATTGCCAGTGTGGTAATCACTCAGAAATCTGTGTTAGTAATTAGAATGGGTTACAGAGGCAGAGAACACTTTTCTCTGAAGGAAGATGAGCCACAAGATTTCTAAAATGGTTGTGCTGTTAGAAGTTTATCGAATAAGTTTATTGTCAAATGTCATTCTTTTTATTTTCATGCAGTCACTGGCCTATTTACAATTTGCATTCATTATTCAAAGGCTAAATTGTGAAATATTACAAAACATAAGTTACCAAGAAATCTGTGTACTCTTAGGTATTCTTATTTTTTATACACTCATAATCAAATTCATTAACATGGGGATGTATAACCTAATTAAATTGACAGTACATACTAAAATTAATGTACAACTTTACTGGCTTTGAAATCTGTCAACCTTATGCACTGATGTTTGTTTTTACATTTTCACTACAGAATCATAATAATATATTTTTAATAATAAAGTACTATTTGTCAAAATGCTGTAATTTGAAAGCTGAATGAATGTATGTAAAGTCAAGGGGCAAGTCACATTTTTAGTTAGATATCACAAATTGTTAGTGTAACAAAAATGCACTCATCTTTGATTTTCTGCTTATTCTCAATAACTTGTGGGAATATTAAGCAGTACTGATTATAAACAGTCAATGTAAGGAGATTGATTTTAGATTGATGTTTATAAGTAAGAAGTAAGAGGTTTAGACTTAAATTTAACTTTTAAAAGTAACTATTAAAATTGTATATGCAGCCAAAATTTAACCCAAACTCAAAATCAGTTTTCGATCTTTGAATTTACTGTTAAATTTTATTCACGAATAGACAAATGCAAATAACTGGATTTGAACTACACAAAATTATATTACCAAATATAAAATTTGTTTACATATGAAACTTTAAAAATTAATATATTTTTATACATAAGGAGTAGCAAAACTTTGCACAATGGGCAAGTTTTATGAGTTAAAGGCCCAACTGCCCAGTTTTGTTGTTTCAAGTAACGTAACATCCTGAACACCTGTATTACAGTAACTATATTGTCTTTAAATGGCAAACATTTTGAGGGTAGGATCTGTATCAATTATTAAGCTATTGTCTGTCAACGTCAGATCTTTTCCATGCTTTAGTGATGCTATGGCTGGTACCCTGCAAATTACACTTCTCCTGTCTCAGCAACCTTCTAGATAGGTTCTGCAAGCCAGTAACACTATAGGAAGGTAGATGAAGGACGAAGGACACAGTTACCTCACATTTACCTCACGTTTCAGTGGCTAGCTGTCCTAGGAATGGCCCTTCACTCTTGGTCTACTCCCCAGCTTGTTCTGGCACTATCAGAGCTAGCTTCGTAGCACTTCTCAGAAGCATCAGCAGCTGCCACGCAGCCTCCTCTTCTCAGAAGTGTGAGCTCCAGTTCTTTGGGGCCAGTCCTTCATGGTACCAGCAGAAACTGGACTACATGGCCTCCTTAAAAGCCTGAGTTTCAACTCCACAGAAGCATCACCTCCGAAGGGCCTATCTTTTCCTTCTGATTCTTCAGCCCTAGAAGTTGCAGCTACTTCTCATGGTTATTACTTCTTTGTTACTTCAGATTTCCATTTTGCCTTTTCAGCCTCCCAACACCAATGCCCCAACCCTCTAAAGTAAATTCTCTCTACTGAAAAACATCCCAGAGTTTCTATTTTGCTACTAGACTGATTGATACACAGCACATATTTATTCTTATTTATATTGCTTAGGCGTCCTTTCTATCCACCTCAGATAATGAGATAAGGTTTTATATAAAAACCTTTAGGTAGATAGAAAGGGTACCTAAGCAAAACTGAATTCTCATCAGGTTAGTTTTTTTTTTAAACAATTAAATGTCCAAAGAATCAGAACCTATTACTGAGATGAAAATGCTGAAGATTTTTTTTTCACCCTCAATATAAAGTAGACTTCATTTAAGCAAGTATTCTTACAATAAGCTCTCTCTGAAACTTCTCTGTCTAAATTTGCCTCTAACCCAACATATGAGTCCCGTAGTCCTGTTTCTTCCCCTTCTAGCTATGAATTCAACTAAAATGAACTTTCTGACATGATCTGTTTCTGGTTCTAACTACCATGCAGCTTCACAAGCTGTCCAGTCTAAGGGAAAAACACACTTCCACTATTCAGACTTGCCTGTTAAAGACCCAGTGCCACAATTCCCAAAAGACAAGAGAAATATAACATCACAAAAATTAAGAGAATCAGAATGATTCCTTGTAATGTATATATTTAAACTTTAGCAGGATCTATTTCCAGTGTCTTTCATTTGTAGGGAAATTCTTTATCTGTTTGACATTGTTTTAATTTAAATTTTATTTTTAGCCTAAGATTTCAAGTAGACTTTTCTTGAAGAACATTTTGAGGGTTATATAGTCTGCATCAAGTACAACATTTTATCACCTTCACATGCAAATGACAAGTAGTATGAATATAGAATTCTATGTCACAATTCTTTCCTTTGTTGCTCTATAAGCATAATTTTATTACATCATTCAGGAATATATGAGAGAAGTTGAAAAGTGATCCAATTTTTTTCTTTTTAGTATAATATCATTTTTATTTCCTTGAATTACTGTGGATTTCCTTTCTCTATATATGCAGAATTTGAAAACCTTGTTAAAATATTTATTTTACTATGGATTTATTTAGTATAGGTTTTCAGAAACATGATTCAGGTTCTACATTTTCATACTGTGTTTTATTTTTTGTTTTGGTTGTTGCTGTTTCATATTAGTAATGGTTTCTATTGTTATTTCTTAATTATCATTTCTTCTTCATTTATTCCTAGTCTGTTATTTATGTCAGTCATCTTTTCCCTCACTATAAACATTACTTTATTCTTTTATTTAAATTCTTATACTATTTTTCCACATATCTCTTACTACTGCAAAATGATTTTCTATTCCATTTAAACTTCTACCTTATGCTGACATTATTATTTTAATCCATATATTATTCTTCTCTTTACTTGAATTTTTTTTCTGATTTCAAAATATTTTATATTTGGTAAAGCACATCTTTAGTTTTTTTCAGAACACAAAGCATAAATCTAACACATTTTGCTTTTCCCTCCTTTTTTTTTTTTGAAGGGGAAATGCCTTTTATTGAAACATGGACAAAATAACCACTTCCATCAATGAGCACATACAAATAAAGAATTAAAAATATAAAAATATGTATATTTAGTAAATTGTAAAAACCCTAATACAGATTAATGCTGTTTTGGATATAAAATATTAAGGCACAATTTTTGTTGTTATTTGGGGGAAATTTATTTATTTTATTTTTTATTGTACTTTGAGCTCTGGGGTACATGTGCACATCCTGCATCCTGCAGGATTGTTGCATAGGTAATAAAGAGCATTTAGTCCTCAAAAGAAGAAGTCAAATTGTCCCTGTTTGCAGATGACATGATCATATATTTAGAAGACCCCATCATCTCAGCCTAAAACCTCCTTAAGCTGATAAACAACTTCAGCAAAATCTCACAACGCTTGTGATTTTCAGCAATATCACAAGCATTCCTATACACCAACAAAAGACAAAGAGAAAACCAAATCATGAGTGAATCCCATTCACAATTTCTACAAAGAGAATAAAGTAGCTAGGAATACAAATAACAAAGGATGTAAAAGATCTCTTCAAGGAGAACGACAAACCACTGACCAAGGAAATGAGAGAGGACACAAACAGATGGAAAAACATTACATGTTCATGGTTAGGAAGAATCAATATTGTGAAAATGTCCATACTGCCCAAAGTAATTTACAGATTCAGTGCTATCCCCATCAAGCTACCACTGACCTTCTCCACAGAACTAGAAAAAAAAAAAAAAAAAAAAAAAAAACGCTTTAAATTCCATATGGAACCAAAAGAGAGCCTGCATAGCCAAGACAATCCTAAGCCAAAAAAAATACAAAGCGTCATGCTACCTGACTTCAAACTATACTACAAGGCTACAGTAATCAAAACAGCATGGTACTGGTACAAAAACAGAGATATAGACCAACAGAACAGACCAGAGGCCTTGGAAGCAATACCACACATCTACACCTATGTGATCTTTGATAAACCTGACAAAAACAAGCAATGGGGAAAGGATTCCCTGTTTAATAAATGGTGTTTGGAAAACTGGCTAACGATACGCAGGAAGCTGAAACTGAACCACTTCCTGACACCTTACACTAAAATTAACTCCAGACGGATTACAGTTTTAAACACAAGAACTAACACCATAAAAACCCTAGAAGAAAACCTAGGCAACACCATTCAGGACATAAGCACAGGCAAAGACTTCATGACTAAAACACCAAAAACAATGGTGATAAAAGTCAAAATAGACAAATGAGATCTAATTAAACTTAAGAGCTTCTGCACAGCCAAAGTAACAATCATTAGAGTGCTCTCAATAATTAGAGCAACCAACACAGTGGGAAAAAAATTTTTGCAATCTACCCATCTGACAAAGGGCTAATATCCAGAATCTACAAAGAACTAAAGCAGATTTACAAGGAAAAAACAAACAAACACATTCAAAAGTGGGTGAAGGATATGAACAGACATTTTTCAAAAGAAAACATTTATGCAGCCAACAAGCATATGAAAAAAATGCTCGTCATCACTGGTCATTAGAGAAATGGAAATCAAAACCATGTTGAGATATCATCTCACACCAGTTAGAATGGTGATCATTAAAAAAATATGGAGACAACATATACTGGAGAGGATGTGGAGAAAAAGGAACACTTTTACACTGTTGGTGGGAGTTTTTCAACATTTATGGAAGACTGTGTGGCAATTCCTCAAGGATCTGGAAACAGAAATTCCATTTGACCCAGCAATCCCATTACTGGGTACATACCCAAAGGATTATAAATGGTTCCATTATAAAGACACAGGCACATGTATATTTTTTGCATCACTGTTTATGATAGCAAACACCTGGAAACAACCCAAATTCCCATCAATGATAGACTGGACAAAGAAAATGTTGCACATATACACCATGGAATACTATACAGCCATAAGAAACGATGAGTTCCTGTCCTTTGTAGAGACATGGATAAATCTAAAAACCATCATTCTCAGCAAACTGACACAAGAACAGAAAACTAAACACCACATGTTTTCACTCATAGGCAGGTGATGAACATTGAGAACACTTGGGCACAGGGAAGGGAACAACACTCACTGGGCTAGGTGGGGGTGGGCAGTGGAGGGCACAGGAGGGGAGGGACAGCAGGCAGCAGGGAGGATGGGGAGGGATAACACTCGGAGAAATGCCTGATGTAGGAGACGGAGTGGGGAGGGCAGGAAGATGGAGACAGCAAACATTCTGATTTTCTAAAGAAAAGTTAGTTCAAATGGATACCGTTTTCAATTCCTTAATGTTGTTCTCATGTTATGGATATTATGATCTTTTCTAAAACATTATCGTTTTTCCCGCTTTTTGTATATTTATAAACAGAGATGTATTGACTCAACCTATATATCCTATATGTCTTTGACCTAAGTTGTTCTGGAATTGCATTCTGTAAGAGTTTGTTGTAGGTTCCTTCCTGATTTTTTGAAAGTAGTATCTTTGAGTTTTACTACCCAATAAGTAATAAGAATGCTTTACTTATTAACAGAGTTGTATTTATATATTTTAATGGAATAGCCTGGTAGGACAGGGACTGGAGATTAAGAAAGAAAGATGAACGATATTTTTTCAAGGTTAGAGATTTTATCTTTGTGACATAAACATGGAACAAGCATCAGTGGGAAAATACCCGCCTTCCATTCCTAGATTACAGCATTGGGGCATATCTGGCAGCTGGAAAAAATGATACATTATTTAAAAATATTATTCCTCCTGAGTGATGACCTTATTGGATTATATATGACACTGCAAAAATAGGTTTTTGTTTGTCTACTTTCGCTTCAGACTTCAACCTGAAAGTGATGTTTTGCCAACAAGTACATCCTCCTCTCCCCATTGCTTTGTGGTTGGGGTAGAGATGAGGGAGCTAATGGCAGAAACAGAAAGTAGGAATGAGTATGACCAAGAATGAACTTGTAGGGAACCAAACGAAATGAATGACTGACACTTAAAACCAAAATAAATAGCAAAGTCAAATTCATTTCAAGGCTGCCAATGACTACGAAGTTAGGACGTTGCCTGCAATAAAAGTGGTAAAAGTTTGAGAACAAGCAAGGAAGAAGTAGGTTTATGAGACTCTGTGTGAGGAAGCTGAATATAATTTGTCATAAAGGAATGAGAAAGCCTGCAGTTACTCCAGAATGGGTACTTTTATGTTGCTTTATATAAACCAGACAGAAGGGGAGTCAGAGAAAGCTGACCTGATTTTAAGGGCAAGGAGAAGAATGGAGTAACAGACATGATACGCCAGCATTTTAGCAGTTAGTTTTCCTTGAAAACACACAATATTAGCACACCTATGGCACGAGTCAGCTGGCGTCACAGTTTAAGTTTACAGACGAAGGCAAAAGGTTACTTACACATTAGGTAAAGATGGCTAGGTGACTTGACTTCAATAATAAAATATTGTTAATGAAGTCTCTTCAATAATAAAATACTATTAATGAAAATATTAATTAACTTTGCTGTTAGTTTCTCATTCATTTCTATTATTTCCCTGATAAATCCAATGTTAATTGTGATTACACTGAGACCTATTTCTCACACAGAAAACCACAATTTAAATTAATATTTATTTTTCCCTAAAAAAGGTTATGTCTCTTTTCCTGAACAATAGGCTGAGTTTTCATAACACACGATAAAGTTTTCTAAATAAAATGTTTTTTACAGAACTTAAGAAATCAGAAAGGCAAAATATAAATTTAGTTGTTTAAGTGTGGTATTATTACTATTTCCCCATTTGAGATGAAATCCATTAATAATCCCCATCATTATTATTCACAGGACTTTAGTCAGTTGAAACCTCACTGTAAATTCCTGTGGTAAGTAAGATTAAAAGCACAGAATTAGTTCACTAAAGATCATTCTAAAGAGTTTACTTTTGTAAATACAGAGAGCGGAAATTAATGCTAGGGACAAAATTTCATAAGACATTGGCCCAGAAGGAACAAAACATTTAAAAAATGGAACACATAGACAGTTGTTTGTTTAAGCAACAGGGTAACCCTCAGATGGTCATGATTATTTTAGTCTACCAATATAATCTATCAATTTTGGAATAATGGAGTGAAGCAAAGGTCAAATCTGTAAAAGTTGGGCTGAAGGGAGAGGAGTGATGAAGCTATAACAATCCTATTATCCCCCCCTCGACTTTAATTTTATTTTATTGAGCTTAACAATGTGAGGGTGAAAGGGTAACTGCATTCTTTTTTGCCAATACCCATGTAGCTGCAGTCCCCAGAGTATGGCTTTACATTTAAGAACTACAGTAATTGCATTAGTAAAGAAAATGTATTGTCCAAGCTATCATTACCTTCTCATACACATTGCAGACATAAGCTAAAAAGGTTAGAAACTACTCCTTTAACTCTTCCTGATTTTTTGGTTAATTTTTTGCCTATACCTTTTTACTTAACTAAATATTTTATTTCTTTTTTATAGCCTGTTTATCTTGATCAGTTCAGGCTGCTATAACAAAAAAATACAGTCTACATAGCTTTAAACAATAGAAATTTATGTCTCACAGTTCCGGAGACTGAGAAGTCCAAGATCACAGCACCTGCTAATTCAGTGTCTGATAAAGTCTCAATTCCTGGATCCTAGCTAGATGTCTCCTCTCTGTATTTTTACATGGCAGAAAGAAAAAAAGGATTTCTCTGAAATTATATATATATATATATATATATATATATATATATATATATATATATATATATATATTAGGTTATACCAGGTGCAGTGTCTCAAGCCTATAATTTCAGCTACTTGGGAGGCTGAGGCAGGATAATCACTTGAAGCCAGTTTGAGACCAGCCTGGGTAACATCTCAAGATACTCTCTCTTAATTTCTGTTTTTAATCATCAGTGTGGTTTTGCCTGCCTGTAATCCCAGTTACTTGGGAGGCTGAGACAGGAGGATGCTTAAACCCAGGTGTTCAAAGCTGAAGTGAGCTATGATTGAACCACTACACTCTTGCCTGGTCAACACAGACCTCATCTCTTAAAAAAAAAAAAAAAAAGATTCCATCTTATAGACCCATTTTAGATTTAGTAACCACAGGCAAACACCCTATATTCAAACAAGCTTATTTGTCCTTTAAATGTCTACATTTTTAAAGCAACTAGCTGAAAGGATACACATCTCTCAATAAAGCACATTAATGCTAGAAAAAAATACTATCAGCAGATAAGAATGATTGTGCTGATAATAAAAATGATAGCACTGTCACTATCTTGTCAATCATAATAATAAAGAAATTATTAATTCATTCTACCTATGGTGAATGACCTATATTATGCTATTTACATATGTACTTCAATTTAGAAAGTAAAAGTACTTAGTCCTTTTTAAAATAACAAGTCTCAATTAGTAATTGGCACAGAAGAGACAAAATTATACATTACAGGCATTAGATACAGCACTAAGAGACAAAATAAATCACCTCCTAGAAAATTCTGATTGCATTGTTTGTTTATAGAAAATGGTCAAGGCAGGGCATAGCAGCCCAGGCCTCTAATCCTAGCACTTTGGGACGCCAAGGCTGGCAGATCACTTGATCTCAGGAGCTACAGATCAGCCTGTACAACAAAGTGAAACCCTGTGTCTACTGAAAATGCAAAAACTATCCGGGCATTGTGGCACACTCCTGTAATCCCAGCTATTCAGGAGGCTGAGGCAGGAGAATCGCTTGAACCTGGGAGAGAAAGGCTGAAATGAGCCAATAAAGCACCACCGCACTCTAGCCCTAGAGACAGTAAGACTCCATCTCAAAAAAAAAAAAAAAAAAAAAAAAAAGAAGAAGAAAGAATCTTAAATGTATTTCTGATGTGTATTTCACTGTGTGATGCAAGAATACTTGAATTTATAATACTTAAATCATGACCATACCTGTCAAGTGAGAATAAAATTAATATGGCACCTCTATCATTTGATTAGAGGGATTTAAAGAAGGTCCTGACTTTACATCCTTTCTCAGATCAAAATATCTGAATTTCAATCATAATTGATGGATTTGTTCTTCTTTATGATGTTTGTCATCTAGAACCTATATTGAAAGACACATATATATGTATAAATGCAATGTTCTACTGAAGTGAAAATACCTTCCCTCTCCATTTGCTAAGTCAATTTTACTTTTATCCCTAACACATTTTACTACTTCACATTCAATTATGTTAACTTTTGCAACTGCTAAACAAAGGAAAGTGTAGAGATTTACCATGTCTTTTATGCTACTGTAGCCCTGGAACTTAGAACAGTATCTGGCACATAGTATGTGGCGAATATATGTTTGTTATTGAATAAATGGTTATTACAGATAAATATACTTTAAAGCATAGTTTGAAGTAACCTTTAAGGTGTGAGATTATCAAAATTCTAAGCTTTTTCCCTGACTCTTGGTTCTAAAATGTTTCAGTAAACCTGTTTGTAGTATATAAGATAAAAACATATATATCACTTCTGCTTCAACCAAATAACTGATTAATGCTGACTTATAAGTCAACAGTGGCTAATATCGAAGAAGAGTTGGGGAGTTGAGGTGGTACTGGGAAAAGGGAGGTGTTAGTCAAAGGGTACAAAGTTTCAGATAGAGAAAGAGTTTTAGTGATCTACTTTACAGCATGGCGAATTTAGTTAATAATGATGTATTACATACTTCAAAATTGCTAAAAGAGTAGATTTTAAATGTTCTGACTACAAAGAAACAGCAAATATGTAATATGATAGATATGTAAATTTGCCTGATCTCATTATTCCATAATGTATACATGTGTCATAGTATCGCATTGTACTCCTTAAATATATTCAACTATTTGTAAATTAAAAATGAACAGAATAGCACATGAATGGTCATCTACTTTTCAAATTCAACCTTTCTAAAACTAATTCAATTATTTGCAAACATCTCCTTCTCCTCTGTCAAATTTACTTCTATTTGTCCACTTTCCATATCAAAATCTTAGAGTAATACGGAAGAGTCTTTCCACCTCCCGGTTTGAATATAAGTCCTCAATTCCTGTCAACTAGGTCTCCATCATATTTCCTTTTTCTGTGCTGATTTCTGGCCACCATCCTAAATCAGGAGACTTTTTTTTTTTCTCAAATTTTCCATAGTTAGCCAACTGGCATCCCTGTCCCAACTATCACTGCCTTTGAAATTAAAAGATCAATATCACTTTAATACATCATAATCATTCACACACAATTTGTCCCTCAGCCTGGCAGTGAAGTCTCAGAATCTGCCCCAATCAGCCTTTTCCAGTTTACATTCCATTACTCCCACATGGTTCACAAAGTGTTTCAACAATTCCTCAAACATGCCATCACCTTTTCCACCTGTTTATCTTTATTCATAACATTTATTTTTCGTCCTTGCATGCCTACTGACATCCTACCCACTCCCTGAGAGCCACTCAAAGGTCACTTTTTCAGTGATGCCCTGTTACGGTTTTCTAAGCACAACATAATCACCGATTTTCTTCAGCACCTTCAAGCAATTTTATTACAGCACATTTCACACATGCCTTTGAATTGTTATTTATGCTATCTTGCCTCTCCTACTGAACTGTAAGTTATCTATGGACAAACATAGTGCAGTATCAGTAATAGTTGCCCCCAAAATACATTGTACTTCACAGGATGCCAACGTATGTTCGTCAAATAAATGCATGATTGCCATACAATCTACTTATTGAGTTTCTCAAAAGATAGATAACAGAAAACTAAAGAATCAAATAGGTCTGTGAAGACAAAGAGAGAAAGGCGAGGAAAAAGACAGACAATAGAGATTATATGAAAGTGAGTAAGTCGCTTACCCTTTCTGAATGCAGATTATTTTTATGTAAAGAAAAAAGTTGGCCTAGATGATTGCTAAGGTACTCTTAGTACTAACATCCTATAATTTCATGATTCGCTAGAGACTATCACAACTCAGTGCAAACAGTAACACATGCCTCTGGCTCCTGGCTGTGCTGTCCACTTCTTTCAGTCCTCTCCAGCTATGATCCTATGACAGGAAGTCAAAGTGATGAAGTGGTTTAATTCAACATGCAAATTAGTACAGCTCCGAGCCTGAAAGAAATCATGCTGTGGGCAGGTAAAGAAAATTGAAAAGATGATCCACAACTCCACGATGTGTTCGTTTAGAGTAAATAATTTTCTTATATATTAGATACATAACCTTTAGTATCTGAAGTAAAGAAAAATAGGTTAAGAAATTATTTTAATATGTATGCATATATTATATAAATACATTCATATTCCCTTATGTTTTTTATTTATTATTGCCTACTATATACCTTTAAAACAACATGTAATAGTTTCATTCCCAGTTTTCACATACACATTTAAAAGTAATTGGCCTGTGTCATTTTATACGAAAACATAGCTTCATTATATTCAAGGGAAACACCAAGTTGGTGGGGTGGTGCATTGTTACTCTATTTCAATCAGACTCTGATTATTCATCATTCAAAGCATAACAGAATTCCTTAGTAAATAGGCTCGAATAAATCCCCAAACTGCCTTGAGTTTCCTGTGAAAACATTTTAAAACATTTAATGCTGGATATATCAAAATATAAAACAAAGCTCAATGGGCTTAACCATGTTATCTCAGCAGCTCCAACCTTCATTTTTCTACATTTCCTTGTAGATACACACATTTGGAATATATTTTTCTACTTCTGGTTTATGCTTTTTTCATATTAAAGAAGATTATCTTTTATCATTTACTCAGTGGTGTACACCAGGTATCTAGATTTATCCTTGGCTCCTTCTTCTTTCTTAATTCGTACTTATAAGAAATTGATATATCTGACCAATTGTACTTTGTAAACATCTCAAGTTCATCTATATAACTCTTTCTCCTGCTTTTGTTCAATCAGGTTGATATCACCTCTTGCCTAGAACAGTGTACACCAAGCTCTTATTGATCCTGCATCTATATTGAGAAATATTCAGCAACTTCTAAAATGTGTACATTTATTTGTTTCTGAATTATGCAAGAAACTTTGTGCAAACATATGCTTGAGAGTTAGAAAACAGTACAACCAAAAGTAAAAAACAGGAAATTACAAATGAATGGATGGTTCACAGACTGTCTTTCTACACAGGTGCTATTGGTCCTATTTATCCCTAGGGGGCATATGCTTTGGATGGTTCACATACTGTCTTTCTACACAGGTGCTATTGGTCCTGTTTATCCCTCGGGCGCCTATACTTTACTTGGAGAACCTCTATCCCAGGTTCCATTAACAGTTCCTTGCCTGGTTTAAAGCTCTGAGTCTTAACCTCCACAACACAACATTTCTAAAACGTAAGTGTTTTTACATCTTTCCACCATTAAAGCACTTCTATGTCTTTCTTTTTCTCTAAGAATGAGAGATAAACTCTTTAAGAAGCTTCACAAAGCCCCTTTATGATCTATTTTCTTGTTAGCCAGTTTCATTTCTTGTTATTCCTGTCTCACTCTGCTCTTGCCTCTCACAAATATCCACCTTGTCCATGCTGAAGTATTTTCGGAATCAAATGCAGGTGGCCATGCTTTATCTCCTCACTAATACTTTGTCTATCCATTTAATTCTGCTTAGAACATTTTCTTCTTTCTCCTACCCATTGCATCTGATTAAGTCCTACTCAACCTTGGTATGTCATTTTAGATTTTATCTGGAGAATGCCTCTTCTACAGGCTACCACGGTACATAGAATTCATCTTTATCCTATTCCTTGCCAGCAAATTTTAATTGTCAGTTTGCCTTTTACATTGGCTTAATGATTATTACACAATGGGGTAATCTAAATCACTTAGCAACCTTCTTTAAGTCCAATTTTTTCAACCTCATCCAAAGATATTTTGATTCTACCTGTCTAGGATAAAGCTCAGGAATACGCATTTTTAAAGGACCAGGGTAATTCTCATACACGTGTTAGCACTAGAATTGATGCTCATTTATTGCTATATTTTCAGCATTTTGGGGGAGTCTTGGTATATAATAGGTGCTTAATACATATTTTTGAATAAATAAATGAGAGGGATATGATTGATTGAAAAGATAACTGATTTTTTAAGGCAGAGGCAACAGTAAAAGCAAGAAAATGAATGCATAAAATCTCAACATTTTCTGGGAAGCCTTTAAATGTAATTTTTGTCTTTCCCTCTTTCCAAAATGCAAGTCAGTCTTCAGTGACAGAGAAGTAACAAACTTATAATGACTGGGCCAGCTTGATGTTATCCTCCCATCTGTGCAGTAACTAGTGGAGAACCTTCCGATAGAAAAAAAAATATTGTTCATATGGGCTTTGGTAAACGACAATGGAATTGGTTGGGTTAGAGATTGTGGCTGGATAGCAGAGAGGAAGAGGAACAGCTGAAGCCAAAGTATACAGGTTGATTGATTGTATTAAAGGGTTTGGACTTTGTTCTAAATATGCCATTCTGGTCCCTAAGGAATACTGACTTAACTCAGAACACCAGACCCAAACATGGAGTATTAACACACACCAAACCTTCAAAAGCTGACAATCCCTTTCTGCTACCATAGGCTTGATGATCAGTTGCTCCTCCCTGCCCACTCTTGCTTAGAGTTTATAGAAGCTCTGCTGACTTGCAATGTTACCACCACTGCAGACCAAAAGCAAAGAAAAACTTGATTCCTCCCTCAGCCAAGCTGCTGCCTAAATCTTCCAGATCTCCACCGAATTGTTAGGTCCACGTGGCCACTATCTTCTAGGATTTCACACTGATGATTCTCTTGGTATTTCCTGAATCCCAGCTCACTTCTGTCATCCTTACTGAGGTGGGTATTGGTTGGTTGGTTTGGCTACTCTTTTGTTTTAGTTTTAGTTTTTCATTAGCTTTTTGTTCTTGAAATCTGAGAATACAAGTAATACTCTCCTCATCCCCAAATTTGTAAAAAAAAAAAAAAAAAAAAAAAAAGGAAAGACAAACATAAGAGTCCCAATATTAGGTTTATAAGAGCAAGTTTTGAGAATATGGGGCTTAGCTGGAAGTCTCAATAGTAGTTTGTAAGAGCAAGTTTGGACAATATAGAGATTAGATATTCAAGCAAGAGAGCTTGATTACATTTCACCCCAGAATTAACCTTACACCATCTAGTCACACATTGAGCTGGACAACTGCATGTTTCTGCCAAGGACCTGTTCCCTGAAACTTACTATACAGAGGAGCAAAGAAGACCATGACACATCTTCTGTGCACGGAGGAAGATCCCTCAAACAAGAGAGCTGGAGGGCCTGCCTGAGCCACACATGTGCAACTCATTTCCAACCTCAGCACTCAGTGCAGTCAGTCCACTACCTAGGAAGGAGTAAATGAGATGGGTAGAGAGACCAGAATTGTTATTTGGAAAGATGTCCCTCTCTATGGCAACATGAGTCAGGAATCAATCATCTGCCCACAGACCATAACCATTTTAGTAAGTTTTACTTCACTTCTCCACTTTGAGTGTAAACTTTCTTCCCAATTGCTTTCTCAAGTACAATGTACTTCCTTTCTCAGACACATCTGCAGATAATTCATGAGCATGGAATGCATGCTCTCAGTCAACATCCCAAATTCTTATACTCTCTCACCTTCTGGTGGAAATCTCTGCCTTTCAGAGGCTTTTATCACTTGTGTCTATCACCACCGTCTAACTAGTACTTCTCATGGTTATCTCTTTCATTAAGCCAAGTATTTGTGTTTGGCTCTCAGAGTTTTCTCCCCACTTACTCCCAATGAAGTGCTATGAACTGAGTCATTCATTGAATAATTTCTGCACTGTACGTAAACCATTTACACCCTTAGGCCCATTACACACACACCTACGGTTTCAGCTCTAAAATCACAAATTGAGGCATGCCACTCTGCAAATACTTCTCTATACATATACCTACATTGCTTATCCTCATTGGATCTTCCCTCACATTTATCACCACTAAATTTTAAAATCCATGAGGCCCTCTAGCCTTAAATCCCTCTCCATTTCAGTTTAGAAGTAATGTTAGATTATTTCAAACAGTACCCTAAAGATATCCTTAACTTTCTTTACCCACTATCCTCAGGTCTTATCCACTAATGAAAATTCCAAACCCTTGATAAGCTCTTCTCGTCCTTCTATGCCTGTGTTCATATTGATGGTGCAGTTAAGCACATCACACAATTGCAGAAAAGTTCTATAATAAATCCTCTGATAATGATTTTTTTTTTCTGGCCCACAACGTTGGCTGGCAATTAATAGGACTAGGCTTTTAAGTTAATTTACTTCTGAATTAATAATTATTAATAATTATTCAAATTATTCAAAGTTGAATAATTTCTCACCAAGTCAAGGCTCTAAAAATTAACTTCTCTCTCTTTCTGGGTGTGTGTGTACTCATGCATGTAATAGAGAAACAGGAAGATTATTTATACTTTTTTTATTCATAAAATTAGTCATCAAAAGGTGGCATATTTCAGTTGCAAACAAATTCATCATTTGAGACAGACTCTATGTTTCTCAGACAGATACTGCCAGATAGCAATTCTGCACTTAACATGGGCTCAGAGTAATACATATCTGAACTATTGAAGTTGTGTTTACAAATAACTAGCAACAGGACTTCTTTCTAAAGTCTATACATCAATTAAAATGAAGAAAAAATTTTAAAGGTCCAAGCATGATAATAGTATAACCTGTTTCATTATTGGCATTTTTCTTACTTTTTAAAAAATAATTTCTTCCACTCAGATATATTTGCTTACCTAATTTATATTTTAAGGATGCAATTAGACTAATTTATGCATCTTGTAAACTCTAGATGATTTTCTTCTGGATGAGTCTTCTAGATGATATTCTAACACTAGGCCCTGGCTATGTCATTTAAAGTTATAAAATAGTAATTGTATTATATGACAGCCAAAAATGTTCTCCTATTTTTCGAACAAAATAAATCAGAGGTTGGGTATAATTTCTAAAATAAGATATAAAGTAAATGACAGACTTGCAGCCAAAAAACTTTAATCAATTATATAATCATTAAAAAGATTCAATAATTAGCCATATTAATTACCTGCACTATTGTCTTAAAGAAGTCACTTCAACTCTGAGCCTTAGTCATTCATATTAAAATGGTGCTATTGATACTTTATAAAATTATTATAAGAATTAAATGAATTAACATGTATGAATGCATCCTCTTTGTAAACTCTAAAGCTCTTCAGAAAACTGTGTTTTATTAATACCACACAAGAACAGCATATATAAATATTTTCTGTATGTGAGTATATAAAGGTATGTGTATATAACTTGTTGATTCATAACAGAAAAATCACTGGTGTTAGTATGATTTGGGGAATTATTTTTTTTAGACTATAAATACTAAATTTTCTCATGAAACCAAGATGACAGAAGAAAATATATGTCAAAGATTGCTATAATTTATTACATGTAAAAAGTTGACAAATACACCACAGCCAGGAGACACGATTAACCATAAGATAAACCCAAAACAGGCCAGGATGAAAGGTATCAAAAGCTTCTATTTGGAGGGCTAACCTGAAATATTTGGTTCTTTGAAACCAAAACAATTATGGGTCTATATCAATTTGGAGAATTAGAAAAACAAATAGTGGAAGAAAAGTTAATCCCCAGGTTATATCTAGCTATTTCTAAATAATATAATCAAAAGTAACATTTCCTGTTATCTTTGATATTGGGGTGGAAGTGAGTTAGGAACGACAACTTATGCTTTCATCAGAATCTGTTAAAAGGAATCAATTTCTTTGAACAGGCTTTAACAATCTACTCAACTGGAAAAATATGAATAAAATACGATTTAGATTATTATGTTTGTTGGCAATAAAAGAGAGCTAATACATTTCTACTTATCTCATTTTTATATAGATAATATTAGTATGTGTGAAAACCTATGTAAACTACAGAACAATTATTAAAAGCCAAAATAAATAGAAAGTTACATGAAAATAAGAAAGTACATAGAAAATAATATACCAACATAAATTAAGGATTGTAAAACTTGAGAGGACATTATAATTGCCTTTAAAAAATTATTTTGCTTTACTTAAAGAGACGATGATTCAACAGATCAAAGTTATGGTGCAGAAAGTTTGTCAAGGTATATTTCTTTCTCTAGTACCTCAAATGATTTCAGTAAAGTTGGTTCCTGGATAATGTTTACAAATAACACTCTGAACCATAGACTTGTTAAAAGGGTCATAACATAACATAACTCTTAAAGCAGTCATAACTAACTCTTATCTCTCTGGTATGTGCAAAAAAGATTGTAAATAACCAAGATTGTAAATAACTTAATTAGAAAATTACAACATACAATGAGGCTGTATTTCAATATGATATTTTTTACAGTAAAATAATCTATCATCAATATCATCATTTTAATTTGCAAAAATATTTAATTTTACTTGTTGCAAACATATTTATGGATATAATTACATATATTTATAAATAAATACATCAGTTAAATATAGACTGTATATCTTCATCATTTGTTAAGCACCTGCAATGTAATTAGTACTTACAAGAAACAACAAATACTACTAACTTTTATATTTTCATCATCTACTATGTATGAACCAGAACTTATGGTTTCTTTTATTTCTTTTTAATTAATTTAATAATTGCATGTATTTAAATACATGTAAATTATGTCTCAAAAATGATATTTAAATACATGTAAATACATTGCCGAGTTTAAGGAAACAATTCTATGTGTTTTGACAAATGTATATTATCATGTAATCATTATCACAATCAAGATATAGAACATTGCTATCAGACTTAAAAATATTTATCATGCCTCTGGTAACCATTGTTTTCCCCTAATCTGGTTTATCAACTGCTGCTTAGTACTAGGTACTAAGGCTTAGTACCCCAGTGATAAAATAATCTGTACAACAAACGCCCATGACACAAGCTTACCCATATAACAAACCTGCACATGTATCGCAAACTGAAAGTTAAAATAAAACTGAAAATAGAAAAAAGCTTAGAGAAAGAAAAGAAAAAGAATTCCACATAAATAGAATCATAAAGTCCATAGATGATTGCGCCTGGCTTCATTCACTTACACTGCTTTTGATATTCATCTATGTTGCATCGGTAGTTTGTTCCTGAGTATTATTCCTTTGTATGGGAATACCTATATTTCTTAATAAATTAACATGTTAATTGACATTCACTTACCCGATTGGCAGTATCCATTCACTTGTTTATTGGTTGTCAGTTTTAACTTGTTATATATATATAGCTGCTATAATCACTGAAGTACAGTTCTTCGTAAGAATATTTCTTTTTTTTTCCTTTATGTAAATACTTAGAGAATTAATAGTCCTGGCAGGGATATGTGCATCACTGTTCTGTTCAGCTGAACCCTCAGCTGCAGCTGACCCAGAAGTGGCTGCAGCGGAGTTCCCCCAAGGGACTACACCAAAGTGCCCACAGATGGAGCCAGTTAGGATTCCAAAGAATGAAGCACTAAATAACAAATTCAAAGCATTTATTAGGGGAACTTACTTACGGAGGGGCTACAGCAAAATTACCACAGACCATAAGTAAGGTGTTCTACCCAGATATGTCCATGTGGATTGGGTGATAAAGTTTATATGAGGATTTAAATTATTTGGCTCATGGCTGGGGCTACTTTTTACATGCAAAAACCTAACAATTATCAGTGCCTGAGAATGTTCAGGAACTTCAACTTGTGTTCAAGCCTGCAAGAAATAAGCATTTTAAAACTGCATGAAGTCCAAATTGTCAGTTTTTCTCTTAATCGCTAATGCTTGTTGTATTGTACATAAGAAATTATTGCCTAGCTCAATATTTTTGATTTATTTGTGTAAACATCAAGCTGAATAATTTCCTTATTCAAATGTTTCATCACAAATTGTGGAAATATTATATCTTTTTCTCATATGTAATTCTTGGTTGACTTCTAAAAAATTAATCTATTATTACTTTAAATATATATTGTCATAGAAAATGTAAAGTTAACATGCTTAAAACTATAATGATGTTGAAGTTTGAGCATTCTTGAAAAATTAGAAATATGAGAAGAAAACCACAGAAAACTAGAGGGTAGTCAAAATATAAGCTATCGAAAACAATGAGTTACGTAACATTTAGCAGAATTACAATTATTTGTACATTTTACATCAAAGATTCATGATACCGGGAGAAAAATCAAGCCCCTATTAGAATAGTGAGAGATGAATTCCTTTATTTCTTTTAACATTTTCAACTCGCTTTGAAATCGACACACAACTTTTAAGTTTATACCACAGATTTAAAACTTATAAGTAAAATAAAAGAAAAATGATCATGCCTACTGCATGATACTCTTTTACACTTTTCAAAGGCTGAAACAAAGTACTAGCAATCACTCTGCAGGGAGAAGCTACCGAATTTCATGATTCTCTGATGGCATCATCATCCAATAGTGTACAATTAACCAGGAAGTTCCACGTTAACCAGTTACTTTCAAACCATTAATCTAAGTAAAAATTTAATTTTACATAAATGTCTCTTTCAAGAGAGCATAATGAAATGAACAGTGGTTGCTAAAATAACACAAAGCTATCTCCCAAGCATACATTATTTCAAACCTGTTATTCAAGTTATCCTCATCCTCATTAATAAACACTAACTCACAATTTTGTGTAGCATCCATAATACAAATTTTAAAAATATAAACCAACAGCAGTGTCTGTTTAATGTTATTTGCATATTATAAATGTGAAGTTTCTTACCGATGCTGTCTTCCAAGCAAGATGACATTGTACATACAGGGCTTTAATGATGTCCCTTTCAATTTTTAATTAAAATATTCAATCAAATGGAAAAATTGTGCATTTTTTCTAAATATATGAAATTGAAGCTCACAAGAGGTTGAGCAGGAAAAACAGAGTCTACAGTCATTAGCATATTAATAGAACTGAGAGCAAGGAAGTGGATAAATGAAGAGATATGAATTGGTTCAGAGACGTCAAGTTAAGATAAGTGTCTACTGGATTTTGCAACAATAATTTTAGAGGTGACATTGCAAAAACAATTTAGTAAAAGGGTAAGTGCAAAAGAAATGAAGGAGTATTAGAGTGGAGTAGAATGGCTGTAAAGGAAAAGTGAGCTTATAAAGTAGAAGAAATAAGTAGAGGGATTACTGAAATAAATTTATTTTTTTAAACTTATTTTTGAGGACAAGGAAATCTTGAACAAGTTTGCTGAAAAAGTTAGGTATTTCATTAGTGTATAAAATATGGAGAGAAAGTTGAAGCAAAACAAACGCAGAGGCATTTTGGATGGAAATTCCTAAATAAACATAAAGAGGAGATAAAAATTTCGGTTAAGAATATAGAAATTACAAATATATAAGAGGAAGGTCAAAATAGTATGACTACTTTTGGGCTAGTGAACATAACCTCAAAATATTTATTACACAAATATTTGGAAGTATCAGGAAAATTAGTGGAAATCTTATAGTAGAATATTGTAAAATATTTCTATCATCCTGAAGCAATCAAATAGATGAAATAATTTAAATACCAAGAAAATCTGAAAATAGAATAAATAAATGTTGTTTAAGGAAAAATGATTGAATTCTCTCCTCTAAGTCTTCTGTTCACAGCATTATGCAATATTAGACTATTAGTGTTTTGTTAAACTGAAGATCTCTGAATGCTCTGTTTTCTAACAGCAGAAAGGGATAACAAACTCTCTTGATTTAGCCTCTCACTGTATGGTCTCGTCTATTCTCATAGCTTCAAATACTTTCTATGTGACTAAGGTCTGACAATTTTGTGTTCAAATCTGGAAGACATCTCTTATCAATTCTCCCATTCCTTCCATGTTTTTCCTATCACTAAATCTTCAAAATTCTACTTTAGATATAAAGTTGACCCTTGAACAACATGGGTTTGAACTGCATAAGTCCATTTACATGTAGATGTTTTTCAACAATCATCTTAATAATGTCTTGGGATATTTGAAACAGTATGAAAAACTCACAGATGAACCACGTAGCTTATGAGTATGGAAAAAAATATGAAAAAGTTAGGTATTTCATTAGTGTATAAAATATAGATATTACTCTATCATGTACTACCATAAAATATACAAAAATCTATTATAAAATTAAAATTTATCAAAACTTATCCACACAAACACAGATACTACATAAAACATTTGTAGTCCAGAGAAATGTAAACAATTATAAAGATATAGTAGTAAATCATAGTATATAGAATTAATTGTAGTATATCCTTTACTACTATAATAATTTTATAGCCTCCTGTTGCTATTACAGTGAGCTTGAGTGCTCTTTGTTCTTAAAATGTGTTGTGATACTAATCATCTCCTCAGGAGCACTTTGTCCAGTAAACTGTGTTTCAAAGTAAAAAGGAGTATCTTGTGGTTCTTGAGTATTTTTCATTATGTTTAATGCAAAACTGCCGGAAGTGCTCTTAAGAAGCCAAGAAAGTCAGAATGCTGCATTTTTTTCCATTGAATTGCTTGATGTGACTGTAGATTGGGGTCTTCTGCAGCAATTGTCCACCGTTTTAAGAAAAATGAATAAATGCATTCATTCAGTTTATCTGTAATTTACTCAGTGTAAGGACTATTATAAGAAAAGAAAAAAAAAAATTGAAGCTTTTACAGCAATGCCAGCAGTCACAAAACCCTTACACTTACTGCCAGATAAATTTTTATCTCATGTTGAAAATATAGCTTTTATGTGCATGCAGGAGTTCTATAAAGACATACCTAGAGCCTCTAATGAAATTCAGGGAAAAAAGTGAAGTCATTAAATGAGAACTTAAAGGAAAAGAAAGGTGAAGGATCTAAAGCTGGAGAATTTAATGCCAGTAAGGGATGGCTTGATAATTTTAGGAAGAGGTTTGACTTAAAAAAAAAATGTCAAGATAATTAGAGAAATCACTTCTGCTAATCAAAAGGATGCAGACAACTTCCCAGACACCATTCAGAAAATTATCGAGGAGAAAGGATGTGTCCCTAAATAGACTTTTTTTCCTTCAGGTTTTTGTTTTTTGGTAATGAAAAAAACACCTTTTTCTGAGGGGAAAAAATGCAATAAATGGCATGTATTAATAAGGAGCATAAATGAGCACTATGATTAAAGGCAGGAACGGATAGGCTAGCTCTACTGTTTTGTGAAAATGCAATTGTGTTTGTGATCAGGACTGCCCTTATCTATAAAGCTGCTAACCTCTAGACCTTGAAAGCTACCAGTTTTTTTGTTTACACAACAAGAAGGCCTAGACAATGAGAAAATAACATTCCTCTTTGATCAGTCCTATTGATGATTTCTCCCTGAAATCAGGAATTACCTTGCAAGTAGGAAACTACTTTTAAAAGTTCTTTTCACTTTGGACAATGACCCTGGCCAACCAGAACCCCTTGAGTTCAACAGCAAGGCATCAGAATAGTTTACTTGTCCCCAAGCACAATGTCTGTAATTCAGCCTCCAGAAGAGGAGGGTCATAGAATTTTTAAGGCTTATTAAACACATGGTTCTAAGAAAAGAATTGGCAATGTAATGAAAGAGGACCCCAGTAGAGGGAACATTGTGAAAATCTGGAAGGATTACACCATTAAAGATTTCATCATTGTTATAGAAAAATCCATCCAAACCATTCAGCTTGAAACAGTAAATTTCTGCTGGAGAAAACTGTCTAAATGTTGTGCTTTACTTCACAGAATTTACAACAACACTAATCAAGGAAAGAGATTATGGATATGGAAAAAAAAAATAAAGCAGCACCAAGAAGTGGTAGGGGTGGGTGAAGGGCAATATGTGAATACTGGAGTAATTCAAGAGCTCTTAAACACCACACCAGGGGAATCAACAAAAGACAATTTGATAATGAGTGCTTCTGAACCAGTGCCAGACAAAGAGGAAATAGTTGAGTGACTGCAGTTCCCACTGTTAGATCTGACATACAGAGAAGAGCAATTACAAGTCTTTTAAAAGATGCAAGTGCTGCCCTCACAAATCTATTTTGCAAGGCATTGGTCAAAGGTACACCTTCTGGACCCTTTCAGGTGTGATGGATAAGTCTAAGGTGACTAATCCACTCCACCATCCCAATCTCCCTAAGCCTTTGGACTCCTTTCTCTACATTAAACCAAGGGAGATCAGGCATTTCCAGCTCACTCACAATGGGTCGTCTTTTAATTCCTATTTCATCTAACCAAATAAATAAACTATTAGAACTTTTTTGAACTCTCTGAGCTGCAACATTAAAGGCAGAGTCCCTACTTAGTGGACCCAAATTGATAAATACAGCTTGATCCAACTCTATGCTTCTTCCATCATTATCCCATGCCCTTACTATCCATTCCCATGCCTGTTCTCAGGATTTCTGTTTAAATAAATTAGAAAACTCAAGCAGTTCTTTTCAAGTATAGGTTACCTCCTCATGGGACACACTTTCAACCTCTAGGGGAACACTGGGACTTATAGGTCTACAAGCAAACAGGAATGTTCGGGGTGACTCCTGAGGAGAATCAACATTATTATCTTGCCTGGCAACTTCCTCAGGGAAGCCCATCAGTGTTGCCTCGGGAAGCCTAGGGTTTATCTCCTCTGACAAAAGTAGAAAGGCTGACGACAGCATGGTTGGGGTAGAGAATGTTGCCACTGCTGGGGATGGGGAAGCTGTTTCTTCTGCAAAACAATTTTATTAGAGTTTATAAACTCCATGTCTCCAGCTTCATCATTGTCCTCACACATGTCCCCATCACAAGTTACAGGGTCCCATTTTTTCCAGGCAATGTCCTCACTTTAACAGTAGACACATGGCAAAGCTGTTCATGCACCTTTCCTTTCAGGTCAGTCACTTGCATGATAAGGCCTTGTGTCTGTTTTTCCACAATTCCAGCTCTTTTTCTACAGAATATAAGACTCTCACTCAGGGCAATCTTAGCAGATTGCAGGCTCAGTATCTACTTCTGAAGCTGGAAGTTAGAATCAGCGAGTTCATCATTTACTTTCATCACTTTGTTCACTGAACTTAGGAGCAACCAACCAGTTTCATTATGTTCCTTGGTTCTCCACATATGGTCAAAAATATTATGTATAGAGTCCCTAAATTCTTTACCTCTCATGAGCTATAAATCAGAAATGTCAAATGCAGTTATTTCACATAACTCTCTAAACAGTTCACAGCAAGAACCATCAGTCTCCTACATACTATTAGACGTAGAGTCCTTAGCATTTCGGAATATAATAGTATTAAGCAGACAACTCCAAAAACCCTGAAACCAATAAAAGAACTCCATCCTTAATATTCTATTCCTCTAGAACCACTCCCGGTACCAAAATCTCTGTTAGTCAGGTTCTTTAGAGGGACACAACTAGTAGGAGGAGTTATATATGCACACACACACACACACACACACATAAGTATATTTATATATACCCTTATATGTATATTATACATAAAATACTACCTGATAAACTTACATATTTACACACACACACACATGTCCTTTATCTATATATGGGAGTTTATTTGTACAATATATATACATTTATTTATATTTATTTCTAATATATATTTATATTATATGTTTATTTCTAATATATATTTATATTTATATTTATATATACAAAGGGGACTTTGTTAAGTAGTATTAACACACAGGATCACAAGGTTTCACAACAGGCCATCTGCCAGCTGAGGAGCGAGAAAAGCCAGTCTGAGCATAAAACCAAAGAACTTGGAGTCCAACATTTGAGGACAGAAAACATCAGGCACAGGAGAAAGATGTAGGCTGAGAGGCTAGGCCAGTCTCTCTTCTCACTTTTTTTTTTTCCCTGCTTATATTCTAGCCATGTTGGCAGCTGATTAGAGTGTATCCACCCAGTTTAAGGGTGGGTCTGCCTTCCCCAGCCCACGGACTCAAATGTTAATCTCCTTTGGCAACACCCTCACAGACACACCCAGCATCCATATTTTGCATCCTTCAATCCAATAAAATTGACATTCAGTATTAAACATCACATGATCTGAGCTCAATTTTTCTAATTACCTGCATATGAGGTAGGGTTTGGAAAGAGCAGAGGGAATGGTAACAGGGAAACCTGATACCATTTGAAGCCTTGTTTGTTTTTAAGTACTAAGCTAGAGCTTATATGATTCTTAAAAATGTCCACCAGACAGCTTCACTCACTGGGTTTCTACACCGGGTTCAGGAAATGAAAGATTTTTAGATGATCTGAATAGCTACAGCACAGACTTAGAGGGACTTTGATGGAAGCAGTCCACCTTAGTGCAAAAGTTCTTAATGCGGCTCAGATGTACATACTCTTGATCCTTCTACTTCAGGCTCTGGTTCTATTTATTGTTTTTCTTTCTTTCATTATAACATTCAATTTTATGTTCTCTTTCTTATTTTCCAACACCAGAAAAAGTTATTGCCCTTTTTTATTCTTTATTGATTTCAGTGATAATTTGGGGTGAAGGGCAATTAAATGTGTTAGCAAAAATGACAGTCTTGACCCAGACACATCTAGAACCTTTTTAAAATAAGTTTTATGAACATTACGTTTTGTATATTTACTACTTTATTACATTACCATTTTATTCCTCAAGAAATGATTTTTAATGCCTTTATAACATTCCAATATTGGAAATATGATTTAACAATCTCCATGTTGCTTTTCAAGTTGTTTCCCATTTTGTACTATTATAAATAATTCAGCCGTGGATATAGTTATACATAAGTATTTGTCTATCTCTCTGTTTCCTTAGGATCTATTTCTAAAATTAGGATTACTATGTCAATGGCACTTAATACATATTACCAAATGGCTTTTCAGAGAATTGGCATTCATTTAAAACTTAACTTCTCGGGTGTGCCAGGATTAGTACAATTCACACAATCATTTACATTACCATGAATTTTTATATTATTAACTTTTCTTTACACTTTCAGGGATTATTTGGTTATGCCTTTAAGCCTTCTTCCCTTATTAACTTGAAGCAGTACTTCATGTTAAATACAGTAATCATTTTTGTCTTCTTTGTCTATCTTGTTATATTTATAATGTTTATAATGATTACTTATAAAGAGAATGTTTATATTTTAAAATTTAGTGTTAATCTTTTTACTTGAGATTTCTTCTATTAAAACTACTTTGAGACATTTTGTATATTAATGAGCACATTTTTACAATTTTTTGAAATTTTAGATTTTCTTTTGGCTCATTCGTACATCAGTATGGTATTAGGGTCCTCCACAGACATGGAACCAACGGGATGTGTATATGAACACACAGATGCAAAGAAAGAGAGAGCATGACAGCATGCGTGAGACAGAGAGAGAAGCTATGTAAGGATCTGGCTCATGCAATTGTGGAGTGTGGCAATTCTGAAATTTAAAAAGCTGGCTGGCAGGCTAGAAATTCAGGTAAGTGTTAAAATAGTATTGAGTTAGAAATCTGTCTATAAGGCTGGCCAGCAAGCTGAAAACTCAAACAGAGAGTCTATGTTTCCGGCTTGAGGCAAAATTACTTCTTTGAGAAATCTGGGCCCACTTAACATTATAGGGAGTAATCTGTTTTATCTGTTTTACTTAAAGTGAAATGATTGCAAGTGTAAATCACATCTATGGGTGCATTCACAACAACACTCAGACTAGTGTTTGACCAAACAACTGGGCACCAAGGTCTAGCCAAGTCAGTGCATAAAGTTACGTATTATAAGAAATTTGTGTTATAAATTTGTATTATAACTCATCTCAACCTACTCTCATCTTATACTATTTTTAGGTCACCTATTAAGTTTCTACATACTCTAGTGTTTAACTTTTTTGGTCCTATTTTTCAAAATATGTTGGTATTTTATAAATGGGCACAGTTGTTATGAATTCAATCTTTGTAACACATTTGGATATCTGATTAATCAAGATCCTGTAATGAATCACTCTTTAATTAAAAAGTTCCCTCACCTTCCTGCTATGACTTCCCATTTTACTTAGAGTAAAATCCAAAGTCCTTCCTTTGAACCATAATGCCTTATAAGATAGTGGCCTTAAACTGTCTTTCTGACCTCAATATCTCATTCACTGTGGTTTACCCACAAGATCCTCTATTCCCTGCACATTTCGCCTTTCACTCACTCCATGTCATTCCTAATGATCCACGTGACTATGGCCCTAATTTCATTCAGATCTCTACCCAAATGTCACTTCATCACAGATGCTTTTCCTGACTACTGAATCCAAAAAAAAAAAAAAAAACACTATTGCCCTGTTATCAGTTATCAGTTAGTGCTCAGCCCCACTTTCACTAATACTTACTTTCTTCTTAATCACTGCAGCTGGCTCTCTCCAACCTACATTTCTCAGTCTCTCTTCCCAGCTAGGTTTCAAGTTGTTTTTTCCCAAAGGGAGAAACACTGGTTTCTTCTAACCAATGTTCCATTAGAAGGTGGGAAGAAGGTTGAAACCATTGTGCTTCTGATGGCACCTTTGGTGGCAGCAGTAGGCACAGTAACATCAGCAGCCACTGCTCATTAGCTGTTGACAGAGTCTAACAGCAGGCAGCTCTGTGATTTTAGCAGTGCTGGTAACACAAGCTTCAGTGCATTAGCAGCAATGGCTGGCAGATTCAGCAACTGCAGCAGTGATGAACTGGTGATCCTATCCGACATTTTCTCTAATGAATGTGGCTCACACTCTCCAGCCCAAGGATGAGAGCAGCTGTGTTTTCTCAGGGAAACATTCTCTTTTCAATTTGCATCTCCACCCCACAACAACAGTAACTATTTAATTTATGTTAAATATATCTTTCTTCTTTTGTAAACCAGCCCAGGATTGGTAGGATCTTCCTAATTATTCCAAGGAATTTTCCTAAAATAATTTTTTTTTCTCTTTGGTTTCTGCAGATTTTCCAAAGGTTTTGTATTTCCTGAATTAATTCATCCTCTATTTAAAATATTAGAGTGACATATATTTTTCTGATTGGATATTTACCTGATATAATCCCCTGTCCTTCTTTGCTCAGAGCAAGATGGCTAACTGCCTTTCGAATGCACTGTTGGTAATACAAATGCTTGGATTCTGGCTGGGCATATAATCGCCTGAGTAGAAAATATATTTCATAGACTATATTGCAGCTACTTATGCTCATGTGACTCTATTCAGGGAAAATGGTATGTAACTGAAAGTGATGCATATAACTTGCATCATTTCACTAAAAAGTCATTTCACTATTTTCCTTGCTTTCCAGTGGCTGGAAAATGAAGAAGAATGGAATGACCTTGGAGGTGGTAGAATTTCCTCACCACCGTCAGATCTTCCAACTCTAGAATATTTTGTATGAGAATAACCTTACGTAAACCACTTTACCTTACATAAACCACTATATTTTGGAGGTCTTAAAATTAATAACATAAAAATGATAGCTGTAAGATTATTCTGAACAAAACACCTTATATTAGATAGTATTGTGCTAGCAGTTGTTTTGTGGTTAGATATTACAGTTTGTAAAGTTGGAGATTCTTGTTGTGGCATGACAAAATATTTGGTAAAGAGGGACCTGCAATTACCTGTTACAAAGGCCAAATACCTAAGACTGTTGGATCTTTAATGAAAGCTCTTAGGGGGATACAATAGGGGGACTGGGAGGATATTGTTGTTCAATTAAAAAAAAAAAAAAGAAATTTACACCATCCAGGCCTTGTATTGCCAGAGAAACCAGAAACTTCATCTACAGAACATGTAGTTTTTTGTTTGTTTTTGACTATGTTTTAAGACAAACTTTAGGTGCTCAAGTCTGCCACAGAAAGAAGTGGCTTATAAGGAGTGTATTATCCCCAGCATGGAAACATTTACAACATCCATTCATGAAACATAACAACCACAAAGTGACAGCCAGAAACAAACGTAAGTGTGACTAGATGGACTAACTCAGAAAACTGCTATGCTCTCAGAAAAGGGATTCTTCAAAATTTCCACCCATCAGAATGCCATTCTACTATCGACACTTGGCAGCTGTGTGTTTTTAATTGTTTCCTTTTCAGAAAGGACTGTCATTATATTGGATAAGTACTGTGTGTGTATGTGTGAAGGTTCTTAGCAGAAAAAGAATCAACAGGAGATATATACTGTGTGTGTGTGTGTATATATATATATGTGTGTGTGTGTATATAAGTAGGTTATATATATACATATCATATGTATACATATATATACAGACATTTATTTTAAAGTATTAATTAATTCAATTAATGGAGATTGATAAATCCCACAATCTACCATCTCAACAGGAGACACAAGAAAGCCAGTAGTGTAGTTCAAAGGTCTGAGCACAGGAAAGCCAGTGTTATATGTTTCAATTCAGGTCTGAAAGCCTGAGAACCAGCAGCCCTAAGGGCAGAAGATGTTTCCATTGTGGTAGTCACACAGAGTTAATCCAATCTTCTGTCTTTTTGTTTTTGGCACCCCCTCAAAGTATTGGATGATTCCCACCTATAGTGGGGAAAACCACTGCTTTCTCTAATCCACCAATTCAAATGCTAACCTCTTCTATTATAGAAACACAGTCTCAGACACACCCAGAAGTAATGATTAATGATACCTGGGCATCCCATGGTCCAGTCAACTTGACAAAAAAATTAAACATCATTGTGTGTGTGTGTGTGTGTGTGTGTGTATTTGTGTGTGTGTGTGTGTAAGTGTATGTCTACACACAAGTTCTGAGGAAAGGTAATAACATCTTAACCTATGGGACATCAGAACATGGTTAGCAAAGCAAAACTTGATATGATTGAGAGAACCGTGTTTCACCTGAAGATCATAGACTCTGAGCTGGATTGAGTAAGTAGTAGGGACTTTGCACTGTCTCACTTGGAGAGATGTTAAATCTGTGTTTTATTATTTTTTAATTATTAAAAATATTAATATAAGTTTATGTATAAAATATTTTTAAAACATAAACAATTGATTATGTATACATTATTAGACTGTAAAGTTATAAAATTAAGAAAATGATTGCTATAAAATTTAGAGAAAAATAAGATTGAAGAGGGCCACACAAGGGGCTTTTATTGTACCAGCATTTTTGTACTTCTTACATAGGCATTGAATAGATTCTTGTATATATGACATACTTTCATTAAAATATATGGAAAAGTAGTGATTGATGGGGCTGTCCTCAGTTACAGAGATTTGAAAAGACTCAACAGTAAGACAGCTTTCTCTTTCCTGACAGGTAAAATTTTGGGAAAAATGCAGTTTTTAATGGGCATGTATAGTGCTTCAAAAATATAGTCAGGTTTTTTTTTTTTTAGCCAAAGAAATAAATAATATACATTAGTCTCTCTGTCTTACACTTTCATACATGTTTGTTAAGGTCAAGGCTTTAAACAGCACATTAAGAAGTATTGAGACAAAGTTAAAATATGAAACTGGAGATTGTTATGAGAATAAAAGTCATTTAGAAACTCAGGGGAGGTTTACTTAAAGAATATGGAATGCACAGATATTAAACCAATATTCTGGATTAATCTAGGTGCCACATGAAACTAACATCTAGATGGACAGTTACAGATGTTCTCTTGATCTAGCAATGCTTCAGCAATCTTCAATCTAGGCTGAGAATTATTAATCTTTACATCTCATTTTCAAAAAATGTGTGTTTCTTCTATCTCCATCTACTCCAGATATTCCTCCTGAGCATTCTAATTTGAGCATTCTAGGGAGTTCAGAGCAGCCAGATTATAAGGAAAATCTGTTTTTGTTTTGTTTGTTTGTTTTTAATGCGAGATGGAAGAGGAAAGAAAGAGAGATTCTTCTCAGAAATAGAGGAGCCACCCTCATCACCATTTGACCCTTTAGAGCAATCACTAGAAGGAAAGGAGCTTCTTTACCTTCACTGCATTTTCACCCGTTTGTTACAATGAAAGCTTCATTCACTAGCACCTCTGTGGTACACTACAAAGGTTTCCTTAGCATAGAAAAATACGACGGGAAAAGAGCCAACATTGTCAACTAGACACAGCCAGGAAGAGTATTTCTAACTGAGAGATCAGTGCATCAAAAAGACTGTCACACTGCAAACAGATATTCAGAAGGAAGGCATAGAGAGTAGATGGACGGATGATACACACCTTGGGCTGAATGCAGAGGAAGCTGGAAATACCACGTATGGGACTCATTCCTGATGCCAGCAGCTCCTGGGGAAGTGGTGAGTTAAATAGGTGAGGAGCGGCTCAATCTCACTGTGAACCATCAGAATCCTAGTTGTAAAAGACCCCTTGACCCTCATGGATATTTCAGCTGACAGGGAGAATTGCTTGGAGAGGTAGCAGGTATAGGACTCCAGCCTGTTGAGACCCTGGAGTGTCTGGCACCTGAATTTCTGTTGAGCATGGCCAGGGATGTCCATCCCAAGGCTGGCTATGCTCATCTAGGTGGTTTTGACCTTTATAGACTGTCAAACCTGGAAAAAGCAGGGCTCTCTTGCCTGTAGGACAGGACCAGTCTGATCTAAATGCTCCCCTGTCTTCCAGCCATTCCTGGGTCCCTGCCTGGCCATGCTGTTTGAAGCACAACCTTAAATGCCCAACTGAGGTGCTTTCTAGGGCACCATCATACCTCTTCCACTGGCAGACCACACTTGTTAGAGAGCTTCAGGAGATGAGCTCCCACAGAAGCAAACCCAACCACAATCTTTCTTTTTGCTTTGCTAGAATGCACTTGTCTACAGCCTACTCTCACTGCTTTACTGGTAAGCAAGCAGACTCCACTACCCTGCTGCCACCAGTGTACCTGCACATGAACTTCACTGCTGCTGCCCCACTTACACTGGCACATGCATGCACACACCCTGTCACCCTGCTGCTGCCAGTGCAAGTACACATGCAGGCTTCATTGTACCACCATTGCTACTGCTAGTACATACATATGCATGGACTCCACTGCATCACTGTCACTGACACAGTATACATGTGCAGACACCAACATCCTGTCTCCACCAGTGTGTGTGAACTCTACTGCCCTGTTGACATCACCAGCATAACAGTGTATGTGCACAAACCATGCAGTTCCACTGGTATGCACTCACATGTGTGGACTCCACCACTGGCAAATGTATGAACACAAACCTTGCCACAATGCTACCACCGACAAGACTGCTGTGACCCTGCTGCTGCTGACATGTGTGTGGGTACAGACCTCACTGCTACCACGCTAACAAAACACTTTTGATGGCACCTTCCATTGGAATCTTGTTGCCAGTAGACCAAGAACACCTTGGGTCCTCCAGTACAGCAGGTGTTTAGTCTTGAGAGGCCAGAGAAGAAACCTGTAGATCTGGAATTAGTCCATTAGGACATGCATCCCAGGAGTGCTGATCTGAGCCTTAACTCCCTGAAATCATCCAGAACCAAAACAAGTCAACTAAACACAACTGATACCACAGTCAAACTCTCAAAAGAATAGAAGAATATAAAAGCAAAAAGCCCCATTCAAAGGACAGCAACTTCAATGATTAAAGGGAAATCAAACCACACAAATTAAAAAGAACCAGAACAAGAACTTTGGCAACTCAAAAAGCCAGAGTCTTTTTATATCCAAACAACTGCATTAGATTCATAGCAATGGTTCTTAACTAGGCTGAAATGGATGAAATGACAGAGAATTTGGAATCTGAATAGCAGCAAAGATAACTGATGTATTAGTCCAATCTCACACTGCTATAAATAAATACCTAAAACTGAATAATTTATAAAGGAAAGAGGTTTAAACAGCTCATGGTTCCACAGGCTGTACAGAAAGCATAGCAACTTTTCCTTCTGGGAAGACCTCAGGAAACTTACAATCATAGTGGAAGACATGAAGGGAAAGCAGACACATCTTATGTGGCCTGAGCAGGAGCAAAAGAGAGAACAGGGGAGGTGTGACATATTTTTAAACAAGTAATCTTACGAGAATTCTATCACAAGAATAGCACCAAGGTGATTGTGCTGGAATGCTTATGAAGGGTCCACCCCCATGATCAAATCATCTCCCACCAGGCCCCACTTCAACATTGGGGATTATATTTTGATATGAGATTTGTGTGAGGACACAGATACAAATAATATCATTCTTCCCCTTGACGTTACCAAGTCCTATACCATTTTTACATTGCCAAATTTAACCATGCCTTCACCAACAGTCCCTAAAAGTCTTAGCTCATTTCAACACTAACTCAGAAATCCAAAGACTAAAGTCTCACCTGTGACAAGGCAAGTCTCTCCTACCTATGAGCCTGTAAAATAAAAAACAAGTCTGTTACTTACAGACACAATGAGAGTACAGTCAAAATAATTCCATTGTGTACCCAAAATAACTCCATTGTGAACCCAAAATAACTCCATTGTGAAAGGGAGAAATCAGCCAAAAGAAAGGGGCTACAGATGCTGTGCATGTCCAAAATCAAGAAGGGTAATGATTAAATCTTAAAACTCCAAAATAATCTCCTTTGACTACATGTCTCACATCAAGGGCAGACTGGATGGGCTCCAAAAGCCTTGAACAACTCTGTCCCTATGGCTTTGCAGGGTTCAGCCCCCAATGCTACTCTCAAGGGCTGGCATTGAGTACTTGTGGCTTTTCCAGGTACATAGTGCAAACTGTCAGTGCCTACCATTCTGGGGTCTAGAGGATGGTGGCCCTCTTCTCACAGCTCCACTAAGCAGTAACCTAGTGGGGACTCCAACTCCATATTTCCCCTCTGCAATGCCCTAGTAGAGCTTCTCTGTGAGGTCTCCACCCCTGCAGCAGGCTTCTGTCTTGACATCCAGACTTTTCCATACATCCTCTGAAATCTACACAGAGGCTCCCAAGCCTCAACTCTTGCACTCTGCACCCTGGCAGGCTTAACACCATGTGGAAGTTGCCAAGGCTTATGTCTCTCAGCCGCAATGCAGGGCCTTGGGCCTTTCCCAACTAGCCATTGTTTCTCCTAGGCCTCCAGGCTTGTGATGGGAGAGGCTGTCACAAAACTGCCTTTGAAGCCTTTTTCCCATTGTCTTGGATATCAGCACTTGTCTTCCTTTCAGTTAAGTAAAATTTCTGCATAAAATTGCTCCCCTCAGAATGGACTTTTCTTTTTTTACTACATAGCCCAGCTATAGATGTTTTAAACTTTCATGCTCTGCTTCTCTTTTATATAGAATTTCCAATTTCAGGTCATTTCTCTAATGACACATATGATCATAGGCTACCAGAAGCATCCAAGGTTGTTCTTGACTGCTTTACTGTTTAGAAATTTCCTCTACCAGATACCCTAAATTATCTCTCAAGTTCAAAATTCCACAGATCCCTAGGTCAGGGACGCGGCTCAACAAAGTTTATTGCTAAGGCATAACAAAAGTGAACTTTGCTCTAATTCTCAATAAATTTCTCACTTCTTTCTGAGATCTCCTTAGCCTGAACTTCATTATCTATATCACTACCAACATTTTGGTCATAACCATTAAATCGGTCTCTGGGAAGTTAGAGACATTTCCTCATCTTCCTGTCTTCTTCTGAGCCCTCCACACTTACCTAATCTCTGCCCATTACCCAGTTTTAAAGTTGCTTCCATATTATCAAGTATGCCTCAGTATAAATTTTCTGTATTATTTCTTTTTGTGCTGCTATAAAAAGTTACCTGAGACTAGGTAATTTATAAAGAAAAGAGATTTAACTGGCTCACAGTTCTGAAGCTGTACAGTAAGCATAAAAGCTTCTACTTCTGGGGAAGTTAAAGGAAATGTGCAATCATGGTAGAAGGTGTGAAGTGGAAGCAGGCATGACTTACGTGACCGGAGCAGAAACAACGAGTTGGGGAGGTGCCAAACTTTTAATAACCAGATCATGTGAAAACTCTATCACAAGAATGGCACCAAGGTGATAGTGCTAAACCATTCATGAAGGATCCACCACTCATGATACAATCACCCCTGACCAGGCTCTTTCTCCAACACTGGGGATTATAATTTGACATGAAATTTATGTGTGGATACAGATACAAACCATATAAATTGAGGTTTAAGATACAGTTGAAGCACAATCACAAGAATCTAGTGAATCCAATAAATGAATACAAGAGGCTGAAGGATAAAACAGCCATTGAAAGAAGTAACCAGATTTACCAGACAGAGTAGATGGTGAATTACAAGAATTTCATATTACAATCAGAAATATTAACAGCAGTAATAGGCCAAAGTTGATAAAAGGATCTCAGAACTCGAAGACCAGTTCCTTAACTCAGTCAGAAAAAAACATATTTCTTAAAAAAAAAGAAATATAAAAGAATAAACAAAACCTCTGTGACATATGGGATTATGTAAAAAGACCAAACCCATCACTCATTAGAACCCCTTAAAGACAGGAGAGAGAGAAAGCAATTTGGAAAATATATTTGAAAATACTGTCCACGAAAATTTCCCCAATCTTGCTAGAGAGGTCAACATTCAAAGTAAGGAAAGTTAGAGAACTCCTGTGAGATATTCCACAAAATGACAATTCCCAAGACACATATTCATAAGCTCCTCCAAAGTCAATGTGAAAAAAAATAATATTAAATGCAGTAGAGAAAAAAGCACGTCACATACAAAGGGAACCCTATCAGGGTAACAGTGGACTTGGCATGAGAAACCCGACAAGCCAGAGAAGATTGGGGGCCTATGATTAGCAATTCTTGAAGAAAATAAATTTCAACCAAGAATTGATTATCCAGCCAAAGTGAATTTCAAAAGTGAAAGAGAAATAAAATCATTTTGAGGCAAGAAAATGCTAAGAAAATTTGGTGTCAAAAGACCTACCTTACAAAATGTCCTTAAGAAGGTGTTGAATATATAAATAAAAGACCATTACTGGCCACTACAAAAACACACTTAAATATGTAGACCATTTACACTATACAGCCACTACACAATTAAATGTGCATAACAACCAGCTAGCAACATAACAGGATCAAATTCACATATATCAATTTTAACCTGGAATGTAAATTAGGTAAATACCCACTTTTAAAAGGCACAGGGGAAAAAGTTGGATGAAGAAACAAGACCCAACTTTATGCTGTCTTCAGGAGACCCACCTCATACACATTGACATGCACAGGCTCAAAGTAAAGTAATGGAGAAAAATCTAACCCGTAAATGTGGGGGTGGGGGGTAGGGGGAAAGGGTTTGCTATTTTAATTTCAGACAAAACAGACTTTAAACTAACAACCCTCATCAAAAAAGACAAGGAAGGGCTTTACAGCATGATGATTCATAAAACAGGTTACTAAAGAACTGTAAAAAGACTCAGATAACCACACAATAATAGTGGATGACTTTTCAGTTAGGGTATTAGATTGTCGAGACAAAAACTAGCAAAGATATTCAGGACCTAATTTTGACACTGAACCAAATGGGCCTAACAGACATTTACAGAACTCTCCACCCAACAATCATAGAATATACATCTTTCTCATCTTCACATGACATGCCCTCTAAAATACACCACATACCTGACCATAAAGCAATTCTCAGCAAATTCAGACAAAAACTAAAACTATACCTACCACATTTTCAGACCACAGTGTAACAAAAAAGTCAAAATGAAGACCTCTTAAAACTGTACAATTACATGGAAATTTAACAAGTTGCTTCTAAATGACTTTGGTGCAAATAATAAAATTAAGAGAGAAATCAAGAAATTCTTCGAAATTAATGAAAACAAAGATACAGCATACCAAAATCTCTGGGACACAGCTAAAGCAGTGTTAAGAAGAAAGTTAACAGCACTAAATGCCCACATCAAAATGTCAGAAAAATCTGAAATTAACAAACTAATAGCTAAAGGAATTAGAAAAAGAAGAACAAATCAACCTCAAATCTAGCAAAACATAAGAACCAAGAGCTGAACTGAAGAAGAAAATGGAAACACAAGTCTGCAGTAAGCAAAACAGCATTGTACTGGTGCACAAACAGACACAATGTAACAGGTTATAGAACTCAGAAATAAAGCTGTGCATCTATGGTCATTTGATCTTTGACACAGTCAACAAAAATAAGCAAGCAGGAAAGGACTTCTTATATAATAAATGATGCTGAGATAACTGGCTAGCAGAAGATTGAAACTGGACCCTTTGCTTATACACAAAAATCAACTCAACATGGATTACATTAATACACTGCTTGAAATTTAAATGAGTACAGTCACTGTGGAGAGCAGTTTGGAAATTTCTTGAAGAACTTAACATAGAACTGCTATTCAAACCAGAAATCTCATTACTGGGTATAGATCCAAAGTAATATAAATTGTTCTACCACAAAGACACATGTACTCATATGTTCACTGAGGCACTATTCACAATAGCAAATACATGCCATTAATATAGATGCCCATCAATGATGGAGTGAATAAAGAAAATGTGGTACATATACATCATGGAATGCTATGTAGCCATAAAAAAGAATGAAATTATCTTCCTTGCAACAACATGTATGCAGTTAGAGGCCGTTATGTTTAGTAAATTAATGCAGGAACAGAAAAGTGAATTAATGCAGGAACAGAAAACAAAGTACCACATATTCTCATTATAAGTAAAAGCTAAACAATGATTACACAAGGACACAAAGAAGGGAACAATAGGCACTGAGTCCTACCTGAGGCTGAAGTATGGGGGGAGAGTGAAGACTGAAAAACCACCCATCAGGAAATATGTTTATTACCTGGGTGACAAAATAATCTATACACCAAACCTGTGCAACACACAATTTACCCAAGGAACAAACCTGCACTTGTATACCCTAAATCCAAAATAAAAGTTGGAAAGAAAAAACATAATTTATTCGATAATGAATCCATTAAATATCAGGTGATCATTGAATTTATAATGAATGGATAGAGTGGAGGGAGCTTGTGTGGAGCTGTTGGAGAATCATGTAGGCACGTTTTTTAAAACCAGGAGAATTGGTAATATTCCCAGGGAGAATATATAATGAAAAAATCAGTAGAATAAGAACCAAGTCTTGTAAAATACTAATACTTAAAGGTCAGAAAACAAAGTAGACAATTGTGGGAAAAGAAAATGGTGTAGGCACAAGAAAAACTAGAAAGATTCCTTTGCAAGAAACATAGATATATTTTAAGAAACAAGAATGGGCCAGATGCTGTGGCTCACACCTGTAATCCCAACACTTTGAGAGGCCAAGGCAGGTGGATTATTTGGGGTCAGGAGTTTGAAACCAGACTGACCAACATGGTGAAACCCTGTCTTTACTAAAAATATAAAAATTAACCTGGTGTGGTGGTGCATGCCTGTAGTCAGAGACAGTTGGAAAAAGTGAGGTGGAAGAAACCCTTGAAGCCAGGAGGGGGAGGTGGCAGTGAGCTGAGATTGCACCACAGCACTCCACCTGGTGTGACAGTGAGACTCCATTCCATCTCATAAATAAATAAATAAATAAATAAAGTGGAAGTCACTTAGACCATAAATGTTTAGATTAGAGCAAAAATATTTACTTGAGTTTAGCAACTAAATGCTTGTTGGCATGCCTAGCAAAGGTAACTACAATAATCTAAGGAAGCTAGATGTTCAAATTTGGGGGAAACGTCAATTAATTTACGTATAAAAATGTGTGTAACAGCTACACCAATTACTTAAAAGTATTTCAAAGTAGAAAAATTATTTAGAAAAAGAGCAGTTACCAGGAAAGTACTACATATTTTAGAAAAAATGTACTGTTTCAAATTAAGCTGGGAATATACTTATGAGTGAAACCATATTTTGAACCAAGCCAAAATAAACCTAGCATTTGCTGTCATTTTTAGAGGCAGAACAACACTGTAAAAAACATAAAATCACAAATACATGTTCTATCTAGACATTTACCAGGTTGCCGGAGTGGTGTGGGGTGGGGGCTGGTCATTTTATTTTGTTTTTGTTTGTAGTCATAGAAGAAAGACTAATCTAAATATGGAAGAATTTTTAAGATAAAGGCAGCATACTGGCTATACTAAATTTCATCTCCATGTAGACCTGTACTGAAGCAAAGCTGGTATACTTTACTTTTCATTTGAATAATTATCTGATGCTTTAATATCACCTCTTCTCTGATGATCCGTATTAGTGCTAGTCTCATTTAGATGAGTGTTAGAATTTTATTGTGCATAAATTTTACACAAATACTCTTCAGAAATTATGTTCTGAGAATTTACTGACTAAGAATAATTACTCCAGCAGAGTCTCAGTTATTCCAAGCCTGGAATTAAGCATGTTAACTCTCATGTTCACAGAATTATTTTCATTAAAGAATTTTTTTAGAAAAATTAATTTTAGTCACTGCAGCATTAAAGAAAAAGGTATTTTCTAGATAGACCATACTTACCCAAATTTTTAACTTGAAAAATTCTGTAAAATATTATCTTCTAATATATTTTCTACTACCGTTGTTATTATCGATGCTTTTTGTTTATGTTTCTATTACAGTTTTAAGATTGCAATGGGAAAAACTATTATTCATCTTTCTTGTAACCTATTGTTTTCCTACTTGGAGGATACATCTGGTTTTCAAGTGGTCCCTGTAAAAACTCTGCATAGACAAAAACTTGATATTTGTTTTGTTATAAAGCTCTCATATTTGAGGAAAGATCGTAAGGGATAAGTATGTGACTTAGAAAGCTTCACAGTTGATTCGTTGCTGTGAATAGGATCCAGATTTGGTCCTCCTGACTCACAGATGAGATTTACATTTTTGTTTTATTTGTATTTCTAACTACACCTATTTAAAAAAATTTCTAACCATACTAGACTACCTAGACTTAAATCCTGAGGTAAGAATATTATCTTGCAATGTCTAAATATCTCTGCAAGATACTGTGGCCTCCAAGAGACTGCTGAAATTATAATCTGGGGTAAAAATGTGAACTACTGGAATATATTTAGGTATATAAAACTTTATTATTTATTTCAAAATTATTTCTGAATTATTTGTAGAGATGTTCATTGTATTTGTGAATTTATAGTGCATGTGTTTGTGTCTAGTATTTTTGTCTGTATATGATTATATGTCTAGCTCTGTATTTGTAAGTACATGGGTGCATGTGTTTCTGTGACTGTGTGTATCCATATGTGTACGTGTATTTTAAGTGTATGTTTAATGTATATGCACATGTGCATTTATCGGAGTTTGCATATGTGCATGCCTCTGTGAGTGTTTATGTTATATATGTTTGTTATATACACACATATATAACATAAACACTCATTTGTGGCAAGGGTATTGTTTGTGGGCAAGGGTATTGTTTGCATGTGGTTTTAACTTGTATGTTGTATGCTTCAAATGTGTCTTAGGATAAATGTGAAAAAAATGGCATTTTCACCTAACTTGCATTTGAGATCCTCAAAGCTAACTTATACTGACTTCTTAAATGGTTTCACAATATTTTTAAACTGATTACCCCCTAAGGACCCACACCGGAGTGGTACAAAATAAGTAAAGCTCTTAAGTAGAATCGGAAAGTTCAATGGAAGCTGTATTTGCTAACATTAAAACATCAGAAATATAAGAGAAATCAATTCGGTACTAAATTTTTCAATTACTAAACTTAATTTAAAAATGTTATCAATCGCCTTACCAGTTTATGAGGTTTAAATGAGAGACACATAGGACTGTTATCATAGAACCTACGACACACTGGCATTCAAAATCATCATCATCATCATCTTCATCATGTAATCTATCAATTTAGTGTGTATGAAAATTTTAAGTAAGAAAAGTATATTGAGTGTTTCTCTTGTGGCAAGAAGAGAAGTGTATTTTCTGGAGAAATTCAGCGGTTCACTTTCTTTCAAGAGACACTGCAGAATGTCCTAATTACCTTCATTCATTTATCTTAATTCAGTACCTACCATACAACTCTATGTGAGCAGAACCCTAATTTTATAACTATAATGAATATGTCTATGTCCCAGAGGCATGCCCACATTATTCATAATTGTACCTGTGATGCTTAAAACCTGAATATGAACTATAACTGTACAACACAAATTGAATTAACATGTGTTCTGAAGAATCTGCATAAAAGAGACTTCTCACAGCTAGTAGATAGACATACAGGGGGCTCTAAACCATACATGAGGATCTAGCCCCTTAATGAGTAGGTAAATAAAAGTAGATCTTTTTTTTCTTTCATCCAGGCTCCTAGGTTTAAGCAATTCTCCTGCCTCAGCCTCTTGAGTAGCTTGGATTACAGGCACATGCCAGCATACTTGGTTAATTTTTGTATTTTTTATAGAGATGGCATTTCACCATGTTGAATAGGCTGGTTTCAAACTTCTAACCTCAAGTGATTTGCCCACTTCAGCCTTTCAAAGTGCTGAAATTATAGGCAGGAACCACTATGCCCAGCCTAATGTAATTGAGAAAAATATCTAAAAGTAATTAGTCTGAAAAAGAAAAGACCATCTATCTCACAATAAGTAAGTTTTTATAAGTGCGATAAAAACAATGAAAACTGGTGACAAAAACTTTATTCATTGTCCATATCAAACAACACAAATAATATTGTCAATGTGCATGGGGTCCATTTGTTAATTATCCTCAAGGGTTGTGATTTAGAATTTCTATTTTCCAATGGTCTTCTTTTGGTATACACATTCTTTTTTTTTTTTTTTTTAATTTTATTTTACTTTAGGTTCTGGAGTAATGTGCAGATCATGCAGGGTTGTTGCATAGTTGCATACTATATCCAGTATTTCTCCCCATGTTATCCCTCCCCACCCTTCCCACCCCTCCGCTGTCCCTCCAACTGTACCCAGTGTGTGATGCTCCTCTCCCCGAGTCCACGTGTTCTCATTGTTCAACAACTGCCTGTGAGTGAGAACATTCGGTATTTGGTTTTCTGTTCCTGCGTCAGTTTGCTGAGAATGATGGTTTCCAGGTTCATCCATGTCCCTACAAAGGACACAAGCTCATCGTTTTTAATGGCTGCATAGTATTCCATGGTGTATATGTGCCACATTTTCTCTGTCCAGTCTATGATTGATGGGCATTTGGGTTGGTTCCAGGTCTTTGCTATTTTAAACAGGGCTGCAATGAACATACATGTGCATGTGTCTTTATAGTAGAATGCTTTATAGTTCTTTGGGTATATACTCAGTAATGGGATTGCTGGGTCAAATGGAATTTCTATTTCTAGATCCTTGAAAAATCGCCCTACTCTCTTCCACAATGGTTGAACTAATTTACACTCCCACCAACTGTGTAAGTCTGTTCCTATTTCTCTACATCCTCTCTAGCATCTGTTGTCTCCATATTTCTTAATGATCACCATTCTAACTGGAGTAAGATGGTATCTCAATGTGGTTTTTATTTGCATTTCTCTAATGACTGATGATGATGATGATGAGCATTTTTTCACGTTTGTTTCCCTCATATATGTCTTCTTTTGAAAAGTGTCTGTTCATGTCCTTCACCCACTTTTGAATGGCTATGCAGGCTCTCTTGTCATTCCATATGAAGTCTAAAGTGTTTTTTTCCAGTTCTGTGAAGAAAGTCATGGGTAGCTTGATGGGGATGGCATTGAATCTGTAAATTACTTTGGGCAGTATGGCCATTTTCATGATATTGATTCTTCCTAACCATCAGCATGGAATGTTTTGCCATCTGTTTGTGTCCTCTCTTACTTCCTTGAGCAGTGGTTTGTAGTCCTCCTTGAAGATGTCCTTTACATCCTTTGTTAGTTATACTCCTAGGTATTTTATTCTTTTTGTAGCAATTGTGAACGGGAGTTCCCTCATGATTTGGCTCTCTGTTAGTCTGTAATTGGTGTATAGAAATGCTTGTGATTTCTGCACATTGATTTTGTATCCAGAGACTTTGCTGAAGTTGCTTATCAGTTTAAGGAGAACTTGGGCTGAGACAATGGGGTCTTCTAAATATACAATCATGTTATCTGCAAACAGAGACAGTATGACTTCCTTCTTTCCTAATTGAACACCTTTTATTTCTTTTTCTTGCCTAATTGCTCTGGCTAGAACTTTCAATGCTATATTGAATAGGACTGTTGAGAGAGGGCACCCTTGTCTAGTGCCTGATTTCAAAGGGCATGCTTCCAGCTTTTGCCTGTTCAGTATGATATTGGATGTAGTTTTGTTATATATAGCTTTTATCATTTTATGATACATTCCACTGATACCTAGTTTATTGAGAGTTTTTAGCATGAAGCACTGTTGAATTTTGTCAAAGGCCTTCTCTGCATCTACTGAGATAATCATGTGGTTTTTGTCTTTGGTTCCATTTATGTGGTGGACTACATTTATGGACTTGCGTATGTTGAACCAGCCTTGCATCCCTGGGATGAAACTTACTTGATCATGATGCATAAGCTTTTAGATGTGCTGTTGAATTCAGTTTTCCAGTACTTAATGAAGATTTTTGCATCGATGTTCATCATGGATATTGACCTCAAGTTTTTTTAGTAGAGTCTCTTCCTGGTTTTGGTATCAGGATGATGTTGGTCTCATAAAATGAGTTAGGGAGGATTCCCTCTTTTTGTATTGTTTGATATAGTTTCAGAAGGAATGGAACCAGCTCCTCTTTGTACATCTGGTAGAATTCAGGTATGAACCCATCTAGACCTGGACTTTTTTGGTTGGTAGGCTGTTGATTACTACCTCAACTTCAGCCATTGTTATTGGTCTATTCAGGGTTTCAACTTCCTCCTGGTTTAGTCTTAGTAGAACACAACTGTTCAGGAATGTATTCATTTCTTTCTAGTTTACTGGTTTATGTGCATAGAGCTGTCTGTAGTAATCTCTGATGATAGTTTGTATTTCTGCAGGATCAGTAGTGATATCCCCTTTATCTTTCTTATTGCGTCTATTTGATTCTTCTCTCTTTTCTTTTTATTAGTCTGGTTAGCGGTCTATTTTGCTGATCTTTTCAAAAAACACCAGCTCATGAATTTATTGATTTTTTTGAAGGTTCTTTCTGTCTCTATCTCCTTCAGTTTGGCTCTGATCTGAGTTATTTCTTGTCTTCTGCTAGCTTTTGAGTTTTTTTGATCTTCCTCCTCTAACTTTTTCAATCTTGATGGTAGGGTGTCAATTTTAGATATTTCCTTGTTTCTCATGAGGGCATTTATTGCTATAAATTTCCCTCTCAACACTGCTTTAAAGATGTCCCAGAGATTCTGGTAGGTTGTGTCTTCATTCTGATTGGTTTCAAAAACATGTTTATTTCTGCCTTCATTGCATTGTTTTTCCAGTCGACACTCAGAAGCAAGTTATTCAGTTTCCAAGTGGTTGTCTGGATTTGAGTGTGTTTCTTAATCCTGAGTTCTAATCTGATTGTGCTGTGGTTTGATAGACTGTTTGTTATGATTTTCATTATTTTGTATTTGCTGATAGTATACACATTCTTATTAAAACATTAATCAATTTAGGCATGCTAAAAAGCTAGTTTTTGTTTGGATATATATTTTCTATTCAAGATATCTTTACACATCTCAGTCCATTTGCAGTATATGTTCGTTGCTTTCAGTTTAATTCATGGAGGGAAATTTTAATTCTCTTATTTTGCAATGTCACCCTTAACTGCAGGTATGTCATGTTTGACTCTGGGCTTTATGGAAGCCTTGGTATGCATCTATCCTATTTCAACCATAGGAGTATTGAAATGGGTAATAGCATTTGGGTAGTATGCATAAATGTCTGCTCTGACATGATTTTAAGCACTTAGGGATAGCAAATAATAATAATCTGATTCAGTTTTGAATCCCCATCATCAACAACCCACTTACCACATTCTGGGCTATAAATAGTGTGCATTGTCTTTAACGGAATGTCAGTGAAGAAAGAGTGAACATTCATTGCTGAAGTGAGCAAAGTGTATATTTGGGTTTCAATTGAAACAAAGGACGACTTTCAGAACAGCGGGGTAAAGAAATTGGCATACTATTTATCAGGCAAAACAACTTAAGGAAGTAAAATTATAACAACAACAATAACTAAATTTCTAGAAACTGTCCTATGAAGAAACAACAAATAGAAAAACATTTACAAAAAAAGAAAATCCTCAATCTTAGTAGAAAACAGAAGAATCTGTGGTATTTCAGCCCATGACCCACTCACTTCTCAAGGCAACATAGCTCTGTCTTACTGAAATTACTCAAGGCATTCTACTCCTGGCAGGTAGAGAACTTATAGTTTACTTCTCCCCTAAGCTGCAAGCCTAAAGCCAAGCTTTTACTCCAGAAAAAGAAGGTCACCAGTGTTTTTTACCTCTCCATTTCTGTTCCCATAAGTTTTGTTTCACATAGATACTACTAGGAAGTGATATCTTCATATGTTAAGATATATGAAAGGCTGAGAATAAGAACCTCAAGCCCTTTCTCCAGCTTGCTTACAGAGTGAAGACACAAGCCCAGAAGACCAGGGACTGCCACTCCCTCCCAAAAGAACTAATAGAATGAGGATGCCACATCAAAAGAAAGGAGTCAAAACCCCCAGTTCAGGTTTAGGAATGCAAGGATTCTGTCCATATAAAACATGAGATATTTAAATAAAGAGCTGTACAGCTCTGCTAGCAGGGACGGACTTCATTTGAAACAAAGTGGAAAACACTTTACCTAAGGGTGTTATTTAAAGCAAGGAAAATAAGAATACAAGATGAAACGAAAGAGCAAAGCAGCTAGTAGTTTAATAGAACTAGGGAAACAAATAGCCAAGAAAAGTCTTCCTGAGATTATCATCAACTCTCCAGTTGAGAAAGCTGTGTGTATATGCTAGGCTACAATCACTCGGGAACAATTAAAGCAGAATGTGGGCATACTTGCAAGCATTCTCCAAGCTGTACACAAATAAGTAAACAAAAAATGGTAGCCTCGTTGGTGAAAGTAATTAAAACATAACGAACAAAACACTTGCTAAACAATAAGCTACACTGAAATGGGGACTCCTAAGAATTCGGGTTTAAACTTAAAGTCACACTCATCTCTGAGAGTTGGAAGGACTGATTGGATACCTAGGGAGTCATCGTAGAGGGAACCTCCAAGTGCTATTAATCATTGGTTGAATGTATGAAAAAAATAAGCACACTTTCTAAACTGCGATAGTGGTCTTTAATCTAGACTCATATCCAACAGGAACAATAAAAATTTAACTGATTAAAGACTTTAAACCTAACTTTCGAACAATAAGTGGCTTATTCTGACATAAAAACAATTCCTATATAATAGCAAGAATGAAAGATAAAATTTTAAATGAGCAGAAACATCAGATGCTGAATAATGGAGTGGCAAATGGATTTCATAAAATTAGTTCAATTCAAGGTTCTATACAAATAAATAAATGGCTAAGCAAAGTGCAATATTTGGGAGACAGTATTTATATTCAGAGTTGCTCCTAATCACAAGGGAGCGAAACTGTACTGTAATAGATAAGTCATGGATAAGAACTCAAATCCATAGAAAGAAATTAAGAAAGCCAGAAAAGGTTAATAAAAACGTTAACATAATCAACACTATATATATATATGTGTATATATATATATATATATATATATATATATATATACACACACACACACACAAACACACATACATATATAGACACACATACACATATATATATGCATATGTACATATATGTGCTCACTTTTATTCTCTAAGTTTCTGTGAGGAAAAAAGATTATATAAAATAATAATTACAACAGTTTTGAGGAAATTTAACCAATATAGATACTATCTACATCGGTAATAACTTGCAGCTCAATAGGAGGGAGAAAGAATAGCAACACATAAAAGTAAAATTTCTATATTTTAATGGAGCTATGTATTTCTCTAAAAGAAAATTTCATAATTTGTATTACATTATAAGTTTCAGAGCAACCACAAAGGAATGATTTCAACATACAGTGAAAAAAGCATTAAAATAATTAAAATGCAACACTAGGAAATATTCACTAAATATAAAAAGGATGATAAATGGGAAATACAGAGAAAAATATGCAACTTATTGGAAATGAAATGGCAAATGAATATCTAATAATAATAAATGTAAATGGCTTAAACAAACTATTCAGAAGATACGGATTATCAGATTGTGTTAAATAAGAATATGATGCAATGAAAGGATATATATATATATGTGTGTGTGTGTGTGTTATAAAATTGCGGATAGTTTAGAAACAAACATATTAAAAAAGATATACTATATGAGAGCGATAGTGTCTACATTATCAGAAAAAAACAGATCTTCAAAATTTTTAAATGTTACTACAGATAAAGAGAGACATTTCCTAATAAAATAATTAATCCACTGGGAAGATTTAAAAATTTATAAAAATGTATGCCTCTTATAATGGAGAGAAAATTCCACACACTAAATTTAGAAAACTAAAAGGAAAACAACAATTTAAAAAATAATAGTTAAAAATTTCTAATGTCCCATTTTCAATGAAGGATAAAACAACTATAAAAAAGATCAACAAGCAAAAAGAAGTCTCGAACAAACTCTAAACAAGCTAGACTTAGCAGGTCTCTGCAGAGCATTTTACACAAATCAGTAGAATATACGTTTGTTCAAACACACATTGAATATTCTCCAGAATGGACCATATGCTAAACCATAATACAAGCCTTAACATATTTAAAAGCAAATTAATAACACAAAGAATGTTTCTGGGTCAGAAAAGAATTAAATCAGACATCAATAACAAATGAAAATTTTGGTGTTTATGATATCTGAAAAATTAAACAGCATGCCAGAACTAACCAATGAGAGGAAGGAGATATCTAAAGCAAAATGAGTAAATACTTTGATATGCATGAAAACCACAACATACCAAAACTTATAGAAGAAAGTAAAAGAAGTATTCAGAGGGAAATTTATAGCTGTAAATACCTAAATTTTTAAAGACAAAAGTCTCAACTAAATAACCAAAAATTCCACCTAAAGAAACTAGAAAAAATAAGAGCATGCTAAACCCAAAGTAAGCAAAACAAGTAGAAGAAAGATATAACAAAGACTAGAATGTCATTACACAAAATAAAGAATAGAAATATGGGGATATTTAAAAAGTTTACAAAAATATGTAATATAAAAATTACGTTTATTTTCAAAACTTATTCACACCAAAAAAAAAAAAAATACTAATCTATTGTTAACATTTCTGGAAAGGATCTAGTTTAAGAGTTTTAAGAGACAAGGAAGAATAAGATTTCAGTTTCAAAGGAGTGCTTATCAGAGAAATATAAATTCTGCTAAAACTGAAGAACAAACTTCAAATTTGTGGTTCAGTGTGTGTGGAAGAGTGCTGAAATCATTGATGCTTTTATATGAAGTTTATGAGGACAATGCCCAAAATAAATCAGAAGTTTACAAGTAATTTATTTTAAAAAGAGACGAGACAATGTTTAATATGAAGCTCTCAGCAGCAGACCACCCACATCAGTTTTTGAAGAAAAAAATTAATCTTGTTAGTACCCTAATTCAAGAGGACTGATGATTCACAACAGGAACAATAGCCAACACCATAGACATTTCAATTTATTCACCCCACACAATTCTGACTGAAAAATCAAACTTGAGCACACTTCTCACTTGACGGCCACCAAAACTACTGCACCTAAATAAATAGCAGACAAGAACAGAGCTTTCAATGTAAATTTTAAACAAGTGGAATCAAGATCCCGAAGTATTTCTTTGAAGAATTGTGAAAAGAGGTAAAACATGGTTTTACCAGTATGATGCTGAATACAAAGCACAAAGCAATGGCTACCAACAGGTGAAATTGATCCAGTTAAAGCAAAAGCAGGCTGGTCAGAAGCAAAGGTCATGGCAAAAAAAATTTTGAAATGTCTTAAACATTTTGCTTGTAGACTATCTGGTGGACCAAAGGATAATAAAACATGTATATCATAAAAGGGCCTTGAGAAAGATAGCCAAAGCTTTAGCAGAAACACACCTGGGAAAGCTTCACCAGAGTTCTTCTCCACTACAATTCACTCTGCCCATATTGCTAATCAAAAAATGGCAATTTTGTAGGAGTTTTGATGGAAAATCATTAGGCATCCAGTGTATATTACTGATTTGGCTCCAACTTATTTCTCTTTTCTAATTAAAAAACATCTTTAAAAGGCACTCTTGATTTTTTTTTTTAGTTAATAATTTTAAAAATATTGCAATGACTTAGCTAAATTCCCAGAACCCATAGTTCTTTAGAAATGAACTAAATGGCTGGCATTATTGCTTACAAAAGTATCTGAACTTGATCAATCTTATGTGAAGAAATATAATTTATATTTTTATTTTATCTCATAAAATAGAGAAAACCAACAAAAGCACAAGTTGGTTATTTGCAAAGACCAGAAAATTGTATAAGTCTTCAGCTAGTTTAAATTTTAAAAAAGGAAAGTATATGACTTACTAAAATAAATAATGAAATGGGGGCATCAAATCAGCTTAGTCAAATAGGGGACATCAAATGAGATTACAGACATCAAATGAGCTTACATTACGAGAGAATACTATGAACTGTATGCAGGGTAAATAGATCCCTAAGATGAAGTGAACAAATTCCCAGACAGACACAAATTACTAAAACATATAAAAGATAAAATTGAAAATCTGAATAGACTTATAGCAAATATAAAGATTGAATTAGTAATATAAGAACTACACCAAAACAGATGTTCAGGACCACATGGCTTCCGTTTTAAATTCTACCAAAAACTTAGAGAAATAGTTGTCAATCCATTATAAACTCCTTCAAGAAATAGGAAGAAATTCTTCTCAGCTTGTTCTATGAGACTAGCATTTCCCTGATGCCAAAACTAATCAAAACATCACATCGCAAGAATACATGGATACAGGCTAATATATCTTACAAATATAGATCTAAAAAATGCCTCCCAATACTAGCAAACTCAATTTAGTGACATATAAAAAGATTATATGTCATAACTAAATAAGCTTTATTCTAGGTATATACCTAAGCTTACTTTTAATGTGAAAATCCCTCATGAATTAATTAAGGCTATTATTGTATGAGTGGATTTTCTAACAAAAGGCTGTGATTACCTCCTGACACCGACCCTTTGTCCTCTTTTAGCTCTTCTACCATGGGGTGATGCAGCAAGAAGGCCCTTATCAGATAACAGTTTCTCAGTGTTAGACTTCACAGCCTCAAAAGCCATGAGCTGATACATTTCTGTTCAATATAAGTTATGTCATGAGTGATATTATTTTATAGCAGCATGAAACAGACTAAGACAGAAAAAAAGTTGGTACCAGAGAAATGGGATGATGCTATAACAAATACCTAAAAATGTGGAAGTAGCTATGGAACTGGGAAAAGGCAGAAGATAAGAAAGCAAGATAAAGAAAGCCTAGATTGCCATGAATAAAGTGTTTAGGGTGATTTTGGTGAGGATATACACATACACACACACACACACACACACACACACACACACACACTCACATACACACACACATATATATACACGTATCTGTGGTTTTAGGCATATATCTGAGGGTCTTTGAACATATTCCCCATGGGTAAATGGATACTATTATATGCAGCTACACTAGTCAATATTGTTCATTATTCTCATATGGTTATACATATACATCAGTGGAATAGAACTGACATTTCAAACATTTACCCTTATATTTAAGTTATTTTTAACAACAGTCCCAAAACAATACAATAGTGAAAGAACAGTCATTTCAACAAAGGGTCCTGGAACAACTAGACATTTTTATGTTATAGAATTAAGTTAGGCTGGCTATGGTGACTCATGCCTATAATCCCAGCACTTTAGGAGGCCAAGGCAGGGCAGATCACCTAACATGAGGAGTTCAAGACCAGCCTGGCAACATGGTGAAACCCCATTTCTACTAAAAATACACAAATTAGCCAATCATGGTGGCATGCATCTGTAGTCCCAGCTACCAAGGAGGCTGAGGTGGGAGGATGGCTTGAACCTAGGAGACAGGTTGCAGGCACCCGCGATCATGCCGCTGTACTCCAGCCTGGGTGACAGAGTGATACTGTCTTAGAAAAATGAAAAAATAAAAAAAGAAGCTGGACTTCGAGTTAACAACAGTTACATAAATTAGTGCAAAAATAAATTGAAGGTATAAATTAAAGAAATGGAAGTATAAAACTTTTGGAAAAGCCATAGGAGCAATTCTTCATGACCTTGAGGTAGTTCCTTAGCTATGACATCAAAAGTACAAGACACAAAAGAAAATTATAGATAAATTAGATAACATCAAAATGTAAAACTTTGTACTGCAAATAGTGCCATCACAAAAGAGAAAAGACAAAACCCAGATGCGATAAAATATTTGCATAATGTACATCTGATAAAATACTTGCATCCAGAATACACAAAGAATTCTGGTAATTCTAAAATAAGATGAAAAATAACACATTTTTCAATGGCAAAACATTTGAATGGATTTTTCTAAGAAGATATACAAATGGCCAATAAGCATATGAAAAGATGTTCAGCATCATACATCATAGGAAAAGGCACTCCAAGCCACAGGATACCATATATAACCACTAACATGGCTATAATCTAATAGCAAGACAAGAACAAGTTTTGGTAAGGAAGTAGAGGAATTGGAACTCTCATATGTTGCTGATGGGAATATAAAATAGTGAATCCATTTTAGAAAATGAATTGGCAAGTCCTTGAAATGTTAAATACAGAGTTACCACGCAACCAATCAATTCCAAATGTAGGTATACACACAAAAGAAATGAAAACATACACAAAAAACTTGCACACAAATATTTACAATTATTTATAGTATCTCAAAAGTGGAAACAACCAAATGTCCATCAAACAATTAATGGATAAACAAAGGGTTGGGTATACATACAGTTAAATACAATTTTGCAATAAAAATAAATGGAATTCCAAAACATGCTACAACATGGGTTAAACTTGAAAACATTATGCTAAGTGAATGAAACCAATCTCTCACACACACACATACACACACATATATATATATATATATATATATATATATATATATATATATAATGATTCTATTTGTATAAACGTTCAGAATAGGCACATCTACAGATATGGAATGAGATGAGTGGTGACTTGTTGGGTAGATATCGGAGGACATAAGGAGTAACCACTAATGAATACAAGATTTCCTTAGGGAGATGGAAATGTTGTAAATTACATTATGGTGATACTTGTGCAACCCTCTGTGCAAAAATATTTAATTTTATACTTTCAATGGGTGAATTTCATAATATGTAAATTATAACTCAATATAATTGTTAAAGAAGAAATTATTGAGAAGAGTTATAGGGAGATGTCCAGATAAGATTCAGCAAGGGTTGTTGATTTGAATCCAGCAGCACATTTTCTATAGAAAGTTATAGGCTAAACACATGTATATCATTTGAGCAAAATAGATCTATGCACCCCAGATATTTCTTTAACAAGCATACTTCTAGTGCCCAGTTATGCAAAAGGACTTAATGACACATGTAGTCGCAAATCATACATGTATTATTTATATATCTAGTAAGCTGCCCTCCACCATATTTATCTTTTGACTTTGTTGTGTGTAATAATCAAACTGAATCTATTTATCCTAAGAAAAATTGTCATCAATATATACCTAAATGTAACTAATTTTTCCAGATGGGCTTGCCTTTTGTTAAAAAAATAAAAATTAAACATATCCTTTCAAGTAATCTTAATTTTTCTTATATCATGTTTTTGAAAAACTTCTAAGCAGTGATTTTATATCTTATACATCAAAAAATCCAGAAGGAAAACAACAAATATTTTTAAATAACAGCTACTCATTATTTAGAAAATATTTCAACTATTCTATAGCATGCTATTTTTCTCACTAAATGACTTTTTCCCCTAAGTATGATACTAACATTATCTTAATTCTATTGCCATTATTTTTCCCCTAAAATGCTTTATATATGCCATTATTGTAGCTTGTATTAGTGTTTGGTTTCTCTTTTTCCAAATTTTGATTTTCCTTTTTTTGGTTCTGTTTTGTCTATTGTTCTTTTTAAGAAAATTATAATCTGGTAAATTTTAGGCATAGTACCTGTCAAATTATTTTAGCATCATTCCAAAGTCAGAAAATTAAAATATTTTACCACTCTATTAAATACACAAATCAACTAAGTCTATACATATCCTGGAATAAAATGAACTTATAAATATACTGTCAGTGTACTTATTGTATGTCTATCAATACTTATAACTGTTTTGTATCATACTTTTTCTTTGCACTTTATCATCCACCTGTGTGGAAGAATTAAAAGCATGGCATCAATTGTATAAATAGAAGGCATAAGTAGGAAGTGGGGATTAGGTATTAATGTAGCTCAGGATAAAGACTCAAAAGAAAAAATTAATTACCGTAAGTTTTCTTGACTGTTCCAATGCCTAAGAGAATATGCCTCAATTTTATATTCCAATATGACTCCATCTTATGAAACTAAATTTATATATATAATTTTTGTGTGTGCAACACTTTCTTCTATCTGCACATAAATAAGGTATCATGAAATTATATAATTTCATGCCTAAGGTGGACACACGCACACACACACAATCACTGAATATTTGTCCCTTCACTGTTTATGCTCATAAAGCTAAAAATCAACTGAAAAACAAGACAGTCCACCTTTTCCTTAGATATAATATTTGTCAATCATAAGATTGTTGTGGTTTACAATTACACTTGGTCAGTAAATCTTGGAAGATTAAAATGAAAGTATCAAAGTGAAAAATAGTATATTGATTTGGATGTGAAAGTGTTTAAACCCACATCCATTGATACCAAGAAATTTCTATAAAAAATTATATTTTAGACATTAGATTAGGCTCTTTGTTCTTGTTCTATTTAACTCCAATTCTCTAAAGCAAAATAGCAGGTAGGTAGCTTCCAAAAAGTCACTCTTTGTTCTCACATTCCCTATACCTTAATCCAAAATGCTTCTGCCACTATTCTTTGTTATTAATTTTTAGAGCAATTTTGGCATTTTAAGTGCTCTGATATACAGTGCAAGAGAAATTACTTGAATTAAAATACCTGGGTATTTCATATATAGGGTAAATTCAAAGGAGAAAAACGGCTCATTATCAGAAGGTTATTTCTACAAGTCCATAAATTAATGGCTCTGTGTTCTTATCACAATAAAATTGCACTTAAAATGTCCCTCTAAATTGTATTTTTACCCTTAAAGAGAGATAGCAAATAAATGAAAAAAGGTACATTTACAGGAATCATACACCTCTTTAAGTATTAACTGATTAGACATTTCACATTTAAATCACACAGCTGTTTTAGGCTTAAGTATCACAGCATTCACCTCTCCACCTCAGTTCTAAGAAGAAACACATAACAAATAAACTTTATATAGTCATCAATAGGACTACAAAATTGATATGTGATCAAATATGACAGCTGTAGTCCCTCAAATTAGTGCTCACTAGACTTAAGCACCATCAACATTTCTAAACAATTAACAGAATGTAATTATAGATACACAGTAAAAAAATTATTAAAATTCAAACCAAAGTAAACATATAAAACTCATCACTAGTTAATGTTAACACAAAATTTTCAATTATTATTTACGGAATTAATTTAGCTCACACTTTAACTGTGATTTCCATTTGTTACTTTTAACCTAGCTTGGACAATAACATAAATTGTAGTTTTGAAACTCCAATAGTTCTTATCACATCAACTTTACTGAAAACAATGACACAGCCAGTTGTCTTCTACTTGTACGACTTTCAAATGATGAATTACATTACAAATCATTTCTTATTTGGAAGAAGGAGTTCTCAACATTTGTTTTTGATGTCCACAATTTCTACATATACCATGAAGATACGTTCTTGGAGACAGGATTTGTGTCATTTGACAAATATATAGCAGCAGTAATAGAGAAGAAATCTGTAAGTAGAAATTTTGTGACATCTGAATTTGCTTAATAATTAGAAGAGAATGCTGGTCAGCATATTTCAAATTAGACATTGCTCATAAAATATGGTATGTGGAGAAACTATCATAAAAAGTGTAAGCATTATTTCTTTAATCAGTCTATTGTTAGTTATTATTTTTATAAATGTAGGGATCTTTACAGGGAAAAAGTTAATGATCACTAAACTTTACTTATATTTTGCCATTTATTTCAGAACTTTGACAACCAGCAGACATATTTTGATGTTATGATCAATATCAATGTGGTGTATTATTAACTTCTGTTGATGTCTTTAACATTCTTTTATACTTCAAAGTTTCATATCTTTATTTTTATTTTCTTAGTATTATTTCTGAGGCTTACAAAATGATGTTGTGAGATACATATAAACAGTAAAACTATTACTATAGTGAAACAAATTAACATACCCATCATCACACATAGTAACTTTTTTTCTTGTGACAAGAGTAGCTAAAATCCGTTTATATAACTAAAGTCCCCAATAAAATTCAATTTTCAGATTAGCGTGACACATTCATAGAATTACTTGGTACTAGATGCATTTTCAAGACAATATAGAAACTTGAATAGTCAAAAGTTTTTACATTATTTTGTTCCTGTTGGTTTATTTTGTAAAATCATTGTATTATCTAGCTAAACAGAGATCCAGGATAGAATGTAAGAATAACAAAACCTATAAGAGAATGACTTCTTAACAAATAAATTCCATTGACTCCTTGGCAATTCAGGACATTGATAAGTGTTTAGTCATTAAATTATTGTAAATGTTTATAGCTACCTGTTGTTCTGTATTAAAATTTTTATGAACTTATCCTTGGACCAATTACATCAATTTACAATGCAAACTGCCTAACAATTATACATTTTGAAATATCACATGAATTATTCTGTCTTTATTTTTTCCAGTTTAGTGGTTTTACAGTGTATGTTGATTTTCTCACCTACTTATTTAAAAAAATGTGAGATGGTACATGCATTACAAATAATTGTGAAATTATAAAGATTTGCCAATCAAATCCATATGACAATGTAAATTCGAATACTAGCAAGTGTTCAAAATAAAACGAATATATGTGATAAAAATTGTATTTAAAAAAAATCAGTAGGGAAGAAATAAATTATTCCATAACATTTTTGACTGTTAGGAGAAAGAACAACATACAACATATTATATTGCGTACATAAATTAAAAACTCAGTATAAAGTATATTTTGATTAAATCAATTTTTACCAAAGATATGCATCTGAAGACAAAGGAAAGAATTCAAAACATGAACTCACAATGCCCCCTATCCTAGAAGACTCTCTAAATACAACAATAGCAAATGTTTTTGAATTCAAAATTTCCCAAATATTCACTTTCTCTTAGGTGGGAGATAGTATTTCAGAATATACATGCAAAAGATTTTATAAATTTTAAAATAAATATTGTTACATAATATCTTAAAATTTTATATTTACATTAAACAAGTGTAAAACACAAAACATAAAGATGACATGCCAATAATTAGAATATGAGAAGTGATGGGCTGATGCCCTTAACATATAAAGTGCTCTTACTTACAAGTCAGTTTTAAAAGTGGGCAGTTCCTCAAAAAAATGCAGAAAGGATGTAAGTAGACAAACATGAAAGAACCACAAACGACCAATAACCATATTAAAATATAGAAAATCTCAAGAGTAAAAGTTTAATCAAGGAAATACACAGTGAAACACAAAAGTATATATTTTTCCTTTGAAAATGTCAAATATAAATGTATACAGCAGCAAATGCACACACACACACACACACACAGAAAAACACACCTACATGCAGACACACATGAACACGTGAGACATTTCTTATGTATGGTACAAAGATATAAGTCCATTATTCACTGGCATAATCTTCCTGAAAGACAAATTTCTCCATTTAAGCCACTCTATTTTTGGTGATGCATTCTAAAGTGATTATAACAGATATAACTACAAGAAGGTTCATTGTAGTATGTTTATGAGAATTTAAAATGTATTCACAATATATTTGGAAAACTGAAGTTTTGGTCAGTTTATAAAGTATAATTCAATTTTTGAAAAAATGTTTATATTCATAAACTTAAATAGAAAATTGTCTGGGAATAAAGATGTTAGCATGGTGGTTGTGGATATATTTTCATTTCATATTATGGTTAACAAGTTATTTGTGCCTTCTCATATTTTTAGAAGTTTTTAGCAGAGACATTTTTTATTTTGTAAATAGGCTGAGTTTCTATCTTTAAATGATGATATCCCTTTATGTAAGGATGTTTACTGTTTGAAATCTGGTTCTAAGTTATAAAAAAGGATAGTGTGAGATAGAAAAATAGTGTATGTCCTTGTGTGTTTTATTTTTATTGGCTTTGTCCTACTGTTCTCACATGAGGATAATTTAAAGAAAATCTTTATAATATATCTTACTTAGTGTATTATAAGATCCTCTAAAATCTTATAATGTATCCTATTTAGTGTATAAAATTAAATAATCTATGAATAAATAAGCTTTCATCAAAATTAAAGTCTGAATATTAAAGGAAAATAATGTTATGTGTTCTGAATAATATCCTTTAGGTCGTGGATTTTTTTAAAATTCCAAACCAACTATTACTTTCAAAGAAATTGTCTCTACCACAGTTAAAGCAGTGTTAAGAGGGAAATTTATAGCACTAAGTTCCCTCATCAGAAAGCTAGAAATGGCTCGGCATGGTGGCTCATGCCTATAATTTCAGCACTTTGGGAGGCCGAGGTGGGTGGATCATTTGAGGTCAGGAGTTTGACATGAGCCTTATCAACATGGTAAAACCCCATCTCTACTAAAAGCACACATAAAAAAGAAAAATAGCCAGGCATGGTGGTGCATGCCTGTAGTCCCAGCTACTTGGGAGGCTGAGGCAAGATAATCACTTGAACATGGGAGGCAGAGGTTTCAATGAGCCGAGATCATGCCACTGCACTCCAAACTGGGTGACAGAGTGAGATTCCATCTTAAAAAAAAAAAAAAAGAAAAGAAAGAAAAGGAAAGATCTTGCCTTTCTAACATCACAACTAAAAGAACTAGAGAACCAAGAACAACGTTAGCAGGAGACAGGAAATAACCAAAATCAGAACTTAAGGAGATATAGACAAAAAAAAAAAAAAAAAAAAAAAAAAAAAAAAAAAAAAAAACCTTCCAAAAAATCAATGACTCCAGCTGGTTTTTTTTTTGAAAAAAAAGTGTATATATATATATTTGAAAAATATATATTTTATATATATATATATTACACACACACACACAGAGAGAGAGAGAGAGAGAGAGAGAGAGACTGCTAGCTAGACTAATACAGAAGGAAAAGAGAGAAGAATCAAATATCAAAGAGACACAATGACCTTACAGAAATACAACCATCAGAGAATACTATAAACACCTGTATCCACATACCCTAGAAAATCTAAACCGTTGGGAGCCGGAGTAGCCAATCCCCTGGGGGGATCAGTAGCAAGCTGCTGTGAACTTTGGCCCAGCTCTCTCTATGTCCGTGACTGTGTCTATGTCTGTTCTTATCTCCTGCCATTCCCTCTTAGGTCCTTGAACCCTTGTGCAGTGCAGGACACAGCACACACCAGGCTAAAAGAAATGGATAAAGTCCTGAACACCTATATCCTCCTGAGACTAAACCAGGAGGAAGCTGAATCCCTGAATTCTATTGCTCTATTTAGGGATTAGACCCATAATGAGTTCTGAAACGAAAGCAGTAATAAATAGCCTACCAACCACAAAAACCCAGGACCAGATGGATTTACAGCTGAATTCTACCAGAGGTACCAAGAAAAGCTAATAATCTTTCTTCTAAAACTATCCAAACAATTGAAAAGAAGGGACTCCTTTGTAACTCATTTTATAATGCCAGCATTATCCTGATAGAAAAACCTGGCAGACATATAACAAAAAAAGAAAAGAAAAGAAAGAAAAAAGAAAACTTCAGGCAATAACTTGACAAATATTAATGGAAAAATCCCCAGTAAAAAACAAAACAACAACAACAAAAAAAAACTAGCAAATTGAATCCAGTAGCACATCAAAAAGCTTATTCACCACAATCAAGTCAGCTTCATCCCTGTGATACAAGGTAGGTTCAAAATATATACATAATAATCAAAAAACATAATTAATCACATGAACAGAACTGAAGACAAAAATCTCTTGAGTAAAAGCTGAAGTATTCCCCTTGAAAACCAGCACAAAACAAGGATGCCCTCTCTCACTACTACAATCAAATACAGTTCTGAAAGTCTTAGCCAGGACAATCAAGCAAGAGAAACAAATAAAGCATATTCAGATAGAAAAAGAGAAAGTTAAATTGTCTTTGTTTGCAGATGACATGATCCTGTATCTAGAAAACCCCATAATCTCAGCACAAAAGCTTTCTGAGCTGATAAGCAGCATCTCAGGATACAAAATTAATGAATAAAAAGTAACATAGATTTTCATACACCAACAATAGACAAGCAGAGAGCCAAACCATGAATGAAATACCATTCACAACTGCTACAGAGAGAATAAAATACCTAGAAATATACCTAACAAGGGAAGTGAAGGACATCTTCAAAGAGAACTACAAACCACTTCTCAAGGAAATCCAAGAATACAAAACAAATGGAAAAACATTCCATGCTCATGGATAGGAAGAATTAATATTGTGCAAATGGCTATACTGGCCAAAGCAAACTATAGATTTAATGCTGTTTCCATTTAACTACCATTCACATTCTTCACAGAATTAAGAAAAAAAAAATTAAATCCATATGATATGAAAAAAGAGCTTATATAAGCAAAAAGAACAAAGCTGGCAGCATCATACTACCCAGCTTCAAACTATACTATAAGGCTACAGTAACCAAAACAGAATGGTACTTGTATGAAAACAGAAACATACACCAACGAAACAGTATAGAGAACTCAGAATGAAGACTACATATTTGCAACCATCTAATCTTTGACAAACCTGACAAAAACAAGCAATAAAGAAAGGATTCATGATGTGGTTTGCTCTTTGAATCTCATCTTGTATCTCCCATAATTCCCACATGTTGTGGGAGGACCTGGTAGGAGATGACTGAATCATGGAGGCAGGTCTTTTCTATGCTGTTCTCTTTGATAGTGAATGAGTCTTACAAAATTTGATGGTTTTAAAAACAGGAGTCTCCCTGCACAAGCTCTCCTTTTCCTGCTGCCATCCATGTAAGAAGTGACCTGCTCCTTATTGACTTCTGCCATGATTGTGAGGTCTCCCCAGCCATGTGGAACAATAAGCGTAATTAAACCTCCCTTTTTTGTAAACTGCCAGATCTCAGGTATGTCTTTATCAACAGCATAAAAGCAGACAAATACAGTCAAGTGTTACCAGGAGTGAAGTGCTCCTGAAAAGGTATTTAAAAATCTACCCATCTGACAAAGGCTAATATCCAGAATCTACAAATAACTTAAACAAATTTACAAGAAAAAACAAACAAAAAAACCTCATCAAAAAGTGGGCAAAGGATAGGAACAGACACTTTTCAAAACAAGACATGTATGCTGCCAACAAACACATGAAAAAAGCTCATCATCACTGGTCATTAGAGAAATGCAAATCAAAACAACATTGAGATACCATCTCATATCAGTTAGAATGGTGATCATTAAAAAAATCAGGGGAGAACAGATGCTGGAGAGGATGTGAAGAAATAGAAGTACTTTTACACTGCTGGTGGCAGTGTAAATTAGTTCAACCATTGTGGAACACAGTGTAACAATTCTGCAAGAATCTTGACATAGAAATACCATTTGACCCAGCAATCCCATTACTGGCTATATATCCAAAGGATTATAAATCATATATTATAAAGACACATGCACACGTATGTTTATTGTGGCACTGTTCACAATAGCAAAGACTTGGAACCAACCCAAAGGCCCATCAATGATAGACTGGATAAAGAAAATGTGGCACATATAGGGCATGGAATACTACGCAGCCATAAAAAAGGATGAGCTCATGTCCTTTGCAGTGACATGGATAAAGCTGGAAACCTTCATTCTCAACAAACTGACGTAAGAACAGAAAACCGTACATCACATGTTCTCACTCATAAGTGGGTGTTGAACAATGAGAACACACGGACACAGGGAGGAAACATCACACAATGGGGCCTGTCGCAGGTGGGGGACTAGCGGAGGGATAGCAAGGTGTAGGGGGATAAAGGAGGTATAGCATTAGAATAAATATCTAATGTAGATGATGAGGTAATGGGTGCAGCAAACCACCATGGCACGTGTATACCTATGTAACAAACCAGCATGTTCTGCACATGTACCCCACAACTTAAATATATAAAAAAGAAAAAGAAAAAACATGTTGAAGTGAGTCTGGAACTGGGTAACAGGCAGATGTTAGGACAGTTTGGAGGGCTCGGAAGAGGACAGGAAGATTGGGAAAGTTTGGAACTTTCTACAGACTTGTTGAATGGCTTTGGCCAAAATGCTGACAGCAAAATTGACAATAGGGTCCATGCTCAGGTGGTCTCAGATGGAAATGAGGAACTTGTTAGGAACTGGAGCAAAGGTGACTGTTGTTAGGTTTTAGCAAAGGGACTGGTGGCATTTTTCCCCTGTCCTAGAGATTTGTGGAACTTTGTACATGAGAGAGATGGTTCAGGCATCCCCAAAATTTTTACACAGAGGGCCAGTTCACTGTCCCTCAGACCGTTGGAGGACCGCCACATACTGCGCTCCTCTCACTGACCACCAATGAAAGAGGTGCCCCTTCCTGAAGTGTGGCAGGGGCCTGATAAATGGCCTCAGGGGGCCGCATGCAGCCCACGGGCCGTAGTTTGGGGACACCTGGTTTAGGGTATCTGGCAGAAGAAATTTCTAAGCAGCAAAGCATTCAAAAGGTGATTTGGGTGCTGTTAAAGACATTCAGTTTTATAAGGGAAACAAAACACAAAAGTTCAGAAAGTTTGCAACCTGACAATGCAATAGAAAAGTTTGTTAACTGAGGAGAAATCCAAGCCAGCTGCAGAAATTTGCATAGGTAACAAGGAACTGAATGTTAATCCCCAAGATAATGAGAAAAATATCTCCAGGGCATGCCAGAGGTCTTCACCACAGTGCCTGTTAATAGGCTTTATCTCCGGAGGCCCAGGAGGAAAAAGTGGTTTAGTGGGCTGGATCCAGGGTCCCTGTGCCATGTGTAGCCTATGGACTTGGTGCCTGCATCCCAGCCACTCCAACCATGGCTGAAAGGGGTCAACACAGAGTTCAGGCCATGGCTTTAGAGGGTACAAATTGCAAGCCTTCGCAGCTTCCAAGTGGTATTGAGCCTGCCAGTGCACAGAAGTCAAGAATTTGGGAACCTCTGCCCAGATTTCAGAGGATGTATGGAACCACCTAGATGCCCAGGCAAAAGTTTGCTGCAGGGGTGGAGCCTTCATGGAGAATCACTGCTAGGTCAGTGCAGAAAGGAAAAGTGTTGGAGCCCCCACACAGGGTCCCTACTGTGGCACTGCCTAGTGGAGCTGTGAGAAGAGGACTACCATCCTCCAGATCCCAAAATGGGAGATCCACCAACGGCTTGCACTGTTCACCTAGAAAAGCCACAGACACTCAGTGCAAGCCCATCAAGGCAGCCAGAAGGGAGGCTGTACCCTGAAAAGCCATGGAGGCAGAGCTGCCCAAGACCATGGAAACCCACTTCTTGCACCAACATGACCTGGATGTGAGACATGGAGTCAAGGGAAATAATCTCAGAGCTTTAAGATTTTACTCCCTTGCTGGATTTTGGACTTGCTTGAGGCCTGCAGTCTCTTCGTTTTAATCAATTTATCCCATTTGGAATGGCTGTATTTATCCAATACCTGCACCTCCATTGTGTCTAGGAAGTAACTAGCTTTTGATTTAATAGGCTCATAGGCAGAAGGGACTTACCTTGTCTCAGATAAGACTTTGGATTATGAACTTTTGAATTAATGCTGAAATGACTTGAGACTTTCAAGGGCTGTTGGGAAGGCATGTTTGGTTTTGAAGTATAAGATATGAGATTTTGCGTGGTCGGGGTGGAATCATACAGTTTGGCTCTGTGTCCCCACCCAAATCTTATCTTTATCTCCCATAACTCCCACGTATTAAGAGACCTGGTGGGAGATGATGGAATCATGGAGTGCAGGTCTTTCCTGTGTTGTTACTGTGATAGTGAATGGGTCTCACAAGATCTGACGGTTTGCAAAACAGGACTTTCTCTGCACACACTCTCTTTTTGCCTGCTGCCATCCATGTAAGATGTGACTTGCTCCTCCTTGTCTTTCACCATGACTGTGAGGTATCCTGAGCCATGTGAAACTGTTAAGTCCATTAAACATTTTCTTTTGTAAACCGCACAGTCTCAGGTATGTTTTCATCAACAGCAAGAAAATAGACTAATACAATTTTAAATGAAGCTGGGAAAACTGTCTAACCATATGTAGAAAATTGAAACTGCATCTGCTTTTTTATCCTTAAACAAAAATTAACTCAAGATGAATTAAAGACTTAACTGTAAAACCCAAAATTATAAAAACCTAGAAAAAACTCTAGGCAATAACATTCAGGACATATGCACGGGCAAAGATTTCATGATGAAGACAGCAAAAGCAATTGTAGCAAAACAATTGCAACAAAAACAAAAATGGACATATTAAGCAACAACAGATGCTGGTGAGGCTGTGGAGACATAGAAATGCTTTTACACTGTTGGTAGGAATAGAAGTTAATTCAACCACTGTGTTAGACACTGTGGTGATTCCTCAAAGACCTAGAACCAGAAATACCATTTGACCTAACAATTCCATTACCGGGTATAAACCCAGAGGAATATAAATAATCTGTTATAAAGATATATGTACACATATGTTTATTGCAGCACTGTTCACAACAGCAAAGACACAGAATTAACCCACATGACCATCAAGGATAGACTGGACAAAAAATATGTGGTTCACATATACCATGGAATACTATGCAATATAAAAAAAGAATGAGCTCAAGTCCTCTGTGGGGACATGGATGGAGCTTGATGCCATTATCCTCAGCAAACTAACACAGGAACAGAAAAGCAAACACTTCATGTTCTGACTTCTAAGTAGATGCTGAACAATGAGAACATATGGATACAGGAAGGGGAACAACACACACTAGGGTCTGTCAGAGGTGGAAGCAGGGGGTGGTCAAGCATCAGGAAATATAGCTAATGCATACTGGGCTTAATACTTAGGTGATAGGTTAATAGGTGCAGCAAACCACAATGGCACACATTGAAATAAACCTGCACATCCTGCACATGTACCCAAGAATTTAAAATATTTTTAAAAAGGAAATTGTCCATACACTACATTTAGTTATCAATTCACACAACACTGACAATCAAGAATTGCTTTGTCTGCTAATGCAATCACATATAGAACCCAGGTCTATCTTACAATCAAACAGCATACTTCTGTTAAAAGAGTGATTTCTGATGGCTGTGTAGTTCGTGTCCTTTGTAGGGACATGGATGAACCTGGAAGCCATCATTTTCAGCAAACTGACACAGAAGCAGAAAATCAAACACCGCATGTTCTCACTCACAGACGGGTATTGAACAATGAGAACACATGGACGCAGGGAGGGGAGCACTACACACTGAGGTCTGTTGGAGGGAAATAGGGGAGGGACAGCAGGGGGTGGGGAGTTGGGGGGAATGGCATGGGGAGAAATGACAGATACAGGTGAGGGGATGGAAGACAGCAAACCACACTGCCATGTGTGTACCTATGCAACAATCTTGCATGTTCTTCACATGTACCCCAAAACCTAAAATGCAATAAAAAAAGAGTGATTTCTAAGTGAGATTTAATAGTCTCAATAATTCATTCTGATGACATAATAAAATGTTGGAGAACAATCTAGGCTGCAAATCTGTATCATCATGTATTTACCCTGCTTTATTTTATTTCACAAATTCGGTAGTTTTTCTGCTGACCTTGTGATATAACGACTTTGAATTACTATGACTAATTGTGAGGAATATGCAAAAGTACTGAGGGAAAATGTAAAAACGTCTGCTCACCAGTTGATTCATACACATAATTAATCAAGTCATAGCTGACACTGATCCAAAAGCACAAGCCAATAGAGACAGTCATTATAAGATCATGTATCATCTTAGATGTTAGAGAGAATACTGTAATTTCATAGGGGATTCCAGGGTAAGCTCTAAGCTGTAGAGATGGAGAAAATCATCTGATGTATCACAATGAGCTTGTGATTTGCACAAGACTTAATGATATCCACACTTATAGTCATGACAGATACTAGCCATCAGGTGCACCTGTGAAGGGTACAAGGTTAATGTAACAGCTGAGCTGAGAAAACACATCTGATCAATGGGAGAGTAGAGAGTATAGTATATATTATTTATCTTTCTGTGCATCACAGTTGCTCTAATATCCTGGAGAAATGATTTAATTTTTCCAGTAATAAATTTTCAAGCCTCTTAATTTGAATATTCCTTACATTCAAAGGTGTCAGTTTGCAAGTTAAGATTCATTTTTGTTTGTTGTTTTTTTAAATAAAAAAGACTGAAGTTTTATTGAAACAAAATACAGAACAGGGAACAACAGTTTGAAAACTAAAAATTTCTTTTCAAATGTATGGCATGTGATTATAGTCAGTTCCTAACAAGTTAAATGGCATCACTGAGTGGAAGAAAATGGCAAATATTGTGAAGAAGTATCCTTGGATATGTGTAATTAAAGTTAATAACCAACCCTCCTCAATTTTAAATAATGCAGGATAATTTTATTTCATTTATAATAAGGAGAAGAAAAATAGAGGAATAATTTCCACTTCGGCAACCTGAAGAGAAATCACACAGCTTAATTTAGGAGCAGAAAATCAGGTTGGAAGAAGTGACATTTATAGGTGCAGTAAGGGGATGTTTAAATGCTAGCACTAGTTGTCCCTTCATTTTCTGGTTTTTTTTTTTTTTTTTTTTTTTGAGATGGAGTCTTGCTCTGTCACCCAGTTTGGAGGGTAATGTCAGGATCTGGGCTCACTGCAGCCTCTACTTCCCAAGTTCAAGTGATTCTCCCATCTCAGCCTCCTGAGTAGCTGAGATTACAGGCAACTGCCACCACACCCAACTAACTTTTTAATTTTTATTAGAGACAAGGTTTCACCATGTTGACCAGGCTGGTTTCAAACTCAAGTGATGTGCCTACCTCGGCCTCCCAAAGTGCTGGGATTACAGGTATCAGTCACAGTGCCCAACCCCTTCATATTCTTTATAAGCACTACATAATGCTTGTTCTTTTATGGGTCTGCCTAAGACAGTGGCTTTCATTGAGACAGGCTATAAATACTGTCCTGCTGCTCTATAGTTGCCTGGGATTGAGTGTAATTGTGTGAAGCTTAAAAATATATTGGTAGCATGACCCCACACCTCTATGAGCTCAACATGAAAAGAAAGTCAAGAACATAAAGTTTCTATTTTATTTGAGAGTCACAAAGGACAAAAAGGTGTAACACAAAGCCCCTTGGCATAGAAGATAATCTAAAAAACATTCCACAGAACTGTAAGTCACTGTGAGGAAGGAAGAGTGTTACCTTTCTATCTCTTCTGTACAGCTGATTCACACATGTGAAAATAACTTCTCTCATTTACTTAGAAACGTACTTCAACTAAAAGCTGGGTAAAAAGTTAATCAAATGGGCTCAGAGCCTCTTGGAGTCCCCCAAGCATCTCCATACTATTATTATTTTCAAATAGAAGTCAAGTAGTACTGGTATCTCAACAAAAAATTGCTTTAGTGGAATAAAAATAAATGAGAACAGGAAATGCAATTTCACTTCTTCCACCTAAAGAAAGGATGTCAACTGAGTGTCTAGAATTAAATGTTCAATTTCTTCTAACCCATAGCCTATAAGCAATCCCTTTTATATAATCACTTATAACCCAAATATTATGAGATATTTGATGCTGAAAGGTGAATCAGAGAAATGGTTACATTTTAAACAATTCTGTGTTATTTTCCTTCTTGAGGTATCCTGCACTTAACAGATTTTCTTAGGTATCTTTAAGTACACACTGTAAGTTTTCCTCTGACTTCTATCTCTTATAGACACTCTGAGTGAAGTATTTTTTGCTCATAAAACAAGGCAGTCTAAGAGAGAGGCCCACTTTTCCAACATGAGTTCCAAAGGGAAGAGTGTAAACACATAGTGGTGGGTCTTATGCAGACAGATTATGGCTAGATCCTAAGGCTGAGGAGAAGCCTGAGATGGAGAAGTAATGGGTAAGTGCCTCTCAGTTATATGAGAATTGCCCTCTCTGTAAAACAGATACTCTGTAATGTCCATTTTACTGTAACCAGCACAAGCCAACTCCTCGCTACTCAGAAAACAAAAGGATGAGAAGCAAAGTGCTCTGAAAGGAAAGCAGTTTTATTAATCAAATGCTAGCAGCTGGGGAATGCCCAGGCTCATGCCTTCAAAAGACCGTACCAACCTTCTGATCTGAGTGAAAAGGACTAAGAAGGAAAAAGGGGTGGTAAATATGAGAGGTATAGAAAAACTCGGTGCAGGTCTGCATGTTTTGTTTAGGTGATCATCTCAAGTGATTCCCGCCCTCAGAGGTCCAATGTGTACCACCCTGGCTTTGGCCTGATAGGCAGTGATGGGCTAACTGTTCCTTATTCTCCATGAGTGGGAGGGTTCTGAGCTGGGGTTCTCTGCCTGTTTTATTATGAAATTGGCCACTGGAATTTCTAAGTAAGCTTAGAAAAGCATGTGCTATGCACAATGTGCCTAGTGGGAAAGGGAGAAAATAAAGAATCTTCTATATACTGAGATTAGGAAGGAAAGGAAAAAAGGTTTTCAAGGGCTTATCAGGGCTGGGATACTTGGTTACATTACTACCTAAAATTAAATTCGTTGATGGTATAACCAACATACACATACAACTTCAAAACATCAATATAAATCCAAAAGCTAATAACAAGAAAATAGGAATAATCACAATATGTATTCCAATGTATAAATATTTGAACAAAACTATTATAAGATATGGTGCATCTGTCAGATGTTTCAACTACTGATATTTAACAAGTTTGGCTATGAATGAATTAAGATCATCAGCCTGCCCTTAAAATAAGTACAAGACAAAGTACTGTTTAAGGTTAGACAGTAGAATAAACATTAATGGTACATAATGCAATAATATACATATTTGTGTGTAAAAGTAAAGAAGAAATATTTAAATTATCAAAAGAAAAAATACCACTGTCAAATGAGCTATTCAAATGGAGAAAATGAAAAGGCAGAATATTTTCACATATGTTCTGTCCTCTGTGCTGTGACAAGATGGTTTATGTGATGACATAGGAAGAAATAAAAAGGAAGCTTGGACAGTCTGTCTTTTATCAATCAGATCTCCTACCTTGAAGTCAAACCATGCATTCAGTTTTTAGTATTTAGACTTTAGATATTATCTTCATTAAGCAGAATACAGAATGAATTTATTTTAAAAAATACAAATATTAGTGCCAGTATATAGAGAGAAGTATTTTAGTAGAAGTTAGGATGATCTCAGGAAACTTCAAAATAGCTTCAAAATGTAATTTTCATTACATTATTTAATTCTAATTTTTTAAAATATTTACAATACTACTAGTATAAAACATTTTAAACAGTTTCAACATGAAATTTTCATAACATCTTTTAATCAACATTTTAAAAATATGTAACACTATTATGGATTGTTTTAATGACAAATTTTCTTAATGAAATTTAGTGACAACTTTCAATTTCATGTATATTTCTGCTAACTGAATTACATTTGTTTCTGAATCTGTTAAAAAAGTCTCAAATTTCTTAATAACCATTTGCATTATTGTTATATTAGTGGTTACTGTAGGAATGCATTTAAATCATTTTCAACTAACTACAGTAAATCTCCAATCAATGTTTCTAATAGGTCTTTGGAAACTGTGACTTTAAGAGAAACGACATAAAATGAAACCAGTTTTACTGCAGCTTAACTGATATAAACAAGAGTTAAGTTATTACACCATATTTTTGGTCACAGAGACATCACTAAACTTCTAAATAAAGAACCAAAACACTTCTAATATTAAACACTGAAATAAATGTGATCAATACATGTATTTAAGAAACATTAACAAAAACAGGTAAGATAATTATTTAGCACTTATTTCAGTTCAGTGTCCTGGGCGTTCAGAGCCTATCTCAGTGGCTCAGTATACAAGGCAGGAACCAGACCTAGACGAGACATCATTTCATCACAGGCTGCGCTCACACACCTACACTCACTTAGACAGGGATGATGTAGTCATGCCAGTTAACCTATTGTGCACATGTCTGAAATGTGGGAGGGAAACAGACTACCAAGAAAAAATCCAAGCAGATGTGAGAATTGTACAAACTCCATGCAGAGAGTGGCCCCAGCTGAGAATCAATGTTTTATTCTCATCAGCCTGATAATAAAACAATTTTATTCAAAGACCTAGTGTATGCAGTTGCACATGATACAAACCATTGAATACTAGCACATGATACAAACCATTGAATACTGGCAAAGAGTCTCTGCTGCACCAAAATTGAGTCAGGCGTCTAACCTTCTCCTAGTGCGTATCATCCTTCTTTAGAAAATTCTATTTGAGCAAAGAATTCTGCTACATTAGTTTAGGAAGAACCCCCATTCTTGCTATTGCATCGCCACTGATACCTGATGAAGTTCCTCATCCTTCACTATCTCCCAGATGATATGTGATCAGATTGGCCTGTGTTCAGCAAGAATCCTGTTAGGTAAGTTTAGCTGACATCCCCCTCACTCCTGATGCTTCCTCTTAGCAATTTTCCATCCTCTGATCCCCACCATGTTTCTTAGCTATAAATTCCTACTTGCACATGTTGTATTTGGTCTTGAACCCAATCTCTCTCTTCCATTGCAAATATCCTGTTGTAGTGCTTCCCACATCTGTCTCAATATTCTTAAATAAAGTCTTCCTTATATGCTTTAACAAGTATTATTGGTTATTATATTTTCTTTAATCATATAAGTTGGAAAGAAACTTTAATTGAATCTGAAACTTTCATTAATTTGATATTTTATTTTGGTATATATTTTTTTTTTCAGTTTACTTTGTATAGAAATGTTGACAGGTATGTTCCATGCCCATGTCTAATGTAGAAATCATACAATTCTGTGATGTAGGTTTATTTATATCACTAAATATAAAAATATGTGAGATTATACCTTGTAGTTTTCTAATAAGATCCAATTTGTAGCAATTCATTTTTTTAAGTCATTGAAAATATGTTCTAAGCCTATTATCTAACTTTTTCAATGGCGGGAAATAACATTCTCACCAAGAAAGCGCTTTTTATAGCTGCATAAATTTGTTTATAAATCCCATAATTCCTTTTATTTTAATAAGATTTATCTCTTTTTTACAGCTTAGGTCCATCAGTAAGCTTTTAAAATAGGCCAGGTGTCGTGGCTCACGCCTATAATCCTAGCACTTTGGGAGGCCAACGTGGGCAGGTCACCTGACGCCTGAAGTCCAAGACCAGCCTGGTCAACATGGGGTTATCCATCTCCAAAAATACAAAAATGAGCCAGACATGGTGGTGCGTGCCTGTAAACCCACCTACTTGGGAGGCTGAGGCAGGAAAATTGCTGGAACCTGAGAGCCAGAGGTTGCGGTGAGCTGAGATCCCACCACTGCACTACAGCCTGGGTGACAGAGCAAGACTCCGTCTCAAAAAAATTAAATAACTCAAAAAAATAAAACATATGCACTTATCTAAAGGATATGACATATTGTGCATATTTCAATCTTGAGATTTAAATTTAATTAATTACAAATGTGTCACAAAATAGTCAATTGCAAACAAACTACTTTTAACCAATTTTTCCTTGCAAAGTTTTCTCCCATGGAATAAGATATTTAAACTCTTCTCTAGTTTTACTGTACTCTTTAGGAATTTATTGAGGAGTTCCACTTAATTGTGTTAACAAAACTTACTGAAAAAAGTTTAATGACTGTTGTTATATTTCACTGTTTCATTTGATTTATTTTAACAATCATACTGGACCAATTCTAACAACCCTAGCAAGATAACTTTTCCAATACTGTAGGAATTATAACACTTCTAAACAATTTGTACTTTCTGTAAGAAGTAATGATGTTATTCCTTTTATAGGGAGTTTTTATGAGCATTCCCATGATTTGCTATATTCCTGTTTTCCACATTTTGCTCCAATTTTTGAAATACAGTCAAACTTTACTTGCTTTATCAGTATAATTTTTTAAGAAATATTTACTCAATATTTATGTTTTACTTTCAAAAATATATGAATAAAATAGTAATAATGGTAGGAAACTAAAAAATTAATTATAAATATTAAAAATATCCATTTCCCTGAATATCTGACTATTTGAAATATGAGCTAGAAATAAGTACAACATATCTTGCAGGCCTTCTGTCATTCTGGTCCTTGCTTATTAAATGCCAGTTGCACTTTTACTCATGTGAAAAACAAAAGCACCAACACATTTTCAAATCGTTTCACAAGTGGTAATATAGGCATTTTGGGACTCATTGAGTTACCTAGTTGATAGACTGCTAGACTGATAGAATAATAAAACTGTAGCTGAGTGATGGGGAGCAGACAGAGAAATCTGATGTTTCAAAGATTAAGTTGACCACGGAAATATTACCATTCCTTTTATCAGCAATATCCTTTCATAGTCATTTACAGCTGAAAACTCTCCCTTGGATTCAAAAAATATCATCTTCCACAAATTCAAGGGTCTAGAGAACTCATGGCTAAAGATACCCTCAGTAATTATACTTTTAGGTTTCATGTTGCATTATTTTCATACATACATTCAGATTTTATCTAGCCAGAACAACATTATATACTTATTTATTCCAGAATAACTTATTAATTTAACAGAGAAACAAACAGGAAAGGAAGTATGTGTTAAGGAAAGCTATTAAGCTATTGAAATAAGAAAATGAGAAAAATATCTCCCATGGGAAAGAGAAAAAATTGAACACATGGATTAGCAAAACATAAAGAAAAGAATGAAGAGGGATTTAAAATGAACTCAAGAAAGGAAAAAGAGGGAAAAAATATGCAATCAAATACTTTTAGTGAAAAAGTAGGAGAAAGAAGGAAGAAGACTATTATAATAAATTAAGATGTTACAGAAGATACGGAGTAGGCAATCAAAAATATCCAAGAAAAATAGCAGCACGATAAAAATTGACAAATATAATTGAACTTGTGGATGGTAAGAAGAGCTTAGCCTGTGGAGTCAAACGACACAAATAAACAGCACAATCAGTACATGCACTATTACAGTTGACCCTTAAACAACACAGGCGTGAACTGTGTGTGTCCAGTTACATGTAGATTTTCTTCTACCTGTCATCACTGAGAAAGCAAGAACAACTCTTCCTTTTTCTCCTCCTCCTCAGACTACTCAGTGTGAAGATGATGAGGATGAAGAAATTTATAACCACTTCCACTTAATGAATAGTTAATGTATTTTCTCCTTGTGTTGATTTTCTTAGTAACATTAAATTTTCTGTAGTTTACTTTTTGGTAAAATAAAATAGAGTATATAATACATATACAAACTATACATATAAATCAGCTGTTTATGTTACTGCTACGGCTTCTAGTCAGCATTAGGCTATTAGTAGTTAAGTTTTGAGGTTAAAAGTTATAAGGGTTTTGGGCCAGGTGCGGTGGCTCAAGCCTGTAATCCCAGCACTTTGGGAGGCCGAGGCGGGTGGATCACGAGGTCAAGAAATCAAGACCATCCTGGTCAATATGGTGAAACCCCATCTCTACTAAAAATACAAAAAATACAAAAAAGTTAGCTGGGCATGGTGGCACGTGCCTGTAATCCCAGCTACTCAGGAGGCTGAGGCAGGAGAATTGCCTGAACCCGGGAGGCGGAGGTTGCGGTGAGCCGAGATCGCGCCATTGCACTCCAGCCTGGGTAACGAGAGCGAAGCTCCGTTTCAAAAAAAAAAAAAAAAAAAAAAAAGTTATAAGGGTTTTTCTGACTATGCAAGGATCAGCACTACTAACTCCTACGTTGCTCAAAGGTCAACTATACTGAACAGCTGTAAGATGTGAGGTTCAATTTTCTTTTTTTTTTTTTTATTTTTCTTTTCTTTTCTTTTCTTTTTTTTTTTTTTTTTTAAGATGGGGTTTCACCATATTGGTCAGGCCGGTCTCAAACTCCTGACTGCAGGTGATCCGCCCGCCTCAGCCTCTCAAAGTACTGTCATTACTGGCGTGAGCCACCGTGCCCAGCGAGGTTCAATTTTCTAATCTGAAAAATAAGCGTAATAGTAACTACTTCGTAAATTTACTGAGGAGTAATTTTGCTAATACCTAAAAAAAAGGCTTGGCACTATGTCTGGCTCATAGGTGCTCAGGACAAGTAAATTCTCTGCATAAAAATATTAATATTCTGCCCCAAAACAAGATCTCTGGATCTGTATTTTGATCTGGATCAAAGAGACACATCAACAAAGAGAAGAAAATCACTATAATTATGAGTATTCAAAGGTACAGCATTCATATTATCCTTAACAAACTAACTCAGGAACAGAAAACTGTATCATCTGTTCTCAGTTATAAGTGGGAGCTAAATGATGAGAACACACAGACACATGCGGGGGAACAACACACACTGGGGCCTGTCAGAGGGCAAGATGTGGGAGGAGGGAGAGGATCAGAAAGAAAAGCTAGTGGAAGCTGGGCTTCATACCCGGGCGGTGGGATGATCTGTGCAGCAAACCACCACGGTACACGTTTACCTATGTAACAAACCTGCACATCCTGCACGTGTACTCCTGAACTTAAATAAAAGTGGGAAAAAAAGTCTGGAATCCTTCAAAATAACACTGTAGTATAAATTACCTCAAGTATGGTATAAGACATTTCAACTTAGTTATTTTCATAGCTATGTAACTAGGCTTAAATTTTTTGAAAGCATACTGACACTGTTTTTGGAAAAAATGATCCTATCTCAAAGAAAATTTTTATTCGAAAAGGGTATTTTACCGATATCTTTCATTTCCCAGCAATTACCTATCCATGTAAAATCTATCACTTGTGTTAAAACATTCTTGATTAACCCTCCAGGGGAGTCTATAATCTTTTTGTTGGCTCAAAAAGCCAACAAAAGCAAGAAGAAGAATTGAATTAAAAAATTTAACTTTAAAAGATTTAGAAATACTATTTAATACAGAGAAAAATAACTTATAAATTTAAAAATCACTGTTACTGATTTTTATCTTGACGTAGATAATTACATCAAACAATAGCTGTGTGTCTGTGTCTGTGTGTGTGTGTGTGTGTGTGTGTGTGTGTGTGTGTGTGCTTCCTTATAGCTACTTTAATATGATGGTCTCATGTCCTATGGTGCTAAAACCCAAGAAGGGTGATTTTATAGAGAATATTCTTTTTTTATGGCATGAACACTTTGTTTCAGGATTTCCTCTCAATAGGGAAAATTACTGAATAATTCTCCCAAGACATTATTATTGCTAGCTTAAAAAGAGAGAGAAAGATAGAAATTGGGCAAAAATCTACTCTAGAAGTGACGGAAGAAGCCAGACACAGCTATTGAAACTGTAAATAAAATGGTGTGACTTAAAAACACAGCCAGCCATGAAGTCATGAACTTGGCCAAAGAAAAAGAGCAAAACGAAGGTAATTTTATTTCTTTGGAGAATGGTGATGGTGTGAAACTCTGAAGCATATGTCTAAGATTTCTTTTACATAATTATTACACTCTAACTTAGCTTTGGTAAATATAGCCTATATATATTCAGTAAAAATTACCAAAATTTTTGGAATTGTTAAGAAACGAAGGCATTATGTGATTTCAATGATCTCAAATTACTGAAGGAATATGAAGAACAAACTGTTGAGAATTGGGGTAATAGTTTCCTTGGTATTAAAATTTTCTTTAGTTCCACATCTTGTCATTTATTCAAGCCCTGGTTATATTAAACTAATAAGATTGTCAGACAGATTAAACAGTCCGAGTAACAGGGTATTTTAATGTTGACTTTTGGAATATCAAATTAGGTATAGTTTTCTACTGGTTCATGTTCTAGCAATGACTTATCTGAATAACTGGCATCTATTATTACCATCAACATGGTCATGGTCACGAAAAACTATCATGATTTAAGCTGGGATTAAAACTTGATTTCTTATATAATTTCATGTAATAAGCACAGTGACTAAGAGCAAAGTCTCTGGAACTAGACTCTCTAGATTACATCTCAAGTTTGTTACTGATTAGCAATTTTTTATACTCTCTTTTTATCAGTCTCTTCTTTTGTAGAGTAGGAATCATAATGGTAACTATGCCATACAGTTTTTGTGGAAATCAAATGAGTAATATAAGTTTAGGAATTACCTGGTATTCAGTAAGTGGTCAGTGTTAGTAATTATTAAATTTTAATTGATTTCTGTTTAGTACCTGCTTTATATTATCAAATAATTATCTAATGCTAAAATTATTAATTTATTGTCATGACTTTCACCAATTTAAAAATACATCTTTCTTAACTGCTAAAACCTGAAAATCAAATCGACTTCTACAATCACAGACATTTAAAACTACATGGTCGATTTTCACTTCGGCCCCATATTTTCCAAGAGAAAACTACCCATTTTTCCCAACTTAATCCCACCTAACAGACACATCAAGTTTCTATCTGTTGACTTTAAACATTTTGTAAATATTCAGATGAGACAGAACCATGTGCACCATTCTACCTTTTTTTCAAATATCTTCAGGAAAGTACTGCTTTGTAATAGTAAATGTTTTCATTGCACTTTTTATAAATTTTTTTGTTCCCTTGGTTTGACTTCCCTTGGTAAATAATTGCTTGGCTGCCTTAGTTACACAATATGTAACGCAGTGAAATGTAGTGAAAAAACACTTCTCCATATATGCTTATTTAAGAGCAATTAAACTCTTATTTCAGGATTAAACATTTAATTCTTTTTAAAAAGTAAAGTATTACGGTTTTCTTCAAAATAGCAATGATAAAGGTAAGGATGATAATAACAAATAAAAACACCAATTATTAATTATGTAAAATCTACACAGTGATGGACATATAACAAAATTGTCTTTATCATCTCAAATATCCTGTATCTTGTAAGAAAAATGAGAAGATAAAACTAGGACTTTCTGTAAGATAAAACTGTAATTGTAAATGGTTAACCTAAAACTACGAAAAAGACAGTTACCAAGGTCCTCAGGGACAGCGTCAAGTTTCAAACAGAAATCCATCTTCAATAAAGTGTTCTAAAAGCCATACTAGAAAAATAGAAGGCAGTGTATCAATATAGTTTTCAAAAGAGTCTTTATAATTTGCCTTCCCTGTATTTTAATTTAAGTACTGGTTTCACCACTTGTTAACACGAAATACAATGGTAAAATAATAATCAAATCTACCAATCTTTACTAATTAGGTTTTTTGTTTGGTTTGGTTCGGTAGCAAAAGTAGCAACCCACCTGGAACAAGGTTAGGCTAAGAGAGGAACTAACTGAAAGGCGTACAAAAAGAAACTCGAAGATGCAAGGCTTGCATTCTCCATCTTTCACTATTTTTTATGCGTCTGCTTGATTCCCTGCTACTGAACATTTGTTTCTTCTACAAAAGCAGGTCCTTCACTACACTCCACAATGTAAGGCACCAGGGAAATACAGAGAACTTCCTTACCTGATCTCAGGTTCAATAATCTCTCCATAAAACTCTAACTTGTTCTGCTTGGGTCATATTTCTTGCATCCCCTTTCCCTACTCAATCTCAGTGGCCAGAGAAAAGATATTTATGTAAAATAACCCCTTCTAATTAACTCATGGTATGAAAATTAATTCTTTAGTAGATGACATATGCCACTGTCCTGAGCAACTAAACATTTTATATCCAAAATATTACCTCTGAATATTAAGTTAAATAACTTATATAAAGCACTTGGCACGCTGTGTGGCATGGAGCAAAAAGTTTTAAGTCAATTTCTTTTGTACACATTCTGTAACTAAAAGGGCACATAGAAATTATCCAGAGGAAACTATGTATTTTGAAGCCTCTCTAGGACTGTAGCATTGGGTGTGACATAGAATAAGAAGGAGGGAGTAATGATATAAAAGGCTGAAAGCCTTGGAAAAGACAGGACCCATGGTGCACTTATATGGGGGAATTTGAATAGTAAGTTTTGTGGTATCTGGATTTTTCTCATTTTCTTCGCAAGTTCCTTGACGTTTATATGAATTTTGTTTTATTTTATTTAAAAATGACATGTAAGTTGAATTTATTTTGGTGGTAACTGATAGAAAACAATTTTTAAGTAAATTTATTTACTTGGATAACTAAGAGCAGTGATATGGTACCTTCAACCTTCAAGAGAGTCTTGATACAGCAACTGCTATAAAAATCTCAGGGATTGTTTTTGCTTTGCCTGTCTTACCTGCTTTTGTAATGTCATCTTGGTCCTCGGGGTCCATATAATAGTTGTCTTGCCCACTGTAAGTCCTTGGGCTGCCCTAAGCAATCCTCCTTAATGCATCAAAATAGTTACAATAATTTTTACCTTCATATACAAAAATCATTTTATTTAGTGGAAGATTTTCTTCAGATTACTTTGACATATGTTCACCTTTATAGGTGAAAAATCTTAGCCTCACACTATGGAAAACTAGTACTTACTCATCAACTGTTCATGTTTTCTGTCTATATGTTTTCTGTATATTTCCCAGCCTCTTTTAAAATTGGATCGAGGTCATGAGATTACCTCTGCCTAATGGACTACAAACGGAAATGGTATGTCACTCCTAGACTGAGGCTATCAGAGCAAGTGTGTTTCCAGCGACTCTCATTCCTTTCTTGATGACCTTCAATTTGTATGTTTAGATGGCAGCTTTGCAAAAGGTTGGTATACTGAACCTCAAAGTCATGGGTTGAAGCGGACATGGATTTTCCTACAATGAACTTACCATGAGGGAGAAATAAAGTTGTGTTTACTTAACCACTAAGATTTGGAGGTTTAATTGTTATTACTACATAATTTGCCTATTCTTACTAATACACCCACAAAACCACTTGTTTGCAAAAAGATTGACAAAAAAAAATTAACAAGGACTCTTATCTTTGTCACATAAGAATCATAATTATAAGTTATTTCTCTGGCTCCTTACCTAATTAGACTTCTTTTCAATGCATAGAAGAGAAATAAAAAGAGCTTCCAGCAGAATAGTATATTTAACAAATATCATCCCAGGGTACTAAATGGATTTATCAGGAGTAAAGAACCCATGTCCACCCTCAGAAGTCATATGCAACTACATCTAACGTGTCTCTAACAACTATCAGTTAAAAATCTATTCTCATTAAGGCTATATGACTTTAGTATAATTTAATGGGAAGATTTATTGTATATAATAATACTAAGCATTATAATTTATAGCAAAGAATCTGTAACCCATTGACAAAAATATTCAATGCATAGTTATTTGTAATAGCTCAGATAATTTATTCAACTCTTATAAAATATATTTGATGGGTTATCAAACTGTAAAACTTGTTTTATTAATAATGTATCAAGTGATAAGATATTAAACCAGATATTCTCTATTCATAGATTACATGTCTACATATTTGCTGCTTAGATTTTACCTGAAAGAAGCAGAATATACAGTAGAGCTAATAGAATGCCTGGGTGTAAATAAAGAATATAGCTGATGTGACTGAATGACTGTGAACCTTGGTTTACTCACCTGTGGAGTCAGCATAGAGTGTATTGTACCAACCAACCAACCAGGACTTTTTGTGAGTGAACCAACATCACTAATAATAATTATGCCAATAAAGCAAGCACAATCATACATCATTTTTTGTGTGATGTAGCATGCACAAAGTCTCTGCTACCCATACAAAAAGTGACGTATGCTTCTCCTTTTCATTTATAAAATTAATATTTTGAAAATTGAAGTCCACAAAGAATGAGTGTACAGAAAACAAATTTCTATAGTTGGTTTGAATTTCTTCTCAGAAAATGGCTTTTTTCTTTTTTATCACATGGTCAGTCCTGCAAATTCTCTGAACTTTTATATTCTGCTTCTGTTTTAAATATAATTTCCAATGTTAGGTTGTATCTTTGCTCATAAATAGGAGCATACACTGTTAGAAGTAGCCAAGTTAAATCTTGAGGGCTTTACTGCTTAGAAATGTTCTCTACCAGATAGCCTAAATCATCTGTCTCAAGTTCAACGTTCTACAGATCTCTAGGGCAGAAACAAAATGTCTTCACCTTCTTTGCTATGTCATAACAGAAGTGGGATTTGCTTCAGTTCCCAATAAGTTTCTCATCACCATCTAAGACTACCTCAGTCTGAACTTCATTGTCCTTATCAGTATCTGAATTTTGGTCACAGCCATTCAGCAAGTCTCCAGGAGGTATCAAAGTTTCTCTCATCTTCCTGTCTCCAGAGTCCTCTGAACTGCTCCAGCCTCTGCCTGTTACCTAGTTTCAAAGTCACTTCCACGTTTTCAGGTATCTTGGTAGCAATGCTCAACTTTTAGGGATGAATTTTCTGTGTTATTTTGTTCTCACATTACTATGGAGAACTACATGAGACTGAGTAATTTATAAAGTAAAGAAGTTTAATTGACTCACAGATCCTCAGGCTGTACAGGAAGCATGGCTGCAGAGGTCTTGCAAAACTTACAATCATGGCAGAAGGTGAAGGGAAAGCAGGCACTTCTTACATTACAAGAGAAGGAGGAAGAGCGAGTAAGGAGATGATGCTACAAACTTTTAGGCAATCATACTTTATGAGACCTCATATAGTATGTTGAGAACAGTAAGGAGGATGTCCACCCCTATAATCCAATCAACTCCCACCAGGCACCACTTCCAATATCGGGGGGTGGTTACAATTCGACATGAGATTGGGTGGTGACACAAATACAGACCATATCACTAATGATATTAGGGCAGAAATCAAGAAGTTTTCTGAAACTACTGAGAACAAAGATACAGCATACCAGATTTTCTGGGGCACAAGCAAGGTAGAGCTCAAAGCGAAGTTTACAACACTAAACACTAAATCAAAAAGTTGGAAGAATCTCAATTTAATAATCCAACATCAAAACTAAAAGAGCTAGAGAAGCAAGAGCAAATCAACTCCAAAGCTAGCAGAAGACAGGAAATAACCAAAATCAGGGTTGAACTGAGGGAGATTAAGACACAATAAAACATTAAAAAGATCAACAAATCTAGGATTTTGCTTTTAGAAAAAAAGTAACAAGATAGACCACTAGATAGCTGAAGAAAAAAGAAAAGAGACAAGACTGAAATAAACAGAATTAGAAATGTCTAAGGGGATATTACCACTGACTCCACAGAAATAAAAATACTCCTCAGAGACCAGTATGAGCACCTCTATTAATAAACTAGAAAATCAAGAAGAAATAAACACATTCCTATACATACACACTCTCCCAATACTGAACTAAGAAGAAATTAAATACCAAAACATACCAATAACACACTTGAATCAGTAATAAAATAGCCTACAAATATAAAAAGCCCAAGACCAGATGGATTCACATCCAAATTCTGCCAGATGTTCAAAAAATAGCTTGTACCAATTAAATGAAACTATCTGAAAAACTGAGGATGTGGGAATCCTCCTTAATTCATTCTATGAGTCCAGCATCATTCTAATACTAAATCCTGGGAGAGACACATAAAAAAAGAGAACACTTCAGGCCAATATCCTTAATGAACTTTAATGCAAAAAATCTCAACAAAATACTGTACTAGCAAAATGAATCCAGCAGTACATCAAAAGAGCTAATCTACTATCATCAACAAGGTATTATCCCTGGATGCCAGGTTGGTGCAAATCAAGAAATATGACAAAAATGACATGGTTACCTCAATAAATGCAGAAAAGTCTTTTCATAAAATTCAACATACTTTCATGTTAAAAACTTTCAATAAAGTAGGGATTAAAGGAACATACCTCAAAATAATAAAAGTCATATATGACAAAACCACAGCCAACATTATCGTGAATAGGCAAAAGCTGGAAGCATTCCCCTGGAAAACCAGCACAAGACAAAGATGCCCTATCTTGCCAATTATATTCAACATAGTATTGAAAGTTCTGGCCAGAGCAGTCAGGCAAGAGAAAGAAATAAATGCATCCAAATAGAAAGAGCAGAAGTCAAATTATCTTGGTTTGCAGATGGTATGATTCTGTATTTAGAAAATCCCATAGTCCCTGCTCAAAGTTTCTTGACATGATAACCAACTTCAGCAAATTTTTAGAATACGAAGTCAATGTACAAAAGTTAGTAGCATTTTTATATATGAAAAACAGCCAAGCCAAGAGCCAATTTAGTAATGTATCCCATTCACATTTGCTGGAAAATTAGTTAAATACCTAAGAATGCATCTGATAAGAGAGGTAATAAAGCTCCACAATGAGAATTATAAAACACTGTTCAAAGAAATCTGAGATGACACAATCAAATGGAAAAATATTTCATGCTTATGGATAGAAAGAATCAATATGTTAAAATGGCCATACTGCCCAAAGCAATTTACAAATTCAATGCTATTTCTATCAAACTGTCATTGACAGTCTTCAAATTTACAGTAATAAAAACTATTTTAAAATGTATATAGAACCAAAAAAGGTCTTATATAGCAAAAACAATTCTATGCAAAAAGAACAAAGCTGGAGGCATCATGTTACCCAACATCAAACTTTACTACAGAAATTTAGTAACCAAAACAGCATGGTACTGGTAGAATAACAGACATAGACCAACAGAAGTGAACAGAGAGTTTAGAAATACTGCTACACACTTATAACCATCTGATCTTTAACAAAACTGACAAAAACAAGCAATGTAGAAGAGAATCCCCCACCATTCAATACTGTAAATGGTGGGAAAGCTGACTATCCATATGCACAAGATTAAAACTGGAGTCCTCTTTTACATTGTATACATGAATCAATTCAAGATGGCATAAAGACTTAAATGTACGACCCAAAACTATGAAGACCTTGGAAGGTAACTTAAGCAATACCATTCTGCACATAGGAAAAGGCAAAGATTTCATAATGAAGATGCCAGAAACAAATGCAACAAAAAAAGTAACTGACAAATGGTCTATATTTAAATTAAAGAGCTTCTGATCAGCAAAATGAACTATCAACAGAGTAACAGACATACTACAGAATGGGAGAAAAATTTGCAAACTGTACATCTGAAAAAGGTCTAATATCCAGCATCTATTAGAAACTTAAAGACATTTACAAGAAAAAGCAAACAACCCCATTAAAAAGTGGAAAAAAGACACGAACAAACCCTTTTCAAAACAAAATATACATGCAACCAACAAGCATATAAAAATAAGCTCAGTATCACTAATCATTAGAAAAATGCAAACCAAAACCACAATGAAGTATCATCTCACATCAGTCAAGTAGCTATTACTAAAAAGTAAAAACAAAAACAAAAAACACGTTGTTGACTTTGCAAAGAAAAGGGAATCTTTAGATACCGTTGGTGGTGTTAGTTCAACCACTGGGAAAGATAGTCTGACAATTCCTCAAATAGCAAAAAATAGAACTACCATTTGACTCAGCAATCCTATTACTGGATATATAACCAAAAGAATATAAATCACCGTAACATAAAGACACATGCACATGTACGCTTATTCCATCACCATCCACGATAGCAAAGGCATGGAATCAACCTAAATGCCTATTAATGGTAGAATGGATAAAGAAAATGTGGTTCATACACACTATGGAACATATTGCAGCCATATAAAAGAGTGGGATCATTCCATTTATAAGAACATGAATGGAGCTGGATGCCAGTATCTTTAGTAAACTAACACAGGAAAAGAAAACCAAATACTGCATGATCTCACCTATAAGTGAGAGTTAAATGATGAGAACACATGGATACATACAGACACTGGAACAACAGATACTGGGGCTGATGTGATGTTGGAGGGTGAAAGGGGAAGAAGTAGGAAACAAAAAACTATGAGGAATAGGCTTAGTACCTGGGTGATGAAAGAATCTGTACAACAAACCCCTTTAACTGGAGTTAACCTATGTAACACACCTGAATGTATACCCCTCAACCTAAAATACAAGTGTAAAAAAGTAATAGCTAAAATTTTTTAAAAAAACATTAAATGGGGCTATTGCCTCCTCTTTAGTATTGTTAGAAATAGAAATTGTTAAGAGTGTTTGTAGGCTCTTGCAGAAAATAGGTGCTCAATGTAACATTAGTAAAACTTGAAAACGATAGGTTTACTGAAATATTTTGGTTTTGTCATTATGAAGATGTTTGTCAAGAAAGAAAAGTAATTTTTAACATTTTGCAAGGTAATTTATAACTTCCAGATATCTGGACATTCAAATATGTAATGTGTTAATCTAAGCCTGATCATGTTGTATGGGTGGGTAGGGGTGTTGTTAAAAGAATTCTGATATTTCACCGTAGGATAAAAAATGTTAGCTGTTACAATAAAAATGCTATTTAACAAGACCAGTGGTTTTCAACATTCACTGCAAATTAAAGCCAGTGGGGAACTTTAAAAAGATACAAATGTTTGGGCCTCACTTTCCTTACCTGTCTGGATTATGATTTCATTGATTCAACATCTGTTCTGGGATCTGCTATTTCTGCTTTAATTCAAATTGAAATTTGAATCTAGAATTATGAATTACTGAGTTAGAGAATAGTGATTTTCAGACATTAGCATTCCTCAGAGTAATCTGGAAGGCTTATTAAGACACATTGCTGGGCCTTACCTGCAGTTTTTATTCACTAGATCTTGAGTGGGACCTAACAAGACACATTTCTAGCATATTTTTGGTATGCTAATGCCACTGCTCAGGGACTACACTTTGAAGACCATAGGCCTGATTTTAGAAATAATAAAATATTTAAAAAATAATAATAGATGCTATTAAAATTTTCAACCTCCAAAAGTGTGTGTGTCTGTATATATAGACACACACATACATGTATCTAGCATGTATGTATATATATACATACACATAAATACATATAAATTATATCTATATATAAATTCAAAATATTGCATACAATTTCACAGATTTCATAAATTCACTGAAACACCTCCATTGAACTTTTAGGAGTTCAAATATTTGAGGCTACAACTCTTCATGTAAAAATTTTTAATGTTATCATCTATCCCTTTAGGTCAAAGATCCAATGTCATCATTCTCTGTTGAGAAATAATTTTATTGCAAATAAAAAATTAAAGTATCAGACTGCCACTGAAGAATTTTTATTGAAAAACAATGTAATTGTTTAAATACATAAAACATGATTCGAAATCTTAGACTAAAAATTAACATTGCTTTCATCTACCTTTTTTGTTATTTTCCACACTTATATTTTTGTCTATTTTAGTGTAGGAAATAGGCTTAATCTTATAAGTAATTTTCTGACCATTATTTTTAACTTTTATTTGATAAAAGACTAAATATTTTACTGACATAAGAATCAATTCCACACTTTTGTTTGTGTTTCATTTTTTATTTATTTAATAATATATATTTAGACTCTGTTAGTTCAAAGCACTGTGCTTGGTAATGGGAATAGTACAATGAACTAAATTGTTCTCTCTTCAGAGAATTAAATTTTGAATAATTTCTGGCATAAAATGGCTTTTGCATTTCCAGATGCTCTTTGGGGATGCTTTTGGCCCTGTACCAATGCATAAGTTTTTAAAGAAATATTCTGAAAGACTTGCCTGTTGCTACATATTTTGATACTAGTGGTAAATACATTTTTAATGAGCTAGCAACAAATAGTAACTGTTCAGTACATAAGGCACACATGATAAAGATAAACATTATAAATGCTTGCAATATATTTTGGACTCCACTGCTTTATAGATATTATGTTGAATTTTAGGCTGAGAAAATATGTTTCATTTTATGAAATTTAATTTTGTAGTTTTTGAAATACATTCAACAATGGCACAGTAAATAAAATATAGTAATATATTTTAAGATAATTTGATCTATATCGAGGTATCTCAGTAGTAAGGTTTAGTATGTTCAGCAAAATGTAATTGCATAAAGAAATGCACCTGCTGATGTAATGTTAATTAGACAGTCATGTTCTGCATGTCACTGCTAGCTTCGCTTCACAGAGCGACAGAAATTGCCACTTTTGAGCTTGATAAATTGTTCTTTGTTCATTTAGCTTTTAATTTCTTTCTAACGGTGCACAGTTCCAGTATCACACTGATCTCTGGTGTCCTTGTATTCTTTTTATTATTATTTTTACATTAGAAGGAACAAAGAACTCATGTCATGTCAGCTTCATATATTCTTTTAGTTGACCATGATTGATTAATTCAAATGCAAACTGAAGATCACAATAAGCATTGTCAGAAGTACCAATATTAGGTTAAGGCCTTTGTTTTATTAATCATCGCTGCTGTCCTAACTTACGTACAACAAATTCACAATTTATTTTCTGTATTGGGAACAACACCTTATAGTTGAGACATACAAATATATATTTTTTAATTTTTAATGTTTTTTATTTAACTTTTTAACATTTTTAAAGTTATTTTTATTCATTAGAACATCTAAATAAATGAATAATAAATAAGCACTCTAAGGATAAATATAAATTGAAAACAAGAGGCTTAATTCTCCTGGTAAAAAGGGGGAAGAGATTTCTCTCACCTTTTCTTTTCAGAGAATTACCTTGGAAAACTTGTGAGTACTTTCTTAACTCTTTCTGATGTATATAAATCCTTTTGAAGATTGAATATGCCTTTTGTCAGCTGGTATTTTGTCAGCTTTATGATGCAAGTATGTATTTCTCCAGAACCTGGGAGCCGTGTCTTTGAAATGTATACAAGGAAGAGAGCATCTCTCAGAGCCTAGCTTCAGTGGGGCACCTTGCTCCAAGTTGTAAAACTACCTCCTATCATAAAGACAGGAGAAGGTTGCATCTCCCCTTGGATCACGCCAATTAACTAACACAGATGGTCACCCCAATTACCAGATAAATTAAAAATAAACTATGTGTGACTAATGGTACTGTCATGTCCTCTTTGCTGAGAACTAGTTATTGCTTCTCTTGAAAACATGTGCATAGTGGGTTTTATCTGATTGGCTATAAAAAGGTGAGGTTTACTTTTGTCCTTGCAGTCCCTTAGCAAGTAGATTTCCTGGTATTTCTGTTAAACCCTACCAATGGAGTAGCACATATTTATGATACTAAAGTAAAAGTGAAAACAAGAAGCAGAACATAAATGAAAGATGGAAGTTTTCCAAAAGCCTTTTGCATTTTAGCCATGAGCTATTCTTTAACCCTCGTTCAAACATCTCTGCTTCAGCATCTCCGTGTTCCAATTAAAGCAAATTATTTGGTGGTTTTATATACACCTCAGATTTCTACTTTTGTATTTTGGCACACCCTCTCTTTTCAAATGAATATGTTTCTACCATCTCCAAATATTAGTATGTATATTTTTACTTTTATTACAAAATTTATCTACCTGTAGGTGTTTGTATATGCATGTGCTTTATATTCCTGCGATATCACAATCCTCATAAGAAGAATCTGTGATCTGTTTAACTTCTTCAGAAAAAACAGATGGGGAGATCTGAAAGAAATACCACAGTGATGGCCAGAGGCATTGTATATAAGAAACACTTCAACTGAGAGCCACTCCACATTTTTCTAGCATCTTAATTTCCATAATTATTTTTACTTCATATAGCATATTTAGACATGCATACCATCTCTCTTTCCACAGTTCAGAGTTATCTTAAAAATTTTCTTCTATTGTGCCTCAAAATTTTACAATAGACAGTTGCTTAGTTTATTTTATGCTGATTAGCATCATACTTAATATTTATTGTGAATTTCACCAAATCTATTATTACAGAAGCCCAAACAATTCTACTGAAATTATCATAAATGATGAAGATCATTCTCTAATACGTCAAATCAAATGACAAGTGAAAAACTATAGCTGGGTTTATTTCACTTTGGAAATGGTTAGGATGGGATACAATGTCATGTTTTGTTGAAGTGGTTTGTTTTTGTTTTGCTATTAAATATACTCTTCATTCTAAAATGTAAACAAGAAAAGTCAACTAATTATTATCCTAAACTAGTGAAGTGTAAGCATGATGATGCCGCAAAATGTTCCCACAGTTTAGAGGCCTCTGAGAGAGCATTTAAAAATGCTGAGTGAGGTAATTTCTGTATATAATTTCTAGAAGTCGGTGCTTTACAAATATTTGTTTTAGAACATGGGATTTAACTTATACCACTAGCAAAAACAAACAATAGACTTTAGAAATTCTGGTTTCTGCCCATAGACAGAGGAAGAGAAAGGATCAAGGAAATGGCTTGACAACAAAGTAGGAAATCATGTTTTTTAAAAGCTTAAAATATTTTAAAAATCAACATCTTAAAGCTACCAAGTGTTTCAATTTTTCAAAGACCACAGAAATATTTCTAGGGAAAAGTGGTAACGTAAGTAAAAACATAAATATGATTTGCTTCTCTACTTTATCCCCTCTCCAGAATCATCCTCCAAAGGAAATAACCTACCAAACTTTGAAATAGAAGACACTTTGCACAAGCTCTGTTTGCAGCAGAGCCCAATGACTACCAAAAGTAACAGCTCCTACATGTTTAAGTCAGTCCGGCTAATTTTATTTGGAATCAACGGCATTCTGTCTGACACTGTCAGCTGCACTAGACAAGAGGTGAATAACGATGAATTAGGAAGTAACAGAGATGCAGTGGGTAGAAAGGCATGATTAACAAACAGAGTGCAATTCTTCATTGACCAGAAGATCGGAAGTGGTGTCAAGTAATGTTAGACAAGCAACAACAATGACAGTTTTAATAATGAAGATAAAGAAAATCTATCAGTATTGGCATATGGCAAAGTTATCTAGGAGATTCATCTGAAAAAAATGTATGTAAAAAGTGAGCCTTTCCAACATGGTGAAACCTCATATCTACTAAAAAACAAAATTTAAAAAATTAGCCAGACTTGGTGGTGGATGCCTGTAATCCCAGCTACTTGGGAGAGTGAGGTAGGAGAACCCAGGAGCCAGAGGTTGCAGTGAGCTGAGATTGTGCCATTGCACTCCAGCCTGGGCAACAAGAATAAAACTGCATCTAAAAAAAAAAAGTGAGTGTTCACTGAAAATACCTCACACTAAAATATGCCAAAACATATAGCTTTGTATAAGAAAAGCCAATTAACTTAATTGAAATGTTCCAAGAAATGAATAGAAGCTTCACAAAGAATTTAATAAAATAATCATAATAAAAAAAGGAAAGACACAAATAAATAGAGAGAAAAATCGGGAGAAAGGAAGATGGCCAAAGCAGAAGATAATGCTGAATATCCACACACTTTGAAAATAATGTTTTAAGTTTGTTATTAAATAAAGTATACAAGAAAGCTATCAATAATCTAAGGGGTATAAAAATTTAGAAGGTTATCGTTAAAATACGTAAAGCTTCATAGGGAAATGGGATGCACATCTTCATCAGTATTAATGAGTGCTAGAATGCATGAGACCAAAAGCCATACCATTTAACCACAGGGATGCAAGCTTCAATGTAACAGCGAAAAACTTTTACTTATCAACGCACTCCCCTTTACTCATTTCCTTCAGTGGTGGTTTAGCTTTCACATATATTCCTACACATTAAAAATAAAGGACAACATATTTTAACTAGAATCTAATTCGACTCAGTTTGGTCCAAGTGTGTCAGGAAAAATAAAACAGCGTGTCACTGAAAATCTGCATTGTGAATGATAGTTTCCAAATCGGAACCAACAAAACTGTAAATTAAAACTAAAATGTCTTTGAGTTTAAACAAATGTTAATTTTAAAATGTCTCCTTCTTAACTTCATAAAATTCTCAGGTTTTCATAAGTAACAACATTTTAAAGAAAAAATTTTTTGTCTAATGTGAATTTCATTTGAATATTATGATCATATAAATCCTAAATATCTTGTAAGAGTTTCTTTGGTATTTTATCTCTATATCTCACTAAGGCTAGTGCTTTAAGTGACCAAACTCAAATTAAATATGGAATTGTATGGCCAATCTGGGAAGATAAGGAATATTAACAAAACCCTTATATTGCTGTAAAAACATAAACATTTCAGCAAAGAAATCTTAATTTATTTTACATAACATATGTATATGCTTTCTAAAGTGGATCAAAATTTATTAGAAACTCATCCATGTGAGTAAGGACTCATGGTTTGTTTTTCATTTTTATTTATTTCAATAAATAATTGATATTATCAGTTCAGGTATTTTTAGAAAGAAGCTATGATGCAACTTATTTAAAAAGTAAGGGCTATTTCCTATCTCACATAATCCAGTATCTGAGTTAAGGTTAGTATACGACTGATTGATTTGAAATGTTTAAAACTATCTAAGACCTAAGTTTCATTGTGAATACTCGAGATGCTCTTTATCATCATTAAGTACAGGCGCTCCAAGCACGGTATCTGCATATAACATCATTCTAAAGATGTCATCCTATCTTGTGTATCTCATTTCAGATGAGAGTAAATTATTCTCAAAAGATCTCTGACCCACTATATTTTCTCACAAATTGTTATCCAAAATTTATTTTTTAAAGTTAATTCAATTTAAAGGCTACTTCAAGATTGGAATTTAGCCTTAACCAGGATACAGAGTTAACTTGTCCTTAGCTGAGTTTCTATTAAAAAGCAACCATTAAATATTTAAATAAAAAGTATATGTCTTCATCTCAGGCAACTCATATTTCCAATATAATATTCAATATTAATGTCATGTCAAAAAATCATTACCGTGTCTTTCCTCTGAAGAATTAAAGACATTAAAATAAGTCTGACATGTGAACCAAAAATCTCATCTAAGACCTGTCACTCTCCAGTGATGTAACCTTTGGTAAATAATATGTATATGAATTTGATTTATATATTTGAAAAATAAGAATAAAATTAATACTCCTGTAAGCACTTAAGAATTTGAGAAACAAATAGATATGCATTTCAATGTACTTTATAAATTAAAATGTCGTGTATAAACTTGAATTATACTTATTTATTACTTGATATCTTGTCACATAGAATTAAAAAATAAAAATAAACATTATTATTTAAACTTAACTCCTACCTACATATCAGCTTTGTTCCATGGATAAACAAGTTGGCAACAGAAAAGCAATCAAGAGTAGATGGTTCAATGAGATGTATTCAGAAAAGAATAAAAATTTTCTTCTTTGCCCTATGCAAATGCAAAGATTTAAAGTTCAGGATGTTTCATCTTTTAAACATAGTCAGCGTTTAAATTTTTAATTTCTGTGGGCACATAGTAGGTAAATATATTTATAGGGAAATAAGATATCTTGATAGTCATATAACATGTAATAATCACATTGTGAAAAATGAGTATCAGTCCCTTCAAACATTTATCCTTTGTGTTACAATTCAATTTACCCTTTTAGTAATTTAAAAACGTACTATTTAATCATCGTTATTTTGCTATCAAATACTAGGTTTATTCATTCTTTCTATTTTGTGTGTTGTCTCCAATCTCTTTCATTAGTATTTCATCATTTTAATTGTAGAGATCTTTCATTTCTTTAACTTCCAGGTATTTAATTTTGCTTGTGGGTATTGTAAATAAAATTACTTTTTAAATTTCTTTTTCAGAGTGTTCACTGTTGGCATAGAAATGTTATTGATTTTTGTATGTTGATTTTGTATGCTGGAACTTAACTGAATGTATCAGTTCTAATACTTCTGGTGGTGTCTTTTAGGTTTTTCCAAATATAAGATCAGGTCATCTGCAAAGAAAAATAATTTAACTTCTTCCTTTCCAATTTGGATCTCCTTTATTTATTTCTCTGTCTGATTGCTCTAGCCTGGACTTGTCAAACAACAGTGGTGAAAGTGGGCACCCTTGTCATGTTCCAGATTTTATAAAAAGGCTTTCAGGTGTTCTTCATTCAGGATGATACCAGCTGTGAGTCTGTCATGCATGGCTTTTATTATGTTGAGGTATGTTTCCTCTATATCTAGCTTTTTAAGGGTTTTCTTTTTGTCATCATGGAGTGACGTTAAATGTTATCAAATGCTTTTGCAATGTCAATATAAATTGTCACATATTTTCCCCTTATTCTATTGATATATCACATTGATTGATCTGCAGATATTTTACCACCCCTGCATTCATTCCTGGAAAAAAATCCCACTTGGTTATGATGAATGAAATTTTTAATACACTGTTGAATTTTGTTTGCTATTTTTTGTCGAGAATTTTTGTATTAATATTTATCAGATATACTGGCCTGTACTTTTCTTTTTTTTGATGCATTTTTGGTTTTGGCATCAAGGTAATATTGGTCGCATAGAATAATTTGGAAGTCCTTTCTACTCTATTTTCCAGAACACTTTGAGTAGGATTGATATAAGTTCTTCTTTAAATGACTGGTAGAATTCAGTAGTGAAGCCATCTGGTCCCAGCTTTTTCTTCACTGGGAAATTGTATTGTGGCTTTGATCTCATTACTTGTTATTGGTCTGTTCAAGTTGTTGATTTCTTCAGAGTTTAAACTTAGTAGGTTGTATGTGCTTATGAATTTGTACATTTCCTGTAGATTTTCTAGTTTATTGGCATATACTTACTCATAGTAAATACTAATAATCCTTTGAATTTCAGGGATATCAGGATTTCTATAACCACTACCTGGCTACCATCTATGTTCACGCAAGATTCTAGGGCTCTACAATCAGCAGATGATGAAGTCAGCCAAGTTTTTCTCCTTCCCTTCAGGGTAGTGAATACCCCTACTTACTGAATGAGCAAAAACTGGAGGCATTTCCTTTGAAATCTCCACTAAACAAGGATGCCCTGTCTCACCACTCTTATTCAATATAGTATTGGAAGTTCTAGCCAGAGCAATCAGGCAAGGAAAAGAAATAAAGGGTATTCAATTAGGAAAGGAGGAAGTCAAATTGTCTCTATTTGCAGAAGACATAACTGTGTATCTAGAAGACCCCATTGTCTCAGCCCAAAATCTCTTTAAACTGATAGGCAACTTCGGCAAAGTCTCTGGATACAAAATCAATATGCAGAAATTGCAAGCATTCCTATACAACAATAACAGACTTAAAGCCAAATCAAGAGTGAAATCCCATTCACAATTGCTACAAAGAGAATAAAATACCTAGGAATACAACTAACAAAGGATATAAAAGACCTCTTCAAGGAGAACTACAAACCACTGCTCAAGGAAATAAGAGGGGGACACAAACAGAAGGCAAAATATTCCTTGCTCATGGTTAGGAAGAATCAGTATCGTGAAAATGGCCATACTGCCCAAAGTAACTTATGGATTCAATGCCATCCCCATCAAGCTACCAATGACTTTCTTCACAGAACTGGAAAAAACCACCTTAAACTTCATATAGAACCAAAAGAAAATGTACATAGCCAAAACAATCCTAAGCAAAAGGAACAAAGCTGTAGGCATCATGCTACCTGACTTCAAACTATACTACAAGGCTACAGTAATCAAAACAGCAGGGTACTGGTACCAAAACAGAGATATAGACCAATGGAACAGAACAGAGGCCTCGGAGGCAACACCACACAACTACAACCATCTGATCTTTGACAAATCTGACAAAAACAAGCAATGGGGAAAGGATTTCCTGTTTAATAAATGGTGTTGGGAAAACCGGCTAGGAAAGTGAAGAAAGCAGAAACTGGACCCCTTCCTGACATCTTACACTAAAATTAACTACACATGGACTAAAGACTTAAAGATCAAACTTAACATCATACAAATCCTATAAGAAAAACTAGGCAACACCACTAAGAACATGGGCATAGGCAAGGACTTCATGAATAAAACACCAAAAGCATTGGCAACAAAAGCCAAAAAAGACAAATTGGATCTAATTAAACTCCAGAGCTTCTGTACAGCCAAAGAAACAATCATTAGAGTGAACTGGTAACCAAGAAAATGGGAAAAAATTTTTGCAATCTACCCATCTGACAAAGGGCTGATATCCAGAATCTACAAAGAACTAAAACCAATTTATAAGAAAAAACAAACAAACCCATTTAAAAGTGGGCAAAGGATATGAACAGACACTTTTGAAAAGAAGACACATATGAGGCCAACAAATGTGAAAAAATGCTCATCATCACTGGTCATTAGAGAAATGCAGATCAAAGCCAGATTGAGATATACCATCTCATGCCAGTTAGAATGGCAATCATTAAAAAAACAGATGCTGGAGAGGATGTGGAGAAATAGGAACACTTTTACACTGTTGGTGGGATTGTAAATTAGTTCAACCATTGTGGAAGACAGTGTGGTGATTTCTTAAGGATCTAGAAATACAAATTCTTTTTGACCCAGCAACCCCATAATGTGTATATACCCAAAGGATTATAAATCGTTCCACTGTAAAGACTCTTTGGGCCAATATCCATGATGAATACAGATGCAAAAATCTTCAAAAAAAAATACTGGCAAAATGACTGCAACAGCCCATCAAAAAGGTTATCCATCACAATCAAGTAGGCTTAATCACGGTGATGCAAGGCTGATTCAACATAAGTAAGTCTCTAAATGTAATCCACCACTTAAACGGAACCAAAGACAAAAACCACATGATTATCTCAATAGTTGCAGAGAAGGCTTCTGACAAAATTCAACAGCCCTTTTTGCCAAAAACTCTCAATAAACTAGGTATCGATGGAACGTATCTCAAAATAATAAAAGCTATTTACGACAAACCCTCAACCAATGGAATGATTTATAATCCTTTGGGTATGTAGCCAGTAATGGGATTGCTGGGCCAAATGGTATTTCTAGTTCTAGATCCTTGAGGAATCACCACACTGTCTTCCACAATGACTGAACTAATTTACACTCCCACCAAAAGTGTAAAGCATTCTTATTTCCCCACATCCTCTCCAGCATCTGTTGTCTACTGATTTTTAACGATCACCATTCTTACTGGCATAACATGGTATCTCAATATGGTTTTGATTCGCATTTCCCTAATGACCAGTGATGATCTTTTTTTGTATGTTTGTTGGCTGCATAGATGTCTTCTTTTGAGAAGCTGGGTTCATATCACTAGCCACTTCCTGACGGGGTTGTTTTTTTCTTGAAAATTTGCTTAAGTTCTCTGTAGATTCTGGTTATTAGCCCTTTGTCAGTGGGTAGATTGCAAAAAATTTTTCCCAATCCCTTGGTTGCTGGTTGACTCTAATGATAGTTTCTTTTGCTGTGCAGAAGCTCTTAAGTTTAATTAGATGCCATTTGCCTATTTTGGCTATTGTTGCCATTGCTTTTGGTGTTTTAGTTATGAATTTCTTGCCTATGCCTATGTCCTGACAAAGTCTTTTTTCATCTTCACTGTCCTTTCCTTAAGCAGAAGGAAGAAGTCACTTTCATTGCTAGGAGCTGCACTGTCTGAGGCTGGAGTAGGGGTTGTGCCCCAGTTCGTGTTTCCTTAGGTTACATGCCACACTAGCACACTGGCTGTAAGCCCAGCTCAGCCTTAGGAGTTACCGAAGAATTTCAGTCCTGATGTCCTAGACTGAGTTTCAGATTTATGGAGGACCCCAGAGCCCTTTGGCCTGAGGTGACGAGGTTTGCTGAGAAACTCAATTTCTGACCTCTGGCACAGGCAACTTCCCTCTGGCTAGATCTGGTCCAAATGCTCCGTGTGTGTGTGCTGGCTGAGTCCAGCACAGCTTTGCTCTCCACTGTGACCAAGCAGCACTGAGTTCAATGTAAAGTTCCTCAGTCACTGCGCTCTTCCACCCACAAGAACTCAGATGCTTTCTCTGTATCTTACGGCGAGAGATGGAGGAGGGGTGGAACCAGTGATGCCATACTGTTCCTCCTGCTCTCTTCAATTCCTCTTTTATTGATACGAACTTAAAACCAGGTACTGTGATTGCTCACCTGGGTTTTGGTTCTCGCGTCAGTTCTCTGTGTGTAGAGAATTGTTAAAATTGGGTGTTTCTGCTTCTATGCTGTCACATTGCTCTGCCCCTCTAGTTTCTCAGCAATATGTTTTGTTGTTGTTTGTGGTTATTGTCAGGAAAGACACAAATGCAGATGGAAATGAACAAAAGTACTCTGTATGTGTAAGCATTGTGTTACATGCACCTTACGTCCATAAAAGAAGGATTAATAGGTTAATAAAACCCAGCCCTCGTGTCAAAGAAATCTTTCAGCATGGAGGAAGAGACCACCATATACACATAAAATGCTTATAGAACCATAAAGTGTAGATGTTAAAGATGCACAATCAGAAAGATATGGATTTATGTCCCAGCTCCGGTGAAGACTGCCTTTTTAACCTTGAGCAATATGTTTTATATCTCTCAGCTTCCAGATCTTTTTAATATACTACTCACTGCTCCCAAACTTTTCCTGATTTCTTACTCAGAATTAAGAAAGTGACATGTTAATATAATAGCTTGTAAGTGACACTATAATATATGATTTGTCAAGTGATACATTGCTTATGAGATCCTACATGAGGTTATGGCACTTGAGAGAAAATAAAGCAAAATACGGAGGAAAGAATTTAGGCATAGGATTCTTGGTTCTTCTGTGATAAATAAAATTATCTAGTGAATGGCAAATAAATTTTAACTGCTCTCAGTGTAAAATCTAAATAGTTTGATCAAATAAAATATAGTTACAAATCTATCAATCTAAATACGTTTTTAGCTTCCCTTTTGTTCTCTGTCTAAGCAGTGAAAATATATTTTTGCTTCTTATAGCACCTACACAAAATCTAATCATATTTTCTGCATTAGGCTTTTTAAAAGCATCATTAAGTAGAAAGCTGAGGTAAGAACCATTTAATGTTACTCTAACCCTGACACTTGATTCTATTAAAAAGTGACGGAACAAAAAGAACTGGTCAGACTAGCCCATTTGATTTCATCAGCAACAAAGGCAATTTAAAATTACCAAAGGAATGCCCCATTTGAAATCATTTTAATGTAACTCAACTCTATTTTATTTCTTAACAGCAATTCCTAGCATTCCAATTGTTTTCTGCTTAAAAGTGTTTTATGTCAAGTTAACAGAATATCTTCACTGGATCAATCAATATTATCAATCGAACTTAATTTATAATTCTCGCAACTGCAGAATTTCTTTTTTTCCCCTACTTTTAACACGACTGAAGTTTTCATTTTTTAAAAGTTTTCTTTTTCCTCTTGTTTGTCTATCAATCTATTAGCTAAAACTATGTTTTTATAAAGTTCCCTTTTTAAAAGAGTCTCCAAAATATTTCAAATCTCAGATGAATATTTTTGTGAAAAAGAGGAAATAAACTAGGAAAACAAAGATGGATTTCAAAAGGAAACACAAAAAGCATGTTTTCTATTTTGATTAAAAATGATCTCAATGAAAAATTTGTTACATGGTATCTTGATACAAAAAAAAATTCCAAATATTATTTTTTGAATATTTCTATTCATAACATGATTTTTCTCCCCTGCATGTTCATAAGGATCTAATGGAACAGATGTGGTAAAGAACAACAAATATAAAATTAATGATTAGAGGGACTTGTTGAAGAATACAAAATTACAGCTCGATAGGAGTAAGTTCTAGGGTTTTACAGCACTGTAGCATGACTATAGTTAATAAAAACGTGTAGTTTCAAATAGCTAAAGGGAGGATATTGAATGTCCCAACACAAAGAAATGATAAATGTTTGAGATGATGTCTATGCTAACTACCTTGATCTGATCAATATACATTTTAAGTATTGAACCATTGCTATGTACTCATGAATATGTACCATTATTCTTTGTGAGTTAAAAATATAAAATTTAAAAAGATATTTGCAAGTTCAACTGTTGATGTCTACTCTATTCTTTAAACAAAAATCATGAGCTACTAATTATGATCATTTAAGAATAAGGGCGTAGAATGTTGGTAGTAAAAAAAAAAAAAGAAAAAGAAAAAGAAAAGAAAAATAGAACCTTTACCATCATCACACCCTCACTGAAATCCAAAAAATTCGTAAGAATATGGAACTTGAGATTACGAAGTTAAGTAAAACCAGGCACAAAAAGACAAACACCACATATTCTCATCTGTGGGATCTAAAAATCAAAGTATTTTAGCGCACTGATGTAAAGAGCAGGATTGTTACTTACCAGAGGTTGGGGAGGTAGTAGGTGGCTGGCATGGGAGAGGGGGTGGTTAATGGATTCAAAACAACAGAAGAATGAGTAAGATCTGCTATTTGACAGCGACACAGGGTAACTATAGTCAATAATTTAATTACACATTTTAAAATAATTAAAAGAATGCAATTGTATTGTTTATAACACAAACAATAAATGATTGAGGGGATGGATACCCTATTTTCCATGATGTACTTATTTTACATTGTATGCCTATACAAAAACATCTCATGTACACCCATGAATATATATACCTATGGACCCACAAAAATTAAAACAAAAAAAATAATTTTTAATGCTGGGCGCGGTGGTTCACACCTGTAATTCCAGCACTTTGAGAGGCCAAGGCTGGTGGATCACCTGAGCTCAGGAGTACAAGATCAGCTTGACCAACAAGGAGAAACTCCATCTCTACTAAAAATACAAAATTAGCCCAGGTGCAGTGGCTGGCGCATGCCTGTAATTACAGCTACTTAGGAGGCTGAGGCGGGAGAATGGCTTGAACCTGGGAGGCGAAGGTTGCTGTGAGCCAAGATTGTGCCACTGCACTCCAGCCTGGGCAACAAAAGTGAGACTCTGTCTCAAAAAATAATAATAATAAAATTAAAAGAATCAATTTTACTAAGACAAATATTACAACCTGAGTAATAAATAATTTATATGTCATTTTGGAAAATTTGCTTAACTTTTGCAATTGAAAAATAAAATATAGAAGTTTGGGCTCAAGTTACTCTAAGAAGGGTGCAAGAAGAATCGGCTTTTTGTTTTTGTTTGTTTCTTTATTTTTAGCACTATGTTTCGATCAAGATGTCTGGTAAAGCAAATGCTTCCAAGAAAAACTCTCAACAGTTAAAAAGAAATCCAAAGAGAAAAAGGATAATGAGGAAATGCTGTTGTCAGAGAAAAATGTTAGAAACACACTGAAAAGAAGTAATTCATCTGAAAGATCTGTCTTCTGCAGGACAAACAAAGCACACTAACCTGAAACAAGTGAAGATAGCATCCAACAAGAGAAAAACCTGGCGACCTCTTTCAAAGAGTAGCAGAGACCATTTCCAGACTATGATTGAATAAGTAATAATAACAATTTTGAGTAATAGCATTAAAAAAAAGAAGAATTACAATACCATATCAACTTCCTGAAGAAATGCTTGCTACAACTGTGTCAAACTCCCTCCCAAAAAGACGGAAGATTCAACTGATGTTTCAAGTCTATTGAATGCAGAAAGGGCACGAGACAAAGCTAAAGAAGAACCTCTGGCATTACTACAGGAAACAGATAAAATGGTAGAGAACACAGAGTTAATGACTGGGAATATTCAGAGCATAAAGAACAAAATTCAAATTCTGGCAAGCAAGGTGGAAGAAGAAAAAGAAAAGATAAAACAGATGCATCAAATAAATAGTGGCGTACTGCATCTTCCAGAACATTCTCAGAAAACTCTCAAAGCACCCACCCTTCAGAAAGAAATTTTGGCACTAATTCCAAACCAGGAAGTTCTTCTAAATGACTTGGATATTCTTCATAATTCATCACAGACGAAGAACATGTTAACACTCATTGAAGAAGCCTATAAGAAACTGAGTGCCTCTTAAAGAGTGGTTTTTTTTTGTTGTTGTTGTTGTGTTTTTTTTTTTTTTTTTTTTTTTTTTTTTTTTTTTTTTTTTTTGAGACAGAGTTTCGCTCTTGTTACCCAGGCTGGAGTGCAATGGCGCGATCTCGGCTCACTGCAACCTCCGCCTCCTGGGTTCAGGTAATTCTTCTGCCTCAGCCTCCCGAGTAGCTGGGATTACAGGCACGTGCCACCACGCCCAGCTAATTTTTTGTATTTTTAGTAGAGACGGGGTTTCACCATGTTGACCGGGATGGTCTCGATCTCTCGACCTCGTGATGCACTCGCCTCGGCCTCCCAAAGTGCTGGGATTACAGGCTTGAGCCACCGCGCCCGGCCTTTTTTTTTTTTTTTTTTTTTTTTTTTTTTTTTTTTTTTTTTTTTAAGATTGCTCCTTGTTAATTTAACGTTCACAAATTTTTAGAACTGTTAACCTATGATTATACATACAGAGGCTAAGGCTTCTGTAGGATGTATTATGTCCTGATAGGCAATTTAAAATTAGTCTTTGTGCGTCTATCATTAGAACCTAATGTAGTTATGAAAACTGTTTTTAATAGTTGCCAGACCTAGGAAACCAATATTTATATTGCTGTATCTACAATTATTTGCCTAAAACCATAAAACAGCAATTCCCTTGATGATCTAATAGTTTCTAATGCCTGAATCGAGCTCATTTATTGGTTAACAGCTCATATCAGGAGCTGCTATATGTAAATATTTACATACAATGCCTAATGCATAAAAACCTAAGTGTTGGCTATCATTCATTCTGTAGCCAACAGCTTACAATTTGTCTGGTCATCTGGAACTTGAAAAATCCTCAAATGCCTTTACTTTTTTATTCTTTTACATAACTCCATAGTCTTTTTGTGAAGTAGTTAAGATATGCCTGGTATCTTTAACTTTGAAGGTAGTATCAAAATTCTACTTCTCTGATTGGTTGGTGAATTGATATTGTTATTTATTTTCTGCCATCATTAAAACATACTTCCAAAAATTATTAAAAAGAAACTATAGCATATGTATTTCATTTAAACAAAAATCACTCAAAAAATTTTATAAACTTTTTCTCATTATGATAAGCTTATATATATGAATAAATTATTACTTAATATATCAAAAATTATTTCTTACAAACTACAGTATACTTTCTTCGTTTTTTTTAAATCTGTAAAATAAAATGACTACAATCACAAAAAAATAAAAATACATGATTTGTAAAATAAAAGTTTAATAACTATAACAAGTAAAATTTTAATGGACTAGTTAGTTAAAGTAGGACAAGGTGCTTATTTGTCAGGTAGAGAATAAAGACACTGAATAACTTCAGACTTCAGAATATTGTAAATTGTAATAAAAACATTTAACTACAGTATACTGTTTTACAGTATTCCATTCTATCACAGTATAAAACAAAGAATATATGAAACTTTAAAAAAATTATCAAAATATAAGAAAATAGGAAGTGAAATAAATGCTGAGCAGAAAACACAAACTACGATTAGAATAAATTAAAATTAATAAAAAATATAAATGCACTAAACTCATTTATAAAAACTTCATATTAAATTTGAAAACCAATGTAACAAACAAATAAGCAAAAGAAGAAAACAACAGAAACAAACATAAATATATGCACCTAATAAAGAAACACATAAAACTATATTGAAAAATGGAAAATAATGAGGTGGCAAAAACTGACACAAGGCAAAAAATATGAATAAAAAAAAACTGGCATAGCAAAAATAATTATCAGATTAAACAGAGTCCAAGAAAATCATCAGTTATAAAAGTAATGAAGAGCCATAAACAACTGTGAAAAGAGAGAATTTAGAACAGATAATTTACATCATGTATTTCTTTTTATTTCAACTTTTATTTTAGATACAGAAGGTCCATGTGCAGGTATGTTACATGGGCATACTGTGCAATGCTGAGGTTTGAGGTACATATCCCCTCACTCATGTAGTAAATATTGTACCAAATAGGTAGTAGTTCATTTACCAACCCCCCCACCACTAGTCTGCAATATCTATTATTCACATGTTTTTATCCATGTGTGCTCAATGTTTAGCTGCCACTTGTGAGAAGATGTGATACCTAGTTTTCTGTTTCATCATTAATTCTCAGGATAATGGCTTCCAGCTGCTTCCATGCTGCTGCACAGGAGATGATTTTGTTCTTCGTTAATGGCTGTGTAGTAGTTCATGGTGTATATGTGCCATTTTTTTAATACAATCTACGATTGATAGGCACATAGACTGATTCCCTATTTTTGCTACTGTGAATAGTGCTGTGATGAACATGTGAATGTATATGTCTTTTTGGCAGAATGATTTATATTCCTTTGGGTATATAGCCAATAATGAGATTGCTGGGTTAAACTGTAGCTCTGTTGTAAGTTGCATGAGAAATAGCTTATTAAAATATGTTTCACTTTTCAAGGAACTGATAGTAAGGAGGAGACTTCACATTCATCCTTGATGAAGGACTAGGGATGGAAGGGCTGGCATCTACTATGAATTGTGAAAATTTGGAGAAGTGGGTGGAATGTCAAAGAATCAGGTAAGGAGACTGTGTAGACAAAAGAGTCCAGGCTGAATTTTTACTTTTCTTCTGAGAAAATAGGGAGAAAATGAGGATATTTACATAGGAGGGACATGGTTGAGTTGGTACTTTAGGGGGTGGGGGTTAGGGGAGGCATAGCATTATGAGAAATCCCTAATGTAGATGATGAGGTGATGGATGCAGCAAACCACCATGGCACGTGTACACCTATGTAACAAACCTGCACTTTCTGCACATGTACCCCATAACCTAACCTATAACTTAAAAAGAAAATAAGTAAAATAAAAAATAAAAGAAAAAAATATGATTTCAGCAAGAATAGAAATTACAAGAAGCTAAATATTAGGCTAGGTTGTGCAGTAATCAATGTTAGAGAAGAAGACCAGGATGGATCTAATAATTTTAGTAATTTCATTTGAAAATAAGTTTAAGGAAATACTAATCCCAATATCTCATGGCAATAGAAAGTTTACACTAACTCATAATTTCAAAAGTTACAAGTTTTGTGACTTGTATTATGTGAGTTTAATTACCACCTTGCCTGTAAGAAAGCACTTTCTCATGTATAGACATGTTTGACATATTTTTTCTTGATTAGACCTGTGTCTATAATATCTTGACATCTCCCCAATGTGTTAGTGCAAGAACAATTAAAGAATAATGTATCTACTGAGCATTCTCATCTTTCAGAGTTTAATGTTGCATAATGTTGCAGAATAAAATAGTTTTAATATTTAAAAATTTATTGCTTCTTGCAAATATTGATGCACCTAAGTAGGAATAACACCACAGATAATTTTTATCACTGAAATTGCATATACATACATGTATATACATATATATATATATACATAAAAATAACCATATAGTAAAATATAGTAATAAGTTCTGAATAGAATTTCCTGATTCATACTTCAGGAGATAGAATGTATTGTAATGGATGTCACTGAACATTATTATAAAAGTCTAACTGAGAAAAGTCATTCATAGACATAGTAGTCCTCTAGAGTAAACCTAAATTAATATTGATGTTGACATAAAGAGATATTAATAATGAATATTATGTCAAAGATGCATGTCAAAGATAGTAAAATAAATAATTCAGAGGATGCCAAGACAATTTTTGCCTCCGTTTCCTACCAGAAATATGATATTTAACTACCATTTCCTAACAAAATATGTTATACAATCTTACAAATATCTGTATTTTAGGAAGTGAAGACCACGTCATTTTAGGAGATATATTCTGAAAACAAAGATAAGAAAATATTATATAGACAACATCTCAAACCTCTTGCTTTTAGTTCATTTTTACTGCCATTACCCTAGTAGAAGTCAACATTGTTTCTTACCTAAACAGCCAAAACAGCTTTCTCAAATAAATGGCCCCACCATTACTTTAAAGATTAATTTTGAATTACTTAATTTGTAAGACCTTTCATTAAATTTTGCATAAATGTTTATTTTGCTTTTGTTTTTTTGTCTCAGTCTTTTGATTTATTGACATATAATTGATATATAGTAAACTATATACATTTAAAGTGAACAATTTGATTAGGTTTGACATATATACATCAACTTGAAATCATAACCATAGTTAATACAATCAACAAACTTGCCATTCCCCAAAGTATTTATTTTCCTAACTCACCCCTCCTTGTACCACACTCCCTTTTCTTACACGTTTTCTGTCACTGTAGTTTGTAGCTTTTAGAATGTAAGAAAATAGAATCATATACTGTGTACTATTTTTCTTTTGTCTTTTTTTTTTTTTTTTTTTTTTGGAGATGGAGTCTCGTTCTGTCACTCAGGTTGGAGTGCAATGGTGCAATCTCAGCTCACTGCAACCTCTGCCTCCTGAGTTCAAGCAATTCTCCCACCTCAATCTCCTGAGTAGCTGGCACTACACATGTGTGCCACTAGCCCTGTCACATTTTTTGTATTTTTTTAGTAGAGACAGTGTTTTACCATGTTGGCCAGGCTGGTCTCGAACACCTGACTTCAGGTGATCCACCTGCCTTGCTTCCCAAAGTGCTGGGATTACATACGTCAGCCACTGTGCTAGGTCCTATGTACTATTTTTTTGTCTTACCTTTTTAACTCACTCTAAAGAAGACTCAGCTATGTAGTTTCATCTAACTCAATAATTTATTGATGCGTATTATCGTATTGTATGACTATACCACAATATGTTTATCCATTTACCTGCTTATGGATATTTAGATTGTTTCCAGTTTGGGCTATGAATAAAGCTTTTATCAATATTTGCTTAAAAGTCTTTTAGTAGATATAAAAAACCCAACACAAGTAAAAAGAAAACAACCAAAATTAAAAGTGAACAAAGGACTAGAATAGACATTTCTCAACCTAAGTGTTCATCAAGGAATGAATGGATTAAGAAAATGTTATAAACACAATGCTATACTATTCAGCCTTAAAAATAGAAGCAAATTCTGTCATTTGCAAAATGATGGATGAACTTCGAAGGCATCATGTTCAGCAAAATAAGCCAGGCACAGAGAAACAAATACTGTCATATGTAAAGTATTAAAAAAGATGAATTCACAAAAGTAGATAGTAGAATGACAGTGACCAGGGGCTGCAGGGAAAGAGAGACTTGGTAAGATGTTGGCCAAAACATGCAAAATTTCAGTTAGACAAAAGGAATAAGTTAAAGGGATTCATTATACAATATGATGACGATCATTAATAATGATGTATCATATATGTGAAAATTACTAAGAGCATGAACGTTAAACGTTCTCACCACAAAAACAAATAAGTATGTGAGGTTATGCATTTGTTAATTAACTTACTTTAGCCATTTTACAATGGGTGTGTGTGTGTATATATATATCAAAATATTATACCATACAACAGAAATATATACAATTGTATTTATAAATTAAAAAATACATAATTTTAAAGTCTTTGTATAGACATGTTTTTACTAATTTTGTATAAATATCTAGGTGTGAAATGGCTGTGTCACATGATAAAATGCATACTTCACATTTTCAAAAAACTGCCAAACTTTTCCCAAAATGTTTATATCACTTTGTATTTCAATCAGTCATCGCTCTAGTTGCTCCTCGTATGTTTCCCAGGCATTTTGATTGTAAAAAAAATAGGTATGAAATAAAATTATGTGTTTCCTGATAACTCAGCTGAATTTCTAGGTATCAGTGACTCATTATGATAAGGAAAGTTAATATATTTATTTTTAGGTAACATCAGTGAAAATAGTAGTCACTCAATATTTCATTTATGTTCAAAGTAAGTCAAATGATGAACTTAATCTCAGCATATTCCGAAAGCTGCCTTTTCTCTTGGAATGCAGTTAAGTTCCAAGCAGTCTTACCTATATCCAGGCATGAGATGAGTGAGGAGTGCTAATTGGGGTGGGATCTTCTCTTAGTTTGTGATTTGATGATGTGTAATTTTACTCTTTTGGTTTGTGTTTGGCTGCTATGATGTAAGCATTGGTATTCAACCCTTTTTGCATACACTGAAATTATCTAAGACTTGACATGTTCAAGGATTCGCATTCTGATTTTTGCTTGTACTGACCACAGCCTCCTCCATAAAGTACAACAGTTCTCTCTTAACCACTTTCATACTGAGACATTGCTACAGCTGTCTTCTCTCAGCCACTTTCATACTGAAGCTGGGTTTTACGGGTATATGGCTATTCTGGTACCTGAACAATGACACATCCTGCAGAGCCATTTCCTTGAACTTTTCACTCAATTATTGCTACTCTGCCATTCATGCCTGTTGGATAAAAAGTTTCTCTATCATATTATAATCTCTTGAGCTACACTCCAGGAAGTCAGATATAGATTCCTCTATGATACTGCAGTCACCCAAAATGCAAACATTCTTATCACCATCTAATTGGGATGAGTCTAGCAAAAAAGGTAAAGAACACGAGAGTGGTCTGCTGCTCTTCTTTTTCTATTCATTTCCTATCTTTCTTCTGGATGACGTTATTTTTCTTAGGGCAAGAAAACTACCTTTTTCATGAGACTGTCATTTCCTTGGATGTGGTAGTCATCGTATCCAATTTACACTAAGGCTTTAATATTACTTTGCCTGCTCTAATTTAACTATTTTTCAAAATTTATTTGTTCCTTATCTGCCCTAGGGTAAATACTTTCTCTCAAAAGAAGGACCATTGACTCAGTGCCAAGTGATACACACCAAATGAAAGACTAAAAATAAAAGTCTATCATTAAAATGTAAAAATATTAGCCCACTCCAGTTCTAACAGTGTGACTATTTGGGCCTATGCCAAGGGACATGTTCATATGTCATTTCCACTCTCCCACAAATTAGTGTGTCCCAGTTATCAGGTAGACCTAGATAGCTGCTGTACATTAGTTTTTTTTGTTTGTTTGTTTGTTTTTTTTCCAGAATGAGTAATTATTCAAATGAACATTACATTACTGTGTTACTAATTGCTAGTAGGGATCCCTTGCTTGTACATCCATTCTAAATGGGGAGCAGGTTACTTTTGTCAAAGACAAACTGAGCCAGACTCCAGCTAAAGTTGTCAGGTCCAATGTAATCAGTAACATACTACTGCAAAAGGGAAAACAAAGAGCTCAGCAGGAAATAAACTGAATTCCTATTTGTACAGAGGTGGGTGGAATTTGAAAAGAGAGAAAATAAAGTTTAATTAAGCCTTTTTGAGTAGATGCAGTGATGGAGGCTAAAATTTGGATTTGTGAAATCGTTTTTGGTACGGACTTTTCTATTCAGATGAGATCCACTAGAAGTAAGGCTACATTCTGGCTTGTGGACAAGCTTGAACAGAGGAATGAACAGTGAACTGCGGCTGGGTAAAAACCCAGTATGTTAGAGAAGTTAAATAGTTGTAATTGGAGTTTTTGCTTTGAAAGGTGAAATGAGAGGTCAGCAGCACAGCGTAGGGAGGCTGAATCAACGTTCAGCAGTCAGGGAAGTGAAAAATTACAAAAGCAGGAGAAAGTGAAGAGTCGGTTCACGCAAAACCCATCTGGATGTGTTGCCTAGAGCTTAAGGAAGTTAATCTCTTCTCCTCCCACCGAAACTGGGAGGAAGGGGTGCTATCTTCAGCTGGTGGCTGAAACAGACAGTAATTTCTTTTGTCAGTCTTCAGTTTAATCAGTCAGACACTTTCAGAGGGGGTTCAGGGTCATTCCAGGGATGTTACTGTGAGGCGTTAGAAACTACACCACCATATTTTAAAATGAGGAAGCCTGATGCTTTCCCTCCAGCTTTCTTCTTCTTTCACAAGATCACTTTTGCTATTTGGAATATTTTGTGGTTCCAAATGAAGTGTAAGTTTTTTCTCTCTATTTTTGTAAAAAATATCATTGGAATTTTGATAGGGATGGCACTGAATCTGTGAATCACTTTGAGTAGTATGGACATTTTAACCATACTAATTCTTTCAGTCCATGAACACAGGATGTCATTTATTTGTGTTTACTTTCATTTCCTTCGTCATTATTTTATAGTTTTCAGAGTTCAGGTCTTGTACCTCCTTGGTGAAGTTTATATCTAAATATTTTATTCTTCTTACTGCTATTATAAGTGGATTTGCTTTTGTTAATTTTCTTTTCAGATAATTTTTTATTAATACATAGAAACACAACTAATTTTTGTATGTTAGTTTTTCATCCTGCAACTTTGCAGATAACATAATCAAGTGTATATATATTTTAAAAAGGTAAACCTCTAAAAACTTCATAGAAAAATATGAGAACTAATAAATAAATTCAAGACATGTAATTTTACATTTTTTTTTTCTAATTTGTATGCTTTTTTTTTTTTCTTTGTCTTGCCTAATTTCTCTGGCTAGGACTTCAGTCCTGTGATAAAAAGCAGTAGTGAAGGAGTCACCCATGTCCTGTCCCAGATATGAGAAGAAAAACTCTCAGTTTTTCACCAATGAATATGATGTTAGCTATGGGCTCATCCTATATGGTACTGACATAAAAACAGACACATAGGAAACCTAAAAGGAGAGACTGTAAATAAACACAAGCACATACAGTTACCTGATCTTCAGGAAGTGTGTCAAGAACACATAATGGGGACAGAAATATCTCTTCAACAAATGGTGTTGGGAAAACTGGATAGCCACATGCAAAAGAGTGCCACTGGACTCTTACCTTACACCACACACAAAATCAACTCCAAATGGATTAAAGACTTAAACTCAAGACAACTTTAAGACCTTAAACTAAAAATCCTTGAAGAAAATATAAGGGGAAACCTTTTTGACAATGGTCTTGGCAATAATTTATTGGACTTGACCCAAAATCATGGGCAACAAAATCGTAACTAGATAAGTGAGACTACATCACAATAAAAAAGATCTATACAGGAAAAAAATAATCATCAGAGTGAAAATATTTGAGAGAAAATATTTGCAAATCATTTATATGATACAGGGTTAATATTCAAAATATGTAAGAATCTTTTACAACTCAATAGCAGAAAATAAATAGCCTGACTTAAAAATGGGGTGAAGATATATATAAACATTTCTCCAAAGAAGACATACAAATAGCCACCGGGTTTATGAAAGGATGCTCAACACTGCTAATCATCAGGGAAATTCCAATCAAAACCATAGTGAGATATTATCTTATACCTTTTAGAATGGCTATCATCATTGGATTAGTTTTCATGCTGCTGATAAAGACATACCCGAGATGGGAAGTAAAATAGGTTTAATTGGACTTACAGTTCCACGTGGCCTAGGAGGCCTCAGTATCACGGCGGGAGGCAAATGGTACTTCTTACATGGGGGTGGTGGTGACAGAAAATGAGGAGGAAGCAAAAAGAGAAACCCCTGATGAACCCATCCTGTGAGACTTATTTACAATCAAGAGAATCACAAGAGAAAGATCAGTCCTCATGACTCAATTGCCTCCCACTAGGTACCTCCCACAACATGTGGGAATTCTGGGAGACACAATCCGAGTTGAAATCTGGGTGGGAGCACAACCTAACTATATCATTCTGCCCTTAGCCCCGCCTAAAACTCATGTCCTCACATTTCAAAACCAATCATACTGTCCCAACAATCCCCCAGAGTCTGCACTCATTTCAGCATTAACTCAAAAGTCCACAGTCCACATCTCATCTGAGATAAGACAAGTTCCCTCCAACTATGAGCCTGTAAAGTCAAAAGCAAGTTAGTTACTTCCTAGGTACAATGGGGGTACAGGCATTGGGTAAATACAGCCATTCCAAATGGGAGAGATTGGCCACAACAAAGGAGCTGCATAAAATCCAGCAGGGCAGTAAAACTGTAAAGTTCCAAAATGATTTATTTAATGCCATGTCTCACATCGGTCACACTGATGTAAGAGGTAGGTTTCCATGGTCTTGCGGAGCTCTGTCCCTGTGGCTTTTCAGGGTAGAGCCTCCCTTCTGGCTGCTTTCGCAGGCTGGCATTGAGTATCTGCGGCTTTTTAGGGTGCATGGTGCAAGCTGTTGTTGGATCTAACATTCTGGGGTCTGAAGGATGGTAGCCCTCTTCTCACAACTCCACTAGGTGGTCTCAGTAGGAACTATGTGTGAGGGATCCAACCCCACATTGTCCTTCCACATTTCCCTAGCAGAGGTTCTCCATGAGGGCCTTGCCCACTGTAGCAAACTTTTGCTTGGGCATGCAGACATTTCCATACACCTTCTGAAAGCCAGGCAGAGGTTCCAAAACCTCAATTTTTGATTTTTGTGCACCTGCAGGCTCAACACCATATGGAAGCTGCCAAGGCTTAGGGCTTCAATACTCTGAAGGCCCACCCTGAGGTGTATGCTGGCCCCTTTCAGCCAAGGCATGAGCAGCTGGGACACAGGGTACGAAGACACTAGGCTGCAATAAGCATGGAGACCCTGGGACTGGCCCACAAAACCATTTTTTCCTCCTGGGTCTCTGGGCCTTTGATGGAAGGGGCTGCCATGAAGGTCTCTGACATGGCCTGAAGACATTTTCCCATGGTCTTCTGGATTAACATTAGGCTCCTTGCTACTTATGCAAATTTCTGCAGTTGGCTTACATTTCTCCCCAGAAAAGGGGTTTTTCTTTTCTATCACATAGGCTGCAAATTTTCCAAGCTTTTATTCTCTGCTTCTCTTATAAAACTAAATGCCTTTAACAGCACCAAGTCAGATCTTGAATGCTTTGCTGCTTAGAAATTTCTTCTGCCAGATACCCTAAGTCATCTGTCTCAAGTTCAAAGTTCCACAAATCGCTAGGGCAGGGGAAAAATATTGCCAGTTTCTTTGCTAAAACATAACAATAACCACCTTTGCTCTAGTTCCCAACAAGTTAATTTGAGATACCTCAGCCTGGATTTTATTGTCTGTATTGCCGTCAGCATTCTGGGCAAAGCCATTCAAGAAGTCTCTAGGAAGTGCCAAACCTTCCCACGTTTTCCTGTCTTCTTCTGAGCCCTCCAAGCTGTTCCAACCTCTGCTTGTTACCTAGTTCCAAAGTCACTTCCACAGTTTTGGGTATCTATCAGCATCACTCTACCCCACTCTACTGATACCAATTTACCATATTAGTTTGTTTTCACACTGCTGATAAAGACATACCTGAAACTGGGAAGTAAAAGATGTTTAATTGGGCTTCTTATATTTCCACAAGGCTGGGGAGGCCTCAGAATCATGACAAGAGGTGAAAGACACTTCATACATGGTGGAAGCAAGATAAAATGAGGAGCAAATAAAAGTGGAAAACTCTGATAAGCCCATCAGATCTCATGAGACCACTCTCATAAGAACAGCACAGGAAAGACTGGCCCCCATAATTATTTTACCTTCCACTGGGTCCCTCCCTCAACACATGGGAATTCTGGAAGGTACAATTCAAGTTGAGATTTGGGGTGGGGTCATGGCCTCACCATATCTGTCATCGTCACTGAAAAACTGAAGAATAAATGTCGACAAACACGTGGAGATATTAGAACCCTTGCACACTGTTGGTAGGGATGCAGAATGCTAAAGCTACTATAAAACCTCCACAGTATAGATCCTCAAAAATACAAAAATAGAGATATCTTATGATCCAGCATTTCTACACCATGTATATATCCAAAAGAATTTAAATCAGTATGTCGAAAAGTTGTCTGCACTCCCATGGTCACTGCAGCATTATTTACAATAGACAAGATACAGAGACAACCCAAATAAATGTCTTTTGAAAGACGAATTGATAAGGAAAATGTGACATACGCAACTCCTACCATTTACATCAACATATATCAGCCTATAGGACAATAGGTTACGCGAAATAAGCCAGTCACAGATGAACAAATGCTGTATGATTTCACTTCTGTAAAGTATCTAAAGTTGTTAAAACTCATAGAAGAAGAGAATAGAATGATGGTTACCAAGCACTGGGGAAAGAAGGAAAAGGAGAATTGTTTGCTCAATGGATGTAAAGTTTTAGTTATGCAAGATGAAAAAGTTCTAGAAATCTGCATTACAACACAGTAACTAGAGTTTAAAATACAGTATTGCACATTTTAAAATACATTAAGAAAACAGATCTTATGTTAAGTGTTCTTACTACGAAACAAAACTAGAACAAAAAATAAAATAAAAAATTTTAAAGTGATGGGTATGTTTAATACCTTGACTGAGGTGATATACATAAGTGTATACATATGTTCAAATTCACCAAAATGTGTACATTAAACATGTCCATTTTTTTCTGAGATAGAGTCTTACGTTGTCATTCAGACTGGAGTGCAGTCGCATGACCTTGGCTCACTGCAACCTCCATGTCCTGGGATCAAGCAATTCTCCTGCCTCAGCCTCCTGAGTAGCTGGGATTACAGGTTTATGCCACCATGCCCAGCTAAACATGTGCAATTTTGCATATCAATTATCATTCAATAAAGCTTTAAAGAAAGCCTATAGTAGGGTTTTATTCAAGTCTCAGTTGGCCAGGGTTAAGGTCTAGTTGACAATCAGGGTCAAAGGAACCTGGCTAGGATTTGGTAAAGAAGATAATTTGTGTGTGTGTGTGTGTGTGTGTGTGTGTGTGTGTGTGTGTGTGTAAGAACCATATATTCCCTCTGTTAAAAGAGCTTTGTGGAGTTTCAGTAATGATATGTGAGCAAGTATCTTTACCTAAACTAAAGTCTTCACTGGCTGATACCTGGTGGAAATCTCTATATGCTACTTCTCCTCATCCCTCCATCTGTGTTTGAAAATGGACCCTGGTACTCAGGCTCTTCCAGGACTGGTAAAGCCCCACTGGCTTCTTTCTGCTTCCTGTGTTTCCTCAAGTTAACCTGAGTTTCTACATTACCTACAGGACATTCCTCACTAATAAATTTTTGTTTATACTACAAACAAAGCAGAAGTAAAGATGTTTCCACTTCTCCCACAGTCATCTTAATGTTTTCCAGGGTAAGCAGTGTTCTTTCTAGCTTGGTTCTGGAGTCATGACTCTGCTGATACAGTCATCAGTCTGGCCCATCAAGTCCTAGGTAATCCATGCTTGATTTGTCCTTAATTCTCACAGAGGAGGTTCACTTCTTTGAGATAACCGCTTTTGAGATGAATCGTCTCAGCTGCTCTAGACTTTCTTGCTTACATCCCTACCTTCTGCTTATCATCCTGTATCTATCCTTTCAGATTCACTACTGTAATTGCCTAGGCATGGTCTAAAAATAAACAATGGTTTCTAAGACTGCCTTACTTCTATCTCTTCACAACTCTTCTCTCAAAACATAACAGCTATTGCCTCAAGATAACTTGACTTTTTAACTGTGGTCTAGCGTGACCTTGGTGCAGATGCATACCGCAAGACTATTCAGCCATGGATACATGCTGTGTATACTGGCTATACGTTTCATACACAACACAGTCCTCACAATCCAGCTATGTAATAAATAAAAGCACACAAGCACACCTAAATTTCTTATTCCCAAAATTCAACGTAATTTCTAGATGTTGAATACATGTTCTTTTTGCTTCATAACAGAAAACAAATAATCCAGCTATGTCTATGTACCTGCAGTCAAATTAATTTAAGTGTTATTTCAGGTTTAGCTATTATAATAAAATAAAAAGAACAAAAATTATAGTTATTCAAAAGTTATTTGTTTTCCATTAATGTCACTGATGTCTAAATTACGGAAAACTTAGATGTGAGGAATTTTCACCTTCACTGCCTCGTTATTTATTATCATTGGTGAGGTAGTTATGAACTTTATAGATCATTTTATTGTCTTACCATTGCCAATATCAGAAGTAAACTATGATATCAGAAGTGCACTATGTACCCTGTGCTCACCCACAGAATCAGTTACAGAACCACATGGTCTCTTAGCTGTGCCAGATGCCCTTTCTTCCATTCATGTTCTAGTTAATGTAATTTAGATGACATGCATTTGGTCCTGCTGATTCTGGGATTTAGGACAGTGGAAACATGAATTCTATTGTCTTAAGCAAGTTGATTCACTGTCCTGTGTTTCAATTGCAGTTTTAGAATATAAGTGAGGAGAACAAGGTAATATCTAAATGGGCTTCCAACTCAACATTCTAGATTCCATCTACTTCAGCCAGAAAAAAAAAAAAAAAGCATTAGTAAATATGATCAGAGTGGGAGTATATTTTATTCTGTGTATTCATCTAACCACATTTGAAAATCAGCTTTTGCGGGAGATGAACAGAAATGAAAGAATAACTTTTAACAAGAAATAAAAACAACTGCCAGTGCGTTATGTATACGTCTATACAGTTTAAATTTGTGAGTAGAGGGAAACGGTGGGAGATAAAGCGTCAGAAAAAAACCAAAATAGGAGAAATGAAGGAAATATTAGCAATGGTGGTCATGGGACAAAAACGTAGCCCAAATCATGAAGCTTCAGAAAAACAAGCAAATTCATACAGGCTGTAACCAGTACTTGAAGAAAATGAGAGAGACAGCAATTTGCAAAAACAAAATTATATACCAGGACTAAGTAAGACCTGGATGGCAAACACAATTTTTACACAGTGAGATCTTTAATAAGGGATTCTGTAAGTATGGACATAAATGGCTGTGCAAAATACCACATACAATATGGTTCTACATTTTAAATTTGAAGGTAATTCTTAGAATCATAAGATTATTTTCTTACAATTGTTATTACAAGCTATGAACAACTCAGAAAAGATCAAACTTCCAACAAGAAAGTTGTGACCCAGTTTTGATGATTATATATAAGCCAAAGTTAACTCCAAGACTTTATGGCATCTTGATTTCTTTCTGTCAAGGACATAAACAGGACAATTGCAGTAACAGAAATACAAAACTATTTTCTTATTGGGAAACAGTATATGCAAGAGAATAAAGCATGGAATTTGTTAGCTTCCTGTATGCATTCAGTTGAGCACAACATTCCCTGACAAAGATTTACTATCAAAGCCTAAATCACATAATACTTATGATGCTGAAATATTTTCTTTATTTTAAAAAACATGTAAATGCAGAGTCTCTGATTTTTTTCTCCATATCACAAGATTACAGTCCCCAAAGAGAGGTCCTTAGAGGACAATGTTACTATTTCAGATTTCAAGTTTTTCTACAAATCCATGAAAAATGTACAATGTATATATATATATATATATATATATATATATATATATATATATACTAAGCAGTTTTATTTTCAATGAGAATGAATAAATTTACATTTCCAAGGATACTTAAAGAAGAAATAAGAAGTTTCAGTTTTCAAAGGTCCTTCCTAGATAACTGGAAATATAAAATCATATTTCAAAGATAATGAAGAATTGAAAGAACAATAATCATTAAAATTATTTTCAAATGACATTTTGCAGAGCCTCAGGATGTGCCACAGATGTCTTCAGGGTCAGTACATGGAAGAAGTGGTAAAGGAGCAGGAAGTCTTCTTAACTACCGCTCCTTTCTTACCAAAACAGCTACACTTTAAATGCTTAGGAGTCAAAATTCTGCTAACAATTTCACTAATGAAAGGTCTCACAATTAAAAGCTTAAAAATCACTTAAATAGGCCAATCTCCTCATTTTTTCCAATATTTTATGAAAAACAAATACACAGAAAACATGAATTTTACAGTGAATATCCATAGATCCTTTACTTAGATTCCAAAATTCAAATTTTACTGTACATGCTTGGCATATACCTGTCCATTTTTCTATTGATCCATCAAGCCTCCTTTTTTAAAACTGGGCATTCTGCATCTTTCTAACCTTTATTTTAAGTTCAGGAGGGCATGTGCAGGTTTGTTTTTTAGATAAACTGGTGTCATCAGGGTTTGTTGTACAGATTATTCTGCACTAGGTGTTAAGCCTGGGACCCATTAGTTATTTCCCGCTATGCTCTCCTTCTTCCCACCCTCCACCCTCCAATAGGCCCTGGTGTATGTTGTTCTCCTCTATGTGTGTTCATTTGTTCTCAACATTTCCCTCCCACTTATTAGTGAGAACATGCCATATTTAGTTTTCTGTTTCTGCATTAGTTTGCTAAAGATAAGGGCCTATGACTCTAACCATATTTCTGCAAGGGACATGATCTCATTCCTTTTTAGAGCTTCATGGTATTTCAGGGTATATAGGTATCACATTATCCAGTCTACCACGGATGGGTATTTAGGTTGATTCCACATCTTCACTATTGTGAATTGTGCTGCAATGAACATACACATACATGTATCTTACTAACATAATGATTTATGTACCTTTCGGCATTTACAGAGTAATGGGACTACCGGGTCAAATGGTAGCTTTGGTTTTAGGTATTTGATGAATTGCCACACTGTCTTTCCACAACGGCTGAACTAATTTACACTCCCACCAACAGTGTAAAAGAATTCTCTTTTCTGTGCAACCTTGCCAGTATCTGTTTTTTTTAATTATTATTCTTTAATAATAGACATTCTGATTGGAGTGAGATGGTACCTCATTGTGATTTTGATTTCATTTCTCTAACAATCAGGGTGATGAGCTTTTTTATATGATTGCTGGCCTCATGTATGTATTTTTCTGAGAAGTTTCTGTTTACATCCTTTATCTACATTTTAATGGGTTTTTTTTCCTGTAAATTTGTTTAAGTTCTAAATAGATGCTGAATATTAGACCTTTATCATATGCATAGTTTGCAAAATTTTCTCCCATTCTGTAGGTTGCCTGTTTACTCTGCTGATAATTTCTTTGGCTGTGCAGAAGCTCTTTAGTTTAATAATTAGAGTCAATTTGTCAATTTTTGCTTCTGTTGCAATTGCTTTCGGCATCTTTGTCATAAAATCTTTCCCCATTTTTACATCCTGAATAGTATTATCTAGGTTGTCTGCCAGGGTTTTTATAGTTTTGGGTTTTACATTTGAGACTTTAATTCTTGAGATAATTATCGTATGTGGTTTAAGGAAGGAGTCCAGTTTCAATCTTCTACAGATAGCTAACCAGTTATTTCTGCGCCATTTATTGAGTAAGGAATCCTTTCTTCGTTGCATGTTTGTGTTGACCTTGTCAAAGATCAGATGGTTGTGATGCGTAGTATTATTTCTGGGTTCTCTATTCTGTTCCATTGGTTTATGTATCTGTGTTTGTACAACTATGATGCTGTTTTGATTACTGTAGACTTGTACTGTAGTTTAAAGTTAGGTAGTGTGACATCTCCAGCTTTGTTCTTTCTGCTTAATGTCTTTTTTTTTTTTTTAAGAAAAAAAATCATGTTTTCTTTTCATTTAAAAATAAGCATTTAACATCAGAACACTTTTTCTTAAATACTTCAATATACATATCTTTATAGAGTTCAGTATGTTGTTCATTTTTTCTTTTGAAACATAACTTACATTCAGTAAAATATACAAATTTTTAGTGATTCTCTGTCATTTTGTTATAAGAAAGTCAAATATATAAAATAAAATGGAAAGGCTTTACAGTGAACTTTCATTTGTCTTCCACCTAGATTCTAAAATCAACATCTTCCTACACTTATTTATCACATATCCGTTTATCCCTATTAATTCAATCATCAGGATTCTATTTTAAACAATCATGTCATCTGCAAATAGACACTGTTTCTTTTCTTTCTTTCTTTTTTTTTACTTGCTTTTGGTATTGTTTAAGGCTCCAATTCATTTTTACATAGGAGATGAGGGCATCCTTAGTATTTTTGTGATGTTAAAAAGAATATGCTTTCAATATTCATCCATAAGGTATACGACTATTACATTTTTCTGTAGATTCTTTTTATGAAACCAAGAAAGTATTTTCATTTGTAGTTTGCTTTGACTTTCATTTCAGCTAGAGATATGAATTTTGTCAAATGATTTTTCTACCTCTTTGAAATAATCAGGCAGGGTTTTGCCTACATTCTGTTGATATTGATTATTTTAAAGATGATTATTTTAATGTTAAATTAATCTTAAATTACTGGGGTAACAAATACTTCTTCATGATTTATTATTCTTATGTATTGCTAATTTAACTTTTCTAAAATTCTCTTAAGGAGCATGTTTCATGAGGAAAATTGCTCTATAAATTTTATGTGATGTCTTTATCAATTTTTGATATTAATAATGTGCTGGTTTAAGGCACAAGAAGAGGATGCCCTCTCTCACCACTCCTATTGAACATAGTATTTTAAGTTCTGGCCAGGGCAATCAGGCAGAAAAAGAAATGAAGCGTACTCATTTAGGAAAAGAGGAAGTCAAATTCTCTCTGCTTGTAGATGACATAGTTGTATATTTAGAAGACCCATCATCTCAGCCTAAAATCTCTTCAAGCTAATAAGAAACTTTAGCAAAGTCTCAGAATACAGTATCAATGTGCAAAAAGTCACTAGCATTCCTATACACTAATAACAGACAAACAGAAAGCCAAATCATGAGTGAATCCCATTCACAATTGCTACAAAGAGAATAAAATACCTAGGAATACAACTAACAGAAGATGTAAAGGAACTTTTCAAGGAGAACTACAAACCATTGCTCAAAGAAATAAGAGAGGACACAAACAGATGGAAAAAAATTCCATGCTCATGGTTAGGAAGAATCAATATTATGAAAATGGCTTACTGACCAAAGTAATTTACAGATTCAATGCTATCACCATGAAGCTACCATTGACTGTCTTCACAGAGTTGGAAAAAAAAAAAAAACTTAAAATTAATATGGAACCAAAAAAGAGCCCACATAGCCAAGACAATCTTTAGTAAAAAATAATAATAATAAAGCTGGAGGCATCATCCTACCTGACTTTAAACTATACTATACGGCTACAGTAATCAAAACAGCATGGTACTGCTATCAAAACAGAGATACAGACCAATGGAACAGAAAAAAGCCTCAGAAATAACATCACACATCTACAACCATCTGATATTTGACAAACCTGACAAAAACAAGCAATGGGGAAAGGATTCCCTATTTAATAAATGGTGATGGAAAAACTGGCTAGCCGTATGCAGAAAGCTGAAACTGAATTCTTTCTTACACCTTATACAAAAATTAACTCCAGATGGATGAAAGACTTAAACATAAAAACTAATACCATAAAAATTCTAGAAGAAAACATAGGCAGTACCATTCAGGCACAAGCAAAGGCAAGGACTTCATGACTAAAAAGCCAAAAGCAATGGCAACAAATGCTCAAATTGACAAATGGGATCTAATTAAACTTAAGAGCTTCTGCACAGTGAAAGAAACTACCATTAAACCAGCAATCAACAGAACAGAAAAAAATTTTTGCAGTCTACCCATCTGGCAAAGGGTTAATATCTATAATCTACAAAGAACTTAAACAAATTTACAAGAAAAAGAAAAAAAAAACTATCAAAAAGTGGGCAAAGGATATTAAGAGACACTTGTCAAAAGAAGAGATTTATGCAGCCAGAAAACATTAAAAAAAAAAAAAAAGCTCATCATCACTGGTCATTAGAGAACTGCAAATCAAAACCACATTGAGATGCCATCTTACACCAGTTAGAATGGTGATCATTAAAAAGTCACGAAACAATAGATGCTGGAGAGGATGTGGAGAAACAGGAATGGTTTTTATAATGTTGGTGGGAGTATAAATTAATTCAACCATTGTGAAAGACAGTGTGGCAATTCCTTAAGGATCTAGAACTAGAAATACCATTTGATCCAGCAATCCCATTGCTGGGTATATATGCAAAGAATTATAAATTATTCTACTATAAAGACACATGCACATGTATGTTTATTGTGGCACTATTCACAATAGCAAAGACTTGGAACCAACCCAAATGCGCATCAGTGATAGACTGGATAACGAAAATGTGGCACATATACACCATGGAATACTACGCAGTCATAAAAAAGGATGAGTTCGTGTCCTTTGCAGGGATGTGAACAAAGCTGGAAACTATCATTCTCAGCAAAGTGATCCAAGAACAGAAAACCAAACACTGCATGTTCTCATAAGTGGGTGTTTAACAATGAGAAACAAACACAGGAAGGGAAATGTCACACACCTCGGCCTATTAGGGGTTGGGGAGCCAGGGAAGAAATAGCAGGGGTGATCGAAGAAGCAAACCACCATGGCACGTGTATACCTATTTAACAAACCCGCATATTCTACTTATGTAATCCAGAACTTAAAATATAATTTAAAAAAAAAAAAGTGCTGTTTAATACAATGATTTAGGAAGTAGTATTTTCTGGAAGAATTAAAAATTGCACTTGATTCTTCAGATTTACAAATATAACAATTTGGATCTAAAGTTTACTTTCTAAGCATGCATTCAGTCACAAATTTCTTTCTTTATTAAATATAATGACAACTACAATTTTATCATTCAACATCAGGTTAGTAAACTACATAGCTCAAGAAATTTGTCTATTTCATCTCACTTGCCAAATTCTATGAAGTAAAGTTGTTACTGTTTTTCCCTTATTATTGTTTTAGCACTTGATAGGGATTAAAAATAACCCCCCTTCCTTCCTTGATACTAGTAATGTGTGTCTTTTCTGTTTTACCTGGATTAGTCTGGTTCAGGTTTTGTTATTTTTTAATAGAGATATTTTCAAATCATCAAATTTTGGTTTCATAGAAATTTTTTTCTAAGTATTATCTATTTCTCGTCCCTTAATTTCCCTCACATCATCTTTCTGATGTTCTTTCTACTTGATTTAAATTTGCTTTTTTATCTCTATGTCGAATACAACCTTAGATCACTGATTTTAGACATTTCTTCTAACTTAAACATCTAAAGCTATAAATTACTTTTAAAGCACTGCTTTAGCTTATTCTGTAAAATTTTATATACTGTTATTAACTTATCATTGATTTTGATTTTAAAAGTATTTCTTGGGATGTCACCCTTGAGCCATCATTATTCAAAGCATATTCTTAATTTTCATTTTAGAGTAGCTTTTTCTAGAAATCTTAAGGTTAATAGACATTTTTAAATTATCAAGACTTTTATAGCAGCTTTTTTATATTATCAAAAATGCCCTATGCTCATGAAATTAATGTACATTCTTCACTTATTTACAACAATCTCTAAATGCCAACTATTTCAAAGTGGTTGGTGGTATTCTTCAAATATTCCATTTTTGTGATTCTTTGACTAATTACTATATCAATTTTTGTGGAAATTAAAACTAAGTATTACAGTCTAAACAATGATTGTGAAATTGTCTGTTTTCCATTAATTCTATAAATAATTCCTTCCTGTGTTTAAAGCTCTGTAATGTCCATTTTGTTTAGTATTCATATATCAGCCTTCTTGTGATCAGTGTTTGCAGTATATTTCCTTTTACATACATTTGCTTTCTTCCTAGTTTTGTCATCATATTTAGAGTATTTCTCTTTCCTTATAGATAGTGTATGGTGTTTTTTTTGTTTGTTTGTTGTTTTTTTGTTTGTTTGTTTGTTTCATTTAATAATCTCTACCTTTTCAGTGACTAGTGACTGGACTTAGTTATACCAGTTTCCTATTTGTTGTCTTTTTGTTAAATGTAGATTCTCCTTTCCTGCCTTTTTGATTACATTAATATATATTATAAATTCAATTTAATTTATCTATTAACTCTTCAGCTATACTTCTTTGCTTTAGTTTTAGTGGTTGTTCTGCTCATGTATACATTATAATATATTCTTGAAGTTTTGCAATCTATTTAGAGTTAATACTGCAACACTTCCCACAATTTATAGAAATTTTGCAATTATATATATCTATATATCCTTTCATCCTTTTTGCTATACTTACCATGTTATATCTACATACTATAAACTCTTCAATATTACAATTTTTACTTTGAACATTAATATTAATTTTAAAGAAATTCAATGGGATATTAATTTATTTAACTTTTTAAACTCATATTTAACTATTTCATTAAACATTAACTATTTTAACTTAGTTATCACTTCTAATGATGCTCATTCCTTCCTCGATGTCCAGGTTTCGGCTGAATTTGAATGCCTTTTATTCCCCATATAGTTTAATACAATATATTTTTATGGCTAGTAGCCAACCTCTCAATCCTTTATCACTTGAATATAATAATAGAGGCTTTTAAAATGTACTTACCAGTTTCCAGAGTTATGCAAGTACTCACATTTGTGCACAAAGTAGTATTGGTGGTAACTGGCTGGCAGAGATACTCAAGCCTCAACTCCATAGTTTCAGTCTCTCATTTATCTCTAGAGATATCCTTTTGAATTATCCCTCCCTTCCCTAAGCCCTAGCAACCACTGATCTTTTATTGTGTCCACAGTTTGGCCTTTTTCAGAATGTCATCTAGTTGTAATCATATGGTGTCTCACATTTTCCATATGGCTTCCTTCACTTGTGAATATGCATTTAAACTTCTCCCATCACTTTTCCTAGCTTGGTAGCTCATGCCTTTTTAACCCCTAAATAATGTGCCATTCATTGTCTGGATGTCCTACAGTTTATGTGTCTACTCACCTACTCCAGGATATCTTGGTTGCTTTCAGATTTTGGCAATTAGGAATAAAGCTGCTATAAATATCTATGTGCAGGTTTTTGTGTGAACATAATTTTTCAACTCCTTTGAGTAAATATTAATAAACACAGCTGTTGAATTTTTTGGTAAGAATGATGACTTTTATGCGAAACCACCAAAGTGTCTTTTGGAATAGCCACTCCATTTTGCATTACCACCAATGAGCAAGGGTTCCTGCTGTACCACAGTTCTCACCAGCATTTGGTGTTGTCCGAGTTCCAGATTTTGGCTATTCTAATAGGTGTGTATTAATATGACGATATTTAAAGTAATGAGAGAGACAAATGTATATATGGGTTAATAATTAAAACCAAAAATATATTTTTTCCTAGGAATAGAATATTGAGGTAAATTGCCCTTGGTTCCTCCAATTTTTTAAAAAGTTTTCCCCCTTCTTTGCTTTTGACCAGACAGAATAAACATCATTAAGCTTTCTTTCCAATTTTCAGGACAAGAACAACTCTCATTTTGGTGTTGGTAAAATGACTTACAAAGACATTTCTAAGTATAATTGCTTATAACTTTTTCAGTTTGAATGTTTGGTTTTGGCTAGTCACCCAATTGTTGCTCAGCCTTGGAAGATTCACAGAGCTTCATTAAGGAGTTTCTGCTTCTGCTATAAAGAAAACAAGGCTGGATGTGGTGACTCATTCCTGTAATCCCAGGGCTTTCGAAGTCTGAGGTGGGAGGATCACTTGAGCCCAAGAGTTTAAGGTTATAATGAGCTACAATCATTTCATTGCACTGCAGCCTAAGTGAAAAAGCAATACCTTGCCTAAAAAAAAATTTAGATCATACTCTTTTTACCAAAATATAAAATAATAAAAATAATAAAAGAAAATAGGGCTAGCTAATCTATTTTACAGGCATCAACCACAGTAAATACGTTTACCATTTTTTTTGTCTTGAATTGTGTTGAGAATTTACATAAATAGCCTTTATAAAATATAAAGAACATTTATTCTAGGACAGCTGAATGATTTGGAATGTTAACTGCAGAACAAAGCACAAGGCATGGTTTTCCCAATAAATGCCTTAGGAAGCTCATTAGGTCACAGTTAATCATCGTCATTTGATTTAGGAGATGTCAGGTATCTTACAATGTGATAGAGACACTACCATAATGGTCAATGAGTAATATTTATGTGAACTTACTGAAGGAGCCCTCAACTTTGTAGTAATATTTTACCCAAAATATTTGTTTACATAAAAGAAGCATTTCCAGTGTGCAATCTCTGCTACTAAAGATAATGCTGAAAACCAAATTCTGCATGAATGCACTACAAATTTGATAATAAAAACAATTTACTCAGCATTAGTATAATCCTTGGATCACACTAGCTGTGTCCTAGTCTTTTGAAAAATCTGTTTTTAAAAGTGAAAATCACTGATTCTCTAAATTAAATGCCTCTACATCTTGGAAAAATGTCCTATTTCTATATTTATTTGACTTCAGATTTTTCTTGAATGTTATAATGTTTAATTTATATGCTGTTGTTTAATCTGGAAAATATTTTCACTGATAAGTATAATTATTTTACAATGGTAAGATTCGGCGACTTTCCTAATACAGTAATAAGAATTGTTTTAGTTACATGATGCTGCAATGAAAATAGCATACTTAAAAATAATTTATATCTCTTTAACTGAATCCAGTGAAGATAAATCATTGTGATTGAAGTTTCATCTCTTTGTAATTGCCGTGATCTAAAGCCAATAGCTGTTGGCTATCAGGTTCTGCCAATATTGTTAATTAATTCAAGGGATTTTTTAAAATAATCAATAGGTTTTGTAACAATGAAATTATCTAACAGATTTTTTCTTTTTGATAATTAAACAATTATCTATTGACTTTTTTCCTCTTCACCTTTTGTTACTTTTGCTGGAGGTCAAATAATATGTTAGTACAGACTTCTTTTACACATTCCATTAGCAGCAAATTGACGTGCCATTTAAACTTAAATTGGAGAAAATATCTTTAGCATTAAGTATATTTTTATCATTTATAAATACTACATTAACAGTATTCTTAAGTTATTTAATATCTAGTATCTTTTTTGAGTAGCAAGGTAATCACAATCATTGTGTGTGGGGTATGTGTGTGTGTGGTGTATTTTAGTCTCCCTGATGTAATAAGTAAAAGATGTCAATATTTAGAGAAATGTTAAATTCTGTACAGCAGTTCTGTAGTAGCATACATGGTAAGGCTTGCACTGGTACAAGTAGTACACACTAAGCATCTTGTATCAACTATTAGTAGCAAAGATAAGAATATTAAAACTATTCTAAGTTTGTAAATAGATACCAGTAGATATTCTCTAATAATAAAACTCTTTGATAAGAAGTTACTTTTCCCCCAAACTGTGCCTTAACAAAACAACTTCATCAAATAAACATATCAATCTTGTTTATGAACTCGGTTCCTACTATGAAAGTTCTGGGTAGACTGCAAAAGTGACTAAAAGTATTTTGAGGACAATTTCTGATTACCAACAACAACAACAACAACAAGTCTTTGGGAACTAAATGCATGAATCACCTAATCAAAATACTAAGACCAGTACCGCTGAACTCAGTTCCTACTATAAAAGTTCTGGGTAGACTGAAAAGTGACTAAAAGTATCCTGAGGAAAATCCTGATTAACAACAACAACAAGTCTTTGGGACCTAAATGCATGAATCACCTAATCAAAATACTAAGACCAGCACAGCTGGAAAAAAAGGAACAAAACAAAACAAAACAAAACTTTATTGCTCACATGACCCAAAAGAAAGTTTAACAAGGCTCTCTGGATTAGAAGTGGAAACAACCTAGCTTAAAAAGGAAAAGTTTATGGAAAGGAATGTAAATTTTTCCTCGGGACCAGTCATTATACTGCTTTATGGACAAAAATGCGTACTTCTCACCCGGGTTGGAATAAATTGCTTAGTGCTCCAGTAAGCTGAAGGTCACACAGCAGTCACACTCTGACGTATGTACCTGAAGACTGAAGACTTTTTAACAGACTTCCTGACGCAAACAAATATGATTCTATACTCAAGGAACGAAGGATGAAAAATAAGAAAGGACCTTCAAATGATTTGTTTGTTTTTAGTAACAGACATCAAAAAGAGCACATAAAGCCTAAGTCTACACTCTGGCACTGCTTGGAAAATTTTCAAAAGAGGATTGGCTTTTGGGACATCCTCCAGATTAAGAAATATTCTATTACCAACAAAAATTTACCCAGAAGCACCCCAAGTCATTAGTACCTAAGGCTAACTAGTAATCTGACTAATTGCATCATATATAAATTTTGTCTTTGCTTGGTGTTTATGTAAATAGAATTACAAAAAATATTCTCTTGGTGTCTGGCCTCTATTTCTCAACAATATGTCTCTGAGACTTAACCATGTTGTTGCATATAGCGGTAGTCTATTCTTTTGCATTACTGTTAAATATCTCTTTGCATGAATGTACCACAATTTTATCTACCTTTGCCTATCCACAAGGACATAGGACATAGTAATATCCTTAGATTTTCTCCAAAAGGTGTATTATTTTATATTTTATAATTCATATGGAATTGATATTTTTATATGATGGAGGGCCAAGATTATCCATTTTCCTGTGTGGATAGCCAAGTGATCCAGTGTTAATAAAAAGACCCCCATTTCTGCACTGCTCAGGACTGCTATCTTTGTCATAAATCAGGTACTCATGTAAGTATGAGTATGTTTTTGTGTCTCTATTCTGTTTTATTAATCTGCTTGTGTCTCTTTGGTAAAAAAGACGATCTCAGTGAATACACTGGCTTGTGCCGGTAATCCCAATATGCTGGGAGGCTGAAGTGGGAGAATTATTTGAGGCCAAAGTTTGGGACCCACCTGTACAACACAGAGAAACCCCAACTCTAGAAAGCAAAAAAAAAAAAAAGAAAAGAAAAGAACGAAAAAAAGAAACGTGATCTATTAATCAATATACCTTTATAAGTTTTTCTAGGAATGTTGCTTCTCCAGGTAGACTGTGCTACTTTAAAATTGTGTTAATTATTTTTGCTAATTTCATTTCCACACAAATTTTAAACTAATCTAGGCAACTGCCCCCTTAAATTTCATTTTTTGATTCTTTAATTGATTTTGTTTGGCACAATTTCTGCTCAATAAATTTTTGTTGAATGAATGAATGAGCAGGATAGCATAATAAAGAGTTTTTAAAAAATCTTCCTGTAGAGCCTACGTTTATTTATTATAAGTTTTGTGTACATGTGCAGACAGTGCAGGTTTGTTACATAGGTATACGGGTGCCATGGTAGTGGTTAGCTACATCTATTGCCCCGTCATCTACATTAGCTATTTCTCCTAATGCTATCCCTCCCCAATGCCCCTGCCCCCTGCTGTTCCTTCCCTAGCCCCCCACCTTCCAGGCCTAGTGTGTGATGTTCCCCTCCCTGTGTCCATGTGTTCTCATTGTTCAACACCCACTTATGTGTGAGAACATATGCTGTTTGGATTTCTGTTCTTGTGTCAGTTTGCTGAGAATAATGGTTTCCAGTTTTATGAATGTCCCTGCAAAGCAGATGAACTCATCTTTTTTATGGCTGCATAGTATTCCATGGCGTATATCTGCTACATTTTCTTTATTCAGTCTATCATTGATGGGTATTTGGGTTGATTCCAAGTTTTTGCTATTATGAACAGTGCTGCAGTAAACATATGTGTGCATGCATTTTTATAACAGAATGATTTATAATCTTTTGGGTATATATCCAGTAATGGGATTGTTGGGTCAAATGATATTTCTAGTTCTAGATCCTTGAGGACTCATCACACTGTCTTCCACAATGTTTGAACTAATTTACACTCCCACCAACAGTGTAAAATAGTTCCTATTTCTTCACATCCTCTCCAGCATCTGTTGTCTCCAGATTTTTTAATGATCGCCATTCTAACTGGCATGAGGTGGTATCTCAATGTGGTTTTGATTTGCATTTCTCTTATGACCAGTAATGATGAACTTTTTTTCAAATGTTTGTTGGCTGCATAAATGTATTCTTTTGAAAGGTGTCTATTCATATCCTTTGCCCACTTTTTTGATGGGGTTATTTTTTTTTCTTGTAAATTTGTTTAACTTCTCCATAGATTCTGGATATTAGCCCTTTATCAGATGGGTAGATTGCAAAAAAAATTTCCCATTCTGTTGGTTGCTGGTTAACTCTAATAATAGTTTCTTTTGCTGTGCAGAAGCTCTTAAGTTTAATTAGACTGGATTTGTCTATTTTGGCTTTTGTTAACATTGCTTTTGGTGTTTTACCCATAAATTGTAAGAATCCTATACAACAATAATAGACAGAGAGTCAAATCATGAGTGAACTCCCATTCACAACTGCTGCAAAGAGAATAAAATACCTAGGAATACAACTAATAGAAGATGTGAAGGACCTCTCAAAGAGAACTAAAAACAACTGCTCAAGGAAATAAGAGAGAACACAGCAAATTGAAAAAACATTCCATCCTCACAGTTAGGAAGAATCAGTACCATGAAAATGGCTTATTGACCAAAGTAATTCATAGATTCAATGCTATCCCCAACAAGCTACAATTGACTTTCTTCACAGAATTGGAAGAAAACACCTTAAACTTCATATGGAACCAAAGAAGAACCCGCATATCCAAGACAGTCTTAAGCAAAAAATAATAATAATAATAAAGCTGGAGGCATCATGTTACCTGACTTGAAACTATACTACAGGGCTACAGTAATCAAAACAGCATGGTACTGATACCAAAACAAAGATATAGACCAATGAAACAGAAAAAAAACAAAACAAAACAAAACAAAAAAACAAAACAAAAAAAAACCTCAGAAATAATGCCACACATCTACAACCATCTAATATTTGACAAACCTAACAAAAACAAGCAATGGGGAAAGGAGTCCCTATTTAATAAATGGTGTTGGGGAAACTGGCTAGCCACATGCAGAAAGCTACAACTGGAGCCCTTCCTTACAACTTACACAAAAATTAACTCTAGATGGATTGAAGATTTAAATATGAGGCACAACACCATAAAAATTCTAGAAGAAAACCTAGGCAATACCATCCAGGACATAGGCATGGGCAAGGACTTCATGACTAAAACACCAAAAGCACTGTAAAGACTTCTTATATGAAATATTTTCTGCAGCAGCAAAGTGGGGTTGGAAACATGAATATCCTTATAATCATCCAACCAAATTAATTTTATTCCCTTAGTATATATTACTAGAGCACAATTCAATGTCAGGCACTGTTCTGGTCACTGGGTACATAAGGTGAATTAGATTTAGTTTCAGATTTTAAATAAATCTCAAAAGAAGAACCAGTATTAAATTATGTACTATTACTGCACAATATCAACAAAGTTGTTATATTTCTTTAAAATGTGTTATTTTCCGCTTTTTCTAATTTTTAATTATTAATAGCTTAATTGCTAGGCTTGTTTACTTTTAAAAAATATAAACAATGATTTTGACAGAGTCTTGCTCTCTCACCCAAGCTGGAGTGCAGTGGTCTGACCTTGGCTCACTCCAACTTCTGCCCCTGGGGCTCCAGTGATCCTCCCACCTTAGCCTCCTGAGTAGCTGGGAACACAAGCACTGGTCATCACACTTAGGGGCTATTTTTTTTTATATTTTTAGTAGAGATGGGGTCTCACTATGTTTCCCAGGCTGGCCTTGAACTCCTGAGGTCAAGTCATCTGCCCACCTCAGCCTCCCAAAGTGACAGGGCTGAGCCAGCACATCCAGCCAAATAAATACATTTTTAAAGAGGAAAACCAATGTACGGAACCTGGAAATAATCTGAGACAAATGGTATTGCAAAAAAAAATGCCTAAAAATAGTTATATAAGTAAAATTCTACCAGGTAGCATATGGTTTCTTTCTAAAATTCTTTCATAAGGAGGAGATAAGCAATTTCACAAGCCACACCATGTGAAGTGTCAATACTTCCACAATTTTGTGTTGGGTAGCTTGTGACTTTTATAGCCACCAGAAAATGGAACTGGCAACACTGGGAAGTTTTTATTACTCTGGTGTTTCCAGCTTAAGTGTACAAAAAGAAAACATACATTGTCAAAGTAACATGTACACAATCGTACTGACAGAAAAAAAAAAATGAACACAACAAAACTCATTATATCCTTAATAATTGGAAATGCTGATACAGAGGACATAGAGGTCTCCAAGAAGAATTTAACTATTACTGAGGTACCAAATAATCATTCTGGATAAAAAAAAATGAATTCATGACAGAGCTAACAAAATTGAGGGTGTTGAAGCCATATACTGGAGCATAACCATATACTTAAAAGTTTCTGCAGCAAATTTATGGAGAATTTTTTTTTCTTCCTTGTCCTTAGTAGATACAAAGTAAAGGACATTCTTTAAATGTCAATTTTGGCAAGTATGACAGTAAGAAAGCATAATCTTTTCAACAAAATGGAAACGTTAATGTTAATATATTTTTGAAGACATATAAATACATGTCACTTTCTGGACTGTTCTAAAATGAAATAATTTGGCCTGGCACGGTGGCTTATGCCTGTTATCCTAGCACTTTGGAAGGCTGAGGAAGGCAGATCACTTGAGTTCCTGAATTCAAGATCAGCCTGGACAACATGGCAAAACCCCATCTTCACTAAAAATACAAAAAATTACCCAGGAGGGTGGTGCACACCTGTAGTCTCAGGTACTCAGGAGGATGAGACACAAGAATCACTTAAACCTGACCCGAGAAGTAGAAGTTGCAGGGAGCCAAAATTGTGGCACTGCACTACAGTGCGTAGACAATAGAGTGAGACTCTGTCTGAAAGATGAAGGGGGTGGGGGAAGGAAGGGGGGAAGAAAAGAAAAGAGAAAATAAATTTACAGAAGTTTCTTTGATATTTAACAATCTGCAAGTAAATTTATTATTTCAAGACGAAGACAACATTCTCAACAACGAAAGAATAATCCAAATGAAACAATATAGAAATTCATGTGTTTGTATACACACATATATGTATAAATTTATTTTTTAAAGTTCTGTGTTTGTGGAGTATTTTGTATATTTTTTGTAAATAAATATGTGAGGAGTAAACATTGACTAACAATGATTTATTATCTTTCCAAGTATACTCAGATCTGATACAAAAATATTTTAATCCTAGATTATTAAGAATTAAAATAGGGCCTTGCTGTAGAAGATAAAAAATATTTAGTAGCCACAGCCAAATACTAACAATTACATTCCATAGTTTTCAAACAATAATAGGTAAAAATAGATATATTTCTGATCTCATCTAGAGGATTTCCTGTTTATGGAAACAGTGTCTGTGTGTGAAATAAGCCTAAGAGAAACTTTTCAAGATTGAGGAACAAAGTTGATTTAAACTCTGACATAGCTAACATAGTACAAAATTTTAAGTGTTTATTAAATTAAATAAATTGGATGCATCAATTTTGATATGTTATTTTTCTATTTTGAAAGCTGAACTCTTGGAAATTATGGGAAAATATGATATGGGATGATAGGCTATGAAAAACAGTAATTAAATTAGTGCTTCCCAAAGATAAGAAAACAAATGTTTATACAGACATCTTGTCAATTCAACATCAAAAACAACAACAATAAAAAGGACAGGGAGAGGTTGTACAGATCTTTGTGATCTTTGTGATTTCAACTTCCCAACTTCTCATGGAGTCACTACATCCTCCTCCTTTTTCCTAAAGGAGTTTTATTTCCTCTGAGGATATATCCCGAAATAATAGTGCTAGTGTTTTTGTGCTTCAGATAATCCATGACAATGGGAAATTGAATAAAAGAGTAATTCTGAATAGAGTCTTACTGAAATATTTTATTCCAGAATGCCAATATGATAGTTTTCTATTGTCATTCATCAGAGAATAATTTCATGGCTCTAAACACACTCAATCTTCTTGCTGGAATGCCATCCATACCTTGATTTTTATTGGCATCATAAGAGGCACTTTTATACCCCCATCCACACATAAATCATGTTAATTCACTGCATTGTATTCAAATGGCAGCTTGCATCTATTGGGGCAGTATAACTTCAGGAGAGCAAAGATCATCTATTTTCTTTTTCACTTCTGTATTCTCAGTGCTATCTCAATATTTAGAGAATATATAAGAGTTTATTTCAATAAATTTTAAATGATTAGATAAATGGAAATTTGGACAAAGTGCTTAAATGTGTTGGTTATTGAGTATCCAAAGAGATATAGTCCTTGCTTTAGAAAATTAAAATTTTGAAAATGCAAGGAAGAGAGAGAGTTCGTGTTCTTAATCTCAAACTCTTGCAAACCAATGAAAAGACGAATAGAAAAGAATGGAAAAAGAACATAATTATATAGTCTCCTTTATAAAAAAAATTTATAATGGTAAATGTTTGTAATATAAAGAGACAACAAATGCTGGAGAGGATGTGGAGAAATAGGAACACTTTGACACTGTTGGTGGGAGTATAAGTTAGTTCAAACATTACAGAAGACAGTATGGTGATTCCTTGAGCATCTAGAACTGGAAATACCATTTGACCTAGCAATCCCATTTCTGGGTATATACCCAAAGGATTATAAATTATTCTGTTATGAAAACATATGCACAAGTATGTTTATTGTGGCACTGTTCACAATAGCAAAGACTTGGAACTAACTCAAAAGCCCATCAGTGATAGACTGGATAAAGAAAATGTGGCACATATACACCATGGAATACGATGCAGCCATAAAAAAGGATCAGTTCATGTCCTTTGCAGGGACATGGATAAAGCTGGAAACCATCATTCTCAGCAAACTGACACAAGAACAGAAAACCAAACACTACATGTTCTCACTCATAAGTGGGTGTTGAACAATGAGAACACATGGACACAGGGAGGGGAACATCAAACACTGGGGCCTGTCGGAGGGTTTGGGGCTTGAGGAGTGATAGCAGGTGGGTGGGGGACTAGAGAAGGAATAGCATTAGCATTAGGAGAAATATCTAATGTAGGTGACAGGGTAATAAATGCACCAAACTACCATGGTATGTGTATACCTTCGTAACAAACCTGCACGATCTGCATATGTACACCAGAACTTATAGTAATCATCATCATAATGATTTACATATATTAACCTGTTTAATCCTCTCAACAGCAAGTTGTAGATAATACCACTATTATCCCATTTTTTGGAGGAAGAAAATGAGATACAGAGAAGTTACTTGAATATGGTCACACTGCTATTAAATGCTGGACTTGAGATTCAATCCGGCTCCAAACTCTGAACATTTAACCACTATTCTTCATTGCTCTAAAAAACAATCAATACAAGAAAAAGTGGTCTACCTAGCTAAAAAATGAAAATTAAACAAGAAATGGTATCACCTTTCAACTCAATCTAACAGAATTTTAAAAACTGATAAATAGGTGGTCCACATACTTTTGCCGGAAGTGTAAACTGGAGGACAATTTGCAACATCTGTCAGACGTACTATCACATGTATGCTAAGACACATGCACAAGGACATTCAAAACACAATTGGTTAAGTACAAACTCTGAAAATTACCTACATCTGAAAGGAAAGGCTTCTGGTCACACATATGCTTTTATATCCACACAATGAAATAATGACAGTTGTTAAGAAATACCAAAGCAGAGATACAGGTACATACTGATACGAAAAGTTATCTTTGGTATGATTTCAACTAAAAAAAAAAACCCAGCAAATTACTGACAATAATATATTTTTAAAGTTTATGTTGATATATATTAATATGTATCATTTATATATATTAAATCTCTAGAAGGACATGAATCAAAATATTCGCAGCAATTATATCAATTGAATTGGACTGGAGGGCTGAAAGAAGACAGATTTGGGAGAGTTTTAGTCTTTACAATGTACCTTTCTATGCTCAATTTATTTTAATGAGTATATATCACTTTAAGATTATAAATAATTAGAAAATGTTATAAACTTCTTACCATTATTTGTAAACATTAAAGTAGCACACTGCTCAAAATTAACAAAATGGAATCTCCCTGTGCAAGGAAGACCCAGATCCAAGCTACCCATCCCCAGCAGGGCTCTTACATTCAGAAACATGGAGTCTCCCGTCTGTTGTCTTTTTTGGCGCCACTTAGATTCATTAGAGAATTTCTCGCAGCAAACAAATTCTGATGGTATCGGTCTTACAAAGAGATCCTCAGGGCTTTTCTTCATATTACTTAGTGTGGCAATTCCACAAAACCACAGCATAGTATAAGTTTCTGAAATTGCCGTTAGCTTCCAGAGAGTGGGAGCTCAGATGGCATTTTCTTTCCTTGTCTCCTGGTTAATGTAGTATTATGTTTCCCTGGAGGACTATTACAGACCTACCAACTCTTTCTTGGGAACTTAAATGGATTGACCACATGTAATCAGACTCTCAATCCATACCATGTTTTGCCATTATTATCAGTAGTAGTTAGAGCCCAGGAAGAGGTCACAAATGATAAACATTTAATACCCAAGCAAAAAGGCTTTTTCTTCTCTACCCTGTTACCAGGCCAAACATTATCATTTCTATGCTATAAGTAGTTTTCTCCAACAAAAGAAAGTCAGCAGGCTAGAACGTGAACCACATGAAAAGAAAGGTTTACACAGCTAAAATACACAGAAGAATAATTTGTTTTCCTTCGTCTTTATTTTCTGGAAGATACACAATCATAAGACGTTTTGGTGACAACATATATAGCATATGCTAAAAGGACAGCAATGCAACACAATTTGTAGACACAGCAAGAGATGAAGAGGAGGCATCATAATTTAAGCAGGGTGGAAGATTATAAGGAAACAATTCACTATCTTGAAACTGGTGAATAAAAAAAAAATAAAGGCTTTGTCTTGCCATTCCTATATTAACTTTACTACAGGATAACCAGATAATGGATACAAAGACATTATTGAATTAGCATATCCCCACTTTTCAACTTCCAGTAGCTCAGGTTCTTTAACAGATACATTCTTTAAATAAATAAATAAATAGCAGTGCTTTTAAAATGGGCAACACTAAATTACAGTGTCCCAGATGCTCTCTTGATTGACAAAACTTTGTAGTTGCAAAGCTGATTAGCGTGTGAGTGAAATGGTAGTTACTTTTGAGGAATAAAAGGGTTATGATTGGGATGGTGTATATGGAAGGGTTTTTTTTTTTCTTTTGTTTTGTTTCTGAGATGGAGTCTCACTCTGTCGCCCAGGCTGGAGAACAGTGACATGATTTCGGCTCATTGCAACCTCCACCTCCCTGGTTCAAGCAATTCTCCTGCCTCAGCCTCCGAAGAAGTTGGGATTACAGAGGCACGCCACAACGCTTGGCTAATTTTTCTATATTTTTAGTAGAGATGGGTTTCACTGTGTTGGTCAGACTGGTTTCGAACTCCTGACGTTAGGCAAACCACCCACCTTGGCTTCTCAAAGTGCTGGAATTACAGGTGTGAACCACTGCTCCTGGCCCTATGGAAGAGTTTTTAAGATGAGACTGACAATGTTCTATAGTTTGACCTGTGTGGTGGGTACAAAGACATATAACGTATACATTTGTGGTAAATGTTTCAGGATCTATGTTTCATCTTATAGTAAAAAGGAAGAAACTACCTGTCTATGCCTTGGTCCCACTCCCAGGAAGTCTGATTTTATCTGTGGAACAGAGGTAGAGCATTGGGAAGTCTGTTAAATCTCTACAGGTGATTTTTAACATATAAATATACTTTTTCTCTGCTGCTGCAATGCATTTAAAAAAAAGATGATATCTTTGCATTTGTGAAGCTTCTAGTATACATGAAACCGCAAAGGCTGTTTTATGCCACATGAAGGCATTCAGATCTATGTCAGAGATGTATTATGGAAAAGACTTACATGATTGTATTTGTTTTTTTTTAAATAAAAACAATCATTCTCTTGTCACTGATTATTTCCGTACCAACAATGTAATATCTACCATTTCCCAAAGTCACTGCCAGTATCTACAGTTCCATGAAGCTAAAGCCAAGTCTAATTTTTATTTTTCTATACTTTAAATTTTCTTATGCTTAAAAAAATCTAAATATGTTACATATTATATAAATTATGTTAAATATTACCATATATAATATAAAATACATATTTTCATTTATAACTTTATATTCTCTACTATACACCCTTTCCAAATAAACTTCTTCCCACAATGACCAAGCTCTTCTATTTCTTCAGATTTTAGACTCCTTTTCTTATAAAGATTTGTTCTAACCTCAAAGACTTTTCCTTCTTTACCTTGTTTGAAATGTAAAATCTTCAATACTCTGTTACCACAGGTCTACCACATTGTATATTTTGTAAATGGTCTAGGCCCCTTCATTCTATTTTTGCTCACTGTTCTTATTGGACTTTCCTTTGTTTATTTAGAACTTCCTTCAGAGGACAGTTTAGAAAATGAAAATTAGTTGCCATCTAAATTGAACTCTTTTATGCTTATTACAATTTCTAATAAAAAGTCTGCCACAACGGGAGTAGATAAAAATGTTCTTATTTCTGGCCATAAATAACCAGATTCTCTCTGTTTAAATGAATAATAATGCTACATCATCATGGGAGACTTGATTTTTAGTGTTTTTTGTTTGTTTGTTTGTTTGTTTTGTTTTGTTTTGTTTTGTTTTTTTGAGACAGAGTTTTGCTCTTGTTGCCTAGGCTGGAGTGCAGTGGCGCGCTCACAGTTCACTGCAACCTCTGCTTCCTGGGTTCAAGCAATTGTCCCGCCTCAGCCTCCCAAGTAGCTTGGATTACAGGTGCATGCCACCATACCCACCTAGGTTTTGTATTTTTAGTAGAGATGGGGTTTTGCCATTTCGGCCAAGCTCCTTTTTGGCAAAGTTTTGAACTCCTGACCTCAAAGTGATCCACCTGTCTCAGCCTCCCAAAGTGCTTTTTAGTTTTCTTAATGCATACAACAGTTATGGACTGTTATAATCATATTTTTTAAAAGTGGTCACCAGTAGAGACACTATAAAACCCAGGCAATTAATTTGGTACCCTGGTCTAAAACAACATATTCTCAACAAATTATACAACACAGAGTTAGTTCACCTGTCAACACTAATAAAACAACATTTATGGACCCTCAGGGTAAATGCTTTAATAATATATTTATTACCTTTTTATTTCAATTGTAATAAGACTATGATCCAAAATAGTCTACTCTAGCATAAAGCAACTTGTTTCATTTTGCCATTTTTTCTATAACCATCATCAAAAATAACAAAATCAAGAACTCCAGTAGATGCAATCTATTTTAGAAGGGCACAATCCAAAGCTAAAAACAACCCTCACGTGTCCTCACCACAGAGGCTAGCCACACACCTGCTAATACGGCAGCTAACCCCAAGCTTGTAAGTGAAAGTCCATTTTAACTTCACCACTCTTAAATTACATTGTATTGTTGCTCTTGGAACAGAGATAAAAAACAGAAGAGAAAGAAATGTTGTAAATGTCTTGATATTTATCTATATGTCTCAAAAATCTTTAGCAATGAATCTTATATTCTTTCTTTAAAATCTGATATTTAAGGTTACAATGGTTTCACCAAGGACATATTTACTAGCTAACTACTAAATATGCTAATATGTGAAATGCATTTTTTATTCTTGACTACCAGTGAGTGCATCACAGTTAAAGTCAACAGCCAGGAAGTACTAAAAAGACCATTATAGATCAATCACAACAGAATCTGTAATATAATTATAGGTCCATTTTTGATTGGCTAAAGTCCTAATTAATAATATTCTTTGTATCACATGAGCTCTGTAGTGCATGTCAAAATACCCAGAAGAATCTGATCAAAATTACTATTTTGTCCAACATAACCAAATGCATTGTTTTGGGTGAGGAAATTTCCAGCTGCTGAATATTATTTTTTCTAAATATTCTTTTTAACATTAAAATCTTTCTGTAACACATAATTTTTGTTAGTAAATAGCATATATCAAGTATAATTTAACTTTATTATTTTAAATAGTTCTCTACCCTGGATATATGATTACTTTACAAGATACAGATTTATAAATCCGTTCATTTCTGTAAACTGTTGTCTGTCTTCAGTACATTTGTCTCTATAGCTTTTAATTTGCCATTTGCTTGTGTCTCTACAATCAAAGTAACTGAGATGTTTACTAAAAATATAGATTCCTACCCTTGACCAGGCCCTGGCCCAGCCTTAGGGAACGTCAGGCCCAGCAGTCACCTCCTCCCAAGGTGCAGGAACCCAGTGCCCTCAGTGGGGTGAGCATAGTGACCGCGCTGCTGGCCAAGTCCCCAGACTGAGCGCTCTCCCACTTCCTGCCACAGGCCCCTGAAGCACAGCCCCAGCTCAGCACCCCCGGTCCAGCACCCACTTTCTGCGTGCAAGTGGGGCATCGCCCTGGGCTGAGTTCTGTGTCCGGGTGCTTCTCTGCCCAACCTCACTGCTTCCCCACGGGTGGGCAACTCGGCCCAGCACCATTATGGTGGCCCCCAGCACAGCAGGCTCCAGGGATTATCTGCTTCCTCCCCACACCCTCCCTGCAGCAGCAGCAGGTGACAGTAGTGGCATGGGCCCAGAGTGTGGAGCAATGGACACTCCAAGCCTGGGCAGGTCCCACCTGGGTATATGAGGGTGAGGGCAGCGCAGATGGCGGACTCAGGGATGTGAGAAACAGGGGATGTGGGGCACAAGGGTTCCCCCCCTCCCTCCTCACTGCTGCTCCGGCAGCCGCTCCTGTCCCGACGCTCACACCTCCCCGCTGCAGCCAGCACAGTTGCATTTTCCTCTGAGCTGTTCTATTGCTCAGTAAAGCTCCTGTTCATCTTCCTCAACATCCACTTGTCTGTGTACCTCATTCTTCCTGGATTGCAGGACAAGAACTCTGGACCCTCCAAATGGGGAGGCTGAAAGAGCTGTAGCACAAACAGGACTGAGACGTGCCCCTTGCCGGCAAAGAGAAGTAGCAAAGACCTGTATGTCTTCAGGGATCCCAGATCTGGAAGCTCCCCAAGCCAGGACTGTGATTCCCTCTTCTGGCCCCTGCAATTCCTGGCGTCTCCAAGCTTCTGGGCACCACTGTGCTTCCCAGTGCCAGCTCTGGAAGCTGCTTGTGCACCTGTTCCAGCCGCAGCCTCGCAGAGGCTGTGCCGGCACGCGGAGCTGCCTGCTCTGCTGCAGCAGCCAACACGACTGCGCAGTGGCCAGACCCCACGCTCTCCCATCACAGCCCTTGCCGTTCCATGCCTGACTCATCTCTGGCAGGTATGGGATCCAGGTCAGTAGCATAAACTGAGTGGAGTGGTATGAAAATGTGAAGCCTTTCATACCGAGCGGGTGGAACGAGCCTAGAGGACCTGAGCAAAACTCAGACAAAGGGGCCACCGGTCACAGGGGTTTCCTGTCAGAAAAGCAACACCCCAAAGATCCTGTAACAAAAACCTGGAATGCTTTTAGTTATTTCTCAAATGTATTATAGTTTTGGTTATGTTCAGCGAAATTATATTTAAGATGAGATTTTTTTAAACATGCCATACTGGCCAGGGGCGGTGATTCACGCCTGTAATCCCAGCACTTTGGGAGGCCGAGGCAGGCGAATCACTAGGTCAGGAGATCAAGACCATCCTAGCTAACAAGGTGAAACCCCTTCTCTACTAAAAATACAAAAAATTAGCCCGGCGTGTTGGCAGGCACCTGTAGTCCCAGCTACTCAGGAGACTGAGACAGGAGAATTGCCTGAACCCAGGAGGCAGAGGTTGCAGCGAGCCGACATCGCGCCACTGCTCTCCAGCCTGGTCGACAGAAAAGACTCTGTCTCCAAAAAAAAAAAAAAAAAAAAAAAAAAAAAAAAAAAAAAAAAAAAAGCCATATTGAGTGGTTGCAAGGATTTTTTACATTTTAATAGTGATCTGTGTTAATAGCATCAGCTATGCCATTATTCAAACTGCATTCCCTAAATATTACTCCATACATTAAAAGTTTGATTTCATTTAAACCACTTGTTCATCTATTATTGCATATCATGTGAAACTTGGGTTACTGTTATCAGTTTTAACCATGTGTTTAATAACACATCTTTTTTATTTACGTATTGTACAAATTTATCTAGGTACTCAGCTCTCTTCCAGATTGTGAGCGAGGGAAATAAGACAAAATGAAAAATTACATTAATAATTAGCCAATTTAGCTAATTAATAACTATAGTAAGATGCAAAAGTTCAAATATTTTGGGCAAAATTAAATTTGTGGCTTATTTATTTGGTCATATAAACCTAACTGCCAGAATAAATATGTTCACTTGTTAGAGAGTCTCAATATGTAAAGAATTCCTATGTATTTTATTAGCTGATATTAAATAGTCATTCAGCAAAAAGGCTGCTTATAACTAATGATCTAGAGGAAAGTTAAAATGTAACTGTTATGCAATTTGGTTACAGTGAAAGTCATACAAACAAAACAATGAACTTTAGTTATTTCCTTGTTTTGCAAACATATTTCATATCTTGTTCCACACTACACTATCCATCATTATTAAAATAATTTCCTAATCATTTATTAAAAATCATCTAAGTCACAACACTTCTGTGGGATATTTTAAAATAAAAAAATTGTTTCACTTTTATACAGATGAATGTATGTAAAATATGTGTTTAATCATTACAATCTATCAAAGTATCTACTTGTTAATTATATTTTTATAAGCTCTACTAATAGTGTTTACTATCATAAGGCTATAGTTAAAATATATAAAAATCAAAATTAATACAGTTACATTTAAAACATTTTCAAGAATTTAAAGTGCTAATTCTCCAAAGGATAATTAAAAGTCTTAAAATAAAAAAATCTAATATCTGAAGAAAAACCCATCTTCATTTCAGCATATTAATTTTTAAAAGTCTGACTTTAAAGACATTCTCTAATCATTAGGGTCCCATTAAATATACAGCAGGTGTTCAGAGATTTGGCTATTTAAGGTTTAAAGTGCATTAAGTAGCTGAGCCAAATAAGCCACGGGACTTGACTCACTCCCTGACCATGTGAGAGTTCCCCCTATGGCCAAATTTGCCTTCTGGAACAAAAGTTACCCTCAACTGAACCTTTTCAACTGTACGAGCTTTAGAAAAGACCCTTCTTTCTAAGCTTAGAGTCTTAAACAGATTGAGCTGCAGTTCTTAAAGCACTTTTGAAACCTACTGATGAGAAGTGATGCCTAATTTCTGACAATTAAAGCAGTTTTCTGGCTGTTGTGTATTGTAAGATGGTCCGCTAATTCTCCTATGTTTATTAAAGATATGTCCTTAGCAATTCCACAGCATCTTCACTATGCCAAGATTTAAAATGGATCCAGCCCAGTCATAGGCAGCACGGCACTGGCAACACACATAGGAATGGCAAAAGTGTTTTACAGATCCATCCTCCTTCTTCCCTAATCTACATATTTCTTTCATCTTATTCTGCCCTGATCATATTTCTCAGGGACCAAATGAACACTTCTTGCTATGGCCACTCTGGGTGTAATTTCTGCTCTCAGTCAGTGGCATTCCATGCTGTCTAATTGATATGTACATCCCTTTTGTTCATCAACACACATCACCAGGTAGCCAATTCTCTTTCTACCTATGCCAGATCCACTTGCTGCCAATCCAGAGAGGGCAGTTAAATAACTCTGTCTTCCCTGTTAGCATGAAGCTAAATTAAATCTGGTATGAATTCTATAATAAAAATATGTATTCTATCAAAAAACAGCATAGTAACTAAAATTTACAGTATTCCTTATTTGTTAAGTAACGCAAATGAAGACTTCAATATATTATATAAATAGACGTTGGGATCCATATTTCCCAGATTTGACAAATATTCTCTGAATTCTAAAAAGCTCACCTTTTAACTAAATAGGCACAAAAATTAATACAAGCTTTGCAAGGTAATGAATAGCACAATATATAAATTTAATAATTAGTTGGAGAAATATTTTGTAAAAATAATTTTCACCATCTTTAGACAGTTCTCTATAATCATGTGATCTACAAACAAATAACTTTTCAAACATTTAAAATATTAAACATGTGGAAAAAATAAAACTATGACACCCTGCTTGACTGAACTGTCAACAATTTTATGACTTATCGCTGGGTCCTACAACCTCTCACCTGTTACTTCTATATCCATTTAATATTACAACTCCAAGAATGTCATGTTGTTTTGGAAAGAGAAGATCAATTTTCAGTACAATTCCTCCTGGAATTTATAGCAGACTAATACATTTCTACAACTCAGTAAAGACTCGGGAGTATCACTCAGACATGATTGTGGGTGGCACAGATTGTGTTATAGTATTTCAAAGAACTACAGACTATATTTAATTCTGTCATAGTCAAAAATTCTAAAAGTCATAGAAAGTTTCATTTTAATCTACATGTGACAAATAACTGAAAGACTTTAGAAATGGAGATACTGTTCTCCAATTTTTGATTTGAACAAATGTATCTGCATTTGTTCACATGGATAGTTAGGAATGGCAGCAGTGTTTCACAGGCTGTAGTCATGTATACATTTACCACATGTTGATAATATCCCTTATTTCAAAAGATATAACTAGGAAAAAAGGAACCAGTCTACTAAAATAATTTGAAGCACAAGGGAAAGAAATCATTACTCTGAAAACTCGTAAGAATAAAGAAATACCCAAACTACAGCAAGAAATAAGGAGTATTTTAGGAATCATATGTTTGGTTCAAAAGGAATAATGATGTGATACATAAAATACAGAAGACAGTTTCAATAAAACTAGATCAAAAGAAACAAGTTAAAAATGGTAAAATGAAGACAAAATACTGCAGCCTAAAGTAAGAAAGGAATGCAAACATGAAATGAATGAAGAAAATTATTAAAACATGTTGGTATGAGTAAAAGAAGAAATTATGCTGCAGAATATGGAAATGTACATATGTAAAATACTTGAAAAAAGTTAGGACGCATAAAGAGGATTAAAAAAAAAAAAAAAAAAAGGAGAAACCGCTTGGCAAAAGGTATAAAAACAAGAACCAATCTGTCAACCGTAGTCATAGATAGCTATGGCTATCAGAAAAATACACATAATGGGAATCTCTCTCTTCCTTTCTTCTTTTCTTCCTTCTTTCCCTCCTTTGTTTTTTATTGAATAACTGATTGCTACACCTGGCAACCCTAGTTGTATTTAAAAGAATCAATGAAGATGGAGTGGGAAGGACAAATAAAATAAAAACAGCAACAAATGAACTATGCTGTACTATAAACGAGCAAAATAACTCACTGAAGAGGCACAGGGAAAATAAACATAAATAACATTTGACAACTGTATTTTGACTATACTCTCTAAGGCTAAACATAAAACTATTCACAAATATTGTACCCTGTTTCGTGTAATTATTACAGAAATATGGGTTAACAATTCTAAGGTTATTTTAAGGATATTCTAGGTTTAAGCAAATAACTATGTAATGTACAATGAAATCAGGCTTCTTACTATTGTAGAAAAGAGTCATAAATAAGAAAATAGAAAGGGCTAGAACGTACCCTGTAGTATTAGACATGTATTGGAAGTATCAGTATCAAGTCACAGTTTCATATTTACATACACATACACCCATGCAGACATGGGTATGTATATATAAATGAAGATATATACACACTAATTTTATGTTGCACTCTCCTTTTCCAGAGGGGGGAAAAAAACACCCCTCTATTACAAGGATAATGTGTTGACTAAAATAAATGAGTAAAACAAACAAACAAAAAACCATAACATCTAGAATGTAGAAATTCAGCACAGCTGTGAGGCTAATGAAATTCCCAGCATAAGGGTAAGTAGAAGCACAAAGATAAGAAGTGTGCATGAGGCTTAGTGATCAACCAGTTCGGATAAGAAAAGAAGGGTGTTAAGATTCCAGGAAGAGGGCCGGGCGCGGTGGCTCACGCCTGTAATCCCAGCACTGTGGGAGGCTGAGGCGGGGGATCACGAGGTCAAGAGATTGAGACCATCCTGGTCAACATAGTGAAACCCCATCTCTACTAAAAAAAAAAAATACAAAAAATTAGCTGGGCATGGTGGCGCGTGCCTGTAATCCCAGCTACTCGGGAGGCTGAGGCAGGAGAATTGCCTGAATCCAGGAGGCGGAGGTCGCGGTGAACCGAGATCACGCCATTGCACTCCAGCCTGGGCAACAAGAACAAAACTCTGTCTTAAAAAAAAAAAAAAAAAAAAAAAAAAAAAAATTCAGGAAGAATATTGATTGATGTGTTGAATCATCTGATATATTTATTTATATTGAGAGGACTACTTCTCTGATTTTAAAATGTGGGCAAATTATTACTAGATAAAAAGAAAAAAGCGTATTAAAAGTGAAGCTGTTATTAATTCTAATAAAATTTTTAAAGACACAGTGGCAAAGGTGAGTAATTATAATGTTTGACATCAAGTTTCTTGGGAGCATACTGGATACAAAATGATCATAGACTATAACTTTGAAAGAATAGAAGAAAAGTAACTCAAATATAACTTACCTCTAGCTAAATTATTATTTGAAAATCAGGGCATAATAAAAAGATTTCCACAGATTCATGACTTCATATGATTGATCTCATGAAGACATGATGAAGTCCTCAGGTAATAAGGGAAACAAATACAAAGGATGTGGGAAAAGATAAGTAACAGTATTCAATAACAATTTTTTTAAATTAAGGGAAACTACCATAAAAATAAAGAATACATGAGCTGACAAAAAATTTCATCAATGGAAAACAGGAATAGAGAGAAATAATGACACAGAAAAGCACAGTAATTGAAAACTTCTCAAAATTCACTTACTAAAATTTAGACAGAATTCAAAATAAATTAATACTGAAGTATATATTGCTTTCAAGCAACACACATATAAAAATCAATAGTAGGACTGAAGATAACGGATTTAAAAAATACGCAAAAATAAATTAAAATGACACCAGCCTAGCAATCTTAATATCTGAAAAAAACAAAGTCAAAAAAAATCGTAAATCAAAGAAACACATTATATGCTTGTAAAATATAAAATAGGTTAGAAAGATAAAACTACCATATAGCATAGGTACCTAAACTTTCAGCCATAAACTATATCAAGCAAAACTGGTATGATGGAGAGATATTAATACATCTAAATCAGAATTTAGCAAACTGTGGAATATGGGCCAAATCCTGCCTGCCACATATTTTTGTAAATAAATCTTTACTGGGACACATTGTCTATATGTAATGCTTTAGGACTATGATGATAGAGTAGAATAGGTTCCAGAGAGGCCATTTGACCCACATAGCCGAAAATGGTTACATGTTTCCTTTTGAGAGTAGTAAAATTCTTCTAAAACTGATTGTAGTGATGGGTGTAAAATTCTGTGAATATACTAAAAACCACTGAGTTGTAAAATTGAATGAATTGTACTGTATGTCATTTGTATTTCAATAAAACTCTTAAAAAATTACTATCTGGCTTTTTAAAGAAATAGTTGCCAAATCCTAATAGAAATGATGCAAATGCTAAATTTCAGTTCTTAAATATTCATTCAACTCTATACCCAACAGAGAATGCACCTTCTTTTCAAGCACACATAGAATATTTATGAAACAATACATTCTAAGCCACAAGAAGGAAGCCTCAAAAATAAACAAAAAAAAAGCAAGCAAAAAGATTCAACATTTCAATTTATAATATTAAATTACATATTCATTTTTTAAGAATAATTTTAAAATCACTATGTATGAAAACCAAATAATATAAACTTTGGGTTTAAGAAAGGAATAAATAATTGAAAACTAGTAATAAATATGTGAAAATAAATGAAGACCACCCAAATAAGACCAACCAAAGGTGATTTATTTGAGCTTGAAGAGAGTCAGTCACTATCACTTGCATTTAGAGACTCAAAGGCAGGCAAAGAGTGAGTAAAGGTTATAGTAGAAAAAGGAAGCCTTCAGGTATGTCCTCATTAGAAGCTGTTGATAATGAGGAAGCGGGAGGTGGGATGTATATTTGACTTCTCTTCATTGATCCTAAGTTGAAGCTACAACAAAATTAAGAAAAACGTAGGGAACATGACAGGTACTTAATCAACTCCAGACTATGTTCAGTCAATTGCTATGAAGGTTGTGGTTTCACTTCCTGTACAATTTGCTACAGAGGTTATGATTTGGCTTCATGAGCTGGTTGCTGCAGATTGAGTCTGGGATCTGTTTTTATATATGAAGACATGTTGGATGAAGATATATGCACATTAATTTTATGTTGCACTCTCTTTTTTCAGGGAAAAAAACACTATGGATTATGTGTTAACCTAAATAAATGAATTAAAATGAAAAAGACATATCTAGGATGTAGAAATCCATTAAAATATTCAGTCTCTGTGAAAACGTCTTACAGATACTACTATGTTATATAACAAAGAATGAGACAGTTTAAAAATAAATAAATTTGATAATTCTCCAAATATATTAGAAAAAAAAAAGCCACAAAGTGAATCCACAAAACAAGAAATAAAAACATAACAAACAAGGAATGAATGAAGAGCAGGAGAAGAGAAAAGCTGGGATATTTAACAAAATCTATTTTTCCTACAATAGCCTAGAGACCTTACATAATCTGCTCCCCATTGTCACCTCATTAATTATAAAAACGTTTCTATAAACATTTCTCTTACTACTGTAACGTGGCTCATTCCACTCCTGCTCCACTGGGCCACTGGCCTTGTGAATTTCTTTTTTCATAAAATCCATTTGTGAGTTTAGTATGAAGCTTTAACTATAGCCATGGATCAGGTAAAGTTTTCTGTCTATTCTTGGGAACTGTTTAACAGATATCAAATAGCATATATTATATCCTAGTTTGAAGAGATATGCCTAAGTGTAAGGACATAGAATGCTTGAGACGACGACGCTATGAAAAGATAGAGTATGCAAATAGTAACCAAAGAAAGTTTATATATTAATTATTTAAATAATTAGAACTTAAGTGTCTGTTTCTCAACGGTTTGGTAAACTTGCCTGTAATACCATCTAGTCTTGGTGCTTTTTTTATTTTATTTTATTTTATTTTATTTCTAATTCTTTTTTTCTTTAAAGATCTTAGACCAATCAAAGTTATCTATTTCTTGTTCTTAAATCCATACCAGTTTTAAAAAATATTTCTTCTTCTAAGATTTAAAATTTGGATTTAGTTCAAAATTATTCATAGGACCTCCTGTGTTTTTAAAAATTTATTATATCAAAATTTTGTCTTCTTCTTCAATATGAGTATTGCTTATGTCTTTTTTTTCTCCTAATAGAAGTCCCATTATTTTTTCTGTATTGTAGTCTCTAAACAAATAATTTTGTAAAATTACAGATGCCATCTACTGTATTTTTCTGTTATTTCTTCTAGTTTTTAAAATAATTTCTATATTTTTAGTTTTTTAAGTTTATCCCACCTTTTTTTCCCCCCTTTAAAATGCTGGAGTTACATGCTAAACGTGTTGATTTTTAATTTCTCTTGGTTTCTTTTAAAAAAATATAATATAAATCCTTCTTATGATTCAAGATTTTACAGAGTAAGTTTGGAACAAAGATAATAAAGCAGTCTTATTTCTGTGTTTAACTAGATGCAACATTTTTGCAAGGATTGGGTTTCACATTCATTCATTGTGTTTCATGTACTTGTCTTACCAATGAGAATGTTCCAGACCCCTGTAGTATTAGTTTCTCCTTAAAGATACACTACAAGTAAGTAGTATAAATTCACACTCCATACTTACTCTTGAGATGTTAATTTTTATTGCTATGATATTTTCAACGTTTTTCAGCATGTTTCTTAAAGATATGCTCCTAAAATGAAAAAGTAAAGAAAGAAAAAAGACACAGGATACAGGACCAGATAATCCATAGTGCGAAAGAACTGATGTTCCAATCACCTATTCTGTAATCTTGCTTTCAAATATGAATAGGCAGCTAAGGTTATCTGAGAAACACTCAGAAGCGGAGAGGGTGGGACCTTGAAGTGAAGACTGCATCAAGCAAACTGAACGGCAACTTCAGTTTGAGGGCCATGTTTTCTACATTTAGACTGCCTGGGTTGAAATAATAACTTCAAATCTTAGTAGCTGTGTTACCTTAGTAGCTCAGTAAATTACTCAAGTTCTCAAATGCTCAGTTCTATAATAAGAATTCTTCTAAGAGTTTCTCCCTCTAAGTTGTTTTGTAGATTTTATTACAGTATGTGGAAGAGAACATCAGCTAGTGATAAGTGGTAATTATTATCTCCCACCTGAGAACAAGTAAGTGTATATTGTAAACCCAACTCACAGAAATTTCCGTTTTTTAGAATTTCCTGAGCAACCTCATCTATGCTACAAAACTGCACCATTACCCTTTTGCCCATTACCTAGGGTTGCACTATTTAGTATTCATGTGTGCCTATTTAAATTTAAATTCATAAAGTTATGTAAAATCTGAAATTCAGCTTCTCAGGTATACTTGTCCTATTTCAAGCGCTGAATATCCATGTGTGGTTCGTAGTTACCACAATGGATCATCACAACAGGCTTTCATGATCAGCACCAATAGAGGAGACATACAGTTTGAAGGTGAGTCAATCACATTCCTTCTCAGGAGAAACATGAATGAAGGAACAAGAAGCCCAGAAAAACAGTTAAGAAAAGGTTCCATTGTTATCAACATTCCAGAAGGAATGCCACAAACTCCTGATGCTTGGTATGAGGGGAGGTCTGAGTTAACTGACGTTCTCACAGCCTGGGTCTTGAGCAATTCCTTAGACTTCAATGTACCCTCATAAATAGTAAAATGGAGCACCCTTTTTTTTTTTTTTTTTTTTTTTTACACAGGTCTCTGTCTCCCAGGCTGAAGTGCAGTGGTGGGATGATGGCTGTTTCCTGGGTTCAAAAAATCCTTCTGCTTCAGCTTCTTGAGTAGCTATGACTACAGATCCATGTCACCAATGCCAGCTATTTTTTGTGTTTTTTATGTATTGTGGAAATAGGGTCTTGCTATGTTGCCCAGGCTGTTCTCAAACTCCAGGACTTAAGCGATCTGCCAGCTTCAGCCCCCCAAAGTGTTGAGATTACAGACGTGAGCCACCACACCTGGCTGTACTTGTTACAAAAGTCTTCTCCCAATTGGTTGTTCTTCTTTTAGTTTTGCTAGTGAATGATTTTCAACTGAAAATTTTTTTTTATTAAGTCAAATCTGCCTATTATTTTAGCACCACTGAGATTAATGGCACACTTAGAAAGTCCTGTCTGTTCCTCCGGTTAATATGTCTTCTAGTACTTTCATAGGTTCATGTTGTTAATATTTGTCTTATTTCTTATTTCTAAATTTCTTATTTAATAAAAAATCATTTCCCAAAGTCTGTTTGCTGAATCTGGGCTTGATTTTATTGTTTTAGGCAATGTGAACAATGATAAATAATTTAAAGTATGAAAAAAGCTATAAAGTGACAATTAAGTTCCCTGACACACTCAACCCACACCCTGCAAAGGGAAACACATTATCAGTTTTATGTTTTGTACTTCTAGAGACAATTTTCTCCCTTTTTGATATTGTTTAAAGGTAGATATTGAATCAAATTCTAATGTATTCTATTTGATTTGAGGTAGAATTTCATTCTTGTTCAAATTGTCAATTATTCAACACTATATATTTTACAATAGTCCATTATTTTTTCAGCAATTTTTGAATGCCAGCATCTGATTCCCTATTTAAACCTAAATCATTCTTAACCTCTCTTTCACATCACTGATCTACTTCATTTTCTTATTCTCACACCATTTGTCAAATAGTTCCAAAATTATTTGTGGAAGGATAGGGTGAGGTAGAATTAAGCAGAGATTTAACAGAAAAATTAACTGTTTATGTAATAGTTGGTTTTGTGACGGAACAAGATTCTCCTCGTTGTTTTTCTTTTTCAACATCTAGAGGAATGTTAGAATCAAAATTCTAAGGTCCACATAACATTCATTGGAGATTAGCATAGGATTAGTTTAAATTCGTAAAATAATTAGGAAACATGTATTTTATAGCGAAAAAATTAAGTCATCAAAAACAAAACATTAACATAGAAGTTTTCTTAACTGTAAACTATTATATAAGTTATTATTACATAAAATTTGAAATTTTGTAGGAAAATATGAAGCATAAAATATAAATTATCCCTGTCATGAAACAATATTCTTTTTGGTACACTGTTGACTACCTTTTGTAATTACAAAGTGGCTAAGTGAGAATGCAATTGTACATTTAGTAAAGGCATGCTGATTGAATTCCAAAAGAATGACTGCATTTTTTCTAAAACATAAACAATGAAGTTATTGCATATGTAGACAGGTGTAGAGTAAATCAAAGGTGTCAGTGATGTAACAATTTTATTTGTTTCCTTGACTTACACATTTCATTTGAAAGGATGGATGTCCTAGTGTCTCCTGGCATTTTAGGCTTTGCATATTATTTCAAACTTGGATCTTGTCCATTCACATCATTATGCAATTGTCACTGTGTATACTTTTATAAGTCACAAAAATGAGTGTGTGTTGTTACTGCTATTCTTTCCTTGGAGAGAGGAGATTACAAGTGCATCTTCGTAACATTCTCCTCCCACCCACTCTGGGGAACTCTTTAAGAATGGTTTTCTGCCTTAGCTTCCTCACATGTGAAACATTTTCCTATCAGTCCTGGCATGATTCCCCTTAGTTTTAGGAAGCTGATCAATTTCCAACAATCAAAAAATAGGACTAAATAGATATTTTAAAATGAAATAAAAAACAAAAACACTGAAACAGCGTGGTAGGTCTAATCTACCTGCCATGCAATCTTGTCCCTCTTGGAATACATATCATACAAAGTTCTACTAAAATGGCAAAAACAAAACACATATACACGTTTGGTTTTCAATTAGTATTGAAAATATGATCAAGGACATTTATTCATTTATTTGTGACTGGAAAAGAAAAAGACCAGTTCTGCCCTCACAATCAGGCATGCCAACAACAAAAACTTTGAGCTCAGACTACAGCTATTTGGCCCTTACTACAGACCACATATGTGAGTCTAAAGCTGTTAAAAATGACACCACTACAGACCAAGCGGGGACTAGTTTGTGATTTAGACAAATATTTTCCCCACTGAAGCGAGATACATCCTTTGGCCATTCTCTTACAAGGACCATTTTACTAATTCTTAAATGAGAACACTGAAAGGAGTATTAATTACTTGTTTTGTCACATATTTTATCAATTTTTGAAGCAGATTTCAGAAATATGTATCTTCAAGCTGTATCACGTCTTTGAGTTCTATATTTCATAAAGGTAATTGCTATGGTTTTAAGGTTTTTGCCCTGCAAAATCTGTATTGAAATGTGATTACTAACGTGGCAGTATTGGAGGATAGGGCCTTTGGCGGTGCTGGAGCCATAAGGGCTCTGCCCTTGTGGGTGAGATTAATGCCGTTACGTAAGGGTGACTTCAGCTCTATTTTGTTTCTTTGTCCTTCCACCTTCTGCCATGTGAGGATCAAGGGTTCCTTGATTCTGGAGGACACAGCACGCAAGTCATCTTAGAAAAAGAAAATGACCTCACCAGACATTGAACTTGCTGGTTCCCTGACCTGAGACTTACCAGCCTCCAGAAACAAATTACTCAGTCTCATATTACTCATTTTCTGCTATAGCAGCACACAGTGGGCTAAGATATTGACAATTGACAAGAGTTTCTAAACATTTATTTTAGGTATCTCAAAAATGCTTTGAAATCAATAGGTCTAAAATTCAACTTCAAAACTTTTCCAAATCTAGTTCTTTGTGTCTAATGAGTAGTTTCTCCACTTAGTCTCACATTCAGCTTATCATCAAGTTCTATGATTTTTGCCTTCTACACATCTCAAGAATACATCTAATTCTCTCCAGTATGACTGCTAACTCACTAATCTAAATAGTCTTTATTTTTAAGCTGCCTCAATATCCTCTTTGGCTGATATTTCATCCCACCTTTTCTCCCACAAGCTAGTTATTTCCCTGCAGCTAGGATGTCTTCTCAATAGCTAAATCTAATCACATCATTTCTCCTCATCTCCACTTAAAATATTTCATTGTTTTTTACTGCTCTTAATATAAAATTTTATAACATGTTTTGCACATTGTAACTGGTGCTTAATCATTCTTTATAGTACTCTATGATATCCTTTTCATTCTATATGCTATAGTTACAACTTATTAGTTGTATGTGCTGTTCTCTCTGTGTATACCCTTCATATGCATCACTTTCTACTTTGCAAAAGTGATTGAACTTAAATAGCACTTGGTTGTGGAAGCAATTACTCACACATATACTCACAGACTGGGTCAGGTCCAGTCAATTTATGTCTCAAAACTCCATGTGCCTTTTGCTGATGGAGTTTCGCAAGATCTGATTTTTTAACTATTTTGTAAGTGTATGTCTTTGTCATAACTATAAATGACATGAGGGCAGGGAATATGTCTATTTTGTTCATCTTTGTGCCCTTGGCATTTAGCTTAGTGGCTGGAAAACAATCTATTTTTCAGTAAGTATTTGCTTCATGAAAATGTAAATATATTGAGTCCCTACTATGTGTCATGCACTCTATCAGTTCTTTGAAGGATACAAAGAAAAGTGTGCTCTATCAAGTTTTAAATTTTAATCCTACAGTCTTATAGTCCAATTGTCTCTATATTTAAAACCACAAACTCTTTCCCCTATCAATTCAATACTCTAATCCTTCTTACTCCTTACCCCATATTTTCTGAGAACCTCAATTTGTTTATTATTTATTTATTTTGAGAGAGAGTGTGTGTGTGTGTGAGAGAGAGAGAGAGAGAGAGAGAGAGAGAGAGAGAGAGAATTTCATGCTGTCACCCAGACTGGAGTGCAGTGACACAGACACAGCTCACTGTAACCTCGACTTCCTGGGCTCAAGTGATCCTCCCACATCAGCCTCCTCAGTAGCTGGGACTCCAGGCTCAAGCCACCATGCTAGGCTAATTTATCTTTAATTTCTTTGGAGAGAGGGGGTCACACTATGTTTCCCAGCCTGATCTCAAACTTCTGGGATCAAGTGATCCTCCTATCTCAGCCTCCCAAAGTGCTGGGATTACAAGGCATGAACCTACGTGCCTGTCCTCAATTTATAATACAGTATAGGATTTATTTAATCATCATGTTTGTTATTTATTTCTTGCCTCCTCACACTACAAATCAAGTACAGTGAGAACAGAAACAACAGTCTATTTCATTGACTGGTGAGTCCTAACCACCTAGAACAGTTCCTAGCACACAAAGGCATTCAATGAATATTTGTTTGATGAAGGAATAAATTAATATGTCCAAAAGTAATTAATCATGAAGTGAATTATTCAAAAGTCATTTTTCCACAACATTGATTTCCACATAGTTTATTACATTATAAAACTCACAATCATAGTGATTTTGCACCCTCTCCCCAGCAGAAACATTTGACAATGTCTGAAAATATTTATAGTTGCCACAACCTGGCATAGAAGATTCTATTGGTTTCTGGTGGGTAGAGACCAGCATACTCAATACACAGAATAGGCCCCTACAACTAAGAATTACAGAGCCCCTAATGTCGCCTGTGCTGAGGATGAGAAACCCTAAGTTATAGTCTCCACAGTTCCGGTTCCCTGCTGTTTCTATCAACACACATCACATCTCTGTGCCTCATGTCAAGACTTACCTTAGGCTCCACCCCTTCATCTTTCTCTTGTTTGTACCTCTTATTTACCACATGAGCTTTGATTATGTTTCTTATGAGATTCAAGGTTTTTAAAAAGTTGTTGAATTTCAATTTACCAAATAAGACACCTAACTTAATTTTCTTTCCTGTACAGAGCTCAGAACAGAGATAAGCTAGCCCTTCAGTGATGTCTGAAATAAGAATAGTCACGTAACCTCTTGTTGATCAACATTCTCAATTCAAAATGATATGGTATTTAATATTGCAATAGCTTCCATTTATTTCATGTATGAGAGAACAGAGACAACTCATACACATATCCCATCAGAGTTTGGTGTCTGATACAACCACTTACAGCACTGAATTTAAGGTCCCATCTGATTTCAAACAGCCCGATTCTTTTCAGACACCAGTTAATCAGGGATGTTGCATAGTCATTTAATGCATCTCAGTTGTCCAGAAGATGATGGAAATTACCAACTAGATCCTCCCAGTAATATTTTTTCTATAATTTCAAAAATAGTTTCATTAATTCATATGTTATATAAAAACATTACTTGGCAATTCTATAAATTTTAAGTAGTAAATAATTCATATATGGGTAAATAAATGCAACACTCTGGACATAATTATTCTGGACTTTCTTATTCTCCAGGCACAGATTGAGGGAGGTCTCTCCTTATGTTCTCCCAACACTGAGATCAAGGTGTTAGTAGGGACTAGGATCTTATCTGAGGCTCAGGGTTCTCTTCAAAGCTACATGGCTGTTGGCAGAATTTGTTTCTTTGCCACTGTGGAACTCATGGAGGCTTACTTATTCAAAGCCAGCAGTAGAGAGTGTCTGAGTTCTTGAACTTTTAGATAGCTCAGCTGATTAAGTAAGACCCACTCGGCGTAATCTCTTTTTTGGTTAACTCAAAATTTTCTGATTTTTGACATGAAGTCTCCCAAAATTCCTTCACTTCACCATATAACACAACTAATCATGGGTGTCAGTATCACATCCTGTGGCTACCCACACTCAAGAGGAGGAGGTCACATAGACCATATACCATAGTTGGCAAGAATACTGGAGACCATTTTAGAACTCTGTCAAACACAAGTCAAGTTAGAGCAGAAGTTAAAGGACCTATTTCATATAGTATTGCTATGGGGCCCACAGCAGAAAGAGAAACACAGAGCTAGGAAAAGAGCCTTTTTGTGTCAAATCTAATAGGAAGCCTTAGGTACCTACAGCATGCACAGTGCTCAAAGTGGCTACAAAAGAAGAAGAAGTCTAGGAGGCAGGACTCCTACACACCTGGCATGGCACGTGGCAGGCCAGCATTGTGATTGTGGAAACAATGCCATCCTGAGGTTCTGCAGGTGACGAACCTTAGCAAATCCAGTTTCCAGTACATGTGAAATGCTGCATAGGAAATCTACAAATTTATCAGAGCAATTTTCTTGGGGGTTGAAGGAGAAGTTACATGGGTAATTCCAAAACCCAAGTTCTAGAAGTTATAACATGCTGTAGCTTTTAATATGGATTTGGCTTCCTTTTCACATATAAGCTAGCTGCTCATAATGGTTTAATTTTTAGGCATTAAATTATAGAGCATATTAATATGATTTCTATGGTTTTAGTGATATCTTCTCTAATTAGCTTCCAAAGCAAAGATACACACAATAGCAAACAAACAACCAAGACTGGAAAATATTGAAATAACAGAGGTTTGATCTCCTCTATAGCAGACATTTTAAGCACAAACCTACTTCTCTGAGATACTATAGTCAGTGGAGTTTTTAAAAATTTCCTGTATTGTAAATAAAAGAAAATAACTTAGAGGCTGAGAACTACACTAAAAGTTCCCTTTTATTACAGAGAATTATTTATTTAATATCCCTTGGACAGCCACTTTGGCATTTTCACTTTCAGCCCTGTCAGATTTTGTGTTAAACTGTCTCATGCCCGCCTGCACTTAGGATTACTTTAACTTCAGAGCTGTTATGTCACATAATGGAAATAACCACTACTTCCAACTGTTCTGTAAGTAGCAAGAGAAAGCATACCTCTATTCTCATAAAACAAAACATTTTTATTCTTCCTTTAACCAGTCTCTCTCCGAAAACAAACTCACGAAACCTCTGAGTTGTGGTATTAGCAAAATTATGACATCAAACACAAAAAACATGACATTTCTATGAGAATTAAATGCTGAAGTTATCAGCAAAAAGCATACATGACTATTGTTAAGAAAAAAGCTGCAAGCTATGGACATGCTTGCTCACAGTCTGCTTTCTTGTGATGGGATTCTAAAGCCAGGCAATCATTAGGTAATCCTTTCCTTTATGAAGACCACCAGAAGCACATGGGATTCCAACAAACTGGAAGTGCCTTATAGGGGAGTGAAAAGAGGTAAGAGGCGACTTTGAAATAAGAGTTTGGATTGCCTAAAATGCCAAAGAATATTTTTCCTAATGCAAGAATTGCATTCTCTGGTCACTTCGGTTGAAAGAAACACTAAAGTCCCAATATTTCCAGAAATAGTCAGTTGCATTCCTGTATGACGTATTGTTTTTCAAAGTGCTTTAAATATGTCACTCTAGTTTCACTACAACTTTGTCCAATCTAGGAATAGAAGGGAAAGAGAAAAAGGAAAGCACTGCTCCATTATACGTTTGACAAAGGTAAACCAAGAAAACCCAATTACTTTCACATTACATAGATAGTATCAACGTGGTGTTTAACCATAATTTCATATATGGCATAGTCTAACATTTCTTCCTATAACACAAAAGAGAAAAGACAGGGAAATTAAGAGATATGTAAGACAATAAGAAGGGCATGAACATTAATGCTCAGAAAACCTATACATAATTTCTGAATTTGTCACTTTCAAAAATTTTCCTTGTATTTTCTAGTGCTAAACATACCTTATTAGCCCTTGGACTTCTTATAAATCCAGCTTTCATTTAGCCACAGATCTACTGTGTCTCTATTTAAATGACAGACATCTGCACTTTATTGATTTAATGATCAACTTCCATTCCCAGCCAAAAAGGCATAACAGGGACCCAGTTTAGCCTGTCATCATAAACAATAAGAAAACCCATAAGGAACAACAGATTTCTGGTACTGAACAACAGCAATACAGTATCATGGTCCCTGAGAAAAAGAAATCAAAATACAGTATAATTGTATCAGCTAATTTTCTGGAAAGTGGGAGGGAGAGCCCAAACAGAACCCCATGATTTCCCTGAGTTACAGAGACAAAGGTTGAAGTTCAGAGGTCAATATGGCTGGAATTTGCAGAACAGAATATTGCCCATTCATCCTCAATGCTTGAAATGATGATGACATATTTTTTTTTTTTTTCCAAATTGTGGCGGTGGGGATAGGAGGAGAATGGATCATGAAATACTTTACCATGATATACAAATGGCTGATCATATTCGAACACATGACATACTCTGATGGACATATCCACATATTAATTAATCAAAAAAATACTCTTTTGTAGAGAAATTATTTAATAAAAGCTACTTTGTCTTTACTTATAAAAGTAGTTTTACTAACAGGAAAATAATTAAATGAAAAATGTAGATCAAAAATTGGTATTCTGTAAATAAAAATAAGTGTAGCTAATATCATATATAAAAATTTATTTTACTAAAGCTTACTATTTTTAAGATTCCTCAGATAACATCAACAAGGTGACTAGGTATACAGAACTAAAAATAAATTAAAATATACACTGTCATAAAAATTACAAAGTATGCAGTTTGTTGGTTTTTAAACCTAATATAGTACCAATGCTGCTTTCACTTGTACCATTCATTTCATAGTTTTAATTTACCCAATGTAACCATCATTTATTTACTTAAGAAAATAATTTCAATAAAATATATAAGACACTGTTTTTTATTCAAAAACATTTTTGAACATTTACTCTGTGCTAGGCACTCTTCACTGGAAGTTAAAATACAGTAACAACAAAATTTCCTACCTTCTTTGATTGTATTTTGTGGAAAGAGACAGAGGGAAACCAGACAATAAAATGTATAATACATCCAAGATAAGTGCCAAGGAGAAATAACGAAGCCCAGAAGGTAAATATGAATAATTGGTTTGAAAGGGGAACAGGATGCAATTGTAAACAAAGTGGTGATTTGAAAAACAGTAACTTTTCAGACTGGAGCTTGTTTGGGTGCTTTTTAAAATGGTAAGAAGATTAGTGTGTTTGAAGCAGATGAGGGAAAGGGAAAGAGAAGTGGAGATGAGTTCAAAGAAGCAATGAAGGGCAAGACCTTGCAGGACCTTTCTGGTCAATGTGAAGGGCTTTGGCTTTCACTCATAAATATATTTGAAGATGTGAGGATTTTGAGCAAAGAAATACAATCAGACATACATTTGAAAATGTCACTGCAGATTCTAGAGTGAGTACAGATTGAAGGAGGGCAAAGGCACAAATAAGGAGATTAGGTTTTTGCTATAATCTAACTCAATTACAGCTTGATCAAGGGGTGTAGTTATGTAAGTGGTGAGAAGTGCTTGGATTGTTGAATTTTTTTATTAAGTTAGAGCTGAAAGAATTACATGATGTATTAAATGTTAGACTCAAAAATATTTACAATGTAAGTAATATATGAAGATAGATAATACACTGAAATAAAGACAGAATTCTATTCAGCTCATGTTTTTGACCTGGAAATCTAGAAGGATGGAGTTACTATAAGGAAGTAACTCATTTTAACTCTTTAAAATGAGGAAAAATTGCAGAAGGAATTTTGATGGAGATAATAATAAACTTATTAGCTTTGACATGCCAAACATCCTGGTAGATATATAATTAAATCACATGTTTAGAAATAATCTTTGTTTTCTTTCTGATGAACAATTTATACATTAATAAAACTTAAAAGATAAGTAACCCTAGAATCACAACTTGAAAGCCTAGCAATCAAATATAAACATTGACCCTATTAACTATAAACAATATGGGCTATGGTACTGATAAAATAGGCAGTGGATTATACCAAGTTTCTGATTATAATTGAATTATTTTTTATCATTCAAGAAAGTATACTGTATGTAAATTTAGGTGATCGTGAAATTATGTTAAAACAGTTGATTTATATATACAATGTCTAAATCAGTGCCAAACTCTAGTAATTTACCTATTAGAAAAAAGATACAATGTAGTATGTTTAACAATTACCACAAATTAAAAACTGAAACAATAAAGTGAATTCCAGTCAGCAGTTACTTTAGAATTGCAAGGTCTTTCAGAAATTTTAATGGAAAAAAACATACTACAGCTTTAACAGAAAAGACCCTTTTCTTCCAAAGACTCAGATTTCATTCATTCATTTATGTTTTGTGAAAAGGTAACCTCCCTGCCTGTAGATAAAACTCTCTTCAGAGGCTCAGGCTTCTGTATCCCTCATGTAAGTAGATTTCTTCACAATGACTTAGTGAATTATTCTAAAATATGTCCAATCTCAGTAGTTTGCATAATTTAGGCTCAGGCTGAGAGTGTGAATTAGCAGCACGTATAGGCACATTGTGTGTGGTATGTGTGCTTGTGTGTGGGGGGCGGGGTATACCGCTTTCTCTCTCATATGTGTGCATCCACGCACACACAAAAGACATGGTTTCAAAATAATTATGGTTTCACTATTTGATTCTGTTTCATGCCAAAACTCAACTGAATGACTGGAAAGAATCATGCAAAGGCACCCTACAGGATGCCTACTATCAATACTAATTTACAGAGGTTACTTAGTGGTATTTGAAAAGGCTTCTGCATTACAAATGTAACTATTAATTATAATATTACTACAATATTTGTAATCAATTTAAAATTAACCTTTATGTCCTCAGGAGGTTTGTATTTATAAGAATCCCTTGGTGTCTCATCAAGAAACTAATTAATCAACAAATGATAAGTGCAGAAAAAACATAAATTAGTTCTTTGTTTACTGCCACATGGTTGTATCATATAATTTGCATTATAATTAAAATGTTTACATTGCAAATAGAAAAATACTAATTCAGGGAGAGATCATAGCAACAATTTCAAGTATTCCAGGAAATATGTTTACACACTTGCAAGGGTTTAGGTACTCACAATGTAGAAAAGAAAAGGTGAAAAAAGTAACTGTGATCTGTTATAAAAAGATCTCTGTCTCTTCTACTGCCATTGTTCTAATATATAACTTAGGTACTATCATCATGAAAGCCAACAAATATTTTAGAATGTAGAGAACAAAACATCCTGACACGGGATTTGAGGTATTAATTTTGATTGTCCCCATATACTGTATTCTATAACATCTCATACAAACTAGTGTTTTTAAATATATAGAGGAAAAAGTTTACAGAGAAATGTCGATTATCTGTCAGGTAACTATAAAAAGTCACAAGTACCACTATGTCATGCCTTTAATCTACTTTTAATAAAAATTTGAAAAGACGTAAAAAGTCACTAGTTGTAATTTTAGTTATCTTTATTCTACATGAAGGAACTTATTGTTCCTTCTTACTTTGGTTTACTAACATTGTGCCCTTCCTTGTGCTATTTATAATGCTAATAAACCAAAACATCTGAAAATATGGGACTTTTTTTTCACTACAGTGAAGACAGATGTAAACTGTCTCCTATGTTCTTAAATTGTGTCCCTTTCTTTGAAAAAATTTTCACCTCCAAAAATTTTAAGTGATTCATCTTCTCTTCTTACTTTATCTCTGAAATTTTTCTCATTTCATAATATTGTCTTCTTTGGTGGATGTCACTTTTTCTTTACTTTTGAACCTTTGTTGACAGATTTATTTTTTAAGTCACTTCCAGATAATTCTATTTTATTTTTCATTTATCTGGAATAACCTTTGACGTTGGTGATTATTCTTGGCATTAGTTTTCTTAATAAATAGCAGAATCTGGTGTCATAGCCTGATTTGGGGTGGGGGCTTATTGATTTTTCTCTGCGACACTCACCCATTGTTGTCTAGAAGTTTTATGGTTTTTTATCTATCTTGCTCCTCCACTTATGGAGGTAGTCAAGGTTTGGGCCAGATTTTGATCACTGAGCTATGTATGCTTCTTCCCATTCCTTAGGTAGGAAAATTTAAATGAGCTGTAGTCCCACTGATAGTTACACTGACTTTTTCCCATCATTTTTCACAAACAATGAAATCCAAATGCAGCCCTTGATTGCCATCCATGAGACTTGCTATGTTCACCTAACCTATACGAACACCCACGTAGGTTACGAGTGTAACCTACAGGAGGAGGATTTCTTGGTTTAGCTATACCTGCCATATTGAGCTTCTGTCACCTAAGTGGAACAGAGATGCTTACATCTGATTGTCTAGTTTTCTATGGGTTATAGATACTATTCTTCTGAGATAAAAATAAATAGTGCACTATTTCAGAGAATAAAAGCATGCAGAAGCTGATAATTTGGCTTTCTAGTCTTCATTCTCGACAACACTATTTTTGGACATTCTTTTATATCCTAGCAATAAATTACCAACATTAGTTTTCACTGCAGTCTAATAAAGTGGAAGTTCTTGGCATAAAAAAAGAAAAGTGGTTCAGAACATGAGCTTCAAACTTAAAGGCCTAAGGTCAAATTCTACCATTTATTTTTAGCAAATCATTTACACTTTGAGAACTTGCAGACTCCCATATAAAATAAAGATATTAGTGTTAGCACAAAACAGTAGATAAGAAAAAGTAAAAAGTTTTTAAATTATAAATGTCCCTTATATATTAGTTTATTCATTGTTTACATATTTACAGCCAGTTCTTCACCTTATGAACAGGCTTCTATTGAAAGTTTTGAATGTAAGCTGGAGGAAGATAAAAACAGTACTTCCACCCTCAAATTCTTCAGTTTTTGGTTGTTAGTACTGAACTATGATGTATCAACAGAATAGTGAGGGTTTGGAAGTTTTGTTATTTATGACATTTCCCACCCCTTTTGGGTAGGACACAAGACTACCCAAAAGTTACCTAGAAGAACAGGTAACTCAAGATTTGCCATGTAGGACTCACTACCCAGTCAGCAAGCATTTGTGCTTTCTAGAATGATAAATGGAAGTCTAGACACTCAGGGAAAATCTTCCCTACCATTCTTGGTATCTGAGTGATTTGCTATTATAATTATAAAAACTGAGACACTGGAGGAAGACAGCCTTGTTCCCCTGTGACTATATCACTCTCTACTTGTGACTCTGAATGCATTATTTGACACATTTGATTCTCAGTTTTTATCTGTGAAATAAAGAAGTGATATTTTAGCCCTGACATAATTAAGAGCAAAATAATGATCTACGGTTATATTTTTATACAGATTTTTCTCATAGAACTTCCATTTTCTTTTCCATATTTTGCCTTATCATAGCTTCAAAGATTTTTATGCTTCCAGTGATTGTCTTTTGAATCTATCATTTTCATTAAAAAATAAAACTGAGTTTATTTGAAGATAAATTTCTATTCTCCTCCATGTAGAGTGATCATTATTTTCCCTAGGCCTGATGAAGAGTTGTTTTTCTGGGATTTCTGTTTTTTTTCTCCCTCTCTCTATGTAACTCTCTGAAGGAATTGAGAGCAGTCACTGTGATTCCCAGGAGGAAATGACAGTAGTGAGGAGCATGAACCCTAGAACCAAGCTGCCCAGACTCCAGTTCTAACCTTGCCACTTAATATCTGTGTATAATCTTTAAAAGGGAATTAACTCCTTTGTGTCGCAGGTTTTTTTTTTTTTTTCAATTTATAAATGAGACTAACAAAACCTACTTTACAAAACTTTTCAAAGGATTACGTGATTTAGTAAATGTAAGGCTTTTGGAACAATGCCTGGTACACAATGTATGGTACCTATTGTTTTAGTTGCATCTGTGGAGTATTCGTGCATTTGATGGGAACACTTCTTTCTGTCGCTGACAAGAAAATGTATACTGGAGACAAATTTCATAAGACCTTAATATCTTAAAATGTCTTTTTTTTTTTCATTTCTTTTTGTATCTGGGTCTCATTCTATCATCCCCTAGGCTGTAGTCCAATTATGCAATCACAGCTCAGTCTCTGAGTAGTTGGGATTACAGGCATGTGACACCATGCCCAGCCATACATATTTTTTGTAGAAAGTGTTTTACCATGTTGGCCAGGGTGGTCTCCAACTCTTGGCCTCAAGTGATCTGCTCATCTCAGCCTCCCAAAGTCCTGGAAATACAAGAAAGAGCCATTGTGCCTGGCCTGTACACAGCATTCTTTATTGGAAATATCTTTCAGTCAGATGATTATTCCTCTGTTTCTAGCAACCAAGGTTGCTTTTGAAAGGATATTCCAGTGCTGCTTCTCTCTGCTCTCACCAGGGACCCCATCCTCACCCCAGATAGTTTTACCTATCTTCATTTTTCCCTAGACATTTGAAACTTCACATAATGTGTTTAAGAAGAATGTATTCTGTTGATTTCACTGACCTCTCAGTGGGTCCATTCATTCATGTGACTGATACACTTCAATTCTGGGAAACTTTCTATAGTTTTGTGCTAGTTACCTTCATTTATTCTCCATTCCATTCTTTTAATATTGACTCATATAGAATTTCACTTTTCTTCATTATATTTTTTCCCTCTCCTATTTGCCGTTACTTTTTGTTCTATTTTCTGAGTGATTTCTTCTATTTTTATCAAAACTTTTTGATAGATTTTAAAAAATTAATCAAATTTTTTGAACTTTCAATAACTCAGTCTTATTATTTTAAATAACATTGTATTATTTTCACTGTATACCATTTTCTCATCTACTCAAATATGTAGGAATCAGATTTTCTTAAATGTTTTGAGTTAGCGATGATGGCAATTTCCTTTTGTCCTATAAGGAAAGTAGCATTTCTTTTAGTTTTGCATGAATTTTTTTTTGTTTTCTTTGTTATCTCCATTGCTCATGTTCAAGGACTTATTCAAATGTCTGATAATTACTGGCTCAGCAATTCTATTTAATAGTGAAACAGTAAAAACTGATTGAAAATTCTGGAGAAGGAAGGTTGGTTTATATAAAAAATGACTGGCAAAAATGTGTGCTGTTTACCTGGGGGAATTCTTCTGATTTCAGTTTTCTTAGAAACTCTGTAAAGGGTAGCGAGCAGGCTGCTAGCACTTTTTGGGGGGAGTTGATGGGCTTGGTCTTAGAAGTTAACTATTGGATATTAAACTATCACTTTATTCTCTGTTTTAACCTCTGCACTGCAAATTCTTCCTTCAGTCCCTACTTGGCTACTCTATTTGAGATCCTTCTTCATTTTTAATTAGAGAGGAGATATAGATATTTAGATGCTATTATTCTGTTAGAGCAATAAACGATAAAACATGGGCTCCTCCAAATATTGACTTTCAACATTTCCAATATTAAATCATGCATCTTTGTGATGGGAACATCTCTGGGATCTGGTGAGTGTAATTAACTTTCTTCTTATTCACGTCAACATGAAGTACACTTTATTCTGTGTCTTCCTCCTCCCACTAGCTGCATTTACTGGTACAGAAGTATATGAATTCTTTTGTTAACAAGTATCTCTCTCATTCTTTGTCTTCGGTTTTCATGTTTTTCATAGTTACATTTTGGTAAGCATTGGAAAAACTTGGAGAGAAACAAATGTGGTCAATCCACATGACTAGGATCCATATATTTTAGATGAGGTACAGTATATTTGTATAGTATCAAAAAAATAAGATCAGCAGAGGGCATACCAAGGGTAGTAATTAGAGTGGATTCTGAAATGCGTGATGTTCTACAAATATGAATTTCTGAATGCTTTCTCAAAAGAGCCAATCAGTTGATAAAAGAATAGCAAAGTAACAAGTAAATATTTGGAAATATTTCAATTAGAAAAGCTTAAGGTAATTGGGAACATTTAGCCTAGAGGCAAGAAGCTGGCAGTGAAACATGATTTATAAATCATATGTTATCACTAGTTCTCCCTCTATCTTCCATCTAAACAAGCACACTAGCAAACAAAATGTATAATGCCTGCCTCTGAAGAAATTTTAAGGAATCTTCTCAATATCAAAATACTTAATTAGTGAAATACGCAATTTTTTCACATAGACTGTGATGATTTAAGTAAGTATTACAAATTCAATATTAGATGAAAAAGTATATGGATATTATATAGAGGCCTAGATTGAAAGAGTAAAAATTAGCATGCATATAAAAAATACAATCTTTGTTATATTAATTTCCTGTAGCTTCCATCATGAGTTATCACAGTCTCGGTAGCTTAAAGCACAGAAATTCACTGTGTCATAATTCTTGAGGCCAAATGTTCAAATTCAAGCTGCTCACATGGCCGCATCCTCTCTGGAGTCTCCATGTGTTCCTTGCCCTTCTCCAGCTTCTGGTGGCTACCTGCATTCCTTATCTTGTAGCCATGTCACTCCAGGCTTTGCCTCCATGATCCACTGCCTCCTCCTCTTCTGTGTCTTTTTTTATTTATTATTATTTTTTTTAATATAAAGACTGGGTTTCACCATGTTTGTCAGGCTGGTCTTGAACTCCCGACCTCAGGTGATCCACTCGCCTTGGCCTCCAAAGTGCTTGGATTACGGGCATGAGCCACCGCGCCCGGCCTTCTCTGTGTCTTTCTTACTCTTTTTGTTTCAAATTTCCTTCTGTCTCTCTCATAAGGACATTTACCATTGTATTCAGGGCCCTATTTGATAATCCAGGATGATCTGATCTGGAGATGCTTCAGTTTGCAAATGTCCTTTTACCAGAAAAAAAAGGGGGGGGGAGGGCACTAGTCACAAGTTTCATGGATTAGGACAAGGACATGTCTTATTTTTTGGCAGGTGAGGGGGGGCTCCATGAAATATAGTGTACCTACTATATTTGCGCCTATAAGAAATACGACTTTACATTGATCTCAGTTACCATGGAAATGTACAAAATGAGACCTGTCTATAATGTATGCCTATTACTTGGGTGTTCAACACGAAGAGTTGGAACTTGGAAACACATATCAGAACATCATGCTTAGTTTAGGATTACAAAAGAGAACATCATCACAAATGTAAAGAATCCAAATACAGTATTTTAAGCGCCAGCACTATATCCCTTGAAATGTAAGAATAAGGTCATAAACCACGTACAGCAGAGATTCTACGGCTCCCCATAAAAGTAGAGCCAGGTGCTCCAAGGTGATACCAAAAAGCTCCCATTAAAAAATTATTCTGATTAGACATTAATCAGAAATCAGTAGTCTTTATGAAATCACATAAGATCAGAAATATGCAACATTTCAGTATATGTGTTTTTAAAGGGTTAAGTTCATATAGTATGTAGATATTTTTTGTTTTATACTTAAACGTATTATTAAAGTGAAATGTATGCTGCTACTGGTTTTATATCAATCCTGATTTTACTGTCTTATTAGTTTTCAAGTGAGTCAAGGGAAAAGAATATCATAATGGAGAATAAGTAATTAACAACAAAATGTGCAATAAATGAGTATATTCTCAATACCAACAGTCAAGAGCATTTAAAGCAAATATGCTTGTAAATTAATCTTTATGTGAATAAGCTATTTTTTTAAAAAGTGCACATTACAGTAAAGACATTGAATGATCAGTATCAAGTTACCAAAATATAAGAATACTGCATTTCTGATACAACTGATACTCTTAAAATATGTTAGTTCATGTGGCTTTAATTTTGTAAATTAACTAACACACAAGAATACATGGAAGAGAGGCTGTTACTCTACTGAAGCCACTGACCCACATTCTCTGGGCAAATATTATTAGGCACTACTCAATCTAATAGCAACATTTCAATGCTAAGAAAATAGTTTGTGGGTGGACCTATCTTACAAATGAAAAATGTTATTCATTCTAGGCAATTTAGTAAGGAGAGAAGTCATATAAATTTAAATCCTAATTTGAATCCTGAATTTATTACTGAATTAACCCTGTGAGTATGGATGTCTCAGTCTCTTCTTGCTACTATAACAAAATATCACAAACTGGATAATTTATAAATAATACAAGTTTATTTCTCATCGTTCTAAAGGCAAGAAAATTCAAGATCAAGCCTCCAGTAGATTCAGGATAATGTACTGAAGTAGATACAGCATTCGGGAATTACAGCTAAGGGGTTACAATCTGCTTCCAAGATGGCACCTAATTGTTGTGTCTTCACATGAGCAAGGGTCAAATGCTGTGTCTTCACATGGCAGAAGGGGAATGTATAGTAAGTGAACCAACTGTCTCCCTCAAGTCCTGTTATAAGGGCACTCATTTCATTTAGGAGGGCAGAATCCTCATGGCTTAAGCACCTCCCAATGGTCCTACCTCTTAATACCATCACCTTGAGTGTTAGTTTCAACACATGAATTTTGTAGGGACACCTACATTCACATCATAGCAAAGAATAAGTCTACATGTCTTCCTATGTCAGGTTTCTAATGTATGATGGTGATAATACTAATGCCTTACTCATCAGGTTATTGTTAGAATTAAATGATAATATGCTTAAAGCACTAAGAACAGTAAGGACTTTATATATCTTAGCCATAATAATATTTTCATTTAAAAATTGACAGGTATAAGACTCATCAAATCTTTTATCAATATCTTCTTTAGGTATATACCAGCAAAACATATCTTTCAGTTTTTAGCTAATCCACTTGTACGACTGATGCTAGGCACAGCAGACTAGACTTCAGTAAACTAAAATACTAACCAACCCAATTCTAACTAACTAAATTCATTTTTAAATATTTATTTAAATGCCCTCTGTGTAATAGCTATTGAGTTGGATAGTAATTGAAATACGAAGTTGAGTAAGTATTAGTTTCAGCCTTCAAAGCTTTATAGTATAATTAGGAATACAGATAATTATACAATAACTCAATACAGTATTACAAGCACTTCTACAGAGCAACAGCCTAGAAAAGAAAAAGAGGAAGTTATTAATTTTTGTTATGCAGGTTTTATGGTTCTGTGATAAAATGGACTTACTGACACTTCTTAAGATAGACTTTAAAGCCTAAGACTGATGAGGATGGCATATAAGCCACAGTGTGTCCACAGACCTTGGAGTGGTATAACTGGTAGCAAAAGGTGGGTATAATGGGATGAGGGTAAATAACAAAGGAACGATAGCTTGACATTTTATTAACTAGGCTGAAGAGTCTGTATTTTCTTCATTGACAAGGAAAAACCATTAATGAATATTTTTTTTTCCTAAGCAGTGGAGCTGGCATATTAAAGGTACATTTTAGAAAGATTTATTTGATTTGCAATCTAGGATGGATTAAAATGAGGAAAGGGTGAAATAAAGAGAATCAATTGCAGAGCTGTTTGTTTACAGAGTATCCATGTATGTAAGAAATAACGAAAACTTAAACAATGTAAATGGGAATGTGAATGGCATATAAAAAGGAAATTGTAAACATATAATTACCAGGGCTCACTGGTTACCTGTAAGGGAGAAAGGAGAAGTTGAAGACGTCCCCAAAAATTCAAGCCTAATGCCTTAAAAAGTAATTCAGCCCTTTCAGAAATAAAATAATTAAGAAGTGGCAGGGCCTGGAATTTTAAGCTATTTAAGTTTTAGACACAATGTTTTTCAGGCTTGAACGATACATTCAAATATATGTTACAGTTAGTTAGAAAAGGACAATATGGGAGTAATACAAGATTCTTATAAGCTCTAAAAGACTGATCCACATGAGTGAGTTAAAGATGACAACATTAGGATAAAAAAATAAATTGAAGAAATCCTCACTGTTAGGCAGGTCTTGCATTGCTATAAAGAAATATCTGAGACTGGATAATTCATAAAGAAAAAAGGCTTAATTTGCTTATGGTTCCATGGGCTGTAGAGGAAGCATAGCACCAGGCATCTGCTTAGCTTCTGAGGAGGTCTCAGGAATCTTACAGTCATGGTGGAAGTCAGGGAGAACCGTCAATCACAGGACAAGATCAGGAGCAGAAGAGAGAGGTAAGGGAGAGGTGCCACACACTTTTAAACAACCAGATCTCACAAGAACTCACACCGTGTTGCAAGGACAGCACCAAGCCATGAGAGATCTACCCCTATAATCCAAACATTTCCCACCAGGCCCCAACTCAAACACTGGGCATTAAAACTCAACATGGAATTTTTGAGGGATAAATATCCAAGTAATATTACTTACTTAGGAAGAATGCTCAGTTTGGTGGGAAGAAAATGAGAGCCAATAGGGAGGAATGATATTTGGTGGTGAAGAAAGAAGCTTGTATTAGTTTGCTCTCACACTACTATAAAGAAGTGCCTGAGACTGAGTGAATTATAAAGGAAAGAGGTTTAATTGACTCACAGTACCACAGGAGTGGGGAAGCCTCAGAAAACTTACAATCATGGCAAAAGAGAAGAAAACACGTCTTTCTTTATTTGGCAACAGGAAGGAGAACAATGAGAGCTTCATGAAGCAGGGAATCCCTTATAAAACCATCAGATTTCATGAGAACTTACTATCATGAGAATAGCATGGAGAAACTGCCCCCGTGATTCAATTACTTTCCATCAGGTTCCTCCCACCACACATGAGGATTATGGAAGTTACAATGAAAGACAGTAAAATCAGTCCTAAGATTAGGGTGAGGACACAGAGAAACCATTTCATTCTGCCGTTGGCCCCTCCCATATCTCATGTCTTCACATTTCAAAACACAATTGTGCCTTTCCAGGAGTCCCCCAAAGTCATGGTTTATTCTAGCACTAACCCAAAAGTCCACAGTCCAAAGTTTCATCTGAGGCAAAGCAAGTCCCTTCTACCTGTGAGTCTGTAAACTCAAAGGCAAGTTGTTACTTCCTAGAAACAATGGGGAATGGGGGTACAGGCATGGGGTAAATACACTCATTCCAAATGAAAGAAATTGACTGAAACAAAGGGGCTACAGGCCCCATGCATACTGAAATCTAATGAGGCAATAACTAAATCTTAGAGTTCCAAAATAATCTCCTTAGACTCCATAGCTCGCATTCATGTCACAGGCCCTGGAGCCCAGTCCAAGAAACCATTTTTCTTTCCTAGGACTTCCGGCCTGTGATGGAAGGGGCTGCCATGAAAGTCTCTGACATGCCCTAGAGACATTTTCTCTATTGTCTTGGTGGTTAACATTTGGCTCTTCATCACTTACAAAAATTTTTGCAGCCAGCTTGACTTTCTCCCCAGAAAATAGTTTTCTTTACTACTGCATCATCAGGCTGAACATTTTTCATTTTATTTTTATTTTATTATTTTTTTTATTGCATTTTAGGTTTTGGGGTACATGTGAAGACCATGCAAGATTGTTGCATAGGTACACACATGGCAGTGTGGTTTTCTGCCTTCCGTCCCCTCGCCTTTATCTGTCATTTCTCCCCATGCTATCTCTTCCCACCTCCCCACTCCGCATGCCTCCCCCATTTCCCCCCAACAGACCCCAGTGTGTAGTGCTCCCCTCCCTGTGTCCATGTGTTCTCAATAGCAAAGACCTGGAACCAACCCAAATGCCCAATTACGATAGACTAGATAGGGAAAATGTGGTATATATACACCATGGAATATTATGCAGCCATCAAAAACGATGAGTTCTTTGTAGGGACATGGATGAACCTGGAAACCATCATTCTCAGCAAACTGACACAAGACCAGAAAATCAAACACCGACGTGAGTCCTTTGTAGGGACATGGATGAACCTGGAAACCATCATTCTCAGCAAACTGACACAAGACCAGAAAATCAAACACCGCATGTTCTCACTCATAGGCAGGTGTTGAACATTTTTCAAATTTTTATGATCCACTTCCCCTTGAACACTTTGCTCCCTAGACATTTCTTCTACCGGCAACCCTCAATCACCTCTTTCAAGTTCAAAGTTTCACAGATCTCTAGGGCAAGGGCAAAATACCACCAGTCTCTTTGAAGAGCAAAAGTGACCTCTACTCCAGTTCCTAACGAGTTCCTCATCTCCACCTAAGGCCACCTCAGCCTGGACTTCATTGTGCATATCACTATCAGCATTTTGGTCAAAGCCATTCAACAAGTCTCTAAGAAGTTCCAAACTTTCCCGTATCTTCCTATCTTCCTAGTCCTCTAAACCTCTAGGAAGTTACAAACTTTCCCATATTTTCCTGTCTTCTTCTGAGCCCTCCAAACTGTTCCAATCTCTGTCTCTTACCCACTTCCAAAGTTGCTTCCATATTTTCGTGAATTTTAATAACAGCACTCCATTCTACCAGTACCAATTTACTTTATTAGTCCATTCTCACACAGCTTTAAAGAACTGCCAAGTCTGAGTAAATTATAAATAAAAAAGATTTAATTGACTCACAGTTCTGCTGGGCTGGAGAGGCTTCAGGAATCTCATGATCATGGTGGAAGGAGAAGCAAATACCCTTCACGTGGTGGCAGGAAGGAGAAGAATGAGAGCCTAGTGAAAGAGGAAGCCCATTATAAAACCTTCAGCTCTCATGAAAACTTGTTGTCACAAGAATAGCATGGGAGCAATCACCCCCATGAATCAATTACCTCCCACTGGGTTCCTCCCATCACCCATGGGGGTTATGGGGACTACAATTCAAGATGAGATTTGGGTGGGGACACAGCCAAACCATATCATCAAGTGATAAAGATTCACAAAAACAAATGATAGATTTTTTCATAAAGGAGAGGCTGGTTATCACTCTCAAATGCCACAGGGGATTTCAGAAGAGTGAAGTCTGAGAAAACAACATGACAACTTGGAAGTTTTGGGAAACTCTTAAGAGCTATTGTAGTAAAATCTGAAGGTAGAAGTCAGACAACACAAGCTTAAGAATGCAGTAAACGGTGATGAAAATAACAACATTGAATATACATAAATTACTGGGAAACAATGGCTCTCACTTGCAATCCCAGGTTTCTGGGAGGCCAAGGCAAGAGGATCACTTGAGCCAATGAGTTTGAGACCAGCCTGGTTAACATAGCAAGACCCCAACTCTAAAAAATGTATATAAATACATGCACAAATATCTAGATAATCCTGTGGTTTGTGTGACTTTGATTTCTACTATTGCGATAGGCCAGGTTTTTATCAGCAACCAGAACAGTTTCCACTAACCCTTTACTATAATTTTGATGAATGCATAAGTTAAACATTAAAGAACTAGAGAAACTGGTGCCTGAGTACTAGCACTGGAATGTGAAAGCAAACCCACTGAGACCCTGCCTGAGTTTTTTCAGACCCTAAAATATGATCAAACATATAACAACAGCATTCTGACATATATACCTCGTACTAGGGCCCACTTAAGATTAACAAACTTTCCAAGACTCTAGAGAAAGCTTTCCAGACCCTAGACCCTGTTAAAGATCAGATATATCCTGAATGAAACACTCTGCTAGTAGGTACACTCACACACCCAGGCATAGAGCTTAGAATGTATATCAGCACTGAAAAACAAAACTTGTAACTGTTAGTCTGTTGAGTTACTCTGACCTTCTCCCTATAATATGTTGCAGAAATAAACTCTCCTTCCTTCCCAGTCTGCCTCTTCTTATTGGACCACAAGAACAAGCAGCTGGACCTCCTGTGGGAACACTATTGTCTTCAATTTAAGGTAAGTCCATTAGCCACAAAGAAACACACCTAAACTACATACATATGGGGTACATTAGATGGAATGCCATGAAAAATAAAGACTTATAAAAGACAAAAAAAGGGGGGGGATGGTTAGGTTCCAAATTTTAACTGGAGAGTGGTAAGCCTTGGAAACTACGAAGCTTATTCTCTAAGGAAAATTAAGAATAAAGCCGAGCACAGTGGCTCATGCCTGTAATCTCAGAACACTGGAAGGCCAAGGTGGGTGGATCACTTAAGGTCAAGAGTTCAAGAAGAGCCTGGCCAGCATGGTGAAACCCAATCTCTACTGAAAACACAATTAGCCACGTGTTGTGGCCAGCACCTATAATCCCAGCTGCCAGGGTGGCTGAGGCAGGAAAATCACTTGAACCTGGGAAAGAGAGGGCCACTACACTTCAGTCTCCAGCCTAGGCAACAGGCAAGGCTGTTCCCTGTCCCCCTAAAAAAGAAAATAAAGATTGAGAGATGAGTAACTATTTGAAAACAAGGATAAAAATAAGGCAAATTTAATCTTTTTTTGAAGGTGAAGGGGGTGATCAGTGGAATAGAGGTGATCCTGTTTCCTACAATAAAAATTGAAAAGATTGAGAGTAAAATAAGTATGCAGTTTAATCATAAAGACTGTTTGGAAGAGTTGCCACAGGGAACACAAACAAGAGTGTCATGACATAAATAAGAGTGCTATTTGGAGACTAGTAAGAACACAATAAAATAAACACAATTGTAATGATTTTATGACTTCTAGCTGGATTTACCTGCCAGGGGAGGGAGAAGGCTAGAGAAAGGAACAAGAGCATGAGTAATAGAACTAGGTCTTCATACAACAGAAATGCTGGAAGTTCTGTCCTAAATTGACTTAAAGATTCATAATTTATTATAAATGCATTAAAAATTAATCATGAAAGTGCTTAACCATGGCTAGTTATAGAAGCAAAAGAAGGAAGAACAAAGTGGTAGATGAAGAGAGTCAGCATAGCACAGGGACAGCAAATCAGGCAAAAACTGGGTTAGCAGTAGTAAAGAAGAAGTCGTCAAAGGACAAATAAGAGTTGGCTCTTTAAAGGTAAGTTAGACGAGGCTGAGGAATCGAGAGGCTTGAATCATGTCAGATCAAATGATGGATCAGAAGCACACTAATAATGTGCAAAGGAAATCTGAACCAATTTCTTCTCTAGAATACACTGAAGTTAATTTTAAATATGTGTCTTCATTACAAGAGTTACTTCTTTTAAATAAATTTCTAGAAAATTCTGCACATTTGCATGCTTCTGAATTTCATGTTTGCCAGTTAAGATAATTTCACCATTCATCCACTCATCCTCTCATCCATCCATCCAATAAATTGTGTACCATGCTCAAAGCACTATACCAGAAAACGTGTCTAAAATAGGATAGAGATGCTGTTGTCACAGAGTTCACTGTATAGTTGTAGAGACAAACACAAATTAATGATCACAAATGGAGAGACAGGATATATAGTTTCAGTAAGAGCCTAAAATAAAAGAAACTGACCTGGTTAGGGAAATTATTTTATGAAATAGCACTTGACCCAAGATCTGTGAATGAGAAAGTGATAAATGAATTCGTTTGTGGTTGTTGGTGGAGGAGGACTGTGATAAGCTGTGATACATTCTAAAAAGGGGAGTCTTTTATACAAATACATGGGAATGTAAGAGAGAAAGGCATATTTAAGTACTTGTATCGAGATACTGAGAAAAAGATCAGTATAATTAGATTACAGAAATAGTCAGGGAAACCCAGCAGTTTCCTGTAAGCTATATTAAAGATTTTCATCTTTATTCTAAATGCTACTGGATAACACCCAACCCACTGGATTGCATTTTGAGATTACTCTGGCCGCAAGGTAGGGAAGAGTTACACTAACCAGCACAAATAAAGAAAGATCACTTAGTAAGGTGTTGCAATAGACTTGAAAATATGAAGTTGATTTAATCAAGGGTAAGAAACAGGAGGAGTTGAGGAATTTCTAAGATATTTAAGAGATTCCATTGATTGACAGGATGTAGAGATAAATGGCATGGGAGCAAAGGTGAAGAAGTTGTCAAAGGCATCTTTTTGGCACAGATAGATGGATAACGAACCCAAGAAGAAATTATGTTTCACAGCAAGTAGTCTCAAGCGGTTTGTCTTTGAGATCACATTTAGTGTTCCTTTGAGGTTTCATGGTAAAATTATTCAAGTTAGCAAATGAATATAGAAGTCTAGAGCTCAGCAGAAGGGCCTAGGTCCAAGCTGTGGGGTTTCTAATAGCTGGAAGGAAAGAGTAAGAGTGCAAAGAAGTAGGAAATCCAGGACACTAGGAGTCATAAAAATAAAGGAAAGTAAAATTTAGTTTTGTTCAACGGTATTTACGTATCTGGGTTTTTTTGTTTTTTTTTAAAGAGGGAAATGGTAATAATAATTTAAAAAAAAAATGCCTGACCATGCTCAGAGGTCAGATAAGTTGAAAAGTGAAAAAATGCCAAGTGATGTTAGAGATACAGAGACCATCCATATCAATAGACAAAACCATACAGTAGAGTGATAAAACTGAAAAACGATTTAGAGCGACCTGAAGTGATAATGGGAAGTGAGAAAGTAAAGAAAGGATTTATAACTTGGTCCAGAAGTTTATCTTAGTACGAAGGTACTGGGAAGGGGTTCCTCCTCCTTCAGCTATTATAAAGTAACTGCTTACCTTTCTGTCATAAATAACTAGAATACTGGACAAAACATGTAGAACAACTCTTTTCAGGCATCAGTCAGCAGGCAGAGCCTTGCTGACCTCAGAGAGAGTGACACGTGCCCTTCATTTGACCTGATTTTCTGCCAAGAGATCCCTTCTGGACCATCACAGGAAGAGGTCTCATATGGCATTCTTGAAATTGTGGCAAAAGAGAGAGACAGAGATGAACAGTTAGCAAGGGATGGTGGTGAAATTTGCAACATAAATGAAAAGAGCTCAAGAAATCTGCATAGGGCCTTCCTTACATCTGTTGCTAAATATTAAGTCACGAATGTGTAGGCAGAAACTTTGCAAGGTTAACTGAAAAAATGTTCCAGGGAACATTAAGAAAAGCAATTTCCAGAGCTCATATAAAGCTGGAAGACAGTAAAATCTGGATAGTAAAAAGGAGAGAACTCTTTTAATACCCACAGGATTCAGTAGAAACAGAAGGGTCATACATTACTAGTAGGACTAAACAAACAGTGAAATGGTGATTCTCAGTCCAGCCAGGGAGGATTTTACTTTCCCCAAAGACCTTTGGTGATGTCTGGAGACATTTCTGATTTTCACATTTGGAGGGTGGGAAGAGGGGTATTACTGGTACCTACTGAATAGAGCCCAGGGATGCTATTAACTATTCTGCAAAACACGAGTCAGTCCCCTCAGCAAAAAATTATTCAGCTAAGAATATCAGTAGTTCTGAGATTAGAAACCCAAACTAGAGGAAATACAATGCTATCTTTAGATACGGACGGGCAAGGGAGCCCTGACCCTGGCTCCATGCCTCAGGAGACCTCCCTGTTTTGCCTACTCAAGGGAAGTCTCCCTCCATTGCCTGGAAACATCTGAGCCTGTCAGTGACATATGAGTGGAATGTTCTTAAGACCCGATCACAACTTACATGGGACCCAGTCCACATTTCTTCCTTCAGGGCTCTCAGAACTTTCTCATGTGTGGGGTCCACTAGATGTTCCAAAGAGTTCTGGGATTTGTTTTTGTAGAACTTGTCTAAAGACTGCATGATTCTATCAAGAACACTTGGCAGGCTTATTATTCTTGGTGACTGGCATAGTATATCTTTCACAATTTTATGTGAGATTAGGTGTTCAATATGTTACATAAACACCGATATATTTTATCTCTCATACATGTTGGATACAGGATGAAATCAATAGTCTCTAGGATGATGAAACTCTGCCTCTAAACTTAACTTTGAGAAACTCATAGGCTGGTGCTTCTGTTCTTTTGACAATGTGCTGCCTCCTGTAGTCTTCCACATCTGAGGGTAGTCAGTGTGCAAACAGTTATCTTTTACCTTTCCTATTTATTCTACCCTCACCTCAGACACCCAAAGCAGTCACTTCAACATTTCCATAGGATCGGGTGTCAGGCAGCCACTTGAGGAGTGGCCATGCTCATGGCCTCCAGGAGCTGTCACAGTCACACCATTGCTCTGAAACACCAATGGACTCTGACCAATGTCCTGTCTTGCCTTCAATCTACATTGTGATGAGTTTTGCTGGGTAGGCTTTATGTTGTGCCAGACAAAGCAGAGTTGATCCTTGAGCAGACTGCCCTGCCGTTATCACTCTATCCACAGCCCCCCAACCATCCTTCTCCCACTAGTGGCGATATACAAAAGTCAAGAGTGCCCTCAACACTGAAAAAGATAACATTTTTAGGAATGGGATGATTTCAAACTAGAGTTCAGAAGACGAAATAATTAAAAATGGCACTGCTGTGCCTTTATGCTATAAAATTCTGAATGTTAAAGTTACCATAACCAGAAAATAAATTATTTTTGCATTTTTCTGCATACTTTGGATAAGACTTAAAATTTTAGTCATCATTAATAAAGAAGAGTAAAAACTTTTAAGTGTTTGAAAATTAGATTCGTAGGCGACACATCAAATGACAAAACATGACTCATAATTTATAATTTTTTATGCATTAATTTTGTATTAAATGAATATTATGAGACAGCTAGAGAGGCAAAGAGATTCAAATACTTTAGTATTAACAGATTCCAAAAAGCTGTGATATTATGCATAACACCGGCACAACCTTTTACTCAGGATGAAAAGGAAGACATAAGTCAGGGGTGGCACAGTTGAAAATAACGAAAATAAAGAAATGATTCCTGGACCTGAAATGAAAGTGATGGTCCCTGTACACGTGAAGGATCTTTACCTGCCCTGAACACAAATATGAAATACATGTGGCCGCCTTCTTCACTATTCTGAATGTTCATTGATAAATATTGCATTTAACATGAGTCCCTGCATTTTGTAATACATATTTGAATCAATTTGTTTATATAAACAGGAACCACATGACAATATTTTCTTGGGGCAATGTGTATCCTAGATGCTACTCTGAGAAAATGGTTACTCTAAACCTGTCCTAACCAAGTTTTACAATGAGACTTAAATTAATTTTAATCTTCACGTAGCTTACCTGCTGAGAAGTCAAATAAAGTCCAACAATCTTTAAGAATGAGAAAATCTGGTACTTAATATAAAATTTATAATCCCAGAATCCAGTAAAAAAAAAAAAAAACTCTCAAGCTATGTGAAGAAGCTGAAAAAAAATGACCTACCATATGATGTAGTTTACAGAAATAGACCTAGACATGAAATAAAAGAGATGATGTAATTAACAGACAAGAACTTTACAATTATTATTCTAAATACATCAATTTATAAGAAAAATATGGACATAATGAAAAGAAAAACCAAAATGATAAAAATTCAACAAAACAAATTTTAAAGATGAGAAATTTTATTATCTGAAGTGAAGATTTTTCTGCAAGGTATTACCAGCAGATTTGCTACCGAGAAGATGAGTGAACTTAAGATATAGCAATAGAAACTATCCAAAATGAAGCCTAGAGAGTAAAATGCCTGAAAAAATTAAAACGTATTAGTGACCTACATGACAATATAAAGTCTAACCTACACAGTCTCATAATTAGGAAATAGGGAGAGATTCAGAAAAAAAAATACGTAGGGATACGCTATATGTTTCTTTATTCGATAAAAACTATAAACCAATGGATCTACAAAACACAACCAACCACAGTAAAGCATGTCATACTCAAATTACTGAAAACCAGTGGTAAAGAGAAAATTTGGAAAGCTGCCAGAGAAGCAGTTACATTGTGTTGCATGGGACAAATATAACAGTGATCCCCAACATCTTACCAGGAATCCGGCAAGCCAAACAACTTTGGGAAAATGTTATCTATGCACCAAAAGGAAAAAAAAATTGTCAACCTAGAATTTTTACCTGGCAAAAATATCCTTTACAAAGTAAGCCAAAATAATATTATTTTTTTCTGAAAAAGCAAAAGCTGAGTAAATATGTCACCAGCAAAACTGTACTACAAAAAGTTGTTATTTTATTAAAAGAAAAAGGATATATTCACACGGGCACTAACGGTTTGTTATATTTTTATTCTTATGTTTACTTTGAGTAGGTAAAGATTTGACACGGCATTACTGCCTTCTAAATATGACTAATATTTTATTTTGAAACTTCCTATTTCTTTTACCTCTCAGTTAATAAGCAGGTTGCAGCTTAGTAACCATAGTATAAACACAATCTACACCAGAGGTCTGTAGTTAAAAATGAGTTAATATCCCTCAAATTTTTCAAGTTAATTTGTTTCAGACTTTTTAACATATTTTATTAAGGAGCTTGACTTTGAAATTTGGTTCAATTCCTGTAATTCATGCATTATTGCATCATTTGGAACAGTTTTACTATATTCTTCTTTTTTATACTTAATGCTTTTAATTTACTTTGGTGAAACTGAAATTAAAAAAATTATTTGGTGGTATACACTAATGTTTGATTAAACTAATTTTAATTTTACTTGAAGAATATCTTCAGAATTATCTACCATACCTCACTCAACCCACTAGGGAATAAATTAAAACTTAGCAGAGTAACTGAACAAATTTGAGGTATTTTAAAATGTAATTAATTCATTATTTTTAACTTTTCCTGTAATGTATAAACTAATTTCTTAACTATGCTAAAATATTTATCTATTCTTATAACCAGGATTTGTTTTAAGCAAACATTTTTTTCAGAATATATATATGTACACACACACACACACACACACACATATAAGTAAAAGAAAATTACAGCTGCAACAAAACTACACAGCTCATTCTAAGAAGGAGGAAAATATGCTGTTTTATTAGAAAATGAGGGTGAATAGAAATTTATTTTCTATATTTTCATTCAAACTCAAGAACATTCTTTATCTAAAATGTGTTGTGTCATATGCACATCACTTAGATATAAAGAGTAAAAAAATTGCCCATTGAATTCATCCAAAGAGTTCTCACAGGAAGATTTTACTGTCAGCCCAAATGGAAATAGCTTAACATGATAAATGATTCTTAGAATGGAGTCTGTCCACCAAAGGCAAATTTATAAATTCATGAAATCCCATGCTTATATACTCAGAATTCTGAAAGATTTTAACAATATCAAGTATTTGTTTAAATATTTTCTCCCATTCAGAAAACTATATAAGTCTGACTTTATAAAAAAGGAACTTGAACGCAAGATAGTATTTTGTTATTTTCCTTTCCAGTTAAGTATTCAGGTAAGCATTTTGTATTTTTATTATTTGTGTTAGGTCACTTTTGCATTGCTATAAAGAAATACCCGAGACTGGGTAATTTATAAAGAAAACAGGTTTAATTGGCTCACAGTTCTGCAGGCTTTATAGGAAGCATGGTATTTGCATCTGTTCAGCTTCTAGTGAAGCCTCAGGGAGCGTATAATCAGGGCAGAGGTGAAGGGCGAACAGGTAAGTCACACAGTTAAAGCAAGAGTGGGAAAAAGAGTGAGAATGGGGGAGGGGGGTGGTGATGTCACATACTTTTAAATAACCAGATGTCACAAGAACTTGCTATCATGAAGACAGCACCATATGCTAGGGCTCCACCTTCATTGCCCAAAAACTTCCCACCAGGCTCTATCTCCAGCGTTGGGAGTACAATTCAACATGAGACTTGGGCAGGGACAAATGTCTAAACTCTATCAGTATTGTATGACACATAATATTACACATGGTCTTTTCTACCATGCAGCACATAAGTGACCTAATAATCTGTTTTTGCTAATCATGTATATTTGTAGATACCTGACCAAAGGCCATTCAGTCACTAGATGAAGACAAAACATTGCAGGAGATGACACCAATAAGAACAGGAAAAGAACACATATCCATGCATAAAAACATGTTCATGTGTACACACACATACACACTACCCATAACACAACCTGAAACACGAAGGCATCAAAAATAGAGTGAAAAAGGACAGATGAATCATGTTCATACACCATTTTCCAGTAAAAGTCACAAAGGGAATAAAGCATAGGCCCTATAATTGATAAAAAGCACTTATGAACAATGAAGGAAGACTACAAAACATTCATATCAATCTTCACAGACATCCTCTCTCACAGTGATAAACACATATCCAGCATTGTCATAGGCATTTCCATTGACATATGATTAGCAGCATCCATCAATTTACAAGCAACATTGAGATATCAGTGAAATTTGACAGTCTTCTGATTGCACTTTCTAAGGCCTGAATCTTTCTGCTTTTGATCTTTCCCACTTCAATCTCCAGCCAATTTTATCTAACATCTTGCTCCATCGCATTTTGTAACTACTTGATATATCTTTATGTTTCCTGCTATTTGTAAGTTAATGTTTCATGTTTTAAACTTCGTAATAGAGAACATATAGAAACATAAAAGTCCAAGAATATAAAGCTTCTACTAAAAGTTACTATTTTCCTTTTATTTTACCCGAAAGTCTAGTTTTTTAAAATAAAGAACTATTTTATATTCATTATTTAAACACATATTTAAGAATATTTAGATAAAGAATAAGTGTATTCTTTATTTAAACACACATTTGAGAATATGTGTTTATTAAATATTTTCCTAGTTTTTCCAGATACTTGTATTATTTGTTTTCATAATATCAAGACTCACCAATGTTGTTTTATATGACTTAAAACTAAATAGATAAAAATGCTAAATTATCTTGAAACTAAGTTTTTAGTGAAAATTCAATGCATAATATTGTAAATCTACTGCAAGTTTAGATAACACTACATTAATCAGTAAACATAATAAGGTGATATTTAAATGTAAATTAATTTTAATAAATTCCACTAAAAATTTTTCCTAGAGGGCATCTATGCAAAATAGTCTACTGATAACTCAGTGGATCTGCATTTAGGAATGCCCTTAACAGTGGCATTACAATATGTTCCTCAATACCTCATCAAAATTCCAACGTGAATTTGCATGGTGCTTTTTAAGTTATATATTTCCAAAACATATTTACATAATCCCAATTTGAACCTGTTGGGGTAAGATTAATGATTATAAGAATGTTAACAATGTCTACTGAAAACTTAATATGTTCTTGGACTTTATACAAGTGTTTTCATCTATTCCTCACAGTAACCCCATAAGGAAACAGTATTACTATACTCACTTCACTGAAAAAAAAAACCCGAAATTTCAAAAAAGTTAGAAGAGTTGCCCTATTACATGAAGAATATATGAGAAATATTTGAAGGACAGAGGATAGATTGATTCACCTGAAATAAGTTATATAGGACAGTAAGCAATGGAATGTAAAGGTGGGTAAACAGTTTGAACAAAATTAAATTTCTGAGAACCAGAATAAAGTGTCTGAAGAGAATGTAAACTGTCATGTTTAACTATTTGAGTTTTGAACCAGATTGGAGTTGATTCCCGTCTTTACCACGTACTAGGTAACCTCATAAGATCATTATGAAGATTAAATGAGAAGAACAAGATGCTACATGGTGGAAGTTCATTAGTACATGCTCAGTAACTTTCAGTTGTCAACCATGTCATTGAAAAGTTTTGAGCAGATATTTTGAGATAGCAGCCTTCAAAATATATCTCTGGTGTAAACGATAATTTATAAAATCTATGAATTAGATCTAAAAATATCAATTAAGAACTAAACTGCATGAATCATTAGAACTCAGTTTCCTTTAGGGCCTGGTAATGGCAGTGAGAGAGAATATAAGAGAAAAGGAAAGGAAGACAGGGGAGGGAAGAAAAAAGAAAAGCAGGAGAGGTGAGGGGAGGGGAGGGAGAGGAAAGACATTTGTAAAAAAATACATATATAATAAAATAAAATAAATTCGTCTTCAAGAATGTCTGAATAAAGCGTTCAGGTTTCTAAATTTAAATAATCACAGATTTTTATAGATGGACTTTCATCTAGACTCACCAAATGTTTTGATTTCATTTGTAACATTCTTGCCAAGTAGTTACAGAATATATTTTGAACAAACTTAACAGGAATAGGCTCCTAAAATAGATCATTCTACTTCCAGGCAGCTTAAACTATTTAGAAGCTAGCTCCTCATTATAGTGACCTGAAAATTTCACAATTCTTTAATATTTCTAATACTAGTCTCTAAATCGATGCAACCTGACCCCATTTCCATACATAAAGTCATTCAGGTAACCTAACCACTACTTGCCTTCTACAAAGGCCCTCAGCCCATTAAATTATTTGTAAACTGAGATTTTTTAATTTCCCTGTCCTTGTTCAACTTCTTCCTTTAGTGAGCTTGGGTTTGCAATCTTCTTTGAAAGCGTGGAGCTCAAAATATGACTTCTCTTATTGGACAGTGGTCACAATTAAATGTTGTGTGGGAAGCTAATCACTTAGGTACATCCAGGGCTGTAACACAGGTGTCCAAGGTGCTAGAAGTAAATACCAACACACCCTGCCTAGAGAAGGATGACTTCTGTGATGTCAGCAGTCTCCACCATGGAGTAAAATTTCAACTTGGATGATTAGAAATTTCTGACTTTAAAGAGAGTATCAGTCTATATATTTCATTGTACAGAGTTTGGGGGAAAAAAAAGTACAACATACTAGAGTAAAAACTGTTGAATCCCATTAGATAAAATCATTTATTACTATTTTTTAAGATCACTAAAATCAGTAATTTGTTTTCTTCATACTTGCCTCTGGTATTTTTTACTCAATCTGATTTTAAGAACTTAATTCATTGAATTCAACACTTAAGTAGTCAGTGAAGCAAAATGCAATTTTTTTTCTCTCATAATTACATTTTTCTTACTGCTCCAATTTTCCATTTTTGTCAGTTTTGTTTATCCTAATATAGTACATAGTGGCTAAAACACAGCATTAGGAATTCTGGCTATCATACTGTACATCACAGGCAAAAATTAAAGCAAGATGAGTAGACCTAAAGGTAAATTTTAAAGTATAAAAGTATAAAACTTCTAAAATATACATGAGAAAATCTCAGTGACCTTGAGTTAGGCAACAGTTTCTCATATATAACACCAAAGGCATGATCCTTAAAGGAAAAGAATGCTAAGTTGGACTTAATTAAAATTAAGAATTTTCCTTTTCTAAAAGCACACATACAACCCAAGGTTCAGATAAAAGAATTATAAATCATATGTCTAATGAAGAACTTGTACCCCGAACACAGAAAGAACATTTGAAACACAGTAATTTTAAAAAGCATACAACCGAAAGAAAAAGGAAAAAGATTTTAAAAGACACTTGAAAGAAACACATAACATGATCATTTGAAAAGATGCTTAATAAAGTTAAAACTACATGAGATACCACTGCATACCTATTGGAATAGCTACAATTAAAGACTGACCATACAAAGTGACCTTGAGGATGTGGAATGGCTGGAACACTCCTATACTGCTGGTGGAAATGTGAAATGATACACACACTTTTGAAAATAGTTTACCAGCATCTTAAAAAAAAACATAAAATTTTTAATTATTGACTTATTACACTCCTACCTAGCTATCTAACTAGAAGGAATAAAATCTTATGTTCATACAAAGGTATATACACAGATATATGCAGCAGCTTTATTTATAATCACCAAAAACTGGAAACAAAGAATAAACAAACTGCATTATATCCAAATAATATAAAAATAAATGAGTTATGACACACGGAAGTACATGTGTTGATGTATGATCATGGATGAATCTTAATCATACTGAGTAAAAAAAAAAAGCCAGATACAGAAAGGACACACAACATAAGACCTAACACCATAAAAACCCTTGAAGAAAACCTAGGTAAAAACATTCTTTAATTCCATTCAAGAATTCTGGAGTATGCAAATTAATCTCTAAATGATAAAAATCAGATAAGTGATTGCTTGGGTATGAAAGCGAGTGGGGAGAAGCAGGTGGGAGGGATTATAAAATGGCAGAAGTAAATGTAAAGATGATGAATATGTTTATTATAATGATCTTTATAATGGATTTGTAGTTACAAACATTTTTAAACTAACAAATTGTATACATTAATTGTAAAGTTTATTGTATGTGAATTATGTGAATTATATCTCAATAAAGATGCTTTGAAAAATAGTACCTCAGATGATTCTTTCAGTTTGAACATAGCTTTCAACAGTATGCTGAATGATGGGTGTTCTTCATCTTTAGGCCTTGTCTCTGTATGAATTGTAATACTAATTTTAAAACAAAACAAAACAAAATGTATATTTCTCAGCTATTATTTAAGAACTTAGAAGAGAAGGATAATAGTAAAGGATGGAAAGTATCTAATTAACCCTGGAAATAAGAACTTGGATAAAAAGTCTGAATAATCAGAAGGAAGAAAAGACTCAAATAGCCCTGGGAAACCTACCATTGTAAATGGCAAAGTAACCCTAAAGAGAGTTGGAGTTCTTGCAGGAGAGGAATTTGGGTCTTTTCCATTCATTGCCTAGAATAGTTCTGCAATGTACCTATGCTCAGTTGGAAATAATATAAATGGCCTCAAAAAAATCTTAGCTACACTTACTTTTTTTTTTCTTTTGGCTCATCCCTTTACAGAAATTACCCTTAAACTGGTACATTATGTCTTCGTTCTCATTGGTTTCAAAGAACATCTTTATTTCTGCCTTCATTTCATTGTTCATCCAGTCAACACTCATGAGCCGGTTCTTCAGTTTCCATGAAGTCGTGCAGTTCTGAGTTAGTTTCTTAATCCTGAGTTCTAATTTGATTGCACTGTGGTCTGAGAGACTGTTTATTATGATTTCTGTTTTTTGCATTTGCTGAGGAGTGATTTACTTTCAATTTTCTGGTCAATTTTAGAGTAGGTGGGATGTGGTGCTGAGAAGAATGTATATTCTGTGGATTTGGGGTAGAGAGTTGTGTAGATGTCTATGACGTCTGCTTGGCCCACATCCGAGTTTGAATCCTGGATATCAGTGGTAATTTTCTGTCTTGCTGATGTGTCTAATATTGAGAGTGGAATGTTAAAGTCTCCCACTATTACTGTGTGGGAAAACCACCTTAAACTTCATATGGAACCAAAAGAGAGCCCACATAGCCAAGACAATCCTAAGCAAAAAGAACAAAGCTGGAGGCGTCACCCTACCTGACTTCAAACTATACTACAAGGCTGCAGTAATCAAAACAACATGGAACTGGTACCAAAACAGAGACACAGACCAATGGAGCAGAACAGAGGCCTTGGAGGCAATGGCACACATCTACAACCATCTGATCTCTGACAAACCTCACAGAAACAAGCAATGGGGAAAGGATTCCCTGTTCAATAAATGGTGTTGAGAAAACTGGCTAGCCATGTGCAGAAAACATAAACTGAACCCCTTCCTGATACCTTACACTAAAAATAACTCCAGATGGATTCAAGAGTTAAACATAAGACCTAACACTACAAAAACCCTAGAAGAAAACCTAGGCAAAACCATTCAGGACATAGGCATAGGCAAGGACTTCATGACTAAAACACCAAAAGCAATGGCAACAAAAGCCAAAACAGGCAAATGGAATCTAATTAAACTCCAGAGCTTCTGTACAGAAAAACAAACAATACTTAGAGTGAACTGGCAACCAACAGAATGGAAATAAATTTTTACAATCTTCCCAACTGACAAAAAGCTAATATCCAGAATCTACAAGAACTAAAACAGATTTACAAGAAAACAAACAAAAATACCCATTCAAAAGTGAGCAAAGGACATGAACAGCCTCTTTTCAAAAGAAGACATATATGAGGCCAACAAACTTATGAAAAAATGCTCATCATCACTGGTCATTAGAGAAATGCAAATCAAAACCACATTGAGATAGTATCTCACACTAGTTAGAATGGCAATCATTAAAAATCTGGAGACAACAGATGCTGAAGAGGATATGGAGAAATAGTAACAATTTTACACTGTTGGTGGGAGTGTAAATTAGTTCAACCATTGTGGAAGACAGTGTGAAGATTCCTCAAGGATCTAGAAATAGAAATTCCATTTGACCCAGCAATCCCATTACTGTATATATATTCAAAGAATTATAAATTGTTCTATTATAAAGACACATGCACATGTATGTTCACTGCAGCACTGTTTACAATAGCAAAAATCTAGAACCACCCCAAATGCCCATTGATGATAGAATGGACAAGAAAAATGTGGCACATATACACCATGGAATACTATGCAGTCATAGCCTTGTGTCCTTTGTAGGGACATGGATGAGTCTGGAAACCAACATTCTCAGCAAACTGACACAAGAACAGAAAATCAAACACCACATGTTCTCACTCATAGGTGGGTGTTGAACAATGAGAACACATGGACACAGGGAGGGGAGCACCACACACTGGGGTCTGTTGTGGGGGACTAGGGGAAGGACAATGAGGGGGAGGGAGGTTGGGGAGGGATAACATAGGAAGAAATGACAGAGTTGACGGGATGGAGGCAGCAAACCACGTTACCATGTATGCACCTATGCAGCAATCCTGCATGATCTGCACATGTACCCCACAATCTAAAGTACAATAAAAAATTAAAATAAATAAAATGTCTAGCTCCATGAAAAAATGCTGGATATAGTTCTATGTAAAGAAACAACAAATGCAGGGTATAGTGATTTCTGGTTTTGAAGCATTTTATCGAAGTAATGGAGAACGTAACTTCTATAGGCACTTATCAGAAGTTTTATTCAGCTAAAAACATTATCTGTTAAGTTGTTGACCTTCCGTACTGAAAATGTCATCTTCTAGAAGATAAAAGAAGTGATGATTGAAACCACGAATGACATGTGGGAGTAGATAAAAAGAAAGGGGGATAGAAGTGATGTCATTAGGGAAGTATATTATTAACTTCCTGGTCAAATGAAGAGAATGGATGTGTTTGTGACACAGATTGATATCCAAGCTGATCATCTCTTAGAATTTCATTGTGTACTTCACTGCAGATTGATTCCACTGTGCTGGCTCCAGTACACCTCCTCTCTCATTGTCACCATCGTTATCCACAGCCCACCTCAATATTATTATCAGGAATACTTAGGAAATTAAAAAGAGAATACAGATTAGTAAATACAACATTTATGTTGGTTCTTGACATTTGAAATTGAAGTAATGAGTAGGTTTATTATAAGAAATGTCCACCAGGTAAATAGAGCCATGTGTCTGGAACACTGAAGGAAGCTGATGTTGGTGAAGCTTTTGAAGCCGTATGTACAGATGCCGGATCAACGCTTTGGAAGTAAAAGACGTCCCTAAAGAAAAGAGCATCAACAGCAGCAGGACAATGATTGAAGCTATTACCCAAGGTTGTGGGAGTAATGTTACTCAAGAAGGGAGGACAAATCAAAGTTATTGTTGAAGTGGGACGTATTATGTTTGTATGCCAATCTGCACTTATTTTTTACATTATAAATTCAAGTATCCTGCAAGGCAATAGGTCACTTTGCAGTGAAGTCTGTTCTAGCGTTATTTTAAGTCATAAAGGGTTACTTGAAAGCACAGAAACATTACAATCGGGAGAGAATGCTAAAGAGCAAATGCACCTATATCCAATTAAAAAGATGCTTCTGTGGCCAGTGATATCATCTTGGTTAAACCCCCTGTATGTACTACTCAAAGGAACTTTGCGGTTCTTTAGAGAAACTCATTTTCTGGCAGAAGTTTGAAAGCATTTCTGGTATTAAAAGGAAATCAATGAGAGGATAAAAAAGAAAGAAGGATGTGTGGTAAACTCTCATTTAAAAACCTGTATACTCAACAGAATGCCTCTTTGCAACCTTTCAATGAGACAAGTCCTCTTTAATTTCAAATGGAACAGCCTGTGTTCCATATTTCTTTGCCTGGCTGACATAGAGGTCACAGATTTACTGTGGGACAAGTTAGAATCACTTACATATTATCCTAAATTTAGATTTGGCCTAGATTTTTTGCTGAAATGATGAGAGACATGGCAATAAAATGAAACTTTGCTGCTTTTATCATTTTCTGCTTGCAGAGTTAAAAAAAATCATAAAATAAATTGTGCTGAAAGAAACCACTGAACTCATCAAACTCTGCCTCCTTAAAATTATTAAGTCATTTTATCTTCCAACCACTCCTGAGCTGCTTTCTAAGTGACCTTGTGGCATGTACTGAATAGCCTATCTGAGCAGGCAGGTAGAATATGTATTAATGTGACGATAAACAGCTGTAGTCATGTACCATTTCAGTCTTCAGTCTTTGACATCCTTTTTAGATGCTCCCCAACAACTCCCCCAAGTGTTCACTCTAGTCACTACTGTCCCAGAAGAGTACTGAGTCAAATTAGTGTATATTTATTGATCACTATAAAAGGCAATGTACTGCGTTGCTGGAGGTGCACCACCTTCTAAAAATTTACATTTGAAGAAGCAAAATATAATGCCATGAAAACTTTAATAACAAATATTAAAAGAACTCAACCAATAATAGACTGCTTAGAAAAAGAGATCACTTTAAGATGGAATGACTGAGTAATTAGTAATGACTTTAAGATATGATAAAACAATACAGATCTGGTCCATCAAAAGCTATTCGAGGCTAAAGAGTCCATTCATTCTAGTAGTATCTTCCTAGTAACTCTTTCCTCATCTGCTCTGCCTAAGTACCACATTTTCCACAGTCACCTCCACAATTTACATCATAACATATCCCAGTGATTATCATATAACTGACTCCAGCTAACCCTTTTTGACCTTACAGTGTGGACCACACAATAAATCCAGTGAGTTACACATACCACTGGATTCAAGCCTGAACCTTGCAAGTGCAACTGGAATTCTTTAAAAAGGCACCACACACTCCTTATCTCTCAGGATTTAGCCCTCACCAGGTATGTGGGGCACAAACCATTCAGCATCAATGTGCTGGTCATGAATGAGAGAATTAGGCTTAGGAGAAGGGAGTTAGCCAGATACCGGAAAAGACACCAAGATGTGGAGGCAGTAATACCTTGCTCTCCCTGACCTGTCATCAACAGTTAGAGATCAAGCATGAAAAAAAAAAAATCCCACATAAAGCATTAAGATCCACATTTATTCTGGGATTTCTAGAGAGGGATGATCAAGAAAATGAGGAGAATAAAATGGTTCAGAACTGCCTAAGAGAGGCTACCAGCACTTTGGGAGGCCGAGGTGGGCTGATCACCTTGGGGCAGAAGTTGGAGACCAGCCTGGCCAACATGGCAGAACCTCGTCTCTACTAAAAACACAAAAATTAGCCAGGCATCGTGGTGTATGCCTGTAATCCCAGCTACTTGGGAGGCTGAGGCAGGAGAATTGCTCGAACCCAGGAGGCAGAAATTGCAGTGAGCTGAGATTGCACCACTGCATCCCAGCCTGGGTGACAAGAGTGAAAGTTTATCTTTAAAAAAAAAAAAAAAAGAAAGAAAAGAAAAGAAAAAGAAGTACATAAGAGAAACAGAAATGGTGTCAACGAGAGCCCAGGGCATATTAGAAATCCCATGTAAATGAATAAAAGGACTATTAGAAAAATGTTTATAACCGTTTAGAATATGATAACCAAGCAGAATCTCAGATCACTAAGAGGCACTCATTTATTCAACAAATACTAACTGAAGAACCCCTGTATTCCAGGCATCATTCTAATTTTAGAGATACTTCAGAAATCAAAATAAATACAGACTTACCCCATCAGAGCAGTTCTTAATGATAGCATGGAGATACATGATACATACACATGTACACAGAGACACACATTGCACACACGTATAACTATACACGTCATACGGTGGTAAATACAATGAAACAAAACAAATCAGAAAAAAGATAAAGTGGTAGGAAGGAGGGTTTATCAAGTAGCGATTTTAAATACTGTGGTAGAGAAAGACCACTGGAAGGTGTCATTTTACAAAGTACTAAAGAAATAAAGACTATTTTTTTCCTTTCTTTTCTGTCATCCTCATGAGGAGGAGGAAAATTCACTGAATAATTATTATCATACTTTCATGACTTCACTCAATCTATACTCATCTTGCATTCAGAATCCAACTTCATATTCAATAGAGCTGCAAGAATACTGGTCTTCTCATGGAAATAAATTGCTGCTACCAAACAGTATCATGAATGTCCTCAGTCACAGAAAAGATAAAAGATTATCAAACCCTAGTGATTTAGTATGAAAGACACAACTCTTTCATTTATTCCCGTTTTACTAAACACTGTTCCATGCCAGACATTAACGAATTCTGGGAACACAAGATAAACACAGCTGCCTTTATGGAGCTTGTAGTCTAGAAAGGTCAATTTATGTGATTTGATGGAAACAGTGGAAATAGACATTTTTTTATTTTTTATTTATTTATTTTTTTTTTAGTTTTTAAAGTAGACTCTATTTAATGGAGGAGTTTTAGGTTCACAGAAAAACAGTGGAAAGTAGAGAGAGTTCTCATATATACTCTGCCCTCATACATATACAGCTTCACCCGCTATCAACATTCTACACCAGTGTGGTATGTTTGTTACAATCGCGTGCATACCAATGCAACAATCTTGCATGTTCTTCACATGTACCCCAAAACTAATTTAAATACTACAGGAAAATTTAATAAATATGATTTACATTTAAAGAAATTGCTATTGGATGTCAACTTTCAAAGACTGAAGAGTCATAAATATCCAGAGTTACTCACTAAGTATGTTTTCTATGTATATTTAAGGCCTTGTTCTATTTTAAATATGTTCAAAGTGAAGATCTTAGGTATTGCCTTATGGGTGGGGTTTACATCAAAAGGATGATGCTGAATTTCAATCAGTGAAAAATAAAGTGTCTTGGTTTGACATCTAAAGATTGAAAAATATATTTGTATTGTATTAATTATCCTGTTTATCTTTATTTTCCCCATAAATTAACTGCCAGAGCTCATCAAGTGAACTGGTTTTTTCTTATCTAACCCTATAAATACTCCATATTCTACCCTTCCTTCTTTCATTTCAGCATAGATGAAAATGAAGTTTCATCTCGTGTGTGTGGGCACTGGCTGACTGTACTTCTGTGTTCAAAAAGAATTCTAAAGCTTCCAGTGAGCTAAGAGAGAAAGTATGATTAGTTACCTGTCAAGATCATGAAAAGAGGAATGTGATCTCAGTGCTACACCTTTGCTGTCCTTTACCTGAACACTTCACAGTTCCCTGCAAGCCCGGTGTCAAGTCCTCCTGTGGTAGCAGCACTCAGGTCTTACCCATCCTGTTCTGCAACTTTTTCTATCCATCCTTATCCCACTCCACTTTCATTTCATTCCTAGTTTTTATGTATGTTTCCCAATCTGACCGCCTATTTTGGGGTGAACTTAAGGGTTGCATTTAAGGAAACATAAAAGTCATCAAGGCAACAGAAATTTGAAGTTGTTGAGGAAAACAGGGACAAAAATGACAGGGTGGGGGCATTTAAAAAGTTAGGAAATGCAAAAATGAGTTTCATAAAGGCCACGCTATAGACAGACCACAAATTTGGCTCTAAAAAGATAAAGATGAAACAAAAATCTAGAAAATTAAAAACAAGTTTATTTTTAAAAAGAAGCAAAACTATTTCTTATACCAAAACAATTACTGCCAATATCACCCTGCCTATGTATCTTGTGTTCTCTAAAAGTAAAAGTCACTTTTTTATATGCATTTCTTCCTCTGAAATTCCGTAGGACCTCTTCTGAACAACTCTATTAAGCACTTGCTCCATGGTAATTATATCTTTTAATTATGCTGTTCATTTGTAGCTCCCTAAAAGAGATGAATAGTCCTTTGTAATGCAAACCCCACCTGTGTTAGTTTGCTAGGGCTACATAATAAAGCACTATAATTTCTGTCACTTGAAACAACAAAAATTTATTGTCTCATAGTTCCGAAGATCAAAAGTTTAAAATCGGCAGGGTGTGGTGGCTCATGTCTGTAATCTCAGCACTTTGGAAGGCTGAGGCAGGAGAATCTCTTGAACCTGAGAGACAGAGATTGCACTGAGCTAAGATGGTACCACTGTTCTTCAGCCTAGACAAGACTTTGCCTCAAAGGAAAAAAAAAAAAAAGAAAGAAAGAAAAATACATTTAAAATCAAGGCGTCAGGAGGGCCATGCCATACTACTTCTGAAGGTGCTAAGGAAGGGTAATTTCCAGACCTGTTTCTTAGCTTCTGGTAGTACCTAAATTTCTGTCAGCAATATGCACATGGGCATTCTCCCTGTGTGTGGGTTTGTGTCCAAATCTTTCATTTTTATAGAGACACCAACCATATAAAGTGGGCCCCTAATAAAAGACACCAATTATATTGGATTCAGAGGATCCCCTACTTCAGTATGGTCTCATCTCAATTTCACTAAGGATATCTACAAGGACTCTGTTTTCAAATAAGGTCACATTCTGAGGTGCTGGTGGTTAAGATCTTAAGAAATAAATCTGTGGGGATACAATTCAATCCATAACAACACAGAGATACGCATATAACACAAATACAGTAAATTCATTAGATTAAAAGCTGATGAGAAAAACGGGTGAAAAAATGAATGAAAATACTAATGCTGCTAGCTTTCCCTTTGCCCACTTGCTGATTCTACTGTTGCCAGTGTTATGGCTTATCCTCTGAAGGGCAAAGGTTCGCTTTGCCAATGCTAATGAATCTAATAAGCTAACTCTGCTAATATACAAATGAACATGTATAGATATTTAAGGATGTTACAACACTGATTTTTATTTCTCAAATTTACTACATCTTTGAGTGGAATAAATACTAATCATTTTTTGTACCAGTCATGAATTTCACTCTATGTAGAATATTTTTTACCTAAATATTGAAAGGATTGTGGTTTTGCATAAAGATTTTCCTAAAACAAACACAATATGCTTGAACATTTTTTTTTCAAACATTAAAAAGGACAGCGTCAAAGTACTCTTATACCATTGTTTTCTTAACAAGAAAACAGGTATAACTGTGTGAAAATGACAATCTAATGACATGCTGAAATGATGGAGTGTTCAGGCAGGCATAACCAAATTAAAGTGAAGTTCTGCACAATTATTCATTAAACATAGGGCTCATTGCATAGTCAGGTTAAATACATTCCTTGAATTAAAACTTTCAGTTACACAGGCATTTATTCATTCACTGGTAATCATAAAACCGTGCTTTGCTTGGTAAGCCATAATGACTAGATCAGTTTACTATGGCTTCAGTTTTTTTGTCTTAATGTTTTTCTCTACTTCTTAGGGCACTTACATTTTTAATAGTGAATCAGTTCTTACACTCAAGTATGCATTAGCACTGCTTACATCTTATCTTAAAAATAATGGGTGATTCATCATCAGGACAGGTTTCTTACAAATGACTCATTTATCTCAGCATGCAGTCTTAATCATAAAAAAATTCAATGACTTAATATCAGTGATGGCTTAAAAGACACACACACACACACACACACACAAAACTTGCATATACTTCTTGCCAACTATTAAAATATTAAAGCAAGACAAGATGATTTTCTTTGACTGCTATGAAGAAAATAATTAGAAGAATAGGAAGATGGCCGCCTAAGAACAGCTCAGGACTTCAGCTCCGAGTGAAGGTGCAGAGGGTGAGTGGACGCTGCATTTCCAGACGAACTCTTATTGCTCACAGACCAGGAGATACCCAGGCAGAGGGGTCGCCAACGTCGCAGTCCCAGCCGGTGCGGCTGTTTTGGCCCCCGTGGGGCTGATTCGGCCTGCGCGGCTGCTTTGACCACGCCCTGTTGCTGCGGTTCTCCACACAAAAGCCACTGGTCTGGGAGCCCTCTTAGCTGGCGAGCAGAGCCCTGAAACGGCAGAGTTGCCCATTCATCTGAAATAGCGAGTCAGGGCAGGAGATTCCTAGGCAAAAAATCCGCCAGGAGCCGGCGCCACAGTTCGAGCCGACTCCGTGAGTCGCAGCACGGGAGATCCCGGTGCCTTTTCAACAAGCGACCGGAACGCGGGGTCATTCAACTTAAAAGAAAAGACTCTGAGTCAGGGAGACAGGTGATCAGGCTCGAATGGTCCCACCCCTACACCCCCAACAACAACAAAAACAAAAACAGTAATTGGAAACCCTCTGGGTTGAGCCCTCCAAACCAAGCACAGCTGAACCGGGAGGGTCCGGCTCCGTGGGGGAGGGGCTTCCGCCATTACTGAGACTCTCCACCCCTACGGAGGCAGGCTGCCGTTGCCGAGGCAACCCGCTGTTGCCAAGGCAACCTGCCACAACAGAGAGAATCCGCCATAACAGAGGCGGGGCCACCTTTGCCGAGAAAGTTCTAACTACGCCCATATAAAAAGGACTACAGGGAAGAGCTCAGGGCAGCTGGGCGGAGCCCACAGCAGCTCAGCAAAGCCCCTGCGGGCAGGCAGTGGCTAGGCGTGCTGCTAGCTGGGCGGGTCAGACCTGAAAGAAAAATCAAAAAAGGCAGTAGTGCAACGGAAACTCATAAAGCTCCAACTCCCTGGGACAGAGACAGACAACAGGTGGATAAACCCACAAAAATGGGAAGAAACCAGCGCAAAAAGGATGAAAACTCCCAAAACCAGAACACCTCTCCTCCTAAGAGGGATCACAACTCCTCACCAGCAAGGGAACCGGACCGGATGGAGAAGGAGGGTGATGAAATGACAGAATCAGACTTCAGAAGGTGGGTAGTAAGAAACTACAATGAGCTAAAAGAACATGTTCTAACCGCACGCAAAGAAAATAGGAACCTTGAAAAAAGATTGGACGAACTGCTGACGAGAATGGACAGCATAGAGAGGAGTATAAGTGAATTGATGGAGCTGAAAAACGCAACAAGAGAACTTCGTGAAGCATGCACAAGCTTCAACAGCCGAATTGACCAAGCAGAAGAAAGGATATCAGAGGTCGAAGATCAACTCAATGAAATAAAAAGAGAAGGCAAGAACAGAGAAAAAAGCACAAAAAGGAATGAACAAAATCTTCAAGAAATGTGGGACTATGTGAAAAGACCTAATCTACGTCTGATAGGTGTACCTGAATGTGATGAAGAGAATGAATCCAAGCTGGAAAATACTCCTCAGGATATTATCCAGGAAAACTTCCCCAACCTAGCAAGGCAGACCAATATTCAAATCCAGGAAATACAGAGAACACCACAAAGATATTCCTCAAGAAGAGCAACCCCAAGGCACATAATCGTCAGATTCACCAGGGTTGAAATGAAAGAGAAAATGCTAAGGGCAGCCAGAGAGAAAGGTCGGGTTACCCACAAAGGGAAGCCCATTAGACTCACAGTAGATCTTTCAGCAGAAACCCTCCAAGCCAGAAGAGATTGGGGGCCAATATTCAACATCCTTAAAGAAAAGAACTTTCAACCCAGAATCTCCTATCCAGCCAAACTAAGCTTCATAATTGAAGGAAAAATAAAATCCTTTGTGAACAAGCAAGCACTCAGAGATTTCATCACCACCAAACCTGCTCTACAAGAACTCCTGAAAGAGGCTCTACACATATAAAGGAACAACCAGTACCAGCCACTCCAAAAACACACCAAATGGTAAAAGAGCATCAACACAATCAAGAATCTGCATCAACTAACCAACAAAACAGCCAGGTAGCATCAAAATGACAGTATCAAATTCACACATAACAATACTATCTCTAAATGTCAATGGACTAAATGCCCCAATCAAAAGACACAGACTGGCAAATTGGATAAAAAGCCAAAACCCATCAGTGTGCTGTATCCAGGAAACCCATCTTACATGCAAGGATACACAAAGGCTCAAAATAAAGGGATGGAGGAAGATCTACCAAGCAAATGGAGTGCAAAAAAAGGCAGGAGTTGCAATTCTCATCTCTGATAAAATAGACTTTAAAGCAACAAAGATCAAAAGAGACAAAGAAGGGCATTACATAATGGTAAAAGGATCACTGCAACAAGAAGAGCTAACGATCCTAAATATATACGCACCCAATACAGGAGCACCCAGATACATGAGGCAAGTTCTTAATGACTTACAAAGAGACTTAGACTCCCACACAATAATAGTGGGAGACTTTAACACCCCATTGTCAATATTAGACAGATCATCCAGACAGAAAATCAACAAGGATATCCAGGACCTGAACTCAGACCTGGAACAAGCAAACCTAATAGACATTTACAGAACTCTCCACCCCAAATCCACAGAATATACATTCTTCTCAGCACCACATCACACCTACTCTAAAATTGACCACATAATTGGCAATAAATCACTCCTCAGCAAATGCAAAAGAACAGAAATCATAACAAACAGTCTCTCAGACCACAGTGCAATCAAGTTAGAACTCAGAATGCAGAAACTAACTCAGAACCGCACAGCTTCATGGAAACTGAACAACTTGCTCTTGAATGTTGACTGGAAAAACAATGAAATGAAGGCAGAAATAAAGATGTTCTTCGAAACCAATGAGAACGAAGACACAACATACCAGAATCTCTGGGACACATTTAAAGCAGTCTCTAGAGGAAAATATATAGCAATGAGTGCCCATATGAGAAGAAAGGAGAGATCTAAAATTGACACCCTATCATCACAATTGAAAGAGCTAGAGGAGCAAGATCAAAAAAAACTCAAAACCTAGCAGAAGACAGGAAATAACTAAGATCAGAGCACAACTGAAGGAAATAGAGACACAAAAAACTCTTCAAAAAATCAATAAATCCAGGAGCTGGTTTTTTGAAAAGATCAACAAAATAGACAGACCACTAGCCAGATTAATAAAAAAGAAAAGAGAGAATAACCAAATTGATGCAATAAAAAACGATAAAGGGGATATCACCACAGATTCCACAGAAATCCAAACCATCATCAGAGATTATTACAAACAACTCTATGCACATAAACTAGTAAACCTGGAAGAAATGGATAAATTCCTGGACACCTGCATCCTCCCAAGCCTAAACCTGGAAGAAGCCGAAACCCTGAATAGACCAATAACATGGTCTGAAGTCGAGGCAGCAATAAAGAGCCTACCACCCAAAAAAAGTCCAGGTCCAGATGGGTTCACAGCTGAATTCTACCAGACATACAAAGAGGAGCTGATACCATTCCTTCTGAAACTATTCCAGACAATCCAAAAAGAGGTAATTCTTCCCAAATCATTTTATGAGACAAACATCATCCTGATACCAAAACCCGGCAGAGACTCAACAAGAAAAGAAAATTTCAGGCCAATATCCATGATGAACATAGATGCAAAAATCTTCAATAAAATACTGGCAAACCGATTGCAACGGCATATCAAAAAGCTCATCCACCATGACCAAGTAGGATTCATCCCGGTGATGCAAGGCTGGTTCAACATACACAAGTCCATAAACGTAATTCACCACATAAACAGAACCAAAGACAAAAACCACATGATTATCTCAATTGATGCAGAGAAGGCTTTTGACAAAATTCAACAACACTTTATGCTAAAAACCCTCAATAAACTAGGTATTGACGGAACGTATCTCAAAACAATAAAAGCTATTTACGACAAACCAACAGCCAATATCATACTGAATGGGCAAAAACTGGAAGCATTCCCTTTGAAATCTGGCACTAGACAAGGGTGCCCTCTCTCACCACTCCTATTCAATATAGTACTGGAAGTTCTAGCCAGAGCAATCAGGCAAGAAAAAGAAATAAAGGGTATCCAAATTGGAAAGGAGGAAATCAAATTGTCTCTATTTGCAGATGACATGATTGTATATCTGGAAGACCCCATCATCACAGCCCAAAATCTCCTGAAACTGATAAACAACTTCAGCAAAGTCTCAGGATACAAAATCAACGTGCAAAAATCACAAGCATTCCTATACACCAGTAATAGACTTCAAGAGAGCCAAATCAAGAAGGAACTGCCATTCACAATTGCTACAAAGAGAAAAAAGTACCTAGGAATACAACTAACAAGGAACGTAAAGGACCTCTTCAAGGAGAACTACAAGCCATTGCTCAACGAAATAAGAGAGGATACAAACAGATGGAGAAACATTCCTTGTTCATGGTTAGGAAGAATCAACATCGTGAAAATGGCCATACTGCCCAAAGTAATTTACAGATTCAACGCTATTCCCATCAAGCTACCAATGACCTTCCTCACAGAACTGGAAAAAAACACCTTAAACTTCATATGGAACCAAAAGAGAGCCCGCATAGCCAAGTCAATTCTAAGCAAAAAGAACAAAGCAGGAGGCATCACACTACCGGACTTCAAACTATACTACAAGACTACAGTAATTAATACAGCATGGTACTGGTACCAAAACAGAGTTATAGACCCATGGAACAGAACAGAGGTCTCAGAGGAAATACAACATACCCACAACCATCTGATCTTCGACAAACCTGACAAAAACAAGCAATGGGGAAAGGACTCCCTGTTTAATAAATGGTGTTGGGAAAACTGGCTAGCCATGTGCAGAAAGCAGAAACAGGACCCCTTCCTGACACCTTACACCAAAATTAACTCCAGATGGATTAAAGACTTAAACATCAGACCTAATACCATAAGAACCTTACAAGAAAATCTAGGCAAAACCATTCAGGACATAGGTGTAGGCAAGGACTTCATGACCAAAACGCCAAAAGCAATGGCAACAAAAGCCAAAATAGACAAATGGGACCTAATCAAACTCCACAGCTTCTGCACGGCAAAGGAAACAGTCAGTAGAGTGAATCGGCAACCAACAGAATGGGAAAAAATTTTTGCAGCCTACCCATCTGACAAGGGGCTGATATCCAGAATTTACGAAGAACTAAAGCAGATCTACAAGAAAAAAACAAACAAGCCTATTCAAAAATGGGCGAAGGATATGAACAGATACTTTACAAAAGAAGACATACAGGAGGCCAACAAACATATGAAAAAATGCTCATCATCACTGGTCATCAGAGAAATGCAAATCAAAACCACATTGAGATACCATCTCACACCAATTAGAATGGCGATCATTAAAAAATCAGGAAACAACAGATGCTGGAGAGGATGTGGAGAAATAGGAACACTTTTACACTGTTGGTGGGAATGTAAATTAATTCAACCATTGTGGAAGACAGTGTGGCAATTCCTCAAGGACCTAAAAATAGAAATCCCATTTGACCCAGCAATCCCATTACTGGGTATATATCCAAAGGATTATAAATCATTCTACTACAGGGACACGTGCACACGAATGTTCATTGCAGCACTGTTTACAATAGCAAAGACCTGGAACCAACCCAAATGCTCAACGATGATAGACTGGATAGGGAAAATGTGGTACATATACACCATGGAATATTACGCAGCCATCAAAAACGATGAGTTCACGTCCTTTGTAGGGACATGGATAAACCTGGAAACCATCATTCTCAGCAAACTGACACAAGAGCAGAAAATCAAACACCGTATATTCTCACTCATAGGTGGGTGTTGAACAATGAGAACACATGGACACAGGGAGGGGAGCACTACACACTGGGGTCCGTTGGGGGGAAATTGGGGATGGGTGTGGGGGTTGGGAGGTGGGAAGAGATAGCATGGGGAGAAATGACAGATACAGGTGAGGGGACGGAAGGCAGCAAAGCACACTGCCAAGTGTGTACCTATGCAACATTCTTGCATGTTCACCACATGTACCCCAAAACCTAAAATGCAATAAAAAAAAAAAAGAAAATAATTAGTTTTAAGAAAATAAGGTAATGCAAATAATGTTATCTTTACATACTGGAATGAATTTTGGTAGTCCATAATATAAAAAGATAATGATGATATATTAATTTTTAATAATGACTCGACAATTGTGTGTTTTAATGGACAGAAGAGGTATTCCGTCTATTTCAGCTTTTTAAAGTATAGAAACAATCTCATCCTGTTTCTCCCAAATTTCTCTTTTTCTTTATTTCTGTTAACAGCATCGTCATTCTCTTAATCAACCAGCACAAAATCCTGAACTTTATATAGCCATTCAATGAGTAAATTACCCAATGATTTCCAACAGAATCTCCGTGTAACTCTTCTAGTCTCTGGGGATGCAAAGATGAGAGGAGACAATCTACCAACAAAAACAATAATAAGACACCATTTCACACCCAAAAGGGGAAAAAACTGAAAGGTAAAAAAATATAAAGTTTTATGGAGTTGTGTATCAATAGGAAGAGCACTGGGAAGATCTAAATTGATAAAACAACCTTGAAAAACAATTTGCACTGCTTATACGGAAAGTTGTAAATTCGCATACATATGCTAATTAATTCTGCTGCAGGCATATACCCTGAAAAAACTCATCATATAAACACAGCTCTAGCGGCAACAATCCACAATGGCCAATACATGGCTTAGCCTTCCAAAGTGAGGGATATTCAATGGAATGGTGGTGATACATGAGTGTGTACGTGTTATCTATTGTTTCTGTTATTTTACTTCTTATATATTTATTCTTTTGCAATAATTTAGTTTTAAAAAGAAAAGGATAAACAAGTTCTGAAATGGATAAGAATCAATGAAAATCGTAATTTAAAAAAAAAAAAAAAAGCTATTAGTGTACGAAAGAATTAGGACTCCATGCTTGTACAAAGAGAATTTGTAAATGAGACTATAATACTGAGAAACTCAACCATAGCACAGTTCAGATAAAAACCATACCAAAACCACAACACGTACCATCCTACACTGCGTGTATAAATCACTCAGTAGCGTTAGAATTTAAACGCAGTGTTGGAGCTACAATTTCTGTTTTAAGATTAACCCTTTTTTTGCTTTGATTCCATCTTCAGTAGGACATAAGATTACAGACCTCTGGACCCAAATGATTGCAATCGGACACAAGCTCAGGCATTTAAATGTGACTCTGTTAATGAATTAATGAATTTCTTTGTGCTTCAGTTTGCCCATGTGTAAAATTAGACTAATAATGGGATCTTAGAATTTGTGAATATTAAATAAAGTAATATATGTCAAGTGCTTAAAATAGTATCTGAAACAGAGTTTTTGTTTTTTGTTTTTTTTTTTTTCAATCTTTATTTCATTTTGGATAGTTTCCATGTGGTATCTCCAAATTTACTAACCTTTTATTCTTCAAAGTCTAATTGCTACTAATCAGTTCCAAAGCATTTTTAAATTTCAGATATTATAGTTTTCACCTCTAGAAGTCTGATATTGGCTTTTGTTATATCTTTCTTAATATAGTAAATCTTTCCTCCAACTTCTTGACTATATGGAATATTAAACTATGTTAATTTCTGTACTTATCAATATTGTCATCAGTGTCACTTCTGAATCTGTTTCAATGACTTTTTCTCCTCATTATGGGTTGTATTTTCTTGCTTCTTTTCATACCTGGTAACATTTGGCTGAATTTTCTTATCTTGGATCTGGAATTTTTTATTTCTATAAATATTCTTAAGGTATTTCCTAGGACACGATTATATGACATAGAAACAGTTTAATCCTTTCTAGGCTTTTTAAAACTTTTGTTAAATTAGAAAAGTTTTTTTATCTAGGGTTACTTATACTCCACTACACAGGCAATACCATTGTGAGTACCCTGCGTGATTCACGTTGAATTTCAACATTTTATACTCTGGCTGGTGTAAACACAACCACTGCTGGCCTTATGTGAGCTACAGCTATTGTTCCTGCTACTCCTTTCAGGTGGTTCTCTTGCTGGTCTTGTGTAATATCCTCATACACAAGGCTAATCAGAGCTTGAATGAGGAGTCTTGCAAGATGTTAGAAAACCTGTGAAGTGACTATGTTTTGCCTCTTTCCCTCCCTCTCTACCTAAAACACTGTACTCCTGTGTGAATTCTAACTGCCTTGCAATTCCTGGGCTCTCAGCTCAGTTTCAACCCAGGGAGATTGCCAATATAAAAAAAAAGCTGTTTCATCTATTTTTTCCAATTTTATAGTTGTTTCAGGTAGAAGGATAAATCTGGTCACTTTCCTCCATCGTGGCCAGCAACAGAAGTCATGTAATCTATTATTAATGAAGACACTTTTCTCTGAATCTTAGTTAGCCCTCAGTGTGCCACATAGTACAAAGTAAGTGTGGATATGGGCAGGTAGGTATGTGCAATGCAATTACATTTAGCTGGGACAGTAGGCATTATTGCTTGCAACATGCCTTTCAGCAACCTTGTTCAGTGGAGTTTTGTTGAATTTTTCTCACCTACTCCAAAAAAGTTCTCATTTAATCACTCCATGCTCCCCCCAGTCTTTCTTTCTCTCATCTGATTCCCTTCTACATCTGTGAAACAATAAAATAATTACTTCCTAATTATTTTGCATGATGATTTATTTATTTATTTATTTATTTGTAGATTTTGTTTCTCAGCCTTCACTCAGACTCTCTAGACCTTACAAAGGCAGTTTCCTACCCAGGTAAAATGATTGGGCCAGATGTGAAAAAAATAAACGTAGTGGTTAAGTACTCAAGTTACAGAATCAGGTTGTTTTCAACTCTAACCTCTTCTACTACTTATAACCTAAATGACTTTTATCAGGCTACTTTCTGATGAATCAGTTTTACTATCTATGATAGTTAATTTTATTTGTCAACCTGGTTATGGTAACCAGCTGTTTGATCAAATACCAGTCTGCATGTTTCTGTGAAAGGTATTTTTTTTTAGTTGTGATCAACATTTAAACCAGTAGATTCCCAGTAAAACACATTACCTTCCATTATGTGGTTGGGCCTCATCCAATCACTTATCAGTCAATAATCTATCAGCCCCTAAGAAAAAGACTGAGGTCCCCTGAAAAAGAAGGCTACAACTGCATCAGAGACTGCAATGCTTTCCTGGGTTTCCAGTCTACTAACCTGCCAGCCTGCTCTGAACATTTCAGACTTGTCAGGCTCCCAAGTGACATGAGCCAATTCCTTAAATTACCTCTCTCTCACAAATATATATATATTAGATACACACAAACACACATACCTTCTACTGGCTCTGTTTCCCTGAGGAACCCTAATATACTATCAGAAAACAAAAATAATCATGCGCCATACTCTAAAGAGTTGTTTAGAGAACAGAATACAATACTGTATTTTAAATGTTTTGCACAGTAATGTACTTTAAATGTCTGACACATAAAAACTGTTTGGTAAGTATGACCCATATATAAGTAATTCTAACAACAAATCTTCAAGGTAGTTCATTACTAAATCTATTTTGGAAGTCAGAAAAAAATAAATCCCAGAAATATTAAGTGACTTCCTTACATCTTAATAACCACTAATAGCAGAACCTGAATGTGACTTCATCTGAACCTGAATGTTCAAAAATGCTTTGACTGTTACTAATTCCCATTATGAACATACTCTACTAACAATTACAAGCAGAAATCATATTATTCTTAAAGCAATGAAAATATAAATGAGGCCACCATAGCACTGTGGCACTAATGAATAACTTTTGTATGCCACCAATCAGGTTTAAGGCCTGTAAGCTTCCTAGAATTCTAGAAAGGTGCACAATGATAGACTAGTTCCAACTTGTCACAATGGCTAAAATCAGGAAAACTGACAATAACAATCGTTGATGAAGATGGGAAGCAGCTGGAACACTCAGACTCTGCTAGTGGAAATGTAATTTAATACATCTATTCTGCAGAGAAGCTTGTCAATTTTTTATCAAGGTAAATACATATTTACCATGAAATCCAGCCATTCCACCCCTAGGTATTTATCCAAAACAAAGAAAAATTTATGTCTAAAAATAAGTTGTATGAAAATATTCACAGCAGTTTTATTTTATAATATCCCTAAAAAGATCTCAAACATCATCCTGATACCAAAACCTGGCAGAGACACAACTAAAAAAGAAAATTTCAGGCCAATATCCATGATGAACATAGATGAAAACATCCCCAATAAAATATAGGCAAACTCAAACCAACAGTATATCAGAAAGCTAGCTTATCCATCATGATCAAGTTGACTTCATCCCTGGGATGCAAGTCTGGTGACATATGCAATTTTATAAACATAATACATTACATAAACATAACCAAAGACAAAAAAAAAAAACACAGGATTATCTCCATAGATGCAGAGAAGGACTCTGACAAAATTCAACAGCCTTTTATGCTAAAAACTCTCAATAAACTAGGTATCAATGGAATGTATCTCAAAATAATAAGAGCTATTTATGACAAACCCACAGCCAGTATCATACTGAATGGGCAAAAACTGGAAGCATTCCCTTTGAAAACTGGCACAATACAAAGATACCCTCTCACACCATTTCTATTAACCATAGTATTGAAAGCTGTGGCCTAGGCAATAAAGACAAGAAAAAGAAATAAAGGGCATTCAAGTAGAAAAAGAGGAAGTCAAATTGTCTCTATTTGCAGATGAAATGATTGTATATTTAGAAGACCACATTGTCTCAGCCCAAAATCTCCTTAAGCTGATAAGCAACTTCAGCAAAGTCTCAGGATACAAAATAGCTGTTCAAAAATTACAACCATTCCCATACACCAGTAATAGAAAAATAGAGACTCAAATCATGAGTGAACTCCCATTCACAATTACTACAAAGATAATAAAATACCTAGGAATACATCTAACAAGGGATGTGAAGGACCTTTTCAAGGAGAATTACAAACCAATGCTCAAGGAAATAAGAGAGGACACAAACAAATGGAAACACATTCCATGCTCACTGTTAGAAAGAATCTATATCGTGAAACTGGCAATACTGCCCAAAGTAATTTATAGATTCAATGCTATTCTCATCAAACTACCATTGACTTTATTCACAGAATTGGAAAAAATCCACCTTAGACTTCATATGGAACCAAAAAAGAGATCACATAGCCAAGACAATCCTAAGCAAAAACAAACAAAAACAAAGCTGAAGGCATCACACTATCTGACTTCAAACTATACTACAGGCTACAGTAATCAAAACAACATGGTACTGGTACCAAAACAGAGATATAGGCCAATGGAACAAAAACAGAAGCCTCAGAAATAGTATCACACATCTACAACCATCTGATCTTTGACAAACCTCACAAAAACAAGCAATGGGAAAGGATTCCCTTTAATAAATGGTGTTGGGAAAACTGGCTAGCCATGTGCAGAAAGTTGTAACTGGATCCCCTGCTTACACCTTATACAAAAATTAATTCCAGATGGATTAAAGATCTAAACACAAGATCTAACATCATAAAAACCCTAGAAGAAAACGTAGGCAATACCATTCAGGACATAGGCATGGGCAAGGACTTCATGACTAAAATACCAAAAGCACTGGCAACAAAAGTCAAAACAGACAAATGGGATCCAATTAAACTTAAGAGCTTCTGCACAGCAAAAGAAACTATCACTAGAGTGAACCAACGACCAACAGAATGGGGAAAAAAATTTTTGCAATCCACCCATCTGACAAAGGGCTAATATCCAGAATCTACATGAACTTAAATAAATTTACAAGAAAAAAAACCATCAAAAAGTGGCCAAAGGATATGAACAGCCACTTCTCAAAAGAAGACATTTATAAAGCTTATCATCACTGGTCATTAGAGAAATACAAATCAAAATCACACTGAGAAATCATCTCATGCCAATTGGAATGGTGATCATTAAACTATCAGGAGACAACAGATGTGGGGTAGGATGTGGAGAAATAGGAATGCTTTTACACTGTTGGTGGGAGTGTAAATTAGTTCAACCATTGTGGAAGACAGTGTGGTGATTCCTCAAAGATCTAGAACTAGAAATACCATTTGACCTAGCAATCTCACTCCTGGGTATACACCCAAAGGACTATAAATCATTCTGTTATAAAGACACATGTACATGTATGTTTATTGCAGCACTGTTCACAATAGCAAAGACTTGGAACCAACCCAAATGGCCATCAATGATAGACTGGATAAAGAATATGTGGCACATACACACCATGGAATACTATGCAGCCATAAAAAAGGATGAGTTCATATCCTTTGCAGGGCCATGGATGAAGCTGGAAACCATCATTCTCAGCAAACTGACACAAGAACAGAAAACCAAACACCATAGGTTCTTACTCATAAGTGAGTGTTAAACAGTGAGAACACATGGACACAGAAAGGAGAGCATCACACACTGGAGCCTGTCTGGCGGTGGGGAACTAGAGGAGGAAAAGCAGGGGTTGGGTGATAGGGGAGGGATAGCATTAGGAGAAATACCTAATGTAGTTGACAGGTTGATGGATACAGCAAACCACCATGGCACGTGTATGCCTATGTAACAAACATGCATGTTCTGCACATGTGGCCCAGAACTTAAAGTATTTTTTTTAAAAAAAAGCATCAAGATAAAATATGAAGAAAATAATAACCAAAGATAAACCAAAAAAAAAAAATCTCAAATGTCTATTCACATGTGAACAAATAAACAATTTGTAATATACTTATGCAATGGAATCCTATTCAGCCATAATAAAGAAAAAAGATTTATACATGCCTTAACAAGACTAAACTTCAATTTTCAAATTAAATATGCTTACATAAAGAAACAAGACATGCAAAAGCATGCAGATGATACATGTATTAGCCTGCCTGGGCTGCCGTAACAAAATTGCCGACTGGGTGGCTAAAACAGCAGAAGTTAATTTTCTCACAGTTGTGGAGGCTACAAGTCCAAGATCAAGGTGTCAGCAAGTTTGGTTTCTCCTGAAGCCTCTCTCTGGCTTGCAGGTGGCGACTTTCTTGCTGTGTCCTCACAGGTCCTTTTCTGTATACATATATTCCTGGTGTCTCTCTTGCTTCTTATAAGGACACCAGTCATACTGGATTAGGGTCCCAACTTATTATTATATTTAAGCTTATTTAGCTCCTTAAAGACCATTTTCACCACATACAGTCACACTGGGGATAAGGGCTTCAACACAGGAATTTGGAGGGGGAGATACAATTCATTCCATAACAGTATGATTCTCTTTCAATGAAGCTCTAAAGTAGACAAAATGAATTTATAGTATAGAACTTAGATCACTGGTAGTCTATTCAGTGGAGAGTGTGAGAGCAAAGGGCCCCAAGGGAACTTTCTGTATCTTGATTTTGGAAAGGATTAAATGGGTATATATATTTTCCTAACTTCAAACTATGCATGTAATATGTGTTCATTTTATTAACATTAACTATCTCCACAAAGTCGATTTTTAAAAAGGAAAATATAATTAGCAAAATTTTCTATGAAGACCACCTACATATTTATTAGACATAACACTTAATCACTTTTCACTGAGCACCACTTAAAAATAGTTTGTGTCCTCAGAAACTTTAAATTTGTTATTTCTCTTTGCCTAAAAGCATATTTTCCAAAATCGCAACATGATTCAGTCACTTTTTTGAGATTCCTGTAGAATATAACCTTTAAAAAGACACCTTTCGGGACATCTGTCTAATAGAGTTTAACAATTTTTGGCTCTCCAGTACTCTCTAATGCTTGATTTTACATTATCGCTTGTTTTATTAACACTTGACATATACATGTATTTGTTGTTGTTTTTGTCTTCTTTCCCTTGATACTCAACAGGGCAGGGACTATGTTTCATTCACCTCTTTATTCTCGGTGCCCAGAACAGTGTCAATAAATATTTATTGAGAGAGCAGAGCAGATCTCAATAAATATTAGCTGACCAATTGTTAGCAAGCAAGAATACAGTGGCAAAATTAACTAAACAGCGGTCAAACAAGGGAAGTCTAGTATGGTTGCTGCTACTGCAAGTCTAGCTCAGGTTAAAACTGGAGGTAATGGAGTTAAAATTATCGAAGAAGTGAGAGCTGTCCTGAACTCCGGCTGTGAATCCGAACTACCTGGAAAGCTTTTAAGTAAAAATACTGCTACTATCCAGGCCCTACCTCCAGAAAATCTAAAATAATTGGTCTGGAGTTGGGCCAAGACATAATTTTTAAAACTCTTGAGATGATCTTAATGCCTGGCAAAGAATGGGAAAGATTGATGAAGAAGAACAATTCACCCCTGTTCTTGGTCTTTTGCTGAGGCATCTCTTTAATATCCCCACAGGCCAAAAACTATGGCCACTTTTCTGGCTTCAAAAACCAGTTCTCCTTAGCAAAGAACAGGGCAGACTTATGATTCTAGACATTTACATTAGCAGCACATGTATGTGAGTGTGTATGTAAATGTGTGTGTCTGAGGGCGTGTCTTTAAGTATGTGTTTGGGGTGGGGAAGAGACAATATGCACATGCCCTAAGCATTTAAAACGTGTGTTGGGGTTTGTTCAGATAGATTCACGATTGAATAATTTAATAATTTATCCAAGTGCCATGAGACTTTTTGGATTACTATGGTTTAAGATCCTTAATTTTAAATATTGCAATAAAAAAACTCTTGACCAGTGGCCTCCTCTTTTACAGGTATAACTCTAACATCAAGTGCCAGATATGGGGGTAGCATCAGGTCTAGACTTAGGTTGCCGAGTGTGCAACAATGTTTCTAAGATAACCCTGGGATCAAAAAGCAATCAAATAGTTGAAAACAAATTTCAACTTGAGGCTGGGCTGAGAAGATAAAACCAGACTTAACGTGCTAACATAAGATAGTAAAGAGACAGTCAATAATATCAGCATGAGGGTTTGAAAAGGAAGATGAGAAACCGAAGGTACAGAGATTCCCTGAGTGCTATGATGTGGGCAAGTATCTTACCTGCAGCTTTATTTGTGTGTGGAGGCAGCCTTCTATTATCATCACATTTTACTCTGCCAATTTAGATAGCTTTGAAACTAAAAGAATAAAAACTAAACAAACTAGAAAAAAAATCAAATTACTTTGTCTATGGACTGCCATACATGTTTGGAACTAATTTTTTATTTCACTGGGTAGACTATTCTAGCCCAACTCTACTCTTTGTTATTTATTATTTAGAAACAGTGTAGATCTCAGAACATTGCAAACAGAGTCTCACTTTAATGAATTAAAGAAATGAGTTGCTTATGTCAGATTTTAAAATTAAGCAGAAAATTGGATGCAAATTAAGAATCATTTTTAATATATTTACATAGAAAAACTTGCATTTTCAAAGTATATATATTAGAGAATAGTTTATCAAAACACCAAGAATATACTTTTGGAAATTGGACTATGTCCTTTTAGAAGGAAAAACAAAAACACTAATTTGAAAGTCTTCAGTTTTAAGGCAAGAGATACACAAATACACAAAGTAATCATAAAACATGAACAATATTTATGTTAAATATTAGAAAAGTAAAAACAGGAAGTATAATAACAGTATGAAAATAAGAAAACTAAATGTGAAAATAAGATTTCAAACAAAATAAATGTATTACTTTAAATGTATCTAGCTCCCCCTAGTTTTCAAAACCATTTTAAAATGTAGTCATTTTTTAAAACAGTGCCTTTACATTAAGAAATTACAGATATCACCTAATAAATGATCAAATGAAGCTTTCAGTGAACTACTATAATTACAACCACATTCTATTTAATCCCCATATTAGTCAGGGTCCACACAGGAGACAGAAGCCATATAGTAATATAAACACATAGGGATTAGTAGGAATAAGTGTAAACTACTGATAGGACATTAGCTACTCCAGGAGATAAAAGAAAATTCTAAAGAATATGCTAGAGCTGAAAAAAAAAACTTCACAAAATTGGAAAAGAGTCCCTTCTCAAGACTGTGGTATAGACCTTGATGGAGAAGGTGAGGCTGAAGCACTAGAGGTAAGAGATACTCACTGCATTGTGCTGAGCCAGAGATTGTCCACTGTCAGTGAGCTGAGATGAGTGGGCAGGTAACTACATGATCATGTCAGAGAAATTCACTGAGATGCTGCCCATGGCAGAAAGCTGCTGTTGAACTCACTAGAGAGTTGGTTGGACTCCAAGAGAACTCACTGGAAGCTGCTGGATGTAGGGTGGAAGGGGAATGGAGTGAGAAGATGCTGCTGAACCCATCAGAATGCTGTGTGAGGCACCCATGGAATGCTTGTCACATTGGGTTGGGGAATAGGGTGCTAAGATAATCACAGAAAAGATGCCTGAGTGGGATGCTAGTGAGGAAACCAGATACAGAGCTCCAGGAACCTGCAGGGCAACTGCCTCAGAGATACTGTTTCCACTGGGCGCTTTGCATACCTATCTGCACCACAGGAGCCAGTAGGAAGAGAAGCACAGCACAAAGAGGAAGAGAATTCCCTCCCTCCTGCTATATCCCTCCTACGCTTCTACTGGCAAAACTTAACACTGAAACAACTGGTAAGGAAGAAATATCACAAGTAGGGCAACAAAACACAAATTTAGAGCTGAAAGGCAAAAAAAAAAAAAATAATAATAATTGGCACATCCCCAATTTTAAATACCATTCACATCAAACTTTTAATTGTTTGAAGTTCTCTTTTTGAAGAACCGATTGTTCTGTCATGTGAGTTGGTCAAGATCATTACTAATTTTGATGTTTGTTACAAAATGAACTATATCTAATAATTTTCTTGTCTTTCAAGATCAGTTTTTAGTAAATTAGAATGCAAGAACATCAGTAGCCTTCCAAACACAACAGTGGCTATGATCTGATGATGGTTAATATGTCTCGAATACTTTAAAGCTAAAAGTTAGCATATATTGAGTATTTCCACTGTAAGCATCAATACTTTATTAAGGAGTAAATTTAGTAACACTAATAAGTTATTTCTCAACCACCAAAACTACTTCTACAAAACTAAGTTGTAGCAAACTATTCACTTTCATTTTAATAAATCTTATGTGCAGTTAGACATGAAATTCTTTTTAAAAAGAACAAAGCTGGAACCAACCCAAATGCCCATCAATGACAGATTAGATAAAGAAAATGTGGTACATATACACCATGGAATACTACGCAGCCATAAAAAATGATGAATTGGTATTCTTTGTAGGGACTTGGATGAATCTGGTAACCATCATTCTCAGCAAACTGACACAAGAACAGAAAGACAAATACCGTATGTTCTCACTCATAGGTGGGTGTCAAACAATGAGAATACATGGACTCAGGGAGAGGAGCATCACACACTGGGGGTAGTTGGGGGGGTAGGGGAGAGACAGTGGAGGTTGGGGAGGTAGGGGAGGGTGGGGATGGATTAAAAAAAAAGGAAGCTGGAAGCATCACCCTACCTGACTTTAAACTATACTATAAGCCTACAGTAATCAAAACAGCATGGTACTGATACCAGAACAGAGATACAGACCAATGGAACAGAACAGAGGCCTTGGAGGCAATGCCACACATCTACAACCATCTGATCTTTGACAAACCTCACAGAAACAAGCAATGGGGGAAGGATTCCCTGTTTAACAAACAGTGTTGGGAAAACTGACTAGCCATGTGCAGAAAACAGAGACTGGACCCCTTTCTGATACACTACACTAAAATTAACACCAGATAGATTAAAGACTTAAACATAAGACCTAACACCATAAAAACTCTCAAAGAAAACCTAGGCAAAACCATTCAGGACATAGGCATAGGCAAGGACTTCATGACTAAAACACCAAAAGCAATGGCAACAAAAGCCAAAATAGACAAATGGGATCTAATTAAACTCCAGAGCTTCTATATGGCAAAAGAAACAATCATTAATGTGAACCAGTAACCAACAGAATGGGAGTAAATTTTTGCAATCTACCCATCTGACAAAAGACTAATATTCAGAATCTACAAAGAACTAAAACAGGTTTACAAGAAAAAAATAAACAAACCCATTCAAAAGTTGGCAAAGGACATGAACAGACACTTTTCAAAAGAAGACATATATGAGGCCAACAAATATGTTTAAAAAAATGCTCATCATCACTGGTCATTAGAGAAATGCAAATCAAAACTACATTGAGCTACCATCTCACACCAGTTAGAATGGCAGTCATTAAAAAGTCTGGAGACAACAGATGGTGGAGAGGATGTGGAGAAATAGGAACACTCTTACACTGTTGGTGGGAGTGTAAATTAGTTCAACCATTGTGGAAGACAATGTGGCAATTCCTCAAGGACATAGAAATAAAAATTCCATTTAACCCAGCAATCCCATTACTGAGTATATATCCAAAGGATTATAAATCATTCTATTATAAAGACACACGCACACATATGTTTATTGCCGCACTGTTTACAATTGGAACTAACCCAAATGCCCATCGATGATAGACTGGACAGGGAAAATATGGCACATGTACACCATGGAATACTATCAGCCATAAAAAGGAATGAGTTTGTGTCCTTTGTAGGGACATGGATGAACCTAGAAACCATCATTCTCATCAAACTGACACAAGAGCAGAAAATCAAACACTGCATGTTCTCACTGACAGGCAGGTGTTAAACAATGTCCATAAACACATGGACACAGGGAGGGGAGCATCACACACTGGGGTCTGCTGGGGGGACTAGGGTAGGGACAATGAGGAGTAGGGAGGTTGGGGAGGGATAACATGGAAAGAAGTGACAGTTACAGGTGACAAGGTGATGGAGGCAGCAAACCGCATTGCCATGTATGTACCTATGCAACAATCCTGAATGATCTGCACATGTACCCCAGAACCTAAAGTACTATAAGAAATATGTTTAAAAATAAAAACCATGTTTTTTCCCCATCCAAAGTATTTGGAGAAGTGTCTTAAAGTAGAATAGTTTAATGTTCTTTTTTAGAAAAACTGAATCAAATAATGTTTAAAGAAAAAACAGCTGCTTTGCTAATATTTTTGTTATAAATTTTTGATGCAAATGCTGTTTATTTGGAGTATTGAATGCCTGAAGAGAGAAATGCTTTCTGGAAGTCTCTGACACTACTTAAGTCTGAATAGCTAGCTATACAGAAATACAGACCATTACCACTACTGCCAGAACCAGATGATTGAAAGCAGACAATCTGTAGGTTACAATAAAGAGCCAACCTTCACAGTAATCCTTCCATTAAACTCAATTTAACACCTTCTTATTACTCATCAAGCACATCTGAACAAATGAAACTCCTGACAGCATTTGTTTACAATTGTCCCATTTGATAAAAGAGAATTATTTCTTTGCTCAGTATTTGAGAGGATAATGGAATCTATAATGGCCCAAAGTACTGTAGTCTATCTTATTTATAGAGAAGGTCTAACATAAATATGTACATAAAGTAGTGTAAAACATATAGATCATTTGTTTGTACTCACTGTTGTTTCACGTTGTTTGGCTCTGTATGGCATGTGAACAAACCAGAAAAATAGTGAGTGCTTGAATATATTGCAAATAGAATCTTGAATATTTATAGAGTATCCCTCACAAAATGCAAAGTACATTCAAATAAGCTTTCTAATATGTACTGTAATTTCAGTTATCATGGGATTCAGGTTTCTACTAATGGTACAAATGCTAAGAGACCAAACAAGCAGGGGAAAGGACAGATCCTCTCTGCTTAGAGCCCCCATGAAGAAACATGCTTCGCTATGACACCAGCCATCGGAAAGAAACTGCCCTAGTTGCCTGTAATCTGGCTCAATGTAATGACTATAACGTACACAATGTAAAGCTAGACCCATTAAATATGAGGTCAGGCCATTCATATATTTTTTCAGTGGGCTGTCAAACTTCTGTAAGTTGCACATGCAATAAGGGAATGACATAATGACTCCTGAATGTGTCCAGCTATCTTAGGGTACCACTGATGCATGTGTGCTTGTCTCAAAGAAACACTGGCTACCATATTCACTGAGAACCATTTCCTATCAAACACACTATATAAAAATCTCTGATAGTAGTTCCACTAGGAAGTTTGCTTGGTAAAAGGATAGAAATGTAGAACCAGTGTAGGTGAACTTGAGATTGGAATTCTGACCCTCCTGAGATACTTATTCTCCATTTACAAAGCCCAAGGTACTCCTTTGTCGTTACAGATACTGTCTTCCAAATGCCACAAAAATGCAAATGCTAGTGAATGCTCAAATCCCAACCAATCACAATTAATTAACTGAATTTCTGTGAAGCAGTGTGACCTAAATGATATGGGAATTATGACATCCCAAGGCAGAGCTGAATGATGGAAAGACTCTCTCCAAACCCAGTGAAAACTGTCAGTTCACTTACCTGATCCTATTTACAATGTGGAAACTCTGGAAGTCATTGTCAAGACCAATCACCTCAAACTTTCTGAAAACTCTGACATGCTCACACTGATTATATGACCATCTGAATAAAGTGGAAATGCAAGCCACTCTTGGCTACTCAGGACCTAGTTTATGAATTAATTAGGCCCTGCCTAGAAGCCTCACTCATCTCGCTTTGGTTGTTACATTATATTTAAAACACTGTTCCTCGATAAAACTAATTGTAATTTGAACTCTTTCAAAAATTTGCGTATCCATTTTATCATTATATCCCCATACCAGCCTCAGTCACACAAGCAACACATAACACATTAAAAAGGTAGCTACAATTAGAGACAGATAAACCTAACAAAATGATACTAATGGTGACAAAGTCCATTTCTATTTTTTTCTTCCCAGCATGTATCCTTCTCACCCATATGCTGTGCTCTTCTCCTCACGTTCCTTTCCTAGATTTCATTAATAGTAACAAGTGATTGTGTCATATACTGTATCATCCGGGAAAAGCTGCCCTCCTAAGAGCCCTGGAATGCCTTTCCAAATGCACAGCCAATTCAGAGGTACATTCTGAAATCATAGATACTATTCTTCAGTATATGGAATATGCATTAAATCAGAGACCCATCAATACCGTTTGGATTTGTGTCCTACACAAACCTCATGTTGAACCGTAATGACCAATTTTGGAAGTGGGGCCCGGTAGGAGGTGAGTGGATCATGGAGGTGGATTTTCCCCTTTTGGCAATGTTACCATGATAGTGTTCTCATGAGATAAGGTTGTAACCAGACTCCATGGCTCACACCTGTAACCCCAGCACTTTGGGAAACTGAGGAAGGCAAATAACGAGGTCAGGAGATCGAGACCATCCTGGTCAGCGTAGTGAAATCCCATCTCTACTAAAATACAAAAAAATAGCCAGGTGTGGTGGCATGCATTTGTAGTCCTAGCTACTCAGGAGACTGAGGCAGGGAAATCGCTTGAACCTGGGAGGTGGAGGTTGCAGTGAGCCCACATGGCACCACTGCACTCCAGCCTGGTAACAGAGTAAGACTCTGTCTCAAAAAAAACAAAAAGAAGAAGAAGAAGATATGGCTATTTGAAAGTGTGTAGCACCATCCCCGACTTTTTGCTCCAGCCATGTAAGATGGGCCTGCTTCCCCTTCACCTTCTGCCATGACGGTAACTTGCCTGAGACCTCCCTAGAAACTGAGCAGGTGGCAGCATTATGCCCCCTGTACAGCCTGCAGAACTTGTTTAAAAGTTCTTACAATTTAAAAAAAAAAAAAAAAGAAAAAAAAGAAAAACTAACCAGTCTCATGAATTTCTTTATAGCAATGTGAGAGCAGACTACTACACCTATATTTAGCGTTACTTCCCTAATAAGAAGAGACCAAAATCTTGCTCTGTCACCGTATGCCAGGTTGTAGTGCAGTGTCATAATCTTGGCTCACTACAACCTCTGCCTCCTGGATTCAAGCAATTCTCCTGCCTCAGCCTCTCAAGTAGCTGGGACTACAGGCATGCACCACCACGCCCAGCTAAGTTTTGTATTGTTTTTTGTAGAGACGGGGTTTCACCATGTTGGCCAGGATGGTCTCGATCTCTTGACTTTGTGATCCCCTCACCTCGGCCTCCCAAAGTGCTGGGACTACAGGCGCGAGCAGGTTTACCATTCTTACAACTCTAGGCTGTGTAAGATTGGAAAGCCTGGTTTCCAAAATGGGTACAATCTTGCCAAAGGACATTGTAAGGGTCTCATTAAGGAGTACAAATTATCTTGGTAGCCACCATGACTTATGTACAGGAATCAACATGAAAGAAGATGAGTTAGCTTCTCTTGGAGGGCAGTTTACCCTAACTATTAAGAGGACATTGTTTTTATACAGTAGAGGCAGGAAGAAATATGGGCAGAACACAAGTGATCCAACTGGACGTTTCTCAGTATTTTCTTCTTCCATTGTAAACGTTAATGCAGCAACTGTAACCCGAAAATAGTATGAAGCCCTGTGAGGAAGTCTCTAAAACTCCTTTCACCCATCAAGATAGTAAATCAGAAGCCATAACATGTCTGAAAGGAACAATAGGCATTAATGCCACTATCAAAAGTGTAAAAGATTCAGGGATGGTGATTCCCATCACAGCTTCAATCACTGACTTTCAGGACCCAACAAAAACTAAATAAATAATGGCAGATGAGCTCCATAAGTTTTTCTAGGTAGTAGCCCCAGTCACAGCTACTATGCCAAATGAGCAATCTTCACTAGAACAATAAGGTACTTGGTAATAGGTATGCAACAGTCGATCTGGTAACTATACTCTTCTAAATCTTTATCAATAAGAGGATCAAATATAGTTCTTTGTAATACATAGGAAAGCATATTTACTGTCTTGTAACATGACCATATTCATTCTATTCCTCTGTTACAATACATTTCTTAATTGTCTTGATATGACACTGAATATCATGCTGTTTGCAAATGGATGACATTATGTTAACAGGGATCTGGTGAGCATATATGGAATCACTCTAGGCATCTTAATAAAATACATGTATGTCAAAAAGTAAGAGATACATCTCAAATATATCCAAGGGTGTCTGTGTGTGTGTGCGTGTGTGTGTGTGTGTGTGTGTGTGTGTGTACATACATATATTATTTATATACATCTATATAACATCTACATACCACATAACCATATATTTATTACCACATTAGTGATATATTTAGGGTTTCACTAACATGAAGTATATAAAGATATTTTCACCAAGGGAAAAGACAAAATGTTGCAGTTTATAAAAAACTGACTTTAAGATAAAGGCACTTGGTAGTCTCCTTGAATTTTGGAGGCAATATACACCACACTTGGAATAGTGCTCTATCCCATTTTTCAGGTGACGTACAGGCCTGCAAATTTTGGGGGGGGGGGGGGCTAGAGAAAAAGAAGGCTTTTCAGCAGGTTCAGTCTGTGCTGCCTGATGTCCTGGTATTTGGGCAATATATCCAGCAGATTTGATAGTCTAATGTCAGCCACAGTAGATGAGGATGCTGTGGAGTTTCTGACAAGCACGAATACAAAAGTTTCATAACATACTCCTAAAATTTTGGAGAAAGTTCCAACCTTCTCTCCCAAAGAACCACTTACTGTTTAAAAAACAGTTTCAGTATCAGGATGATGTTGGTCTCATAAAATGATTTGGGAAGGATTCTCTCTTTCTGGATTGTTTGGAATAGTTTCAGAAGAAATGGTACCAGCTCCTCTATGTATTTCTGGTAGAATTCAGCTGTGAACCCATCTGGACCTGGGCTTTTTTTGGGTGGCGGGCTATTAATTCCTGCCTCAACTTCAACCCTTGTTATTGGTCTATTTAAGGTTTTGACTTCTTCCTGGTTTAGGCTTAGGAGGATGCAAGTGTCCAGGAATTTATCCATTTCTTCCAGGTTTACTAGTTTATGTGCATAGAGTTATTTGTAATAATCTCTGATGATGGTTTGTATTTCTGTGAAATCTCTGGTGATATCTCCTTTATTGTTTTTTATTGCATCTCTTTGATTATTCTCTCTTTTCCTTTTTATTAAACTGGCTAGTGGTCTATTTTGTTGATCTTTTTGAAAAACCAGCTCCTGGATTTATTGATTTTTTGAGGGGTTTTTGGTGTCTCTATCTCCTTCAGTTCTCCTCATCCTGATACCAAAACCTGGCAGAGACTCATCAAGAAAAGAAAACTTCAGGCCAATATCCATGATGAACACAGATGCAAAAATCTTCAATAAAATACTGGCAAATCAATTGAACAGCACATCAAAAAGCTTATCCACCATGATCAAGTAGGCTTCATCCCAAGGATGCAAGGCTGGTTCAACATACACAAATCTAAGCAAAAAGAACAAAGCTGCAGGCATCACCCTACCTAACTTCAAACTATATTACAAGGCTGCAGTAATCAAAACAGCATAGTACTGCTACCAAAACAGAGATATAGATGAATGGAACAGAACAGAGGCCTTGGAGGCAATGCCACACATCTACAACCATCTGATCTTTGACAAATGGGACAAAAACAAACAATGGGGAAAGGATTCCCTGTTTAATAAATGGTGCTGGGAAAACTAGCTAGCCATGTGCAGAAAGCAGAAACTGGACCACTTTCTGACATCTTACACTAAAATTAACTACAGATGGATTAGAGACTTAAACATAAGACCTAACACCATAAAAACCCTCGAAGAAAGTGTAGGCAAAAACATTCAGGACATAGGCATATGCAAGGACTTCATGACTAAAACACCAAAAGCAATGGCAACAAAAGCCAAAATAGACAAATGGGACCTAATCAAACTCCACAGCTTCTGCACAGCAAAAGAAACAGTCATTAGAATAAATCGGCAACCAACAGAATGGAAAAAAAATTTTGCAATCTACCATCAGACAAAGGGCTAATATCCAGATTCTACAAAGAACTAAAACAGATATACAAGAAAAAAAAAAACCATTCAAAAGTGGGCAAAGGATATGAAATGACACTTTACAAAAGAAGACATATATGAGGCCAACAAACCTAAGAAAAAATGCTCATCATCACTGGTCATTAGAGAAATGCAAATCAAATCTACATTGAGCTACCATCTCATGCCAGTTAGAATGGCGATCATTAAAAAATCTGGAGACAACAGATGGTGGAGAGGATGTGGAGAAACAGGAACACTTTTACACTGTTGGTGGGAGTGCAAATTAGTTCAACCATTGTGGAAGACAGTGTGGCGATTCCTCAAGGACATAGAAATAAAAATTCCATTTAACCCAGCAATCCCATTACTGAGTATATATCCAAAGGATTATAAATCATTCTATTACAAAGACACATGCACACGTATGTTTATTGCCGCACTGTTTACAATTGGAACCAACCCAAAGGTCCATCGATGACAGACTGGACAGGGAAAATGTGGCACATGTACACCATGGAATATTATGCAGCCATAAAAAACGATGAGTTCACGTCCTTTGTAGGGACATAGATGAACCTGGAAACCATCATTCTCAGCTAACTGACACAAGAACAGAAAATCAAATACTGCATATTCTTACTCATAGGCAGGTGTTAAACAATGAGAACACATGGACACAGGGAGGGGAGCATCACCCACTGGGATCTATTGCAGGGAACTAGGGGATGGACAGCCAGGAGTGAGGAGTTGGGGAGGGATAACATGGGGAGAAATGCCAGATATAGGTGATGGGGAGGAAGACAGCAAACCACACTGCCGTGTGTGTACCTATACAACAGTCTTGCATGTTCTTCACATGTACCCCAAAACCTAAAATGCAATAAAATATATTTTTAAAAAAGTTTCTGTTATGGTATTAATCTCTAAAAGAAAATCCTGTGCGATAATTAGACAACAAGCGATTATGTGATTAGCAAAAAGCAATAGGAGCTGGGTGTTATTATACCGTACCACACCAAGTCACCACAGCAGGTCAGTCCAGCAACAGCTCATTGTACAGTAGATATAATACACTTAAAATTCAGCCCAAGGAACTACAGAAATTACAAATAAATCACATGAACAAGTAGTTCACGTTTCCACTTTACTCATCCCTGATGGTTTTACACCTCTTTTTCAACTCAGTCACTTGGTCTTATGGGGGATTCCCTATGTCCACCTAATAGAGGTGAAAACAATAATTAGCTCATTAATTAAATTTTTGAAAAGTAACTTTACCCTCATTCCCAGATAGATTAGCACAATATATAGTTATTGCTAGAAATGTAGTTCTGCCATACTAGAACCCTATCAGAAGTGGATCTAAAAGACAATATTCCAGGTCTTCTTTCATGTCCTAACATGGAGTACTCAGGGTCATCTAGCCAGCACTCACACAGTCCGTAAGTGTAAAAAAGGTCAGTGCCTGCAGAGCCTCTCGACTACAGAATTTGGAACAGATAAATGATTCCTCCTCTTTTTATTCTCATGGCAGACAGTTTTAAGACACATTTTCCATGGCTCTTTTCTCTGTGGTGAAGAGAGGACCCCACAGTGGGCAGAGCTGTGAGAAGTACAGTCAGTTACTGAATTTGTTTGGAAGAAGTGACCTGAGTAGTAGCAAAAGCACTGACTGGTAGCTAAAATACCTAAAAGAGCAAAACTAGAATACTGAAGATAAAAATCTTGGGAAGAGATATGTAGTAAGACGTCAGAGCCAGGCCCAAAGTGTAAACATCTTTGTATGTCAAGTCAATACCCTCAGAGCAAGCAACACAGGGGAGGCACTGCAAAACCATGTAGGACGAATGACTCAGCCGTCCTCTTTCTTCAGTCACTTGAGTGCTGGTGCAATGGGCCCATGAATGGCACTGGTGACATAGAAGAAGGCTTGCGTGACATCAGCAGCATTGGCTGCTCTCATTAAGCTGACCTAGCTAATGTCCCTAATTGAAGCCCAGATTTCCTACTATAAAGGCTAACAATGAGCCATCAACATGCTATCATTTTTCAAGGAGATTACTCAACCTCTTGAGAGCAAGTCTACTACGTGGGCTCCTTCAATCCTGGAGGAAACATTGTTATATATTTATCAAAACTGAAACCTACTATGAATCTGCATTTACCTTCCCTATCCATAGTTCTTCTGCCAGCAGCAACAGAACTCAGAGAATGCCTAATAATTGGTGCAGTATTCCACATAACACTTCCTTGCCATTATCCCACTAAGCAAATACTGAAACCAGACAATGTGCCCGTCACTCGTGAGGAAAATCTAAAATAACTAATGAAGAAGACAGATAAATTTTATTGTTTACAGCTTCTGAGTCAACTGCAACAACGGGAACTATTCTTCCAGTAAACTTCTTGTAAGTCCTGACAGAGTTTATGATGGGCCACCAAGATAAAGGGGGCCCCATGATATTCAGGATTTAATAAGGAACACAAGCACTACTTTAGGTCCTATCAGATTCACCTCTTATGGAAAAACTGTGATTTGACCTATTTTATGTAGGTTTCAATGCTTGCCGTCAGGCGGGTACTCCAGACATATTCCAGGTCTTCTCTGATGTCCTAACGTGGAGTACTCGGGGTCATCTAGCCAGCACTCACACAGTCCGTAAGTGTAAAAAGGGTCAGTGCCTGCAGAGCCTCTCGACTACAGAATTTGGAACAGATAAATGATTCCTCCTGTTTTTATTCTCACGGCAGATACTTTCTATGGCTTCACAAGGTACAATGAGATTGAACATCAGTTACCCATCATTGTACACAACTCAGTAAAGCATCCTTGTATTCTCTCTCCTTTTCTATTCAGTCCCACTGTTTCTCACATTCACTCCCTGGTATCACCTTGCAAATAAACTAAAGGCAAATAAGTTATTACCACAGGTTTTTGTATTAGGGAATTCAATCTAACACATAGATGTGTTATCTCTGTGTAGAGTAAAGCTTCTTTCACTTGCTTGCTTTTAAAATGGTCTCTTAGATTTATACTTTGCTGCTAATTAATTTTAATGTGATTTTAGCACTTACACCTTTTTGCTGATTATAAAGAATCATATAAAACCTTTTTATGTATATTTATACAATTGAGAGACACATAAAAGAGAAAATAGGGTGTATGTATAATATCATTACCAAGTGAACATTTTTTTCAGGCTTTTTCTGTGTATTCTAAGCATAATACATACACATACACAAACATAAACACATATTTTATCAAAAAGAAAATGAACTGTACCATAGCTACTCTTTTAAAACATAATTTCTTTATAAAAGCAACAACATACTCTAGAAATATATATTGAGAAACTATAAATCTACTTTTTTACTGTAATAATACAGCACATTTGATTAGGCTACACTATAATTTATTTAATTAGTTGCCTTCTGATAATTAAGTTGTTTCCAATTTTACCTGTAAATACTGCTCTAATGGATTTCCTAGATAATGCAGTTGTATGATTTGTCTGATTATCTTCTTAGGATAGAGTACTGAGATGAAATTTCAGGGTAAAGGAAATATAATTTTTAAAATCTTAAAGACATGTAGAAACATTTACGTCAGAAAATATTATACCATTTTGTATTACCATCAACATTTCTTCATACTGTCATCAACACTACATAACAGAAATAAAAGAATTTCTTATCCCTCTTTGGGAAATCTCTGGCTTTCTCTCTCCTTCTCTTTTCCCGTCTGTCTCTCTCTTGCTCTCTCTCTGTCTCTGTCTCTCTCTCTTTCTGTTTATTTAGTACTATGCCACTCAAGATTATTTTTAATAATAGAAGAGGGCCACTTAACTGCTTTCTTAAGTGTTCTTTTAAATGGAAGGTCCCGTTCAATGCTTTTTAATAACCTTGATTAATTTGAGTGTTAATATTTGAAAATAACAGAAAAAAAAAAACTGTGTTCATTACATAAGAAGAAATGAGGAATTTTAATTACAAATTCCTCAAAAAAGAGAATGATAGCTGAACAGAAAAGTGGGAAGAAGGGGCAAAAATCAAAGGAGAAAAGGAAAGAATACATACCTCAGCAGAAAGAAAAATGGAAAAAAGCAGAAAGAAAAAAAGAGGGAAAGCAAAGGAGAGTGAGAGGGACAGAGAGCATGTGCAGATTAAGGCAAGAATGGCAAATATAAGGAAAGAGAAAAGTATTAAAAAGCCAAACTAGGGTTGGCCATTTGAAAAAGAAACTACACAGGAGCTTTAAAATGGCCTGTGCTACGATGTGAAGTACAGACATCTGAAAAACCTTCAGTAATGTCTACCTTTTCAACTAGAAGGGGGAGAAGGATCCTTTTCTCTCTACCCTCTGAGTTCTTAGCTGAGAAGGACCCCTGTAACAAGGACAGATTAAGAAGAGAAAAACAAACGGAAGTTTATTAACATGTGTATTTCACATAACATGAGAGATTTCCAGGGAATGAATAGTTTTCAAAAGGTAGCTTGAATTCATTATGTGGCATATTCAACAAACAGAACAGTACATTTTTAGAGAACTTACAGGGCAAAGAAAAAGAACCTAAGAGTCTATGGAGCACCCAGTTGTGGGAAGGCTAATAAGCAACAGATAAAGGCAACTTAGTGCAGTTTTATGTAGATTTTTCTGGTATGGTCTTCAGGCTGATAATGGTCTATTGACCTCCTGTCATCAACTTTTGTCTTTCCCAAAAGAGAGGGGAGAAGGGACACGTTGCTTTTGTAAGTTTATGTCCTGCTTTTAGGCAACTAGAAGGAGGCCAGAAAGAACTTCTTATATCTGCTTCTTCTCAATTTTCTTTAGCTTAAAATAATTCTTAAGCTAAAGGGGCATTCTGATCTCCCTACATGCTATTGCTGTTGTTCAAATGAAGAGGAAGGAATTTGGGGAAAGACCAAATCTGGAGTCTTTTATCTGTTTGGCAGTAATTCCTAGTGTTTTGTCAAAGTTTCTGTCATTGAAATGGTAAATATGAGTACTCTTGACCAGTGAGAAAACATTCAACTAGGCTCAGAAGACTGAATTCAAATTTTATCACTTTTTGAGTGTAGTGAGTCATTTAAAAGTTATCTAAGACAAAATTTATTTACTGAAATTTATTTATTTATTATTTGTGTGTGCCTAAGAAATGATCTTGCATGTTCTTCACACGTACCCCAAAACCAAAAATGAAATAAAAATATAAAATAAAATAAAAATAAATAAATAAAAGTTATCTGAGACAAAACGTATTTACTGAGAAATTTTTAAGAATGATACTATCAAACATTTTGAGTTACTGAGATGGCTAAGTAAATAATGTTTGAAGAAAAAAAGATTTGGACAATGTCCTTCACATAGTAAGCAATCATTAAGTGCCTGCTGAATCTAAAAAGACCACTATTCATAGAAACATAGGAAACACAATCACCTTGAATAAAATATATAAAAAATGGAAATTAAGAAGTCCAAGAGATTATGCAGCTATATAAAATGTCCAAATTATTTGTGTCTATTTGATTCAATCTCTTATTTACAAAAAGTGTATCTTGAATTTCTACATCAAATATATAACTTAAACCATATTCGAAAGCTCCTATTAATTAAATATAAAATTGCCCTTATTGAGTGATTAGCTTTTCCCTTTAAATGTTCCAAAAGTTATTTCAAGAAATAATTGACTAAAAATGAGTAATGTTACAAATTATAATTGTTTAACTGTATTTAAATTTAAAAAATTATAAAACATAGTAAGAAATTTTTACTTTTTCCATTTCTACACAGTTATTTCCATAATCAATCAGAGAGGCTTAGAGGGAGAAAGTTACTTAATTTTAATTATAATGGTGTATTTGATTGGCATAGAAATATACTGAACTACTCATAAAATTGCTACTGCTAACTATCTAAATCTATTTCTTCAGAAGATACTGACCGAGAAATCTCTAATAATCTAATGTAAAAATATGTGTTTAGAATGTTTTAAAAATAAGAATTATTGATCCAACTTACAGCTCCAAAGAAGTTATTAATGTCCATCATTAAAACCATTTAATGACTTTTTAGAGTCATTATTATTCACCTAATTGACCATAAGAGTTGCTTTGATAGAGGTATGATACGTCATCTAACACAGGCATCCCCAAACTTTTTACACAGGGGGCCAGTTCACTGTCCCTCAGACCGTTGGAGGGCCGCCACATACTGTGCTCCTCTCACTGACCACCAATCAAAGAGGTGCCCCTTCCTGAAGTGTGGTGCGGGGGGAGGGGGGGGCGGATAAATGGCCTCAGGGGGACCCACGGGCCATAGTTTAGGGACACCTGATATAATATTTAGTTAAAGACTTCTTTTTAAAACTAAGATTAATTCATTGTACTATCTTGGAAATCTAAGTCAGAACTAACACCAATTGTTCAAATAATGCTCCACTGGAGGGCAAAGATAACAGCTCCTCCTTGCTCTGTGGAGTAATGTTCAACACTGTAATATCAAGAGGTCACATTAGGAATGAATTTACCTGTCAACATGGGTTGGAAGCTTACATGGGAGACATATAGTATTCACAACTAATTAAATCCATTTTCCTAACTTCCCTCTTTTTTACTCTTTCCTCTTCTTCCTCTCCCCCACTTCTTTGCTTTACTCTCTCTGTTTCAATCTATTAACAATTATATACTCTGTTCCAGATACAATGCTTGACTCTGGGTGCCCAGAGTTGAACACAACCCATTCCTTTCTTCATGTCCTAGTAGAGCAGAAAGAGAAAATTAAGTTATGGTACCATATGTCAAATGCTATGATAGGTACAATGGGGTCACAGAAAGATGTCTCTAATTCACACAAGAGAGTCAAAGAAGGATCTCTAGAAGCAGTAACTATACAGAACCTGAGCTGTTAAGGAGATGAACCCTACCCAGGTAAATCTAGAGAGCAAGGGTGCATCGGTCTATGACCCACAGCAGGGAATCCATATTTGACTTAGCACAAACTAATCATCAAGTGAGTGAAACTGTCTGTTTCTTGAATTTGGTAGAAGCAAATAACTCCTACTGTCTCTAAGAGCTTTGTTTCACTTAATAAGACACTTGTTGAAAAAGAATATCACAAATTCAAAAACGAATGAAGACGGAAAAGACTCTCTCCAGTTTGAGGAGTTTAGCAGAGGGTTGGGTCTTTTGCTTTGTCCTTGACAGTGCTACAAACTATTTAAGGTCCCATCTCTGGTCCTTCTGGACCTTAGACAAGAAAGATAAGTTAAAAGCTGTTGAATCTGCAGTGAAGCAATACTTGAAGTGTCTACTGTTTTTGATTCTGGTATCTTCTATTTATTTGTTTGAATTAGTGATAGTTTCTACAGAAGTGGAGAACAGTCACTCAAAATGTTCTTGCTTCACCTACTCAATTATAAGTCAACTTTTTCTCCTCGTACTGCTGATAAGTAAGAATGAGGTGGTAAATTCAGTTACTGCTGATAAGTAAGAATGGGGTGGTAAATGTAGTTACTGACAGAGTTTATGATGGCCAAAGTCTGGAATTGCAGTTTTACTGCAAAATTAGTTGACAGTCCAAGAAAAACTACCTGTTAAGATTATCAGAAAGCAAGCAGTTATAGAGACAACACAACTCCATTACCATTTGTGAGGCACATCTCAGCATCAAGTTGGACTGAAACTCAGGCTATCAAAAATAGAATGCTGCTTCTTTCTAGGACAAACAGCAGAGTGCTATAGCAGCCTAGAAACTTATAATAGCATATTTCTATCTTTGAATTGTGCACACTTATTTATATGTTTAGAATTTGGAACAGTCCTAATAGAATTATTGTGGTGACCATAAGGTACAATATATGCAGCATAGAAACAAAATCTGATGCATCTGATAACTACATTTTATTCAGTATGGCTGGCATATGAAACGTGTTTTTGTGTGTGCACACATGCTGTTATGTGGAGTCTGCTGTGTTCATTGGGTGAAAGTAGAGAGGTGGCAAAACATGAAGCTAGAAAATAAGGTAGAGGAGTGATCTACTAAACTGGCTTGATACGGCCCATTAGAGTAAGGCAGGATGGGTACTCAAGGATGATACCAGGTTCTCAGGATGCAGCAACTGGGATGACCGTATAATCAACACGGTAAGCCTCAGCCTTCACACTGTAACTGAGCTTATTCGAGCAAAGTTATCATCAGTAGGGAATATCCCCTGTAGAGAGCATGAGCATGCTGATATTCCTCATGCTCGAAGTTACGATTTTCTCATTATAACAGTAAGACCCACCCTTGGGAGGAGATTTAAGAGCTAATGAGACATGGGATGTATGAACAAGCATGTATAGGAACTGCACATGTGCACCCAGAGGATCACCCAGCACATGCTCGCTAGTAACATCTCTTTCCATCTCCTCATGAGTAATCATGTAAGACTCTCACAATGTGAGTCTCCCTAGCACCAGTCTTTTGCTGTGTCACCCTTACGGGTAGTGCACCCTGAACTCTCTCTTTCTCCCTCAGGGTATACTGTCTGTTCTGCACTTAACTTTCAAGTATTCTTTCTCCTTTAGAATAAATTACTCTATGCTGCATCTCCTTTGCTATGTGTCTCTTGTTTAAATTCTTTTAAACTAGGAAGATAAGAATCAAGGTCTCACAACAGCTGTCAAGAAGAGAATTTGAACTTTATCTTAGACAAGATGGACAACAATCAAGCCCCAGTATCAAAGAGCTGAGCTCATTTTTGGAAAATCTGCTCTGACATCTGAATGAAGGATAAATGGACTGAGAAGAGACTCAAATAAAATGAAGCCAATTAGTAAGAAGTGCTTGTTGTTACAACAATGCAGTCAAGAAATAACATGTGCTTCAATTAAGCATTGCCAATAAGCCTGAAGAGGGGATAATAAAATAAAGAAATGTTTGAGAGGTAGGAATGTTTTCGCATCAACTTACCATTGGTGTGAGTAAACGGAAGAGGCCCAGCAAATCTTCTATTTCTGAGTTACTGGGAAAAGTAGACACTGTTGGAGACTGGAAAAAAAAAAAAAAAAAAAAAAAACAGGAGAAGAGTGGATATTTTTAATGGGGGAAGGATGACAGGAATGAGCATGTGTTTATTTTTGGACATGTTGATCTCGAGATGGCTGTCACCATCTAGTTTATGATGTCCAGTAGGCAAAGAGAAATATAGATGTGGACCTGAGGGGAAAGGTCTGAGTGAGGGATATTGGAGACATAAATTTGAGTCATAAAATTGGAAGTCATAAATAGGACTCATAAAGTTTGAACTATGGGGGTAGCAAAGAGAATGTCAAAGACAGTAAAGATGGAATGAGCAGTTACGAGCTGAGGAATGAACCCCCGTCCCCCTTAGGTGAGTGGAGTAAGTAGTGGAAGAGTAGCCTGAAGAGTTTGGAGAACAAACCGTCAAAAGAACAAACTGTCAAAGACAAATTGAAGCAATAGATTAGGAGAGACTGAGATCACAGTATGTAAGGGATAACAAGATTTGAAAAGGAGAGACTCCAGCACCAAATGGTGCAGAAAATGCATCTCAAAGAGCATTCATCTGTCTTTAAGAAGTGCAAATAATTTCAGTGGAATGTTGGGGACAAACTAAGCTGGACTGCCTAAGAGTGAATTGATGTGGAAATGCCAATAACCAGGGAAGAGATATCGATCAGCTACAAACTATATCTAGGATTCATACATGAAACAACAGGAACAGAGACTAAGATGTGTAACCACAGGGAGGTGCGGAATTAACACTGGCAGGATGAATGAAACGTTGACTACTTTGTTTTCTTTGGTCTTGTTTTATTTTTAGATGGGAGGCACTAAGATGTATATTTTGCTTAAAAAGATTCAGGCAGATCACGGGGTCAAGAGATCGAGACCATCCTGGTCAACATGGTGAAACCTCGTCTCTACTAAAACACAAAAATTAGCTGGGCGTGATGGCACACACCTGTAGTCCCAGCTACTCGGGAGGCTGAGGCAGGAGAATTCCTTGAACCTGGGAAGCAGAGGTTGCCGTGAGCTGAGATTGCACCACTGCACTCAAGCCTGGTACCGTGAGCCTGGTACTGCACTCAGCCGTGAGCTGAGATTGCACCACTGCACTCAAGCCTGGCGACAGAGCAAGATTCTGTCTCAAAAAAAAAAAAAAAAAAAAAAAAAAAAAGAGAGAGAGAGAGAGAGAGAGAGATTCAGTGTACAGGAAGGGGTAAAAATAATGTCATCCATATTTTAGAAGCCCACTCCTCTAATTATGTCTATATTATCTTGGCATAATTAGAGGAGTGGACTTCTAAAATATGAATGACATTATTATCCTGGAAAGAAGAACAACTTTTCTATTAAAGAGGTAGGAAAGAAAGACAGGAGAAATTATGGAGGGACACTTTGGAGTTGATGTCAAATGGCTTCTATTAGGAGGCAGAATAATCGCATTGTTATAAAGTGTGGCTCTAAGGAAAGACGAAGTGGATTCAAATCCTAGTCACACTGTTTGAGAAAGTTACTTATGCTGTTCCAGTCTCTTCCCTTATTTGTAAAAGCATGTGATATGCTATTAAATGAAATAATATACTCAAATGATTAAATCATTGCATAGTAAGTGCTTAACTCATATTAGAAACCATTATTTCCCTTAGAAAATAAATCGAAGCAGTCACCAAATGGCATTTAAAAAGTCAGCTGCACAGTGGAGCATTAGCTGCTGAGACGGGGATTTGGAATATTTGGCTGACTACAAAATGACATGGCATTGAGAATTTGGCCAGGCCATACACCATGGCTTCAGCTGTAATCCCAGCATTTTGAGAAGCTGAGATGGAAGGATTTTTTGAGTTCAAGAATTTTGCTGAATGAACTTGGCGAGCTGGCAATGCCATTATCCCAATATATCAGGTTAGAATATGTAATTATTCTGCAGTTTCCATCTCATTCTTCCCCCACACCACTGTTGATTTCAGAGAGCTTTAATAAATTTCCATTAAAAATCTATCCTTATTAAAACAGCCCCTATGTGGCAGGTACTGTTCTGGACTCTAGAGATATAGCCTTGAACAAAACAAAACTCTTTGCCCTCAACGTATTTCAGTCAAGTAGGAAACATATAATGAGCAAAATAAATTAGCAAAATAGAGAGCAAGGTTAATGGTGGTAAATGCTATGGAGAAAATAAGGCAAGGAAATAGTAGGAATCAGGGCTGCAATATTATATAGAACAACATGAAAGGTCTTACTGAGAAGGTGACAGTTGTGTTAGAATCCAAGAGGTGAGGGATCAGTCATATATGCATTATCAAGTTAGGGAATTCCATTCCAGGCAGAGCTAGCAGCAAATACCTGAAGCAGAAACATGCTTCAGGCACAGACCAGAAACTCTGAGGCCAGGTGGGCTGGGACAGAGTGAGTAAGGAAGGAGTAGAAAGGTGATAGGACATTATAAGGCTGCTGTACTTTCCTTCTAAGCAAGAAAGCAAGTTACTGACACTGTAAAAGCCTTACTCTAGCTGTTAAGTTCAGCAAAGGGGAAAAAGAAAGGCAGAGAAACCCGTTAAGAGTCTGTTAGCAATAACACACTCAAGAACTGCTGCTGTCTTGGACTGCAGTGGTTACAGAAGAGGTAGTAAGTTAGTGAGAAGTAGAAAGCTTTTGGATGCATTTTGAAGACGGATCCAAGTTCAACGTATCAGTTGCAAAAGTGACATTTTAATGTCCATCTTTCTGCCTGCTGCACATGGCTCTCATTTGCTTTGCCTTTTTTTTTTGTTTGTTTGTTTGTTTGTTTGTTTTGAAATGGAGTCTTGCTCTCTCACCCAGGCTGGAGTATAGTGGTCTAATCTCTAATCTTGGCTCCTCCTCCACCTCCCGGGTTCAAGAGATTCTTCTGCCTCAGCCTCCAGAGTAGCTGGGACTACAGGCATGTGCCGCCACATGAGGCTAATCTTTCTATTTTTAGTAGAGACGGGGTTACACTATGTTAGCCAGGCTGGTCTCGAACTCCTGACCTCAGGTGAGCCTCCCAAAGTGCTGAAATTACAGGCATGAGCCACTGTGCCCAGCCTCTCATTTACTTCTAAATGTGGACGCAGAAAACAAATATTAATTATATTTTACCTCCCAAATTTCCCTAAACTGAGGTAGGAGATCAGCAGGACTTGTTTCCCAAGCACATCACAAGACTGTTCATCAAAACAGGATCTGGTCAAAACAGGATGCAATAAAGAAATTTGTTCAAAACTAGCTAAAGCCATGATGGTGACAAAAGCAACCTCTAGTCACCACCACGGCTCAATATATACTAATCATAGTATATTAGAATGCTGAAACACATTCCCACCCGCACCATGACAGTTTACAAATCCTATGGCAATGCCTTTAAGTTACCTTACATGGTTTAAAAGAGGAGGTGCCTTCAGTCGGTTTGAGAGCTCCTCACCTTATTTCTCAACTTTTGTAAATAACCCACTCCTTACTTAGCATATAATTAAGGAAAAGCTATAAATATAGCTAGCCAGCAATCCACAAGTGCCATACTGCCTATGGGGTAGCCCTGCTCTGTCTATGGAGTGGCCATTTTCCTGTACTCTGTTGCTCAAATAAACTCGCTTCACTACATTTTAATCTGTTGGCTCATTCTTGAATTCTTTTCTATGTAAAACCAAGAAACCTCCCAGGCTGAGCCCAATTTTGTGGTTGGTCAGCATTAAATTACCTTCTGTTTATTTCTCAGAACTCTGACATGACAATAAACTTCAAAACAGTATTCAAGTATTCAGATGTTTTGCTTAGACTCTGTCCATTGTGACTGAATATGTATTTAAATAATTGAGGTAAGTGTTCTGGGTTTAGTCTAAAAGATAATGCTGAATATCTTGGCCTTATTACACTGAGAAACCCTCTTGATCTCAGTTTTTCTAGCAATAGGATATGAAGTTCTGCTCTTCCAAATTAATTCCCAAGTTTATTTGGGTCAAAATGGACAGTCGATGCTGTGAAAATATGATTTATTATGTGTATCACCTCTCACACATCAGCATCTTCTAAAGAACTTTGCCTTTATCACTTTTTCAGTTACCAAGAGTAATGATCAAGCCGATTAATTTTTATTTCTCTTTAATACTCTGTGTCAGAGCAATCAGCAGAAACTACAAAAAGTTGATTCTTCTTAAGGTACTATTACAGCAATTGACCTTACTTGTTACAAATATTTTTTTGAAATAAAAGCAACACTAATATATTTTTTTCAGTCTTTAATATCTTAATAATTTATTTTTCTTACTTGTCCTGTTTTGTCCTGCTACAGAATTTTAGTTAAAATAGAAATACCCAAACATCATACACTAAAGGTCTATTAGTACTAACAATTGGTATTATTGTTGGAATGCTCACACATTCATCATTAAGTGAAAGGAAACAAATGATTATTTAATTCAATCACAATCCTGTGGTTCTCTATGGTGTACGCCAGCAAACCACTGGATATTTCTTTGTTACAAATTCGCCAGTTTAGATTGAGAGAAATACAATTCTAGATGAATAATCACATGGAGAAACTTAAAGTTCAAGCCATATCATTTTTTTAAATACTTAACTATTTTCAGAGTAATGAGCTCCATATAGTTATGGAAAGCAACTTGATTGTAATGTATTATTAGTTATCTAGAGTTTTAAGCTATTTCAGGGAGGTATTATCAGAATGTCAGTTTAAGTAAATAAGCAGTACTATTGAACTATTTGAACTTCAAGAAAAATAAATGGAAATTTTTCTATTAGGAGTTTTAAATAAATTCAAGTACAAAATGTGTTACAACTCATGTTATTTATCTCATTTAACATTTTAAAAATAAGCCATACCATTTTTTTTTCCATTTTGCATTAGTTCCTGGTGATATATAAAGTTTCTATCTCCCTGAAACTCGTACTTGATAAAAGGTGTTTAAATTACATGATACTTCTAAACAATGAGGAGTTAGGAAACTGCATATGCTATCAAAATTTTAGTTAGGAAATAATTTGGCTGTTTTCTTTTTCAGCTTCTTAAAGATATTCAGTAAATGCACATGTTTAAGGGAGAAAATATGTACAATAATTTTTTTTTAAATCTGGCCTCTATTTAAGCACTGTATCAAGGAAATCATAGATTTTATTTGGCTTTCCAATCTGACCACAAACTGAATGACTCGTGTAAAATCTTTATAAGACCTGGTACATTTTAAGGGAGTGTGGTTAAGTGTGGATAGGATCAGATTAGAAAGCAGATGATCACATTCAGTCAAACAATTCTCAGAAAATCCACTAGGGCTGGGCACTATGCCAACATTGGGGAATTCCTCAGGTGCCCAAGAGCCTTCCTGCTGTATTTTTTAAAACGCATTTTTTTGTGTGTGTTCTTTACATTTTACTATTTCTCACATTGTGGTGCCTCTTATAACAAATGGACATCACTTTAGCTTCAATTAAATAGGGTAGTCCTTAATCCCTTTACTAAAATAGCATTATTTAGGAGAATTAGGAGATGCAAATGCCTGGAATGAAGAGCATAGTGTTAAAGATATGAGTAGATCTTGATTCTTTGGCAAATGTTCTTTTATTACTGTGTGAAAGATTTTATATTGATATTTAAGTATTATGCTTATTAATGTGCATGAATGCAAATACTTTAATTTTTCAAGAAGTGAGCTCCTGGAAGCCCAGTATAGTATCTTATTTTTCTTCTATTTCTTCAAATATGTAGAGAATAAGCACTTAGAATATATTTATGGATGAATAGAGGCATGATTATTGAGACCTGAGCTCAAAAGGAAGAATTTGTTTCTCCTTTTTCATTCAATTCATATTTATCTTCCACAAATAACAGATACTTTTTAAGTAGTCATGTGTTTAAATTTTAAAATTATAGGTGTTGTAAAGAAATGTGTCTCTGTGTACACACACATACACAAAATTTTCTTTATTATGATAAAGGCCATCATCATTACTATTTACTTTCCTCTAAAGATAATAAAACCATTGCAAATATTTACTTTCCCCTAGAGATAATAAAACCATTGCCCTTATCTGTATCTATATTTTTAAAAATACCAGATTAAAAAATAGAATTAATAATTTTAGATATTTTGGCATTTGACTTGCTCACAATTATGACTGAGTCTATAAGATTATTGCAAAAATCCATTTGGGGTTCTCTGTAAATACAAAGTAAATAACAGGCTTCAAATAAATATTTGAAGATGGGCTAAGGTTATGTTTCTGGCCAGCTAGCATTTTCCTCATGACCCAGGATTTGTATGTGTGTTCATGTAGCCTCTATTACAGAGCCAAGACTTCTCTGCTGTTCCCAGAGAAAGAGCTGGACTGTCACAGATATGACTGTGAGAGTTTTCAGGAAGTCCCTTTTTCATGTAATTTTAGAAATTTAACTAGGTTAAGGTAGCAACCTGCTTGTGCTGTTGTAACCACAGGACAGAGGTTTTGCCCCTCACTCAAGGCGTGCCCTAGCTTCCAGGACCACATACACCAGATCTTCCAGAGCCCTGCAGAGGTGAAACCCTTTCTTCCTTCCTTCCACATGGCTCCCTGCTCAGTCCTCCCAGGCTCTGTCAACTCTTCTATTTTGTATTTTGTGGTTTTAGCTGTGTCCTAGTTTCATGAAAATAGATTTCTTCTGAGTATTTCTTGTTGCTTTTAGGTAATGTGCAGGAAGGCAAATAATGAATGCCAACTTACTCCATCATCTTTAAATCATATATTCTCTGAAACTATTTTTTCATTAAAACAAAACCCATTGGATGTGTTTTTCCTGTAGATGAATTACTTTCTAAGAAATTATTGTCATAATTTATTAACAGCTAGCTCTTCTCCAACTATTTATTTCCCCCACTGCTGAATATTGCTGCCTCCTTACATCTGGTTCTGGGCAGGCCTCATTTATAAACTAGATTCTGCCCCACCAGGAATAATATAAAATCCTCATTACTATCTCCTAAGTTGAAGCAAATAGGTTATCAGTAAGCAAGGTCATTTCGCTGTTGTACCCTACTTCCAACCCTCCAATCCCTATAAACATAGAAGAGAATTTATCTACCTTTGGACAAATATTATTCTAAATCTTTGCGTTTTATCTTTCTTGGTGGATGTATTTATAACCTCTACTATCATAAATAGTGTTTTTCTGGGTCATAAGATTATTTCTTTTCATATATATATATACATATATATATATACGTATATATATATATATACACATATATGTGTATATATATATATATATATATATATATACGTATATATATATGTATATAATTGCACTTTAGGTTCTGGGGTACATGTGAAGAACATGCAGGATCATTGCATAGATACATACATGGCAATGTGGTTTTCTGCCTCCATCCCCATCACCTATATCTGGCATTACTCCCCATGGTATCCCTCCCCAACTCCCTACCCCATACTGTCCCTCCCTACCCCACAGAACTCAGTGTGTGATGCTGTGTCCATCCCTGTGTCCATGTGTTCTCATTGTTCAACACCTGCCTATGAGTGAGAACGCGCTGTGTTTAATTTTCTGTTCTTGTGAAGATTGTTGTTATTTTATTTGAGTTTGTGTTCAGCATTATGCTAATTAGACTGAATTTCTATTCTGGCTTCAGGTAAATATTATTAACTTTTAAGTTTTTCAGTGTTTGAGAGATTTAAAAATCTAACGGTTTCTTAACATTTATGTGGATGTTCTGATGCTGGTTGACCCTTCTGACTCTGAACCTTGCTGAATGTCTACACCTGGAAATGCATTCACTCCGCATTGCCTACTCAATTCCAAACTTCCAGTTCTCAGCCCATTGCCATTTCCTGAAACCCCACTCTCTGCCTCACCAAACCCAGTGTGATTATTTTATCCATATAAAACAGGACCTACCGCCACTAATTCTCTGCTCTGTTAACCACCAATCAGTAAGCTCTGAACATCTTCAGCCATGCTAAGTTTTTAACAATGCAGAAAATAATGTTCTCCACAGTCTTAAGAAGTTGAGTAGAAGCCGTTTGTTAAGGACTTTATGCCTAAACCGGACTATGTCAGTTAAAAGCAGATAATGTTTTAAGAACCAAGAGAAGCACAACAGGAAAAGTATAGAAAGAACGCCAAACTGGAGCTGCATGGACAGCTGTGGCCTAGATCAGAAAAGCTGTAAAAGTGCTGCTCCCAATTTTAAATGAATCCTGTGAAAGTCCTCAATGGCAGATCTTCAGAGAAGCTATTTTAAAATAAATATCCATATATAAAATTAAAGAATTTATACATGCACGCACACACACAAACACACACACACACACACACACACACACACACACACACACACACACAGCAATTGATGTCAGGAATTAAAAGTTTGGTGGGGCACTACGGGAGGTATAGCAGGGGGTGGGGAGATTGGGAAGGATAATGTTAGGAGAAATACCTAATGTGGGTGACAGGGGGATGGAGGCAGCAAACCACCATGCCGTGTGTATACCTATGTAACAATCCTGCAAAGTCTGCACATGTACCCCAGAATTTAAAGTAAAATAAAAATTAAATTTAAAAAAAGTTTGGTATCTTAAATGTCTCACAAGCTTTCTGTAAATTTTTTTGCACCTGTTTACCTCCTTAAAAATTAATTATAGGTATTCGTGCATTAGCATTTGCTAATGGTAGAATGTTTGAAATAACTGAAAATATATTTAATAAGCTTAAAGAATAAGATGCTATTTAATTTTTTTAGTAATTTTTATGAAACTTCACGATAAATTATTTTGGTCAAATACGTAACATTAATAAAAGCATTTTACAAGATACTGCTATATTAAAATCAAATTAATACAAAAACTTGATGCTGACTGTAATGGTTCATGCCTGTAACCCTGGTTACTTAGGAGCTTAAGGAGGAGAATCATTGGAGCCCAGGAGTTCAAAGCCACAGTGAGCTATGATCATGCCACTGCACTCCAGCAGCCTGTGTGACAGAATTTTAATTAATTGGCTAGTTTGTAGTGTTCTTGTTAATTGATGAGTGAGGAACTCAAATATTCAGGCAATTATTTGTTTCAGTGAGTGCTTCTATATAAAATAATTTAGGAGATGGTGAGTGTAAATTTGGAATGAAGAAAAGCTTCCAACTAAGTTAATACATCCAAAATGTGTAAAAAACAAACAAACAAACATAATGACTACATACAAAAGGGTATGGTAAAATATATTACAAAGTTCAAAGATATGATAGATTAGGAAATATATTAGCAAAATATGGGACCGATACAGTTAATAATTTTAACATCAACAAATGTCTATAAATTGAGGGGAAAAAAGAAAAAAACGTAAAGAAAAGACATCAAATGATATGAGTGAGAATTTCAAAAAGTGTAACAAACTTACACTAAATTTGAACCCTAGTATTCACAAAACTTACCAAACACACTTCAGTGGCCAGAAATAGTCAGAAGGCTCTTAATCCAAAATGCATTCTATGTCCTTACAGTTTAAAAATAAGTGATGCTTTATTTTGACTTCTTTGTTAGAGTTTGAATAGCCAATTAATCTGTGAATAGATTTCCCAACTCATTCGTAGCCTAGGAAATGCAAATAAAAGGAATAATAAGGTATAATATTCGTTCATCAGATTGGCAAAATGTTTAGGATGCAACATCCAGTGTCGCCAAGAATATGGTTAAATGCATATCCTAATATATTAATAATCAAAATGTAAACTTGTTTCCCAAAGAAGTAAAATATTAGTATGTAAGAATAAACACACAAACACAGAGACATAGATATATATTGCAGCATTACTCATAGAAAAAAGTAATAAATAAAACAATCTAAAGAGACAACAGCAAGTAAATGAATAAATGGTGGTGCTTTCACTCAATTGAATAAGTTATTTTAAAGTATGTATTTAACAAATACATATTCAGATAAAAGAACACTCAGGATATATTGCTCATAGGAAAAGAAGTTTACAAAATAATGTGCTCTGAATGATCTAATTTTAATTAAACAATTACAGCAATAACACCACTATTTAGATGGGTTTATATGTTTATGTATATTTATGTAAGCATGATGAAAATGGTGTATAGATCAGGTTATTAAAACTGGTAATTGCAGACAAAGATGAGAGTCTGAACACAAATTTCATTTGCAATTTGGGAACGGAATTTAATAAAGTAAAAACTTCAATATAAACATTTAATAAAAATAAACACAGCTCTTCTCTATCTGGTATTTATCTTTTTGTAAGAAGTGAGGTTGTAATCAAATCTTAATTTATTTTTCCAGAGATGAGTTGTCTGAGAACCATTTATTGAATGCTCCATTTTTTCACCCACACTTCAAAATCTTATCTTTATCATACATGAAATCCTCCTATATACTGTCTTCTATTTCTGGGTTTCTGTTATTTTATATTGATTGACCACATTTTGTATTGCTACCACACTGCTTTAATTTCTGCAGCTTTATAAAATAATCTGCAACTGAAAAACTCTATCCTTATTAAACTTCATAATTTTCTTAGATATTATCATATGTGAATTTTGCCATATAAAATCAAGTATTGATTTTATATGGAATGTGGTGTTTCAGGGCAGGCTTCTGTGAAGAAGTGATGTCTAAAATAAGAAACAAAGGAGAGATAAAAATTAGCACATGGAAGAGGGGACAATAATAAGGGTTCAAGGAAGATGCTTCAGTGCGAGAGGATGAGAGAGTGAGGGAGAGTCAGCCATTTAAGTACAGACATGGCTTTAAAAAAAATATTCCTACCAGACACATAATAATGGCAAATGTTAAAAAAGTCAGAGCTCAGTATTTGTTAACAAAACACCGATCAATAGAATAAATACAGCTCTAGGTACAGATTCTTAACATACCAAAAGTCATAACTGCTATTACATGAACCTTAAACTATCTTTAGTTTATAACTTCCTCCATTTGATCCTTTTTAAATCATTAAAACATTTTAATATGTCAAAACAGTATTATATTTTACCCAAATTTTCAACAGTTAACCTAAAAACAATTCACTGGATATGGCCCAAGTGAATAACTAAGTTAGATTTCAATAGGGATTATTTTCTTCCAGATGAAACAAGATGAAAAAGAATGAATACACTTATAATTTGTGAATGTACTAAAATATTTAACATGCAAAGCTTGCAGAAAAGTAAAAAGCCCAGACTTCAAGACTCAGAAAGGGCAAACAAAATTGTCTTTTTGGCAGAAGAAATACTAAGTAATTCATGTGTTATCAATAATGCTAAATAGATTTTCTCTCTCTATAGCAAACCTTATATTCTCAGTATGAACTCTCTATTCTCATTACACTTTTATCCATTATGTTTTCCCTGCAAATAGCCAAGCTCATCCTGCCTACTTTCCTTTATTTATATAGATTCTGTGATTAGAGCATTGACCCACTTCTTTCAAGAGTCTCCTCAGGTTCTTCATGAGGCTTTCTGTGAGCATTCTAACCAATATCAATCTTCCCGTTCTCTGAAGTACAAGTACTATATTTTCAACACCATATTTGCCATCATTCATCAAACAGTGATTGAATAGTGCCTATCTTGTGCCATGCACTATGTTAGGTGCCAAGAAGATAATAATTAAGAAGGCGTACTGCTTTCTCACAAGTAGCTCACAGTCTTCTCATGAAGATAAATATGGAAACAATTACAACTCAAAATGCTTTCTTAAACATAATCAGGAAACACTATCAGGAGAATGGAAGGTAGTTTGTTTAGTTATATTTTACTTTAACTGTTTGATATGACATGCATACTTTTGTACACATCTTGTCTTCTATACTTACAGCAAATATTACAACATCAAATATTTATGATCTATGGAGTACAATGTTTAAACATTTTTCTCATTAAAAAATAACATTTTTACAATTTTTCTTTAAGTCTAAAATATTTCCAAAATTAAAAGTTTAAAAAATCTAGAGACAATGTCTAATAGAAGTAGTATTTGTAAATTACCCAAGTTCCTATTCATATTTTCCCCTCTTTTAACAATTTTGGCTACTGTTTTCAGAGGCTATAAGCTCTTCCCCACACACAACTCTTTGTCTACAATGCCCTATGTTCCTCTAAATTAGTTAAAACCTGCAGTACAGTGGAAATGAATTATGAGGCAGTAGCTTGAACATGAGTACAAAGGCCAGTTTCAAAAAACAAATTTCAATGTTTAGCATTATAACTTGGTTATATAGTCATGCATTGCTTAACAATGAGGATACACCCTGAGAAATGCAGAGTTAGGCAATTTTGTCATTGTGCAAATATCATAGAGTATACTTAGACATAGATGTCATAACCTACTATACACAAAGGCTATACATACATTGCCTATTGCTCCTAGGCTACAAGCCTGTATAGCATGTGGCTATACTGAGAATTGTAAGCTATAGGCAATTGTAACACAATGATATTTATTTATTTGTGACATTTCTTTTGCATCTGCTAAAATGTGATGTATCAGTTTTCTACTGATAAATTACCTCCAATTTATTGATCTGAAACAACACAAGTTTATTACCTTACAGTTCAAAAGGTCAGCTCTGGGTCTTACTGGGTGAAAATCAAGTGTCTTTGCTATTGTGAACAGTGCCACAGTAAACATACATGTGCATATGTCTTTATAAGAGAATGATTTATAATCCTTTGGGTATATACTCAGTAATGGGATTGCTGGGTCAAATGGTATTTCTATTTCTAAGTCCTTGAGGAATCAACCCAAATGGCCATCAGTGATAGACTGGATGAAGAAAATGTGGCACATATACATCATGAAATACTATGCAGCCATAAAAAAGAATGAGTTCATGTCCTATGCAGGGACATGGATAAAGCTGGAAACCATCATTCTCAGCAAACTAACCTAAGAACAGAAAACCAAACATCACATGTTCTCAGTCATAAGTGGGTGTTGAACAATGAACATATGGACACAGGGAGGGGACCATCACACACCGGAGCCTATCAGCAGGTGGGAGGCTAGGAGAGGGATGGCATTAGGAGAAACACCTATTGTAAATGAAGGGGTGATATATGCAGCAAACCACCATGGCATGTGTATAGCTATGTAACAAACCTGCACATTCTGCACATGTACCCCAGAACTTAAAGGATAATTAAAAAAAAAAAAATCAGCCGGGCGCGGTGGCTCACGCCTGTAATCCCAGCACTTTGGGAGGCCGAGGCGGGTGGATCACGAGGTCAAGAGATCGAGACCATCCTGGCCAACATGGTGAAACCCCGTCTCTACTTAAAAAATACAAAAAATTAGCTGGGCATGGTGGCACGTGCCTGTAATCCCAGCTACTCAGGAGGCTGAGGCAGGAGAATTGCCTGAACCCAGGAGGTGGAGGTTGCGGTGAGCCGAGACCGTGCCATTGCACTCCAGCCTGGATAACAAGAGCGAAACTCCGTCTCAAAAAAAAAAAAAAAAAATCAAGTGTCAGTAGGTCTTACATTCCTTCTGGATGTTCTAGGAAATAACTGTTCCTATATTTTCCGACTTGCAGAGATCATCCACCTTCTTTGACTTGTGGCTCCAATTCTGCATCTTCAAAGCTAGACACTGAGCCAAATCTTTCTCATATTGCCATCTGATATGGTTTGGCTGTGTTCCCACCCACATCTCATCTTGAATTGTAGCTCCCATTATTTTGTATAGTGAGAGGGACCCGGTAGGAGATAAATGAATCATGGGGGCCTTTTCCCCATACTGTTGTCATGGTAGTGAGTAAGTCTTACATGATCTGATATGTTTATAAGGGTTTCTCATTCTACTTGGTTCTCATTTTCTCTCATCTGCTGACATGTAAGACATGTCTTTCCCCTTCTGCCATGATTGTGAGATCTCCCCAGCCACATGGAACTGTGAGTCCATTAAACCTTTTTTTCTTTATAAAATGCCTAGTCTCCAGTGTGTCTTTATCAGTAGCATGAAAACGGGCTAATACAGCAAATTGGTACTGGTAGAATGGGATGTGGGACACTGCTGTAAAGACATCTGAAAATGTGCAAATGGCTTTGGAACTGGGTAACAGACAGAGGGTGAAACATTTTGGAGGGCTCAGAGCAAGACAGAAAAATGTGGGAAAGTTTGAACCTTCCTAGAGACTTGTTGAATGGCTTTGACCAAAATGCTGATAATGATACAGACAACAAAATCCAGGCTGAGGTGGTCTCAGGTGGAGATGAGGAATGTTTGGAACTAGAGTACAGGTGTCTCTTGCTGTGTTTTAGCAGAGACTGGTAGTATTTTGCCCCTGCCCTAGAAATCTGTGGAAATTTGAACTTGATGAAGATGATTTTGTGTATCTGGTGGAAGAAATTTATAAGCAGCAAAGCCTTCAAGATGCGGCTTGGGTGCTGTTAAAAGCATTCATTTTAAAAGGGAAGTAGAACATAAAAGTCCAGAAAATTCAAAGCCTGATGATACAGTAGAAAAGAAAAACCCATTTTCAGAGAAGAAATTTAAGCTGGCTGCATAATTTTGCGTAAGGAGCCAAATATTTAGCACCAAAACCATGGGGAAATGTGTCCAAGGCATGTCAGAAACCTTTGTGGTAGCCCCTTCCATAACAGACGTAGGAGAAAAAAAATAGATTCATGGAGAAATAGGCCTAGGAGAAAAAAAATAGATTCGTGGGCTGGACCCAGCCCCCCCCTCCCACGCTGTGAGCAGCCTGGGGCCTTGATGCTCTGTGTCCAAGCCCCAAGCTCAATGGGGCCAACGTACAGCTCAGGCCATGGCTTCAGCGGGTGCAAACCCCAAGCCTTGGCAGCTTCCATGTGTTGTTAAGCCTGCAGGTCCACAGAAGTAAAGAATTAAGGTTTGGGAACCTCAGCCTAGATTTCAGAGGAAGTATGGAAATGCCTGGATGTCCAGGCAGATTGCTGCAGGGGCAGGGCCTTCATGGAGAACCTGTGTTAGGGTAGCACGGAGGGAAATGTGGGGTTGAAGCCCCCATACAGGGTTCCCAACGGTGAAGCTTTGAGAAGAGGGCCACCATCCACCAGACCTCACAATGACAGTTTGCACTATGCACCTGGAAAAGCTGCAGACACTCAACTCCAGCCTGTGAAAGCAGCCAGGAGCAGGCCTTTATCCTGCAAAGCAACAGGGACAGAGCTGCCCAAGACCATGGGAACCCACCTCTTGCATCAGTGTGACCTGGATGTGAGACATGGATTTGAAGGAAATGATCTTGGAACTTTAAGATTTGACTGCCCTCGCTGTATTTCAGACTTGCATCGGGCTGATAGACTCTTTGTTTTGGCCAGTTTCTCCCATTTGGAAGTCTGTATTTACCAAATGCCTGTACCCACATTTTATCTAAGAAGTGGTTAACTTGCTTTTGATTTTACAGGCTCATAGGCAGAAGGGACTTTCCTTGTCTCAGACGAGACTGGACTGTGGACTTTTGAGTTAATGCTGAAATGAGTTAAGACTTTGGGGGACAGTTGCGAAGGCATGATTCATTTTGAAAGGTGAACACATGAGATTTTGGAGGAGCCAGGGACAGAATGATGTGGTTAGCTATGTCCCACCAAAATCTCACCTTGAATTATATAGCTCCCATGATTCCCATGAGTTGTTCAAGGTGGAAGATAATGGAATCATGGGGGCAGTTTCTCCAATACTGTTCTCACTGTCATAAATAAGTTTCAGAAGATCTGATGTTTTTATACAGAGTTTCCCATTTATCTTGGTTCTCATTTTCCCTCTTGTCTGCCACCACGTAAGAAGTAACCTTCACATTCTGCCATGATTGTGATTTCTCCTCAGCCACTTGGAACTGGGAGTCCATTAAACCTCATTTTCTTTATAAATTACCCAGTCTTGGCACTGTTTACAATAGCAAAGACCTGGAACCAACCCAAATGCACATCAATGATAGACCGGACAAGGAAAATGTGGCACATATACACCATGGAATCCTATACAGCCATGAAAAAAGATGAGTTTGTGTCCTTTGGAGAGACATGGATGATTCTGGAAACCATCATTCTCAGCAAATTGACACAAGAACAGAAAATCAAACATTCCATCTTCTCACTCATAGGCAGGTGATAAACAGTCAGAACACATGGACACAGGGAGGGGAGCATCACACGCTGGGGTCTGTTGGGGGGAATAGGGGAGGGACAGTGGAGGGTAGGGAGGTTGGGGAGGGATAACATGGGAGAAATGCCAGATACAGGAGATGGGGGGATGAAGGCAGCAAACCACATTGCCATGTATGTACCTATGCAACAATCCTGCATGATCTGCACTATACACACACACGCACACACACACACATGCACACACACACATATATGTAAAATTACCCAGTCTTAGATATGTCTTTATCAGCAGTATGAAAATGGACAAATACAGCATCTCTCCTGTTCTCTTCTGTCTCCCTCTTCTGAACCCAGATGATTACATTGATCCCACTTGGATCATTGCAGGATAGTCTCTCCATTTCATGGTCAACTTCAATAACATCTTTTCCCTTATTTATCCTTAACCATGTAACTTTATAACACAGTCCTCAACCTTTCTGGCACCAGGGACTGCTTTCATGGAAAATACTTTTTCCACACACTGATGTGGGGACGGAAGAGTGTGGTTTCAGGATAAAATGGTTCCACCTCAGATCATCATACATTAAATTCTCTAAGGCATGAGCAACCTAGATCTCTCACACGTGTAGTTCACAATAGGGTTTGTGCTCCTATGAGATCTAATGCCACTGCTGATCTGACAGGAGGTGGAGCTCACACAGTAATGCTTGCTCATCTGTCACTCGCCTCCTGCTGTGCAGCCTGGTTCCTAACAGGCCACAGACTAATACTGGTCCATGTCCTGGGTGTTGGGGATCCCTTACCTAACACGTTGACAGGTTCTAGAGATTAGATCAGGAATATTTTTAGGGTACTATTATTCCACCACAGTAATAACAAAAGACTTACCTACCATTATTCTACCATGGTACTAATAAAATATCTGATGCCTCTGATCAGACAAGACAAAGTCAGCTTTTGGGGTTCTGCAGAGACTGAAAACAAGATTTAACATCCTCTCTGCTTTCAGAAAATGCAGTAACTTGAATCGTATCCTGAAGACTGTAAACCTTTACCTTCTCTTGGGCTGGGAATTGTACCTTTCCCAGGAGGTTCATCTGTTGAATCTGTGTTTTGTGTGATAAGATCTGTTGGGTTAAAAGCAAAAGAACCTGCTTTCAGTGCTATCTTTGGATCTTAATTTAGCAATTTTAATGATGGAGTATTGGTTAAAATATTACTGTTTGGTCATCAGATTAAAGCAGATCCTGACTAGATATTATTGTTCAGAAAATTCAAGGATCATTTCTGAGTAGATTAGATAGAAGCATTGTTTTAGCAACTTTTTATGCTGACAGCAAGGTTAAGCCTTATTAATGATAGGCTGAGAAATTCATCTAGTCATTTATTTGACACGGAGTTTTGAATTCTACTGTTGGCAAAGCAATGAGCTAAAAAGTGAGGATTCAGGAGAAATAAAGACTGATGTTGACTTATCTACATAAACTTAACATCTTACTAGGAAACAGAGATGTAAAACTACTAATTAAACAATGAATTATTTAACTCCAATTGTGGCCAGTGGTATAAAGAAAAACAAAGCTCTATCCATCCAGTAATTCTCAAACTAACATTGATTAGGTTAGAAGGAAGAAAACTTACAAAAAGAAAAAGCAAAAATGTGTTTTTTTGTGTTTGGTTCGCCACTGTGTATGTATCACTTTGCACTATACATGGCATTTACTAGAAACTTAGTTAAGTATTTAATAAATAAAATCAAATACTATAATTAAAAAAATAGGGTTTTTTCCCTAAGAACTACGTCATTAAAAATTTACAATCTTAGGATAGCCAAGCAGCCCTATATAAACCACATTTCTTGTAGATTCATACCAGAGGGAAATTTTTGTCTGTATTAAGCAACATATTCCATCCCATTTTAACCAGGTCTTTGATGAGGATATCTCACAAATTTCTGAGCCCACACTGGAACAGCAGAGCAAAAAAAATGGTGTGATATATCTCAGATACCAGAGTTAATAGACCTGTTATGTTGATGTCTAAGATTTGGAGTAAAATGTAAGGCCTGGCCTCATTGGGATCAGATGTAAATATAGCGCGTGTCTGATAAGGGACTAACATGAGACCCAAAAAGGGAGAAAAAGAGAAAAAAGTTTGCGAGGGTTGATAAGAAGGCAAGCACAGAAATTTGGATTATTTTTGTTAACATTGGTCTAATTACATTTGTCCAGACTACATTTTTTTGTCAGGAGGCTTTATAAAAGTCATTGAACTCACATCCTATGTTGAACTCTCAAAGACTTTTAGGAAACTGGAAATATGATAACTGACATTTGTCTTCAGAAAAGGAGGGGTGGCATGAATGACAGTCATGTTTTTCTGATCTAAATCAGCAAGAAGTACAATTAAAAGTAAGTATACAGAAGGAGAAACAAAACAGCTTTATTCTTCTTTTCAGAAGATGTGTAATTTTCTATGCAGTATGAAAATTAACCCTGCAGACCTCTCACCCTATGTATCACATTTTCTCTGAAAAAGAAAACCAGGCATACCCTTTTCATTCTTTTCTTACTCCTCTTTTTTTCTTTAAATCCATCTCAGAAACATTAAGAAAAGTAGTGTCACAGTTCTTTCAGTCAAAGAGAAAATAACCTTGAACTCAAACAAAGAATGTCTATCATCTAAAGCAGAGATGAAGGAGATCTGATTAAAATCAGAATTCCCATCACTACATCTTCACTTGCCACCCCAAAATCAGAAGCTATTGATTCTTTTAATTAAAAAAGATCTGATATGGAAATACTACATTGAGAGCAATCCCTTATGAAAAAGTCTGTCAAGATTTCTATTTTTTGGCTCATACCTCAGAGACAGACATGCTTAAATGTGCAATTAAATATGACAGGACCATGATGCATAACTGTCCATTGAAAAATCCCAAGGGGAAAGAGAACAAAAACAAGAGGAAATGCAAGTAAGTGTGTATATGTTTATGTGAAAAAGGAAAAAGTTGACAAGAGCCCAAAACACAGAACAATGAGGCAAAAGAACCAAACAGCAAAATAAAGAGCAAGGTTACAAACTAATGAAAAAGTAAATACAATCAGGGTGAATTATTCAATAATCACTCAAACCTCCAAAGATACACAACCAAAATACTATTGAAGTCTACAATGAGTACAGACATGTGCCGAATACTCCCCATGTATAGATGATCTGTGTATTAGCATTAATATGTGAATAAGGCCTTGTGTGTTTTATGTCTAGGCCTGTCTAACAGTGTCATTCTACAAAGCTAATATTAAAGATAGGCCTCTGCTAAAAGAAAAAATGGAAGACAATATAGTTATAATATTGTTTTTTATTTCTTACTAAAAACTGGTAATTGCTTTTATTACAAAGGAAACACCAGCTTTATGGCAATGTGCATATAGACAACAATTAATGACTTTTAATAGTCATTTTCCCATATGTTATTCATACATATGGAAACAAAGTAAGACAAGGGAATAGGAATTGAGAGAACAGAAAAAGTCAGGAGAAGAGAGGGAAATAAAGGGAGAAAAAAAGAAAGAATCAAAGTCCTTCACAAATGGGCCAGGTCATTTAATTTTCATCATAAGTTATTTCAATTTTATATTTTAAATACTTTAAGTATTTTGAAATACTTATGTCTTTTCTGTTTATTAAACAGCAAACTGGTTTAACGTTCTTAGATCTGGGACCATGAGGCGGATATCTAAAGGAAAACTAATTCTTTCACATTTATAAAATTGTCCTAAACATGTATTCTCTCTGTATATTATTAATAATCAATTCATCTCCACCTGAGACAGACTCTTATATTGCACACAGGATAGTGCTTAAATGCAAAATGCAGGACAAAAGGAGTAAAAAACCACTGCTACAAGATACAAAATTCTGAATGAAAAATAAGGCATAAAATGAACAAACCTAAAAGAAAATATGAAAACAAGAAGAAAATAAACAAGGAAGCATAAACTGTGCAATAGGAAAAGAAGCCAAGAAAACAACTTATGGGTAGATCTGGCAGTACTACTTCAAAGTTCTTCCAGACAGCACATCTGGTTACTCCTGATGGTTTCCATTGGATAGGCAGGTTCCTACAAATCTTTGTGGACCATTCCTCTGCTTGAAGGACCACAGCTAATTACTTAACCTCCCAGATCAGCTATCATACTTCCAAGGCATTTCCTCTGATATATTTGTGGCACCTCAAAGTTAAAAAAGATTCAGTTAATTTAAGTTTTCTTGATATTTATTTGATAAAATAACCTGGGGTTGATATCCCATCAAGATGGTAAAGAGGAAAACTGTTACCAGGTATTACCATAATATATATAGATATGCATATATATATATGTGTGTGTGTGTGTGTGTGTGTGAATATGCATATACATGTATATGTACATATGTATATATACACATGCACACTTTTTTAAATCATAAATATTTAGGACATGGCTTATGTATCAAGGAATTAATGACATTTAAATTCACGATCCCATCACAATAGGGAAAAGGGGGAAAAAACACTTCACAGAAAAGAGCAAACAATTTGAAATCACAATGTGTAAATTTCTTATCTCAGCTGTGATCCATGAAGATCTGAGAAAGCCATTCACTAGCTAATACAGAAAGTACAATACAAATAAGGAAATGAAAGTGGCCACCAGCAAAAGATTATGCTCCCCTTCACTCTACCAGCAGCAGGGCTAGTGCCTTTAAATGTCCAAGAGCTGGCACATAAAGAAGTTCATGAAAAACTAACAGGTTAAATTTGGAAGTAAATTCTTCCAGTGGGCTTGTATACTAGTCTAGGAATCTACTGCCAGAGAAGTAGGTGAGTTTTACGGTCATTGAAAGTGATCACAAAAATTTCTTAGCAAATAGCAGTATAATTTCATCATAAATAGATTAAGAGGGCAAAGCAGAGAAGCAGAATGTGAAAATAGCTTATGACTTGACAAAAATATTCATAACATACTTCGTTTTCTAGGAATGAAGGAGGAAAGAAAATGGGATGAGAATGAACTGACTACTCTAAAGTTCTTAACTGAAAGCATTCTTGAGTCACTTATGACTATTAATAATACTAATCATAACAACAATAAAAATTAAAGTTTACTGATTATATAATAAGAAACTGCACCAAGGGTTTTACATGCATTGTTCCATTTAATTTTCAAAATAGTGTTATAAAATTGCCATTATTTTTTGACCTTCAAGTAGACAAATAGAGACCTACAAAGTTGAAATAACCTTTAGCTGAGTTTATAATAGGTACTTACACTTCAGCTACATTGTGTGCGTCAGTGGTGTCTGCGTGTGTGTATGTGTGTATTTTAATTTTTTACTTCTCTGACAGAAAATGTGGACTTTATACGTCTAATTGTCCTCAAGTACAGTAAATACATATTTCAGAAAAGAATGAAAGAAAAATGAAGTAACATATTTATCAGTCAGGGTCCAGTAAGGAGACAGAAACAGTTATTTAAAGAGGAAAGTTTAACATAAAACACTGTTAAATAGAAGCAGGGCATTAACAAATTAGAGGTTCAGAGAAATCTAAAGAACACAGAAATAGCAACAGAGGAAGAGACCACTAGAGTTAGGAACGCTAAGTCTAGGCAGAGGGAGACATTACAAGAAATCTGTAGAAGGCTCACTGCACAGGCTGATATCTCAACTCTTTGATGGAAATGGGGCTGTGATCCACTGGATAGAAGAGAAGACTGCAGAGGCGCTGCTGCTGGGACTGTAGGGCAGAAAACAGCTAGCCAAGTGTCAATAAAAGTCTGGAGTATGTGCCCCACTGAGTCCGTACATCATAATTAGTGAAACCTGGCAGCTGTGAGTCAGGCAGTCAAGCCAAATGACCAAGAGGGAAACCAGAAATATGAGAAAGAGGAAAAGAAATCCCTTCCTCCTATACTGTTTCTCCAGTACTATCCATTGACAGGACAAACATTGCACTGAATTAACATTAAAATCACATACTTAAGGGAGAATAAGAAACTTAAGAAAATCAAACCAAAAATAAATTCAAGAATAATTAGAATAAATACTCTACCTAAAAGACAAGAAACCAGAAAAATGATTCTAGTAATATGATAAAACAAGGTTCTGTAACACCCCCAAAGATCACACTAACCCTCCAGCAATTGATCCAAACCAAGATGAAATCTTTGAAATATTAGATAAAGAATTCAAAAGGGTTGATGATTAAGCTACTCAAGGAGATACCAGAGAAAGATGAAAACCAACATAAAGAAATTAAAAAACAATTCAGGGTATCATTGAAAAATTTTCTAAAGAGATAGATTTCTAAAGAGATAGATGTCTAAAGAGATAGAAAGATAGAAAATCCAGTCAGAACTCCTAGAAATAATAGACAAAATTAGGAAATTACAAAATGCAGTCAAAAGTTTCAAAAATAGACAAGAACAAATAGAAGAAAAATTTCAGAGTCTAAAGAAAGTGCTTTTGAATTAAACCAATAAGACAAAAATAAAGAAAAAGAAATCAAAAGAATGAGCGAAGTCTCCAAGAAATATGAGACATGTAAAATGGCCAAACATAGGAATAACTGGTGTTCCTGAGAGAAAAGACAAAGGGAAAATTTGAAACAAATTATTTGAAGAAATCACTGAGGAAAAACTATTGGGCCTTGCTAGAGATTTAGATATCAAAATGGAAGAAACTCAAATAACTCCTGGGAGATTCACTGCTAAAGGAATTCTAAATCTTGAAACAAAAGCTTAATGTGCACCAAAATAGAACCTCCTGAGAGCATAAAACTCACAGGGCCTGTTTTATACAATAACACAAAAACAACAGAAAACCAAACTAGGTGACAATTAACATGATCAATGTAACAGTACCTCACATCTCAGTATTAACACTGAATGTAAATGACCTAACCTAAATGCCCCACTAAAGAGATACAAATTGGCAAAATAATTTTTTAAAATTACAAAACAAATCTCTGCTGTCTTCAAGAGACCTGCCTCATGCATAAGGATTCATATAAACTGAAAGCAAAGAAGTTATATATATATTCCATGCAAATGGAAACCCAAAGCAAACAGGAGTAGCTATTCTATGAGATAAAACAGTCTTTAAAGTAGCAATTGTAAAAAAAAAAAAAAAAAAAAAAAAAAAAAAAAAAAGACAAGGAATGTCATTATATAATAATAAAAGGATCGATCCAACAAGACTATATTACAATCCTAAATTTATATGCACCTAACACTAGAGATCCCAGATTCAAAAAAACATTGCTACTTGACCTAAGAAATGAGATAAACAGAATCAAAATAATACTGGGGGACTTCAATATTCCACTGACAGGACTACAAAGCTAATTGAGACAGAAAGTCAACATAGAAAAAAATGGACTTAAAATGCACTACTAAAGAAATGGACCTAACAGATATTTACAGAACAGTCTACCTAAGAACTATAGATTATACATTATTCTCATCAGCACATGGAACATCCTCCGAGACAGACCATATGCTATGCCACCAAATAACATTCAATGTTTTTTTAAAAAATCAAAATCATATCAAGTACCTTCTCAGACCACGGTGGAATAAAACTAGAAATCAACTATAAATAGAACTCCTAAATCTATATAGACACATGAAAATTCAACAATTTGCTCCTGAATGGTTTTTGAATTTACAATGGAAATTTAAAAATTATTTGAAATGGATAACAGTGGCACAATTATCAAAACTGCTGGGATACGGCAAAAGCAGTGCTAAGATGAAAGTTTATAGTGCTAAATGCCTACAGCAAAAAGTTTGAAAGAACACAATTGACAGCCTAATGTCACACCTCTAGGAACTAGAGAAACAAGAACAAACTGACCTCAAAGATAGCAGAAGAAAAGAAACAACAAAAACTAGAGCAGGACTAAATCAAATAGAAACAAAAGAAATACAAAAGATCAATGAAACAAAAATCTGATTCTTTGAAAAGGCAAAAACTGATAGACCATTAGCTAGATTAACCAAGAAAAGTTTCAAATAAGCTCAATTAGAAATAAAACTGGAGACATTACAACTGACACCATAAATGCAAGTGATCATTCTAGACTGTCATTAACACCTATGCACACAAAGTGAAAAACCTATAGGAAATGAATACATTTCTGGAAACATATAATTCCCTTAGATTTAATTAAGAAGAAATAGAAACGCTGAACACACCAATAACAAGCAACAAGAATGAATCAGTAACTAAAAAATTGTCAACAACAACAAAAACCTTAGGGCCAGATGAATTCACAGCTGAATTCTACTAGACATTTGTATTAGTCAGGGTTCTCTAGAGGGACAGAACTTATAGAATAGATGTATATGTGAAAGGGAGTTTTTTAGGAGAGCTGATTCACACGATCACAAGGTGAAGTCCCACAATAGACTGTCCACAAGCTAAGGAACCAGGAAGCCAGCTGGAGTTCCAAAACCACAAATGTGGGAAAGCTGATAGTGCAGCCTTCAGCCTGAGGCTGAAGGCCTGAAAACCACTGGCTAATCACTGGTATAAGTCCAAGGGTCCAAAATCAAAATAACTTTGAGTTCTGAAGTTCGAGGGCATGAAGCATCCAGCAAAAAAGAAAGATGGAGGCCAGAAGACATAGCCAGTATAGTTCTTCCAAGTTCTTCTGGCTGCTTTTCTTCTGGCCATGTCAGCACCTGATTAGATTATGCACATCAGGATTGAGGGTGGGTCTGCCTTTCCCAGTCCAATGACTCAAATGTAAGTCTCCTTTAGCAACATCCTACAGACATACCCAGGAACAATACTTTGCATTTCAATCCAATCAAGTTGACACCCAATGTTAACCATTACAATATTCAAAGATGAACTGATATCAATCCGACTGACACTATTTCTAAAGATTGAGAAAAAGAAAATTCTCCTGAATCATTTTATGAAGCTAGTATCACCCTAATACCAAAACCAGGAAAAGGCATTACCAAAAATAGAAAACTACAGCCCAATATACCTGATGAACATAGATGCAAAAATTGTTAACAAAACACTAGCTAATTGAATCAAAAAACACAACAGAAAGATAATACACCATCATTAACTGAGTTTTAACCAAGAGATGTGAGGATGCTTCAACATACACAAATCAATAAATGTGATACTTCATATAAACAGAAAAAAAAACAAAAACCATATGATCATCTCAATAGCCTCAGACAAAACATTCAATAAAATCCAGAATCTCTTTAGAATAAAACCTCTCAACAAACTATGCATAGAAGGGAGTTATCTCAAATTAATAAAAGCCATCTATGACAAACCCACAGCCAACATCATACTGAATGGAGAAAAGTTGAAATTATTCCCCCTGAAAACTGGAACAAGACAAGGATGCTCACTTTCACCACATCTATTTGACACAATACTGAAAATCCTAGCCACAACAATCAGGCAAGAGAAAGAAAAATAAAGATAATCCAAATTGGAAGAGAGTAAGTTAAATCATCACTGTCATACAATATGATTGTATGCCTACAAAACCCTAAAGACTCCTTCAAAATACTCCTAGATTTGTAAATACATTCAGTGAAGTCTCAGGTTACAAAAATCAATGTACACAGATCAGTAACCCCCCTGTACACTAACAATAAAGCTGAAAATCACATGAAGAATTCAATCTGTTTTACAACAGCTGCAAAAAATGAAAATTAAAATCAAATACCTAGGAATAAACTTAACCAAGGAGGTAAATAATGTCTACAAGGAAAACTACAAAACACTGCTGAAAGAAACCACAGATGACACAGACAAATGAAAACATAGCCTATCTTCATAGATTGGAAGAATATTATGAAAATGACCATACTGTCCAAAGAAATCTATAGATTCAATGCAATTCCCATCAAAATACCAAGATTATTTTCACAAAATTGGAAAATACAATCCTAAAATTCATATGGAACCAAAAAAGAGCTCAAACTGCCAAAGAAATCCTAAGCAAAAAGAACAAATCTGAAGGCCTTAACTTACTGGCTCCCCCCAGCTGCTGTGGGCTCCCCTCAGCTGCTGCATCAACTTCTTTGAGCTTTTGTTTACACAGTTAAGGTTAGAGCTGCCTTGGTAATGGCAAACACTCCTTCCTCCATGAAGCTCGACCATCCAGGGTCTAGCTTAAACTGCTGTGCTGTCTGTGAAAATCCCAAGCCAGTGGGATTCAGTTTGCTGGTCTCCATTGGGGTGGGAACTGCAGAGCCAGATCTCCTGGTTCCCCACCTTCAGACCCCTTTCTTTCAGTGGTATGGGTGACTCTGTCTCACAAGCACTTCAGGTGCCACTCAAAATGACTGCTCAGATTTGTGCTGGGAACTGATGGTGCAGGCTGAATCGGCCACCCAGATTTGCCCTGAAAACCCATGGTGCCTGTCACAGATCTCTTGGCAGATACCCTACAAGCCAGAAAAGAGTGGAGACCAATATTCAACATCACTGAAGAAAAGAACATTCAACCCAGAATTTCATGTCCAGCCAAACTAAGCTATACAAGTGAAGGAGAAATAAAATCCTTTATAGACAAGCAATTGCTGAGCGATTTCATCACCACCAGGCCTGCCTTACAAAAGCTCCTGAAGGAAGTACTAAACATGACAAGGAACAGCCAGTACCAGCCACTGCAAAAATGTGCCAAATTCACACATAACAGTATTAATCTTAAATGTAAACAGGCTAAATGCCCTAATCAAAAGGCAGACTGGCAAACTGGATAAAAAGTCAAGAACCATCAGTGTGCTCTATTCAGGAGACCTATCTCACATGCAAAGACACACATAGAATCAAAATAAAGGGATAGAAGAAGAGTTATCAAGCAAATGAAGAGCAAAAAAAAAAAAGCAGGGGTTACAATCCTCCTCTCTGATAACACAGGCTTTAAACCAACAAAGATCAATAGAGACAAAGAAGGGCGTTACATAACGGTAAAGAGATCAATGCAACAAGAAGAGCTAACTAACCTAAATATATATGCACCCAATACAGGAGCACCCAGATGCATAAAGCAAGTTCATAACAACCTACAAAGAGACTTAGACTCCCAAACAATAATAGTGGGAGACTTTAACACATCACTGTCAATATTAGACAGATCAATGAGACAGAAAATTAACAAGGCTATCTAGGACTTGAACTCAGATCTGGACCAAGCAGACCTAATAGAAATCTACAGAACTCACCTCTCCAAATCCATAGAATATACATTCTTCTCAACATCACATTGCACTTACTCTAAAATTGATCATATAATTAGAAGTAAATCACTCCTCAGCAAACGCAAAAGAATGGAAATCACAACAACCAGTCTCTCAGACCACAGTGCAATCAAATTAGAACTCCGGATTAAGAAACTCACACAAAACTGCACAACTACATGGAAACTGAACAACCTGCTTCTGAATAACTACTGGATAAAAAATGAAATGAATGGCGAAATAAAGATGTTCTTCGAAACCAATGAGAACGAAGACACAACATACGGGAATCACTGGTACACATTTAAAGCAGTGTCTAGAGGGAAATTTATGGCACTAAATGCCCACATAAGAAGCAAGGAAATATCTAAAACTGACACCCTATTGTTACAATTAAAAGAATGAGAGGAGCAAGATCAAACAAATTCAAAAGCCAGCAGAAGACAAGAAATAACTAACATTAAAGCAGAACTGAAGTAGACACACAAAAAAAAAAAAAACCCTTCAAAAAAATCAGTAAATCCAGGAGCTGGTTTTTGGAAAAGATCAAAAAATAGATAGACCACTAGACAGACTAATAAAAAAGAGAAGAGAGTAGAATAGATGTAATAAAAAATGATAAAGGGGATATCACTACCGATTCCACAGAAATACAAACTACCATCAAAGGTTGCTATAAACTCTACGCACATTAACCTGAAAACCTAGAAAATTGGATAAATTCCTGGAAACTTACACCCTCCCAAGGCTAAATCAGGAAGAAGTTGAATCCCTGAATAGACCAAGAACAAGGTGTGAAGTTGAGGCAGAAATTAATAGCCTAGGTCCTGATGGGTTCACAGCCAAATTCTTCCAGATTTACAAAGAGGAACTGGTACCATTCCTTCTGAAACTATTCCAAACAATATAAAAAGAGGGAACACTTTCTAACACATTTTATGAGATCAGCATCATCCTGATAACAAAATCTGGCAGAGACACAACTAAAAAAGAAAATTTCAGGCCAATAATCATGATGAACATAGATGCAAAGTCTTCCATAAAATACTGGAAAACCAAATGCAACAGCGCATCTAAAAGCTTACTGATCACTAACAAGTTGGCTTCATCTCATGGATGCAAGGCTGGTTAAACATACACAAGTCTATAAATGTAATCCACCACATAAACAGAACCAAAGACAAAAACCACATGATCATCTCAATAGATGCAGATAGGGCCTCTGATAAAATTCAACAGCCCTTTATGCTAAAAACTCTCCATAAACTAGGTATTGATGGAACATATCTCAAAATAATAAAATCTATCTATGGAAAACCCATAGCCAGTATCATACTGAATGGGCCAAAATGGGAAGCATTCCCTTTGAAATCTGGCACAAGACAAGGATGCCCTCTCTCACCATTCCTACTTAACATAGTATTGGAAGTTCTAGCCAGAGCAATCTGGCAAGAAAAAGAAACGCATGATATTCAATTAGGAAAAGAGGAAGTCAAATTGTCTCTATTTGTAGATGACATGATTGTATATTTAGAAGACCCCATCATCTCAGCCCAAAATTTCTTTAAGATGATAAGCAAGTTCAGCAAAGTCTTAGGATACAAAATCAATGTGCAAAAATCACAAACATTCCTATACATCAATAACAGACAAACAGAGAGCCAAATCATGAGCAAACTTTCATTCACAATTGCTACAAAGAGAATAAAATACCTAGGAATACAACAAACAAAGGACATAAAAGACCTATTTAGGAGAACTACAAAAACCACTGCTCAAGGAAGTAAGAGAGGACACAAACAGATGGAAAAACATTCCATGCTCATGGTTAGAAAGAATCAATATTATGAAAATGCCCATAGTGCCCAAAGTAATTTGTAGATTCAGTGCTATCCCCATCAAGCTACCATTGACCTTCTTCACAGACCTGGAAAAAACCACCTTAAACTTCATATGGAACCGAAACAGAGCCCACAGAGCCAAGACAATCCTAAGCAAAAAGAACAAAGCTGGAGGCATCATGCCACCTGACTTAAAAATATACGATAATGCTACAGTAATCTAAACAACATAGTACTGGTACCAAAACAGAGATATAGATGAATGGAACAGAACAGAGGCCTCAGAAGTAACGCCACACACCTATAACCTTCTGATCTTCGACAAATCTGACAAAACAAGCAATGGGGAAAGGATTCCCCATTTAATAAATGATGTTGGGTAAACTGGCTAGCCATGTGCAGAAAGCAGAAACTGGACCCATTCCTTACACATTACACAAAAATTAACTCCAGATGGATTAAAGATTTAAACATAAGATCTAACACTATAAAAACTCTAGAAGAAAACATACGCAATACCATTTAGGACATAGGCATATGCAAGGACTTCATGACTAAAACACTGAAAGCAATGGCAACAAAAGCCACAATAGCCAAATGGGATCTAATTAAACTTGAGAGCTTCTGTACAGCAAAAGAAACAATCATCAGAGTGAACCAGCAACCAACGGAATGAGAAAAAATTTTTTGCAAGCTACCCGTCTGACAAAGGGCTAATAACCAGAATCTACGAAGACCTAAAACACATTTACAAGAAAAAAAAAACACCTCATCAAAAAGTGGGTGAAGAATAGGAAGAGGCACTTTTTGAAAGAAGACATTTATGCAGCCAACAAATACATGAAAAAATGCTCATCATCACTGGTCATTAGAGAAATGCAAATCAAAACCACATTGAAATACCATCTCATGCCAGTTAGAATGGCGATCATTAAAAAATCTAGAGACAACAGATGGTGGAGAAGATGTGGAGAAATAGCAACGCTTTACACTGTTGGTGGGAGTGTAAATTAGTGCAACCATGTGCAAGACAGTGTAGCAATTCCTAAAGGATCTAGACATAGAAATACCATTTGATCCAGCAATCCCATTACTGGGTATATACCCAAAGGCTCATAAATCGTTCTACTATAAAGACACACACACACCTATGTTCATTACGGCACTGTTTCCAATAGCAAAGACCTGGAACCAACCCAAATGCCCATCAAGGATAGACTGGATAAAGAAAATGTGGCACACCTACACCATGGAATACTATGAAGCCATAAAAAAACAATGAGTTCATGTCCTTTGCAGGGCCATGGGCGAATCTGGAAACCATCATTCTCAGCAAACAGACACAAGAACAGAAAACCAAACAGCACATGTTCTCACCCTTAAGTGGGTGTTGAACAATGAGAACACATGGACACAGGGAGGGGAACATCATACACTGGGGTGTGCTGGGGTCTGAGGGGCTAGAGGAGCCATAGCAGGAGATGGGGAGGTTGGGGAGGGATAACATTAGGAGAAATACGTAATGCAGATAACAGGGGAATGGATACAGTAAACCATCATGACATGTGTATACTTATGTAACAACTCTGCAAGACCTGCACATGTACCCCAGAACTTAAAGCATAATTTAAAAAAAGAAAAAAAAAAAGGCTTTACACAGTGTTTGGCTGTCTTGCCCTTCCACCTTCCATGTGTGAGGGTGCAGCAATTAGACCCTCACTAGATCAAATGCTGGTTCCTTGACTTGGGCCTTCCCAGTCTCAAGAGTGGCAAGGAATAAATTTCTATTCCTCATAATTTAAAAGAATGAAAAGAAATATGTAAACATTAAAATTTTGAATACTATGTAGAAATATAAAATGTTGATGGCATAAGGTTAATGGAAACAAACGAAGAAAATTTTACTATGCAATTATACAGCATATGTAGTTCAAAAGCTTAGCAGTTAAGTTATAGAAGTAAATATTATGTTGGATGCTGGAATTATGAACAGTCCTCTTCTAACATTTTAGCAATATTAACTGCTCTTAAGATTTATAGAGAAAAGAACCTACTTTGTTTTTTCACAGATTTATTGCTGGAAAGGTAAATCTTCTGTTGTTCTCAGCACTGTCATAAGAAAAATTTACATTTTGTTTGCTAAGGAAATAAGTTAATTCAAATTTTAGTTAGTGATACTAAGTTCTGTTCAAATTTCCTTTCTATATAGAAGGAAAAACCTTGAAAACTAGAAAATCTCACTTCACCTTTGTGAGATGTCTTCCAGTTTAAAGGAAACCCAACCTGTCATCAGCACCCTAAAATATAGCATTTTTCTCTGTTCACTTAACTATACAGCAAGAAAAATAAAACCATGAAGACAAGGGAGCTAAAATCTGTGTGAAATTATTAGAGCATCAGAATGTCAAGGAAAATAGTCACAAGTTCTTCTCTGAGCTAAAGTACTTATGAGCCCAGCTACAAGGAGCTGCAAAAACTTCTGATGTACTCAACTAAAGCTTCAGAGACACTTTTATAGACTAAGAAAGATTTTGGCAATAAATTGTAAAGAATAACTACATTAATTCTGAGAAAAATAAGTCACTGAATTGTAGATATGCCTAGGAGTCTCTTATTCTTATGCACCGATCATAAGAGTATTCCCTTACCTTTTAGGCATAACAACGAGTAAAAATTTAAAAATTAATTTAGTTTTATCATTGTTAAATATACCTATAAATTAAAAAGTCAAAAAATTCTACAATGATCTTTAGAAACAGTACTCTTTTTGCCCTCATTTTCTCTCACTCGAGGATTTATTTTTAGCTAAATCTTTTTATATTTAACTTCTTTATCTCTAAATCATGGCTCATAGTGAGATTTTAAAATTTTACTTCCAGTTTTAGGCACAACAACGTGAGTAAATAATGTCCTCCAGTCACCTCTCACACACACATTTGCCAACCCCCAACCTCTGAATTTAGTTAAGATGAATATTCTATCAGTTTTACTTCACTATATTCATGATAGTCACGGCTGAACTGTGTTACCTACCATGATTATGTTTTCTTTCTTACACAATATTTTATTTTTCCTTTTTTTTTTCTCATTTGCTTAGCTTTCTATATACTTGTCACTGATTTAACCCCTTTAGTCTTGCCAAAATGTGTAAACTTCTCCTCAATACTCGGAAACAGTTATTGCATGGCCTTCATTTTTAAAAGAAGTATCTTCCAGAACAACTTGACCCTCATTTGAATGGTTGTCCTCTAAGCCTGATGCAATATTATTTTCTTAGGAAGTTCTCTCACTGGTATTTTGGGCACTTTTTTTTCTTCTCTTCTGCGCTGAAATTCTGTATTTTGAATGTCATCTCTTTCCCTGGTTATAAATAGAAATTCTAGATAGGAAATAGTTTTCTATCAGAATGATCAAACCGTTGCTCCATTTCTAATTTCCAAGGTGGCTACTGAGCTAGCTAATGCCATTATGAGTGTTGAAATTTTGTTTGTTCTATTCAGAAATTTTACAGTGATCAGCATCCCAGTGGTTCTACTTTCATGCAACATGCTGTTTACTTGGTCAGGGAAATTTTAATCTTGGAACTGATGTCGATTTCTACTTTTTTAAAAAAATTATTTCTTTTTCTATTTTCTCTCCTCTGGTACTCGTACTATTCTGATGTTGAATATCCTAGAGTGGTTCTTTAATTTTTTAATCTTTTCTTTCTTGAATGTTCATTTTTTCTCTTTGCTTCCTTTCCTGAAGATTTCCTCATTCTTCTCTTCCTATCCCTTTTTTGAGTTTTGGATTTCCATATTTTTAATTTCTAAATTGAAATTATTTAATTTTATTTCTTTTTAATGTAAATGTTATTTTTGTATAATTTTTTTCTCATCTTATAAATATGGTACCTTTTATTATGACTCTGAAAATATTAATATTTTAAACATCTTCACATTTAAAATTCCTTTTTACTCTAAACTGAGGCAATGTAATATAGTTATTAGCACAGAGTCCTGTGCTAATAACTATATTAGCTAAGAATCTGCATTCAAGTTCTGACTCCACTATTTATTAATGTAACCTCCAGAAAATTAACCCTTCAGAGTCTCAATTCCATTATCTGTAAATCCTACAAATGATAGGGTTGCTCTGAATATTAAATGATTAATACATATAAAGTGCTTAAAACAGTGCTTGGGATAAGGTAAGCCCTATATGTGTTGTGCTGAGAGAGAAGTTTATCATTTCTTATGGTACTTGTCAGTTGTGGACTCTGCCATTCAAATATCATTTATTTAAATGTCTTGTGATCTGCAACTGTATGCTCTGATCTGGAGCACTGGTAAGATGTCCACAAACTGTATGGTCAGGGTCTTACCATTTGCAAGCTTCACTATAGGCCATTGCATTGGGGAAATCTGGCTGTCAATACCTTGATATCGGGTTTGTCAGGCTACCTGCCTGAAGACTGCACCTTAAGGTAAGAAGGCTAAGGATTTCAACCTTTAGTGTAAAATTATACTTAAAGTTTTCTATGTGGTATTTCCATCTACCACTATGCTTTAAGCTTTTTGGTGAATAAACGCCATAGTGTTCAGTCTGGAGGAAATGAGCTAAATTACATTGAATTTTGCTGTCTAACTTTCCCTCTTAAATAAATTGCCTAATTTAGATTATGTATCAGCATTCTCTATCACTGGCTTGAGAACCATATTTTCTGATCTGCTAACTTAGTAACCACTTGACCACAACTTTCCAGCTGTCAATGTTTTCAATAGATGTACTTTTATATCTTGTTATAAGTGCCTTTGCTATTTTTAAAAAGGAATTTTAGAAGAACCAAAGGTAAATGTGAGGGTTCAATTTGCCATCTTTAACCACAGCTGAAATGACTATTTAAGACAATGAAAAGCAATTATTAGCGAGAACAAAGTCTACTTATAACTAGACATTCAGCTCTATAAATTTCCTTTTTTTAACAAGCATGGATATTTTGGGAATAGCACTTCTGAATAACTGTACCCACTTATAAGACAGCAGAAACAAAATCTTAAGCTCTGAATCTATACCACAGTGTTTATCCCTCTGCTTATCCTTCAATTGCCCAAGGCAGAAAATTCCCCATAGTTCAAGTTTCAGCATCCACCACCAAGCATTGCCTTCTTCACTTGCACTGCAGTGTGTAAACATACATAATGTTGACTATTTATGAGGTGCTAGTTATCCAAAATTGTTGCCATCTTTCATGCAAATGAGTCACCCCAAAATGATTTTTAAGAAGCGATATGTAACAGAACACAGAGAAACATCATCTTTGGAAATGATTCAGAAAAGCTTAGTGAGAAAGTTGGAAAGAGCAGCAAGCCAGAGCACCCATTTTGTCACATGCTATACGGAGACAGAAGGCTTGCTGTCAGGCTTGTATTTGCTACAAGCAACACTGTGCTTTTATACAAAATGTTCATTGTGATAACAGTCATTTCAAGAAATGCCTTTTTTTTTGGTCTCATATCCCATTTTGGGGAAAATAATTAAAGGCATTAACTCAAGAGTAGGTGTATTTCTTTTATAAAATATGGTTTCAGCAATGTTAATTAATACTGGAAGCTTAACTGTTCATTTATTCTACTATTAATTTTTTAAATTACAATTAAGAAGAGACATTGTATTTCTGTTTCCTTTGCTGTCACACTATAGGGTTTAAAACCACGTAAAATATTACTAAAACCTTATTTCCTTTGTTACCACGGCGGCAGCATAATCTCTACTGCAGCAAAGCATCTAGTGGAAATCTGTGGCCACTTTGGTATTGGACCATCAAACTTACTAAACATACAAGGTGATGACAGCTTCTGCAACAGAACATCTAAATACTGAGTCAACTGAGCTTACCTCTTTTGAAACTCTATGACATGAGATAGCAGATCTCAATGTCTCAAACAGTGCTAATATCAAAGAAACGCAATGAAAAATGTAAGCCTACAAGGAATGCTAATGAGTGAAACATTTCTCCTCCTACCTATATTTATTCTTTTCTGTAAGGTTAGATTCTAGACTTATCAATAGATCATTTTTTCATTGGTTGGTTTCTGAGACAGGATCTTGCCCTGTCATCCAGGCTGGCACACAGTGGCCTCAGCATAGTCCGCCGCAAACCTCAAACTCCTGGGCTTAGGAGATCCTCTCACCTCAGCCTCCCAAATAGCTAAGACTACAGGTGCATGCCACTATACCCAGCTAATTATTTTAATTTATTAAAATTTAGTTTTTGTAGAGATGGGTTATCACTTTGTTACTCAGGCTGGTGTTGAACTCCTGGCTTCAAGAGATTCTCCTGCCTTGACCTTCCGAAGTGCTAGGATTATAGGCCACCACGCCCAGCGATCAGTAGTTGATATAGTACACCTGCTCTGAAAATTTCTCTGGACTTAATAAGTAAAATTTCTCTTACTAAATTAAAAAAAATATATTCAGTTCTTAAACTGAAGTGGCCCCATGATGTTCCATTATGTATTCAAATTTGAGGTAGCCAGCTAGGCACGGAGGCTCACACCTGTAATCCCAGCACTTTGGGAGGCAGAGGCAGGTGGATAACCTGAGGTCAGGAGCTCAAGATCAGTCTGACCAACAATGGAGAATCTCATCTCCACCAAAAAATACAAAAATTAGCCGGGTATGGTAGCACATGCCTGCAATCCCAGCTAGGGAGGCTGACTCAGGAGAATCACTTGAACCCAGGAGGTGGATGCTGCAGTGAGCCGAAATCATACCATTGCACTGCAGCCTGGGCAACAAGAGTGAAATTCTATCTATAAAAAAAAAAAAAAAAAAAAAAAAAAAAAATTTGAGGTACCCATGCTGAAAAAAAATTTGATAAGTGAAACTATCTATTTATTCCTAAAATTCATATTGATTGAAAAATATCAAAATTGGATACTGATTGCTCATTATAATTTTAATTGTAATTTATTTTAACTATATTTTTTAAATTAAACTATTAAGGCAAATTACATATATATGTGTGTGAGTGTGTGTATATATATATATATATACACACACATATATATATATATATTTTTTTTTTTTGAGCAAACTAGTTGATCTGGTAAGACTGCCTGTATAAATTTACCAATTCTAGAAAAAGCATATGTCTTCACTATTCAAGACAACTTACCCTTCTAATCTGTACATTAAAGCTTGATTTGAAGAGGAGTTTGGAATCTTAAGATTATGTCATCGTTACAGAAAAATGAATTTAAATTATCTTACATAGGCAAGAATGTTTGTTATAAAAGATCAGAATAGTAAATCACTGATTTCCCATTATTTCCTTTTCTTTCATTACATACAAGCTGTAAGACAGGAACATGCCCTTGTTGTCTAGCTGAACAATAAGAGCATCCGTCACATACTGCCTATTCAAATATGCATACTCTGATAAAGATTGAAATTGTGGAAGATGTCAACGGAAAGCAGGCTCTAAAATTCTTCTGTAGAGGCTATTATTCAATACAAATGGAAAATGCAGAGTACCGTGCTCTGGGCTCTTTGGCCCATCCTGCTGAATTGAAAGGGAAAATTGAAAAGACTCAATTATTCTATTTATTACTTTGATGAGTTTTTATAACATAAAATGAATTTTGTGATTAATGAGGATTTTATGTACATAAAAAACTTCATCTACACAAAGCAAATAACATTATTTTCTGGCTAGTGAAGGTGAAAATGAAATGTAAAATAAAGTTGATTGACTTAAATTTAATATATAAAAGGTAGCACTAGTTAATAGAGTATTGATTAAATATATTTAAAAAGATGATGACAATTTATCAAATAGCCTTGTTCTAGATCCTCAGGGTGCCTGCTTAATAAACATCTTTTCTTCTATCTGATCATATTTTCATATTAGTCTTTTCACATTTTGTTTCATTTTTTCTATGGACATATCAGAATCATATACCACTGTTATAGTAATACACACTTAAACAAAAAAAATAAATGTTTGGAAATATTAGTTTATTTTAATATCATAAATGGGATTAATCTTACAATAGAAGCAGGCACTGAAGAGTTGGGAATAAATGTAATTAAAATACATCAACCAGAGTTAATCAATTAACTCAGACAAAAAAATTATTGTTGAAAAATAGAGAAATGTATAATCATTGTTTTTAATATAATATTAATTTTGGTAATAATTTAAAAATATAATTTATCTTATTGAATATGTAAAATTTTTGTATAATCTGTTTCTATGAAACTCTTGTATGTCAGATAATCTTTATGATATATAAAATTGTAAAACAATTTTTTAAATCTTAGAAAAATGCTTGGTTTTCTTGTTGAATTCATCCTCTCTTCCCCTTTACTAAATGTTGTATTCTTCACATAAAGACAATACATACACACACACACTCACACACACTCACACTTTCTATTCAATTCAACTCCTAGTAATGTGGAAGAAAAAAAAAATTCACACGTGGTCTCTCCTCAGACTTATGCAAAAATAATTATAATTCCCAATTCAAGAAATGACTTACTTTATATGCAACAACTACCCTCTTTATTTTCCTGTGGGACACAACACATTTAGTGATGAGTAAGTCTCCAATGATCACACTTTGCCTTCATGAGAATACCACATGAAGTGTACATAGTTCTGCAAAGCACAAATCTTGGAAGTGAAAGGAATACAAAGAAGATTTTTCTACTTCTACTAGAGCATTTGAGGCATTTTATTCTTTTTCTTGACCCACTGAAAATTTTTCCTAATGCCAGTTTGAGCCTATGCGAGAAATAAACAACCTTGTGAAATAAGTGCCTGTCTTACTCCATATCCATTTATGACAAAATAAATGGACTCTGATCCAGCACAGGGTGAATGGTCAACTTAATCAATCTAGTGGGCAATCAGATCAGTTGTCAAAGACAAATCGAGTTAAAGCCATTAAATTCAAGAAATAATACATTAATAATTCTATTATATCCTACTTAATTTTCAAAGATATTTTTATTAGATAGGAACATAAAAATACAGTAATGCATTTTGTTTATTGATGGCAGAGAAAACAAAATTAATAGTTGAATTATTTCTGCTCACAAATAAGATCCTACATAGTTGAGAACATCTTAGAGTAAAGCTATAGTCTTCTCCTTGGAATGGTATAATAGGGAACTAAAAATACTTGCTGGACTAGTATTTTAAAGGAAAGTGCAACATTCTAGATTTGAATTGAAAAAACAAAACATCTTGGAATATGTTTTTGCTTCAAAGTTTTCACCTATGGTTAAAAAATAAATTATAGCACATCTCTAGATGCTGATTTTTCATAGTCAAGTACAGTCATTCTTGACCTATGAAAAGTCAACATCTAGAGATGGGCTGTAATTTATAGCACATTCTCCAAAGATAATAAAAACTAATAGCATTGTGCTGAAGTAATTTTGAACCCTCCTAAACAAGCTACTGAATATAGCTGAGTATTACTATTCATCATAGCTATGCTCCAAATCAATATACTTGCACATTAATTTAGCTTAGCCTGAATTATTCTTGAAGATATATTTAAACAATTATGTGATGCTTCTGCATAGTTACATGGATGATACAATCCACATTTTCCAGCTCAACCCCAGTGTTAAATATTATATTTCACTGTCAGCACATGCATCCTGGTTTTTAGTTTAAAATTTTAGTCATGTTATATATCGGTAATATTCTTTAATGCATAATATTTATTGTATTCTAATTAAAATTTCCTCTTGCTGCTTTACTAAATACAATTTATACTTTATTAACATAATGATATGCATATGTAAATACTACATCATTTCCAAAATTTTTAAGTATACATTGCATCCTTTTTTTCTAATTAGTCTAAAAGTTATCATAAATAAAACAATATTTGTCACCTTTCTTCCTCTTTGTCATCAAATACTGTTAAATAAATCAATATTAGTCACAATAAGTACAAAATCAACTATTTCTCAGTGGACAAAGAGTTTTTTTCCACAACTGATAGAAGCCATGTCTTCACACAGTATGTATCAGAAATGGAGCATGCAAAAACATGTAAATATTCATAGTAATTTAAGTCTGCAGTATCTGTTACAGTTTACAAAGTAATTTTGCAATTTTTTTTGCATTTTATTAGGACAAACACTATGAGGTTCCCATTTAAATGAGGCAGCAGTGCTAAAGCAAGACCTAAATGATGAGGTGGTCAATTCAGCCACGTGGGTCTGGTCCTTAGAAGACAGACTGTGGCTGAAATATTGGAAAAGACAGACCACCAACTTTAAGGAAAAAAAGTTCCCAAGCTGCTGCTTAATCATATCTTCCCCTTTGTTCTTACTGAAAATTTAGAAGGCAATACATTAAAGATACTCAAAGTTAGACCAAAGAAAATTAAATGAATGTCGAGGGAACAGATAATTCCAAACATAACTTAGTGGAGTGATTTCTCAACATATCTATGCTTTGCCTGGTTGCTAGGAAGAGGAAAAGAGCAAGCCAAAAGAAATAAACATGTTCTTTGAAAGGAGAGAGTAGTGACTTTAAAACATAGCCATGAATTCTTTTTAACACTCGATCCATCCAGAGATGAGGTCTATGCCTCTTCTCCTTGAATCTGGGTGGGTTTTTGACCGCTTCAACCAAAAGAGTACAGTGAATGTAATACTATTTGACTTCTGAGGAAAGTTTGTATAAAACCATGCAGATTTTGTATTATTTCTAATTAGTCTAAAAGTTACCATAAACATTAAAAGAAAATAAAACAGTATTTGTCAACCTTTCTTTCTCTGTGTTGTCATCAAATTACTGTTAAATAAGTTAATATTAGTCACAGTAAGTACAAAATCAGACTTGAGCCTTGAGCACCACATCTGAGTATCTTGAATTCTCCCTGCCATGAAGAAGCCCAAACCACCAAGAGAATCATCCAGGCAAGTTAGTGAAGAAGGGTCCAGATAAATTCAGCCTTCAGTAATTCAAGTCACTGCATAATCTGGGTCTTCCCAGCTGTCGCCCAAACATCATGGGGTAGAGACAAACTAGCTTTACTATACCCTTTCTGAATTTCTGGCTCACAGAACCCATGAGCATAAGAAAGCTGTAGCTGTTTTATGCTGCAAGCTCTTAGGTAGTTTGCTACAACAGTAAGAGACGACAGATAAAATGGATAATTTTAACATGTGGGGATGGCTCACTACAAGCAGATACAATGTGGCTTTCATGGAGATAAATGAGAACGGTTAGAAAATACAGGACCTTAAGTTGAAACATCCAGATACTTGCATTGGGACTAATCATAAAAATTACTCAACCCATGGAGAACAGAGAAAAGCAAAGCAAAACGATGGCCCACCCAGGAGCGACACGGAGCCAAGAAAACCTCCTCACCCAGGGAAGCAGTGAGTGAATGTGCAACCTCAGGAAACCACAGTTCTCTCAGGAATCTTTGCAAGCCTTGGGTCAGGAGATCCCCTTATAAACCTGCTCCGCCAAGGCCTTCAGTCTGACACACAGTGCAATGTTGAGTCTCAGCACAACAGCCACTCAGGCATATGTACAGACCCAGGAGCATTACAAACTCTGGCTCCAAACTTCCCAGCAATAGTAACCGCAACTTCAGCATAGCAGGAGGTTAGACTTTTGTATATGCCCCTAGGAAAGAGGTTAAATCCAGAGGGACAAACAGCAATGGTCTGCAGGCCACACGTCAATGGCACCTCACAGAATAAGACCTACTGGCTTAGAATTCCAGCCAGCCACCAGAAACAGTGTTGCGCTTACCTGGGACAAAGTTCCTGGGAGAAAGGGTAGATTGCCATCTTTACTGTTTAGATGACTCAGCTCTTCCAGCCTCTGGGCTTTGAAGCATCCAAACCGACCAAGGGCTGAAGGGATCCCCCAGCACAGAATAGCTGCTCTCCCAAAACGTGGCCAGACTGCTTCTTTAAGCAGGTCCCTGATCCATTCCTCCTCACTGAGTGGGACTTTCCCACCAGGGCTTCCAGCCGCCCCCACCAGTGTTCTCTTGCCAATAGAGATTTGGAAACTTCCTGGCATGGAGCTCCCAAAGCGAGGAGCAGACTGCCATCTTTGCCGTTTGGAAAACGTAGTCATTCCAGCCCCCAGGCTTTGGAGAGCCCAAGACAACCGGGGACAGAAGCAGTACTCCAGCGCAACACAGCTGCTTGACAAAAGCATGTCCAGAGAGCTTCTTTAAGAGGGTTCCCAATTCCATTCCTTCTGACTGGGTGAGACACTCTGAACCAGGGTCTTCAACCACTTCCTACAGATACATTTGGGCCAGCAACAATCTGGACCTCCCTGGGATGGCACTCCCAGAGAAAGAGGCAGGCTACCATCTTTGCTGTTTCAAAGCCTTCACTGGTGATACTTCCAGGTACTGGAAAATCCGAGGTTAACTAGGAACTGGAGTAGACCCCCAACAAACTGCAGCAGCTGTACTGAAGAGTGACCAGACTGTTAAAATAAAAACAAAATTCAAAGGTCAGCAACCTCAAAGATTGAAGGTAGATAAGCCTACAAAGATGAGAAAGAATCAACACAGGAATACTGAAAACTCAAAAAGCCAGGGTGCCCTCCATCCTCCAAATGACCATATCACCTCTCCAGCAAGCGTTTAGGACTGGGCTGAGGCTAGGATGGCTGGAAATGAGAATGGTCGGTTCACTCACTAACCACTGCTGGAGTAAGAAGGTAGCTGCTGACGTGAATACATGGAACTTGTTTAGTAAGATAAACAGTTTTTAGAATTCAGATAGGATGCCATTGTTTGCTGCTGGGTTTCAACACTGTATAAAATGCAAAGAAGCTAAAAATTATAATAAAACATCAAAAGAGCTGACAGACAAAATAGCCAGTATAGAGAAGAATGTAACCAACCTGATAGAGCTCAAAAATATACTACAAAAGGTCATAATGCAATCACATGGTATGAATAGCAAAATGACCAAGTGAAAGAAAGAATCTCAGAGCATAAAGATTTTCTGAAATAAGCCAGGCAGACAAGAATAGAAGAAAAATAAATAAAACTGAAAAAAATATAAAAATATGGGTTTATGTAAAGAGACCAAATCTATGACTGATTGTTGTACCTGAAAGAGTTGGAGAGAATGGAACCAATTTGAAAAATATATTTCAGGGTATCATCCATGAGAACTTTCCCAACATAGCTAGACAGGTCAACTTCAAATTCCAGAAATTTAGAGAAACCCAGTCAGATACTCCATGAGAAGATCATTCCCAATACACATGATCATCAGATTTTCCAAGGTCAAAATGAAAGAAAAAAAAATGTTAGGATAGCTAGATAGAAAAGCCAAGTCACCTACAAAGGGAAGCCCATCAGACTAACAATGGACCTCTTAGCAGAAATCCTATAAAACAGAAGAGATTGGGGTAAAGTATTCAGTATTCTTAAAGAAAAGAAATTCCAAGCAAGAATTTCTTACCTGGCCAAACTAAGCATTGTAAGTGAAGAAGAAATAAAATTTTTTTTCAGACAAGCAAATACTAAGGAAATTCATTACCACCACGCCTGCTTTATAAGAGCTCCTGAAGAAAGTGCTAAACATGGAAATGAAAGACAATTAGCAGCCAGGCACAGTGACTCACGCCTGTAATCTCAGCACTTTGAGAGACCAAGGCAGGCAGATCAATTGAGGTCAGGCATTTGAGACCAGCCTGCGCAACACAGTGAACCCCCATCTCTACTGAAAATACAAAAATTAGCCAGGTGTGATAGCAGACATGTATATTCTCAGCTACTTGGGAGGCTGAGGCAGGAAAATCACTTGAATACAAAAGGTAGAGGTTGCAGTGAGCTGAGATTGCACCACTTCACTCCAGCCTGGGTGACAGAGTGAGAATTCATTTCAAAAAAAGGAAAGACCAAAAGACCATTAGCATCCACTATAAAAACACAATGAAATACACAGACCAGTGACACTATACAGCAACCACATAGAGAAGTCTCCAAAATCATCTGCTAACATCATGACAGGATCAAATCTACACATATCAATACTGACATTAAACATAAATGAGTTAAATGCAAGCTAGATCTCACATGCAATGACACAAATAGACTTAAAATGATGGGATATAGAAAAATCCCTTGGTAGCAAGCAAATGGAAAACAGAAAAAAAGCAGGGGTTGCAATCTAGTTTCTGACAAAACAGGCTTTAAACCAGAAAAGATCAGAAAAGACAATGAAGGGCATTACGTAATGACAAAGGATTTAATTCAACAAGAAGAGCTAACTATCCTAAATATATATGCACCCAACACAGGAGCTACCAGATTTATAAAGTAAGTTCTTAGAGACCTTCAAAGAGTCTTAGAATCCCACACAATAATAGTGCAAGATTTTAACACTCCACTAAAAATATTAAACAAATTATTGAGACAGAAAATTAACAAAGATATTCAGGACTTGAACTCAGCACTGGATCAAATGAACTGGAGAGATATCTACAGAACTCTACACCCCAAAACAATGGAATACCCTTTATTTTATTGCCACGTGGCACTTACTCAAAATCAATCACATAATCGGGAGTAAAATACTCCTCAGCAAAAGCAAAATAACTGAAATCATAGCACACAGCCTATCAAACCACAGTACAATCAAATTTGAAATCAAGACTAAGAAATTCATTCAAAACCATACAATTCCAAAGAAATTGAATAACCTGTCCCTGAATGACTTTTGGGTAAGTAATGAAATTAAGGCAGAATCAAGAAGTTATTTGAAACTAATTAGAACAAATATACAACATATCAGAATCTCTGGGACACAGCTAAGACGGTGTTAAGTGAGAAATTTATACCAATAAACGTCCACATTAAAAAGTTAGAAAGATCTCAAGTTAACAATCTAACATCACAACTACAAGAACTAGAACCCAGAGCAAGCAAATCCCAAAGCTAGCAAAAGACAAGAGAGAAGATTTAGATCAACACAATCAGAAACCATAAGGGGGATATCACCACTGACCCCACACAAATGCAAACAACCATCAGATAATGTTATAAACGCCTCTATGCACATAACCTGGACAACACAGAAAAAATGGATAAATTCCTGGACACACACCCTCCGAAGACTGAACCAGGAAGAAATTGAATCCCTGAACAGACAAATAATGAGTTATCAAATTGAGGCAGTAATAAATAGCCTACCAACCAAAACCAACCAAACAAAAAAAAGCTCAGGACCAGATGGGTTCACAGTTTAATTCCACCAGATGTACAAGGAAGAGCTGGTACTATTTCTACTGAAACTATTCCAAAAAAAATTTGAAGGAAGGAACTCTTTTCGAACTCATTCTATGAGATGAGCATCATGGTGATAATAAAAGCCTGACAGAGATACAACAAAAAAGAAAATTGCAGGTCAATATTCTTGAGGAACATCAGTGGAAAAATCATCAACAAAATACTAGCGAACTGAATCCAGCAGCACATCAAAAACCTTATCCACCACTATCAAGTAGGCTTCATCCCTGAAATGAAAGTTTGGTTCAACATCTGCAAATTAATAAATGTGATTCATCACATAAACGGAACTAAAGGCAACAACCACATGACAAACTCAATAGATACAGAAAAGGCTTTCAATCAAATTCAACATCCTTCATGTTAAAAGCGCTTAATAAACTAAGTATTGAAGGAACATACCTAAAAATAATAAGAGCCATATATAACAAAATCACAGCCAACATTATACTGAATGGGCAAAAGCTGGAAGCATTTCCCTTGAAAACTTGCACAAGACGAAATGTGCTCTCTCGTAACTCCTATTCAACATTGTACAGGAAGTTCTGGCCTGGGCATTCAGACAAGAGAAAGAGAAATAAAAGGAATTCAAATAGTAAGAGAGAAATTCAAATCATCTGTTTGCAGATGACACAATCCTCTATCTAGAAAACTCCATCTTCTGAGCCCAAAGTCTTCTTAAGCTGATAAGCAGCTTCAGCAGTCTCAGGATACAAAGTCAATGTGCAAAAATCACTAACATTCCTATGTACCATCAACAGTCAAGCCAAAAGCCAAATCCCAAACAAATCCCCATTCACAATTGCCACAGAAAGAATAAAATACCTAGTAATACAGGTAAAAGCAAAGAGAATGATCCCTACAAGGAGATATATGCACTGCTTCTCAAAGAAATCAGATATGACACCAACAAATGGAAAAACATTCCATGTTCATGGATAGGAAAAATAAGTATCATTAAAATGACCATATTACCCAAAGCAATTTACAGATTCAATTCTATTCCCATTAAACTACCATTGACATTCTTCACAGAACTATAAAAAACTATTTTAAAATATGAAACCACAAAAAGACCTTGAATAGACAAAGCAATCCTAAGTGAAAAGAACAAGCCTGACTTCAAACTATACAGTAGGAGTACAGTAAGCAAAACAGCATGGTACTGGTATAACAACAGACACATAGACCAATGGAACATAATAAAGAACACAGAAATAAGGCCACACACCTACAACTATCTGTCCTTCAACAAACCTGACAAAAATAAGCAAGGGGAAAGGATTCCCTATTTAATGAATGATGTTGGGATACCTGGCTAGCCATAGGCAGAAGACTGAAACTGTATCCCTTCCTTACACCATACACAAAAATTAACTTAATATCAATCAATGACTTAAACATAGAGCTCAAAACTATAAAAATCCTGGAAAACAGCCTCGGCAATACTATTTAGGACATAGACATGAGCAAAGATTTTGTGACAAAGACATAAAAGCCACTTGTGACAAAACCAAAAATGACAAATGGAATTTAAGAGCTTCTGCACAGCAAAAGAAACCAACAGAGCAAACAACCTGCAGTATGAGAGAAAGATTTTGCAAACCAAGTATCTGACAAAAATCTACTATCCAGCATCTATAAGGAAATTAAATTTACTAGAAAAACACAAACAACCCCATTAAAAAGAAGGCAAAGGACATAGACACTTTTCAAAAGACAATGTACATCCAGCCAACAACTTTATTTAAAAAAAGCTCAACATCACCCATCATTAGAGACATGCAAATCAAAACCATAATATGATACCATCTAACACCAGTCAGAATGGCTACTATTAAAAAGTCAAGAAATAACAGATGTTAGCAATGTTGTGGACAAAAGGGAAGACTTATACACTGGTGATGGGAGTGTAAATTAGGTCAATCACTATGGAAGACAATGTGGTGATTCCTCAGAGATCCAAAGACAAAAACATCATTTGACCCAGCAATCCCATTACCGAGTACACATCCAAAGAAATATAAATCACTCTATTATAAAGATGCATGCACCCATCTGTTCACTGAAGCACTGTTCACAAGAGCAAAGACAGAATCAACTTAAATGCCCATTAATGATAGACTAGATAAAGAATATGTGGTACATACACACCATGGAATACTATGCAGCCATAAAAAGGAACAAGATCACATCCTTTGCAGGGACATGGATGGAGGTAGAGGTCATTATTCTTAGCAAACTAACACAGGAGCAGGAAACCAAATAACTGTTTTTACTTATAAGTGGGAGCTAAATGATGATAATACATGAACACAGACAGGAAAACAATACACACTGGGGCCTTTTGGAGGGTGGTGGGTGTGAGGAGGGAGAGGGAGAGGAGCAGGAAAAATAACTAATGGATACTAGGCTTAGTACCTGGGTGATGAAATAATCTGGACAACAAACCCCTGTGACACAAGTTTACCTACGTAGTAAACCTGCACTGGTGCCCCTGAACTTAAAATGAAAGTTAAAAAATAAATAATAGAAAGCATTAGAAAAAAATTGTTTGAAGTCTTACATATGTCAGGCCATGGTTTTTATCCTCTACTCCTTTTTAGGAATGAAGCTTTGGTGAGACAAATAAGGAAAAGGAAGCTCTGGTTTGCTTTACAATGAATAAAAGGGTATCTAAAAGAGGCAGTCAGAAGTCACATCATAAGGATTTTTTTTGTCTTGTTTTATAGTTATTTCCCTCTGGAAAGTATGGAGGATCTAACATTTTCCATCACACTCAGGTAGTGTTAAGACCAAAATGAGATACCACATTTATGCTGATGTCATTATTATACACTGCATGTCTGTATCAAAATGTCATGTACCCCATTAATATATATTCCTATGATGTACCTACAAAATGAAAAATACACCATTAAAAAATAACAGTCATAATCTGTTGCCTCTTCTGCTTTAAAAATCACAAAGAAACAGAAGAACCTTGCTATATCTTAAAGAATGCAGTCTGAATCCTTGGAAGGAGAGGATGGTGGTAGAAAAATGGAAAGAAACAAAGAGGGAAAAAAAAAAAAACAAGGAAACAAGAGACTGCAAGACACTCCTTTGAGGTGGATATCATTTGCACCAATACATAAGTCCAGGAAAGTTTTGCACTCTGCTCTGGTCTCATCTACTTCTAATTCCTTTTGGCAATAGTCACAGCACCGTTTGGGAGGTTATATTTTGGAAGTTTCACCTAGTGCATTTTTGGAAACAGTTTCAATAAATGATGGTGTTAAAACTTAGCAAAGATGTTGACGTATGATGGAAGAGTAAAGTGAGGATGCTGACATGCGTGGTGGGGCTTACAAGGAATCAATCAGAGGAGTCACAACTGACGTAGGGGGTGGTATTCCTGCAGCAACTTAGCACCCAAACACAAAGCAGCGGGCATGATAGAGAAAAGGAGAGTGAAACCTAGACTCAGAAATTACACATTCTCAAGTGCAGTTTTTTAACACCTAGTTCAGTGCTTCAAACCATCTGGAAACAAGAATAAAACGCCTGCAATTAACTAAACTGGGCTATATAGATACAAACAGGATATCTTAAGTTAAAAAAAAAAAGAGTGTAGGAATGGAAATTAAATTTAGTTGCTTACATCTATGCTGTTATACAATCAGAAAAGATGAGTTTCAAGTTCCTAATTTTGGTAAGTTGAGAAACAGCAAAATATACAAAGAAATCACCTAAACTTCCAATCCAGTAGAATGAGTGCTGTCAATTCTCAGAGAAAGTCACTGTTCTAGATTTTAGAGACTTTTCTTATGTCCCCTTCATGAGTACCTTAACTTCTCCCAGGAATTTTCTCTATTTGTAATTTTAAAAATTCAATTGGAACTTTATCTGACCAGTTTCTGGCTACAAATAAAATATTTTCAAAATGTATTAATAAATTTCAGCATACACGCACACACAAAACATGTCTCAAGAATGACAAGACCTAACACATTTTGGAAGTTATTTTCTAACTAGGCTAGAATGTATGGGAAGAAGGCAGAAATAAAGGAGGAAAAAAGACATTGTTTATTTGCATTTTAATGGAGTAAGAATCCCATTTGAAAACTGCTGCAGTTTCATTTTAAACTAAGCCACTTTTGAATACACCCATTCCAGCATTTTTAAACACCTCTCTTTCCCATTAAACTACTACACACATTTAATTTCTTCAATTGAAACTCCACTGAGATAACAATATACAGAAAAAAGCATCAGTACTTTGGGCAATCACTGACAAATGTAATAGTACATGTGTAGCATATTCCATCTCAGTGCCCAGAAAAGTACCCAATCTGTCAAAATGATTCTTACTTTCCTAAACGAGCGGGCACTACTACACTACCTCAAGATGATTGCTAATATAACCATTTTTAAAAACAAAATTTTATTGTCATATACTTATTTTCTCCTTAGCTCTAAACCTTATGAATTTAGTTTAAATATTTTATTTTGCCCCACGATCTTGTGAATCATACTGGACTTTCTAAAGAATGCCTATTGTGCAGCAGGTTATTACTAAGCATTTACAATCAGTAAAAAGAACTGAACTGAGGTATTCATCCACATAGGAAACAAACTAGACAATTTAAACTGTTCAACTATTGTTTGTATAAGGGGTTTATACCTTCTAATCTTAAGTTAATGTCACTTACTTCTCTGCTTGGGAAACTTTCACTAAAGTTAATTAGAAGTTAATGTATTATACTGATAGATTATTCTACTTTTCAATAAAACTGATCCTAACATGTGTTGATGCCTGCCACTATAAAACTCATAAATCTTGAAAATAACACTGTCAATTCTTAATTATCTAAAAATTAATCTTTCTTCTCCTTCCCTCCTGTTTCAGATAAGAAATTATCACTAGCACTTTCCACGTCTACTGTTTCTCTGTTATTTCTTGCTGCCTCTCAGAGAAGCACTTCTCTAGTTAAAGATACTGTAAGATTGACTTTCAGGATTAGTCATACCTAGTTCAGACCTTCATAGCTCACTGCTCCCTAATTCCCAGAGGTGTGACCTTAGCCAAGTTACTCAACCATTTTTTACCGGTAAGAAAAGGTCCACAAAACTGTTCTCCCTACAGTATGAAAATTTAGCCAATGGTCAACTCTACCAAATGACTTTTGCATGATAAATTGCATCTGGACAGGTAGGAATTATAAATGTACAATATTTTATGATGAAACCAAAGGTAAAGGCTTTCAGAAATGCAAAGGCTCTTATAACTAGCACCTGCCTTGCAAAAACTGTGGTTGTGGAGTTTTTATAAGAGCTGTTGACATCTGTAGAACATGAGGCTTCTAAGTCAGTGAAGTAAAATTTATTTCATTGGTGAAATAAATTTGGGAAACACTAGGTGATACTAAACAGATTTTTTTTTTACAGTACTTCTTGCAATTCTCCAACATGAAATGGAATGGGAGAAGATGACCAACAGTTACTTCATCTGCAGTTTCACCACCTTCTTTTTTAAGGGCCAACTTTTCAGATGGGTTTTGTACAGATGACACTGTTGGAAACCCTGCCAAAATCTAAAGATAGGCTCTCTTGGAGCTGTAATGTCCCTGGATAAAAACAGATGCATCTATTTATCTCATATGTGAGGAGAATTAGAACAGAAAGGTTTAGTAAATTTCCTAAGATCTTACAAGTGTTATTTCCCTATAGAGCTTACCCTATCGTCAGTTAAATATTGGTCATATAACTTGCTACAGCTTATCTGCAGTAGATACACTCCCTAATCACCCCTGATAACAAAATAAGATGAAGTAAAAACCACTGAGTATATATTCAAGAACCAGAAGGATCCTAGGGTTCTAGGTCCATGGAAGTAATCTTTCCTGGTCCTCACACATATAACCATTGGAATGTTGACTCTACACAAAGATCAGATGAATTTTTGCATTGTATCTGCTCTTCCAGGACTTTCTTCAATCACTGATCCTCAATATGGTAATAACAAATCCATGATTCCCTTGTTTCGAAGGTGTTCTAAAGTTTTCACATCTTGGAGGGGACATGTATCTACCCAACTCTAGCACTCATTTTCTTACTTGGCTTTCCAACTCAACCACAAATTCCACAGCAAGAGGAACCATACTCATCACAACATTCTCAGCCCATAGTATATTCTCAGTAAACATTTTTTAAATGACTCAGTGACCTAATGTGATGAGGAGAATTTTAAAAAACATAGAACTGACCTGAGCCAGGAATGCTAGAAAGTCCAGAATCTTTCTCTTTCTACAAATAAATGGTGTAGGGAACGGGGGCAAGTATTTTATAGAATTCTGTCATTAACTGATATATCCACATAAGCACTGACTGAAAACAGGACTGTCTGATGATTCCTAGTGTATTTCATTGGACTGAGCAAAAACTGTGTGGAGCCTTGACTGTCTGGGATGTCATTACATTAAGGCAAATAATTAAATATATAACTTTGTAAAGACTTCTTAAAGAATGTAATCTCTTTTTTCTCAGGATAGAGCAATTCTATTTTTTCTTATAATAGAAGCTGTAAAATCTCTGAGCTTCAGAAATCTTTGGGACACCCATAATAAAGATATCCTGGGGAAAGAAGAAATGATGTAAATTTGTAATTAGATTATACAAGACATAAAGCTTATCAATACACTATATGATATATACCATCACATTTTGCTAACAAAAAGAAAAACTGGCCTTCTATGAAGCATTTAAGGAAATTTTGCCCTGTCTGTATTTAGAAGAACAGAAGGGAAGGTCTAAGAAACATAAGGATGAGCTCCAAGGACAAATTCTTTTATTTCCACTGTTAGTAAAAGAAAACCAGAAATGTGGTTTGAGATCATCAACACAGACATCTGATCTATATGACTAAAAAAGATTCTTTCCACCCACGGTGGTTCCTAATCACCTTACATGCATGCCCTCCCGTCCTAATAGATCCTACATACTCCAGTTCTCGAATCAATAAGGATGATTTTGGTTACAAAGAAATCCAGCTCAAAATAGATCAAACAAAAAAGGAGCTATTAGTTGGTCACATAGGTCCCAGCTACTCAGGGACCTGCAGCATAACAGTCGCTTGAGCAGAAGTTTTGGTTTAGCCTGGGCAGAACAGTGAGACCCTGCCTCTTAAAAAAAAAAAAAAAAAAAAAAAAAAAAAAAAAAAAAAAAAAAAAGACTGACTGTAATACAACCTCAATACATCATGAAAAAGTTGAACAACTAAACCACCAGGAGGGCTAAAATAGGCTGGCCTCAGAAACCAGAGGAGCATGAACTCAAGCATCTGTACAAATAAAATCATGTCTCATTCCTGCTTCTTTGTATGTTATCAGTTTCATTCTTCTCTCATTACAAACTTAACTGTGCACATGGCAAATATATATACACACACAGACGTGTGTGTGTGTGTGCATGTGTGTGTGTGTGTGTAGATATACATATGGGTGGGCTGCAAGGACAAATTCTCTTATTTCCACTGTTAGTGAAAGTGGAATATATATATACATGGATGGCTTCTGGAGGCTGAATGCGGTGGCTCACACCTGTAATCCCAGCATTTTGGGGGGCCGAGGCTGGCAGATCTGTTGAACTCAGGAGTTGGAGATAAGTCTGGGCAACATGGCAAAATACTGTCTCTACTAAAAATACAAAATATTAGCTAGGCATGGTAGTGTGCACCTGTGGTCATAGCTACTTGGGATTCTGTGATGGAAGAATTGCTTGAGCAAGTTGGAGGTTTCAGTGAGCTGAGATCATGCCACTGTACTCCAGCCTGAGTGAAAGACACAGACCATCTCTCTCTCTATCTCATTACAAACTTACTCAACTGTGCATTTATATATATATGGCTTCCAATAACCCTCAAGATTTATATTCAGTAAACTTTCTCTTGAGATTCCAAGAGCCTGGACTTGGATTAGGTGCCCAAAATATATCAATTAATTATAATCAGGAGAGTAAGTTCATATAAGAACATAGCAGTTACCTTAGTGCCCACATAAATAGATTGAAGAGTTATTTCCAGAAAAAACAAAGCTTTTCCCAGAAGAGTCATTATCAAATATGCAAGTCAAGCATCACAGGCTGAATAATAACCCCCAAAGGTATCCACATCCTAGTTCCTGAAACTTGTGAATATGTTACCTTTTATGGTAAAAGGGAAGGGACTTTGAAGATGTGATTACATTAAGGATCTTGAAATGGGAAGTTTATACTGGATTTCCAGGGTACATCCCATATAATCACAACATCTTTATAAAAGAAAGGAGGCAGGAGGATCAGACTCAGACATTTAAAGAAGCCATGCTGCTGGGTTTGAAAATGGGAGAAGGGACCATGAGCTAAGAAAGATGGGCAGCCTCCAGAAACTAGAAAAGGCAAGAAAACCAATTCTCCCTGAACCTCTAGGAGGAACACAGCCTGCTGGTGCCTTAATTTTAGCCCAGGGAAACCCATTTTGGGCTTCTGATCTTCAAAACTCCAGTATAATAGGTTTTTCTTGTTTTAAGCCACTAAGCTTAAAACAGCAATAGGAAACTAATACACAGCCTGACCACTGTAACCCTGCTGCTTCTTAAACAACAGATTTATGCCTGCTCCCACCCTCAACCAACTGTTATCTTGAAAGAAAAATATAAACTTAACACATCACCCTCCCCACTTTTAATTTACAACTTTTTATAACAGGCCTTCTAACTCCAGCCCTCTGAAATTGATCCCTAAGAGGCCATCAAAGGACTTTTTAGTGGAGAAATCATGTCTCTACTTCTCATTTCTTATACATGCGAACACAGGCACATGAGTAGACTTCATTGATCAATTTCTTGAAAATCTCTCCTCTATGTATTTGAGTTGCTAGTCTCTCTTAATTATCCTATTCTTTCTTTTGTTGTTTCTTCTTCTGTTAATCATTTAAATACAAACTTTTTTCCTCCAGTGTATCATCAGTTCTTCCTCTATATACATAGACATGCACATTTCAATCTTGTCTCTAACAATCAGTAACTGTATGACATTGGTCAGACATTTCAGCATGAAGGCATTCCCCAAATAACCATAATGTCTACATTATATGGTTGTTGGAGAATCAGAGACATGGTAAAGAAAATATCGGCCAGGCACTGTGGCTCACACCTGTAATCTCAGCATCTTGGGAGGCAGAGGCAGGCAGATCACAAGGTCAGGAGTTTGAGACCAGCCTGGCCAATATGGTGAAACCCCGCCTCTACTAATAATACAAAAATTAGCCAGGTGTGGTATTGTGTGCCTATAGTCCCAGCTACTCGGGAGGCTGAGGCAGGAGAATCTCTTGAACCTGGAAAGTAGAGGAGGTTGCAGTGAGCCGAGATGGCACCACAGTACTCCAGTCTGGGTGACAGAATGAGACTTCATCACAAAACAAAGAAAAAAAGAAGAAAATATCTACACATAGTATATTTTCAATACATAGTCACTTTATTATTCTACTTTCTTTGATATTTTCCTTCTATCCCTTTATAGCTGTCTTTCTCTAACCATGCTCTTTCCTATAAAATTCCAAAGCTGCACTTGACATCTCCACATAGATATCCTCATTGCCATGTCTAAAATCCATCTTACTTCTCCCCCACTTAGTCCCAAACTATTCCTCTTTTGAACTTTATAGCACCCTAACAGTATCACATATCAGTATTCACCCCAACTGGAAAGTTGATAATTGCCTTCCAACTAGCCGTTTGTCAAAACCAGTTGATCATGAAATATTTCAGCTGACTTCTCAGTAGCATCCATGGTGCTGTTTCCAAACATTTTCTATTTTCCTTACGTTCAAGTTTTGAATCCCAGCCCTACCATTTTCACTTTCTGTAATGATACTTTATAATTTGATTAAAGTTCTGATATGAGCTTCCTTATCTTGCTTCAACTTCTTCTCAAGTTTCTTCAACATCTTCAATCACCTTTATCCTTCTTCCCCTATCAGAGAAGGAAGAATCACCCTTCCTCTCCATCTATCTTTAAAGGATGAACAATTTTACGGCAATATATATATATATATTTTATATATATATTTATATATATTTATTTTATATATATATATTTATGTATTTATTAAAATATAAAATATATATATTTTATATTTTAATAAATATATATATATATATATATATATTTATTTTCCAGCCATGGTGGCTCACATCTGTAATTCCACTTTGGGAGGCAGAGGTGGATCATCTGAGGTCAGGAGTTTGAGACTTGCCTGGCCAACATGGTAAAAACCTGCTTCTGCTAAAAATACAAAAATTAGCAATTAGCTGGGTGAGTGCCTGTAATTCCAGCTACTCAGGAGGCTGAGGCACGAAAATTGCTTGAACCTGGGAGGCGGAGGTTGCAGTGAGCAAGATCCTGCCATTGCACTCCAGCCTGGGTGACAGAACAAGACTCTGTCTCAAAACAAACAAAACCTTCAAGTTTAAGAGTCAAAGAGAGCTGGATTCAATTACAAGTTTCTTTTTTTTTGTTTTTTGATTTTTGGTTTTGGTTTTTGATTTTCTACTTATTAGCCATGTGAACAACTTATTTTTCTTGTTTTCCTCAAATGCAAAATGGGGATTGGGGAGATAAATACTTGAGGGGATAGATACTCCATTCTCCACAATGTCCTTATTTTACATTGTGTGCCTGCATAAAAATATCTTGTGTACCCTATAAATATACACACCTACTATGTAACAACAAAAATTTTAAAAATAAAAAATAAGGAAAGAAACAATCACCTCAAAATATTGAAGCGATGTTTAGAATTTAAGAACTTCAGAACAGTGCCTTTGCCCTTTTCCCTATCCCATTCCCTCTTGGCAATGTCCTCAGATTCTCTAGCAACTCCTCTGTCTCTCTCATCATGAGATTTCCAACCTCAATCTCATCTTATTAAGTTGTACTGTTTCAGACTAAATGCCCTTCTTCCAATCCAGATTGTCTATAAAATGTTTAATCATCATATACAGGGTTGCCAGATTCAGCGCACAAAGATACAGGACATCCATTTACATTTTACTTTCAGATCAACAATGGATATATTTTAGTACAATTTTTTAGTATATAATATGCAATATTTGAGACCTACCCGCACTAAAAATTTTTATTTAAAATTAAAATTAAATTAGGCTTTCTGTATTCTATCTGGCAACCCTAAGAATATATGATATTAGAGACGAGATTTTAGTAAACCTCTGTTTTACTCCTTTCAAGAAACTTAAATGGAATGTTGTAAAATTTAAATGAGCTAATGTATTCAAGGTACCCTGAACATAACTATTTATTAAATACTTGCATTTATAACTTTTGAAATTCTTATAAGTGCTTCTATTAACACTGACAAATATTAGTATTTTATAGATGATAATATTGAATTTCAAAAAGAGTAGGTGACATTACAAAGGTCCTGCTTATATACAGTGGCAGAAATTCACATTGTTTAACAGCCAAGCTGATGGTTTTCAGTCGATTCCATTCTGCTGTTTCAGGTTACCTGCTATGAACTCTTGAGGGTTTCAATCTGTGCAACATGTGGTGTTATTACAGATACTAGTGTTTTTCTCAAAGCAATGATATATATATACATATACAAAGATAAATCTTCTCTAATAGAATAAAAGAAAACAAGTAAAGAAGAGAAGGAAGGAAAGATGAAGAGAAGGATAGAGGGAAGAAATATGTTAAATTACAAATGGATCACCCATTACCATTCTGGGTTTTTCAGTTGAAGAAAGTCAAGGTTACAGTAGATAATAAGGTGTGAACCCACTTCTACTTCTATAGCGTGATTCACGTAACTGAAAAGTTTTCTATTTTGTTTACTCATTTTCTGACAGTAGATAACACACGCAAGATTTCTTATTAGTAGTCACTTTCATTACAATTGTTAAAACCAAGTATTTAAAATAAACAATACTCAGCCCATAGCTGGGAGAATTCAGCTCTGAGGAAACAAATTGCTGCTTTCTTGCTGGATGATGTGGTAATACATATCTGATGCTGTTTTCTACGTCTCCAGCTATGAGATACCACTAACAGGGCCAAACTACTAGCAGGAATAGAATAACGCTCTTAAGATATCTCATTAAATTTTTCAAATTGGAATATATTTTGTAGATGGACCTTCCACTCAATATTTTAAAACACCCATGTACTGAAGAAATAAAATATAGAAAACTCGTTATACAGAGACAAGTAATTAGAATCAAATGTACATTTGACTTTAGATACACGGAGCTACATTAAGGATTTATTTTTATTTTGAATCAACAATATTAAACTCACTTATCACTTAAATGAATTCATGAGAAACCTGGTTTTATAATCTAATCCTTGAAAAGCAGAGGGTCAATATTTATTTGGTTTTGAAACTAAATGGTTATAGCTATTGACTATATAGCATAAAAGCTAAACCCTCCCAAAGCACAGGTTGACTTGAACCCTGATAAAATTAGTAATTATTAAGGTGAGGAAGAGCACACACTTTAATTAATGTTATCTACTAACTATGTGATAGCCAACACTTAGTTTTCCTACTGCATATAAAGTTGTCAACTAACAATCTTGATTCAAAACCAGTGGCAAGACAATGTGTAGACTTTCATTCCTTTACTACATTTTGGAGTAATTCCTATACTGCAGGGGATACTCAGTCATCAGTAAAAATAAAGCCAGTAAAGGAAAGTGCAACATTTTCAACATTTTCATTTTCAACAAACCTATCTTAAAAACCACTTCTAAATAACTGCCTCAGTCACCTCTGATTGGCTAGCAGCAGGGTTTTCCCAAAAGATGTTGGTTCTCACAGTGGCCCACATACTTGGGGAAGTTTACCTTTTTCTACTTTTGGTTAGATTGCTAGAATGAAAAGAATTAGGGGTGCAAATAAACTTTACCTCAATCAGAACTCTAGGTGCAACCTCCAGGAGACTTCTGTAACAACCAATTTGCTGTAGCCAAATCAGTCATAAGCACTATGCAGGGAATATTTCACAAGATGGGTTCTCAGTAGGTGGGACAGTTTTTGATTAGGAACCATTAGGGTAACCAGTGTCTGGTCAGCATCAGTGGGGACCTGGCTGATTCGGTTAAGGATAGTACCTTCCCAGGCAAACATACCATCACCAGAGAACTGTTATATCCCAAATATCAAGCATTTCAACTAAATTCCTGGATATAATTTGGAGACAACGGACACAATTAAATGTCCCCAGGCATCACAATTGATGAACTACATATAACTTAACAAAACAGTAAGTTGTTAATAAAAATACATATATTACCAACTAGTATATGTGTAGAAATAATAAAATAGTCCAGTTTAACCTATCCCTGTTTCCAATCTTTATTTTACAATACCAGCCTATATATTTAACCTTATAATATGACCCTATAACGAGTTATAAACTTCATATGTAAATTCTAAATGTATGAAACCTAATTAAAATTATAGATTAAATACTAACCAAACTATAAAACCAATAACAAATTTTACATAATTAATTTAACAGGTGGTGTTATTTTACTAAGCAATTATTTTCAGTGTGTGAATGATACATATTGTTATGCTGAAGATATCTTTTTTAACTGTGGAATCACTATAACATAAACTTACCATTTCAGTCATTTTTAAAGTATACATTTCAGTGACATTAAATACATTCACATTGTTGTGCAACCATCACCACTATCCATTTCAAGAACATTTTCCTCTTCCCAAATCCAAGCTCTGTGTAAATACCAACTCCCCTTTCCTCACTCCACACAGCCCCTGACAACCACCACTCTGCTCCCTGACTCAATGAAGTTGACTACCCTGGTTATCTTCTATTAGTGGAATGACACAATTTTGTCCTTCTGTGACTGGCTTATTTTATTTAGTAAAATATCTTCAAGGTTCATCTATGGTATATGGTGTGTCAGAATTTCCTTTCTAAGACTGAATAATATTACATTGTAGGTACATATTACATTTTTGTCGATTAATTCATTATCGATGGACAATTGGTTGCTTTTACCTTTTGTCTATTGTGAATAATTCTGCTATGCACATTGGTAATCAAATATCTGGTCGATGACCTCTTTTCACTTTTTTTTCAGTATATATGTAGAAGTAAAATGCTGAATTATATGGTAATTTTGTTTAATTATTTGAGGAATCATCATATAGTTTGCCAAAGTGGCTACATCATTTTATATTTCACCAGCAACCAAGTTACATTTTTAATCCAGATTTCTTGTTTACTTGATCTTGAAGCCTAACTGCCTAATACAGATTGGTTATGTTTGTTGCTGATAAAAATAATCCCCAAAACAATGCTGACCATGGTGGTCCTAATAAATCCTTGATTTTAATGGAAGATTTTTTGCTTAAAGCCCTGTTAACATTTGATTGTCATTAATCCTAACTTCTGCCTATTTTTGATCTCTTTGCATTATCATTGCATTAATTTATCAAAGAGACAAAGACATGTCTCAGTGTCTAATCAAGAAAACAAGTTGTCTTTTTTATCAGCCTGCATTCATTTGGAAAATACACTCTTTCTCTCTTCTCCATTAATCCTATGTGCTTCTCATGTTGTTTCCCTGGACTACATTTTCTTTAAGTACAATCTCAGATTTACCAGTTCCCCAAGGAATGAGAGTCATACCTTGGTCACATTCCAGGGACATCACTGAAAGCAGGGAGACAATATTCTGTCCTGGTTATGAAACTGGTAAGCTTGCTCATTCTATCTTCTCCTGGGTTCTTCACATAGCTGCAATTTTCCCAATTATCAGCACTTCATTCTCATTATTATCATGCCTTACCAGTCACTCCTGACTCAGATTCCTGCAAGGGACCCTACTGTATTTTGGATTATCATATTCTCCATTGCTTGAAGCAAAAAGAAAAAAGAAAAAAAGAAAAAAAAGATAGCTTTGAAGCATAATTCTGTTAAGAAAAGTATCTCCCCATGAAAATCATTCTGATCTTTTCTAATCCCTCATTTTAAAAAAAAGGGTAATTCAGGCTGGGCATGGTGGCTCACGCCTGTAATCCCAGCAATTTGGGAGGCCGAGGCTGGCAGATCACCTGAGCTTAGGAGTTTGAGACTAGCCTAGGCAGTAAGGCAAAACCGTGTCTCTACTAAAAATGCAAACAATGAGCCCAGTCTGGGTGTGTGCACCTGTAGTCCCAGCTACTTGGGAGGCTAAAGCACAAGAATTGCTTGAGCCCAGGAGGCAGATAATTGCAGCAAGCTGAGATTCCACCACTGCCTTCCACCCTGGGTGACAGAACAAGATTCTGTCTCAAAAATAAATAATAAGGCCGTGTGCTGTGGCTCAAGCCTGTAATCCCAGCACTTTGGGAGACAGAGGCGGGTGGATCATGAGGTCAAGAGATCGAGACCATCCTGGTCAACACGGTGAAACCCCGTCTCTACTAAAAATCCAAAAAATTAGCTGGGCATGGTGGCACGTGCCTGTAATCCCAGCTACTCAGGAGGCTGAGGCAGGAGAATCGCCTGAACCCAGGAAGCGGAGGTTGCAGTGAGCCAAGATCGCACCATTGCATGCCAGCCTGAGTAACAAGAGCAAAACTCCGTCTCAAATAAATAAATAAATAATAATAATAAATTAATTCAGGATACAGCTAGAGGAAACTATGGCAGAAAATAGACATACTTATTCTCTTTGTAAGAAAGGATTTCTGACTTTAATCATAATGGGCAAAGTCAAATAGAAATACAACATTTAAAAGTAGCTTTACATAAACAATTGCATACATATAATATGTAGAACAAACAAACATAATATATAAGGCAGACAAAAATATCTGCAAAAAATGTGATAATTACCATTTTAAAATTGCCAAGGCTCTTGATAAAAACAAAGTTTATAAAATGAAAGCTGCAACAGTTAATGAATGTTTGAAATGATGTTTAACGTCAGTATTAAAAGATGCTAGTTAAAATGAGATACCATTTTTACTACTTTACAATTATTAAATTCAATCTAGAAGGCTAATGAGACAATACTCATATATTATTAATGGAAGTAAATTGACAAAGCTTTTTGGAAAAGGATCTGGTCATATATATCAAGAATCTTAAATGAATTTATGCCCAGTAATTTTATTTTATAAAATCTATTCTTAAAATCAGTCTAAAATACTAAAATCAAACAAAAAGTACTACAATAAAAACTTCTATTTATTAGCCATCCATTTGGTTAGGTCCTCTATCTCATTTACAAGGGAAGTGTTAAAAGAAAACAACAAATATTGCCATTCTCGTTTTTAAAGAATTTTTCAGAGAGAAATTAGGGAGGTTATCCAGGATAACCCAACTAGTGAGTTTCGAGCTCAGATTCAATGTCTGAGTTTCTTGTCTAACTGAACCATCACACCAATGGCATTTTTTAATACAGGAAAATGTTCATATTATTTACAATGAGGAAAAACTGAAGATAAATATCTGCTGTAAACCAAAAATAAAATTCTAAGTCTCCCAATCATCCGAACGGACCTCCTCTTTGCCAAGAGTATTCCAAAGTTCACCTGGAAAACTAGTCCAGTCCATGAGAGGGAGTGGCAGCTGAACATGGCTCACTACCATTAACATCAACACAGATCTAAAGACTAATAGAACAGACTCTAAGTCTGATAAATAACACTTAAGATTTATTCTCTCTGCAGCCTGCTACCTGACAGCTTCATCTGCATGATAAAACCTTTGTCTCCACAACCCCTTATTATAACCTGCACATTTCCTTCTATTGATTCCAGGTTTTCAGATAGTAACTTAACCAACTGCCAATCAGAAAATCTTTGAATCTGTCTATGACCTGGAAGCCCCTGCTTCCACTTGTCCTGTCTTTCTAAACAAAACCAATGTACATGTTACATATATTGACTGATGTCTTACAACTCCCTAAAATGTGTAAAATAAAGTTGTAACCTGAACACCTCAGTCACATGTCAGGATCTCCTGAGGCTGTGTCATAGCATGACTTTAATCCTGGCTAACTACACTGTCTAAATTGACAGAAACCTGTTTCAGATACTTTTTGGTTCACACTACCAACAGAAACTTGACTTTAAAAAAATACAGTTTATGCATATGATTATTTCTTTTTTCTAGACCCAGACTCATTCTGAAATTGTTATAGCCCTATGTGGACTATGATGCATCTATTAAAAATTGGATTTATGAAAATGTATGTGAACATGGGTAATTATGTTATAAAGTCCATTGAAAACAACACTTATATGATTTAATATTTAATCTTATTAAATCTAAATATGTAATAAGATTTATGTTTAATATTTAAATTTAACATTGTTATGAAATATTAATATTTAACAAATATAATTTACAGCTTAGTAAAAAATAGAAATCAGTTAGAAAAAACAATTATCTTGAGTAGCGATAACAGCTCACTTCTAGCTGAGTTGCTCTGATTTCCCCCAGGAATCCATTACTATCTCACCTCCGTTCTGTTTCATCTTTTCTCTCCCTTGCTTCCCTCACACACACACAAACTGAACTCCAAACTTTAACTATAATAATCTTCTTTTTACCTTAATAGATTCATTGCTCCAGTGTGTATATACTGAGAGCCCTTTGAACTAGTTTGTATCTTTTGGTAATTGTAATTATAAAAAAAGTGAAACAGCCTGCATTTGTATTTATTTTTTACTTCATTCTCACCTCATTACTTATTTTCTCTCCCATATATAATTCTCTCTAAAAAGTACCTATGTGGGAAGTGTATGTTGGAAAGAGAATATGACCTAGAAAGTATAAACCAAAAATACAATTCTAAGCCCCCCAACCAGCAGCATGGACTCCCCTCTCAGCCAAGAGGATCCTCTGAAAAACCCTGAAAGACTAGTTCAGGCCATGACAGGAAGGGAGGGGCCAGACATGCCTCATTCCACCCTCTTCCCTTTGGAGTTCAGGCATAGCTGACCAGCCTTAACATGAAAACAGGGATCTTAAGACTGACAAAGTGGACTCTTTGTAGCAATAAGATACCAAGTTCCAAGATGACTGGTACAACATTATTACAGACACCAGGCCCTGGGGGACATAAAAGTATTTTACCCTCCAAAATGTATTACTTTGACATATTTTGAAATTGCCCTGCAAAGCTGTGTCTTGTGGGGGACATTTACATTCTGTAGAAAATTTCCTTCCCTTACTTGATCTTTTCCAGAGAGTATGACACATTTTAAGATCCTATAAAATAGGGATCCCCAACCCCCCAGGGACTGGTCTATAGCTAGTTAGGACCTGGGCCACACAGCAGGAGGTGAACAGCAGGTGAGTGAGCATTACCCCCTGAGTTCCACCTCCTGTCAGATCAGCGGTGGCATTAGATTCTCATAGGAGCACAGACCGTACTGTGAACTGCACATCCAAGGGATCTAGGCTGCACACTCCTTATGAGAATCTAATTCCTGATGCTCTGAGGTGGAACAGTTTCATCTGGAAACCATCCCCGTATTGTCCATGGAAAAACTGTCTTCCACAAAACTGGTCCCTGGTGACAAAAAGGTTGGGGACTTCTACTATAAGACACATTGACATCTATTCTTTCTGAGGCCTGCTACCTGGAAGGCTTCATCTGCATGACAAGAATCTTGGCTTCCACAATCCTTTGCCACCCTTACCTTAACTCAGGCTGACTTCAAATCTTCAAGCAGAGCTTAACTCTTTTGACCAATTTCAGTAAAGGAATCTTTGAATCCACTTATGACCTAAATGCCCCATTCTGAGATGTCCAACCCTTCCAGGCTGCATAATGTGTATCTCACATGTATTGATTCTATGTCTTTGCCTGTAACTTCTGTCTCCCTAAAATGTATGAAACCAAACTGGAACTCATCCACCTTGGGCACATATTCTAAGGACCTCCTGAGGCTGTGTCATTGGCTCTGGCCCTCACCCTTAGCAAAATAAAGCTCTACACTAACTAACACCTGTCTCAGGTACCTTTTGGTTAACAGAAAAAGTACCTGAAAATATTAGCAGTTAAGTAAAAGTGGTGGAGTATCAGTGACATGTTTAATTTTTTTTTCATTTTTTTCTAAAATAATCATGCCTCACTCTCATTTTCAGTAAAAACAACATACTTAATTAAAATAACTGATGACCTGACAAAGTACATAGTAGTGGAAACACTGAGTTCATTGAAAAGAATCACCTTGAACATTAATCCCAGGTTCCACCACAAACCAGCCATGTGGGGTTGGTAAATTACATAAATTCCATGAACCATGGTTTACTCACCTGAACATTAGGTATTATACTTTTACCTTGCAGAGTTGAAAGGCTGTAAATAAACAGAAATGTGAAGCACTAAAATATGGGACAGAGTAGGTATTCAACAAATGAGAGCTAATATTACGTTTTTGTCATAAATGTTTCTTTTTTTTTGGAGATTTTTTTTATTGCATTTTAGGTTTGGGGGTACATGTGAAGAACATGCAAGATTGTTGCATAGGTACACACATGGCAGTGTGGTTTGCTGCCTTCCTTCCCCTCGCCTGTATCTGTCATTTCTCCCCATGCTACCTCTTCCCACCTCCCCACCTCCCCGTCCCTCCTCCATTTCCCCCCAACGGACCCCAGTGTGTAATGCCCCCCTCCCTGTGTTCATGTGTTCTCATTGTTCAACACCCGCTTAATCACCTTTTTCTCAACCTCTAGAGAGCAAGAGGAAGCTGTGGCTGGTATTATTCAACTTAGCAAGAAGTCCATTTAAACACCTTTAACTCTTAAAATTTGTCACCCCTACCTGTCTACCTGCACTAATGATCCCCAGCAGTAGGAGACCTGCCTTTGATTTCTCCTGTGAGGCCCTGAACCCCAATGCAGTGACTGGTTGTTTCTTACTTTCCATCCTTCACTTGCATGACTTTGTTTAAAGTTCCTTAATAACATATTGGAAAGTAAACTTAACATTAGCCCAGGTAAACTTCGGTATACTCCTAGCACATTCTTGCTAAGTCATTAAATGCTCTGGAGTAAATCCCCCTGCTCTGCAGTTTAATAGGGAGTCGCTCAGAGCTGTGCAATCAATTACGTTTCTGCTCCCTGCTTCCCACTACAGAAAAGGATTGACAAATGACACACAGAGGCCTGGTTAGTGAAATGAGTCACTTTTCCCTTAACTGCAACTTAATCAGTGTGGTAGTCCCAAAGCTAATGAATATTAGTCCAACCAAATTTCAGCTGGAAGCAACCCAGAGAACTTCTCCAAGGCAATCATTTTGCAGATGAGAAAATTGAAACCCAAAGAGTGAATGAACCAATGGGACATAGTAGGCACTAATACAAGCTTGCTGAATGAATGAGCTTTCTATGTCAGAGAGCTAGATAGTAGTACAAAGAATTCTAGCCAATATGTTTTAAGGGCTTGCTGTTGTCAGGTTCTCTTCTAAGTGCTTTCTATGGGTTAGTTTAGGTTAGTTTGCTACACAGTGTTCTACAGGTAAAAAAATGTATGCATGTAATAGTTTAATAATCCTATCAAAGCCACAGGGAAGACAAATGGTGGAGGTAGACTTTAATCCTGAAAATCAGTCCCCAGAGCACACACTTAACCATACCACACTGTCCCTTACATTAGGACTCTAGTTCTATAGTTCTACCTAAAAACAAAAACAAATATCTTCAATCTCTCCATTTCTCTCTAACAGTAATATTAATGAAGTTCACCCACCATCCTCTCTCACCTGGATCCCTGAAACAACTCCTAGTCTTATTTCTAATCTTCTTCCTCTACCTTCGCGCTGATCCTTCAAAAAGAGAAATTTGATGACAGCATTTTCTATGGCTAAAGCCTTGCAATGCCTCTTTATTATTCTTGGTATATAATGCAGCTTATCAATGGCCCATAGGATCCTTCATAATTTTTTTTTTTTTTTTTTTTTTTGAGACGGAGTTTCGCTCTTGTTGCCCAGGCTGGAGTGCAGTGGCACGATCTCGGCTCACCACAACCTCCGCCCCCTGGGTTCAGGCAATTCTCCTGCCTCAGCCTCCTGAGTAGCTGGGATTACAGGCACGTGCCACCATGCCCAGCTAATTTTTTGTATTTTTAGTAGAGACGGGGTTTCACCACGTTGACCAGGACGGTCTCAATCTCTTGACCTCGTGATTCACCCACCTCGGTCTCCCAAAGTGCTGGGATTACAGGCGTGAGCCACCGCGTCCGGCCCCTTCATAATGTTTGACCCTCGAAGCTTATACACCAGCCATACTGAACTTCTTTCACTTCCTGCAAAGCAATCCTCTCCGTGACCTCCATTCTGGACTACTCTTTGCCCTTGCTAGCTAACTACTATTGATCCTAGATTCCAGCTTAGACAATACATACTCAGAAAAGCATTTGCTCAGCCTCTCCCACGTCTTGGGTAGACACCACTTTTTATGCTTGTGATTCTCTAGTAAAGAACTGATTATGCTACATTGAAGATTCTTGTTGAGTTTCCTATTCCTCCCATTAAATTGTTAATCAAGGCTAGAATTAAGCTAAACGTGTCTTTTTATTCTTGGATCCTATTTGCCTAGTAAGTTTGTTAACCTATGCATACTTCAGTTTCCTCAACTACAATGGGATAGATGAAACTTTGAGTTGAATGAAGAAAGAAACGTGAAGTATAAAGTTTCTCACATATAGTAATAGCAATAAATCCAGCTTTTCAATATACAAATAGTTGGTGATATTTTACTAGAAAGGTAGCATTACATTAAAGTAAGTTAAAAGAGTATCTAACATTTAAAATGAAATATAAACTTGATTTCAAACAGGGCCAAGTAAAAGAAATGCTAACAGAAAAAATGGAGAGAGACAGCCAAGACAAGAGGCAAAATGTGGAGAAGCAAAGCAGGGAGAAGCAGCCAGCCTTGCAGAACCCCTGCAGGGTACCCTGTCACCCTGTCCAGAGTCCCAGGGCCAGGTAAACCCATCCTGGCATCCGTAGAGGAAAGAGTCAACTGGGTTGATTAAGAAGTTCACTTGGCTTATTACTCCAACCAGAATGTTCCATATCACTTAGGTCACCCTATCTAAATTCCGAAAAAAAAAAAATTCTAGGCTTATTAAACCTTGCTTTTGAAGACGTTTTAGCCCACAACCAAAGATGAACAGCCTAAACTTTACAAAAGATGTATAAGTTAACACTCGTAAACTAGTTTACATTAAAGTATCTCTGATCTATCAGTGAGGTGTTTGAGGTGTTTGGCAGTTGTTAGATTCTTCCCTTTTTTTTTTTTTTTTTTTTTTTTTTCCTGGAAGCAGAGAGTAGGACAATTTCTATAACTCAGAAGTGTGTGGCTAAGTCATGAGATCTGAGGTCGGGGAAGGCAGAGATGGGGTTGGTGGGTACAACGATCAACACAAGACACAAGCCAAAGGCTTCCCTAACTTAGCTCAGTTTTGTCATACGGCCTTTGGGAGCAAGACATGGTAGGAGTGAGCAAAAAATTGTACATAAAAACATTTGTCTTATTAAACCATGAATTCACAAAGTCCTGAATCACATGTTTAGGGAGATGTGTAATCACTCAATGCAGGATCTTTAATCCTGTCATTTGTGCACAAGGAGACTGCCCTCCCAGTTGCTAGCCACTATGATGTAAACTACAGCCCTGCTTGTGTGGGCTTCTGACTCAACAAATACTGAGTCTATATTCACTTAGACCCCTATTTCTAGAAATTGTTTTGTCCTCTCCACCCACTTTTCTCACCTTGATTTTCTGATACTGATGCTGCTACCATCAGAGGGGGGGTGACTTTGCTAATATGTTTTTAATTCAGCCTGTTGTGCCATCTAGCAGCATTTTCAAAGAACACGTCTATCTCCTTGATAAAACAGTGAAAGAATACATTCTTTTCACTTGCCAAGAACTACACTGCTACAATTTTATCCATTTCTAAATTAAGGAGCTGCTCCTTCCACCTGAAAATCCATGCTTTTGTATGGACTCATTCTGCCTTCTCTCCAGAAGAGGGTCTGTAGAGAATGCAGGCAGTTCTCTTACCAAGAACTGTACCACAGTGAGAGGTATTTAGTGCAATAAACCACACAAGTAGTAGGTTTTCAGTGTATGCATATATAGGCACACACATACATATATGTATATGTACCGTATGCTATGCATATGTATATGTATATGTATATATACGTGTGTAGTGAAATATATTACAATTTTTTTCCGGTCATGGCTAGTAAAACAGGAGACACACTTCTTGTGGTAAAGTATTATGATGTTTGAGTACAGATGGAGTGTACTGTATTCCAAATACTTGGTACCAGTGTGTTTCAGATTTTTATTTTTTTCTAATTTGGAGTATTTGCATATACATCATGAGACATTTTGGAGATAAGACCCCAGTCTAAACACAAAATTCATTTGTGTTTCATATATATCTTACACTTAGCTTGAAGATAATTTTATACAATGTTTTTAGTAATTTTTGTGAAAGCAAAAATGTTTCGACTGTGTTTCTACCGTGACATGAGGTTGAGTTTGGAATTTTCCACTGTGGCATCATGTCAGCTCTCAAAGAGTTTCAGGTTTTACAACATTTGGATTCTGGATTTTTGGATAAGAGATGTCTTTCTTGCAGTAACTATATGACAGACAGTGTGCTAAGCTCTTCAGGTGTATTCTCACTCAATCCTCACGACAATGTTGTGAGATAGTCCTTATTCCTCTTCTTTCTACATAGACAATGACTTTCAGAGAATTTACTCAATAACCTAAGGTGACACAAAAGTACATGGCAAAATTCAATCCCTTCTCAATCTTCCTATGCCTTAAGGTTGGTCATACCCTAAAAACACAGCACAAATTAGCCACATTTAGGCTTTGAGTGAACTGTCACCATTATAGACCCACCTACTTTAGGACATATGCAAACACAAGTAAAAGCAAATAAAGGCCCTTGATGAGAGAACCTAACTCCAAAGGGATAAAGTCAAGTTTGACTATCTAGAAAGCACTTCAAGCTATAAAGAACTCTCTTCCCTTTTAATGCCACACTCATGGCACCAAGCTGCCAAGCAAGCATTTCTTTGCTTAAGAATATTAGCAGTTTTCTGGAGCATCCCAGTGCTTCCTGTACCCCTTGTACTCAGCAATTCCATGCCTTCAACCTCTATTTAATTTATCTTTATTAAAATGCCTTTCAGATCCAAATACAATACCAAATGGAAATAACTTTTTATTTTAGTTAAAAAGTAACTTCAGGTAAATACAAAGGTTCTTGTATCCTTATCTTGTTTTTATACAAAATGTTTTAGTTGGAAGCAGATTAGTCATTGATTTCCTCATATTCTCACTCCTAAAGCACACCCTAAATATTTGTAACCTAGGATGTTATGTATTCACAGATTAAGTATGATTTCAGATACATTGAATAATGATCTCTCAGACATTTGAATTTGTTGAAACAATAAAAATATAAACTTCAAATTGCCTAAAGAGCACATAATAGGCCTATTTCCCCTGCATTTTATAAATATGAATGAAAAGAAATAGGTACTAGCAGAGCAAGACAATATACTTTAGATATGAAAGTGAAAATATAAAGTTGATCTTCTTATACAACTAGAAATTTACATAGTATATTGCAGTACTTCTCAGAGCTTTAAGTGCATTTTAATTACATCAGGATCTCGTGAATTTTGAGATTCCGTTTCAAAATACTAGGAGTAAAACTGAGACCTCATTGCTAACAAACTCCCAGCTGCTGCTTCTGCTGCTGCTGCTGCTAGTCTAGACACAACATCTTGAAGAGTAATAACCTGGTGGTTAAAGAAGTGGGATTTTAAATATATAGTTATAATTTCAACTTGTATTTTAGATTCAGCAGTTACATGTGTAGGCTTGTTACATGGGTATATTGTATGATGCTGAGGTTTGGGGTATAATCGAATCCATCCCCAGGTAGTGAGCATAGTATCCAATAGTTTCTCAATGCTTCTTCATCTCGCATCCTCCCCTTCTAGTAATCCTCAGTGCCTATTACTCCTATCTTTATGTCCATTAGTGTCCTATGTTTAGCCCCCACTTATAAATGAGAATATATTTGATTTTCTGTTCCTGAATTAATTGGCTTAGGATAATGGCCTCCGGTTCCATTCATGTTATTCAAAGGACATGATTTCATTATGTTTGACGGCTTCATGGTATTCTGTGTTGTATGTGCACCACATTTTTTAATTCAGTCCACCATTGATAGGTACCTAGGTTGATTCCATGTCTTTTCTATTTTGAATAGTGCTTCAATAAATGTGGTATATTTTTGGTAGAATTATTTATTTTCTTTAAATATATACCAGTAAGGGCATTGCTGGGTCAAATAGTGTTCTGTTTTAAGGTCTTCAAGACATTTTAAAACTGCTTTCCACAGTGGCTGAACTAATTTACATTCCTACCAACAGTGTATGTGTTCCCTTGTCTCTGTGTCCTTGCCAGCATCTGCTGTTTTTCAACTTCTTAATAATGGTATCTCATTGTGGTTTTGATTTGCATCTCTCTGATGATTAGTGATGCTTTTCTTCATACTTTTGTTGGCCACTTTTACATATTCCTTTGAGAAGTGTTCGTTCATGTCTTTTGGCCACTTTTTAATGGGGGTGTTTTTTGCTTTGAATTTTTAAGATTTCATATATATTCTAGATATTAGACCTTTGTTGGATGCATAGTTTGCAAATACTTTTTTCCCATTCTGTAAGTTGTCTGTTTACTCTGCTGATAATTTCTTTTGCTTTGCAAAAGGTCTTCAGTTTAATTAGGTAGCTCTAAGTTCCCAAAAGCTATTGCAACAAAAAAAGAAATGCCTCTTGAGTTAAATAACCTGGGCTTGTATCTGGGCCTGCAAGTTAACAGACATGTGACCCCGGGTGAGTTAGTTAACCCCTTCTCTGCTCAATGTCATCTATAAAGAAGGACTAATCAGAGTGTTGTTATACAATACAATGTATGTGAATTATTTAACATGGTACTTGGTACATAAGGGGTAATTAGAAAAGAAGAAGCAGGAGGAGAAGAATAAGTATCAGTAAAGAACTACTATATTTTCTGTTAACATGTCTGTTTAACTGGCACAGAGAGAAGACTCCTTAGCCTTACTGGAATAGTGGAATACTGCATTTGTGTGTATTCACTATTTCACAACTATTCAATATATGTGCAGATATCTTCGCTATTTCGCACATATGTAATTATATGTATAATTGTATAGTTATAGAATCACCTCACATGTTTACGTATTATATGCATTTATGGCCTTTCTCAAAAATTAATGAGAGTAAATGGGATCAAGATGAGCATCCTCAGGACCTAAACGGCCAATTATAATTGGGACACTGAATGCATCTGGGCCAAGCCCAGAATCTTAGGGCTCAAAAGCCAGAAATTTCAGAGAAGTTCTATGTTCACGAGATGGCTAACACAGGACTGACTCTACTACTGTGAGAGTGTTACAAAGATTCAACTGCCAATCAGAAGCTGTAAGCCCAGGACAATCTCCCAGAGAGGAATTTTTGATCAGCTAGTGATAAGAAAATATTTTCGCAAGCACTAAGAGCTAATTTGACTACAGAAACAGCTAATCTTTTTAGACAAAGGAGATAGCATGACAGAGCATGGCAGGGAAGAGACACTGAAAAAAACCTAGTGTTGTTGAAAAGCAAAAGGCTACATAGCATGATTTAATGTAGATACTGGGGCAGTTGCAAGACTATGCTGGACCCAAGGATAAACTAAGAAGGATTGGGTTGATTGTATGAGCACTTTTAAGTGGTGAGCAGTCACTGACATGATCAGATTTCAAAATATCTCACTAGCTTTGGTATGACAAAAGGTCTGGGATGAGACAGAGTTGATACTGACCAGTTAGGAGACTATAACAGTAGTTAAAAGCAATGGTGGTAAAAGAAAAGGAAGGTGTGTGGTGCATAGGCAGTGGAAGTTATTCAAGGTTTTAAGAAGAGATGGAAGAAGGCAAAGTTTTCATTGGACAAATATATAATGATAAATTGAAGTTGGCAATCTCAAAGTAAAACCAGTTTAAAGGCTACAGCAAGAGTATACAAAAATTTATGAAGGTCTGCACTAAGACTGAGGGGCTGGAGAGCAGAGGGTAGGTTTGTTTAATCAATGTTTGGAAATTAGAATCTTTTTTTAAACCAAGTTTTTGGTGACTCCTAAGATTCAATGACTTCAATAAGGGAAAGACCTACAGAAGCAGAAAAGGATTCAAAGAATAGGTATGAGGCACATAACTGATAATACAACTTAGCTGGTATACTTAATGGACTTTAAAATTCAGCAGCCTAATGTTCAGAGTGAAACTGGTTCTCAATACAACATTATAAGCCAAAAGGATATAATTCAAGTCTAATTTCCCAAATATTTTCATAAAGAAGAATGGTGCCCTGATCAAGATATCCAATGTTTAAAAGCCAGAATTCAGTCAACTGTAACTATGTGTGAGTGCACTGTATGAATAAAAACCATCTTTTCAAGATACATTGCCTGAGTCTGTAAAGCAGATTGAACTGAGAGTGTAACACTGGTCATCATAGGGCTTAACCATCTGAGACCTGAAGCTTGAGAATCAGATCTTATGAACTGAAACACACTGGGAGTCAATAGGTCAATGCAGTGTTTTACTGTTTGTTGTAATGGTACTAAGCAAGCACATGGATGGACTGGCAGAGCAACGTACATATGAATCACTTTTGCAGAATCATCCTGACTGTGTTTTTAGTTTGGACTCTATAAGAATGAGCTAGAAGAGACACCAGGCAATGCCCCTGAAGGAGATGCTGTGATTTCCGAGTAGATAATGCCAAGATCAGTGTCTACTTATCTTCATCAAAGAGAGCTGGATGGCAGTGCAGCTTGAGAAAGTTCCAGGAGCAGAGCTCACCCTCAAGGTTGAAGAGATGAGTGTATAGACTTTGAAGCTAGATTATTTAAAGCTGATTTTGCACCTAATCTATTTTCTGGTTCTGTGATCTTGAGAGAGACTACTGAAACAGATTGTCACTTGTGAAATAATAATAATCACTGATTTATAACATGATATGAGGATTAAATAAGCAATATTCAAAAAGCACATGGAAAAGTGATAAGAACATAGGTGCTCATAAACATGTGTTTTTTTTTTCCTTCATCTTTTTATAAATGGTTTGAGACTTTAGTGTACACAAAAATCCCCTGGAACTGGCAGTGGCAACTCACACCTGTAATGTCAGTACTTTGGGAGACCAAAGCTGGAGAATTGCTTGAGGCCAGGATTTTGAGACCAGCCTAGGCAAAATAGCAAAACCTCATCGCTACAAAAATCTTAAAAATTAGCTGCGTGTAGTGCATGCACCTTTAGTTCCAGCTACTCAGGAGGCTGAGGCAGAAAGATCACTCGAGCCCAGAAGCTCAAGTCTACAGTGAGCCATGATGCAGCCTGCATGACAGAACGAGATGCTGCCATAAAACAAAGCAAAACAAATGAAACAAAATCACAGTAAGGTGCTTGTAATAATGCAGGTTCCTAGGCTCTACTTCTCAGTCATAGCTATAGATCTAGAGTACTACTCAGAAATACACATCCCAAAGCACCACCAGTGACTGATGCAGTTGACACATAAACTACATGTTGAGTGTCTTATAAGAAAATTGAGATGATTATTTTAGAACACAAAGGAGTCACTCCTGGAAACACTACAAAAAAAGGATTTAAGTTTGGTTCAAAATACACTATTTAGAAAAGGACTGTTTGCAGAGTGGTTGAGAATCTCAACAGGAAAGGAAGGTGTTCATTACCTAGGGCCAGGTGTAGAATTTTCCTCAGAAAGTTAAACATCACTCACATTGCAATATGATCTACAAAGTCACCTCACGTTTAAGACAAAACCATAGGTGATTGACCTCTGACCAAAAGTTTTTGATTAAAAAAGGATTATCTCTCATTTCAATGCAATGAGTGAACTTCCAGAAAAAAAATAATAAATCAAATATTAGGGAATGAGGATTTTTTTCTATCCAAATTAGTCATTTTGTGTTTTTTTACCCTGATTTTATGTCCCATAATTTCTAAAGTGTGAAGCCAGTTTATCTCATTCCCTCCTCACTTAACATTTTCTTTGTTCAATTCTGTACACAGAGCTCGTATTAAGAATGATGAATCAATCCTTTCTGTACAAGATAAGGCATTTTATACAGCGTTCAAACCCAGCAGCAAGTACAATGACATCCCGCCCGATTTCTAAAAACTGTTCATCTCACTAAACAAGCTCCATTCATTTATCTCAGCAGCCAGCTTCCCACTCCAGCAGTGGTTAGTGAGTGAACTGACCATTCTCATTCCCGGGCATTTTTTTCATTCATCTTGCTCTTCAGAATGTGTGAATACATTAAATCACTCGGTGTTGAGCGATGGTAAATCACAGCTCTGCATGCCTGACTTCCACTGAAGCTGCTGACAAGAAAACCACATAAGAGGAGACCACTTGATATAATAATCTTGTTCCAGATATGATCTGGGACGAGCCAGAGGCCATAAACAGAAGGAAGATGTGACCAGGCAGCATGAATAAAAATGAACCAAAAAAAAAAAAAAAAAAAAAAAAAGGAAAGAAAACATTTAAGCCCCTTCCTTTAAAATAGCTTTGGCATATAAATGAAAGAGAAAATATTTTCTCCAAGTCACAATCCGTTGAGGGCAAAATTAAACTGGGCTTTGTAAATCAGAATTTAGGACTTAGACAAATAGTTTGAAAACTACTAATCATCACTTACAAATTTGAGTAAACTTTCAAAGCATTCAAAATAACAAAAAGCAAAAACCTCCAAACATTTGTCTGTAGTTAGGTCTTTTTAGGGCCTCAGAGAGAAATCAAGGGACTGCTAATCAGTTCTTTAAAGATTAAGTTCTAAGTGCCCCCGACAATCAGAAAATGGAACTTTCTTCTGTTTGAAGCTTTATATAGCATGTGACGTAACTGAGTGCGATCAGTAAAGAACCCAAAAGAAAGACCCGATTCTGAGTCACAACCAAATTTCAGAGGTATGAGGGGGAAGTAGAGATGGTAAACCATCAATCTCTACATCTCGAAGCTTTTAATGCACAATGACTTTACCATATCTACAGTCTTTGTGGTTGCAAAATGTTGCCTCAAGCTAAAAAGACAAATAAGGAATGGTTTATTCTCTTTTACTTTTCAAATTTTATTTTTAATGGACAAATATTTATATATTAATATATTTATGAAGTATAATGTAATATACTGCATGATCTCACTTATATGTGGAATGGCTTAAGAAAAGTATCAGTGAAGGAATCCACTAAGGTTTCCCGAAAACAATTAGTTCTTACATAGTGTACTCTGAACTAAAGTATATTTCTATGCATCTTTCCTCAATTATATTTATTACTTAAAATTAAGTTCACCTGTCTTCCATAATAGTCTATTGTTTTTAAATTTTAGTCATTAAGAATCCTTCTTATACAGCAAAGAAGATGCCTCTGAAGAGTTTTTCACTTATTTACCCTTGAAATATTCCTGAAAATTTTTAAATAAAATACAATATTCATCCAACAAAAATTCACGTGAGTAGTAGAAACTCTGCTCCAGGCTCCCTGCTTTTCTAGTTTGAGGCTAATTATTTATGAAGACCACCTGACACACAGACGCATTCAGCTCTGCTCCCTAATGCTGAAGAAGGTTTGTCTGCAAGGGGCTTCCACCTGGAAGCTCTGGACACGCCCTCTGTTTTGAAAGGAAAGGCTGCAGGTGGAAGGTACATGTTTTATTTTGTTTCTGCATATTGCAAGTCTAAGTGTCTCATCTCCCAACACCTCTAGGATTTTACATCCAATTGACTCACACTGTGAGTGTATTTCAGCACCAACCCCAAGAAAATGTCCTACGTCTAAAAGTTTGAGCTTTCAAAAGCTCAACTCTCAAGGTTCAGCAGCAAGCATTTTGCTGTCTAGCCCATCCCGATCACATGTGCCAGATATGGCAACAAGGCCAAGTAGTTTCATGCCCACCTTCCCCAGGTCCTCCCTAACCTTTTCGTCTCATGTCTAATAACTGGGCTACAACTGTCTCTAGGCCAAAGGCCTACATATTGTCCTAACTTTTCATCACATTAAACACCAGTTTAAGCCACAAAGCTACCAACAATGTGTAATACCCAGCCTCCTCTCCTGCCCCTTCACCACAAATGAATATGTCTGTTCCACCTTCGTAATCTACCACTTAGAGTTCTGTGTCTAGACCTCTCTCTGAGAGGCATATGGTTTCATACTTCTGGACTTTCGAAAGTACTTATTTTTCTGGTTATGAGACTAAATTCAGCACATCCTTCAAAACTTAACTCAGGCATAGCATCTGCTGGAAGTTTTCCCAGATACCTCCTGCCTCAAGTCTCTCTCACCTCGACGCCCCAGAGATCCGCTGTGCACAGCACTGGAGTAACTTCTCACTATTCCTTTACTAGTCTGTCACCCTTCAGCAGTTTGGCCCATTGATTTATTAGCATCTTGCCATTTTAGGAGCTCTTTCTATTCCTGCTTCATGGTAAGCACCTCTATTGTGGCATTTAATTCTTCAAAATCAGAGATAGATATTATTTTTTTTCTATGTGTTAAAAAGGAAGGCATCTCAAAAAATAAAAATGTGCTCCCATAGCTCTCCGTCTTCACCAGTTTGCAATATTAGTTTTCTATCTTCAATGCTTTTCTCAATATTTATGCCTTGTTAGAGAATGAATAAATATGTACTGATTAAGAAATAATAAATGCACACGGCACAGTGGCACGTGCCTGTAATCCCTGCTACTTAGAGCCTGAGGTGATGGGATTCATTGAGTATAAAGGCTGCAGTGTGCTGTGATTACACCACTGACTAGACACTTCACTTAAACCTGGGCAACATAGCAACACCCCCATCTCTTAAAAAAAAAAATTAGTAAATGGGTGACCGCATGGGGCCATGTTATATTAGCCTTCATAGTACCATCCTTGACAGTGCCACTCTGTTCATGACAAATTGAGTATCTGGCTCATAGTCTCTCTCTCCTTAAAACCTGCTGTGATTCTGGGTTAAAATGAACACCCCCTCCCACATCCTAGCATCTCAGTTCTATGAAGTCCTCCAGTAGACATCTCTAGAGCTATTTCCTACATATCTCTTCATCCCCTTTCTCTCAGAACTGACTTTGGTGTGCAGGAATGTCACCCCTAAAAATCAAGTTAACAGTATGTAACAACCTTTGGACAGTTGATTAGACCCAAGCCATACCAGTCATATTCCGTCTCCCAAGATTGGGAATTGAGCTGGTCGATTGAACTGAGAAATATTTAAACTCCAGAGCTGTGAAGTGACCTCCTTTGTTTATGTGCCTGCCAAGTAGTGAAATCTAGTGTGCTAAGAAATAGGAAGCAGATGTAGAGACACAGAAGCAGAAGTAAGAAAAATATAAAATATCTCTTGAATTAGGATAGCTCTATATTTACTTTTATAGCATGATGGCTTAGTGCTGGGCTACCCTTAGGTTGGTTCCATGAACAATTCATATATATATATATATATATATATATATATATATATATATATATATACACACATGATATCTGTAATAGATTTTCTTCCTTGTTTTGCTTGAGTTACCTGGAGAGTTTTAACTGAGGTAATTCTTCATCTCCAGGTACCTCTCTGATATTTTTCTTTAGAGGCATAATCCTTGGCAGCATCCCAAATAGCTCTACCTCCAGCATCACTAAAGCCAACATCCCTTTTCTGACCACATGCTTAAATTTTTCCAACTTAGTTTTTCACCTAATTTCTCTATTAGTTCAGGCTCAACTAATTCTCCAGTTCACTGGCACCTCAAGCTTCTCCCCATCCAAAAGCATCCCATGCATGTTCACCTCCATCCTCATTCATTTCTAATCTTATCCTTGACATCCACCACTTGTCAATACACTTAACTTCACTGCCACTTTGACCTTCTCTAGGACCATCTGCAAACCAATCAGCAGCAGCAAAATCCATAACAGCAATTTGGATAAATCAAGTTACCATGCTCCTTCCACACCTGTGCTTAGAAAGGTAGGCACTGGGAGAGAAATATCCTCTAGAAATTCATGGTCACTGACCTATACTCCTGCAGTATTTCTCCTGTCAATTTGAAGTCTCTCACTTTACGGTAACTATGACAAACCTCTTTTCCCGCTGTATCATATTCTATCAATTCCCTGAGTCCTGGGATTATTTTTACATAATAATAGCAATAGTTTACATTTTTATAGAGTTTCCATGTTGGGGACATATTTGTTTTTGCCTGCAATGACCCATTTACTATATGAGCTAAGTACCATTATGAATTATATCTTACAGATAAATAAACTGAGGCACAGAAGAAGTAGCAGTGTCTGGCCAGGCACAGTGGCTCATTCCTGTCATCCCAGCACTTTGGGAGGCTGAGGCAGATGGATCACTTCAGGTCAGGAGTTCAAGATGAGACTGGCTAATGGGGTGAAACCCTCTCTCTACTAAAGATACAAAAAAAATAGGGGGGCATGGTGGTGGGGCCTGTAATTCCAGCTATCCAGGAGGCTGAAACAAGAGAATCACTTGAACCGGGGAGGCAGAGGTTACAGTGAGCTGAGATCACACCATTGCACTTCAGCCTGGGTGACAAGAGTGAGAAGAAAGGAGAAGGAGGAGGAAGAAAGAAGAAAGAAAAAGGAGAAGAAGGAGCGTAGGTGGGGGGCGGGGAGAAGGAGGGGAGTGGGAGAAGAAGAAAAAGAAAAGAGGAGAAGGAGGAAGAGGAAGAGGAAGGGGGGGAAGAGGGGGAGGAGGGGAAGGAGAGGAGGAAGTGGGGAGAAGGGGAAAGAGGGGGAGGAGGGGGGAGGAGGGGGAGGAGGAGGAGCGGGGGAAGGGAAGAAGGAAGCAGCAGCTAGTAAAAGGCAGAGCCAGGATTCAAATTCAAGCAGTCTGGCTCTAAAGAATCTGCTTGAATTTCATCCTGCCTCATATAAAAAACATAAACCCCATTTAATAGGAATTCTCTCAATATCTCACCAACAAATCTATCTCTATGTGAAGTGTGCACTCCATCATTTCCTCCTCTCCGCCATTCCTCAGTTAGAAAAATCCCCTTACCTATCTCCAAATTTCCATTTCTTCTTCCATCTCAGAAATCTTACCCTAGGCATTATACCCTCTGTCTTCCAGGTCTAAACTCTAACATTCTAATTTGGGGTGAGGGGGGATGATTTTTCATAGTTCCAATATTTTACTATTTATTTTTGCTATATTTTTAACGAGATATTTCCTCACCCTGATATCTCTTTATTGCTGTCACTTTCTTAAGTCTTATAAAAACACCTCGTTTCTTTCAAAAGTTATTACAATATTTTGAAGATGTGTTTTCTTCATTACTTCTGTGTCCTTCATAATCTTTTTACCTCTTCATTTATTTTGAGCTATCTTTCATGACTAAGGTTTCTAAATTATTTTATTTTCTCTTTGGCTGTGAGTTCATTCTTAAAGCACTGAAAAGCCAATGGAAATATCTGTGTTTGCAGAAGGAGCTTCCCAGTCTAGGCTTCTGTAAAGGGTGATCTGAGCTTTCTCATTAAGGACTCCATTAGGTATCAGAGTTGATTTAAGTTAAACTCCTACTATGGATTGAATTTTATTTCCTGTCAATATTCATATGTGGAAATCCTAACCCCCAGTACCACAGGATGCAAACTTATTTGGAAATAGAGTTGCTGCAGCCGTTACTGGGTCTCTAGTCCGACATGGCTGGTGTCCTTATAAAAAGGGGAAATTTGAACACAGGAAGATCACCATGTGAAAAATACAGCAGAGATCAGGGCGATGCTTCTACGAGACAGGAATACCAAAGACGGCAGGCAGATCAACAGAAGCAGAGGAAGGCATGCTTCAGATTTCTTCTCACAGCCCCCAGGAGGTAGCAACCCTAATGACGTGTGTGTGTGTGTGTGTGTGTTTTCAGAGTTTCTCTCTGTTGCTCAGGCTGAAGTGCAGTGGCGGGAATGGGAGCATGGATCACTGCAGGCTCAACCTTTCAGGCTCAGGTAATCCTTCCACCTCAGCCTCCTGAGTAGCTATGACCATAGGAACCCGTGAGACTAGGCCTGGCTATTTTTTTTTTTTTTTTTTTTTTTTTTTTGAGAGAGATGGTGTCCTGCCATGTTTTTCAGGCTGGTCTCAAATTCCTGAGCTCAAGCAGTCCTCCCACCTTGGCCTCCCAAAGTGCTGGAGCCATAGGTGTGAGCCCAGCCACCTCAATTTCTTAATTTCAGATTTCTAGCCTCCACAACTGTGAGACAACAGATTTCTATTGTATAAGCCACTCAATTTGTGTTACTTTGTTACGGCAACCCTAGTAAATTTCCACTTCTGAATGCCCTCCAGGAGGCTTTATTCCTGGCTTCTCTCTTTTTGAAGCAGGATGATTACCTGCTGAAATGCCCACTCTTCGGTATGCAAACTGTCACTCAATTCCCCCATTTTTAGTCCTGTACTACAGCTACACACACACACACGCACACACAAACACACACACACACACACACACACACACACACACACACACACCCCTTCTGTCATGTCAGGTGGTCTAATTGCTTCAGATTGAAAAGCCTGCTAGATTGCTATGTAGGAGGGTGGTTGGCTTGGCTGTGCTGACAGGGGCCGTGGGTCAGCAATGCCAGGTGCTCCACACACAGATCTTCAAATTCCCTCTCCTTTTCTTCTTAAACCCGCAGTTTATTTTTTAATGATACATGGTGTCTCTAAAATATAAAGCTCTACCAAGGGTCACAAGTCATTTTGGGGTACTAAAATTTCAACCATATTGGTATTTCCCTCTTCAGTAACCTAATTTCTAAATGTATGTGCACCATAAATTGCTTATCATTTCTCTGATTCCAAAATTGTACTGTATTCTCATGAACACCACTATGAATGTATACCTTTCTTAATCCCTTTATTCTTTTTTTTTTTTTTTTTTTTTTGAGACGGAGTTTCACTCTTGTTACCCAGGCTGGAGTGCAATAGCGTGATCTCGGCTCACCGCAACCTCCGCCTCCTGGGTTCAGGCAATTCTCCTGCCTCAGCCTCCTGAGTAGCTGGGACTACAGGCACCTGCCACCATGGCCAACTAATGTTTTGTATTTTTAGTAGAGACGGGGTTTCACCATGTTGACCAGGATGGTCTCGATCTCTTGACCTCGTGATCCACCCGCCTCGGCCTCCCAAAGTGCTGGGATTACAGGCTTGAGCCACCGCACCCAGCAATCCCTTTATTCTTATCTGGTTTTCTGCAAGTGGGGTTAAGCATGCATGAACAATCCATCTTCCCTCAAAAAACTGTCAGCATTTAAATATGCTCCTAAATATGCACCTTTTAATTCCACATTCCCCCTTGGCTATTGTTCTGTCAGCATCCCGCTCTTCACAAACTTCAAGAATTGTTTAGACCGTCCATCTTCATTTCATTACCAGCCTCTCAGTCCTGACACCTCTTTCAGCGAGTTTCCACGCCCATACCAGTTCCATGAAAAGCACACAAATAATGTCTTCTAAAACTTCAAGGTCATTAAACCCCATAGGTCCTCTTCAGTCGGCCTCTCATCAGTACCGGCTACATGGACATACTGTGACTTCTTATATTCTCGGTCTTTGCCTCCCATGACATTTCTTTATCCTAACTTGTCTACTACATCCAAAGCTATGCTGTTCAGTCTCCTTTGCCAACTGTTTCCTCTACCTGAACTTTCAATACTGGGCTTCCCCAGGATCTCTCTGAGGCACATTTCTCTTTCAAGGCTGCTTTCTTTGTGATTCATTTCACTCCTGTGGTTCTATTCACCATCCATTCTCTCATGACTCTTAGATATACTTCTCCAGTTCAGATTAAGCCGAGAACTACTGACCCATGTATTCAACTAACTCTTTAACCTCTCCTTGTAGCTTTCTTATATGCATTTCAAGCTGAATATGTAAGTAATACAATAAAAGGTAATATACCAAAACCATGACATTTAAAAAAAAAAAACAAAACAGAAAAGCAGGAATGTGTAAAGGAAATAGCACGGGATTTGCTTGTGCTAATATCTGGTAAGGACCAATACGTGAAGAAAATAGCTATTAGACAAGATATATGCTAAAAGACGAAGAGGTTCAGCACAGCTATGATTATGCTAATGCAGAGGCATTTAGTGAGGGTTCTGGGCAGCAGGGAGGTCCTAAGACGGCACCTCACAAGTCGGCAAGATCAAGAGCAGGACGCTGGCCTTCCTGTATCTTTACAATTGATCCTGATGATATATTTAATTATTATGCTATCCACGTATAAAATGTTTGTGTTTTTAAACCACTCATTATCATTAATCATCTCAAATTATAGATATCTAGGAGTACAGACAGGGCCTGATTTGATATACACCTTTTATTCCATAGGATAGCCCACCAGCTTGACTCCCCCAACTCATTACTGAAAGCCCCTATTTCTGTATGAAGGATGACGATGGAGTGGAAGGTCAGTAGAGACTGAGAACTCCATGATGTCCCACAAACGGTTTCTGTTCCTCTTAGCGATTATTGATTTTCTTCACCAGTGAGCTAGTACAAACTTTTCAGAAAAAAATACGGGTACCTGGGGCCAACATTACTCTCCTACCGACATTACTGTGGAATAAACTATACTGATTTCTTCCAACAACCCACTTCGATTTCTTCTGCAGTAAGTCTCATACTAGGGATATATGTACTGAGCATTTTTGTTCTCTTTTCCCATGGCTGTGATCCGTAAGGGGTGAAAAATGCTTCTTCAGGGTCCAGTAATCAGATTACATTCTTTAGCAATTCTGTTATTCTGTTAATTCTTTTTTCTTTCCTTTTTTTTTTTTTTTTTTTTTTTTGAGACAAGGTTTCTATCTTTTGCGCAGGCTGGAGTATAGTGGCACAGCCACAACCCACTGCTGCCTTCAACTCCTGGCCTCAAGTGATCCTCCAACCTCAGGCTCCCAGCTAGAAATACAGGTGCACACCACCATGCCTGACAAATATATATATATTTTTTGAAACAGAGTTTTGCTCTGTCACCAGGTTGAAGTGCAGTAGTGCAATCTTGGCTCACTGCAACCTCTACCGCCTGGGTTCAAGTGATTCTGCCTCAGTCTCCTGAGTAACTGGAATTACAGGCATGTGCCACCATACCTGACTCATTTTTATATTTTTAGTAGAACAGGGCTTCTCCATGTTGGCCAGGCTGGTCTCGAACCCTTGACCTCAGGTGATCTGCCCCCCACCACCTCAGCCTCCCAAAATGCTGGGATTACAGATGTGAGCCATCATGCCTGGCCTAATTTTTTAATCTTTTTTTTCTTTTGAAGAGATGAGGTCTCACTATGTTGCCCAGGTTGGTGTTAAACTCCTGAACCTCAAGCAATTCTTCTACCTCAGCCCCAAAGTGCTGGGACTACAGGCATGTGTAACCAGTCCCAGCTCGGACGGTTCCTTAGTTTTCATTTCCTATGCCTCACTTTGGAATCAGTTTTTGAAACTGTCTCTCTTTATTTGGCGTGGGAATTCAGTTTCACAAGGGACCACCGGCTGTTACAGATCTCTACCTATTGGCTCTGCCATTTTCCAAAAAACTGGTTCTTTTCCCAAGACTTCTAACTCACCACATCCCTGTTTAGTCAGCAGGTTCAGCTTCATTATAGTGCTTCTCTTTGGAGCTGCCGGTGAACATCCTTCAGCAGATATTCAGAAACGGCCCTTTTATGTTCCCATCTTAGAAATGGTAAAACTTGACACTCAAACTAGTGAAATTATTTCAGAATATTCATAAAGCTAGTTACATGAGGTGCTTTCTATCAAATGTTCAGCAGGCAGTTAAGCTACTCACTTTCTCCCCATCACTCCTGGCCAAGCCACGAATCTCTCTCATCTAGATCATTACAATAGGCTCCTACTTGGTGTCCGGACAGCCTTTCCTTCATTTTCACACATAGTGCAAGTAACACTTTTAAAACATAGATCGTGTCATTCTGCAGATCAAATTACTCAATGGCTTCCCATCTCATTCAGAGTAAAAACCAAAGTCCTGAAAGTGCCCCTTAAAGCTCTATTTAATCTGGTCTCTATTACATCTCTCACTGGGTCTGAAACTGTTTCCCTTCCCTTATCTCCTCCTACCGCAGTGGCCTCCAGGCTGATCACAGAGTGCAGCAGGTACGCAGCTTCATCAAGGCCCCTGCACTGCTTTCTGTGCCTGGACAGCCCCTCCCCCAGGTATTTGCTTCTTTCAGATCTCTAGCATCACTTTTGTGCCTTGCTTAGCTGCCCAGTTTTAAATTGTAACCCTCCATGGTTCCCCAAACTCCTATTTTATTTTTCTCCATAATTCTTTCACTGTCTGATAGGCTCCATGTTTTACTTATTTTGTTTATTGTATCTTCTCATCCCTTTTCCAACACACACACACACACACACACACACACACACACACACACAGGGCATTTTGATTTTTATCTTCCTTTTTTCCCCTGCCATCTCCTCAGTAAAGAGAAACCTGTTTGGATGCCTGTTACATAATGAGTGCTCAATAAATATTTGTTCGATTAACAGTGAAAACTTTTTGTAATAGTAGAGCTTAATAAATATACGTCATTTTTATTTTGTCATTGTTTTGTATTATTTTTAATGCTATTGCTATTTGCATTAAACAGAGTGAGAACCGAGTTCTTCTCATGCCCCCTCTCAGTGATCTTACATACCCAAAAATAGTGTAGGTGAAAAGATAAAAAGGGAATACAAATTATAACAGTAACAATGAACAATAAATAAATAATCCCAAAGGCAATACACAGGCTAATAAGTTTTTCAAGGAATGTGCTGAAACTATGAAAGATGCAGCACAGCTATTAAAATACTTTGTAAATCCTCCTACATTATCTTCCAAATTAGCATGGAGGCCAGTGATGCAAATAGCGATTCAGGGGTTATCAGAGAATGCACATTACATTCTTCAAGGTGTATGAATGCATACTTGCTAAGAGTGTTTGAGGAAGGCATTTATTAAATCATCAGAAGCTGTCTGGGAGGAACAGTTTGTAACTTCTTTTCTTAAAAGAAAATACTGAGCTTTCTTCCTAACCTGGGACTGGAGAACACTAAATATACATTCTTCTAGTAGGCAAAAAAACAAAATAACCCAAAAGTTGCTTCTTAATTTTGAGGTTTTTGAATTCATCTCCATGAACATGGTCATATTAGGGTTTCCTCTAAAGACAACCACTCCCTGCAAAAAGAAATGTTATTAGCCACATGCCTGCCATAGTTACGCTTCATGCAATATGTGAGACAACTGCTAACCTCTTGTCCACGTCACAACATGCCTAGCGTAGGGAGCGTTAAAATCAGACTTCAAGCTCTGTCTTGCACTCCTAGTTAAAGGAGCTTTGCAAAGTTACTCAGTCCCCATGAACCTCTATTTTCTCCTCTCCTGAAAGTGGCTATCATTACATTTTTCTCATATGGTTGTTTTGAAGATTAAAGGGATGGTATATGTAAAGTTCCTGGCAGAGAGCCTGAAAAATAGCAGGTGCTTGATAAATGTTAATTTCCTTTCCATTCCCCAGATATCTCAAACCTCAGGCCGCTTGCTCCGACTAGTTCATCCGTTCACCTAATCCATGTTAAGTATGTTACCCTTCACTGATAATAGAAAACACTTCTACTGAAAAACGGTCTATACCAAGATAAATGACATAATTAGTAGGTACAGGGCATCTCAAATGCATCATAGAAGAAAAATTTTGAAGCAGCTCAGACATAAGTAGCTAACAACTTTACCTAAATAAGCCCAGAAAAAAAGCAAATATACTCCAAAAGCTTTGTTAAGAGATCATTAAATAAGGTACAGTAGACAATTGTTTTTACTACCTGACTGCCATCTACTCTTCTGTGGAAATTCTGCTTTGTTGCAACCAGTCTTGCCGCATTCTCACATTGTGCACCTAGAATGTAGTGAATACATTCTCTGGGGTGCAAGGATAGAGCATATATTTAGCTCAGGCTAAATGAGACAGCCTAGGTCACACTCAACCCACGTGTTCACATGAGACGTTTCAGAGGCAGGAGAGTCGGGACCAATGGAACTTAATTAGAGAACCATTTTTAAGCTCTCAGGCAAGAGGCTACTCTCATGCTTTATGAAAATGCCAAAAATCTAAGCCTAAAGCTATTAGTGGCCCCCATGTAAGAGCCCTGAAAAGAAACCATTCCAGAGCAAGTGGAATGAGGTATGTTTTCCTGTGATATAGTTTAAGTCTTAAAATAAAAGCACATGTGGCAGATGTTGTTACCTTGCTCATAGCTTCTCAGCACCTATGGTTTCCAGGCACACCCACAACTTCCTACTATCAGTACCTACAACTCTTTACCTGAAGTCTGCCTCTGAATGCAGGCATGTGCTCAGGCTGAGCACAAAGGAGGCCAGAAATACCTGGAAGCTATGAACAGGGATAAATGAATGATTGGAAATGAAGGATAAATACCCCTGCTTCCTTGCTCCTCAGTTAGGATAACTCTGAGATGATCTTACAGCATTCTGAGATTGACTGAGCCTCAGTTTCCCAAAGCAGCAAGCTGTCAACCTCTCTTTGCTTGGCTATTTTCTTTTCTTCCTTCACTTTCCTATACCTCTATCAATGCTTCCTGAGATCCTCTCCAAAATAAACTACATGAGTACGTTCAACTTTGCCTTGGAGTTTGCTTCTGGGAGAACAAAATCTAAGACAGTGGGTGCCTAAGTAGCCCCAGGAAGCAGACCCTCAAGGTGAACTTCTAAAATCAGATCACTCACTACTCAGCTGAAGACAAGGCCTCCACTGCTGATTTGTGCAGTTAAATTCTTTTCATACCGTAAAATGGACATTATTAAGAACCTTGCCTGTGGCAGATTGGGGTGAAGTAATATGAATAGCAATGGGCATAATTATGCAATATTGTAGCCTTTGAAAGACATGAGAGTATTAGCAATTACAATCATTTTGGAGTTGGTAGGCTGGTCCTTTTAGCCAAAAGTTCCCTGAAGGAAGGAAGCCAACTCTCAAAAAAAGATCTTCTACTGGGCACGGTGGCTCATGCCTGTAATCCAAGCACTTTGGGAAGCCGAGGCAGACGGATCACAAGGTCAAGAGATCAAGACCATCCTGGCCAACATGGTGAAACCCCATCTCTAGTAAAAATACAAAAAAATTAGCTTGGTGTGGTGGCATGCATCTGTAGTCCCAGCTACTCAGGAGGCTGAGGCAGGAGAATTGCTTGGACGCAGGAAGCGGAGGTTGCAGTGAGCCGAGGTCGCACCACTGCTCTCCAGCCTGGCACCTGGTGATGGAGTGAGACTGTCTCAAAAAAAAAAAAAAAAAAAAAAAAAAAAAAAAAAAAAAAACTTCTTTCCTGCAGTCAGAAGAAGGCTTTGCTGACCATTGGCTCAGAATTTGATTTTAAGGGTTGTGGCTACAGAAAAAGCTGAATTCACAGCCCTGGCAAGCCTTCTATGCTACGGTCAGAAAGGTGACAGAGAAGGAAAGAGATTTGAGCTAGTTCTTAAACACAAAAACATTCAATGGAAGACCAGGCCAGTTTTCTTGAAGAAGGACCCTGAAATTTCATACAAAGTATATACAATAGTGATTCCTCCAATTTTTTTTCCCAAAGCAACCAAAAATCACTTAGAGTAACTGCCACAGAGGGCAGATGAAGACCTAAATCTTTTGAAAGCTGTTATATAATTGTTAGTAACTATTATCAATGCCAGAATGCCATAATGGACTTTATTTAAAGTGGGAATGTATGAAGTCCAGATGACTGATGAAGTCCCGGCCCAAGTCTGTCTCACATTAGGTGGCACTCACTGTGTCCATCCACTTACTCTGTGATTTTGAGAAGAGAGAGATACTGAGCACCTTGCAGAACCATCACCAGGTTCTGGACCTATGGATCAGAGCAATTATGGCAGTAAAGTCAAAATGTAAGACCCAACAAGGTTTAATACAGAAGCAACACCAAATCCCAGTTTAATCTCAAAAACTTAAATGATGCAAGTGTGGTTGGCAGTCCCCATCATATCCCATAATTCACTAAAACCCTACAAAAACCACATCTGGCAGTTGAAGTTTTTTCAAACCCCCAAAGAACTTGAGGATATACATTCATAATCTTACTTTGGGATAATGCTAACTTTTCCAGTCTCTGCCACAATATAGTTCAAAGAGAGTTTGATCATCTCAGACAAAGCAGATATGATATTCCAAAAGTCAACACACTGGTTGTGTTGTTTAGTAATCATATCAAGTTAATCAGACTCCTGAATAGACAAAAGAAAATACTCTGCATGCTCTTTTAAGACACAGGAGAAACAGTAGGTAACAAACCAAAGATTAAGAGACCCACATCAGCAAAGTTTTTAGAGTACAGAGTTCTAGAGTATACTGGCACCTCCCCTACCAAGTTGTTAAACCCTGTACCTCCAACTTTTTCCCATTAAGAAAGGGTCTCAGCCCACTGTGATGGAGCACCACTGTGGTCCTAGCTATTCAAGAGGCAAAGCAGGAGGATGGCTTGAGCCCAGGAGTTCAAGGCTGCAGTGAACTGTGATCACACCACTGCACTCCAGCTAGACAACAGAAAGAGATTCAGAATCTATACGTTAAAAAAAAAATAAAAAGACTTCCTATCTTCATATTTGGTAGGCCTTTTTTGGAGACAGTCAATACACACTTGGGGATATTGCTTTGACTGGACGACTGCCACCAGTTTTACTTACTTTCTGATGTCATATCATATATATATATATATACATATATATATATACACACATATATATACACATATATATATATACTGTATATATATGCACGCATGCATGCACACACACACACACCCCTATGATAATGTGAGCAAAGAGTAAGTCTACAAAGCACAACAGAAGACTGTAGGTGAGGGTATCAGTGCTCCCCCATGCCCCCAGGTCTTCTGTAATCAATCTGTAGATGCTTACAGCTGCCAACTGCAAAAACCTGTGATTTTGTATGTGGCTTTTCTCTGTCCATAAAAGTATGTTAACCCTATACTTGCAGCAGGCAGAAGTGCCAGAGAGTAAGTATGCCCATGAGCAGTCCTTTAATCAATGACAGAATAAATTGGACATCAGTAACCTAACTTCTTTACCTCTTAGAACAACTCCCAGTTGACGCTGTGTCCCAGAGGCCCCAGACAGAGTCTAGGTTGCTCACAATGATAACATGCTCCTGTATGCATCCCATATTGGCCTTTTTCTCTTGCCTGCCTTATTCCCATTTCTACTAAGGGTGTATCAGAGGTCGGCAAAGAAACAAATTGCACTCAAATATTTTTCTGTTTCTCGGTATGCTTCTAAAAAAATTAACCTGAAATAGCACCTTTAGTTTGGACTAATTCTGAACATTTTTACTAATGTGAGCTAGTAAATCTCCTTATTTTCATAAACCAATTTGAGCTAGGTTTTCTTTCACTTATAGCTAAAGAAGCTTTTACAGAGTCTATAATAAAAAAAAAAAGTAGGCCTATGCTTATTTTTAAAGGATATGCTCTATTTGCACAATTCTGGAGACTAGTATTACTTTTCTTAACAATTACCAGTTATGATAAACTTTCTAAAATATTCATTTCTCAAAGTCAGAAATCATGGGTTACTTTATTTGTAATCTTCCTGACTAAACATGGTCCGTATCTCTTTTCTCGGCCGATTCTTTAACTACAACTTCCTGTTTTTCTACTCTACCTTTTAAAATTAGCATTTTTCAGGTTTTTATCTTTGATTCTCTCATTGTATTAGTCTCCTCTCGTGCTGCTAATAAAGACATATCCGAAACTGGGTAAGTTATAAAGGAAAGAGGCTTCATTGACTTACAGTTCCACACGACTGGGGAAGGCCTCACAATCATGGTGGAAGGCAAATGAGGAGCAAAGCCACGTCCTCCGCAGTGAGAGGCAAAGGAGCTTTCGCAGGGGTGCTCCCCTTTATCAAATCATCAGATCTCGTGAGACTTACTCACTACCACGAGAACGGTATGGGGAAACCCTCCCCTGTGATTCTATTATCAACCCCTGACCTCTTCCTTAACATGTGGAGATTATTACAATTCAAGGTGATTCTATTATCTCCACCTGACCCCTCCCTTAATGTGTGGAGATTATTACAATTCAAGGTGAGATATTGGTGGGGATACAGCCCATATCATTCCACCTCTGGCCCCTCCCAAATCTCACATCCTCACATTTCAAAACCAATCATGCCTTCCCAACAGTCCCCCACAGTCTTAACTCATTTCAGCATTAACCCAAAATCCACAGTCCAAAGTCTCATCTGAGGCAAGGCAAGTCCCTTTCACCTATGATCCTGTAAAATCAAAAGCAAGTTAGTTACTTCTTAGATATAATGGGGGTACAGGCGTTGGGTAAATACACCCATTCCAAATCAGAGAAATAGATCAAAACAACGGGGCTACAAGCATACACCAAACTGGATAAAGTATAAAAAATAAAAGTTTCACTAACTCACAGTTCCACATGGCTGGGGAGGCCTCACAATCATGGAAGAAGGTGAATGAGGAGCAAAGTCACATCTTACATGGTGGCAGGAAAGAGAGCTTGTCCAGAGGAATTCCCATTTTGAAACCCTCAGATCTCATGAGATATATTTACTACCACGAGAACAGCGTGAGGGAAAGTGCCCTCATGATTCAATTATCTGCACTTGGCCCTCCCCTTGCCATGTGGAGAGTATTACAACTCAAGGTGTGATCTGGGTAGGACACAGCCAAACCGTATCTCTCATCTTCCTCAGAGTCAAACACTACTGCGTTTCTCTCTCCTACATCCCGTGGTTCCATCTTTCACCTTCTTACTGGTGACACATCTGTTCCTCTTCTGAGCTTCCAAATAACTGGCCAAAAGACAGTCAGTGGACTGAGTCTCAGTAGCTTAAATTAACCTCACTCCAAAAGTAATTATTCATCATTCCCATCTTCCCTGTACTAAGATTTGTTATTTCTCAGCAAATGATTTTACCAACCGCAGAAGCCTCAGCACTAGAAAAATCCCTTCCTTCCATTCTCTCTCCTTCTCCTCTCTGTCTCTTTCTCCCTCTCTTCACCTCCCTGCTCTCCCTTTTCTTGCTCTCTCTCTCCACTCAACAATTAAACATGACTGTTTTAACCACTGCCAAAGTTACATCCCTGAAATCAGGTGAGGGGAGGCAGAGGAGCCAAGCAAAAGCACTTGATCCTAATGTACCAATTAAGAATGCGTGCATGAATTAAGTCTGGCCATTCAAGCAAAGACGCAGAATAAACCCAGGTGCCCATCAAAAGTGGACTGCATAAGGAAAATGTCACACATCTACACTATGGAATACTACCTTTTAAAAGTTAGCATTCCCCAGGTTTTTATCATTGTCTCATCTTTCTCATTGTCTCATCTCACCTCATTTCTCGTTGTTACATCGTATGATTTCATCTTTCACATTCTTACTGGTTTACACAACTGTTCATCTTCCAAGCTTCCAAATAACTGGCCAAAAAACAGACAGACTGAAAAAAGAATTAAATCATGCCCATTGTAGCAATGTGGATGCAGCTGGAGGCCATTATCTTAAGTGAATTAATGCAGGAACAGAAAACCAAATACCTCCTGTTCTCACTTACGAGTGGGAGTTCAACATTGGGTACACATGGATATAAACACGAGAACAATAGACACTAAGGACTACCAGATGGGGAAGGGAAGGAGGTAGGGGCAAGGGCTGAAAAACTACCTGTTGGGTACTGTATTCATTACCTGAGTAATGGAACGTGTACCCCAAACCTCAGCATCACACAATAGTCCTAGGTAACAAACCTGCTTATGTACCCGCTCGATCTAAAAAAAGAGTTGGAAAAACAAAAGCTTGAGTATTCCTGGCCAATGGTAATCAGTTCAGTGTTACATAAATATCAAAAGCCTTTTTTCTCCTTTGTTGTTGTTCATTTGTAATTAGTCAAGTCATGTTAATTTTAACACTTAAATATTTTTCACTTCTTTTTTTTTTTTTTTTTTTTTGAGACAGAGTGTCGCTCTTGTTACCCAGGCTGGAGTGCAATGGCGCGATCTTGGCTCACCGCAACCTCCGCCTCCTGGGTTCAAGCAATTCTCCTGCCTCAGCCTCCTGAGTAGCTGGGACTACAGGCACGCACCACCATGCCCAGCTAATGTTTTGTATTTTTAAGTAGAGACGGGGTTTCACCACGTTGACCAGGATGGTCGCGATCTCTCGACCTCGTGATCCACCCACCTCGGCCTCCCAGAGTGCTGGGATTACAGGCTTGAGCCACCGCGCCCGGCCTTTTTCACTTCTATTGGCTTATCCCTCTCCCTCTTCCTGACCACTTATACTGGCATTTTAAAAATTCTGTCACTCCTGCCTAGACTACTGCAGTCTGAATGCTCCAATCTATCTCTGCCTCTATGCTGTTTCTAGAATGCTTTTTCCAAAATTCCAAATAGATTCTATTTATTGCCTATTTAAATCCTTCTAGGTTATGGTTGTCTTAAATACAAATCCAATCTCTGAACCATACAAGGCTCTTCATGATCTGATACCTGCAATTCCTCCCAGTCCCAATCCCAGCCCCAGTTCCCCAAATTCATCTGTTTCATCAACTCAAGTATCACTTCCTCCAGGAAGTCTTCCCTGATTCTCCAAAGTCAACTTAGTTAAGTGTTCCCACTTCTATAGGATTCCTGGGACCATGAGCCTTTTGTGCAGCTCTATGATGGCAAATATCTCACTATATTATGTATTTTCCCACTTGACACCAAGGCTCTGAGGGCAGGCATTGTGGTGTATTTGACTTTGGTTTTCTAATACTGAACAAAGTACCTGGCACAGTGGGCTTTTGATAAATGCTTACTTAAAAAAAATAAACAAGTGAATAAACAGGGCAGTGTCAACATGTGGCATAGCTTTGAGTTTCTACATAGCATGGATGGTCTACAGCAGAAATTCTGCATATTTATTTGCTTTCTCCGAAGGCCCATAAAGTTCTGAGAACCACTTTCCCTCTGGGTACGGGAAAAGAATAGGGCAACTCAAGTCTTCTAATCGAGTCTGAGCAATGAAAAGTCATCTATAGAGCCATGTAATACACTTCTTTGGAGCAAAGCCTCGTGGCATATTTTCAATGACTTAGCAATGCATTATGTATTGTCAATAACATCCAGACTGCAGCCAAGTAGGTTTGCATGTGACTAGAGCACAAGGTCACAGCAGAGTTTATGGTGCTCGTAACTGAAAGCATAAGGTTCGATCTTAAGTTCAAAGAAGGAAATAACACGACTGACAGTATCACTTTTCAATATGAGACAAATAAATTGCTTTTATGATTGGAGACATGTAATAGAAGTATCCAATCTCGAATTCACTTCCAACAATGAGCTCAACTCTCACCTAACCCTATCCTTCAGGGTCAAGTGTGTTCTCTCAGATGACAGCATAGACCTCTCTCTTTACAACCACTCCTCCGCAGTTAGTCCAACACAAATGTTTGTAACACATTTAAACACACACACACACACACACACACACACACAAGCTATGCACAATTTTGCACCCCTGCCCAATCCAGTTTTTCTGCCTTACACACATTATTCTGCACTCTTCTCTCTCTCAATCTCTCTCTCTCTCTCTCTCTCTCTCTCTCTCTCTCTCTCTCGGCAACAATTTTTGTCAAGATCAAATATCAACTACTTTTTGAAGACATGTGAGTCTATCCTGTTAAAAATAAGTCTCTCATCCCTCCATACGCCCATGATCCTTTGTACAAAAACCCATAACACATGTGCCAAAGTTATTCTAATTATTTACCGATATAATTTTTTTTTTTTACCAATTGTAAACTCTTTGAGGACAAGCAGTACAGTTTGCTGTGTTTTGTGTCTCAAGTACTTAGAAGGATTCCTGGAACATATAAGATGCTCAGTATATGTCTGAATGAATCAATCATTAGTTTGTAGTTCTGGTTTTCCCATTTTTAAAAGAATACAACGTTAATTTCTCTTCATAAGCAATAGAAAATAAAATAAAATAATGAAATAAAAAAATGAAACTTTTTTTTTTGACACCGAGTCTCACTGTGTGACCCAGGCTGGAGTCCAGTGGTGCAATCTCAATTCACTGAACCCTCTACCACACAGGTTCAAGAGATTCTCATGCCTGAGCCTCCTGATTAGCTGGGATTACAGGTATGTGCCATCATGCCTAGGTAATTTTTGTATTTTTAGTAAAGACAAGGTTTCACTGTGTTGGCCAGGCTGGTCTCAAACTACTGGCCTCAAGTGATCTGTCTACCTCAGTCTCCCAAAGTTCTGGAATGACAGGTGTGAACCACCATGCCTGGCCAAGAATACAACTTTAAGAACCAATAAATAATTCTTCTAAGACAGTTATAATTCCAGTATCGTATCTATCTGGGAAAAGAAAACATAGCTTACCTGGTCTGTCCAAGAGGTAGAGCCTTATGTATCCTTCACCCAGTAAGAGTCCTTTCCAGCCAGACAGGCTTACCATTGACCTGCATGCATTAAAGGCCAATCCTTAACATGGTACCTTGGTTTTCAGAATCTAGAGAGTCCTTCCTCCTCTTCTCTGCACATCTAGCCCCAACCCATCTTCAAGATCCAGTTGAAATCTCACTTCCTCCATGAAGTCATCCCAGGAAATCTGGTCCTGACATATTTTTTCACTCAAGGACTTGGAGCCATGGCAAAACCTACTGCCTCACCTGAAGTCAGCCCTGTCTTATCTCTACAACTCTTTGGTTTATATTCATTACCACATTTAGCATTTGTAAATCATCTCCTATATTGTTTTTCAATTATTTTTCCATTCTTATCTTCCAAGCCCCCCCCAAAGCTGTTAAACACTCTGTTTTCCTTTCATAGCATTCAGTAAATATTAATATTTACACTGTATCCATACCATCTCCTGAAGGAACTAATTAATTCCCTAAAAATGGGTAAATCTGGGAACCTTGATTACAAAGACGATATTAAAATAAAATTCCCCATATCTTATTTAGTATAAAATTAAAGAATTAAAAAGAAAGAAAATTAGGCATTTAGCTTCTAGACAGATTAGGGAAATAATTTGTTATTTCCTGAGGCCCAAAATAATTTTGATGAGTTCAAAACCAATGCCAACACTCTAAACTTATAGCAATTTTTATATGGTCAAAATAAAAGGAGCTTATATTCAGGGACATTGAAAAATTAAAAATCTATTGAAATGTGACAGAAAGGCTTACAAATAAATGTTTGCAATACTCATACGCACATAAACAAGCTGTACTTCTTGGAACTTCTGAAACAACTGAATGTGTTTTCTGATCTTAATATCTAACACATAACTGCCTTAATAACAACATAAAAATGTACTGAGGCTTATAATGCCTGATGCCATATAGTATACTCTACTAATTTATTTAGCAAAGTAAGTTACGTAATTTACTTTTGGGGACATGGTTGCAAGTTTTGAACAGGAAGTGGAGAGCTCAGGAAAAAATTATTTAAGAGTGTGGAGTTGGGTCTTTCAAATCAGCTACACATTTATAGGAAAATATTTTATTTAAAAAGAATTAAATTCAATTTTCTTTTTTTTTCTTTTTTCTTTTTTTTTTTTTTTTTTTTTTTTTTTTTTTGAGACGGAGTTTCGCTCTTGTTACCCAGGCTGGAGTGCAATGGCGTGATCTTGGCTCACCGCAACCTCCGCCTCCTGGGTTCAGGCAATTCTCCTGCCTCAGCCTCCTGAGTAGCTGGGATTACAGGCACGCACCACCATGCCCAGCTAATTTTTTTGTATTTTTAGTAGAGACGGGGTTTCACCATGTTGACCAGAATGGTCTCGATCTCTTGACCTTGTGATCCACCCGCCTCGGCCTCCCAAAGTGCTGGGATTACAGGCTTGAGCCACCGCGCCCGGCTATTTTCTTAGTATTTTCCAATACCTGCATGTTCACTAATATGTTACTAATATGTAAAGTTGAATAATTTGCCTCATTTTCATTTCTTATTAAGATATATCAAGTCTGTAAAAGTGGAATGTGACAATTCTGTGCAGTATCTTTAGCCTTCAAGACAGGAAAGATTATTTACAGTAATAACTCACTGTGATCCAGGAATTATGTGTGTTACTTAACCCTTATTATTTCTTCTACTATCTTGTTGATAAGCCAGTGGACAGGCTGGTTCAACTAAAAATAGTAGCTTCAAGGCCATTCATTTTTCTTAGCCATGTAGTATACACGTCGGCGTACTGCAAAGTGACAGTCCCTGATTCGACTACCAACTGTACTGATTACTATTCCTGTGACCTTCTCTGTACTTCAATTTCCTTATCATTAAAATGATGATAACATTAAACATCTACTTCATAGGTTTGTTGTTAAAATTACAGGTTTGATCTTTGTAAATCTCAGAATAATAACTTGGCAAGTAAAAGTGCTAAGTATTAGCTAACATGATTCAAAACTTGCTGTGGAATGATTTATTCCCTGTTCTGGATACAGTTTTTGTTATAAAGTCATCATCGTAGGCCCATCAATTAAAATAAAATGATAAACATCAAGTCCTGAATATATTTATTAAATTGGTACTTTAGAGACAGACAGATTACTAGGGTTAAGTAAATGATATTATAAACAAATTTTAAGTGGCTTTACTTAATAAAAAATTAAAGATTTTTATAAGTTACAGTTACAGGCAGTGATATGCTGATATTAGGGGGAAGAAAAGCCCTAATTTTTAGTGTTTGCAGATTTCTGTGGTATAGATTCTTCCATTATCGCTGATTTCAAGCTACCAAGGGTTTAAGAATGGCTGACAAAATTCTTCAGCATTTAGCATTTGGCTCTTGTGAGCTATGGTGAGCTAGTTCTGCTCACCAACAGTGTAGATGGACTTTCTGCATTCATGCAGTCCTAACTAAACTCTCTCAAGTGATGGGGGCAGAGTATTGTTTGTCTTGTTTCTTTTCCATTTATTACCTGTTTGGTGTGACTACAGTCTTCTGACTGGCTATGTATTTACAGAATCTCCAGCCACTGTGTCACAGGGTTTTAATGTGCCAACTGTCAAGTGAGCCCCAAGTGGCAGGTGTAGCAGAGATCAAGAGATCACCACCCTGTAGTCACCAGGCTGGATTCAGCCTGCAAAGCAGTTTGGGTTTTTTTTGTTTTTTTTTTAAATAAGTCAAAAGCTTTCTGAAATACTGAATTAATTAGCAGCATCTACAAATTAAGAGATTTCACATAAAAACACAAATTCTCAGTTTGTCTTATGAAGCTGGAAGATCTGACAACACTGAGCCCACATCCCCATGCGGCAGTATCTTCCTGGAGCTAAAGACACTGCTCCCTTTCGATGAAGTACAGGCTCTCTGGTTACAAAGTGCCCTCCACCCCCAGGGCCTCACACCCCAGCCAGTTTTCTCATTTATATAACCTTCCTGGCCCCAGAAGAACTTTGAGTTGAGAACTGTGGCACAATGTTTAAAATTTTAAAAAGCCTTGGAATTAGACAAACCTGGGAACAAGTCCAGCCACTGGCACTGACTAATGTGTGAACATAAGCAAGTGACGAAACTAGCCCAAGTGTGTTTCTTTCTCGGGGAAATGGAAATAGAAATGAAACTCAGCTAATAGGGTTATAACAAGAACCAAACATGACAGCATACATAAACACCTAGCCCACCACCTGTCACAGAATAGGAGCTTCATACCCACCCTCTCCCATCTTCTCCTACACTGAACTCTATTGCATTGGTCTTGCATTTCTTCATATTTTGTTCATATCATTTTTACTGAGACCAGTTGCGCAATGAATTGGGTTCACTCTCATATAGGACTTGGCTACTTCTTTTCCCTTACCCTTTCCTCTGTTGTCAGATATATTTTCTTTGTATAAGTGCTGTTTGTCTCCAGAATGTCAGCGACCTCATATTTTCTCACTCTGACCATGTCAGTCGTTTTGCCTGTATGAGGCCCTTATCTGTCCTTCATCTCAATTACCCGTACACAATGAAGGAAACAGAGAGACATGCCAGTGATTTGGATTGGAAACAACTATTTGCTGACCAATTCCACAATCCTTTCCCTGCTCCGCAGGCAACAAAGTGTTAACTTTGCTCTTAAGGTATGCCCTGTTCTCCCAGTTCTAAGTTTTTTCCTACTCACCCGTATTAGATGAGATGACAATTGCCAAAAATTGAGATAATTGCCATGATCTGGGGAAAGAGGCAAATGGAGCATTGTTGCTCAATGGGTATGAAGTTTCAGTTACACAAGGTAAGTTCCAGAGATCTTCTGTGCAATATGGTGCTTATGTTGCCAACAATATGGTATTGCACTCTTCAAATTCTATGAAGAGGTCAATTTCATAAGTGATTTACTACATAAAAGCAAATAATAAAAACGATGCAAGAAAAGTTTTAGAGGGGATGGAATGCTCACTACCTTGATTGTGGTGATTGTATCATGGGTGTATGCATATGTCCAAACTCATCAAATTGAATACATTAAGCATGTGTAGCTTTTGTATTTATATCAATTATACTTTGATAAGGTTGTTTCGAAAATTGTCAACATTCTAACTTACAAGCCAGCTACTGAGTCTATTCACATTTCTGATGTCTCTAGAGAGAAGTATTTTATCATTTTTACCGTGGTAATCCCTTTCTTCCCAATCTATAAATGCTACCATTAATCACAATAAATATAAGTACTCATAATTTTTCTTAATGATAATATAATAATAATAGAGTTATCTCCCTCTTTCAGCCACTATCAGCTAATCGGTCACCAACGTCTGTTGATTCTACCTCCATAATCTACCCTGAATTCATCTATTTGTGTGGATCTCTATTTCTATCTACGCTAGTCTGAAACGTCTTGATTTCTTTCATGGAAAACTATGATGGCCTGGCAGCTGCTCTGTTCACACACGCTCTGATCTCACATTAATCTAGCTTCCATCCAGCAGCTAGAATTAATTTCTAAGTTATCAGATCTGATACTGTCACTTTGCTTAAAATACTTTGTAAATCTCATTGTCCTTGGGATAAAGTACAAATGTCATAATATGGCACTGTAAGATGAACTGGGAGTAGAGGAAGAAACAAGATAGACATAGGCCCTGTTTTCAAAGAGTTTACAGTCCAGTGGCAAAGAGAGGCAGTAAAATTAAGTAGATCTATATTGTAGTTTTGGTAAGTTCTATGAAGGAATTTTCCTAGATATCTATTGAAGTGAATTTCTAGCTGTTACTAATTATATTTTGAATGTTGCTATGATAAGATTCCGGTGAGTGAAGGAGAGAAAGGAATAAAACTTTTGTTAATAGCTTTCTTACAATACTGAAACTGTTCTAAGTGTTTGGGGCCCATTAGCTCACTGAGTTTTTATCGAAAACCCTTTATTTATCATTTTGCAAATATTTACTGAGCACTTGTCCCAGGCATGATGTGAGGAAATAACATTTTGAAAAGGTTTAAGATACACAAGAAAAAGAGAAATTAAAATCGCAAAACCCTAAGAAAAAAATAAATTACCATTAAAATAATGGCTGGAAAGGAACAATTGAAGAGATGGTATAATTAATATAACAGGGATCAAGATGTATTATTTGGGGTCAGGAAATGTTTAGACTAACCCCTAAGGAAAAAGAAAATGAGTAGGACTTTTAAAAGAAACAACAAATAAAAGAAAAAAAAAGCACAAAACTAAGATACCTAAAGTGTTAATACGAATTGAGATTAAAAACTGGATTATAGATAGATTTGGTGAGCATAGTATCTCTCCGTTACAGATGAAGAAACTGAAGCAGAAGAAAATTAATAATCTATCCAATAAAGCAATTCCTCAGAGACTAGAACCCAAGGCTCTCTCACTGCTAAGTGTATTCTCTGAACTGCAATGTCATACTGCCTCCTGGTGTTCTCTCTACAAAGGATAAGCATATTTAAGTTAGGAATCTCATGTTTATTATATTATACCCTAAAAGAGCATGTCCTTATTACTTTTAATAACTAAGTATAGAATTTTAATTATGAAATACTTTCACACATAAAAAAAACCTCGCAGTAATTGGAAAACAATGATCCAGATGATAAAGTATGCAGATTTGCTAATTACATGCTTAATTGTATTGATCTAAAAATCCAAATCACTTAACTACTTAGATCTTACAGTTTGGCAGTTTCTATTGACCAAAATAGTCGGAAGATTGCCAAATTCTCACTTCCTTTTAATATTTAGCAAGAGATTCTGAGGGTTGCTTTTTGGTTTGTTTTTCACTGGTCATTTAAACATTTTTTAAAAGTATATGATGATACTATTTCTTTTGGGGCCACATTAGCATATTTTAATGGTGATTAATAGAAATACAAAATATACTTAGTTAAATGTCTCTGTTCTGGAAGAATGAATTCTTTAAATGACCTAGGTAGAAAAACTGCCAAAGCATGCTGGGTTACCATTTTTATTGAACCTTCACATTTCAGGATATCTCAGGATAGGAAAGACATTCATGTTCAGCCTACCTTTATGTGCTTAAGTTGCCTGTCAACATTTACACCTGGTGGTTATCTGGCATATAAGTGAAATCTGTAGTGATGAGATACTCACTTCCTGAAACAGTCCATTTACTCTTCAGAAAACTTGTTTACAATTCTTCCTCATCTGGACCTGAAGCCTCTTTTCTGTGGCTAAAACTCATTGATCCCAATGGTGCTATTTGAGGCATATAGAACAAGTCTGGTTCCTCTTCAATAGAACAAGCTTAGTGGACATTATTACGCATCTGTTAAGATGTCCCTTTATTAACAATTAAAAGTGGAGTAACAGTTATATTTCATTCAAGTTTTGCCTCCTAATGGTCAATGTCAGTGAGACTCTCCATACCTCTGCAGAAACGAGGAGCAGCAATTACAACGTTCTCTAGGCCCTCCCAGGCTAAGTATTCCAGTTACTGCTTTGTCAGCTTCCTCTCTATCTTCTCGACCCACTCAGTCCTTCCAGGCTGTCAAAATAAGAACTAGCTGTAACGTCACTGAGCATTTTCCCCAATTTGTTTGTATTCCTCCAGAGATAATGACGCACAATAAATTCAATGGTGGCTATGTGTATTTTTCTAGGCAGTCTTATTTAAAATTATTTTTAAAGTGGATTAAATTTAAAACAGATTCAATTGGCTCAAATAAGTGAGGTTCAGGGGAAAATCTTCAAGCCGGATTCCAAACACAGCTGCTAGCAATAAAGTGGGGGAACTGTCAGGTATATTTGCCTCTGTGCTGGCTTCCTTCTCGGCAGGAGCTCCCCACTTGCATTCTACCAGCAGAGCAAGACAGCACTCATTTTCCAGTTCAGTTCTAGCAAACTTCACAGATTGACATTGACTTCCTGGCTTGCTCACATGTCTGCTTTTAACCTCAAAACTGAATCTTTACGTTACCCCATTCCTTTTGGGCAGGACTGAGTCATGTGCCCATTCTAGGAGGCAGCACCAGTCCCAGCCAAACTACATGGATCAAAAGTCATAATAACAGTGAGTTATGCTATACCAGAAAAGGAAGGCTGGGAAGGTGAAAATACTGATAACCACTGCATTACAGAAAAGCTATAGCCATAGCTCTGGTATTTCCCTGTCACGTTCAGGCAGAAGCAAACAAATTATCCTTGGAACACCTGAACAATTTCAAAGAAGTTATAAATGGTATGGAAGTGCTCATTTGTGGCTTTAAGAGAATACTAGTTGAATGTGTTCATAATTTGAATCTCTTTAATACACCAACACATACCCTGTACCTAGCATGGTGTTCTGGCCATGATAGATGCTCAGAAACTATTTGCAAAATTGCTGCTAAAATGCTAAGCAAACATAACATATATGACACCATGAAAATGGATAATTTGTTTTCAATTGTGAACATTATAATCAGGAGTCAAATATACATTCTAAAGGAATTCAAATATACTTAAAAGAAGTATAAGATCTTGAAAAAGGCAATTCATTGTGCAAAAACATTTCACTTATTTATTTTAAACAGATGAGAGAGATATAAGGAAGTTCGAGAAAAGACAAAAGAACTGTTTGTAAAATTATGAGAAAAACATGAGAGAAAGTTGTATATCAGTAAAACTCCCTAATTGTGAATAATATATTTACTTATTAAAGCTGAAAGCAAAGTAAACATTCTGTTTACCTTGATTTAACACCTTTCCCCTTTTTATTGTAAAGTAGAAGGTGAAAATAGGCATATTTATTGTAATTTTCTAAGCAGTTAGTTTTGCTTCTTGATCACAGCATAGATTTTTAATGGGTTCAGAAGCCAGGGAATTTGTTGATCCAATAAAAATAATTTCCATGGGTTTAAAAAATTAATTTAATGATAGCTTTCCCACCAACATTAACGTTTATACAGTTCATTTGCAAGAGGAAACTAGAACACTGAGCTTAAGAAAATAGACATAACATGAGAAAATTCATTGATAGTCATTTGCAAATATGTAATCTGAACAATGCAAATTATATTCTATTGATGGATACTAAGAAAAACAATTAAAATAATAAAAGAATTTTAAATTCAAGGTCTTGGTCAGGTGTGTGGCTCATGCCTATAATCCCAGCACTTTGGGAGGCCGAGGTGTGTGGATCATGAGGTCAAGAGATCGAGACCATCCTGGTCAACATGATGAAACCTTGTCTCTACTAAAAACATAAAAATTAGCTGGGCATGGTGATGCATGCCTGTTATCCCAGCTACTCAGGAGGCTGAGGCAGGAGAATTGCTTGAACCCAGGAGGCGAAGGTTGCAGTGAGCCGAGATCGTGCCATTGCACTCCAGCCTGGGTAACAAGAGCAAAATTCCATCTCAAAAAAAAAAAACAATTCGAGGTCTTATGCAAGAAGCAAAGAAGAGGCTGATGAAGAGATGATGGAGAATGGTTAGGGTCACTCTCTTGGAGGAGGTAATATTTTAATGAAAACAAAAATGATAAGAAGGAGACTTTCATACAAATGGGAGAAGAAGCATTCTAGGAAGAGGGAACAGCTCATGCAAAGGCTCTAAGGCCAAGAGACATTTGCAAATTTAATAAATTACAAAAAAGTCCTAGCATGACAGGTGTTTAATGCAAAGGGTTTAATGTGCCAAATAGATAAAATTCATATGCTACAGAACATTATAGACTATGGAAAAGAGTTTAATTTAAAATACAGTAAGATACATCAGAGTTTGTGAAGTATTAGAATGATATGATTCAATTTACATAGATATAAATGGTAAAATGAAAGTATCAAATACATGTATTATGAAACCCAATATGCCTACTATTAAGAATCTATCTTAGTTCTCCTGAATCATTTGTTAAAGATAAAATACTTTAACCACTATAAAGATAAAATACTTTAACCACTATAAAAATGTGTTAGATTCTCCCAAGCAGAGGAGAAATAAGAACTATTTCTGGAATAGTAAATGGAATAATCTCAGACTTGTTAAAGAAAATATAGAGGTGTTTCTAAAAAGGGGTTTGGGGAAGGCAAAAACAGTTTCTTACAAAATGCCAGGGGGAAAAATAACATTACAAACTCAACAACAAAATACTTTCGAACAATTATTATGGGCAAGATTATATTAAAAGCACTTGTTGATGTAAACGTATCTCATTCTCTTGAAATTCACTATGGCTTTGCATAGTTAAATTTATTCAGTCCTCATAAATGTGATACCAAGGCATTGCAGCAAAGAAAGAATTTAATTGACGTACGGTTGGCTATACCACACAGAGTTTGTATTAATCAGTTCTCACACTGCTATAAAGAACTACCTGAGACTGAGTAGTTTGTAAAGAAAAGAGATAATTGACTCACAGTTCCACAAGCTATACAGGAAGTATGTCTGGGGAGGCCTCCGGAAACTTATAATTATGGCAGAAAGTGATGAGGAAGGAGGCATGTCCTATGTGACTGGAGCAGGAGGCCAAGAGAGAAGGGGGAAGTTCTACATACTTTTTTAAAATTACATTTTAAGTTCTGGGGTACATGTGCAGATTGTGCAGGATTGTTACATAGGTATACACATGCCATGGTGGTTTACTGCATCCATCCCCCCATCATCTACATTAGGAATTTCTCCTAATATTATCCTTCTCCAATCCCCCCACCCCTGCTATCCCTTCCCTAGCCCCACTACCCTTCAACATGTCCCGGTGTGTGATGTTCCCCTCCCTGTGTCCATGTGTTCTCATTGTTCAACACCTACTTATGACTGAGAACATGCAGTATTTGGTTTTCTATTATAGTGTCAGTTTGCTGAGAATGATGGTTTCCAGATTTATCCATGTCCCTGCCAAGGACATGAACTCATCCTTTTTAATGGCTTCATAGTATTCCATGGTATATATGTGCCACATTTAGAAGACATTTATGAGCCAACAAACATATGAAAAAAAAGCTCATCATCACCAGTCATTAGAGAAATGCAAATCAAAACCACATTGATATATCATTTCATGCCAGTTAGAAAAGCAAACACAAAAAAATCTGAAGACAGATGCTGGAGAGAATGTGGAGAAATAGGAATGCTTTTACACTGTTGGTGGGAGTGTAAATTACTTCCACCATTGTGGAAGACAGTGTGGCGATTCCTCAAGGATCTAGAACTAGAAATACTATTTGACCCAGCAATCCCATTATTGGGTATATACTCAAAGGATTTTAAATCATTCTACTGTAAAGACACATGCACACATATGTTCATTGTGGCATTTTTTACAATAGCAAAGCCTTAGAACCAACCCAAATGCCCATCAATGATAGACTGGATAAAGAAAATGTGGCACATCTACACATTTTTTAAATTTTTTTGGAGACGGAGTTTTGCTCTTGTTACCCAGGTTGGAGTGCAATGGCGTGATCTCAGCTCACCACAACCTCCGCCTCCTGGGTTCAAGCAACGCTCCTGCCTCAGCCTCCCGAGTAGCTGGGACTACAGGTGTGCGCCACCATGCTCAGCTATTTTTTTTGTATGTTTAGTAGAGATGGGGTTTCACCATGTTGACCAGGATGGTCTCGATCTCTTGACCTCGTGATCCACACACCTCGGCCTCACAAAGTACTGGGATTATAGGTGTGAGCCACCATGCCCAGCCTACACACATCTCAGTTCTCAGGAAAACAACCAGATTTCCTGAGAACGAACTCACATCATGAGAACAGCCAGGGGGAAATCCGCCCTCATGATCCAATCGCCTCCCACCAGGCCCCTCCTCCAACACTAGGGATGACAATTCTACCTGAGATTTGGGGGGTGACACAGACCAAACCATATTAGAGTTATTACTCAAATCAGTCTTTTCTCAGATGGGTAGGTTAGGGGTTTTTCAAAGACAGTTTGGGAGAAGGCATGGCCATGCAATGGGTATTTGCTTCTGACTTGTTGGGGAAGAGATGAAATCACAGGGAGTTGGAGCTCTGCTCTTGCACTGTCAGCTCCTGGTTGAGGACTACAGGGCCAGATGAGCTAGTTTATTGATCTGGGTGGTGTCAGCTGGTGCATTGGAATACAGAATCTGCAAAATATCTCAAGCACTAATCTCAGGTTTTATAAGAGTAAGTCCCAAGCCATAATATCTAATTTTGTGGCTAATTTATTAGTATGGAAAAACAGTCTGGTATGCAGGCAAGATGGAGGTTTGTTTTGGGAAGGGGCTGTTATCATCTTTGTTTGAAGGTTAAACCAGAAACTAAGTTTCTCCCAAAGTTAATTTGGCCTATATCCAGTAATGAAGGACAGTTTGAAGGATAGAAGCAAGAAGGAATCGATTAGATTGGCTCTCTTTCACTGTCATAATTTCTTCAGTTATAGTTTTTGCAAAGGCAGTTTCAATCATAGAAACCCAGAAAGAGTAAGATCCTTGCCCAAGGTCACAGAGCAAGAAGGAGTTACAGCTGGATATTTTGAGGTCCAGGCAATTCGACTGCAGAGTCAAAACCCCAAAGCATGTTCTAACGAACTTGAAATGAGGACCTTGCTTAGGGCACTTCAATACATCAATGTTTTGCCATTTGCTTGTGTGTCAAGCAACCTCATATGTCACTTTACTCTCATAAGCATGTGCAGTGATATAGAAAGATACTATGCAGGAAACTCTAGTAATCTTTGTTGGAAAACGCTGGATCTTCTCCGCTTAACCTCAGTGCACCTCTTACTAAGGAAATCTGTTTGTAGATCACACTCAAAACAGATCATGCCCTAATATGTATCATTATGAAACCTAAAAGACTTCCTCCTTGACCAAACTTTAGTCAGGCTCCTTTGAGCCGTCTTCTGGACATGGCCTCAATTTTGGCCTACCTAGCCCAGCATTAGCACGAGTCCTGTTAAGCCAGTTTAGCAAGAATCTCCCTAACCTTGACATCTAATCAAGTTTGTGTTTGAAATTTCATCTACTGATCCCCTTATGCTGCTTACTGGTTATAAATTACCAGCTGTTCTTCCTGTGTTTGGAATTGAGTTCATTTCTATATTGAAGACTCTCTCTCTTACTGCCGTATTCAAATATCTGTCTTCTAATTTTTAACAAGTGTCCAGTGCAAACAGTTTCTTTGACAGGCCCTAACTTGCAGAAAGTTTTCACTCACACCCCTCCAAAACTTATTTTGGGCAGAAAACAAAACAACAATATATAGTTGTGGAACTATATAAAATACATCATAAATCATCAGAGAAGAAAATACTATTTTATGTAACTTTCTATGTTATATATTTTGCCATTATATTAACTCGTCTATTTCACTATCACTATTCCTCTTGAATATGTAAATATTTAATGTTGGAAGAGACTTAAAAATCCACATTTTAATATGCCCAAATAAACAAGCTTAAATATTTTTAATTGCATAAATATCTCCAAAAAATGACTATTTTATATAATAGAAAGATGTCGGGCATGTGGCTCACACCTGTAATCTCAGTACTTTAGGAGGCCAAGGCAGGCAGATCACCTGAGGTCAGGAGTTCAAGACCAGCCTGACCAACATGGAGAAACCCCATCTCTACAAAAAATACAAAAATATCTGGGTGTGGTGGCGCATGCCTGTAATCTCAGCTATTTGGGACACTGAGGCAGGAGAATAGCTTCAACCCAGGAGGCGGAGGTTGCAGCGAGCTGAGATGGCACCATTGCACTCCAGCCTGGGCAACAAGAGCGAAACTCCATTTCAGAAAAAAAGAAAAGGAAAGAAAAGAAAAGAAAGAAATATGAGGGCTCACAATAGGTAAATTTAATTTAAAAGTAATTGTAAGTGTTACAAGCTCTAATAAAAAATGTCAGCATGACCTTTATTCTTCTCCATGGGGTCACTCAAAAAAAGCAAACCATTCTCTTTGAACAGTATACATCTGCTTGAATTTTCTTGTTTCTTTTGTTATTCTTGATGTTTAAAACTTATTCTATTCTAATTTTTAAAAGTTATCAAAAGAGAAAGTTGTAGCAAATATTCAAACTATTATGAAATATGTAAAATAGAAATGGAATATTATTCCTAATTGTATCCCATAAATATATTTTAATCTATATTTATATATATCCATATATGTTTCAAATATGCATTTTTTGCCAAGAATGTTCTTCCACAGTTTCGTTTTTAACAATATATCAAAATACACTGGACATCTTTCCAAGGCATACAGCTCCACCATAGTCCGATTTAAAGCCTCAAAACCTACTTTTAAAGTAGCAGTCATTCTTAAAGTTACATGACTATTACATAAACTGAGTTTTACGATTTCACTACATTTTTATTAATCTTTCTATTAATGACAAAGTTATAATGTACCACAGTGGGGGGAAAACAAATACCTAACAACTGAGAAAGAAAAGAAAATCTCCAGCTGGAGTCACTCACCACTGCACAAGTCTAAGGGTGAAATGACAGCCTGAATTTAAAGGAACTCTGCAAGGAAATACCCCACCATCACTTAGCTGCATGATTTCATGGCTAGCAAAAAATATATTGCAAATAACGAAGTAGTCATATTGAAAGCTAGTTTGGGGGAAGACAATTGTTAAAGAAAAAGCCAATCATCCCAGTCATGTCAGGGGTCTGAGGGTTATGGAAATAGGCTCTATCAGGACTAAGGCTCAGGAAATGAAGTGTGACAGGTCAAGTACTGTATCAATTTGGGGCAGGCCACTGGGCAGAAGAGCTCCTGGCATGGGTCAGTGCCCTAGCAGAAATGAAGGAGGATATAAATAGATCCAATTAAAAGCTATCCCCTTTTGTAGGTCACTATGGCCTTAAAATAAAACAGGCAGGCAGATCTGCCCATCTTATGGCTAAGGTCAGGGGGAGAAAAATAACCACAGTAACAGCAACACAAAAAACCATCTCTTAGCCTTCTGTGGCTGGCAGTGGAATGAGTAACTGGTGAAAAGAATACTGTAATGTTCCATAATCACAAGTAAGAGATTATGTAGAAAAACTTACGTCAATTACTTGGCGGCTGCAATTCAATTTCTGTTATAGAAATGTGAAGAAATTTAACTATTCTAATTCCTCATGGCTAAGCTTCCAGAGGCCTCAAGAACCAGAGAGTTAAAAGACTGTTTAGACAATTTAGGGAAAAGATTATCTGAGGCAATCTTTGTTTTGTAATCTAAATTAGCTAGGTTGACAGGATACATTAAATTAATTCACAAGATGGATCCAAATTTCAAATATTTACTCAACACTCTATGTTTAAAACACTGTGCTAAGTTGTTTTTTTTTTTTTTTTTTCTAATCTAACTGAAGCAACAATTATCCTAGAGCAATATTATGGAGATCATTGCTCAGAGGAAAGAGGTGACTTGCCAGAAATCATTGTTAGTCAACAGAGGAACCCTATTTGAACCCAATTCTCCATATGCCACAGCTGTATAATTGCTAAGGGTTCTATTTCTCTTAACAGAAGTAGGTTCTGTGACATGTGATGTTTGGTCATACACAGTGAACCGTGTTACTTTACTTGCAGTAGAGTCAGCTGGTGAAAAGCCCACAGATTTGCCTATGGGAAACCAGGGTTTCAGCCACAGAACTGCTATTAGCTGTGTAATTCTAGGCAGGTCAACTCGCCTGGTTTTTATTTCCTGTGAAATAAGTGGATTGGTAAAAATCATTAAAGGTGTTTTCTAACCCCAAAGCACAAATTTTAATGGTTATTAGTATCATTTATGTGTGTTTCAATTCAGATTTAATAAATGTGTTTTGAAAACCTACTGAGTACAAAAGATACTGGACTAAATATTTTCCTAAAAATTAGACAGTTTATCCTCCATCAATCTCATGGGGCAGATAATATTGTTTCTATTTTACATATTTTAAAAATCCAGAATCTCAGAGAGTGTAGAAAAATATGCTCTCATTGATTATAAATGACAAAGCCATAATATAGCTAAGTATTCTGGCAACAAGTTCAGTGCTTCTATCACTACCACCCAGCTGTCTCTTAGTCATGGTAGATGAATTTAATTTATATCTGCTCCATTACCTCACAATTCTATCTCAGGACCATTGTAGAAGTAGGGGTTTTAGGGAAAACAATGTAGAAAAATTCAAAATCAAGCTTTTTTAAAAAAAAAGTTGCAGTATACTAAAATATTTGACAGTAATTGTAAGTTGCTCATAACTTTAATCAGCCCAAGACATTCATGGGAAGTCTGTGACAGCATTTGTATTCCTAAAACCAAAACAATAAATATAATCTGGCTAGGAGAAGGGAGATGTGATGACGACAGCTTTGTGACCCTAAAATTTGATAGACTTTCTAAATGCAGCTTTTATATTTTACCTTTTATTCAGTTTTAAAGACCTGTTCTTGCACTACTGAAGAGACACCACAGTACTTGTGCATGGGTTGCAAGACTAGAAGAAAAGACTCATAAACAGGCATCCTGTATTAACGCCTTTTTTCTTCGAAGAAGCATCTGGATTTCTACATTTTGGAGTTCTCTTTTTTGCTCTTGCGCAAGAAATTTAAGTTCTTTAAACCACTGAAAATAACATTTCTTAAGAGATAAGTAAAAATGAGATTTACAGATGTCATTCTAGTAAACACCATGGTACATGTTCATTAAATAGTCAAGGATACACACACACTTCCCCTTTTAAAAACTAATCATTCTAGGCTGGGTTCAGTGGCTCACGCCTGTAATCCCAGTGCTTTGGGACACCATGGTGAATGGATTATCTGAGATCAGGAGTTCAAGACCAGCCTAACCAACAGGCTGAAACCCTATCTCACTAAAAATAAAAATAAAAAAAATTAGCCAGCCATGGTGGCAGGTGCCTGTAATCCCAGCTACTCAGGAGGCTGAGGCAGGAGAATTGCTTGAACCCAGGAGGCAGAGGATGGGATGAGCCTAGATGGCACCACTGCACTCCAGCCTGGGTGACAGAGTTAGACTCCATCTCAAAAAGACAAAAAAAAAAAAAAAAAAAAAAAAAAAAAAAAAAAACCAAAAAACTACTCACTGTATAAGATTATTATAACTATGGTAATCTTTTTAAAAATGGCAACAAAAGTGTTAAGGACATGTGTTTGTAAGTATGCTCACTTTTCTAGGTAATATGTTAGAGAATGATGACCTCCAAATGTTGAAAATTGCTACTTAGATAATAGTGCTAAAAAGTTAAACTCTACCAAAATTAGGTGAATCATAATCTAGAATATGGATAAACTTTTATTTTTGCTGGGCTCAATACTGATAGTGACTATTAAGTTATTGATGTGGACATTTGTACTAAATGCTGTAAGATAACATGTTGAATAACATGTTATTTACCAATCACATTGAACAATACAATATCTGGAGCATGCAAAAAATAGGTATACCATCATCAAACCAATTGAACTTTTTTATTGTTGAAATTTGTGTATCATAGATGAAACATTGTTGGCTAAATGAGATATTATGTAATTTATGCTACTTGTATAAAAAAGTAATAGTCTAGGCAAAAATGATAATTTCTTGCCCTTTTATTGAGAATATAGCATAGTGACGAGGCTTTAAATACATGTTAATGCCTAAAGACCTAAAATCATTTCTCTGACTATCTTAGTTATACAGTTGCTCTCTATATATTACCTTCACATTTTACTGGTTTATTTAAAATGATCCTTCTTATAATAGTATTTGTATTTGTATTTCTAACATTCCCTCAAATAGGTCTAAATCTCTTAGAGACTTTAAAAGATTAGTCTAGCTGCTGAATAAAAAATAACTTGGAAGATGAGACTGAGAGCAGAAAAAGTAGTCCAAAGACCGAAACAGTTCAGGGTTTGGGCAGAAATAGAGCAAGTGGTGTAGATTTTAAATTATTTGAAATGAACAGATCATGAACACTTAATCATTTGGAGTTGTAGGTGGGTAGAAACTTGTCAAGAATAAGTCTGATATTCCAAAAGTCAAAAATTGGGTCAATCATGGTAGAACTTTATTAAGTGGGAAGATAAAAATAGAAGTCTTGGAGATGGAAAGCAAGGGATGTCATTCGTTTTTTGGTTCATATTAAGTTGGAGAAGCCTGTAGGAAACGCTGGTGAAAATGGCACATATCTGGCTGTAGGAGTGAGAAGTCGGAATAGTTTTCTGAGTTTAAGAAATCTGAAAGTTCTCACCACAGAAATTGCATGATAAACTGTAGTGAATGAGCCAAGCAAAAGATTATTGAGCTGGAAGCGGTGGCTCACGCCTGTAATCCCAGCACCTTGGGAGGTCGAGGCAGGTGGATCACGAGGTCAAGAGATCGAGACCATCCTCGTCAAATGGTGAAACCCCTTCTCTACTAAAAATACAAAAATTAGCTGGGCATGGTGGTGCATGCCTGTATTCCCAGCTACTCGGCAGGCTGAGGCAGGAGAATTGCTTGAACCCGGGAGGCGGAGGTTGCAGTGAGCGAGATTGCACCATTGCCCTGGTGACAGAGTGAGACTCCGTCTCAAAAAAAAAAAAAAGATTATAGAATAGGAATTTAAGAAGATCTTAGGCCAATTCTACAGAACTCTGTTATTGGAAAATTGGGAAAAGGAGCAGAAATCACCAAGGGAGAAAAAGAGAAAGAGCCAAGAAAAGAGGCTCTTCCAAAGAGGTGTGGTCAACAATATTGTATTCTACTAAGCCTTCTAACATAAATACAAAAAAAAAAAATTCAATTTCTTTCAGCATTGTGGAAGTCATTGTTAACCTTAGCAGAGACCAGTGAAATGGGGGTACCATGTACACAAAGGAGATGAAAACATCTTGCAAAAATTCTACAAAGTTTGACTGGAAAAGGGCAGAGGAGGAAAGTGGTAACTCGATTAATCAGGATGATGTAAACAAGCTGTCTCTACAGACAAACCCAAGGGCTTTACACAGTTACTGTTTGTTTTGTTCGTACACTGTTTAATGACGACCCTCCCACAGAAACTCCATCCTGTGGTTCTGCCATCTGGAACATGTGACCTCTATGTTCCCAGGGCAGAGAAAGGATTTTTGGAAGAGTGAGGCATGCTGTCATTGTTACACATGGCTTTCACTCACAATCCATGGACCAGAGCCAGACTCATGGTCCAGGGAAGTTACGAATCTTAGGAGCACACTTGGAACATCTGATACACTTGTATAGTGTTTTTATCACAAAAACTCAAGCAGGACATGGAGCCAAAAGATGTTTTTATTTGTTGGTGGTTTTATTTTGCTGGTCTATTTGTCTTTAAGATGGGAAATACTAGAGCACATCTGTTATCTGATAGAAACATCAGATAGAGAGTTGTAGAAGCATCAAAGAAAGAAATCTCAAAAGACAAATTTCATGAGAAGGCAGAGAATGGTATCCAAAACAGAGGAGTAATGGCCGTTGGTATTTTCTCTACAGAATCTGTCCTAAAAGGAAACAATGGATGTGAGTTGAGGTATTTATTAATTTGGTGATGGAAGACGAAAAAGTACCCGTCTGATGATGTCTATTCCCTCACCATAATGTGAGGCAAGGTTATGAGCTGAAAGTTGAGAGGTGGTGCAGGGTGGTGTGAAAGCCCAGAAGATTGAGGAGCATGATAAAGGCATGAAATCATTTCTATGAAGAATGGAAATCTTTTACTTGGCAACCTATCTGGCTTATTTTCTGCCACAATATTCAGTCCTCAAATCATCCTAAAATATTTAACATAACTCAAATATGCTAAGTGCCTGCTCACGTTCCATGACTTTATTCTTGCTTTTCCTCTGCCTAGGCTGCTTTCCCCCGTCCCACCCTATCTACCCTGTGAAATTTGACTCATCCTTCAACTCTTAACTCAGGTATGGGCTCGTCTATGAAGGCCTTTCTATTCCATCAGAAAGAGTTAGTTCCTTACCCTTTCTCCTCCAGTAATGCACATCTCATGGGCTCTAAGTTTCCTGAGATCATGAAACCTGTCTCTTCATCTTTGTTCTTAGACATAGCACAGAACATTGTACAAAATAAAGAATGCTTATAATTGCTTTTGAACTAGCTGTAGACATTTAGAATATAAACTAAACTATACTACACGTTGTGAATAAACCTTACCATTCCAAAAATATGATAGAAGTATAAAATTTAATTAAATGTTTAAAATAGCGTGCAAAATAGCAAAACAGGATAAAAATCAGCCCATATTAACTAAGAAAGGAGAGGTGTCTTCTGGCACACAAACAGTTCCAAGTCTGAAACACTGTAAATAACTAATTAAAAATTTTTTCTCTTGTAATAAAAATAAAATGCCTTAAGCAATCTAACCTGCTTTTCCCAACTCATTTAGCTCCTTCCTCACTGTGTAAATGCCCTTTACAAAATAGACATCAGCTTTGCAGAAGATATTTTTGAACAATTGAAATATGAAGCAAAAACTTTGTTAAGGCAGGCCATCTGCTTTGGTTTTTTGGAGCCCAATGATTTTATCTTTCCTGAGATTCAAACCACCTCACCCTTTATAGCAATTCATTAAAACTTCACTGCTGAAGGAAGGTGAACAGGGGAGTCACAACCATAGGATATGAAAAATAGCTGCTTCTGCTCTGTTTTCTATACTCAAACCTCCCAATTAATTGAGGGTGTTTCTACCACTTCAAAAAATTCTCCTCAGCTCTATGGCCTCTATGGGCAGGAACATTTGGAACTAAGTTCCAGTTTAGCAACTACTCAATTTCTAACCAGTCTACATCGATACAATTATGTCTTCCATACCATTGCACAAACGCAACTGAAATTACTACTAGTCAAGTAACAAAGTATTTCAATAGTTCTCAAAATCAGATTGAAATCCAGAGTTCCAAAGTTGCCATGACTGTGTGCACATTTGCACATTATTAGGAAGCAATATATAATTACTGGAGCAATTGTGTGAAGCTCTCAAATGTATTTGGCTAAAGGCAAATTTTTAGAACATAGTTTTTTATCCTTAATTAAATTACAAAATTAAATGTCACCTCCAAATTTGAGGAAGCCCTCTTTCCATGGAAACCCTGAAGTAAAACTGGGGTACAATAGGATAAGCACTGGTAACAAACGTGAGAGCCTCAGATTTCAGCTCACCATTCTGCCACTAACTAGCTGTGCAACACAGCCTCTCCTTGAGTCTCAGTTTCTTCGAATGTGAAATTAAGGCATGATATCTCTTGATTTCTAAGATCGGTTTCAGCCCTATAATTTGAAAAAATCAAAAGGCTACCCTAATAGCTTTTGTGTCTCATTGTGAAACCTGTACACCTTTCATATTATGCAGTGCTGTGAAACCGAGTAGATCTTCAGGAAATGTTGAATAAGCAAATGAATGTCTAAATGTAAACGGGTATATGACATTTGTAAGGGTCAATGAATCCGAAGAAAATAGAAAGGTGATGCCAGTATAATGGGTGGCTAGGAACACGAAAAATAAGAGAAATTAAATATTGTTTCCATTTGGTATGCTTACCCACTGCTGACTCATTCATCTACAACTTATTCCTCTTTCAAGTACTATTTTGTCGTAAATCAGTAGTGAAAGGGATTATTAGACATTAAGGTTTCTGTTTTAGTTAGTATTCAGCTCAGTTAACAGCATCAGAAAATTCCGAACAATTGTGGCTTAACTGAGAAAAAAGATTAACTCTCATTCCGTGGAAGTGAGGCAGTTAAGAGCTAGTGGTGTAGCACCCTGACCATCAGAAACACAGGCTCCCTCTGTCCTTTGCTCTCTCATTTTTAAAAGGAAAAGTCTATCCTGCAGCCAAAATGACTGATCCAGCTCTAGCATTTCTGTATGCAAAGACTTGTCTGTTTTTGAGGACACATTCCCAAATTTGCACATATCATGTTCTCTTGCACCAAAGAGCATAGTCACAAGGCCAGATAAAGATAGAAAGAAGGCTGAAAAGTTTATTCTTTCTAAGAGAAACTGTTATTACTAGCAAATTTTTAGGGAATGGCCATTACTTTGGCAAAGAGTAGAATGGTTATTGAGAGATGCTGTCTCCTATACTTCTAGCCTGTGTACATAATCTCATTCTGGGCGATGAAGTAGCTTTTAGGAATACTTACCTACCCTTTTCTGTATCCCTCTCATTCTTGTAATAATTAAGCACTTCCTCCCAGACTTTTCTAACCTGCAGGAAACTAGCCAAATAAACTATTCAGTTTTAATCTCAATGTGATACCTCACCAAAGAATGTCGGCATCTTCACAGAAAATCTCATTAAGAGGTGAAAATTTAAGCCTAGAAATGAAATAAATCTTTCATTAAATAAAGTCTCATTAAATACATACCTCAATGAAAAGAAGAGTTTTAGGTGATGCTCCTCCTGAGCAGCTCTAATGATGCTACTAAGCATCATCTATTTCATCCAAAAATAGGAGCAGCCTTGGTGAGTGATTCTTGTATTTGTTCAAACAGTTATTTGCTCTATTATTCCATTGTGCCATGGTTTTATTCTTTTTATCTTCTTATTAAATATTACAAAACCATACAGTGTGTAGCAGGGTTCTATTTTTATTTTAATATTATAGTTAAATTTGATCTTCTAAGTCTAAAAGGAGATTATAAGTTTAACATCATTCAGGTTACAAGTTCACCAAAAATACAACTATCTTTCGAACTTTTAGTAGACATCAATTTAGGAACATTAATGTATTCACATGTCATTAATAATATTGAGCTTTAAGTGAATAACAACTACACTAATTAAAAGTGACAATAATGACCTAAATGGCACCTATTACTAGAAGACATTCTAATTTACAGAAGAAATTTAGCCCTTAATATGCCATACTCTATCCAGCCCTTAAAGCACAGGGATTACTTTTCATTCCATATTGTGAGTTACTTACCATTTAGTCAATTCACTTTATAGCCACTATGGTCTTCTGGGTGAATTCCAGACTTTAAATTAAATAGCCAAAGAGTATGACAGTGCTCAATGTCTATAAAATTCTGCATTTAAAACAATGTAGACTGCTTGAAAATTGTGCTAAAGCATCTGGTAGATGTTATTTCATTTAAACATGGTACATTTTTATCCTAAACTAAAAAGCTGGAAAATTGTAGAATTCATTTAAAGATATCACAGTTATGCTCAAGAGCTGGAAATAACTGAGACACGGTTCCATGACCACCTAGCCCACCAGTATGCAGATTCCAAAGAAACCATTTGTTCAAGGTTCCCAAAGCTACTCAATTTACACTTGGTCAGAGAGAAAGAATAGTACATAAAATTAGGAAAAGGATCAGAAAGGGGTTGAGTTTTTCAAATTTATTTCTTATAGCTAACTGAAGAAAAGAGTAAAAGGAGGAATATGTGTAGGTGCCATGTTGATTAGGGTGGTTCAAATTTCAATGTGCATAAAACATACATGAGAAGCCCTTTTTAAAACTTTTATTTTATGTTCAGGGGTAGACGGGAAGACTTGTATATAGGTAAACTCATGTCATGAAGGTTTATGTACAAATTATTCATCACCCAGCTATTAAGCCCAGGACCCAAAAGTTATATTTTCTGCTCATCTTCTTCTTCCCAGCCTCCAGCTCCAAGTAGATCCCAGTGTCTATTTTTCCCTTCCTTGAGTTCAGAAGTTATCAGCATTTAGCTCCTACTTACAAGTGAAAACGTGATACTTGGTTTTCTGTTCCTACGTTAGTTTGCTAAGGATAATAGCCTCCAGCTCCATCCATGTTCCCACAAAAGATATGATTGTGTTCTTTTTTATGACTGTATAGTATTCCATGGTATATGTGTACCACATTTTCTTTATCTAAACTGTCATGATGGAAATTTAGGTGGATTCCATGTCTTTGCTAATGTTAGAGGAACTCTTAAAAACACAAATTTACACAAATTCCTAGAGTTCCATCTTGTAAATCTAGCAAAAAAATGTAGAAATCTTTTTTTTTTTTTTTACAAGAAACCCAGATGATTCTTACAGAGGTTGTGGCAGGTAGAATAATGACTACTCCACTTCTCTAAAAAGCCCATGTCTTAATTTCTGGAACCTGTGAATATGGGAACTTACATGGAAAAAGTAATTTTCCAGACATAATTAGAGTAAAGAATCTTGAAATAGAGAAGAGTATCCTGGATTATGCAGATGAGTCAAATCTAATCACATGAATCCTTAAAAATAGGAAACTTATTCCCGCAGTGTTCAGAGAAAGGCATGACTACAGAAGAATGGTCAGAGATATGCAACTTTGCTGGCCTTGGAGATGAATTAAGGGGCCTATAAAACAAGGAATTTCAGTGGCTTCTAGAAGCTAGAAAAAGCAAGGAAACAGATTTTTCCCTAGAGCCCCAAGAAAGGAACACAGCCTTGCTGACACATTGATTTTAGCTCAGTGAGACCTGTGTTGAACTTCTAAACTACAGAGTTATTTAGGTAATAAGTTTGCGTGGTTTTATGCTGCTATGCTTTGTGGTAATTTGTTATAGCCACAGCAGAAAACTAATACACAAGTGGTCTAAGACCAACATTTTGAATTTCTATTTAGCATTCAAAAACACTAAAATTCAAAATCCAAAGACATTTTAATAGAATAAGTGCAACCTGTTTCTCAAAAGGGAAATGGTTTCTTTACTATATAACAATTATTTAAATTCACTGATAGAAGTATTTTTTCTTCTTATGATGTGATTCTAAAGCATATAGGAAATCTTTATGTTTTTCAATTTCATCCAAAACTAAAGAAAAAAAGAATAACATGACATGAGGATAAGGAATCCAAGAAAGATTACAGGAAGAAGGAGGGAAATGATTAAAAAAAAAAGAGAGAGAGAGAGAAACTGGGAGACTTTTGTGAAATTTATTGGGGTAAGCAGCCTGATAACATATTTTAACCCTTTCAGATTACAAACAAATACAAAGGCCTGACGAGCTAAGAAAAGCATATCATGAAGTGGCCTAAATGCCACAGCTGTTCTACAATGTAGTGTTATGTTTTTCTGAATATGCTATTATGTCCTGTGAAGCACATGTGCATCCGTAATTTTTCCTCTGTTCTAAATTTGTCTCACTCTCACTGTTCCATATTCAATCAAAACTGTTTGCATCTCTCCTCCCCAAACATTTTAATTTTTTTTTACTTCAGTGATAAAATATCTGAGCTTCCCAAGCACTCTATGTTGCCCAAATCCTGGATTCTGAATCAAGACATTTTTAAACCCAGTAACCCAAACACGTTTTCTAAACCTCTTTTCTAGGGCCAACCACAAGTAAAACAAAATGAAGCATGTCTTTGAGGAAAGTATTTTATCTTGAAAAAGACCAGTCAGTCCCGTGGGTTGGAAAACTCAAGGCTATATAGAAAGCCACCAAATTGTTTGTAAGCATTGGGATAGGATAATCTGGGGGCTATATGTGAGGTATAGGTATCCATTATATTTCAAAACTTAATTGATCACAACCAGTTACAGATTTCTTTGTTCCTTCTACACTCCCACTGCTTCACTTGACTAGCCTTACCAAAAAAAAAAAAAAAAAAAAAAAGAGGATTAGGTCCAGGGAAAGTGACAGTTTGAACACATAGTAGTTAATAAGTATATGATATAACCCTCCAGCTTGGTAAGAGAAAGTGGTCTTGGTGATTCTTTGACCTAACTGAACCTCAGCCTGGATCTAGCTAAATATGCCACGAACTTGGTGTGCTTTCTCTTAGGAAAGCTGTTTTTCTCACACCACATTTGTTTCAGTTGAAGTCTCTCATTACCAGAAGTGGTCAATACTTACTAACATGAGCATTGTTATATAGAAATAACTAATATCTGCTGGCATAATAATCCACAGTGATCTTGGTTTATCATAAACTCTGTCTCCTTTTGGTAATATCTCAGTACACCTTTAGCACTCTACTTCTCCTCCAGACCATTCATCCAATGCTCCAACCATCCCAACGATCATTAAGTCAAAGCATTATGGATAATTCACAGATGCAGTTAATTCTGTTAAAATGCTTGTTCTGAAAATGTGAATTTTTTCCAATACGATTTATATGATAGGGAACAATTTGACCATAAAATGATTCTGAAAATGCTTATGTATGCTTTTGTCAGTAAGCTCTAAATATTTAGAGACTCTTTTAAAAAAATTGGAACTACATCTAATGAAAGATTACAGTTTTGATCCTTATGTCTCTTAAATCGTCTTTTAATCTAAAACACTTCATACTTGTTTTTTAATGATGCTAATATTTTTGGAGGGGGAATCAGGTTAAGTGGTTTTCTAAATGTCTGTTTTCTAGGCTTATCTGATTATAAGCTCATGGTCTAATTAAACGTGGCCCTCTCTCAGTAATATTTTCTGTAAATTGTCAGTTATGTCTAATGTCTTCATTAGAATCAGGTTAGATATTTTTGGGATGAACACTTCATAGGTGATAAATATGAACTTTTTTCTTTTTTTCTTTCTTTCTTCTTCGTTTCTTCCTTCCCTCCTGCCTTCTGTCAACTGGATCTGTTATTCTATCAAGATTTCTAATGACAAGTCAAGAAAAAGGTTTAATTCTTCCCTTTAATTACCAATTTTCAAAACTAGAATAGATAAAATGTTTTAAAAGTATGCATTGCAAAGTTACAGTAAAGTTAAAAAAATTAGAAAGAAATATTTGTTACACATATTATAGATAATGGCTAATTGCCCTTAAAAAAAAATGTCCTGTAAATCAATAAGAAAAAAAACTAAAGCTCCAGTAGAAAATGGGAAAAACAAACAGCTCTCATTACAGAGATATGAAAATTACTCCAACCTAATAGTCTCAGCATCAGTTATTTCACCTATTCAATGAACAAATATCGAAGACATATCAATGAACAAATTTTATCAATATACAATAATATATATGATAATGATAACAATATATTAAAACGATGGAAAGATACAGGTGTTCCTATGTGTTGCTACTAGAAGCCTAAATTGGTATAATCCACATGAAGAGCCATTTGGTAATTGCCAACATGAAAATTCCACAGACACTTTGACCCAGCAATTCTCCTTCTAAGAATTGATCCTATGGTTATTCCTACACAAACTCCAACTGGGTTTTTAAATAAATAATATGATTTAGTTCAACCACATTTTAAGTAAGAAAAGTTGGAAACAATTAAAGTGTCCATTAGTTAGAGTTGATCAAGAAAATGCAAATTTGAAAGTTGATGAGATAGAATACCAGGCAACAATGGAAAAGATTACGGCATAATAATGTGAAATCATTTCAAATACATTTTAAGTGAAAAAGTAACATGCTGAAAAGTACGTCTAGATCACTTAATGAATGAGTATAGTTAGAGAGGAGAAATTCAAGAACTGAGGTCTAAGGCTCTTCAACATTTGGAGTTTGAAAAAGAAAACAAAAACCAATAGAGAAGACTGAAAAGGAAAAGTCAGTGGAGTGAATATGAAATCGAGCTGGTATAGTGAGGAAAAAAGCTTATTCCCTCCAGGTAAGTTTAGCCTTCTTCCTCTGAAAAATGAAACCTTCAATTTTTCCTAAGTCCATGGCTGCCCAGAATAAATGCTATATTTTTTTTTATCTTCCCTAACAAGGGTGTATAGTGAGTTGAATAGTGGGCCCTCAAATTTATGTCCACATGAATGTTAACTTAGTTGAAATAGAATCTTGGCAGGTAAAATTAAGCATCTCAAGATGAAGTCATTCTGAATTGAGGGGATAAGGCTTGAGTCCAATGACTGCTATCCTTCTAAGAGCAGAGAGCTCAGAGAAACACAAAAATGTGCATAGAAAAGATTGCTGTGTAAAGATAGAGGCAGAGATTGGAGTTGTTCTAGCCCAAGCAATGGAAGGCCTGGAGCCACACAAGTTGGTAGAAGAAGGATTCTTCCCAAGAACCTACAGTGGGAGCAAGGCCCTGCTGACACCTTGATTTCTGACTTTCAGCCTCCAGAACTGTGAGAGAATAAAAGTCGGTTGTTTTAAGACACCCACTTTATGGGTGCCTTAGGAAACTTACACAAAGGATATAGCATGTATTGAGATTTTGACCTATCAGATACTGTAGACTATGTGATATTCTGGGTTATATCTTTAAAGAGAAAGAGTTTCTCTTTGACTGGAATGTGGACTTAAGGTGGGCACATTGGATGTGCAGATAAGTTAAGGGTAACAACCTAGAAAGCAAGAAAATTGAAGATGTCTATCCTAGATGATTTTGCAGCGATCATGCCAGTTTTAATTTGTATATAACCAAAAAAAATTAAATTATATTTTTTTTAAGTCATAGTTATGCTGGGGCTCTGTCACAGCAGATAAACCAACATCCGAAATAATACCAGAAAAGAATTTTAAGAACGGAGTGATCAGCTCAACTCAACGCTCCTGAGAGGTCCAAGAGCGTGAAGACTAAAACCTGAGCATTTAAGTGGACAAATTAAAGTTAGTAATGACTCAACAAGTGCTCTTTGAACCAGAATGGTATGAACAAGAGCCTATTTGGAGTAAGCCCAAGTGAGAATGAAAGGTAGGAAGGTAGAGAGAGTAAATATAGATGGTGCTTTTGGGGAGTTTTACTATACACAAGGAGAATGGAATGAAACAGCAGCTGGAAGAAAGCCAAAAGAATCCTTTTTGTGTTTCAAAATTACCTCCTGAGTATTTCTCAATGTTACCTACTTTATGTGTCTGCCTTTCCCTCTTCCTAAGCCAACTTACAGTTATAACACACCTGGACCTCTGCAGTAGGCTGCTAATTCATCTATTTTAACAATACTTGCCCATCTCTAAACAATTCTCCACCTATCTGCTAGTGTAATTTTTTAAAACATAAATACATCACTACCCTGCTTCAGACTTCTCTGTGATTTCCCTGTCTAATGAGATTTAAATATAAAAGCCATAAAACACCAGCCCGCATCATGCCCTCATCATGTTTTGTGCTCAACCCGTCATCACAGAGTGTCTCCTACCCTGCACTAAGGAAATGATGACTACTGACACTGTACATTTCACAGTCTGTGGAAGCTATTGGACAGTCCTTGAACTGGTCATGCCCAGCACTTTCACTCTCATGGCTTTTAATCACACTTTTCTCTCTATCTGAAAAAAAATTTTTTTCCAATTCTTTACATACCTTGTTCCAAACTATTCTTCAACTGTTAGCAAAACATAGCTTTTGAGAGAAGCTTTCCTGAATTTACCACAAATAAGGCCCCCATTATATAGTCTCATGGCTTTTTGCACATTTCTGTCATAGCACTTATTTCCATTAAATTTCTTTCTTTCTCTTTCTCTCTCTCTTTCTTTCTTTCTCTCTCTCTCTTTCTTTTTCTCTTTCTCTTTCCTTGCTTACTTCCTTCATTCGTTCTCCTTCCTTTATTTTCTTTCCTGCCTTCCTGCCTTCTTTCTTTCTTTCTTGGACAAGGTCTCACTCTGTTGCCCAAACTAGAGAATTCAGTGGCACTCAAACTTCCCGGCTGAAGCAGTCTTCTCACCTTAGCCTCCTAAGTAGCTGGAACCACAGAAGCATCACCATGCCCAGCCATTTTTTTAAGTTTATTGTAGACAAGGGGTTTCACCATGTTTTCAAGGCTGGTCTCAAACTCCTGGGCTCAAGTGATCTGCCCACCTTGGTCTCACAAAGTGCTGGGATTATAGGTGAGAGCCACTATACCCAGCTAAATTGAATTTCTCATTTATGCAATTATATATTTAATGAAAGGCAGCATGGTAGGTGATTAAGAACACAAGCTCTGGAACCAGACCAGCTGGGTGTAAATTTAGACTCAGCTACTTCCTGGCTTTGTGTCTTGGGACAAAATGCATAACTATCCTCAGGTCCCTCATCTGTAAAACGGGATAATTATAGTTAATATCAGATGCAATCATTTGAGGAATATAAATTAAACATACAAATGTCTAATGTAGAACATGTGTATTACTTGATATGTGCCATGGCATATAATTCGGACATGAAACAATTATATGTGAACAGAAAGAGTTGTCAGTTCTATGAGTAACATGACTATAATTTTAGGTATAATGAAGGCTGGGTCATAACAGGCTTATTTTTATCTTATAATTGCAGACTATTTTCTGCACTCTTACATATTTAGTTAAAGCATATGTTTCTTTTTAAAGGATCTATATACATGTGTGGAAAATACTATAGATGGTACAAATACACGAATCTTATTTTTCTGTCTTACCTTGCCCAAAGTACTCCTAGGTGCAGAATACTAAAATGGCAAGCTTTCCAGTAACCAGAAAAGGTAACAGGTAACCAAGTTCTGGCCAATGAGAAGGGTGCAGAAATCCCTAAGAGGGTTTTCCTCCCCAAATCAAAAGACAAATCCTTGGTAGGAGAGGGCTTAATTGGTATGGTTTCCTCACCCTTGGCTGAATTTCACTGTTCAGAATTCAGTTGTGATGCCTGGAAGTGCAGCAGCCATTTTTTACCCCCATGAGATCCAAAGCCACAGGCCTAAGAATGGCAGACAAAGGTTATGGAAAGACTCTCCTTACATGTCTATAGCATCCCTGAATGTCCACACTGGGTTTCTGGTTATATGAGCAATAATGACCCGGAAAGACTGAATATACAGACAACAGTCAAATCATAGATGGAAACAGAACTGGGATCTACATTCAGAGTCCTAATAGCCAAACCACAATCTGCAGCAATTGGCCTAGAATGATCAGGGCTTTGTCAAGGATGATGGACAACTTCCCTTTTTTGGCTCCCTCTTCTATTTCTAATTTAGAACCAAACAGAGAAAGCCAATTTTGCTCCCCAAACCAATCACATAAAATGCCCTAAATCGAATTGTGCCACCTCCATCTTCCTCATGCCAACAACCTACAATCAGAGCAGTAAGGAGTAAAACTTATCTTTTTCCACTACCGTGCTTTCCAACTTTTCTAATTGCCTTTGAATCTCTGCCAAATGCAAATGATGGTGTCTGACTCCCCTACTATAGAAAGTTCACAATAAATAGCTTCTACTTGTTCTCATTTGAGTGGTCTTCACTAATTTTCACAACCCCACATTTGTTTAAACATCTGTTTGATAGCTTTTGTATTGCTCAAAGCTGAAGGAAATCCTAATGCACTATTATTTTATTGTTATTTTAAGTAATCTACTATATATTTTATGTTACTAACAAGCAAAGAAATCTGTTCCATAGAGCCATGCTTCTCAAACCTTAATGCAATATAAATGTCCTTGAGGTCTGATTTCGTAGGCCTGGGGTGAGGCCCAAGACTCAACGTTTCTAACAAACAAACTCCCAGGTAATCTCGGGGTTACAGATACAAAGGCCACACTTTGCAAAGCAAGGCTGCCATGGTCCCTTCTAGCAGGCATTTCGGCATTTCTGCCTTCAACGACAACTTTGTTATCATTAAAAAATAACAATTTTTTTCTCTTAGGGGAAGATGAATGCTGAAAAGCACACAACTTCTAGCCAAAGAAATACAAGTGTTTAGGAGTTTTGTTCGTTTGTTTGTTTATTTGTTTTTTAATATCCTTGCCTCAATCTTTGAATCTGTGATCTTTGGGGGTTCTCTGGTGTCTCTCCTATACCATCTGTATAGTCAAATCAGAGTTTTTCAAAATTCACTAGAAGACCAAGGATCTAATCTGAATCTGTCATTCAAACACTCTTTCTTGTGAAATGAGATGAGACATGGTGCTTGACAGCCTGGGTGCTGCAGTTCTTGACCACCCAATGGTCACACAATCTGGTTCTCCAATATCAAAATGATGAGACAGAAATGTTTTGTTAATGAGATGAAAATGTTTTTAGAATGAGTGCTGAGTCTCCAACAGATAAATATGACAATGTGCCATAAGGGAATTCATCATCGAATATTCCTTCATATGCCACATTTTTTACACTTGCAGCAAATATACAGCATTTTCCAAACTGCTCTGTTATGCAAACTTCATAAAAATAAAAAGGGGGGCACCCCACTGTAATAGATAATGAATCTATTTCTTAACATCGTGGAAGTTGTGCTCTAAATTTCTAGAGAGCTCACTTGTTGAAAATTTAGTAAGACTGAGACTGAAACCTTATTTAAATGAAATCTTCACCAAAGACCTTATCAAGAGAAGAAATAAAATCTTTGAATCAAGTGATTATCTTTCTTCTGGTCCTCTCAAAATGAATAAAGTTCAAATAGAATTTGCCTCTGTTCCCAGTGGTCACAAAGGCTATCATCAGTCACAACTGATTTATTACCAAATTGAGATTTAAAACGCTGTAAACAAACCTACCAAGAACACAGTTTTGAGAATCTTTAAGTCAAACTACCTGCTCATTTCATAGTAAAGTTATCATCAAACCACTCTTGCTGGCACCTGGAAATCTGTAACACCCACTGAAAGAATGAAAGACCATTGTATCTCCTGATATGTGATACATAGATATAAAGCCTGTGTAACTAGCACTTTATTACATCTTTATAAAGTGGTAATCTGTCAGTCTTTGTGTTCCAAAGCATAACAAAGTAAATGCTGTCTTCAACTGGATGAATGAACTGGTACGGCCTGAACATTTCTCCTGGCTAAACTTGTTTGACTAAAACTTCAGGCAGGCTTCTTGACTCTAGCCCCCGACCTCCCTTTCCTTAAAGCATCCACCTTAGAAAACTTTCAATTATAGATTCTTTCTCTGACACTTTGAGTGGATATTTTTTAAGCCTCTTACCAGTTTTAAACCTTAGGAATGTCTTTCTCATGGATCTGGATGCCATTTCTTTGAAATGTAATCATCAAAGAAGATAGTGTCCTCATTTTCCAATCTCCGTAGGACGGTAAGTGCCTAACTTCTGCGGGCGCCTTGCTTCAAGGTCTTAAACTACCTCCTGCCACGAAGACAGAAGAACATTACTTTTCTTTTGAGTAAGGTCAACTAGCAAAAACAGTGACCGAAGAATTTTTCTACCTCAGCAATTAAGAACTCTCCTATCCTTTGTTTGAGTGGAGTTGAGTCCAGCATGAATTCTAGCCTCCCTTCCTTTTGTCATACTCTTGAATAAAGCCTTCCTTGCCTGTTTAACTGTATCTAGTGCAATTTTTACATGACAGGCAAACACTCAATTATGTAATTTATTATTAAACAAATGTATCCATGTTAACTAACACATACACAACTAAAAATTATAGTAAGAGGGGGCAATTTTCTTACTAGTGCTAACAACCGCAATCACAACAACAACAAAAGCATGAACCTTCTGTATTGGAGGAAGGCAACAAACAATTAATTTGTTTATTGAATCTCACAACAACCATGTCTTAATTTTATAGCATATTCCAGGTAACATGTAACAAAATGGTGGCACAGAGACGAAAGGCACACTCTCTGCTCACTCTGGCACACTAGGCTCTTAGGGGAATCTGCTATGTAAATCAACAACTGTAATTCAGCATGATAATTGCTTTCAGATGAGTACAAGCACAGAGTCTTTAGAAGGTCAAAGAGGAGGATGTAAGTTAGATTGTGGAAGTTTTAGAGAGTAAGTGACATTTGAATTACAACCTGAAGGATCAGTAGGTATTAACCAGGCACAGAGTTAGAGAGTAGTGACTCTTGGGAACAGGAGCCACATGCACAAGTCATAGAAACATGAAAAGGCATAGCATAAAACAAAACAGTAGTTCAGGGTGTGGCTGGTTCTTCAAGTGTGTGTGGAGCCATTGACACTCCTCATCCCTCACCAAACAACACATCCTTTAGTAAATGCTTTCAGTTCATCTTCCAGCATAAAACATAAGGCTGTCCACTTCTCTCCATCTCTGCCCTATGACAGACAACTTTGAAAAAACAGAATATATCTTAAGGTTTTCATTTTAGAGGCTCAGAATTGAGTCTTTTCTATTTGAGAAAGTTCATACCATTAGTAAAATGGTTACCATTTCTGTTTTTTATTTATTTATTTATTTATTTATTTATTTATTTATTTTGGCTTACCATAGTGTAAACATAAAAAAAAAAAAATTCTAGGGCCCTCTAACTATCTGACTAGACCTCTCCTCTCAGCCAAGGGCATTCCAAAATTAACCTGAAAAACCTACTTCAGGTCATGATTGAAGGAAGGTCCAACATGCCTCATTGTAACCTCCTCTTGTTTGGAATTCAGGAAAAGCCAATCATGATTAACATCAGCATAGACCTTAAGCCTGCTAAGAAGCATTTACAATTTATTCTCTCTGAAGTCTGCTACTGGGAGGCTTCATCTGCATGATAAACTCTTCATGTCCACAATACCTTATTGTAACCCATACATTCCTTTCTATTAATCATAACTCTTTCAACCAACTGCCAATCAGAAAAATTTTAAATTTATACATGACCTGGAAGCCCCCCACCTTTGAGTTGTCCTGCCCTTTCAGATTGAACCACTGTAAATCTTACATGTATCAATTGATGTATTATGTGTCCCTAAAATTTATAAGAGCAAGCCATATCCCAGCTTCCTTGGGTACATGTCAATGGAACTTGCTAAGGCTATGCCACAGGCTCAACCTTAAACCTTGGCAAAATAAACTTTCTAAATGGACTGAGACCTGACTTGGACACTTTTGGGTTCACAATAGCATTCAGCCACTTCTCATATCCCAGTCACTCAGACCACCTTGGCCTGACCACCACAGCTTTCATCTGGCTCATTCCAACAGCTTCCTATCTAGCCTTCTTGCTATCACTTTTCATCCTTCTTTGATTGCAGCCAGAATGATCCTTCGAAATACAAGTTATGTTACTCTCTTGCTTAAATTTTTGTGATAACTTTCCGTTGCCCTCAGAATAAAAATCCACACTAATTATTTGAGAAGAAGAGAACATTTCTGTCTGGCTTCTGTGATTTTATAAAGGATTTTTTGCTAAATACTAGTAGGTTTTTGTTTCATTTTTAAATCCTCCTCAGGGAGGTATTTAATTACTGGATCAGCGAGTTGGGAGAGGAACTGGCCACACACATGTCTTGGCCTCTTGCTCTCATCCCTCACTTTGTGGTCTATGGACACACAGAGAACTTGGCCTGCCACTCTGCTCTTTGCCAACAAGAGAAGGGTCTTGTCTCTAGTGGAGATATCTGCATGCTTGGCTCCCTCTTACAGTAGAGACTCCTCTCAAAATGTTAACTGGTCATTCTGTCTAAAGTAAGCCCTTCCCTGATCACTCTTATAGGAAACACTGTTATTTTCTTTAAAACACCACTCGGTCCCTGATATTTTATTGATCATTTATATTGTCTTATGTTTCCTGTCAAACCACACTAAAATGTAAATTTCCAGGGGAATCTTCATCTTCTTATGCACGCCTATATCTCCAAAGCCTATAACTACACCTGGCACAGGTGGACAATAAATAATTATCAAATAGCTGAATCTGGAGAAGTAAAGAAAGGCTCAATAATGAAAGGCAGCTAAGGGCCCAAAATATCATTGCAAAAAACATTCACACTCTTCAAAAAGAGAAATTTTGAAAAATTAAAACTTAGAAGAATTATTCAAAATTTCTGTAACTGAATAAAGGAAAAAGAAATTTAAGTAATTAAACTTTCAAATAATGATTTTTTACCAGGCACCTTAAGAAATAATCAAAATAGCTCTACCTATGCAGAATACACAGTATTTTCTATTGGCTAGCTAAAAGAAATATATCAATAGAGAAATTAGGACTTGATTACATCACACATGGTCATATTTGGTTAATTGCTTAATACCTTAATAATGTAAATGGACACTTTACTTATAAATAAAAGCCTAAAAACTGTAATTGAGTTTGCTGCCCTAGATAAGTAATCGCTAATTTTCATATTCTATTAATTGGTTTTAATCTCTTTCTCTTTCTCTCTCTCTCTCTCTCTCTCTCTCTCTCTCTCTCTCTCACACACACACACACACACACACACACACACACAAATGCTGCTGCCCCCTGGTGTCTACATACAAACATTCATTTTAGATATTAAAGCAGCTGTAGCATGACATTAATCTCTGTAACACCACAGGTGAGTTAAAGGACATAATTTTAAAACAATTGTCTTCCTTGTACTATATAAAGTCAGTTTTTAATTTACTGTCAATATCTCTTAGTCACTCACTAGTGGTTTTATGATAAGTCAGCTTAAAAAAATCTAAGACATCATATATCTGAGACACAGATATTGATTGTCTTGACTGGCAGTGTTTAAATTCCTACAGCCCATAGTCTCCAAAAGGAATGTATTAATAAAAGTGAAGGTGCTCAGGAATTAAAAAGAAAAGAGGTAATTTCCCCTTTTCACACTTTATTCCATTGAGCCTCTCTCTTTTTCTCTTACAGATGAAGCTTGGTAAGCTATCTGGGCAACCAGATGATCACTGCCGTTGTCAAAGTGACATTTGATTAAGACAAGCTTCTAGGGTTTATCTTTAAAAGTACTGGATTCTTATGCTAAGAAGTTAATCCTTGTATTTCTTATTTGATACATTTGCAGATTCAACCAGAGTTTTTAATTCTGTCTCTTCTTCCATGATAGTCTAAGTGACACTTTAGGAGATCTTCAGGTAAAGTTAACGTAGGTACCCTTAACAAATTTGCTTCACTGCAAATGCCTCCCACCTATTTTTATAAAGTAAGGAGGATATATTCTCTCAGCTATTGATTATTATTGATTTTTGCCAGTGTTTCTAAGATGTAAATTAATACCCAAACTGCTTTCAAATAACAAAATATCCTAATTATTGGTGTTAATTTTTGATAAAGTTACTTAAAATTTATTCAAATATAAAATCAGATGTAAATTCCTTTTGTTTATAGATCTCAACTAATACAAAACAGAAATAAACTGAAATAGCACTAAAAATACCAATAAAACCAATAAAGTTATAATTGTATTTACTACAATGGATGAAGATGTATTGCTAGAATTAAATTGCCAAAGTTAGAGATTGATGGTTAAAAGATGAAGCCTCAGGTCTGTTTTTATATATGATACGCCTTTCAGTTTTAACTTAAAAATATTAACTCATAAAGCAGATATTTACAAAAGTATGATTGGTAAGAACTCAAATTTTTATTTCTAATACAGAAAACTCAGACAAGCACCCTTTACAAATCAAGTTCATTAGATATACTCTCAAATGCCAATATTAAGTCACTTGATAACTCTGAAAACTCTCTCACTCAAATTAACATTAAACTGAGTTTAATTCAATAATTACTGAAATTGGGAAAATAAGAATTATTCATTTCATATTTACTACCATAGTTCTTGCTAACTAAATATTATAAATTGACATACACACATAGATTTAGTTTAATATCATTGATTATAACATTTCTATGTGATATAATCTCAGCACATGTATGTTGTGGTTGGTGAGCCTATACTATTTTGTGCCTCATAATTACACGATTCCTTCACTGATATTCTCTGGGCTACGTTAATCACTTCTTCTACAATGTATTTGGCTTTTATCTGCAGCAAAAAACACTTTAAATACAAATGTAAGTGTAGGCAGCCTAATTATATGACAATCCTCAATAGAACTCTTGAATGCTCAAAAATTTGTCTGCAGGTCCATGGAAATTTTGACTTTAAATTATCATTAACAGTGAAGGAAAAATTCAGATAACATTGATGAGCTTTTTCAATTTCAATTTTAATTCAATAAATTGAATTTTCAAATTCTATTTTCAATTTCAATTTTAATCTGTGTGTTTCAAAGGAGAGTCACATTTTCTTCCTTTCCTTTCCTTATGTTTTCTAACCCTCTTCCTCCATCCTCTCTCCCATCTAGACCCAGGAAGGGGTGGAAAAGAAGGGCTCAGCAAGGCTAAAATTATTACTCAGCTTCTGTATACCTAGTGATTGACAAACTTCATCTCATTTAATTATCACACCATTCTAGAAAATTGATCAGTCAGGACACAGGAGTTTAAAAAGTTTATATAGCACTAAATCCCACAAACTGCAATCAGTTTCCAAACCTAGTTTTTTTCTCTCTCCAAAGCCAAAACTCTCCCTTAGAAGCTCAATCTGAAGACTTATATTATAAAATTTAAGCTATAATTATCTCTTTATTATGATTTTTTCTCTCAAAAGACAGGAAATATTTTAAGCAGAGATATATCATGTTCACATGGTGACAAGAGCCTATCCTAGTGTGGTGACATTTAATAGGACCTCACTACCTTTCTGTTGAAGGAATAAATGAATAGAATGAAAGGAAGAATAAGCGAATGAAAGGAAGAAGAAGCAAGTCATTCCTGGACATAGAATGTACATTTTCAATTCAATCGAAGTTTAGCTCATTCTTTGCCTGCAACTGGAATGAGACAACATTATTCCACTGATTCCCTTTTTTACGCTTTCATTGGCAAACCCAGTAAACAAAAACAGAGACCTAGAATATTTGCCTTATGGAGCTAAGCCTTGAAAATTTATATTTGGGCCAGGTGCAGTGGCTCACGTCTATAATCCCAACACTTTGGGAGTCTAAGAAGGGCAGATCACGAGGTCAGGAGTTCAAGAACAGCCTGGCCAACATGGTGAAAAACCATCTCTACTAAAAATACAAAAATTAGCCAGGCATGCTGGCGGGTGCCTGTAATCACAGCTACTTGGGAGGCTGAGGCAGGAGAATGGCTTGAACACAGAAGCAGAGGTTTCAGTGAGCCTAGATTGTGCCACTGCACTCCAGCCTGGGCAACAAGAGACTCTATCTTGGAAAAAAAAAAAATGAAAAAGAAAAAAAAGAAAATCATTATCTTGTGACAGAAATTCTTTTTATTTTTTATTCATTACTCTATATATATATATATATATATATATATATATATATATATATATTTACAGATTCAGTGAGTACATGTGCTTGTTACATGGATATACTGTGTGATGCTCAAGTTTGGGCTTCGATTGAACCTGTCAGTTTAATCTTAAGCCTCATAAGCTACAAGTGTAAGGTTGGCCTTTAATGATATCCTACACAAATGAAACAAGTCTGAAAGTTCTATTAGTACATTTGGTTTATTTGCCAGAGTAAAAGGAAAAAAAAAAAAAAGACTGATAGAAAAAGAATTACTAAAGTTCTAAAACAGTGATCATTCTCATGGGCTACCAAATACGACACACCTTGTCTTATCCTTCCCACTGGTTTATTCAATCATTTATTAATTAAGCTATTATCATTTTTATCATTATTCCCTACTGTTTTTAAAAAGTATGCCAGAAACTGTTTTTTTTTTTTTTAATGTGTCCTGTTTTGAGAAAACAATATTAGAGCAACGGCAAGAAAATAGTAAATTACGCAACACAAGCAGCAAGCACTATAAAGACAAATGCTAAATTAATCAGGCATGACCTTAAATATAACAAGAAGGCATAAGAGACCTATGCAACCTAAGGTTGGAACTGAAAGTGTCTGTACCTTGAAGCTTTGAGAAGATAGTGACCATAATGGGTTTCCCAAAGATCATCCCTCAACTGTGTTATTTCTCTTTTGTTTACTTCTATAATTTGTTTTGAAATATACTCATAAGCCATGGCCTAGTTCAATGGCAAATACTGTAATATGGGAACGTCACAGGACACAGTTATAAGGACTGCTTACATTTAATGACAGTTATTCATACATATAACAAAATAAGAGGATTTAAGTTTCTGCTAAAAGGAGGAGATAATGAAACAGCTGGGTGATTTCAATATGTTATCAAGGAGCAAAATTCAGCAAAAAAAAGCCAATATAAAGGTGATTTGTTTCACAGTAACAGACAAGTTACAGTAACTATATTATAATTGCAAATAACAGATGAGTTTGCAAAAGCTTGATTACATCTTAATGAATTCTTCAATACTTTCTTTAGTGCTGTTATAATTTTTTTTTCTACTGTGGAGTCTTTAACAGCAATAAGGTATTCTTTCTCATTCTTTGTGTATATTAATTGACCTGTTTGGAAGGATAGTAAATAATGTGTTTAATATTAATTAGACTAATATAGGAGTATTGAGATCTATTTGGATTAGAAGATAATCCCTTTGCGAAACATTCTTTTTCAAATATAAATGAGGACAGAGAAGATGTGAAAACTTTAAATTTTAGCAATATCAGAACATGTCCACCTTCATCATATTTACAAAACACACCGAAAAAAATCTCCTCTCTTTTATTCACTAAGGTCAGAAACGGAAGCTGCTCAGAATAGGACCTCATGCAACATTATTTTTCTGAACTGCCCTCTAGCCTGGTCTCTTTTGTGTTATACTTAACAGCAAGTTTTTTTGTTACATGCTTCCTCTGGAGCTGGGTATTTTTGGAAGCCAACAAACCTTAAGCTTCAGGGCTCCTCATCTGAAGAGGCCAGTTTTCAGCCCTTAAGAGAGACTCTGGCAATGTTCTCCTGGTCTTATCCTTTGGAATAATTTGCAAAAATGTTTTAACTGGAATTAATTTTAGAGCACTTTTTGATGACTATTCCTCTTTCACAATGCTTCCCCTGTCAGGTATCACTGAAGTAGCCATGGATATATTTTGTATCTTGTACAAAGAAAATCAAGATGGGGATACACATAGATTTTGTTTGAATTTAGTGGGATTTATGAATGTAGTCTGTAGTTATGTCTGTATATGGTTAAGTTATTGCTAACTTCCCTCGTGAAGAAATGACATCCAGCAATACTTCTGCTACTTGTACTAAATCACTGGGCCTGAAATCTTGATACAAATGTGTCCCATGGTATCCTGCACCTGAAGAATGTGGGTAGTATCTGGCTCTATTTCTCCTTATTTATTCTTTATCAAGACTACTGAAATAAAATGGTTTTACCCAAAACCTGTTAGGTCTTAGGAAAAGAAAGCTAAAGCTCAAACTTAATCACCTCAAATTTATTCCTCATTCCTACTAGAAAAGGAACAACACATTTTAAAGATTGCTATGGCTATTGTTTGACTATTTATGCCACCTCCAAAATTCATGCTGAAACTTAATCCCCAATGCAACAGTATTAAGACTTGGATGTTTGGGGAGGTAGTTAGGTCATGAAGAATCTTCCCTCATGAATGGAATTAATGACTTTATCAAAGAAGTGTGAGAGAGCTTTCTGTGCTCTTCCACCTCCTCCATGGGAGTATACAGCAACAAGGCACCATCTTGAAGCAGAGAGAGAAGACCTCCTGAGACACCAAACTGGCTGGTGCCTTGATCTTGGACTTCCTAGCCTCCAAAACTGTGAGAAGTAAGTTTCTATTAATTATAACTTACCTAGACTCAGGTGTTTTGCCATAGAACACAAACAGACAACACAACTACAACATTTTTTTCCTAAAATAGTTTAAAATTTTTCTTTCCTAAGGAGTTCTCAAAAAAATGAATAAAAACAGGCAGCGAAATAAAAGTGGGGTTTTTGAAATATTGAGTCTTTTCATTCTATATTCACAACGTACCCCTGGCAGACAGATGAGGTGAACACTTTGTGGCTAAGATGAGACCGTCAAAAGAAAATTAAGGGGTCATAACAGGGAAAAGTGTTTGGTCACATCCTCCTGTGTTGTTAATTACTATAAGATTTGTTAATTGCCAGAACGTTTTCTTCTTGCAGTTAGGCAGAAACCTGTTTCAGGAAAACACTGCCCAGCTGACTCCAGTGGACGGCCTGATGCCAGCTGAGTGGTACATTCACATGTTGGGGTCCTGCCAGCCACACCCTCCGGACTGGTGACCAACCTTACAAACATTCCTCCTGATAAGCAGCTACAGACCCTGAGCCAGTTCCAGCCAGCTTACAGAAACTACAGACAAAATGTCTTTGTGCCCTACAGCCCACCTTTTGACTTAAAAAGCCTAAGTCCATCTAATTTTAATGTTAAAACCCTGTCCCAAAGTGAACATGGAGTGTATGCCACATATATGTTAACTAACTGCACATGTGTTTGACTTTTTTAATAAATATTCACAGACATTTCCAAGCCTGATGAATATGCATGGCTATGCATGGAGACAGACCACAGAAAGCTTAAATGCCACTGTATTCTTCCCGTCTACAAAATATATGTTTTCGATTTCCTCAGAAGCTTCATTTCTCCAATTTACAGATTGTTACTCAGAAAATAAAGTTTTCTCCTTTTTCCTTCCTCCATGGATCTCATGGGCATTTGTTAACACCTGATTACATTTGACAGAAACATCCTAAAACAGATCAATTTGCATCTATTTGAAAAACTTCTCACTGTTTGAGATTGTTGCATTTTCATGAAATATTAAACACTACAACTCACTCTTATTCTCTCTGGTAATAATATGATATTTATAAAAAGAGAATTAAATTTAGTTATCTTGAAAATGTATTTTATTGTTTTCTAAACAATTGAAAAAAGAGAGTTTATCAATTTTGTTTTCAACCGAATGAGTTTCATATGTTTCTACATTTTTTTTTGCTACTTATTTTTACCCTGTTAGAAATGTCAGTAAATGGGTAAAAGCTGTGTCCTCTTGATAAGAGAGAGAGAAAAAAAACTTACTGGTTTCTTCTCAATCATTTTCAATTTATTTTGAAACTGTCAAATAGCATTAATACTTACAGGATTTGTGTCAGTTGTAACTAAGCTCACTAGTAATTATTGGAACAACACAGGAGATTAGCATTGCATTTGTTTTTAAGGCCTCTTTCTTATACGAGAGATATATGGATTGTTTCCTTGTGCATTTTCTTATAGCTTGTTCTATGTAGCTTCAGAAAGAATGATACCTTAAATATTGAACATAGAAGGGAGACAAATTAAAAAAAGATACAATCCACAATAGAGAAATATATTAGGAAAAGCCATTGTGCTAATTCCTTCAGTGAGCACCTCCTCTGGTCGAGACTACAGTAGTCACAGGGAATAGAGTGGTAACCAAGATTAATACTGTATTGGCCATTATCAAACTTCAAACTGGTTGAATATAGAGGAGAGAAGATTGAATTCCAAATTCAAACTGGAGTACAATCCAAAGCTCAAATTAGTAAGCCCCCTAAGGGAAATGGGAAGCAAATGAGCTTGACCTCAGTGGAAAATATCACTTGGAGGCTGTGAAGCAAGATGCTGGAGTGGCGAAGAGGAAGGGAAATGGATTGGCTACAGTACTGAAATTAATGTTTTTACATAAAATGGAAAACTGAATGTTAGATACAATCTGGTGTGTTATCGGAATGAAACTATAAACATATGTAGTTGCTCAATGAGTTTATTCCAGCCATAAATGCATGTATGGAATTTCATTTAACCTAGGAAGGGTCATGTTAGATTTTAAAATCATTTTTTAATTTTGTTTTTGGACATTTTGAATATAGCATTTCAAACAAGCAGGTATGATGCTTTTTCTTTGGATAAATTTGATTTTGGAGGAGGAATTTTGAAAGATGAAATTTATCAGTTAATCAAGAAAGATCACTTCTAGAAACATAAAAGAATTGTAGAAAAAGTAATATTTACTCATTTGTTTAATACTTTTTCTTTGAGTATTTATGTGCCAGGCACTACTTCTGTGTCTTAGAGAAAGATGGGAACCAAAAAAGAAAAAAAAAAAAAAAAATCTCTACTTTGCATTTAAGTGAAAGACAGATAAGGCTAGAACAAACACATTCCTATGTAATACAATGACATGTGGAGATGTGTGCCATGAGAAAAAGTGGAACAGGTATAGAGAGGGGTGGAGGGGGTGGGAGGTGGCATGGATATTTTAGATACCGAGGAAGGACATCTGAGGAGGTGACATTTGAACCAGGATCTGAAGGAAATTGAGAATGAGCCATGTGAGGATCTTGTTGTGGGAGGGAAACAGCGAGCTTCCAGGCAGAGGGAACAGTGAGTGTAAATGCCCTGAGGTGGGAACCTGACATGTTTGAGAAATATTAAAGAGAACATTGGGTCTGTGAGCAAACAGAAGTAGAATGAGGAGACAGAGCAGGAATCATGTAGGACAACTTAGTAAAGCCTTTGCATTTTATTCTAAATACCGTGGAAACCAGCTGGAGGTTTTGAGCAGAAGAATAACAAGATCTGAATTATGTTTTAAAAGGATCTTCCTTTTGTGTTGGGAAAAACTGAAGGACATGATAATAGAAACTGGAAAAGTTGTTAAAAGGCAATTAGGAATAATCTAAGAAAGAGATTTGGCTTGCATAAATGAGAGTAAGGAAGGTAGTCAAAAGTGGCTAAATTTTGAATATGTTTTAGAAAAGCACTGACAGAATGGATATAATGCATACAGGCATAAAATGAACAGAGTTCATGATGACACCAAAGTTGGCATTTAGGTAACTGGTAAGTGGTCATGCCATTTACTAATCTGGGGACAATTCGGAGAGGGATAGGCAGGTGCTTGAGTAGCAAGTGGCTTTCTTTTGTATGCACCTGTAGTTTCAGCTACATAGGAGTCTGAAGCAGGAGGATGGCTTCAGCCCAGTACTTCCAGTCCAGTTGGACAGCATAGCAAACAAAAACAAAAGAAAAAAAGAAAGAGAGAGAGAGAGAGAGAGAGAGAGAGAGAGAGAGAGAGAGAGAGAGAGATGAGAGATTTAGTGGGGAATAGAGAAAATGAGACGGAGAATCTAAGAAAATGTTGAGAGATGCTCTTATTCAGTACAAAAATAGAAAGTAAAAGCAAGAAAGCAAGAGGTTAAGTGAAACGTAAAAGCAAAAGTCTCAAATGATACTTTAAATGTAGCAATTGTGTTTCATTGAAATTAAAACTTTTTACAAGTGCAATTAGCTGACTATAATTGAATAGTTCGGTTGGCACAGACCAGGAAATATCCTCACATCACTGGCAGACTTTACATGGAATAGTCATTATAGTATCAAATTACACCTCCCTGGAGAATTGCTTTAATGGTATACTAATATGTCAGTCACTTGAAGCCCACAGACAAGTAAAGCACAGTAGGTCTTCATATTCATGTCTTGCTGTCGGGCCTGAAAAAGAAGGTGCAGCAATCTAACTGTCTTGCTTACGTGAGAAGTGATGGCAGCTCTAGGAGATAATGATCTTCCATGAGGTGGACAAAGAGCCAGCATGCTGTTAGATGCTACTAATGTGTCTTTCCAGAGCAATTTATTACTCAGAAGTTTTCAATTTTTTAAAGAAAAAAATCCTTTCAAGGCACAATTTTCTTTAAAAAGTACATATGACAGAGCATTTCCTCTTCATTCTGGGTCACAAAGCTGCCTATCAGGAATGGTAAAAGTCAGCTTTGATAAATTGGAAGCCTGTTTAAAATTCTCCAGCTCAGAGCCCTTATCTCTCCATGCCTTTTAGTATTTCTCATTTTCTATTTTCAAGCTAATGGGAAAATGGGGAGAAAGGGTATCCCTTCTCATAAAATATATGGCTTTGATTGCTGGGAGTTTGGTTGCATAACAGTCTGTAAGTCACAGGTATTGATTATATTAACATCAAACAACAGTTTTTATAGCTATAAAATAGCACCAGAGTTGATCCTAAAAGAAAACATGGTAAGATAATTCTTTGCACGTCAGCCCCTGATCGAATTCCCAATATTACTGCCTCTCAGATTTTCACTTTCCGGTATCCCTCCCATAATTTTAATAGAAATAACTTCATTAAATATAGGGTTTGCTCTTTTATCAATATACTATAGGAAAAAACAACAGCCTTAAGAATAAGAAATGTTAACCTTACATTTGAAAAGAAAACAAAGAAAGAGCGTGCAAAATTCTGGAGCACAGGAGGGCTGAAACCAAACCTGCTTGCCTTCCATTAATGTCTAGAATTAGTTCAGAATATCATAAGATGCATGGCAGTACGATTGGACAAATGCTACAGAACTATCAAGTAAACCACCAGGCCATTGAAGAGTACAAAATCAAATTCTGAAGAATTGCAAACTTAAGAAATTCCCGTGCTTTGTGAGGTATACCCATTCTACAAAGTTGTTGTCTAAGCTTTTCCTCTTAATATTCACTCTAAATCATTCCCCTTATCAGCAAGCTGAGTGGTATGGCCCGGTTAGAGTGAGGTCATTTTCAGTTACGTGATGAAGAGGAAAAGGAAAGTTTTCACAAAGAGAAAGGAAAGTTTTCCTTTGGGTGAGTTTCATCCTCCAGAGTATTTAAACCTAGCTGACCTCATGGGATATATTGCATTTGCCACACAATAAAACATTTTGAAATGCAGACATCACCAAGTAACTCTACCCTGCAGTGCAGACAATACATCGTCAAATAATTTTATCATCCCGTTTTCTCAGACTAACCCCCTGACCATTTCTAGCTGGCCCCTCCACCATACAGGGCTTCTTTTATAAGTGACTGGTTTGTGCTTCTTTTAGTACTGATCATATTTTATTGTCTTAGTCTTCTTCACATTGAGTGTGAAGAGAGGGTTCTTGGATCTCGCACAAGAAAGAATGCAGGGCAAGTCCACAGTGCAAAGTGAAAGCACGTTTGTTAAGAAAGTAAAGGAATGAAAGAATGGCTACTCCATAGACAGCAAACCCGAGGGTTGCTGATTGCTCATTTTTATGGTTATTTCTTGATGATATGTTAAATAAGGTTTGGATTATGCATGCCTCCTCTTTTTAGACCAGATAGGGTAACTTCCTGACGTTGCCATGGCATTTGTAAAGTGTCGTGGCGTTGGTGGCGTGTAGCAGTGAGGACGACCAGAGGTCAGTCTCGTCACCATTTTGGTTTTGGTGGATTTTGGCTGGCTCCTTTAGTGCAACCTGTTTTATCAGCAAGGTCTTTATGACCTGTATTTTGTGATGACCTTCTATTTTATCCTGTGACTTAGAATACCTTAACCATCTGAGAACACAGCCCAATAGGTTTCAGCCTTGTTTTACCCAGCTCCTATTTAAGATGGAGTTGCTCTTGTTCACACACCTCTGACATGCTCACTACTGCTAAGCAATTTATGTTATCACCAACTTTTTTTTTGTATGAGGAAACAAGGCAATGAGAAGTAAAGTAATGTCTCCAAAATCACAAAGCTAATAAATTGAATCAGGAAGTTAAATATAGATTAAATAAAACAAGCTGAAACCCTAACTCTGCTGATTACTGACCAGCTGACCTTAGGAAGTCACTTATGCTTTCTTAGTCTGTTTTCTCATTTGAAAAATGAGTGTCATAGATGCATCCCATAGTTGTTATATTAATTAAATTATATGAAGAAGCATATACACAAATATTATTTATATTTACAATGCTTCCAATTATCTCTGAAAAAAATAGCCATCCTATTCAGAAATATATTTAATCATCAGTATGTTAGATAAGAGATGTGAGTGACGGTAACTCTAACAGAAGGTTTATGAAACAGTACTAAGGAGAGTTTCCTTAATCTTCAGATCTCTGGTTGTGGTAATACATGATATATTCCAGGGACAGAGACTAGAGAAGAAAAGCAAAGAAGTCAGAAGAGAAAGTGCTTAAAAGAGCGTTTTAAGTTGCCAATTAGCAAATGGTTTTCATTTAATATTTGTATCGATCAAACCCTCAAGTGCTTCAGGTTAGTATAATTTATCATTTTATCATGATTTTCACTTCAGGCTTTCCTTTTATTTTGTTTTTTACTTCCTTTCTTTTCTGTCTTCTTTTTTAACCAGAGATTTACTCCACGGGGTAGAAGAAGATGAGAGAAATAAAAAGGTGGAACCTGTTGAGAAGTTGTGAGGTCAAAATCATGTTCCTAGAATTATGATACTATACTAGGCTTGCTAAGCCATGAGGCAAACTGAGAAGTCTCCTGCAGTGCTTTCAAAGGAACCAGATACAAAAACAATCTAAAAACAAGCAGTGTGAGGTGTAGGAGACAACGTGCTGCTGTAAAGATGCTCCTTTAACCCAAGCACATACACCCTATATGAAAGCACACATTCAGCCCTCCTCATGGACACACACACACACACACACACACACACACACACACACACACATATCTGTGCACTGTCTTATATATCTTCCTTATCTGTCTGTTCCTAATACATTGTTTTGCTGACCACCAGACTAGAGGTTTTGAAATTATACTATATGGAATACATATGAGAAAGAAAACTAAGTTTTTTTCTGAAATATATTTTTGCTTTAAAATCTATCACCAAGCGCATGTAACATTGGCATCCTACAGGGTAGGCTAGAAACATTGATGGCTTTCCCAATACCATTTGAATCACCAATTTCCTAATTATCACCTACTTACTACTTCTTAGAATGAACCTATTAGTGTATTTTACAATAATAGATCTTTTATTAGCTATTACATTTAGAATTGCTTTTTATGTAAAAGCCTTGTGCTAACTATGTCATCCCATTGATCTTACCTCCATGTGCTCCTTACACTCATCTCAAATCGCTAATAACTTGCTAATATAACTTTACAGGTACGTTTGGTACCTTTCTCTCCACAAATTGTGGACATACCAGATCATTAAACACTATGAAAGAACACAGGCTAAAGCCCTTTCTTTTAACAAGCCAGCGGTGTGAAACCAAAGTCTAAGCCCTCATTCTGTAACAATCTTAGATGCACCCGCCCCACTCTCGGCAATACCAGGAGGTAGGACGTAGGGAGAAAACATCTCACAGAGCTGCTTCCACAAAGGATAACTAATATTTTGGTGGTATTTCTAAGGTTTCCTTTCAGATGTTGCCTTCATCTTCCCATTCCTATCTTGGTTCATTTCAAAGTCTTGGTACGGTTGGCTGGCTAAATGAGAAGCATAACAAGCTCAACCATTGAACAATGAACCCTGTGTCAAGGCACAGTTTCACATGCATATAACTTGTTCTAGCCACGTCTACTCCTAACAACACATAAAAGAACAAGTTGCTGTCACTTGGCAAAATAGCATCCAGGATGGTGTGACTGCAAGAATCCTCATGGAACAATGACTGCTAACACAATTACTAATTATAACACAGGATTTTCTATTCTCAGTAGTCCTTGTGAGTGCATTTGATGATTTGGGGGTTGAGTTGGAATGAAAGGTGTTCACATTAGTCCCAACCATTTAATAAACTGTTCACAGGTAGGGAAGAAACATGCCTGAAATTGTTTATATGCTCATAAGAAAATAGAGCCAGTTAACAGAACCAGTAAGAATTTAGTAGACTCTCTTATTGAATTTATCATATATTTATGTAAAATAGATATTGCATACCTGCCAGAGCTTAATTTGAACACCTTTTCTCCAATCAAATTAACACAAGATGACAAAATTGTTCAATAATTACATTGTTTTATTATACCCACTGCTATGCTTTCAAATAAAATCAGTCGGATTTTACCAACAGTGGTTTTCATAGATTTTTTAGTAAATGCCTGCTTCAGAGAAAACCCCCACTGACTTAATTCGCTTACAGATATTTTCATAACCTCTCTCACATGAACATAAATGTTCATGGGCTACATTCAAGCAGTTAACAAGCCTGAGATAGCTCAGCCAAACTATGGAACTCAATTCCTGCTCCACTCTGAGGGAGAACATGCAATGTTAGCAAATAATGAAGTGCAATACATCAAACTGTCTGCCTAGAGAACTCAACTTGTTCGTAATAAATTAACTTAAGCCACCAATAAAGAGAGTTGAAATGCAAATGAACCAACATGGCTGCATTACCAATTCCTTCTAGTTTTCACCGCAGTGTTAGTTTTAAGTGACTGGAACACAGATATAGTGGCTCTCATCACAGTGCTCCTATAATGCTTTGTCTGCACTGCTTTTCCAGTCTTCTCTTCAATATATTGCAGTTATTTCTTTGGAGAAATTTTTTCACCTGCTGATTCTGAGTTCCTTGTAGGTAAGGATCATATTTATTGTTTTAATAAATGCTTGTCAGTGAAAGAATAAGTGGATTACTTACAATCATGTGTGGCTTAATGACAGGAAGACATTTTGAGAAATGCATTGTTCGGTGATTTCATCGTTGTATAAATTTTACACAGTGCATTTACACAAACCTAGATGACATAACCTACTATATACCTAGGCTATATGGTATAGCCTATTTCTCTTAGGCTACACACCTGTACCAAATAATATTGTGCAACTGAGCCTTTACTGTAAAGATCATAAGATGGTTGCTTAATTTACTGCCTTTTTTCTTGTCCTTCCCTGCCTCCATCCATGCTTACCTGTCATTTCAGTTGAGAGCAGCCCTAGTAATTGATTAATTTGATATCCTCACCCCAAGGGGCTGCCCACAAGATAAATGAATTTGTTTTTCTTTTAAAGAACAATGATTCTTAGGTCATACAGACCTTCTTGTTTTGGCACCTAAAGTTTGATTGGGCTGAGGGATGCAAATAGCTTTGATCATTGGGGGACACCACCTCCCGCATACCTTCCTTACATATAAAAGCCTTCAGTTATATTCAAAGGCAGTTCAAATTTGAAACTCTCTCTCTTGCTCTCTCACTTTGACCGAATCAAATAAATAGTTCTCTGCTTCTCAGCACTGATTTGTCAGTGTTTTACTTGCTGCTTCTCAGGTACACAAAACTAAATTTGGGGGTTCAATAGCAACGGTATAAAATACTGTAGATTGTAGGCAACTGTAACACAATGATAAGGATCTGTGTATCCAAACATATCAAAATGTGGAAAAGGTGTTATAAACAAAAGATTTAACAAAATGGTACACCTATTTAGGGCACTTATCATGAATGGAGGTTGCAGGAAGTTGCTCTGGATGTGTCTGTGAGTGAGTGTCGTGACAATGTGAAGGCCAACGCCATGGCACTACTGTCAACTTCATAAACACTGTACAGTGATGCTACACCAAATTTACTTTAAAAAGCTTTTTCTTCAATAATTAATTAACCGTAGCTTCCTGTAACTTTTATAGTTTATAAACTTTAAATTTTAAGCTTTTTGACCCTTTTGTAATAACAGCTTAAAATGGAAACATTGTACAAATGTACAGAATTATTTTTTCTTTATATTTATATTCTATAAGCTTTTTTCTACTTCTACAATTTTCTATTTTCTTATTTTGTTACTTTTAAAACTGTTTCATTAAAAACTAAGACAAAAACACAACTATTAGGCTGGACTTACACAGGGTCACAATCAAGACATCATTAGGTGAATAAAAATTTTTCAGCTCCGTATGGCCTGGGGGAACCATCACTGTGTATGCAGGTCATCATTTACTGAAACTTTGTTATGCTGTCCGTGCTTATCTCATTGAATACTGAACATTTTTATTTTCTTTTCAAATGACTGGAGCTCTTCATTTCTAAATTTAATACTATTTTATGTTTGCATATATCTTAAATTTCAAATCTACCATCTCACTTTATCTTGCTAATTGTTTTTCAAAGTCCATTTCTAATGTAATTTCAACCATGAAGCCTTTGCTAATGCCTCTTTTATCATCTCTTCCCCCTTTGAATACCTATAACCCTTGAAATGTATTTCTGTTTTAGAACCTGTCTTGCTCTCTATAATTTATAGTTATTTACATAACTCTTTTACTTACTTAATCCACAATAGACTACAGTTTCTTCCAGGGTAGGAACCACATTTTCACCAGTGTTGAGTTCACCATGAAGCCAAGTGCATGGCAGGTGTCTAACTCAGTGCACTCTAACCAAAACGACTGGCAACAGCATATGGTTCAATATTTAAAAAGACAGATTAATAATTTTCAAAAAACAAATAAGACATACTTCCTCCTTATAAAACATTCTGACCTTAAAATTAAAATACATAAAATAAGATACTAATTCATCAAAAGCATGAAAGTGGGCTAAAATAGCTTTATATATCTGCAGAGAAAAAGAGGGGCATTTTTAAAAAATAAATAAGAAGCATAACGTATGAACGGCGAATCTTAGATACTGTATTGTGGTATAAATTAATGAGCTCCACTATTTGCTATTTTGTGTGACCTTGAAAAAATTGCATTGCCTTTTGGGGGTCTCTGTAAAATAAAAATAATTTTTATTTTACTTTAAATTCTAGGATACATGTGCAGAAAAAGACATAATTATGCTTACTTTAATTGTTGTGAGAAGTATAAGATTTCTGAAGCTTCCTCAGACTCTAAGGTAATACACAAACACAAGATGCTTTTCAATACATAGAGGAGGTGGGTTCAGGAATAGATGGGAATGACAAAGTGTGGCAAGGGTAAGGTCTTACTGAAAGCTCTTAAGGTCATAGTAGTTTGGATTGGATGAAGTAGAAAGCAGAATGCATTTATATATCTCAACTATATGAAATGACTTCATAAAAATGATATTAAGATGCATAACCAAGGAGTAATCATCAGGCAATAGTGATTGAGAGACCAGATCCAAGGAGACTAAGCTAGGAGATAGCTGTAGGAATTTAGTCAAGAAATGATTGAAGCCTGACTAGGACAATGGTACACAAAATGCAGAAGGAAAAGACATTCTAGTGTAACACTGACTAGAACTTGATGAACAATTTGGTATACAATGGGCAAAGCCGAAAGATGAATAAAACTGAGAGACAAGGAAAATGGATAATGGCACAAGTAATAGATAGAAAAAGAAAAGCAATGTAATGCCTTACATTGGACATAAAGTTGGAAACAATGGCCAGAATCTGGAATTTGAGATCTAACCAAATTCCTATACAGGAATCACACAGATTTTAGAAGAACTAGGTACCTTATTATCCAGAAAATGTGATCCAGCTCTCAACTTTCTGGATGGAAAAACCTTCATTGTCTTAAGTGATAATATTCTCAGGAAGTACACCTGTCACAGACCATATTAATCCTGCCATTTTTAAATCTTAGAATTTAGTCTTTCTGATATTACAGCCTGTGTATTTAAAATGTCTCAATTACGTAGATGAGATCAACTTTTATTTGTAAAATCCAAGTGAATTATTTATTGGATACCTAGCATTATTATAAAAGTAATGGAATGCCAAATAGATAATCAAGGATTCTGCATGTGTTCACCAAGTGTTTGGAGTCCACAAATTAAAATATAGGTTGTGTTAACTTCAGAATCAGTTATATCTGTTTCCTGAATTAATTCTGGCCAAAACAGGTAAAATTTTAAAAAGGAGGAAATTCACATTCCTTTGAAGATCCAGTGTCTAGTGTAAGCCTCAATAACTTGAAAACCTACTAAATTAGAATCTAACCTTACCTCACCTCCTTGTGCAGTAGATGAGCTTCTGCTTCAGTTTCTTTGCTTAGCTTTCATGCTCTGAACTTTACTATTTTGACTGCACATTCAGGTTTTGTTAGATCCTTTCCCTTGGACATAAGTTTACATATATCCTGGTCTAGCCTGGCTGTAAATTTACTTTACGTGTATTATGTCACCTGGATTCTTCTTATCATCATTTAGTCATCAGATTTAGTCATTATGTCCTTCAGCAAATACTTACTGAGCATATAATACATTCCATGTTGGCCCTCAATTTGTTTTATCTGCCTGATTCGAGCCTAATCCTTCTAACAACTCTACAGTGAATTTCTTGCAATACCACAATAGGAATAAAACCTATAATCAAGTCTATTACTCACCTGTCAAATCTGGACTACTTCTGATGCAATGCCTCCACTTCTCATTGGCTCATGTGGCCAAGGTCTTAGCATGCATTGTGGCTGGGTCTGTCCAAGTCATTTTTGACACCAGGGATATTTACCTAATCCATATATATAGATACAAGACCCAAATGGGGAACTCTCTAAGAAAATTAAAACAAGCGTGTAATGCCCTAGGCTGTAACATACACACTTTGCAATTTCCTCTATGAGCTTACTGGAATGCAGTCTCACAACTCCATGGAGTTTCTTATGTTCTTCCACTTCCAATCTGGTTTCTAACCCTCATACTGATCCCATTCCATCTTGGTTCACATGGTAAATGCAAACTTCTTTTCTGTGCTCAAGCTCTGGCCCAATTTATGGCCTGCCATCTTCTCTTTCTTTTTTCAGTAAATTATTCCTGCCTCTGTGGAAGCTTGAATGATTATAGAAGGGTTCCTTACCCATATCTTCCCACTCTGAGCACAGCAATGTTAAATGAAATTGCCTAGATGGCCCTACCTATCTAAACATCAGCCTAAGAGAATACCCGAGCAACTAAAAAGATTGTTTAACTATGAACCCTTTGAGGAGAGCAAAATACTTAGTTAAGGGTGACAATCCACTCTATGGAGCAAGAATTATATATATATATACACACACACATATAATACATATGTACACACAGGTATGTAATTATGTGTATTATATACATAAAACATAGTATAATTATATAAAATCTTTATTTTTTAAAAATCTCTACATGCAGGCAGGCTATGATATTAATCTGATTAATCCTCACTAAGGACTGGTGAAACACTTTAGCCTAATACAGCACTGATCCAGCTGGGATATCCACTTTTTTGTTGTTGCCATCAAAGTAAAAACTGGTCGTCTGTGGATCCCACACAATTCTTATCTTCTGAAAGTCTGTTCACAGATTTTCTTTGTTTAAATCACAGGGTCCTTATCCTCAACGTTCTCTTTGAAAATTACTGAATTTTCATCATAAGTACCTAATCTGGGGCAGAGACAAGTTGGTTGGCCACCAAACCCATTCCTGTCTTTCTGCTTGATTATAATTCCAGTGGACTACAGGTACTAGCCACATCCATAAAAACCTTCTCCATGCTCTCCTAACTGCCTAGAATAGAGATGATCCTCAGGATGATCTTATGATCCATGGGTTAAATATGATAGAGTCACGAGAAAAAAGAGCCTGGGTTTCTACATCATTACTGGAGGAGAGCTACCCACCTATATGGAACACCTGCTTGGGCATCATGAGGTAGAAAAGTAAACTTGTAGAATAATTCACTGAAATTTGGAGTTATATCTATTTTAACAGCTGATATGTTTCATGACATATATTTTATTTACAATATAAAGAGCAGCTTTATATATAGATATGCATGTAAATATATACAAAATGCTACAATGTAGGAAGATCAACATTCATACATGTTCATTGATTTCACAGAGTTTCTTTGCTAAGCTTCTCTGTCATATTCTCTACGTTTACATCATCAAAGGGAAAATCATATATTAAGGCTACTTGGTATTATAAAAATAAGCTTATGTAAGCAATCACTGATAGATTGATGTGAAGTAACTTCCAGTTCCCATTTCCAACTTTCAGAGTTAGGATTAAAAACATCGTGTCATGAACTCACACAAGGAAGTATAGCATTCTTAATATTCTACACATTGATCTGCCATTAGACTTCCAAACTTTACCATAGGGAAAGAAGTGTGAACGTGTCTCTCTTAGACCTACTCTTCTCACCTTGGTTCAGTTCCAGCTTGCATATTGTCCAGAGAGCTCAGGAAGTGATGAGTGCAGCGAGGAAGTCATGCTCATCATGAAAATGCTTTGGTTCATCAGGATTTGGAGAGGTCTTCCTTGGCCTGATGCTCATGGTGCCTCCAGAGCAGTATGAAGCTTTGAAGCAATCATTTAGGCCATGAAGTGAGGTCAGAAGATAAGTGCTGTCCACACGACTAAATCAAAATGTTGTCTTTGGGTTTCCAAATGGTTGGTGCATCTTCTTGCATTAGTCTTGCTCCCAAACGCAATGTGTTTATTGCTCATTCCCCTTTGTAACACACTGATCCTGCATCTAAGGAAAGGAGACCTGGATCCAGGAAGTGAGAACAATGCCTTCCTCCTCCTAAAGCTGATGCCTGGGTGAGCTTTGCAGCATAACAAGCAAAGCCTGAAATTCTTTGCTGAGGGCTGATTCAAGGTGATAGAAGATCCTCCTCCCATGGATCCCAATTCAGAAAATATTATACCTTTTCCTGAAACTCTAGTTAACAAGTATGGATCTAAAAGACTTGAGATTTCTGTAGAGTGTTGGCTTGGTTATTCAAGGAAATGAGATTGTTCCTCAGTCATCAGTGCCTGCTACCACCACATGCATGTCAATATGTGCTGGTTGCTGAAAATAGCTCTTCCTGAGTTTCCCTTTTAACCGTCACATCCTAGGGCCATTTTATCCACCACTCCATAATGTGTAATATGTCTTGCTAACGTAAGATTATGAAATTATTGCTAATAATTATCAGGTTGTGGTGGAGTAGAGTCCTTAGAGGGAAGTACTGGCAAGCTAGTGTGCTCCCTGTTCCATTCATCCTTGCATTTTCCTTGGAACGGGGCTTAGAAAGGGGTCTAAATATGTGAAAGCCTCCCTCTTAGAATGATACTACTGACACACAACTCAAAAGTGTCAGAGGAAGGTGAGAAATCTTTCCTTCTGGGACAGCCTGGGGTGGCTAGATCATCATTACCAGGCTTGATACCTGGCCCTCACAGCACACAGAGGGATGCCAACAACCAAAGGGCCTGTGGACAGGAGGAAGAGCTGGTAGAAATGACTGGCTGATTGCTGCCAAAAGAGTTGAAGGAAAGAAAGTGATGAAAGTTGCTTGGGGCAATGTACAAGTTGCTTGGTCCACTTAGACAGTAAAGTGGAGTCTTCAACTTGAATGTTTGGCCAAGGAATTCACAGACCTATTCTTGCTCGTCCCTGTATGCCCAGCTTTTGGTTCTGAAACAATATCTTCATTCTGGATTCTGAAATTTCTGTTACTTTGTCCAATTCTTCTGTGGTAGCAATTCCAGGCAATCAATTCTTCTTAAAGGCTTGAAGAAGGGTACTGGTTTGTGACCCACTGACGGGTGTTTGCTTTTGTCAGGTTTCTTGGCAATGTTCTTGAGTTCCAAGGCTGAGGCAGCTGCTGTCACTGGAGTTGTTCTTCTCCTGAAGAGCATCCAGACACCAGTCAGTTCTTCCTGAGGTGATATGTTCTTTGCTTTTGAAACATAATCTGTATTTTAGACTCTGGAATGCTAATGTCTTTGGCCAGTTGTTCTCTGGTAGTTATCCTAGGGTAGCGGTTTTTCTCCTGTTCAAAACAATCCTCCTTCATAGCGATTATTTTGAGAGACGGCCATATGAAGTGCTGGTCAAATCCATAGTGGGAACAGTCACCTGGATTCCACAGAGACTGCTGGTACTTGAGCAGTTCCCAGAAGCACAGGACTTACCAAGGTCAGCATTTTCCACTTATCTCTTAAACACCTTTCCATCCAGCTTATCCTTTCTTAAATATTTAAGACCTTGATGGAATTAAAGGAAGTAATAAGAAGTTAAATTTTAAGGCAAGTACTGGTGTTACCAGATAATATTACATCTCACGTAATATTTTGCCAAATATGGCTTTGATTACAGACTCCCTAGTTTTGACACGTCCAAATATTTTGGTCTCTGTTATATTCCAGCCCTCTTGTTTCTTCATTATTATGGATGACTACATTATTAAAGTGACAGAGTGCCTCTCTCCACACAAGTACTTCGCATACTTTTCTCAGCTTGTCCTGGAACACTTTTTATTTCCTCATCATATCAATTGGTTTATGTCAGTGGAATGACATGATAGAGCAAATTATATTGGTGAATTTTTATCAGGGTCAAATCATAGATGATTCCAAATAGCACTGCATCCTAAACAGAAGGCCACCAATCTGATGCCACTACAAAATACAGTAGGCTATACTAGCTGACAAAATTCAGAGAATGGGATATTCACTTTTATGCTGTAAAGGAAAAAAAAAAAAACAGAGTATAACTGGTTAGGCTCATCTGTTCTTGAATGCCATGATAAAGGTAAGTCAAGAAATGCCAGATCTCAGAAAAGGGTTGTACTGCTTAACAAGATGGGGTAAAGAGGAGAAGAGGACAGATAGAACATGCAAAATAACATGGAAGTTATACTGCATTGAAAGACTGAAGTTTCTGTTTTGATTTTGAGACAGGATCTTGTTCTGTCACCCAAGCTGGAGTGCAGTGTCATGATCATAGCTCATTGTACACTCTTAGTCCTGAGCTCAAAGAATTCCCCACCTAAGCCTCCCAAGTAGCTGGCATCACAGGCATACACTGCCACTGTTGGCTAATATTTATTTATTTGTTTGTTTTTTTGGTTGTTTTCTTATGTACAAACAGGGTCCCACCATGCTACCCAAGCTGGCCTCAAATTCCTAGAGTCAGGCACTCCTACCTTGGCCTCCCAAAGTGCTGGGATTATACACACAAGCCACTGTGTCCTGGCCAGAAATTTTTTTCTTCAAAAATGAAGTAAAAAAGAAAGAAAGAAACCTGAAGACTCACTGTGTTTTCAAAAAGAAAAATATATAACAAGCTCTTACTTGGGTTATAGACGTGACATCTGTGCTTTAAGTAAAGCTTCAATAAAAAATCACCACCTGCAAATCATTTCCATTAGCTATAGGGCTCCAGAAAACATTTTAAAATAAGGTAGCATGTACTTTGCCATAGATATCTAAGAAAGTCAACTTCCATTTTGAACTAGAATGAGGACAATAAAAACTAGTCAAACTGAATTGGGATGGGATTGATCACCGCTGAGTCTTAGTCCATTTAGGGTTGCTGTAACAGAATAGCCAAGGCTGGGTAATTTATAAGGAAAATAGTTCAATGTGGTTCATGATTCTGGTGATGCAAAGTCTAAGAGCCTGGCACCAGCTTCTGCTTTGCTTCTGGTGAGGGTCATGTGCTATGTCACAACATAGCATAGAGCAGAAAGGCAAGTGGGCATGTGCAAAGAGAGACCAAACATGGAAGCAACTTCGCTTTATAACAAGCTGCCCTCGCAGTAAATATTCCAGTGCTGCAAGAGTGAGAACTCACTTCTATAAAACAGCATTAATGTTAGTCAGGGATATGCCCCCATGGCCTAACATCTCCCACTAGGCCCCCCGACCCCTGCCAACATGGCTCTACTAGCAATCAAATTTCAACATGAGATTCAAAGGGGAAAAAAAACTAACATTCAAACCATAGAATCCTAGGAATAAATGTGCTCAACTAGATTAAAACATTGCTTGTGTGTGTGTGTGTGTGTGTGTGTGTGTGTGTGCTGCATCTTTGCAATTCGGTATCAGAAGAGCTGTTGGCTTAAACTAAAGGAAGCATTATGAGTTTAAATAAAAACAACGGTCTGTGAATGCTAGGATTCTACCCAGTTAGCAGGCTGCTGTCTGACCTTGGGTTTTAGCTGGGGCTTTTCTTTGAGGGTAGCCAGCCAACACAGCAAGCATGTCAGAAGAGGAACTCCATGGAAGTTGCAAGGACTTTGTGGGGGCCAGGCACTAATTGTGGAAAATTCCACTAAAGAATAAATACACAATAGCTGGCCAGGAGCTGATTCCTGATTTTGACTCCAGAGGGAAAGTGGCCACTTCTTATACCTATGATTTCTTCCCCACTCTGAAGGAGATCGCTAGATGGTACCTGAGGATGGATGCCTCACAAACCAGAAGCAGCCTACTTGACTACTTGTGACTTGATCTTGAAGACTTTTTGAAGAAGTTTATTGCATTCCATGGTGACCATGGCTAATAATGTATTGCCTATTTAAAAACTGCTTAAAAGATAGATTATTTTTTAAAGAGATGGGACATTGCTATGATGCCCAGGCTGAAGTGCAGTGGCTATTCACAGGCATAATCTTAATGCACTGCAGCCTCTAATTCCTGACCTCAAGTGATCCTCCCACCCTAGCTTCCCAAGTAGCTGAGATTACAGTATGCCACCTTGTCTGGCAAGAATAGGTATTTTAATGTTCCCACCACACACAGAAATAATAAGTTGGTAAGTGATGGATATGCTAATTATCTAGATTTAACCTTTCTACTAGGTGTATGTAGATAAACATATCACATTATGACCCATGAATATACATTATTACCTGTCAATTAAAAATAAATAAACGTATCCCAAAAGTCTGATATTGGCCAAATGCAATGTGAATATAAAATATATTTTTATGTATATCTATATCCTAATCCATCTCTATATGTATGTAGAGTGCATATCTCTCTGTATATATCCATTCCAACAATTTGTCTCTACTTGTTATGACCCTCTATTCTATTCTTATCTGTGTATTTACAGATGTGACTACAGCTCCTATTGAGAGAGGGAAAGTATTTTTCCTCTTGGTGGAAATGGTGAGTTATGCCTTCTGAATAAGAGTTCTGGAGATGGTGGCCTCAAGCAAAATAAGCCTTTAGCCATGCACAAGGGAAGTCAGGTTGAAGAGATGGCTCCTTGTTAATTTGGGAAGAAAAGACTCTAGTGGCATAGACACCTTAAGATTTTTTTGAAATGGATCTTCCAAAGGCCATAGATGGTGCAGAGAGCTGGGTTTCAGGTGGATTTGGTATATATAAAACTGATACCTCCAGCCTAACTGAAACCTTGTACCATTTTATCAACATCTCCCCCACCCCATCCCTCCTATTTCTCCCATTTTTCTACAGCCTCTGTTAACCACCTTTCTACTCTATTTCTACAAGATTATCTTTTAGAACCCATATGTAAATAAGATCATACACTATTTATCTTTCTGTGCCTGGCATATTTCACTTAGCATCATGTCCTGAAGGTCCATCTATATTGCCACAAAAGACAAATTACCTTCTATTTTAAGGCTGTATGGTATTCAATTGTGTATATATACCACACTTTATTCATTAATCCACTGACAGAAACTTAACTTGCTTCTATACCGTGGTCATTGTGAGAATGCTGAAATAAACATAGGAGTGCAGACATCTTTCCAATATTTTGATTTCAAATCCTTTGGATATATACCCAGAAGTAGGATTGCTCTGTCTAACAGTAATTTTATTTTTGTTTCTTGAAGAAGCTTCATACCATTTTCCAAAATAGCTGTACTAACTTACATTCACACCAACAATTTACCAGAGTTCCCTTTTCTCCACTTCCTCACCAACATTTTTTATCATTCATCTTTTTTATAATAACCATTCTACCAAGTATGAAGAAATATCTCACTGTGATTTTACTTGCATTTCCCTGATGATTAGTGATGTTTAGCATTTTTTATATATCTTGTGGCCATTTGTAAGTATTCTTTTGAGAAATAGCTGCAAAGGACCTTTGTTTTTATTTAATTAGATTATTTTTTCTATTGAGTTGTTTGATTTTTTTTTTTTTTTTTTTTTTTGAGATGGAGTTTTGCTCTTGTTACCCAGGCTGGAGCGCTATGGTGTGATCTCGTCTCACCACAACCTCTGCCTCCTGGGTTCAAGCAATTCTCCTGCCTCAGCCTTCCAAGTAGCTGGGACTACAGGTGAGTGCCACCATGCCCAGCTAATTTTTGTATTTTTAGTAGAGAGAGGGTTTTACCATGTTGATCAGGATGGTCTCAATCTCTTGACCTCGTGATCCACCCACCTTGGCCTCCCAAAGTGCTGGTCAATTTTTTTTATACTTTGTATGTTGCCTCCTTATTAGATGTATGATTTGCAAATATTTTTTTTCCAATTTGTAGGTTGTCTCTCCACTATGTTCATTGTTTTCTTTACTATATAAAAGTATTACATTAGTTTGATGCTATCCCATTTGTCTATTTTTACTTTTGTTGTGTATGATTTTAGAGTCTAATCCAATAAATAACTGTTCAGACCAACAACATGAAGTTTTTTCCCTAAGTATTCTTTTGGGATTTTTATAGTTTGGAGATTTATGTTTAAGTCTGTAATCCATTTTGAATCAGTTTTTGTATATGGTGTGAGATAAAAGTCCAAGTTCATTCTTCTGCATATGGATATCCAGTTTCCATAACACCATTTATTGAAGAGATGATCCTTTCTCCACTGTGTTTTACTGGCATTTTTGTGGAAAATCATTTGACTGTAAATACTTGGGTTTATATTGGAGCTTTCTAGGCTGTACCGTTAGTTGATGTCTGTCTTTATGCTAATACTATGCTGTTTTGATTATAATAGCTTTATAATATATTTAGAAATTGGGAAGTATGATACTTCCAGCTTTCTTTGTTTCCTCAAGATTGCTTTGGCTATTCAATGTATTTTCTTGTTCCATATAATTAGAATTTTGGTAGGGATTTTATTGAATCCGTAAATCAGATTGGGTAGTATTAGCATTTTAAGAATACTAATCATTCCAATCCATGAAAACATAATATCTTTCTATTTATTTGTGTCTTCTTCAAATCTATCATCAATGCTTTGTATTTTTCAGTGTTCAAACCATCACCTCCTTGGTTATATTTACCCCATTTTTGATGTTATTATATATGGAATTTTTGTTTCTTTTTTGAATAGTTCATTGTTAGTGTATAGAAATACTACTTATTTTTGGCTAGGTGTGGTGATTAATGCCTTTCACACTTTGGAAGACCAGGGTGGGCAGTTCAGTTGAGGGCAACAGTTCAAGACAAGCTTGATCAGTATGGCAAAACTCCATCTCTACTAAAAATACAAAAAAACATTATTAGCTGGGCATGGTGGTGCACACCTGAAGTCCCAGCTACTCTGGAGACTGAGGCATGAAAATCACTTGAACCCAGAAACCAGAGTTTGCAGTGAGCTGAGATTCAGCCACTGTACTCTAGCCTGGGCAACAGAGTGAGACTCCAAACAAAAAAAAAGAAGAAAAAGAAATACTACTGATTTTTTTGGGTTAGTTCCATAACCTACAACTTTTTGGATTTGTCATTTCTAACGGTTTGGTTGGTTTTGTGAAGAGGTTTTGGGGTTTTCTATATATAAAATTTGTCATCAACAAACAGAGATGATTTCAATTCTCTCTTTTCTCTTTAGATGTCTTTTGTTTCTTTTTCTTGCCTAATTGTTTGGGTTAGGAATTCCAGTACCATGCTGAATAAAAGTGGCAAAGGCAGTCATTCTTGCCTTGCTGCTGATCTTAGAGGAAAATCTTTTTTAGTGTTTGCCATTGAGCATGATGTTACCTGTTAGTTTGTCATGTATGGACTTTATCATGTTGAGGTGTAATATGGCTTGGATGTTTGTTCCCTCCCAATATCATGTTGAAATGTGATCCCGAATGTTGGCGGTGGGGCCTAGTGGGAGGTGTTTTGGTCATCGGGGTGGATTCCTCATGAATAACTTGATGCCATCCCCTTAATGATGAGTGAATTCTCACTCTTAGCTCATGTGAGAACCAGTTGTTTAAAAGAGCCTGGTATCTCTCCTCTCTCTCTCTTCTTGCTCATTATCTCTTTCCATGTGACACACTTCTCCCCCTTATCCTTTCACCATGATTGTAGCTTCCTGAGGCCTCACTAGAAGCAGGTGCCAGCACCATGCTTCTGTATAGTTTGCAGAACCATGAGCCACGATAAACCTCTTTTCTTTATAAATTACCTGATCTCAGGTATTGACTTATAGCAATGCAAAATTGAGTTTTTATTATAAATTGATGTTGACTTTTGTCAAATGCCCTGTTATCTATTGAGATATCGTGTGTTTTTTGTGAATTTTGTTTACATTGTTTATCACACTTACTAATTTATATACGGTAACAATCCTAACATCCTTGAGTTAAACCCCATTTGATCATGGTAAATTACCTTTTTAATATTTTATTTAAGTTGGTTCACCAGTATTTTATTGAGAATTATTGCATCTATGTTCATCAGAGATACTGGTCTGTAATTTTCTTTTCTTATGGTGTCTGTCATTGGCTTTGGTCTCAGTGTAATGTGGACCTCATTCAATGAGTTTGAAAGTGTTCTTTCCTCATCAATTTTTTAGAAGAGTTTGAGAAGGATTGGTATTAGCTCTTTAAATAACTGTTAGAACTCAGCAATGAAGGAATTAGGTTCTTGGTTTTCTTTCACGGGAGACAATTCTTATTACTGATCCAATCCCCTTATTCATTACTAATCTGTTCAGATTTTCTATTTTATCCTGATTCAGTCTTGGAAGATTTTATGTTTCTAAGAATTTTTATTTTTTCTAGGGTGTCCAATATTTGTTTTATAATTGCTCATAGTAGTTTTCTATGATCTTTTGTATTTTTGTGTTTTCTATTATAATGTCTCCTCTTACATTTCTGATTTTGTTCAAGTCTCCTCTGTTCTTTTCTGTGTTAATATAAAAGATCAAAATTAAAAAATGGTTTTTTGAAAACATAAAAGTGGTAAACCATTTGCTAGACTAACACAGTCTCTATTTACTTATTTCTAACACAGTTGCTATTTTACTTATTTATACTCTTAATTTTATTATTTCCCCTTTTCTGCTAAATTTGGGCATACTTTTTTTTTTCTAGTTCCTTGAGGAATAACATTAGGTTGTATGTTTGACATTTTTCTTCTTTTCTAATGTAGGCATTTATTACTATAACTTCCCTCTCAGAACTCTTTTTGCTGCATCCCATAACTTTTGGCATGTCATGTTGTTATTTTTGTTTGTGTCAAGATGCTTCTAAATTTTTACTTCAGCTTCTTCTTTGACCCACTTCTTGTTCAAAAGCACATTGTTTAATTTCCATACATTTGTGTGTTTACCAGAATTTCTTCTGCTATTAAATTTTAGTTTCATGTTACTGCAGTCAGAAAAGATAATCAACATTATTTGAATCTCCTTCAATTAGTTAAGACTAGTTTTGTGGTCTGACACATAATCCATCTGGAGAATGTTTTGTGTGCACTTGAAGAATGTGTATTCCATTGCTGTTAGATGGAAAGTTCTGTTAATATATTGTAGGTCTATTTGGTCTAAAGCACAGTTCAAGATCTATGTTTTCTAACTGATTTTCTGTCTAGATAATGTGTTAGTGTTGAATTTGAAGTACTGAAGCCTCCCAATATTATACTATTGCAGTCTATCTCTTGATTTAGATCAGCTAATATTTCCTTAATATATTTAGGTCCTCCAATGTTAGGTGCATATATATTTAAAATCAGAATATTCTCTTGATGAATTTACACCTTTATCATTTTATGATGACTTTCTTTGTTTCTTTTTATAGTTTTTGACTTAAAGTCTATTATGTCTGCTATAACTATAGCTACCTCTACTCCTCTTTTGGTTTTCATTTGTGTAGAATAACTTTGTCCATTCCTTCACTTCCAGTTTCTTTGTATTTCTAGAGATGAAGTGAATCTCTTATAGGCATCATGGAGTTGGGTCTTGTTTTTCAATCCATTTAGCCACTCAATGTTTCTTAACTGAAGAATTTAATTCAATTGGACTAAACTGAATTCATTACATTGACTGTAAGTGAATTCTTCAATTAACAAAGAAAGGAAGGTAGGTAAGGAATACTGCTGCCATTTTTTACATTGTTTTCTGAATACTTGGTAGATCCTTTGTTCTCTTTCTCTCTAGCTGTCTTCCTTTGTGGGTGGTAATTTTTTGTAGTAGTATGCTTTGAATCCTTTCTTTTTATCTTTTGTGCATCCAGGAATGGTCTTTGCTTTATGGTTGCCACGAGGCTTACATAAAACATCTTGTAGTCATAACAGGCTATTTTAAACAGATAACAAGTTAACTTTTATCATTTGCACAAACTACACATTTATTCCCCTCCCCAATTGATGCTTCTGATGCAACATTTGACATCTGTTATAGTTTTAATCCCTTGACAAATTATTATAGCTATGGCTGCTTTTGATAGTTTTGTCTTTATACCAGAGATAATTTATTTTCTCACCTTCATTACAATATTAGTTTTCTTTTCTTTTCTTATTTATTTATTATTGTTTTTTTTTTTTTTTTTTGACAGATTCTTGCTCTGTTGCCCAGGCTGAAGTGCAATAGTGTGATCTTGGCTTACTGCAACCTCTGCCTCCTGGGTTTAAGCAATTATCCCCCCTCAGCCTCCCAAGTAGCTGGGATTACAGGCACCTACCATCCTGCCCAGCTATTTTCTTTTATTTTTAGTAGAGATGGGGTTTCACAATGTTGGCCAGGCTTGTCTCAAACTCCAAACCTCAGGTGATCCACCTGTCTCAGCCTCCCAAAGTGCTGGGATTACAGACATAAGCCACCACACCCAGCCACAATATTAGTTTTCCAACTTTTACTATACATTTACTTTTACTGGTGAGTTTTATATTTTCATGTATTTTTATGTTGCTACTTAGTCACCATTTCTTTCAGCTTTAAAGACTCACTCTAGCATTTCTTTTACGTTAGATCTACTGTTCATAAATTTCCTCAGCTTTCGTGTGTCTGAAGAAGTTTTTACCTTTCCTTCATTTTTGAAAGACAGGATTGTTGGGGATAGTATTACTGCTGGCAGTTTTGTCTTCTGCTTGATTTAGTCTGCTTTTGAACATCTTTATTGAATTATTGAATTCTGTTTTTATGTTCTTCAGTTTCATCATTTCTTTTTGGTCCTTTAAATATTCTGAATCTTTTTATTGAAATTCTCAATTTGCTCATGCATTGTTCTTCTCACTTTAGTGAACATTTATATGGCTGTTCTTTTGAATTTTCTGTCAGGTAAATTCTATTAGTCTATTTCATTAATGTTGGCTTCTGGAAATTTATCTTGTTCCTTTATTTGAAATATATTTATTCTTGTTTTTGTTTTCTGTGGCTCTCTTTGTTGATGTCTATTCATTAGATAAGACACTTAACTTTGTTATACTGCTGTTGTAAAGAAGATTTTCCTTCCTTATCAGCCCAGCCAGTGATTCCAGGTGACTAAATTATTTTTGCTTGTCCAACTTACTGTCTTTGTTTTTCATGACCCCCCAAGAAATTATAAAGTGTCAAGTGTGCTATTACCTTGAGAGAAAAGTAGAATGGAAGTCAGTCCCTTGAGAGGCAGCTGAAGAAGATGGGGTGTTAGATATGTGTCCCAGTTCCATCTTTCCTTTTGGAGAAGCTGAGAGCCAGAGTTTATCTCTCACTTGGTCCATTCTATGCCAAGGAGAGAATCTGCAGCAGATGCTCATACCTTTTTTTAGACTGATTACTTTGAACTTGGAGAGATAGCTGCTGCGTGTTTACGGGTTTAAAAATCACCTTTTTGCTCACTGTGGTCTAGGAGACTTAGGAGTGCAGGGCACTGACAACTCCTAGAGCCAGGTAATTTAAGAGCCAGTCCCTTGGATCAGTTGCTATAAAACTTGAGGCACCCAAGGCATGCAGAAACTACTTTCAAGGAGAGCTTGTAGATTTGGATTTACTGCTGGAGCAATCATGGTAAGAAGTAACAGGGAGTGCCCACTGTCCTGTTTGAGTAGTTGACGTTTCATAACCTCCTTGCAGTGAGAGATTTCTGATCTGGAGATATAACTGAAGTAAGCCAGGGAAGATGGTACAGAGAGTACCCACTTTCTCCTTCAAGCATGGAGCAGTTTCGCCAGCCTCTTTTCAATAAGAAATTTCAGGAATTTGTCTCTAGAGCAAACAGAGAAAGGTGGCTCAGGAAGTTCCATCCCTCCAGTACTTGCTGCCAGAGACCTGTAAGCTCTTTCCATAAATAAATTGCAGGCTAAAATTATCACTAGAACAAGATGAGGAAGAAGGCACAAGAAGTACCACTTCTCCCACATAGGTTCCTAAAGTTTATTCTTTATTTGCTACATAGGCTCCCAGATAATGGGCTTGGTAGAGGCCAGAACCACAGAAAGCAAGCTGCTAGAAAAGTATTCAGCAAACCCTTTCCAAAGGGGCATGTTGGAAGCTAGGCTGATTCTTGGGAGTACAGCCGCCGGAAGTGCTAGTGAGGTTAAAACTCCACTTTGTTATTTGTGCTTTAAAGAATTCCTCCAATGCCCTCTTCCTGATGCCTCTCAAACAAGGTGATTTAAGGACATGCTCTACAGCAGGGACTATAAACGTTGGGTACTTTATGTATAATAATACTACTCACTCCTCAGAAGAATTTGAGAGTTAGGATTTCCTTCCCAATGAAAGGTTCTGTGCTCAGGGTAAGGTTAGTACACAATGCATCTCCGTTTTCTCTACTCATTTTGATGTGGATATTTTCTCAGTCATCCAGTGGTAGGAGTCTTTCAACTCGATTCTGGTTTTCTCTTAGAAAGATTAATGTGTATGCATGTGGGCATATATTCAGTGTTGTTTGCAGGAAAAGAAATAATCAGGAGAAATAATCAGGAGCTTCCTATCCACCCTGTTGCTGATGGCACCCCACAGCTAGTATTCTCATAATAGAATACTGTATTATTTAGGCCTGGAAATGGACAAAGTGTTGTATTTCTGCCCGGTGTCTTTTTGAGTTGTGTTCCATGCTTTGCCACTCATCTGCTAGGAATTTTATCCATTTATGTCATTGGTTTGAGTTTCAAAGACTTAATGTTCTACTACTTTCTTCCTTAGTAGCCAACAGTTTTACCCTAAGTCTAGATTATAACTAGATTATAACTAATCCAAGAACAAAGATTATTTATGTGTTTCTTATATTCCTATTTCTATGACTTAAAAGAGATAGATAACAGGAAATAAAAAAGCATACATAGGCTTTTTTCAAAGAGGCTCACTTTGTATCAGTGAAGGAAAAGAATCATTATTAGTTGTGATACGACTGGACTACAGCATCCCTGATTGTGTTGACAGGTAAGGAAAAAAATAGATTTTCAAAATCAAATTCCAGTTTGCAAAGCAGCCTGGGAAACTGCTCTGCCACACAGTAGCTCGCATGAAGATTGTCCACTTAAATAGGCATGGTCATAACAGAGAATGTGGTGGCTGGAAACCTTTCTCAGCTCTCAAACACTCCACCATGGGCAGTAGCACGCGTCTCCTTTATCCATGGGGATACATTTAAAAATTCCCAGTGAATGTCTCAAGCCACAGATAGTACCCAACCCAATTGCCATCAATCAGACCACATTTCTGTTCACGTCTTCTACCTACAAATTGTGTGCCTTTTCATCTTAACTCAGAACTTACTATGCACTATAATCATAACTTTTGCAGTTTTATGCGAGACACAAAACTAGCATAAATTTCTTTTTCTTCACAATTTCACGGATAGATTTGTTCTTACCATAGGTCTTACCAACTTCAGCATGTAACTTTTTTCCTTATTAAATTGTAACTTTCAGTTTCAAACTTAAAGGAAGAACTTTATCTTTTCTTTTGGGCATTCCCAATTTCCCAGCATCACTACTCTTGCACTTTCCATCCACTGTTAAGTAAAATAAAGTTACTCAAACATAAGCACTGTGAGAATGCAACAGTCATGCCGATGATGAGGAAGACTCTAAGACTATCAGCCAGGTAGCAAAAACAGTGTGGATATGCTAGAAAAAAGGATGAATCACATCCTGGAAAGGACAGGGTAAGATTATGTGAGATTTCATCAGGCTACTTAGGATGATGTGCAATTTAAAATTATATATGCTTTAATTTTGGAATTTCCCATGTAATATTTTGAATCATGGTTGACTGTGGATAAGTGAAACTGCAGAAAGCAAAACCATGAACAAGGGAGACTACTGAACGTTTCTAATTCCTCCATCTATCCAAGAAGAGATGCAACTACCTCCTCTGTTCTCTGGGGCCTGTGCCCTTTCAGGTGGCTTTTACTCCATATGGCAGATATTTTTCTTATGAGCCCATCTCAATGCTTAGAATTTAAGACATGCTTTACACCTTTATTAACACCCATCTCTGTTATGGTAGGAAGTCTATACAAGTTAACATACATTCTGTCCAGGATAAGTAACTCTCTTACTCCATTTTCTCACACAAATATCTATTCTTATATGAACTATTGTCACAAGATTGCTGACCCAGAAATAGAGTCTCTATAAAATGTTGTAAAAGAGAAGCTTCTTAAATTGGGAATGAGTCCCCAAACTTTTATTCATATTAAATGCTATTCAATAAACAATTATTAAGCATCTATTTGTGCAAGGCACTGTGCTTGGCTCTAGCTGTGAATCAAGAAGGCTCATCCACAGCCCTGAAAGAGTTGCATGTCTAATCAAACATCTTGAGAGGGATTAATATGAAAGGTATATTCTGTTTTTGTTTGTTGTTTGTTTTTTACTGAGAATTGCACTTTCCTGATGGTTATCTGAGAGGAAAGGGCATTTCTGCTTAACATCAGTACTGATTAGAAGTAGCTAAGCAGTATAATATTTAAAATACTCACATTTTATGTCACATGGGTCATAACAAATAATGTGTATATTATCATGTATTTACCTGTGTTTTTTCTAGCAAATTTATACATTCTTTGGAACTCTATTTTATTTACCATGATTTTCATTGCCAAGCACAATGCCTGGCATGTAGCAAGCCCTCAATGAACATTTGTCAAGTGATTTCTACAAGTAGTTCTGTGACCAGGATACCAGGGTATTATTTCTACTAATAAGAAAAATGGCTGCCCTAATATCTTACTTTTATGATTCATATAAGAATCATGGAAATGTGTCAGACTGATTATGAAAAGGCTTCGATCAACCCTAGCAGAAATAACCTTCATTAAATCTGTTGTTATCAATTCTGACTCAAATCTCCTTTCTTATACTGACTGTTGCCAACATCTCAATCACATTTCTAACTCTTGAAAATTACTGCTAGGTATATCCACCTACTCACACTGGAAAAAAAAAAAAAAACAGCAGGGCAAGTTTATATGCTTGCCATTATTTCAAGAGAAGTCACTGTGAGAGTATACTCATCAATCACTCTCTAGAAAGCAAGGAGAGAAGTAAAATCCTTGGGAAATCAATAATAAGGTGAGTGGGTGTGCAGGAGACAGATGGTAGAATCTTCAAAATCACAGTTATTTTAGTGACAGGACTTCCTTACTCTAGATACTATACGAAACATCAAAATATTACAAGAAATTTTTTAAACAGCAAATTTTAAAACTATTAAGCATAGTTTTCAAAAAAATCTTTGGTACTGGCCTATTTATTTCTACATTGACACCAAATAAAACTTAGGCTTGGAGACTATAAACTATTTATTCACAAATTCCCCAGAAAATATATATTTTTATAAAGAAAGAGTTTGACTTAGATCTTTATTTTGGGGCTCTATGATGAGGGGCTGTGTGTATATCACTGTTGAATATTTTAAAAGGATACACACATATGTGTATGTGATCGCATATTCATTTTAACATTTTATGCACACACACACACACACACACACACACACACACACAATCTCCTGGTGCAATTGAAAGCATTTATGATGTTTTTGTTAGCCTGTAAAATGATAAGTTGTTTAGGTAATAGCTATGTCATATGAAAAAAGTGCTTTCATTTCTTATGCTGTTTAATGCTTTTACTATTATCAGTTTATAAAATACAAACATAATTAAATAAGGCCTGCACATTCCTCAAATTTAATTGGCAACTAAAAAAACAAACAACTAGCTTTGGTAAGGTTCAAAAACTAATACGATTAACTATTTGGTTTTTTTAACTTTTATAAACTTTTTGAAATAGGAATAAATAATACCATCAACTTAGTTGGTTTATTTCATAAAGATACATTAATACTAAAAGTCAGATACTCTGACTTTCAAATGAAAACTTAAGTAATCTACCTGGCTTCCCATAAATACTAAAATCCAAAATAATGCTTAAATTAACCATTCAACCATATGATAGTATTTATAGAGTTGTTCAATGAGTAGAATGATCCATTTCATTTTAAAGGGGAGCTGATATAATAGTCAAAACTGAAACACATTGAGAAATACCAGAGGAGAGAAGTATAACAATAATAATAACTCAGTAATATATCAGACACTTCAAGTATTTATGGCAAGAAAAATATAACTAATGAAAAAATTAATTTCCTAAGTAAACAAGGAGTAAAAGAAGTATTCCCCAGATACATGTATATGTATGTGTGTGTGTGTGTTTGTGTGTGTGTGTGTGTGTGTGTACATAAACTGTAAGGTTGGAGATGAAATCCTCTTAGGAGTTTCCCTTGACTCTGGAAGGCAGTACTTTTACAAGATCAGCTGCATTGACTAGGTGAATGATAAAGTGAGAATAAGTCTTCAAGCTATTCATAATCCTAACTCCTATCTCCATACTTCATATGCTTTAAAATTTAAGTCTGCATATATGCCCCTACAAAAAATTTCCACCTTTTACCCTCAGACTTCAAGGTTATCTTTTGGGAGGTGATAAATAGAACTTTCAGTTGATCCTAAGAAGGAATTCAATTTGATTTCTCCTGAGGCAGCATCTTGCCACCCACACATTATCTATCCCTTGAGCTGAAAAAACTCTTTGCATTAAAATGAACAAAAGTTCAAAAATGCAGAAAATACAGACCTCCGACTATTGAACTGCTGTGTAAATCTGACTACAACAATTTATGAAGTTCATATAAAACCCAAAGCTGAGTCACAATATGGTGAATATATAGGTACATACACTCATTATAAACAGCTCTATAGAAAAAAAAATAAGGACATCCATAATAAAAAGAGTAACGAATTTCAGTTTTGGGTCAACTCTTACTACAAAGAACTATCATATTTAGTGCTTATGGAAAGGGAAGAGGCAGTAAGAGAGAAGTGGTCATCACAGGCACCTCCTTTCCATATTCTGGATTCGTATCACTCCACATGGTAACGAGACTGCTTTTGTTTATTTAGTTGTCCTTCTCCCCATACAATTTCTCTCTGTTTACAGTCTTCTTTTTAAAGCCAAGATCAGGAAAGTGGCAGCTCAGCACTTCAATTTTTAAAATAGGGATTACAACACAAACACATTCAAAGCAAATGTCATCACACTGGGCAAGAACATTCACCCAGCTGCTGTGGGTGGACCTTTACCTTTGATGCTTCTCTAAGACTGTTTTCTACCTAAGAAGTGAAAACGTGGCCATGATTTCCTGAGTATCATGAATCATACACAAAGCAAAAGGCAAATGTCATTCAAATTGTAATTCATTAATGTGCATTAATTTTCTAAAAGAATAAATTATAATTTTAATTACACAATTATTTTTTCAAATATGAGAAACTCATAGGACACAGAGGAAAAAATGTGGCCGGGTACAGTGGCTCATGTCTGTAATCCCACCACTTTGGTAGGTCAAGGCGATTGGATCACCTAAGATTAGGAGTCTGAGATCAGCCTGACCAACATGATGAAAACCTGTCTCTACCAAAACTACAAAAAATTAGCTGGTAATGGTGGCAGGTGCCTGTAATCCAATTTACTCTGGAGGATGAGGCAGGAGAATCACTTAAACCTGAGAGGCAGAGGCTGCAGTGAGCCAAGATCACACCATTGCACTCCAGCCTAGACAACAAGAATAAAACTCTGATTCAAAAAAAGAAAACAAAAAAATCTACCTAGCCACTCAGTCATCAGTTGAATAGAACCATAGCTAATATTTTAGAACATGATTCTACTGTGTTCTATGAATTCACAAATGTGTTCATATGTGTGTGAAATATATTATGACTAATAAAATATTTTACCTTTTATAGTCTATATCTGTGCTTAATAAATCATTATTTATTGTGTAACTAAAATCTCTTCATAGCAATAATCCTAATGGCTAAAATAGATATATACATAAAATACATTAATGTGGAACATTGTAGTTCACACCTTTGATGGCTACCCAAATGGTCATTCCCAATTTCCTTCTCCTTTATCTGCACCTCATACTAAAAGCAGGATGAAGCTATTCACTCCATTTTCCAGGGCCTTGTAGTTAGGGTCACCAAAGAACCAATCTCTAGTCGTAAGAGAAAATTACCTTTCACTAGAATTACTTCAAAAGCATTTGCTTTCCCTATAAAAAGAATAGATGGTTTGTTACATAGGTAAACTTGTGTCATAGGGGTTTGTTTTACAGATTATTTCATCATCCAGGTATTAATACTAGTACCCACTAGTTATTTTTCCTGATCCTCTCCCTTCTTCCACCCTCCACACTCTGATAGGCCCCACTGTGTGCTGTTCCCTTCTATGTGTCCAACCTGCACATGTACCCATGAACTTAAAATAAAACCTACAAAAAAGAAAACCGTATTACAGAAAATTGTACTCAATTATATTTTAAATTTTATCAATAAAAATATGTAATTTTTAAAAATATAATTTTTCCGAAAAACTAGGTGGGATTTATACTTTTCAGTAAGCAGATCTTTCACCATCTTGGTTAAATTTATTCTGAAGTATTTTATTCTTGTTGATGCTATTCTAAATGAAATTCTTTTTAAAAAATTTTTTCAGATAGTTTCTTATTCATGTATAGAAATATCACTGATTTTTATATGTTCAATTTGTATTTTTCAATTTTACTAAATTTATTAATTTTAGTAGTTATTGTGTGGCATCATTAAGGTTTTCTACTTATAAAATCATGCCATCTGCAAAACAGAAACAATTTTACTTCTTCATTTTCAATTTTAATGCCTTTCTTTTTTATTGTGTAATTGTTTTGGCTAGGACATTCAGTATTATGTTAAATACAAGTGGTGAGAGTGGGAACACTTGTCTTGTCCCCTATCTTAGAGGAAAAGCTTTTAGCTTCTTAATACAGAATATGATGTTAGCTGTGAGTTTGTAGTATATGACCTTATTATATTGTGGCACATTTCTTCTATACCCAATTTGTTGAGAGTTTTTATAATGCGAGGATGTTAAATTTTGTCAAATGCTTTTCATGCATGTATTGAGATGAATACATAATATTTCTTATTATTTTAATAAGGTATATTACATTTATTGATTCGAGTAGGTTGAATCTTTGCATCCCAGAGATAAATCCTACTTGATAATGATGTATGGACATTGTAATGTGCTATTGACAAGAGTATTTAGAGATGACACAAACAAATGGAAAGCTGTCTTCTGTTCATGAAAGAATTAGGATTGTTAAAATGTCCAAACTATCCAAAGTGATCTACAGATTCAATATATTTCTAATCAAAATTCAAATGACATTTTTGGCAGAAATAGAAATCATCCTACATTCTTATGGAACCATAAAAGACCTCAAAGTGCTAAAGCAATCTTGAGCAAGAACAAAGCTAGAAGTACACACTGACTGGTTTTCAAATTACTACAAAGCTATAGTAATCAAAACAGTATGGTGCTAGCATAAAAACAGACATATAGAACAATGGAACAGAATACAGAACCAGAGATAAATCCAGGCATATACGGCTAACTGACTTGTGATAAAGTTGCCAAGAATACAAAATGAAAGGAAAGGAGATTTCTTCAGTAAATAGTGCCACATAAACTGTATATTCACATTTACAAGAATAAAATTGAACCTTTATTATATGTCACATGTAAAAATTAACACGAAATGGATAGACATTTTACAAGTAAGAACATAAATGGTAAAACTAATAGAAGAAAACCCAGGAAAACAACTCCAGGACATTGATCTGAGGAATAATTTTTTGGATTTGCAAAAGCACAGGCGAAATAAAAAGCAAAAATTAACAAGTAAGACTATATCAAGGTAAACACCTTCTGCACAACAAAGAAAACAATCAACAGAATGAAAAGATAGTCTTTGAACTACGAGAAAATACTGAATCCTATAAGGGGCTAATATCCAAACTATATAAGGAACACATACAATTCAATAGCAAAAAAAAAAAAACAAAACAAAAAACCAGCAACAACAAATAACCCAATTAATAAGGCGGCAAAGGACCACCTTATTAATTGGGTTATAAATGTGAATACACATTTTCCCACAAATGACCAAAAAGTATATGAAGAGATACTCAACACAGGTAAACATCAGGGAAATACAACTCAGAACACAATGAGATATCATCCTACACCTGCAAAAATGCCTACCATCAAAGTCAAAAGATCACAAATATTGTTCAGGACATGGAGTAAAGGAAACTCTTCTGCAGTTGGTCAGAATATAAATTGGTATAGACATTACAGATAGTTGTGTGAAGGTTTCTCAAAAATCAGAAAATAAAACTATCATATAATTCAGCAATATATGTGTGTTTGTGTGTCTATCTACATATATATGTAGATATATGTAGATATATATGTAGATATATCTATATATATGTATATATATATCTATATATGTTTGTGCTTCTGCATGATATATATGTATGGGTATATTATATATATAAACATTTTATTCATACATATATAGAATATTATTCAGCATTAAACATGAAGGAAATCTTGGTACTTGTGTCAAGTTTGATGAAAGTGGAAAACGTTACTGTAAGTGAAATAAGCCAGATATAAAATGACAAATACTGTTTGAGCTGACTTAGTGAAATCTCAAAAGAAAAAAATTAATTCATAGTAACAGAAAGCATATGGTGGTTGCCAGACCCTGGGGAGTGGAAGAAAATAGGAAATATTGGTCAAAGGATAAAAACTTACAGTTACAAGGTAAATATGTTCAAGACCTAACATATAGCATGTTGACTATCATTAATAATAATGTATTATATACTTTAAATTTTCCCAGAAAGTAGATCTTCCAGCATTCTTACCACAGAAAAAGAGATAACTATGTGAGGTGATGCATATATTCGTTAGCTTGATGGTAGTAATTACTTTACAATCTACATGTATATCGAAATAAAATATTGTGCATCTCAAATATATATAATTTCTTATTTTTCAATCACATCACAATGAAGCTGTGGAAAAAATACATCAAAAAATATGCAGGAGAATAAAGATGGAGAGATGCATCTGCCTTCCATTTCTCCTATCTTCTTGCACATAAAAGTGGACAGTCATTTTGCAAGTATGTAGTAACAAGAATGAAGATAGAATATCAGTATATGAGAGGTGTTCAAGATGGCTGACTAAAAGCATTTTACGCTTGCCTCCTCCACTTAGAAGAAGCAAAGTGATTTGTAGTCAGTCACATTTAGAGTATGTTATTCAAAACAGAACAGTGAAATTCAACAGAGAAGTGACAGGGGACACCAAAAATGGGGAAGGAGGAGGAGAGACAGCTTACCTGGATGGAATCAGCTGGGAGCCAGGAGTGACTTTGCAACATGGGAATGGGTAAGAGATTTCCAATAGCCATGGAAGAATGCATCATCCCTCTTAACCACTGAAAGTAACACAGAAAGCTGCTAGGAGACCGTGGGACAGAATCGTCCCAGGAAAAGAAGTTGCATTGGGTCCCACACATTATCTGAGACCTAAGCAGCGAGAGCAAGATGCCATTGTCAAACCTAGCCTCTGGCAACCCAGCAGCACCAGGAATGAGACATCATAGAAATTCAGGCTGTCATTCCTAGGATGAGGAGAGAGTCAGGAGCACTCCTGCACCCAGGGGTAGGAAGTGAGCATTACATTGCCAAGATTTGAGGTGGTGATGCAAGCCGATCATGATTTCTCACTGGGACTTGGTTGCAACCTGGGTGTGAGATCCTGCACCCAGGGTGGAAAGTAATCCCCACCAGGACTAGGGCATGCAGAGACACGTGTCCCTTGACCTCTAGCCAAGGCAGTGAGCATTGACAGCGACCCCATGCTCTCCAGTGGTGGGGCTTCAGTACAACTGCTAAAGCCCATCATTCAAGCTCTCCACTTATAGAGTCAGAGGATTAACCTGCCTCTGTTCTACATGCTTTGTACCAACTTCCACCATTAGGGGGCCTGAGCATAACTCTACTCAGCCCAGCATGGCCACATACTTCTACAAAATAGCACATAGCCCTGGGGTCCTGGGGATTACACAATACAATCCACCACCTTGAGCACCTCAGCACTTCTCCCAGGGACCTGATGTTGGGCCAAAACTCCTGACAACTACCACTTCAGCTGGTATCTACCTGCAAGTGACACCTGTGGGCTTAAGACTGGCCTGCTCAGGCCATTGCAACCACTTCCAACATCAACACACCACTTGGGACCCCAAGATACATCTTGTCATTTCTACTCTCTGCCTATGGCACACTGACTGCCAAGGAGGCTGGAAATCTGCCTGTCCACTCAGTCCACTACTGACTACAGCATCCAAGGAAGCCATCTAGAGCAGGCGTCCCCAAACTACGGCCTGCAGGCTGCATGTGGCCCCCTGAGGCCATTTATCCGGCCCCCCACCGCACTTCAGGAAGGGGCACCTCTTTCATTGGTGGTCAGTGAGAGGAGCACAGTATGTGGCTGCTCTCCAATGGTCTGAGGGACAGTGAACTGGCCCCCTGTGTAAAAAGTTTGGCGATGCCTGATCTAGAGGCACAGGTGCCAGCATACACCACCCTGGGACACAAAGACAAGCATGCTGAGCACAGCACTGCCAACAATGGGGCCCAAAAACTAGCCCACTTGCCATCCTAGTCCCCAGCACAACTTCACCACAGCCTCTACTAATAACCACACCCTAAACCACTATGGAAATCAGGTACCATTAATGCTGTTTACAGCCAAATAAATCACATAGAGGCTGCACTACTGCATGCACCCAGAATCAAAACCAAAGTGTCCTATCCACACAGTACTATAGATTCAGCTTTAGGACAAAATCCTCCCATAGAAAGAAGCAATTGTTACACCAGATGCACAGGTATCAATGTAATGGCATAGGAAACATGGAACAACAAGGAAATATGACACTTTCAAAGAAACACAATAATTTTCCAGCAATATATCTTAATCAAAGAGAAATTTTTATAATCCCAGATAAATAATTCAAAATACTGATTTTAAAGAAGCTTAGTGAAATGCAAGAAAATTCTGAAAAAAATACAAAGAAATTAGACAAACAGTTCAGGATATGAATAAGAAATTTACAAAAGAGGTAGATATTTTTTAAAAGAACCAAAAAGAAATTTCAGAATTGAAGTATTCATTGAAGGAGATACTTCAAGGAATACATGTGAAAGCTTCAATAATAGACTAGATCAGGCAGAATTTAAAAATCTCAAAACTTAAAGACAGGCCTTTTGAAATAAACCAGTATGACAAAAGTAAAGAAAAAATAAAAATGAATGAGCAAACCCTTCATAAATTTAAGACAATACTAAGAAACCAAATATATGAATTACTGGTATCCCCAAGTGTGAAGAGAAAATGAAATTATTAGAAAATCTATTTAACAAAATAATAGGTAAAAGCTTTCCATGGCTAGCAAGAGGTTTGCATATTTAGATAGAGGGGGCTCAAAAAGCCCCAGATAAATAAAATGCAAAAAGCACATTATAATCAGACTGTTTAAATTCAAAGACAAAAAGTAAATCCTTCTGCAAAAGAAAACTACTGAATCACCTATACAGGAAAACCCATCAAACTAACAGTGAAATTTCAGCAGAAACCTTACATGCCAGAAAAGAATGGAATGATATATTCAAAGTGCTGAAAGAGGCCGGGCGTAGTGGCTCAAGCCTGTAATTCCAGCACTTTGGGAGGCCGAGGCGGGTGGATCACGAGGTCAAGAGATCGAGACCATCCTGGTCAACATGGTGAAACCCCGTCTCTACTAAAAATACAAAAAATTAGCTGGGCATGGTGGCACGTGCCTGTAATCCCAGCTACTCAGGAGGCTGAGGCAGGAGAATTGCCTGAACCCAGGAGGCGGAGGTTGCGGTGAGCCGAGATCATGCCATTGCACTCCAGCCTGGGTAACAAGAGCGAAACTCCGTCTCAAAAAAAAAAAAAAAAATAGAAAAAAGAAAAAAAACAAAGTGCTGAAAGAATAAAACGTATCAGACAAGCATACTACATCCAGCAAATTCAACCTTCATAATTGAAGAAGAAACTAAGCTTTTCTTAGTCAAGAAAATGCTGAGGGAATCTGTTACCACTAGACTGGTCCTATAAAAATGCTCAAGGGAAGCCTAAACCTGAAGCAAAGGATGGCATTCACCATCATAAAACACACTCAGTAAAGTATAAAACTCACTGGCAAAGCAATCCCACAAAAGAAGAAAAGACTTAAATGATCCCATTACAGAAATCCATCAAACTATGGCAAACAATAAGAGAAAAAATGTATATAACAAAGAATACATAAAACAACAAGAAAATAATTAACACTATGACAAGAACAAGGCTCACATATCAATAATAACCTTGAACATAAATGAACTAAAGTCATCACTTAAAAGATAAAGAATAATTGAATAGATCTTTAAAAATAATTCATTTTAAGCCATTTAAAAGAAACTCACTTTACCAGAAAAGAAACATACAGACTGAAAGGTAACGTTAAAGGGATAGGAAAAGACAGTTCATGTAAATGGAAACCAAAAGTAAGCAGGGATTACTACACTCAGAGAAAGCAGACTTAAAATTGAAAACATTATTTTAAGAAGACAGTATGGTCATTATATAATAAAAAATGATCATTTTAACAAGAAAATATCATGTTTCTAAATATATATCTACCCAACACTGGAGCACCAGATTCAGAAAGCAAATATTGCTAGATCTAAAAAGAAAAATAGACTGCAATACACTAATAGTGAGTGACTTCAGCAGCCCACTGTCAACATCAGAGAGATCTTCTAGACAGAAAATCAACAACAAACAAAAATTTGACTTAAACTGTACTTTAGAGCAAATGGACCTAACATACATTGACAGAACATTCTATTCAACAACTGCAGAATATACATTTTTCATAAGCACAGGAAACATTCTCCAGGATACATCTTATGTTAGGCCACAAAACAAATCTCAATCAATTTTCACCAAAAATCAAAATCACATCAACTATTTTCTCAGACTACATTGGAATAAAACTAGTAATTAACACCAAGAGGGACTCTGGAAACTATACAGATGGTTGAAATTAAAAAACATGTTCCTGAATGGTCATTGGATCAATGATGTAATTAAGAAGGAAATAAAAAGTGTTTTTTAAGCAAATGAAATGGATATACAGCATACTAAAACTCTGAGATACAGCAAAAGCAATATACAAAAGACAAGTGTATAGTGAAAATATCTACATCAAAAAACTAGAAAGATAACAAATTAGCAATCTAAGAATGTACTTCAAAAAACTAGAAAAGCAAGAAAAAGCTACACCCCAAATTAGCAGAATGTTAAATGCAGTGAGTTTCAAATTTCTCTTCAAAGAATCAGTATGCCAGGATGTTCAGTTTCTGTGTTCTTTGTTCTCCATTTTAAAGCTTAACTTCCTCATTCTCTTCCTCTCCTTGCCTCTAGTTTTAGCAAACTATCTTCCCACCAGCTCTAATCAGTAGTTCATATCTGTACCCCTGGTCACCTGTTCTGTTCTGAGTCACCCTGGTCACCTGTTTCACCCTGAGTCACCTCTGGTCACCTGCTCTGACCTGAGTCACCTTTAGTCATCTGTTTCATATCCATCTTTCCTGCCAAAACTGCTCACCCCACCACTCTGGCTCATACCTCTGCTCTCTTTAAAATAGCCAAACAGAATTAGCTTAGGCTGTGTGGTCCAAACCTAGCCAATAGGGGAACAACAGAGCAGTAAGGGCAACCTGTGTCAGGGATAAGAATTCCTTCCCCTCTCCTGTTCAGGTGTGCTCTTGCCATTGCTCCATCTGTGAGAGACACCCTTCTATAGAAGCAAAAATTGCCTTGCTGAGAAAGTGTATGTTCCAGTGCTATTTTCTTTGTGGTATCAAAAATTGGTTTCTAATAATCTGATGGCCTGTCCAGGGATCCCATTCTCCTCCAAGGAATGCATCTTTGGTCACCTCTCATGGGAAGATGTGGACTGTTGCCTCATTGCAGTGGCCTCAGGGTAAGAGATTGGGGACCCACCTGGTATGACAAATAAACCTGGACTCTCAGCAATGTGGAAAGAAACCAGCCAGCCACCTGCAGGAAAGGATTCTCGCATACTGTGGCAACACAGGAAACATCATAAAGGCAACAAAGTAGTTCCTTGGTGGTTGGGATATTCTGGAGGTTGAATGTACATGTAAATGGTACGAAGTACTACTGCTCTGAGTAGTGAATAGGTCATATCTAAGTTCCATGGTCACCTCATATGGCTTAGGTTGGATCCTGCCATGGGATTATATGGGCATGCCAATGCCAAGAGGGACATAGATCTCCTCTAGGGGAGAAGTCAGAGTGGCTGAAGCACAAGAAGAGTACAAGGAGCCTTCAGCAAATGGGGCAAAAGGATAGGCAAGACATTTTTAATATGAGAAATTGAGCCCAATAGCCCTAGCAAGCCTCTACAGAAGGATGGGTGAGACATTTCTGATACGAGAGATTGAGCCTAACTGGGATCCAGTATGGGAAATACCTCAAGCAAGAGAGAGAGAGCAAGAAGGATAAAGATGGCAACAAGGATATTCCCCTTAATAGCCCCCTAGGTCTCAAGTTAAAATAGTGGAAGGACAATGAAAGGACTAAACATAAGATAAAGCAACAAATGATGAAATATTTCTCTTTTATTTGGACTCAGAAACACATCCTCCAGCCCTCCAAAGTTTGAGTCAAATGAGGATGTAATGTGTCAGCTTCTAATTTAATATGTTAATGATAAAAGTCTAGTTTCTCAAGAAAAACTGGACCATGTTCTTTGTTGGAAGCAGGGATGTGTCATCCTTTTTCTCTTAAAAACAACCATGGAAGAACCCAATCTGGCACCTCAAAATGAAAACTCAGAGGAGCCAGTTCCCATGCCTAAAGACTTCAGTGCACGGGATACCCTAGACAATTTACTTCTACCCAGTATCCCCAATCCCTCTCCCCAGGTAGCCACTGCCACCCCAGATCCCATTCGAGATCCTTCACCAGTCCATATTATCCCTTCTCCTTATAACCCTGACTCTTGGGAATTACCGTCCCATGAGTCTGTCCCCTCCCAGCTCAAATACTCTTCTTTAAAAGGACTCCAGCATGAGGTAGAACAATGTAAAAAGATATTCAGAATTTCCCATTTCCCTTCATATCTAAGGAGTCAGCCCTGACTCTCTTTCCTTTAAAGGAGGGGGAACCATTGGCTTTGTAAATGCTCCCTTGACCAGTTCAGAAGTCCAGAGTTTAAAAAAGGAGCTTAAGCCACTACTAGATGACCCTTATGGAGTGGAAGATCAAAGTGATCAATTTTTAGGACCTCAGTTATACACTTAGGTAGAGTTAATGTTCATCTTGGACATCCTATTTTCAGGGGAGGAAAGGAGTATGATTCATAGGGTTGCTATGGTAATTTAGGAATGTGAGCATCCTCCCAGTCAAAATGTTCCTACCATAGATCAGAAATTCCCCACTCGAGACCCCCAGTGGGACAATAACAACATGGATTAGTGGGAGAACATGCAGGACCTAAGTGACATGATAATAAAAAGAATTCAGGAATCAGTATCCCAAACACAAAATCATTCTAAAGTATTTGATATACAACAGGAAAAGGATGAAAGGCCTCTGAGATTTCTAGACAGACTGAAGGAGTAAATGAGACAATATGCAGGCTTCAATTTGGATGATTCCCTTGGGCTAGGAACGTTAAGACTCCAATTTGTCTCTGAAAGTTGGCCAGACATTTCAAAAACAATTACAAAAGGTAGAAAATTGAGAAGACCATCCCCTAAGTGAACTTCTCAGGGAAGCTCAAAGGTATATGTGAGGAGAGATTAAGAAAAGCAGAAACAAAAGACAAAACTTATGTTATCCCCCTTCCAAAAGATGGCTCCAAACCCATGTACTTCTAGGAAGAGCTTTGAGGGAGCCAGAAACTATAAAGGGTGAAAACTCTCCTTTGAAGGACACCAGCCTCCATCTGGAGGACCAAGGCCCTCATTTATCAGGCCCCCTAAAGGGTATGAAGCAGTGAGGTCAAAGAATCTCAGAACTCAGAGGGAGGAAGGGCAAGACAGGTGCTACAAACGTGGAGTAAAGGGTCACTTCAAGAGAGAACGTCTTGAATTAAGAAAGAAGAAAGAAGCCCTTTTACTCATGACTTTCAAGGAAGAATGGGGGATCAGGGGGTATGTCTCTCTTCTCTTGAGTCCCACCAGGAGCCCTTGATAAATTTAGAGGTAGAGCCTAAACATTAGCTTAACACCTTTTTAATCGACTCCTTTGTTTGCTTCCTCCCCAATAGTGCCTGTTTTTCAGAAGAACTTTTAGTATCTGGGGTAAAAGGAGAAGGGTTTAAAGAATAAACTTTAGAGAATACAGAAGTTAGATACTAGGATCAATTAGCTCATATTCAGTTTTTGTTAATCTCTGAAGCAGAGACTAACTTATTAGAAAGAGATTTAATGTTAAAGTTAGGCATAGGCCTACAAGTCAGCCCAAGAGGATTTCTCATTAAATCTACTCAACACTGCAGATAAAAAATATATTAATCCTAATGTCCGGTCCAAAGAGAGAAACCAAGAGAAACTCCGAGTCCCTCCAATTCACATCAAACTAAAAAATCCTTAGAGAAGGAGTAAGGAGGAAGCAATACCACATTCCTTTAGAGGGCAAGATAGGGTTGAAACCTATAATTGATGGGTTGAAACCTTATAAAAGATGGGTTTCTTGAGCCCTGTATGTCCTCTTATAACACCCCAGTGCTGCCAGTCAAGAAACCAGATGAGTCATACCAGCTGGTACAGGACCTTAGAGTTACAGGAAGTAGTTCAGACTACCCACCCCATTGTCCCCAATCCTAACACCATTCTCAGCAAATTCCATACAATCATCAAAATGGTTTAATGTAATAGATTTAAAGGATGCTTTTTGGGCATGTCACCTGGCTGAAGATAGTTGAGATATATTTGCTTTTGCATGGGAGAATCCTCATTTAGGGCAGAAATAACAATTTTGATGGACAGTCTTGCCCCAGGGGTTCACAGACTCCCATAATTCTTTTGAACAAATTTTAGAACAAGTATTAGAAAAAGTTGTCATCCCAAAACAAATTTCCTTGCTTCAGTACATTGATGATATTTTTATATCTGGTGAAAATATAGAGAAGGTAACTGACTTTTCTACACATATTCTTAACCATCTGCAGTTCGAGGGGCTGTGAGTCTCAAAAGGAAAGCTTCAGTATATAGAGCCAAAGTTAAAGATTTAGGCCACTTAACAAATGCAGGCAAGCCATGCTAGGGCCTGAATGAGTTGAGGGAATTGTGTCCCTACTCTTGCCTCAAACCAAACAAGAACTCAGAAAATCTGGGGAGATAGTTGAACAATGCCACTTATGGATTGACTCATATGCACTACACAGTAAATTTTATAACAAAAACTTGTCCAGGAGAAGCCTGACCATCTCCTGTGGACTTCTGAGGAAGTCAATCATGTAAAGGAGCAGAAAGAAAGGCTCGTAACTGTCCCCGTTTTAGCCTTACCCTCCCTAAAAAAGCCATTCCACCTTTTTGTCAATGTTGACAGTGGAGTAGCTTTAGGAATGCTTACTCAAGAACACAGAGGCTGCTGGTAGCCCGTGGCCTTCCTTTCAAAGGTCTTAGATCCAGTCACTGTAGATGGCCTCAAGGCATCCAATCCATTGTGGCTACAGCAATATTAGTTGAGGAAAGCAGAAAGTTAACCTTTGGAGGAAAATTGACAGTAAGCATACCCTATCAAGTTAGAGCCATCTTAAACCAGAAAGCCGGGATATGGATTACTGACTCAAGAATTTTAAGGTACGAGGCAATTCTGTTAGAAAAAGATGATTTAACATTAACCACTGATAATTCACTCAACCCACAGGTTTCCTAACAGGGAATCCAAATCTAAGGAGACAGCACACATGTTTAGATTTAATTGATTACCATACAAAGGTTTGACCAGACCTAGGAGAAACTCCCTTTAGAATGGGAGGCCACTTATTTATAGATGGTTCTTCCCAGGTGGTTGTGAGGAAAAGACACAATGTGTATTCAGAAATTGATGGAAAAACTCTTGTAGAAATAGAGTCAGAAAAATTGCCTAACAGTTGGTCTGCTCAAACTTGTGAGCTGCTTGCACTCAGCCAAGCATTAAAGTACTTGAAGATTAAGAAAGGAACCATCTATACCAATTCTAAATACGCCTTTGGAGTGGCATACATTTGGAAAAATTTGGACGGAACGAGGTCTCATTAATAGTAAAAGTCAAGACCTTGTTCACAAGGAGCTAATCACCCAAGTAGTGAATAACCTTCTGTTGCCAGAAGAAATAGCTAGCTATTGTCAATTTTGCTGGACACCAGAAAAGCCTTCTTTTGGAAAGTTGAGGAAATAACCCGGCAGATCAGATAGCCAAACAGGCTGCCATGTCTTCTAAAATGGCTATTTTTCACTTAACTCTCTACCTTCCTTCTCCTAGCATGATCCCCATTTCCTTTTCCACTGGAAAAGAAAAACTAATAAAAATAGACGCTAGAGAGAAATCAGACGGAAAATGGATATTGCCAAACCAGAGAGAAATTTTATCGAAATCTCTCATGAAGGAAATCTTGACCCAACTACATCAAGGGACCCACTGGGGACCCCAGGCCATGTGTGATGAAGTTCTCAGAGTTTATGGGTATATAGGAATTTATACCCTGGCCAAACAGGTTACACATAGTTGCTTAGTATGTAAGAAAACTAATAAACAAGCTATAAAAAGATTACCCCTCAAGGGAAGGTATCCAGGCTTAAAGCCATTCCAAAGTATCCAAGTTAATTACACAGAAATGCCTCCAATAGGTCATCTAAAATATTTACTAGTGACAGTAGATCACCTCACTCACTGGGTCGAAGCTATCCCGTTTTCAAATGCAACAGCCAATAATGTAATCCAGGTCCTAACTGAAAATATAGTACCCAGGTTTGGACTTACAGAGAATATTGACTCAGACAATAGGATTCATTTCACCACACACATCATTAAAAATCTATCTCAAACATTAGACATTAGATGAGAATACCATATTCTCTGGCACCTACCTTCATCAGGGAGAGTAGAGAGAATGAATCAGACTTCGAAAACCACTTAACCAAATTAGTTCCAGAGACTTGGTTACCATGGACCAAATGCCTTCCTATTGCCCTGTTGAGAATCTAAACTGCCTCGTGGAAAGATAATAGTCTTTCTCCTTATGAGATGATCTACAGATTGACTTATTTACCCTCCATTGCTAAAGTTCCTATCTTTGAAACAAAAGATCAATTTCTTAAAAATTACGTACATGGTCTGTCTTCTACTTTCTCTTCTCTTAGAACTGAAGGTCTCTTAGCACAGGCATTGCTCCTGGAGTTCCCAGTGCATCAACATCAACCTGGGTATCACATTCTCATCAAAGGCTAGAAAAAGGAAAGCTCCCAACTGGCCTGGGAAGGACCTTACCTAGTGTTCCTAACTACTGAAACTACAATCTGGACAGCAGAAAGAGGATGGAGCCATCGCACCTGAGTCAAGAGAGGGCTGCCCCCTCAAGAGTCACGGGCCTTAGTCCCAGGGGGAAACCCTACTAAACTAAAAATAAGAAAAGTTTAACCCTCCATTTATTTTATTACTCCATCTTCTTTCCTTGTTCTACTGCTGATACACAGGAAAAACATATGTGTTTAATAACTAACTTAATTTCAAAGTTATAACTTTTATAATGCATATTTCCTCAATGTTTCCTCTAAATTTTGAGGACTCTCATGTCAGTATTTCCATATTCACTGCCAGCCTTTGTTATTATAATATGGAATTTGCTACTCGGTTATGTGATCTGCTACTCAGTTATTTTTAGTAGTCTCTCTTTACTCTTTGAAATAATTTGTACATTGCAATAGTTTCATTAAAAAATCAACAGCAATAATTTAGATCATTGGTTTCTTGTTCAAAGCCAGTCACTCGTTTGTTTCTCCTTTTATGCTACAATAATTACCAAGGTTACATTATTTGTCACATCATATTGGGTTGTAGAAGTAAAATACAAAAACTCAAATTTCTACTCTCTTACTTTATTATTATAATTCTTTTTTTGAGACAGAGTCTTGCTCTGTTGCCCAGACTGGAGTGCAGTGGAGTCATCTTGGCTCACTGCAATCTCTGCCTCCCAGGTTCAAGTGATTCTCCTGCTTCAACTTCCCAAGTAGCTGGAATTACAGGCTCTGTTACTATTATTTTCATTCCATAAGGCCTTAATTTTTTTCTCATTCTTCTTTTAAAACATGTAAAAAAGGTACTTGAGTGATACATTTCATGTGTCCTATAATAATTATTAATATATTTCTGTGGCTGTCAACTTGACAACATCTACAATGTTATATTGTTATCTCCTCTCCTGAAAATGTGTATATATTGCTCCATTATCTTCAAACATAAACTGTCATAGAGGAAACATCTCAGCCCAGAATGTTTGCTTTTTATTAGTATTGTTTTACTGACTAGTGCTTAGATTATTCCTAACACGTCCATTTTTTTTTTCAGAATGTCCATTTTATTTAATTTCCTCTAGAACACGGTGAAGTATTTTAATCTTTGCAAAGGCTCAAATCTTTTTGTTAGTTCTGGAAATATTTCTTCTGTTTTTTATCTCTGATTTCTGTTTATTTTATTTGTTTTATTTCCTTGCTTTCTCAACTTAGTAATACTATATATTGACTTCCTAAGCCATGCATGAGTATCATATTTTTTCACAGCTATGTAATTTATTTCACATTTTCTTCTGTACTTAAAGGATGTCTCAATTCTCCTCCACACAGAATTGCATACAGTTGTGCTATTGGGACTTAATTTTAACCTATACTTCATTTGCCAAACAGTGTCCCCTGAGAGAAGCTGAAGCCACTGAGAGCTGTAGCTTGGTCTTATTCTGTCATTTATATGAGAACGTTTTTTCTAATTCATCAGCCCAGATAAAGTACCCTTGCCTAAATTGCATAAAGTAGGCTCTAAAATTATATTCCACAGAGTATTTTTTCTATTTTTCACTAATAATGTGTTTGAACTTCTCATTGGTCTTTCTGTGTCTCTATCAGATCCATAGTTTTACTAAGCCTGCATCTCAATTGGTCACCTAAGTGTTTATAAACCTACCAGATTACACTCTAATTATTTCTTCCCACTCACTACTGCTTTTCTATTTTCCTTCAACACTTTATTATAAATATTTAAGAAGTATACAACAAACACACTTATACACCAGGACTTATATCTACAATTAACATTTCGTATTTTATCACATCTCTCTCCCATTATTCACTGCTCTATTAACTACCATCCATCTTACCTTTTTTTGATACGTTTCAAAGTAAACACTAGAATGCCTCACCAGAAGCCAAGTATTTACTAGAGCTTAACATTTCTTTATAGTTTTTTCTTGGGTATTGTTTATTATAATGACATGCACAAATTGTTAATGCTTATTTTTTATTTGCTGAGTTTTGAGAACTTCAAGAACCTGTGAAACCAACATCCTTATCAAGAAATGGGATATCACCATAAGCTCACAGAGTTCGCTGGTTGTGCCTTTCAAGTCAATCCCTGCTCCCGTCTCCAATTCATATAGTAAATATTACCAGAGAGTATGCGCTCTTGTGTCTGACTTTTTTCATTCAATACAATGTGTGGGGGCTCTGCTTGTGGTTGCATAAAATAGATCTTTCTCTTTTTACTGTTGAGTAGTATTTCATTGCATGAATACAACATAGTTTGTTTATCCAGACTCCTACTGATGGACAGCTAGGCTATTTCCAGTTTAGGACTATTTTTTTTATTAACGCTAAGAACATTATTATAGAAGTCTTCATGGACATATGTTATCATTATTTCTAGGTGCACATTTTAGATTGAGATTATTAGATAATAGGATGGGTCTATGTTTAGTTTCCTAAAAAACTGAAAGATCTTTTCCAAAGTGGTTTTACTATTTTACAGCCCAGCCAACAATATATGAGAGTTAGTTTACGCTACATCCTTGCTGAGATAAATGATTGCAAGTCTTTTTAATTTAAGTCATTCTAGTAGTACTTTACATTTTTTCAGAGGGCAATGATATTGAGCACTTTCATATCACCCATATATCTTATTTTATGCAGTGCCTGCTCAAGTCTTTAGCTCATTTTTATTGGATTTCTTTTATTATTAGGCTGTATATGTGAATGAATAACATTAGTCTCCTTGTCAGATATGCTTTTTGAGAATATTTTCACTCATTCTCTGACTTCCTATTCAGTTTTTAAATGTCTGTGGATGAGTGGGATTTTCTAACTTTGAAAAAGGCTGATTTATTACTTTTTTGTATAATTATGACTTTATTATCTTAAGAAACCTGCTGCCCAAATACAAGGATATTTTCCCATGTTTTCATCTACCAGCTTTATATTTTTAGCTTTTCAGTTTAGGTGTGCAGTCCAGATTGAGCCAATGAGTCAATATTTGTGGATTTTGTAAGGCAAGAGTCAAGGTACATATTTTTTGGGTAGGTATCCCATCTTTTTCAGTATATTTTGAAAAAGCTTTCCTTTCAACATTATATGCTTTGACACCTTTGTTGAAATCAAAACTTCACAAATGTGTGAATCTATTTAGGGACCTTCCTCTTTTATTTCTTTTTATTTTTCTTTCCTTCTTTTGATCCATTTGTTGATCTTTAGGCCAACATCACACGGTGTTAATTACTACATATTTTGATCAATCAAAAGATTGATTTGGGGAACAGTGACACCTTAACAATATTGTCTTCCAATTCATGAACAAGGTTTATTCTCCATGTATTTCTGTCTTTTAAAATTTATCCCACAAATATTTTGTAGTTCTCAGTGTAGATGCCTTGCACAAAAATTAATTTTCACTGAAATTTATTCCTAAGTACTTTGCTACTGCTATTGTAAGATAATTACTTTTCTATTGCATTTTCCAAACTTTTGTGTCTAGTATCTAAAAATACAATTTATTTTTATACTGAACTTGCTCAATTTACTTATTCTAGTAGCTTTATGAAAGATTAATATGTTCTACATAAAAAATCATGACATCTTTGAATAGAAGAGTCTATTTCTTCATTCTAATGTTTACGCCTTTTGTTTCCTTTTCTAGCTTTGCTATGTTAGTCAGGACCTCCAGAAAAATATGCCATAGAACTGGTGAGAGTAGGAAGACTTATGCCATTATTTTAGCAAACATTTTTTCCATCAACTTATATTTTTTCTGGCCTTCTGAGACTGCTATATATGTATGCAATTACACGGGTAGATATTGTTCCACAGATCTCTCAGCTCTATTCAATTGATACTTCAAGACTTTTTATCTCTGTTCTTCAGATTTGATCATTTTCACTTATTTTTCATTCAGTTATTGTTTCTTTTTTCAGCGATTGTTTTTCTGTATTCTCTCAAGCATATTTTTACTTTGTTATTGAGCAGTCACAACAGCTGCTTTTAAAATGTTTGTCTGCTAATTTTACTATCTAATTCATGTCTCTATTGACTATACTTTCTGTTCATAATGAGTCACAGTTTTTGTCTTAATCTGTATTAATATATACATACAAATTTTGGATTTACTATTAGCTTTGTGAATGATACATTGTTGAAACAATAGATTCATTTCTTCTGAAAAATACTGATAAAAGTTTTAGGAGGCATTATCTTGGATGAATTCAAATCCCAAAATCTGAAGTATCACTTTAGATGTTTTAGCCTTAGTTGAGTTATTAGGATGGAGTCTGTCCCCATGCATACAGTTCTAGGATCAGGTAGAGGTTAGGTCAGAATTTATAGAGAATATCTTGGGGTACCCCTGCCTGGCTCTCTCTTTTCTGAACTTTCCCCTTTCACTTTCTAACTTCTGTAGGTCCCTTGATCTCTGTCTTCAGCCCAGTAATACTGGTCACTGGACTGGTTCTTCAGTCCAATAATACTGCAGTTGTTTATTTGAGTTGTAGCAGAACTGCATGATGCTGACTGGAGTCTGTCCTGAGAATAAAACTCTTTAAGTAGTAGAAAATGTACCAAATATTTCATTCTTTCAAATCAAGCTCCCTCTAATATCTGCCAGTTTTTGTTCATGTTACAGTAACTTCAAATATTTTTTTTCTATTTTGTCCGACTTTACAACTGTTATCTGCAGAAGAGTTCATGTGAGAAGAGCTGTTGGATATTATTACCATAAGTCAAATGTATGTTTCTTTATAATGTTTTGTTAAAATAACTTTGTCTCCTTCTCTGTAGAATTTTCTTCCTTTTGCACTTTTTGATTGCATCCTAGTGGACTAGTTTAGCATATTTCTCTGTCCTTGGCATCTACTATAAATTGACATTTGGATCCAGAAACTTGATACAATTTTGTTTAAAATTATTTTTTACTATACTATTATAATTCTTCCATGGTTTTATGTCTTCTGTTAAGCATCACATAATGTCTCATTTTCTCTCTTTTTAGGATGTCAGCAACTATAAATGGTCAATGCCTAGATTCATTTTATAAAGTAATGTTCTTTAACTTAGACACTTATGCATGGATAATCACAATGAGGCAGGAGAATAGAGTCTGGAGACCAGGAAACTAAGGCTGTTTCATGTTGACCTCCTAGAACTAAACAGAAAGGAAAACCCCAATTTTCCATGCCTAAGTAACAAAAGGACCAGAGGCTACACCCTTTGCAGACCCCCCCACCTTTTCTGCATACCAGATGGGAAATTGGCTGTCTACAACAAATCAGACTGATTGTGGGCTGAGTCATCATTTGCATAGAAGTATAACTTTGTGACTTCACCCTAGGCTCTGATGTTTGCACAGAAGTGTGACCTTTGTAACTTCACTTCAGCCTCTGGTTGGCTACTTTGGGCAACCAATCAAACAGAGTGTAGGCTACCACTTCATTTATATGAAGTGAGCATGATGTAGCTAATGGGAAACTTCCAGTAGGTATTTGGACCCAAGAAGATTCAGTATCCCGGCCCTTGAGCCGCTGCTTGGCCCATTCCCACCCTGTAAAATGTACTTTCATTTTCAATAAATCCCTGCTTTCCTGCTTTTGTTGCTTCATTCTTTCTTTGCCTTGATAGGTATTCATCCAATACTTTGTTCAAAATGCCAAGAACCTAGACAACATGCAGTCATGACCCTCTACCAGTGACAATGTCTGAGTATTTTAAACTTTTCTAAGCATTGTCCAATGCACTCTATACAGTAAAATTTCTATTTAGACTATCACTGACAATAAGCAAAAAATACTGTTTCTCTACACCCTAATGGTACATCATTTTGGTATAATTTTTAAACAACATTTTTTAAAGGTGAGAAATATATCCAACTGAGGCTTTAATTATATTTAGTCACAAATGAAATTAACCTTGTTTTCTTAGGATCTTTCTTGTTTGGGATTTTTATTTTATTTTATTTTATTTATTTATTTATTTATTTTTAGCTAATTGGTGTTTCTTATTCTATATCTTGCTTCTCATTTGGCCCATTCTTGATTAGATCATATAATTTGTCCTTATTGATTTGTAAAAGTTCTTAATATATCAATTTTAATCATTATACATCTCTTTTGCCAGCTTTCTTTCACTATGTAATTTGAAACGATCGAATATTGTGGTAGGCAGAATAATAGCCCCTCAAAGATGTCAATGTCCTAATGCCTAGAATATCTAAATACAGTATGCTACGTAGCAAAGGGGAATTAAGGCTACATATTGAATTAAGGTAGATAATCTGCTGACTTTAGGAAGATTGGCCTAGATCCTCTTGGTGAGCCCAGTTAAGGACTCACAGGAGTCCTTAAAAATAGAAGAGAAAGATGGAAGAAAAGGTCAGAGCGATGCAATCTAAGACTTACTCAACTCGTTGCTGGATGTGAAGATGGAGGAAGAGAGCCATGAGCCAAAAAATGCAGGCAGACTTTAAAAGCTGGAAAACACAGCTAGAAAATCCCCCCAACAGCCTCTAGCAATGAAAGCAACACTGATGATACCTTGATTTTTAGGCCAGGAAAATTTGCCAGAGTTTTCACTTACAGAACTATAATATATTTGTGTTGTTCTATGCCACAAAGATTGTGATATTTGTTGCAGAAGCCATAGAAAACAAATAAAAATATGTAAAAAAACTCACAATATACAGATGACGGTAGCATAACATAATGAACCATGCTGTGCCCTTAACCTAGGTTTTTAAAAAATTAAGTCATGGCCAACATTATTTATATTACCCATGTGTACTGTGTTACAATCCAGATTATTTTGAAGTAAACCAGACATTGTATTATTTCTTCATAAATATTTCAGATACAATTATAAATGATAAGCAGTCTTTTTGAAACATAACCAAAATATTATTTTATACCTGAAACTTCATAATAGTACTTAACACCATAAATATTCTGTCGATGTCATTTTTTTCCTTATACTTTGTTTGATATATGCATTCAGATGAAATCTATTCCTTGCAACTGGTTGATATATTGTTGTTTATTTTCATCTACAGGTTCTCTTCATCTCTTTTAATCTTGTTTGTTTGTTTGTTGATATCATTATGCTCTTTATTCTGAAAACCTTTTATAGTCTGGATTTTGCTGATTGTATATCCATAGCACAGTTGAACAATTCCTCTATGCCCTGTAGTTCCTTTATATTTGTAGTTAGGTCCTGAGGTTTGATGAGTTTCAAATTTCTTTTTTTTTTTTTTTTTTTTTTGGTAAGAATATTTCATAATGTTTTCTACTTCTATCTGCAGACATACAACATATAGTTCTTTTTACTTATTTTAAACATTTTTACTAAAATGTGCTATCATACGTAAAACTTCATATGTATTCAAACTAATGTATTTTCACATATCGATTACATTAAAATACAAATTTATTCTTTTCTCTATATTATTAAAACCACAGAATCCTTTTCCTTTTTTTGTTTTTACATAGTTGCAGGGTACAAGTGTAGGTTTCATATTTGCATATGTTGTGTTGAGAGAGGAGGCCCCCAGTTCCTTGGCCACATTTCTTTGTCTTGCGCCTTTCTGATAGAAAGGAGGGTAAGAGAGATTAAAAAAAAAAAAAAAAAAAAAACAAAAAAAAAAAACAGAAAGTTGAAATCAGCAGTCAGGCAACTTGCTGATGCCACTGATCAGGCCACAGTGAGGCCCAGAGGCTGGAAAAATAACTCCCTTCTTGGTAACTAGTGTTTAGGTTATCATCTCTAAAACTTGAAAATGTTGCAAAGAATGTTATCCCTGCTGCCCAGAGCCCTGCACTGAGTCACATCCTCCACATTTACACTACCCAGACCTTCTTCCTGGAAATACCTCTCCCAACTGATAATTTATTGTCTTTGTCCAGTTCTTGTAAACCTTCTCCCTTGACCCTTCCTGTGCATGCTAACTATGAACTAGCAAATCAATGAAGTCAAAGACTGTGAGGTCAAATGTCCAGCCAATGGGCAATGACACAGTTTCACCTCAGTTTCTCTTTTAGAGTTGTAAACCTATAAAAGGGAAAGGAAACACTTATTGGGGAGCTCAGCTCGTGGGACATAAGTCTGCTGAGGCTCCACAGCTGATTAATGGTCTCCTCCTTCCTCACTCTGGAGTCTGAGTGGCTTTGTTAGTGGTTCATCCTGTTAAATTTCGAAGTGGTGAAGTCTGGAGTTTTAAATTACTGATCCCCTGAATAGAGAACATTGTACCCATAGGTAATTTTTCAACCCTTACTACCCCCACCCACCCACTTTTTGTAGTCTCCATTGTACATTTTTCCTGTGTGTCCGTGCATACTCACTGCTTAGTTTCCACCTGTAATGAGAACATGAAGTATTTGACTTTCTGTTTCTGAAGTTATTTCACTTTGGAAATAACTTAGAAATGGCCTCCAGTACCACCCATGTTGCTGCCATAATTCATTAATTTTAATGGCTGAGTAGTGTTTCATGGTATCCATCTATCTCACATTTTTATCATTGAGTTCTCCATTGATGGACACTTGAGTTGATTCCATATTTTTCCCATTGTGAATAGTGCTGTGATAAACATATGAGTACAGGTATCTTTTGGATGTGATTTTATTTTTTCCATTTGAGTATAAATCCAGTAATGGAATTGCTGGATCAAATAGTGGTAGAACTTTAGAATCTTTAACTACACTTAACTCCACTCATCTTTTGTGTGCTTTTGTCATGCATTTAGATCTACACAGAATTAAACTGTATACATCACTGCATTTTTTAAATGAGTATTCTATGTATCCAGATTTTTTTTTTTTAGTTTTTCATTCCTTTTTGAATGTTTGCATCCAATATTCTTCTACCAGGATTCTCTTTAGTATTTCTTTAATTGCAAGGTGTCCTAAAAGAATGCTTTACTTTTTGTTTAAAATAATTCAATTACAAATTTTATTTTGAAAAATATTTTCAATGAGCAAAAAATTCCAGCTTGTGGTTCTTGTTATTTGTTTCCAGCATTTTAAGTTTGTCATTTTATTGTTTTCTGGTTTTTATTGTCTTTACAGAGAAGTAAATTATCAATCTTATTGTTACCTCCTTGAGGTAATGTATCTTTTTTCCTGTGGCTTACTATACCATTTATTCTTTATCTTTATTTTTTAAAAGTTTTACTATGATGTGCCCACATGAGTTTTTTTTATTTATTTATCTTACTTGGGAATTGTTAAGTACTTTGAATTTGTTGATTGGTATTTTACACTGGTTTTAGAAACTTTTCAACCATTATCCTTTCAAATATTGTTTCTATGTATTTCTCTTTTTCTGCAATGACAACTACATATATTTTAAATTTTTCAAGCATATCTCAAATGTTTCTATTTGGTTTGTGTTTTATTCTTTTAGTTTGCTTGTGCTGTATTTTTGATATTTTCTATTAACCTATCTTTTAACAAACTCTTAATTCTGTTGTGTCGAATGCTTGTAATAATCGCCTGAGTTCTTAATTTCAAATTTCAGATATCATTTTTTTAGTTCCAGAAAGTCCTTTGATACTCTTATAGATTTTATTTTCTGGTAATATTCTCCAGTGGTCTATCATTTTTTTTAAATTTCTATAATGTATTAACATAATATTTTAAATTGTCATCATGTAATAATATTATCTGGATCATCTGTGGGTCTGTTTCTAATGTTTGTTTATTTTGATTTTTTTAATTGTCTTGCTTTCTTTTATGTCTAATAAATTTTTATACCATGTTATACTTGTTTATAAAAGAACTATACAAGTTCCAGGAAATAATATACTTCATTAGAGGTGATTTCTATGATAAATAGATAGTGTAAGTGTATATTGTCTTTCCTTTCTCTGTTAGGTAGATAGTGTAAGGAGGGTATATTGTCTGTATGGCCTTTCTATACTTCCAGATTTACAGTCTAGTAAGTCTTCATCTTTTCAGCCTTAAAGAGTTGAGGGAGATTCAGTTATAATTTTAGAGCTCTTCAGTTTAGTTTTTTATCCTCCATCCTTTCTTGGCTTCAAAATTAAACTATTTTGAAGAAAAGACCAGTCATGAGTTTAAATAGGCCTTTTTCTCCTATCAGGTTTTTGTTTCCTAAACACCAGAAAATTGAAAGAGATTTTATTCTGCTCTTTAGAATCTTTAACCCACTTCTCACACCTCTTATACAGGTCAAAATTTAGCAAATTTCTCGTGAAAAAATCTAATCAGGCAGTTTAGACTCCTTGTGTTTCCAATGTCCCGAAAGTCCAGGGCAACCACTGAAATCTTTATTACTTTCTCTTCACCCAGAAGAGATTTTCTGTCTATACCTAGCCTGCTCTTCAGCCTAAATCTACCATAGGGCAATGCCCACCAGGGAAAATAAATAATTGCAGAAAATAAAACCTCTTCTTAGGAGTTTTAACCCACCTACTCCTTGTCACTTCTACAGATTACTAACATCTTTAAAAACAAAGTTTTATTCCATATAACTTGTCCAGCCTTTTCTAGTTTTTGCAGTTAAACTACTGACCTCCCATTACCTACTACATTCTGTGAAAAGCAGAAATTAGTCTATTTTAATTTCAAATAGATTTTCTTAAGATTTTCTGGTCATGTTTTTAGAAGCCAAATATTTATATATCCTAACCAATCATTCATTCATCCAACACCTATTTATAGAATACTGATTAAGAGATCGTTTTCTTGATTATGATTTCTATCATAAATTATTTTCAGATCTAAGTACTTCCTTGGAGTCTTCATCATAATGTTTTATTGTTTTGTGTGGCAATTTTTTTCCCACAGCTTCATGTTGATTTAATTGTTTCTGTTGTTTTTTTTTTTTTTTTTTTTTTTTTTCAATAAGGAAACAGTAACTTGGCTCAGGAATATAAGTAAAAAGAGAATAAATATTATCCTTCATTTACTCATTATGTATTAGGCTGTTACACAAAGACTACTATCTGCTTAGTGTAAACAGATACAGAAAGCAATGCATGATCTATTTACATGGATCCATAGGAATTCATCTGGTTCACCTTTGTGGAACAAAGGCAAATCTCTGCCTCACTCCTTGATTCTCTATCAGAAACAGAAATAAACTGTTTCAGTACAGCACAGCATGCATTTCTTAAGAAAGAAATTGGCTTATATATATATAGGCTTATTATATGAAAGCCTATATTATATAGGCTTATTATATGAAAGATCACACCTTCAGGCACATACTACACCCACACCTTTCATCCTCCACTTCCATCTATACAGCTTTAACAAAAATTATATCTAGCACAATGCCATCTCCTAATGTGCACCATCTTCAACTCCCTGCTTTATTGCTTCCTAGTAGATATGGATCCCAAAGTATATAAAATGTACAAATGGGTCCCAGAGAAGGGATGTTCCTGATTCTACTTTAGAAACCAATAGTGCATCTAAGGGATTGATTGCCAATTTTCTTGATGCTACATAATCTGCATCACAAAACTAGAAGCATATAGAAAGGAACTGAACCCACTTCAGAGGAGATAGGCCTACTCAATTTCAAAATGCCAAAATATGTCATGCTGTTCTCTCTTGCTTCTGCTCATTTGATCTATGGTTATTGTAATTTATTCCCAGTTTCATTCAAATGGTATTCCTAAATTCAGTTAATTTCAGATAAAATTAATCAATGAAAACATTAATTCGATTTATGCAATGTAATTAAAATGATAATTATAAGATAGCAATAATAATAGTAGAGGCCCATATTAGTTGCATACCAGCCACCATACAGAGTTCAAATATTCCTGATTACTTCCTTCCTTAAAGAGAAGCACTGATAGAGATAGGTAAAGGATAAGGATTCCATCTTGCAATGCTCTCAGGGGTAGCTTTTTGAGTAATAGGGAAAGCAATTAAAAGTTCTGCTTCTTCACATCACAGGTTCTTTCCCTTTTTCTGGAATAGCGGGGACAGCAGCTTTTTGGAGTGAATACTTTGGATCCTCCTTTGAGAACTTTATCCCTTGCAACTCCTTAAGGCTGATACAGAATGGCTGTTAACTATTTTGGAATTTTTTCTTGTCCTGGGGTAGCCTAGAACAGTAGTTTCAACAGAAGGCAATTTTGTTCCACAGGAAATATTTTATATACTACAATGAGTATGACAGCCCTCTACAACAAATAATTATTCATCCCAAAATATCAGTATGTTAGAGTTGAAAAACCATGGCCTACAATGACCAGATTAAAGAAGAAGAAAAAAGTAGGTGACACAGGTACTTATGTTATGCAACTCAAAATACTAAACACATACTTCACATATATTATTCTTAATTTTCATTATCAAAACAACTCTGTCATGTAAGTATTATTACCTCCATTTTACACATAAAGGCATTGTATGGGGAGGAATGGACAGATAGAATTGTAAATATTACAAATAACACTAAAAGTATATTCACTTTTTTTTTTTTTTTTGAGACAGAATGTTGCTCTTTTACCCAGGCTAGAGCGAAGTGGCACAATCTCAGCTCACTGCAACCTTTCCCCACTGGGTTCAGGTGATTCATCTGCCTCATCCTCCCAAGTAGCTGGAATGACAGACACCTGCCACCAGGTCAGGCTAATTTTTGTATTTTTAGTAGAGACGAGGTTTCACCATGTTGGCCAGCCAGTCTCAAACTCCTGACCTCGCGTGATCCACCTGCCTTGACATCCCAAAGCACTAGGATTACGGGAATAATCCATCGTATTCAGCCAGCATATTTTAACTAATTCACTTTTCCAGTATTCAGAAAATACTATGATAGTTCAAACACTGGATACCTGACCTGATAGCTCACAGAGCCATGATTAAATCCAAGTCTGTTTCACTGCAAAAGGTATTTCACTCACCTTCCCATGATACCATTTTAAGTCTAATAACAGATGTGCATATGACAGCATTTCATTCATCTGAGCCATTGGTAAGAACTCATGCAACTGCTCTGTTGGTCTCAGGGATGACTGAACAGAGAGGATCCGGCCGGCTGTATTCACATGTGTGCAGCTTGGCAACAGTTTTACAAAATATCTTTGATACATTATCCTATCCTCCAAATAAACTTTGAAGCAAATAAAATTGTGTACACCAGTATGCATATGAGAAAATGGGGGCTTCATAAATTTCGGGAAGTGGAGGCTCAAACCCAGATCTTTCCAATTCTTTTCATTAACTTTAGTAAAAAAGCCATTCTCACCTCAGCCGTTCTCATGTGCAGTAAGTCTTCCTCCAGTGTTTCTCAAACATTGGAACAAGGTGGCACATGTAGACAGTGATATTTCCTCAGTCACTGGGCAAAGAAAGACGTTACTTGCTCATCGTCCTGGAGATTCACCTATTCCAAACCCTTCTGGGCCACAAGAGCTGCAAGGGTCAATAATTTGGCACACCTGTATCCCACACCAGTGTGTTGTAGACACTAATTGAGATGATCTCTCTAGTCTCACGTGTCAGCTTTCTGAGACTTCAATTTTCTCCATTCTTCACTAAAATGTGGTAGACCAAACTATTATAATATGATATGTTATATTATATAATATTATATCAATAAATAAATATTATATCAGTAAATAAACTATATAATATTATATCAATAAAATCAGGTTATATAATGCTATATATAAAATTTTATAACCAAATTCAAAATGCATATCACCCACATCAGATGCCTGAGCTATATAAACATAATATTTTGATGTTTACTAATCTTTTAAACATTATAGGAATATTAATTCAAACACTATTCAAAAATTACTGAGGATAGATTAAAACAACCAGTTGCCTCCTAAGACAGCACAAATGAGGAGGATGTTTCATTCAATATGTTTTCTCTCTTCATTAACAGAAATCAGTAAGAAAAAATGAATTATGATATAATCATGTTATTTTCTAGTGCACCATTAATCCCTATCTTTGCCTGCTATTATAATTCACTTTACCAAACAAAAACAGTATTTGTGTTGATATATTAGCTCAAATTTAGTGTAATGTGTCAGGAAACAGAAATATGAATCTCAGACATAACAACATGAGTACAATATGAGTACTCAATATGAGTACATTTCTTTCTGTGCTTCAGTCATTTTTGAGCTTATTTCTCCCTTATTGGATTTTGCTGTCTTCAAATAACACTTCCCAACCACCATCACACCATTATAAATAAGTTTTAAACTCTTTGAATTCAATAGTTTCACAGTTTCCTCTTCACTAATCTTTTTCTCTAGCTCATCTAGAATTTATATGAAATGTGAACAGATCAAATAATCACATGCATTCTATTTCTTACTTGAATGTGATAATTGTTAACATGTTCTTGCAGTATTTTCTATTACCATGAATAAGATCCTATCAATTCACTTCATCAAAGACGCTGAAAAGATTAACCAGAATATATTAAATATTCTAGCCTACTTGATGAGTTTTTGTTGAATTGTGATTGCAAGAGATGGCACAATTTTCAAATATTATATCTCATATTAGAATATGTTTAGTAGTGTTTTAATAGCTAGAAGCTTTAAGCTGCTATGTTAACAATATTTAGTAATTTAATAATTTAGTCTCCCAGTGAAAGAAGTCACATGCTTATGGAATTCTAGAAAACAAGCTGCCTGTCACTTGTGAATAAATTGTTCAAAACCTAGCCTCAACAATTCAAATATTGTAAGCTCAGGTGGCCACTGTTTCAAATAAAAATCTGTTATTTGTACCTTGTGCTTTTTTACATAGAAATTAAACTGAAAAAAAAATCTGATCAACCTTTCTGTTGGTAACTAAAAAACTTAGCTCTAACCCAAAAGTAAATTTTAAACTATAAACAATGTTTATAACTGCAACTCCTGCCTACCGCCACACACACACACACACACACACACACACACACACACACACACAAATTTCTTCTCCCTGTTTCTTCTAAGTAAAGAGCTGTATTTATGAATTAAGAAAAAATAATTCAAAAATGGTTTTTAAATTATAACTCATAATTTGTGGACTAGCAACAGAAACCTGTTTCAAATGTAACTCTGTTTAGATCTCTCCTCTGTTTAAAAATTCATCAATAATTCCAACCCCTGCTTCTCCCCTCCAACCTCTAGATAAATACAAAATAAACTCCTTGTTGGGCATCCAAGACCCTTTATAATTAGACCTAAGCTTATTTCTCATCTCTCACTCCTCATTATGCCTTTAGATTCATTCAAATCTGTCTGTTGCTTCTTGAACCTACACACTATGACTACTGTTAATTCATGTCTTTGTCTAGAAATATGTTTCCCAGGTTTCTACATCTGAAAAGCTCAGACGTAGCTTTTTTCCCCCACGATGGAGTCATCAGCATTCCTGCCTCATTTGCTCCTACGGCCCTAGTCTATTGCTCAGTCTTTCACTACCTTGTGAAGACCTCTCCCTCAGAGCAGAGAAGATTTCAAAAGAACGGGAATGTTTTATCCTCCTCCAAGAAACATAAAGGACCTTAGAAAGTGCGTTTTGCACAGTAAGCTTACACATTTCAGCCTAAACTTATTTTTCCTAATCCAATTTCTTCAGTTAATTTGTTTTCCATCTTGCTGGATGATATCAGTACATTTTAAGTAAATAAATGCAGCCGTATTAATGTAAAAGCTGGCCTTAGAATTCGTTCAGAGAACATTGTCTTTATTAGGAAGCACATATTTAAGCCAGGGAGAAAAGGTAAACCCGGAGGACATGTGTTGGCAGGCTTCAAGACAAGGGAGGAGAGCATCCACTTGCTCTGCAACAACGGAGAGAAATTCCTGGTAAGAAAGAGAGAGGAAATGAGAGAGGAGGGGAGAAGAAGTACAGTAGATAGAGGGTTTTATTTTGAGTTTTGAATATGGCAGAGGAACTTAGGAAGGGAATGATTTTAAGATTAATATTAAGCTGCTTTTATTAATGCAATGGGAACCTTCTCATGTTCCAAATGCTGAGTAAATATTCTGCATCAAGGAGTAGAATTCCACCTCTATGGTATCTAGATTTATATTAAGGACATTGAGAATGATGTAAGTGGATCCCTAAACTAAGCTAACTGTGGAAGTGGGAGTTTAGAATAAGATGTAACCATGAGAAGGTAGAAACTCCTTAACTTTGCAGGAATATGGTGCTAGACACTGGCCATAATCTATGGAAAATAGGTTAACTCAATTTAAGCTGTACTTTGAGGACAGTGTGACTCCATCTGATAGCTACTATAGAAGAAAATCAATCATAGCACCATTAACATAAGACTTTGTTTGAAAATGCTTAGCAAGAGAAGGCTCTAAATGATTGTCCTAATTTGAGAAATAAGGGAGATAATTTTTATTGGATTTTAGCAAGAGGGATTGCATCATTTTCAGATAATTTTAAGAACAGGGTAAGGACAAAAACAAATTTTAAATAAGAGGTTTAATTCTTCTGTTGAAAATAAAGGAAAAGAATTCTCTCCTTTTCTTAGAGCATTTAGTTTAGAAAACTTATAAAAGTTCTTTTTCTGTTTTTTTTTTTTTTTTTAACTGTACATACATTTTTCCGGAAGCTAAAAAAGCATATTGCCAGCTTTGAGATCCAGGGATGTCTTTCTCAAGGACCTAGACTCCATAGTTTTGAAGTATAAACACCAAGTAAGATAGCACCCTTGCCTCTCAGTCTCTGTGGGAGGGTAGGAGCCTAACTTTAGCCAGGGCCTGGCTCCAAGTTGCAAAACTACCTCCTGTCATAAAGATGTAAATTTATTTTCCTTTTATATAAAACCAAGTTTCTAATATAGATGGTCACCCTAATTAACAGTGAATTTAGGATGAATTATGTATGATAAATGGTGCCATCAGCACTCTTGCTTGAGGACCAGTTATTCTTTATCTGGATAACATGGATGTAATGATTTGTATCTACCTAGCTACATAAAATGGTGAGATTTCTTTCTGTCTTTGCAATCTCTTAACAGATTGCCTGCGATATCATCTCTCTGTTTAATATTTATTCAGTAATAAAACTGTTTTCATTTTCTGCTACCTTTGTGGAGAAGTTCTCTGGGTTGGGAGAATAATTTGTTTTTGTTTTTACTTCTATTTTTCTAACAGTAGTTGGTCAAAAAATGGTTCTCTCAAAAAGAAGGAATTTTTTTTTTTTTGTATTAGCAGGCATTGGAAAACTTGCAGCCACTGGAAAATTTGGATTTAATTGAGAGAGAAGGAAGGAGGAGTTGTTACACTGTTAGGAGCTAAGATCCTGTGCAAAAGAGAGTGGATAAGAGCAGCTGTGGGAGGGAGGAGGGACGCAAAGACATGTAAGGACCACAGTGGAGAATTCTCATTGCTTCAGTGCCTGCTATGGTGGGTTACAGAAATTAGCAAACATAATTATTTATTAATTTGAATACTCCCTCTCCCACAAACATATTGACATCAAAGGGATTGTATAATTCATATTTTAATCCTTGGTACCTAGAATTTCCTACCATCTAACAGATACTAAAATTAATAACTAACAACCTTTGCCCATTCCTAGACCTCAACCACAAATTCATTTTAGAACAGATCCAGCTATTGTGAAATATGCTGGTAAAAAGCCAAGGTCACAGCCTGGGCAACATAGTAAGATCCTGTCTTTACAAAAATCCAAAAGCAAATAGCTGACTGTAGTGCCACACATCTGTAGATCCAGCTACTCAGGAGGCTAAGGCGGGAGGATCATCTGAGCCCAGAAAGGTTGAGGCTACATTATGCCACTGCTCTCCAGCCTGGGTAACAGAGCAAAACCCTGTCTCAAAAACAAAATGAAATAAAGAAATAATAAAAGCTGAAGTCTTACAGATAAAGATTAATTTTTAGGCCAGGTGCAGTGGCTCACGCCTGTAATCACAACACTCTGGGAGGTTGAGGCCAAGGCAGGCAGATGGCTTGAGCTCAGGAGTTGGAGACCAGTCTGGGCAACCTGGCAGAAACCCCATCTCTACAAAATATACAAAAATCATCCAGGTGCAGAAGCTTGAACAACCTGCAATCCCAGCTGTTCAGGAGGCTGAAGTGGAAGCATCACTTTAGCCCGGAAGGCAGAGGTTGCATTGAGCTGAGTTTACAGCACTGCATTCCAGCCTGGGTGACAGAGTGAGACCTTGTCTCTAAATAAATAAATAAGTAAATGAAATTTTTTATCTTTAATGACCTTATTTTGCAGATCCTTTATTTAAAAGAGTAACTGGGCTCACAAGAATCTATAATCATCTGCAATCATCAATTTCAATCTGCTTTAGCAGTTTAGCTTTTTCTCTGCGGTAGTTTTGTTTAGTTAGTTGGTATTTTGGTTTGGTTTGATTTTTAATCTCTATTTTAATATTCTCTCTGCTCACTATTCTAGCACCTTTCCATTATCAAACATTTCTGCATCGTGCACATGTTCCATAGTTTTTCCAAAATAGATCACGAAGGTTTCTCCCTAAAAGACAAAGACAGTAAAAGGAAGAACACAGAGTTAAAGAAATTGAAGAATATGGTTAAAGAAATAACAATCTCAACTCAATTTATCTCAGTTAATTTGCTATTAGCATAATCAGTGCTTGTACCTTATTCATATTACAAATTCTCTAGGAAGAAAATACTGCTTTCTATGTGCTTGCCATAGCATAAATGCAATATTGTGATGAATCTCATAAAAAAATTCACTTCTTTCATTGTTAGATGTGGCTCTGTAACTTTGAAAAATTTTTTTCAAGGTTACATTCTGGGATTTACAGCTCTGAAACACAAAGTCGGCGAATACATAACTAACTCTCTTTGCTTAAAAAAAAGTGAAGCATATGGGAGATGAATGTATAGTGAATATTATCTAGAAGAAAAACACAAATAATTAGCTATGGAATCTCACAGTTATAGAAAAGCAGGAAGGATATATAGTCTAAATCTCATATATAGAGACGGGAAAATGCGTGGTTTAAATATAATTTAGAACCGAAGAAATGGAATTTTGAAAATGAAAGAACATTGCTGAATTTTGCTTTAAAAAATTCGGAAAGGAGATGAATAGAAAAGGCAAGGGAAAGACTGAAGTTGATACAGTGGCAATAAGAGAGTAGGTCATGATAGAAAAAGAGAGACTGATACACAAAACTTGCAAATTAGTAGAATAGCAGTTGGTGTGCATGACTTGCCCTGTGTCAAGGGTGATGTTTCCATTCTACGACACCAACCAATAGATTGCTTGGACTGTTTCTTACACTTCTCTACTTATCTTCCCTCTTTATAAAACAGTTCATCCCCTGAAGAGTCTGAATGAAAACTCAAAAGTCGCTATTTAGCACAACGTAAACTCCAGATGTTATGAAACTGGCTCAATTTAAAATATTCTGCTCCATTTTCTCCCCTGATATACTTTTACTTAGCAGATTATGTGAACGGATTTTTGGTTTCTAAAAAGTAGCCTTCTAATAAGGGATTATAAATGTTGTTTACAGAAAACAAAAATTAAAGAAATGACTGGCGGCCAGGTTCCTGACTCTCAGCCCTGTAATCCTAGCATTTTGGAAGGATAAGGTGGGTAGATGGCTTGAGCCCAGGAGTTCGAGGTCACTCTGGGCAACATGGTGAAACCCTGTCTGTACAAAAATTACAAAAAATAGCTGGGCATGGTGGCGTGTGCCTGTAGCTCCAGGTACTTGGTGGGAGGGGAGGGGAGCCAAAGGCAGAAGGATCGCTTGAACCCTGGAGGTCAAGATTGCAGTGAGCAGAAACGGCACCACCGCACTCAGAAATGGCACCTGGGCAACAGAGGGAGACCCTGTGTCAAAAAAAAAAAAAGAAAGAAAGAAAGAAAGAAAGGAAAAGAGAGAGAGAAGGAAATGACTGGAACAAACACAAAGGCGTAAGATAAATTTCTGTCTCAACTGAATTTCTTCCTCATGTTTTTTCTTTAAATAATCCAATTTCTAATAAAAAATAGGTTTCAAGAAAACTGAGAATTTAAGAATATGGCTTTCTCATTCTTAGTATACATAAGCTTATGGTATTGGACACTATCATCACCACCATCCACCTTTCAGGAAAGATGTTTATGCAGTCCTAGAAAACGCCATCCCCTGCCCACAGATCAGCTGTGATCAAATGTTTAATCTCAAGGGAGTAAATAATCATTTCTTCCTCTGCATCCTCCACTGTAATTCTAATTAACCCATTATAATCATGACTGCCTCCTTTACCAGCTTCCACCAGACTGCGAGATCTCAGAGGATCAGAAGCATGCTCCATTTATATTTCTATCACCAGCATTAAGTACCTTTCTTGACTTAATAATGTTTGCTGATCCAATGAGCAAATCATAATTTCTCTGAATACAAATAATATTTGCTAAATTAGGCTCAGGATGAGGACATAAGTTTTATCTAGCATATATCTCTGGACAATTGATAGTGACCAACTGGGGAGATGTGTTGAGATAGACTCTGATATAAACATAATTATAAATATAAAAATATAAATAAATAAGTGAGCATATAAATACACACACAGTCTGAAAATACTGCTATAATTAATTAGGAGTATTTGTTATAAGAATAGTATTAGCATGGGAGACAGTATTTGCCATCTTGAGATCTGATGAGAAAAAAAAATCTAATATATTTAAATTCTATTTATCGTTATTTTTCAAAAATGCTTTATGTAATTTGAAGCATTTTATTTCCACAGAAACATTGTCTTCTGCATTACAGTTGTATAAAAGGAGATTTGAGATTTAAGTCATTTTTCAAAGTTCATAGTTTATATGGTCAATAACTTGCTAATCTGGACTCAAATACAACTTCTAATAAAAATAACAAAATGCCAAGATATCCACAACACTCCACCATTGCTTTCTTTTTTATTACCTGTAATTACACTCAGCTCATGTGCAAGCACTCCTGAGCATATATGAATGCCTACATTTTGAGCATAATTATAGCAGAGAAACAGACCAGCTGGAAAGTGCTAACTGCACAATTTTACAAAAATATATCTGGATGTGTCTCTTGCAAACCCCAGTTGCATTTACGGTTACTAATTATACGTTCTTATACAATTCAGTGCAAGGTCCTGTAGAGGCCCAGTGTTTGGAGCTTATTCAAGAGTTAGCTTAACAATGGAAATGTTCAGATAGTGACTGAGATTTGATGGTAAAATAAAGACTAAGCTCTTTCCTATTCGTTTTGTATTGTCTGGAAAAGTCAAGTTAGCATAAATCAGCAGATACCTTTAACAAGTGTGATCCAAATATAATGCAGTTCAAAAATAAGTTAGGGAAAGAATAAGATATGAGATACAATCTCAAGGAGGCTGGTCCAAGGCATTAGCCTGTCCAAAAACATATTTGATATTATTTTGTTTTCTTTCTTTATTGCTAGTAGTTTTCCCAGTCTACCTCTTCAGGGATTTAAAAATTGATGATCAGCAGAGGAAAAGTTGCAAAGATTTCTGCAGTCTCCTATAAATTCATCTGAGTCTTTGATCCATTGAAAATTTGTAACAGGGTGCCTTGAATTGGAGGTTAAGCGATAAGAAATTTAGCGTAACAAAGCAGAGCCAAGAACAATGGTTAGGAAAGCTGTACTTAGGTGTGGGGAGACATCTTATTGTCTAGATAGACAATAGATGATAGATAGATAGATAGATAGATAGATAGATAGATAGATAGATGATAGATAGATAGAAGATAGTTTTTTTTTTGTTTTTTTGTTTTTTTGTTTTTTTTTTTTTTTCCTGAGACGGATTCTTGCTCTGTCGCCCAAGCTGGAGTGGAGTGAAGTGAGGTGACCTTGGCTCACTGCAACCTCCGCCTCCTAGGTTGAAGTGATTCTTATGCCTCAGCCTCCTGAGTAACTGGGATTACACATGCCATAATGCCCGGTCTAATTTTTGTGTTTTTAATAGAGATAAGGTTACACCTTGTTGGCCAGGCTGGTCTCAAACTTCTGACCTCAGATTATCCACCCACCTTAGCCTCCCAAAGTGCTGGGATTATAGGCATAAACCACCACGCCCAGCCTTATTGTCTTTATTAAAGTTCTGGTTCCCCCAGTTACTAGCTGCATGACCATGTGTAAATAGATTACCTTCTGCCATCAGGGCTCTCACTAAACAATTGGAGTTTTTGTGAATGTCAGATGAACAAATCTATCCAAAATGTTTAGGAAAGTGCCAGACACATGCCAGGCACTAGTAATAAAAATAGTCAGAGTTGTCAACATTTTTCTTATTGTTTTAATACAAATAGTGGCAATAGTAGCAGGAGTGGTATTAAGACGGCTGTATCTGCATTGCTACAAAGGAATACCTGAGGCTGGGTAATTGATAAAGAAAAGAGATTTATTTGGCTTATGGTTCTTCATTCTGTACAAGCATGGCGCCAGCATCTGCTCAGCTTCCGATGAGGCCTCAGGAAGCTTTTACTCATGATGAAAGGTGAAAGGAGAGCAGGCATGGCACGTGATGAGAGAGAGAGTAAAACAGAGGGGAGGATGGACCTGCCAGGCTCCGAGCGACCAGCTCTCTTGCGAACTAACAGTGAGGACTCACTCAGTTTCATGGAGAAGGCACCAAGCCAATCATTAGGAATCTGTCCCCATGACCCAAACACCTCCTACTAGGCCTCACCTTCAACACTGGGGATCACATTTCAGTAAGAGATTTGGAGGGGACAAATATTCAAACTGTATCAATCGTTTATGTTCTTAGCCATAAGAACTTAAACTCTTAGGGGAAAGTACATAACCTCTGAAATCTAAATATCTGGATTTAAATCCAGCCCCCTCTGATTACAAATAAATCTATTAACCTTACTGTTCTTAGGGTCATTATTGATAAATGAATCTAACAATATTTAATTGAAAGCTCATTTGAAGACCAAGGCCCTGCATAGCAAGAAAAAATCTTTCTAAATGAGAAAATACATATACAAACATGGGTTACCCCATTTCTTCATATCCTCTGCAAAGTCAGTCTGTGAGCTGAGGTGCATAAATATTCCTGACTAAAATATTTCTCACAGGTTTATTGTAGATGTCTGCTATGATCTGAATATTTCTGTTCCTCCAAAATTCATGTATTAAAATCTGATCTTCAATGTATTGGTATTAAGGGCCTTGGGAGGTAATTAGGTTGTACCAGCCAAGGAAAAGCTTCCCCTTAGTCCTCTGAATGTTTGCTTAAAGATCAACACACAAAAGGCGATTAGTTGGTGAAAAGTAACACAAATTTATAAACGTGCATGTAAAGGAGAACCTTAAAGTGATTACCTCAACCTCCCAACAGGGGTCACCATCTTGAGGTTACCTAAGGAATGGGGACTTGGATTGAGCAAAACAGGTTGTAGGAAGTGGTGAAGAGGAGACTTGGCTGGCAAACAGGGTCTCATTATGCAAATTAAGTCTCATAGGTAGCAGCCCTCAGAAAGAACAGACAGTACAATAAATGTTTCTTTCAGACCATTCAAGGTGTCAGACTCTCAGTTTTTCTTCCTTAGATCCAGAAAGGGAAGTTCTCAGAGAAAACCCGGCTACACCAATGCAATACAGATGAAAGTCTCCACAATGAAAGAACAGCTTAGCTACTTCTGTTTGCATGCCCTCTGAACAGCCATCTCAAAACACGTCAAAGTAGTATATTTTGGGGTAAAATATTCCCTTCGCTCCCCATTTTGAACTCTAAAAATCTTCACAAATTAAAGGCCAAGTTGATTTCTTTGAAGAGATTTTGGTTAGAGGTAGTTAGATAAGAGATAGGCAAAGGAAGGAAAAGACAAATTGGGATAAGCAGGAAAGAACAAATTTAAATATATCATCTCATATCTTCTTGAATTAGTCTCAGTCCTGAAAATAGATCAGGTCAGTTAAACAGCTGTGTTCCACTCCAGAAGTTGGCACTGCAGTCGAGTTAGGTCTCTGTATATGAAACAGGCAAGCAGAACTTTGAAGGCACCAAGCCAATCACAAGGAATCCGTCCCCAGGACACAAGCACCTCTCACCAGACCCTACCTCCAACATGAGGAATCACCTTTCAGAGATTTGCGGGCAACAAATACCCAAACCATAGAAACAATTTATGTTCTTAGCCATAGAGGCACTTCACAGAAAGAATAAGGACTTGGAATGCTCAAAAACAGGTTCTGAGAACAGGAAAAGGAGGCCTGGCTGGCAAAAGGGGACTTGTTATGTAAATGAAGTCTCAGAGTCAGAATCTCGCAGTGAAAACAGTAAGAAGCACCGTAAGAGACACTTCCATGGAAACAGAAGAAAAACAAAGGTAAATATCTGGATTAATCTATAGATCACTTTTTTGAACATCTGGAGCATCTTTAGATTGCAGTAGCAATCTAAGAAATTTTCCTAGATCAAAGTTTGAATCAGATATTCAAGCAATCTTTCTGAGTAGTCTATACATCAGCTGGCACGAAAGCTGTTTACATATAAGTTGCTGTGGTGATTTCTCCGATCGTTTACATAAAGTTGTCTAGCCTCAGTGAGAAGGACTTTAAGAAAAGCATAGTTTTAATGTCTAGTGATCGCAACCATGGAAAACGGGAGAAAAATTTGAAAACATTAGTCTGAAGACTTTTAGCTGGAAAAGAATTCAGGATACAATCCAAATTGTAGGCCAATAATAAAAAGCTGAAAACGACAGGCAGGGCTAGAATCTAATAACAGGTGTGCCATAGCTTTCCACTAAAATGTATTTTTTTCTCTCTAGTCTTTAATTTTTAACAAGATTAATCATAACAGGACCAATTTATTTTCAAGATAAGTTTAAGTCTTATTATATTTAGGCTTATTATTTGCATAAAGTACAGCAAGACTAGTGATAGGCCACACAGGCTTTATTTAAGTTGGCTTTGCTGGAACTTTTTATACAGAATTTCAAATTAGTCTTTATAAGGGCTCTCGAGGATAGGACACCAAGCCAAAGATTTGTCAATGGAATGTGCCTGTAATATCTGTACAAATTGGATGCACTCCTCTCTTCTCAAGGTCACCAAAATATCCTAAGTTTCCTGGACCTACAAGTAACTTCCTTTACTTACTGCAAGGTCAGGAATCTTGTAAGGGAACCATACAGACAAAGTACCAAGCCAATCTTTCTTGGGGGCTTTTTATAGCCTCTATAAAGTCAATTCAAGTCATCAAAGCAACCTAGCCATATCTGAAAATATGCTAGTCCAATCAAAGTCTTGGTAAAATAACCAGTGCTTCCAGTTTTGTCTTATTACAAAAGAAGATTCTTATTGAATTTAACTATATTGTCATAAATCAAGAGCACTTACAAATAGTTTCCATATTCTGAAGAAATCAAGTAGAGAGAAAGGTAAATCTTTCAGTTGTGCTCACAAAGTGTACTTTAATCAATTATTGTAAGCTACAAATAGCTCAAATCTTTCTTGAGCTATTTATTTCAGAGTCAGAAAAAATCAGGAATGCTTCAAACAAAAAAGTAATAAAAATTATTTTAGTCATCTATCAGTTCAGTACTATGTAATTAATTGTATTCTCCTTTATGTTTTGTTAATAAACCTCATGAATGCATGAGCATTTTAATTAGTCCTGGAAGGTTTTTTTGTTTTTGTTTTTGTTTTTACCTAGTCCAATGATATGATCTTTAAAGTGATCAGAAGTCTGTATTTAAGTGTACTTATAAGGGTCCCTTTATGAATTTGCTTGAAGAGAAAGCACATTTCAACAGTAGTAGAACACAGGCTGAAAATCACCATAAAATCTCAAAAGACAAGAGGGGAAACTCATCCAGTTTTCATTTTGGGGATTCACAGCAAATTTTGTACACAGTTCCAATCAGAACGGCAAAACTGACCAGTATGCAGGGCCATCTTGAACAATGGGATTACGGTGATTTTCAGCCTGTGTTCTACCCTTTGAGAGACAAAGAAAGGAAACAACTGTGTATTAGTCAAAGTTCTCTAGAAGAACAGAACTAGTAGGATAGGTGTATATAAAGGGGAATTGAGGAGTAGTGACTCACGCGATCACAAGGTGAAGTTCCACATTAGGCCCTCTGCAACCTGAGGGGAAAGGCAAACAGTCCAAGTCCCAAAATCTCAAAGGTAGGGAAGCTTCAGTCTATGGTTGAAGATTCAAAAGTCAAAAAGCTAAAAACTTGGAGTCCAATTTTCGTGGGCAGGAAGCACCCAGCATGAGAGAAAGATGTAGGCCAAAAGACTAAGCCAGTAGAGTCTTCCCATATTTCTTTGCCTGCTTTTATCCTAGCTTCATGGGCAGCTAATTAGATTGTACCCATCCAGATTGAGGGTGGTTCAGCATTTCCCAATTCACTGACTCAAATGTTAATCTCTTTTGGCAATACCCTCACAGACACATCCAAGAACAATCCTTTGCATCCTTCAATTCAATCAGGTTGATACTCAATATTAACTACCACAGACTATTTTGGGTAAGATAGGAATCAAACAATATGAATATTTATACTATAAAGTACAACAGCATTTCTATACCCAAGACAACTCGCACAACTTCTTTTCTCATATTAATCAAAATTTTGCAGAGAAAAAAAGAAATAAATAGTTGATATTTACTGTCAGCTCAGCCAAATTCCACAGAAAGAGAGACCAGGAGCCTGGCAGGCATAAATTATTACCCTTCTGTTGGCTTGTCAGGTCCTAGGTTTCTTTCACTGTGGCTCCCTGCAAAGCAGAGCAGCTTTGATGAGTCCTGTTCACAGGGCCAAAACTGTAGGGGCCAAGGGAAAGCTTTCCCTTAGCCCTCTAAAAATTTGCTAAAAAGTCAGTTCACAAAAGGAAAGACATTGACACAGCATACAAATTTATTAACATTTGCATAAAAAAGAATCACAGAATAATTACCTCACTGTCCTCACTCCACACTCTCCCCACTTGAGGTTCAGAAGCTCATATACCATCTTGAGGTTACAGAAAGAATGTGGATTTGGATCATGCAAAACAGGTTATAGTGGTAAAGCAGATTACAAAAAGAGGAGAAGAGGAGGCCTGACTAGCAAAGGTGGTCTTGTGTGCCTGGCTGGCATAAGTTGTTTTGATATGTGAATGATATCTCACAGGTAGTAGGCCCTCAGAGAAAATAGATGGTAAATGTTTCCTTCAGACCTTTAAAGATGTCAGACTCTCAGTTAAACTTTCCTAGATCCAGATACAGGAGGCTTTCAGAGAAAGCCTGCCTGCATCAATGCAGATTCTCTACAGATGCACATCCTCCCCTCAAAAGATAGCTTAGCAGGGCTACTTCTGTTTGCATGCCCTCTGAACAACCATCTTGATATATGTCAAAGTAGTATATTTTGGGATAAAATAGTATTATTTCCTTCAAGGTCACAAGGGCAGAGTCCTGTGAGTAAAATTAGCACCATTATAAAGGAGTTCTGGAGAGGCTGCTTTGCTCCTTTGCTGACCCCTGCACTAGTCCATTCTCACACTATGTATTAGTCCGTTCTCAGGCTGCTAATAAAGATATATCTGAGATTGGGTAATTTATAAAGGAAAGAGATTTAATTGACTCACAGTTCAGGACAGCTGGGGAAGTCTCAGAAAAACATGTAATCATGACAGAAGTGGAATCAAACATGTCCTTCTTTACATGGTGGCAGGAAGAAGTGCCAACTTAAGGGTTGGAAAGCCCTTTATAAAGCTATCAGATTTCATGAGAACTCACTAACTATCATGAGAACAGCAAGAGGGTAACTGCCCCCATGATTCCATTATCTCCACCTGGTCCTTCCCACAACATGTAGGGATTATGGGAACTAAAATTCAAAATGAGATTTGGGTGGAGACACAGCTAAATCATATCATTCCACCCCGGACCACTCCCAAATCTCATGTCCTCCCATTTTAAAACAAAATTATGCCTTTCAACAGTCCCCCAAATTAACCCAAAAGTACAAGTCCAAGGTCTTATCTGAGACAAAGCAAGTTCCTTCCACCTATGAGCCTGGGAAATAAAATGCAAGTTAGTTACTTCCTGGATTCAATAGGTAAATTGGGTAAATACATCCATTACAAGTGGGTGAAATTAGCCAAACCAAGGAAGTACAGCCCCCAAGCAAATTCAAAATCCAATAGGGCAGTCATTAAACCATAAAGTTCCAAATAATCTCCTTTGACTCCATGTCTTACATCCAGGTCACACTAATGAAAGAAGTGGACTCTAACGTCCTTGGGAAGCTCTGCCCCTATGACTTTGCAGGGTACAGCTCTCCTTCCAGCTGCTTTCATGGCTGTTGATGAGTGTCTGCAGCTTTTTCAGGCACAAGGAGCAAGCTGTTGGTGGATATATCATTCTGGGATCTGCAGGACAGTGGCTCTCTTCTCACAGCTCCACTAGGCAATGCCCCAGTGGGGACTCTGTGTGGGGACTCCAAACCCACCTTTCCCTTCCACACTACCCTATCAGAGGTTCTCCATGAGGGCTCCAACCCTGCAGCAGACTTCTGTTTGGACATCCAGCTATTTCCATACATCCTCTGGAATCTAGACAAAGGCTTCTCAACCTGAATTCTTGACTTCTGTGCACCCACAGGCCCAATACCACATGTAAGCCTCCAAGGCATGGGGCTTGCACCCTCTGATGCAATGGCCCGAGATGTCCCTTGGCCCCTTTAGCCATGTCTAGAGCTGAAGTAGCTGGGACTCAGGGCTCCATGTCTTGAGGCTGAACAGAGCAAGGGGGTCCCAGGCCCAGCCCACAAACCACTTTTTCCTCCTTGGCATCTGAACCTTTGATGAGAGGGGCTGTTGTGAAAGTTTCTTTCATGCCCTTGAGACATTTTCCCCATTGTTTTGGTGATTAACATTCAGGTCCTCATTATCTATGCAAATTTCTGCAGCTGGCTTCAATTCCTTCCCAGAAAATAGGTTTTTCTTTTCTTTCACATAGTCAGGCTGCATATTTCTCAAACTTTATTGGTCTACTTCCTCTTGAATGCTTTGCCACTTGGAAATTTCTTCTGCCAGATACCCTAAATTATCTCGCTCAAGTTCAAACTCCCACAGATCTCTGAGGCAGGGGCAAAATGCTGCCAGTCTCTTTGCATAGCAAGAGTGACCTTTACTCCAGTTCCCAACAAGTTTCCCATCTCCATCTGAGATCACCTCAGCCTAACTGTCATTGTCCATATCACTATCATCATTTTGGTTCAAGCCATTCAACAAGTCTTTAGGAAATTCCAAATTTTTCCACTAATTTCTGTCTTCTGAGCCCTCTAAGTTTCTATGAGATTCCCAACATTCTCACATTTTTCTGTCTTCTTCCAAGCCCTACAAACTGTTTTAACCTCTGCCTGTTACCCTGCTCCAAAGTCACTTCAACATTTTCAGATATCTTTATAGCAGCCCACCACTATAAAGTCCCTTATAAAACCATCAGATCTCATGAGAACTCACTATCAAGAGACCAGAATAAGGGTCATCACTCCCATGACTCAATTACCTACCACAAGTGTCTCCCATGACACAGGGGGATTATGGGAACAACAATTCAAGATGAAATTTGTATGGGGACACAGCCAAACAATATTATGGTGCTATACAGAACTGCCCAAGACTGGATAATTTATAAAGGAAAGTGATTTAATTGACTCCCAGTTCTCCATGGCTGGAGAAGCCTCAGGAAACTTATGATCACAGTAGAAGGGGAAGCAAACATGCCCTTCTTCACAGGAAGGAGAAGTGTGAGAACCAAGTGAAGTGGGGAAGTCCCTTATATAAGCATCAGATCTCAACCCTTATGTAAGAAAAAGATCTCATGAGAATTTACTATCAGAAGAATAGCATGGGGCAAACTGCCCCCGTGATTCAATTACCTCCCACCAAGTCCCTCCCACAATGCATTAAGATTATGGGAACTACAATTCAAGATGAGATTTGAGTGGGGACACAGCCAAACCATATCACCCCCATTCAAGGACACAGCAACAAGGTGCTGTCTATAAAACAGAGCCATCACCAGAGACCAAATCTACTGGCACTGTGATCTTGGACTTTTCAGCCTTCAAAACTATGATCAATAAATTTATGTTGTTTATGAATTACCCAGTTGAAGGCATGGGTTATAGCAGTCTAAATGCACTAAGACAGTGTCTTTTCCAACATTAGAGATTATTATTGCAGGCATACAAATACTTCTGAACACATAACATTTAAAGCATGTCAATCATATGATAGTCATAGATGTGTAACAGATTTATCCCACTTTCTTTCGTTCTGATAATTAAGAATAGATTTGAATAAAGGGTTGAAGGAGGAAGGCAAAGTTAAAAGAGATAAATAGAGCATAAAATACTATTTTAGAATGGCAGAAGTGGGTAATTGATGGCAGGAACAGAGAGCATTAGACCTCAGAGGAAGAAGACATGGGTAGGATCAAACACCAGTGACAAATTTCACTCACAAATAACACGATTCAGTTAAATTAGCTCTAGCTTGAACATAAAGGGTTTTTGTAATTTTATTTTTTTATAAACCCTATAAATTATATATTATTAGCCAAAATATTTTGCTTAGCTTGTTTTATGTGAAAGTCATTTTTTCAAAAGAGCTCATTTTCTTCACTTAATGTTACTTGCCAGCTTGCTAATTTATTCAAGTTAACTATGGACACCACATATACATTCTCATTTTCTTTAACTATTGAGAAGGAAAAAAAGCCTCCACCATTCTAAATGTTTGGTATTTCTTCCCCAAAGATTCCACGATGAACAGTACACAATTCTAATGTTTAATAATCCCTAACACTCTCTAAAGGAAAGAACAACATTGGGCTACTAGAAATCTCCCTGTAATGACAGTGACATCCTGAAGGGGTAGGGAACAGTGAGAAAGGCCACTTTCCAGTGAGTCTTTTAGAGCAGGTATTAGCTTTTGCCTATTTAATATGGAAATGAGCAATCTCATTTAGCAAAGTTTTGAATGCTTTATTTCAAAACTTCACTTGGATGAGCCATATAAATTATAGCAGCAGTCTTCTCAATCTTGTTTCAAATGTCACTGATATTTGCCTTCACTTAGCTTTTTTTTCTTTGAAAGCATAAACTCTATCTTCTGTTTTTCATACTAAGTACAAATACCTAGATTTCCCTGGGAAGAACAACTTTACTTTTATCTGTAACCTTTTGAAATACAGTATGGTAGTGCTAATTCACACACAAGATTTTAAGTTGCCCATGATTCTGAATTGTGTCCTGTGGCACTCTTAATTAATGACTGAATTTAATGTGTTCCTTTTTAGTTGTTCTTCTCTACCAAGTCCCAGCAAAGTCACAGAAAGGTCTTTAAGGCGATTAAGAATTAACACTTTAAGTCGTAACCAGACTAAGAAATAAAATATAAAGGTAAGAAGGGGGAAGATAAGAAATACAGATTTCAAAAAATGTCATCCCCTAAAATATTTTTAACAAATATTTGAACGCTTTAGGTGGATCATTTTTGTGCTCCATATTGCACTCAGCACAATGTCCAGCTCAAAGGGCATTTCATATATGCCTGTCAATGAGAACACAGATATGATGGTTATTACCAGAACAAGAAACCCAAATTGCCAAGTGTTACCAAGCCATTTTTTAGTGTATTCTCTCTCAAATCCCTAAGTAATTTAGAATAACAGAACATTACAATTTTCCATTTATGTTCTGGGCCAAAATGCTATTTTTTAAACACTCTCAACACCCACCTCTGGACAATGTTTATTAGGCTCTTGGATGCTCATACATGAAGTTGGGTAATGCTCATCTTTGAAATTTCCCATTTACAATATATCTTTCCTGGGAAACGGAACAGTTTCACGGTTAAAAAGGACATTCTCTGAGGTATATGAACATAAAAATGTTTCTGATGCACTACAACTATCCCACTGAAACTTAACTTCAAAATGAATACCAGTACTCTGGAGAGGGAACATCATAAAATAGCCTGGAATAATGATATACCTGCAATTCCAAAACCAAAGAGAGTTTGGAGGATACAATTAGACTCCTGTACTGACAGTGGAATCCATGCTGGCCTAGTCTCCTTGACAACCTCTGCAAATTTTGTGGAAACACCAAAGGGCAAAACCCCCAAAGAGACATAACACCACTGTTGGCCCCAAAGGGTGCTACAGTATATCCCTTGGCTGAATGAAAGCAGGATCATTCCCTTTCTCACCTCACTAAACCTAGGCACATAACTTACAGCAGAAGCCACAGACTTCTTGTTTTTCTACTAGCATCACAGCCTGTCTGACCAACTAAGATGTTGGTGAGTTTCATCCCAAGTGGACCACAGACCTCCAGGTGAGAAGCACATCTCTAGGTTGATGAGTATCTTTAAGGTTTGAAAAAAAAAATGGAAGAAATAAATCATGGAAAATGGTGATTTTTTTTTTTCTGGTTAATAGGTAGGGGCTTAGAGAAATGAGATCTGGAGCACAATGTAAACATGGCCTTGCCTGATACTGAGTTGTCTGACTGGTATACCTAAACCTTTGTCTCCATAATCCAACCTGCAAGAACTTTGGAGACTACCTGGAATAAAACCAACTAATAAATAAAACTAATGGTACTGTAGAATTTTACTTAGAACTATAGTAAATTAAAATGTCCGAACAGTAGTAAATGTATAAAGAAGTGTCGTTTTTTCACCTGCCCTAGTTTTCCTGCAAAGTGTCTGTAAGCTACTTTAATGGGGCTTAGTACATCAGAATTGTCCCAACCAACTTTCCTGCAGAGGAAACATACATCCCTCAATCTTAATACCCATCTCCATGAGTTTATTTTCCTCTCTTCTGAGACCATCCTGCTCCCCTTGGCTTCTTTCAGCTGATGCCAATGATTCGCATATTGAACAGTCTGACAGTCCTAAAGCATTAACTCACCTCCTTGCTTACTGTTGCCACCTTTTCTCCTGCTCTTCCTTTTATCCAGGTGCTGTGTTCTTGATCACCTTGTAGAGAGTCATTTCAAGCTTCCAACTTTCTCCAGCTAATCCATCAACCCCTTGCCTAATGGCACTTCTCCTAATTGCATGATGTTCAGTGGATTTTTTTCTTTCTAATTTTAAAGAACATGAAATTGGAAAGGTGTAAAGAAAATTGCTGCATTTTAAAGTAAACAAAAGGCTCCTACTAATTTGGATATTATAACCTTTATTTTTACTATGTTTATGATCAGAAACTTTACAAAAACCATTCTGATTTTGTCATTATTTTGGCAAAATAATTACATACTAAATAAAAACATGCAAAACTTTATTAATTTGTGTTATATAGGCTCATTTTTCTTTGGATATGTATAAATTACATCTTCTGGAAAATATTTAAAGGAAAAGAGAACCAAAATATCCATAATCAAAAATGTACCATAAACCTAATAATTAGATAATACAGTAGTTCAGCCAAAAAGTAAAAACAGTATGAAGCACGAGTAATGACAGGGTAGCATTTTTCACAAGACTCAGTCGAAGCTCACTCATCTCCATGCCAGAGTACCCAATAACACAAGATCCTTTATCCTCATATGCCAATCCCACCAAACCCTAGAAAGAAATGACAAGTGGCCTTTCACTGCAGGAGACTAAATGAAGATTGGAAGAGAATGAAGCTACCTTAGTTCAGGGATCACATGTACCTGTTCAGCAGCAAACAGGAAAATATAGGCTAGTGCTATATAAATGTAGCTGATAAAAACTCCACATCTTTAATAACTAAACTGTATAGACAACTATAGACAGACAGTATAAAATGATCAGCAACTTGGATAACAAGGCTGACCCAAGGAAAAGATCACATCAATGTGGTGTGCAGACTTGTTTACAACAGAAAAGAGAATTTAAAAACAATCAATCTCCATATTATAAATGCAAAGATGAGAGTAGAGGCATTTAACAAATATAATCTAAATTAAATGTCTTTAATTTTCAAATTAGGAATGAATATCAAATTGCTATTGCAAAGATATCCAGAAAGCAATGGTTCAGATCAGATAGTTTACTTCTTACAATCTTACAAGAATGGTGTGCAGGCTCCATTCCTTCAAGATATCTAAGGTTTAGGCTAGAAGGACAGTTCTACTACCCTCTGGGCAAGGTACAAGTGAATTTCCAGTCAGAATAACCAGTGAAAAAGAGAAAGAGAGCAAGAAAAAGACTGTGTGAAAGCCCAGCCCAAAGGACTTTTCATTTCTGCTAACATTCCATTGGAAGAAGTAGAGAGCAAAATTTGGTGTATAGATAGTATAACTGAATTTAATAAATAAAAATACATTTTATTTTTGGTTTGAGAGAAATAGATGGTTGGAGAATTTTGGGGTGAATCATTGTCATTTATTAATAGTTTTACAAATACTGTGCAATTCATTTTATCTAGTTTTATACAATGACTGGTAACCAATGTTTTTTCATGAACATATAGCCATACTCTCAACTGCTTTTATCTGTCTGATCCATTTATTTTCACCATTTCTGTACTAATAAAATATTGGAAATGTGTCAGAGGATTTCATGACAACTGTCAGAATTTCCTGATCTGGGAAAAGAGGGAATATACTATGAATCTTATGGCAATATATCCAAAAGCAGAGTTAAAAGGGCATATTTAACATGACTCTTTTGAACTTGATCATTTGAAAGTCATAAGAATCCAAGTACCACTCTTAGTTTCCCATCACATTGATCTCAGCAACAACTAAATAAGGAAAATAAGTTATTCAAAAAAAAAAAAAATAGAATGACTCTGTAACTCTTCTGACCTGTAAGCAGTAGCATTCCATAAAAACAGGACTGTGCCATCTTAAAAAGACCCTTCTGACAGTATTCCTTAGGATTTTAAGTTCATTTCACTGGCAAGAAACTGCTCCTTTATACCTACAAAAATAAATGTCTTCAAACACAGTTTTATTTGTATATCAGTATTTCTTAAGCAGAAGAACACAGTAAGGAAAATAGCATAGCAAAATAAAGGAGGTATACTTATACTCTGGTTAAAGAAAAAGGCTTTGCAGACAGGCCAGTATGTGACCACTACTTGCCAGTTTTGAATCCAGCCAAGTTATTTAAACAGTTTAGGGCTCAGTCTTCTCTTCTGTAAACAGGATATTGTGCATATTTTATGGTATGATTAAGGATTAAATGAGAGGATATGCAGAAAGCACTTAGCACAGTACCTGGCACATGGTAAGCAACCAAAAAGCATTTGACAGTGATTTACTGTTGTTCAACTTCTGACTGACCCGGGGTTTAAAAACAATCGTGACCATTATTATAAATTATTATAAAATATTGCTGCAGTCTCTTCACAGGTCTACAATCTGAATGTCTTTAATTAGTATTTAAATTGATAGTAAATATGTACACTTCTAAAACATTTCAAGTTTATGTTTTCCTATATGTTTCAGCGGTGATTGATGGCCAAAACATCTGAGACTCACTCTGCCTGGGAAACTGGTAATGAAGCTTATAGAGCTTATTGAAAGTGCCATTTAACAAAATACATTAGCCCATTCCAAATGTCATCTCTAGCTCCATTGTATTTCAAGTTAAACGCCATGCAAAAACAGATCTAAAAGGATCCATTACTTGCTTATTTTCAAGGACATAAGGAAAAATGTCACCAGTTTACAAAGTGAAAACTAGAGTCTCTATCTAGTGCCTCAGACAAAATGGCCGAAAGCAAACTAAGCACAGAACAGTCACTGGTAATGATTTGCCTCTTATTAGGAATAATTGACATTTTGTGATTTCCAAATCTTCTTTCAAAATGTAATCTGTTGATTTCATTATTTTATGGCATCTTTTTTGTATCCATTAATGTAACATTTCCTTCCATACTCAGTGGGGAAAGTTTCTCTCTCCTGAAATGTCACCCTACATAAATAAGTGTAGTGCCAGCCTTCCATCACTGTAATAGTTAAACGATGGCAAAGCTGAGCAATTGAAACAGGAAGAAAAGTCACCTTGACAGTCCTGTAGTGGGAAAAGCAGCTTAAGGCACCAGAGCTTTTGCGGTGAATGAGTTGAATGAGTTTTTATCTATTCACCAAACAAAATACATTTATATAATATTCCACCTTTCAGACAAAGAAACTCTTTTTGGAGATTTTAATAATCTGTCTTTTACAATAAAATATACATACTTTTGAAAATAAAGAAAAAATAAATCATAGTTTCTCCATATTCAGCAATTATTAATGTCACTTTGGGAACTTTTACAAAAGAATGTGGCTGAAATAAAAATAAGTGAAATGTTTGCTACCGACTCTTTGTATAAATTCTAGGAATTCTTAAGGGTTTAGGTTTTGCTTTGTTGTTGTTATTGTTTAATATCTCATAAAAGATATTAGAAAACCATTTAATTAGGCAATCTGGTTTATTTGACGTTGTGCTATCCAAAATAGACATTAGATAAAAATAAATAAAGGTCAAGAAATTTAAAAATAATGATGGTATTTTAATATACAGATTACTTGAACGGGATTTTTTTTTCTCAATTAAACACATAATTTTATTAAAGTGCAATTTGGTATCACTATTACATTTTTAAACATCATCCTCATTATTTTTTGCCCACTCCAGGAAATGACAGCACTTCATTTCATATAAAGTGAAGTTAATTTTTAGACTACTGTGAGTCACAAATATATAGAATATTTTATAACTTTTAGTTGGGGCAAATACTTTAATGACTTGAACAGAAATTAAACTGCCACCTCAATGTTATTGATACTTAAGTTCCATGTGAGAAATACTGAATGACCCAACAAAGAAAATTAGAGATCTATTTGTAAAACATTAGAACGCTCATTCTTAGTGTTTACTGCCTATCAAACAGATTTTTCCTACATTTAATGAAATGTAATGTGCTCCTGCTTTAATGAATTAACATTTCCCATCACACTTTCAATCATGTGGTGATTATTGCTTTAAAATTAGATTAAACTTGGGTATGCCTCAAAGTCTAAGTTCAAGAGCTATTTAGTCATTGTATAACATTTTTCTGGAAGTGAAAGAAATATGAAATAAGGTGCTGAGGTGAATTGATTAGGAATATGCCTTGTGACACCCCACTAGGCAAGCAGAGTTGCTTCATGGAATAATAACAGAGTAACTAGTTTTGATGGACCTATATAGAGACCCTTATAGCAAATTCTGGTGGCAGGCCAGTAGGGAATGTATGAAATCCCACACATGGACTCTAGACACAAACTAAGGCATCTTTGTCACAAGTGACACAAAAGGAACTTGATATAATTTGACCATGTCCCCACCCAAATCTCAGCTTGAATTGTAGCATCCATAATTCCCACATGTAGTGGGAGAGACAAGATGGGAGGTAATTGAATCATGGGAGTCTGTCTTTCCTGTGCTGTTTTCAGGATAGTGAATAAGTCTCATGAGATCCAATGGTTTCATAAATGGGAATTCCCCTGCACAAGCCCTCTCGTCTGCCACCTTGTAAGACATACCTTTGCTTCTCTTTTGCTTTCCACCATAATTATGAGGACTCCCAAGCCATGTGGAAATGTGAGTCTATTAAACCTCCTTCCTTTATTAATTGCCCAGTCTCAAGTACATCTTTTTTAGCAGCATGAGAACAGACTTATCCAGGACTGCTCACGTCTCACTGGAATTTCTGGTAACACCAGATCTTTCAGCTAGGAATCCCTGTCCAAAACAGTTCTTCACAATAGTTTATTGCCTATGTATAGGATGCTTATTGTTTCTCTCTAATTTTAAAAACACACGAATTTACAGATGCTCACATATTGCACTAATAGGGATTTTTTTTAAACACCTTACCAGTTAGACTTATTACTCTTTCCCTTCATGTAATACACAATAAAAACGAAGTTAATGTCATAAGCCTCTTGCCACAGCACTGAAAAATCCAGAACCACCTGCTGGAACATCAAGAGATGAAATTTTTAAATTGGTCTGTGTTCTATTTATATATATTTATGATTTCTGAACTTTAAATATTTATTTTCCAGCATACATCAGTGGTAATTTTATTTACCAAATTAAAAATAATGCTGCATAATGTGACACATACAAGTATACCTATGAAGAAAATATCAAAGAAATTTTTTGAAATGAGGATTTCTTTTTTGTAATTTCATTAGCTATTGGGGTATAAGTGGTTTTTAGTTACATGGATTAATTGTATATTGATTAAGAAATAGATTTTGGTGTACCCTTCACCTGAACAGTGTACATTCTACCCAATATTATTACTCACCCCACTCCAGCTCTGCCCCTTCTGACTCTCCAGTGTCCATTATACCACTCTATGTGCCCTCACATACCCATAGCTTAGCTCACACTTATATATGAGAACATACGGTATTTGGCTTTCTATTTCTGAGTTACTTCACTTAGAATAATGGCCTCCAGCTCCATCCAAGTTGCTGCAAAAGACATCATTTGATTCTTTCTATGACTGCATAGTATAGTGTATATATACCACATTTTCTTTAACCAATCGTCAGTTAATGGACACTTAGGTTAGTTCCATATCTTTGCAATTGTGAATTGTGCTGAGATAAGCATATATGAGCAAGTATCTTTTTGACAGAATGATTTTTTTTTTCCCCCTTTGGCTAGATATCCAATAGTAGGATTGCTGGATCAAAGGGTAGATCTACTTTTAGTACTTTGAGAAATCTCCGTACTATTTTCCATAGAAGTTGTACTAACATACATTCCCACCAACAATGTGTAACTGTTCTCTTTTCACCATATCCACACCAATATCTATTGTTCTGACTTTCTGATAATGACCATTCTGGCTGGGGTAAGAAGATATATCATTGAGGTTTTAATTTGCATTTCCCTAATGATTAGTGATATTGAGCACTTTTTCATGCTTTTGGCCATTTGTAGATCTTTTGAGAAATAACTAATCATGTCATCTGTCCCCTTTATAATGGAGTTATTTGCTTTTCCTTGCCAATTTGTTTGAGTTCCTCCTAGATTCTGAATATTAGTCCTTTGTTATGTCCTAATTATTTATTATTTATCTAATAATAAATAATCATAGATAAATCTAATAATAAAGTCCTTATTTATCTAATATATAATAATTAATATTATTCTATATTATTTATATAATATTTATTATTATATATTAAATAATATATAATATTAATTATTAGATATTAGATAAATAACAAAATATTTATCTAACATATTTCGCAAATATTTTTTTCCCATTCTGTGGGTTGTCTGTTTACACTGATAATTATTTCTTTTGCTTTACAGAAGCTTTTTAGTTTAACCAAGTGCCATTTATTTAGTTTCGTTTTCGTTGCATTTGCTTTTGGAGTCTTAGTCATAAATTACTTGCCTGGCAAATGTCCGGAAAAGCTTTTCTTAGATTTTCTTTTAGAATTTGTATGTTTTCAGGTCATATATTTAAGTCTTTAATCTAGCAAAATGGATTTAAAAATCACAATCTAAATATTCGCTGTCTTCAAGAGACTCACCTAACACATAAGGATTCTTACAGATTCAAGGCAAAGGGATGGAAAAAGACATTTCATGGCAATGGAACCCAAAAGTGAACAGGAATAGCTATTCTATATCCGATAATACAGACTTTAAAGTGACAGCAGAAACAATGACAAAGAAGGTCATTACGTAATGATAAAAGGATCAATCCAACAAGAAAATACTATAATTGTAAATCTATTTGTAGCTATCTCTGGAGCTCCCAGATTCATAAAACAGTTACTACTTGACCTAAGAAGATTAATATACAACACCACAAATAATAGTGGGGGACTCCAACATGGCACGGAAAGCACTGGATAGATTATCAAAGCAGAAATTCAGTGAAGAGAAAAACACTGGACTTAAACTGCACTCTATTATAAATGAACCCAACAGATAATTACAGAACATTCTACCCAAGAACTGCAGAATATGCATTCTTCTCATCAACACAGAATATTCTCAAAGATAGATTATATGATATGCCACAAGTCCCAGAAAATTTTTAAAAATCAAAATCACATCAAGTATCTTCTTAGAGCACTGTGGAATGAAACTAGAAACAAACTCCAAAAGGAACCCCCAAAACTTTACAAACATGTGGAAGTTAAACCGTTTGCCCCTGAATGATTTTTGAGTTAACATTAAAATCAAGATAGAATTTTTAAAAATATTCTAAGTGAATGATAATAGTGACACTAGCAGGAAAATCTCTGAGATACAGCAAAAGCTGTGCTAAGAAGAAAGATTATAGTACTAAATGCCTACATCAAAAAGTCTGAAAGATCACAAATTAAGAAACACCACACCTCAAAGAACTAGAGAAACAAGAACAGACAAAGCCCAAAGCTAGCAGAAAAAAAGAAGTAATAAAGATCAGAACAGAATGAAATGAAACAGAAGTTTAAAAAGTACAAAAGACCAATGCAACCAAAGTTGGTTTTTCGAAAATATAAACAAAACTAATAGATCACTAGCTATTAATAGATTAACCAAGAAAAGAAGAGGGAAGATTCAAATAAACTCAAATAGAAATGAAAATGGTGACATTACAACTGACACCACAGAAATACAAGACGTAATTCAAGACTAGTATGAACACCTCTATACACACAAACTAGGAAATCTAGAGGAAATTGATAAATTCCTGGAAACATACAATGCCCCTTTGCTTGAATCAGGAAGACATAGAAATCCTGAAAACATCAATAACAAGTAGTTAGACGAAATAAGTAATAAAAAAAAATGCCAACAAAAACAAAAGCCCATAGCCAGATGTATTCACAGCCAAATCCCACCAGATATTCAAAGAAGAATTGCTATCCATTAAACTAAAACTGCTCCAAAAAATAAGAGAGAATTCTCTCTAACTGACTTTATAAAGGCAGTATCACCTTGATACCAAAGCCAGGAAAGGATATAATAAAAATGAAACTCAAATTTCTTTTGGAAAAATGAAATATATTGTTTCCTGGACATTATTGTGTCTTGTGGAGGGGCTGTACATCTGGGCAGGATACCAGCAGGGACAGTCCCAGACTGAACTGAACTGGGGTTTTATCCCAAACCAGATCAGTGTAAAAAGCTAAAAATATTTAATAAGTATGGATCAAATCATCAGCCTGGGTTTGATCCTGGAAGTTCCATCAACATAAGCATTGACATACTTTGCTGAAAGCAAATTCTTGAAGAGCCAAACCTGGTGATTGTCTTCATATTTCAATGACCTTTTAAAACTACTACAATAAATCCATAAAATAGCTATAAGCTGCTATAATATAATAGAGCCAATGGATATCCTGACATTTTTCACCTTTGTATTATCCTTTTTGGTTCCATAAGCAATGCCATAAATTTTAAGTATAATCACTCTTTTATAGAAAAAGTTATTTAACATAAAAATCAGCCTTCAGCATTGTTTGACCTCAATATTACCAAATTACAAATTCCTTCATTCTCAGCCAAGCAATGCTCAGTTTCTTATATTGTACACAATTATTTCATTGTCCCTATCAAGCTAATTTTTACCTTAAAAGCAAAAGATACAATAAGCTTCTTCTTAGTTTCAGCTATTTGAATAAACTCTATATTTTACTTGGTATGTGTAACTAAAGACACCAATGACTGTTAAACTATCTCTTTTTAGATGACATTCTTTCTTTGGACTTAAGATTCTTACTGAAGTAGCCCGTTTCAGGCAATTGAAGGCAATTGCTTTCAATTGCCATGTCTCTACATAACAAATTTCATGATTACCAGTTTGCTATAGGATTAATTTAAAACTCCAGATTAATGTTGAAGCCTATTGTAGTATATATATTTTTCCATATATGAGATTGACAAATTGAAAAATATGATTTCCTCAAAATTCACAAGACTCATATACCTGGTAAGACACTAGAAGCAATTATCCTTTCAACCTGTTCCTCAGGAAAGGAAAAAAAGTGAGTTTTGTCTTCTGGAATAATAGCTTATGGCTTATCCCTACAAAGCTTTAAAAAAGTGGAAAGGTGGTAAATGCCCAGATAATCTGATCAAAGCATACAATCATAAAAAATTACTTTTCACATCCCTTATTATTTGGACTTACATTTATAATACTGAATCCATAATTCCCAGGTTTCTGCTTTTCTCAGCTTCCTGAAGATAGATTCTAAACAAAGAAAACAAAACTTACTATCAAGTCCACTGGTACCCTAGAAGAAGACTACTGTGAGTGCAAGGTACACTTTGTCCTTGCAATTTTAGTATTTACAGATCTATTAAATATTATAAAACATTACACAAATGCTGGTTTTCAAATCTGGTTTCAAATTTTTTCCCCATCATTATGTCCCAAATAAAATTATTGTTCTCACAGAAAACTTTCCATTAACATCAGTGACAGAGAAAGCCAAGGAATTTAAATAACAGAACTCAAAACCAACCAGGCTCTTGTATTACACTTCACAAAAGGTCTTCTTTAACAATGGTGCCACTGCAAACAGGTGACTACCAAAACAGCAAGATACCCAAAAGAAGCATCTCCCGGTAAAATAACTGGTTGGAATATTATATAAATATTATGGAAATATTATATAAATATTCCAGTCAGTTATTATATATGTAAATAGATGACAATGATAATAATGTAATAAAATATTATATAATTAGATGATAATAACATATTAAAAATCTGACAAATAGTAGAGAACAAACTCAGTAACAAGAAAACAATGAAATACATTTTAACACTTTTATCTTCACTGATATGAAGCTGCATATATACTTGTTTTCTCTTTTATTTCTTCTAGTGAACAAACAATAGTTTCCATTATCTGAATGTCCCCTTCTTTTACCTTTTAGCCTAGCAGAATAAAAGTACTTTTGAAATAAATGTATTGGTTCTGAAACTGCCCAGTAATAATAATGAGGATGATAACAACTTACCTGCAAGAACCTGCCTGACTTTAGTTATTTTGCTAAATTCCCACAACTGCTGAATTTGATACTACTGGCCTTATTCTAAAGACAAAGAAATTGGTACTTAGATACCATTAATAACTTGTACTAAGCAGTGGATCTAAACTGGAACCCAAGTCTTTCTGGTTGCAGATTCCAAGCTCTGAACTGCTAAGCTAAACACTTGTCTTTTTAAAGTATTTTTCCACGGAGGGAGGTCATACCTACAGGAAATTCAGCAGCATCCTCTCTTCTACAGAAGAATTATGATTTATGATTTGGGAACCTCACTAACTAGACTCTCATTATTTGAAAAAAAAATTATTGAGAAGACAACTCTTCTGTCTAGGAGGCAAGTAAATGTACTGTTCCAATAGAGAATATGTTGTGTTTGTGTCTAGGACAGTGATAATTATTTCACTCTCTAATGCATGGAAAAGAAGCCTTTGCTATTTCTAGTAAGCTGTTTACAGCAAGGACTTTTAGAATATAAATGCATAGCATTTTCTACCAATAGCATCATTGTTCCCCTCCATATGTTCTTCCTCTAGGTGTCTAATGAGTTTCTATGTATGAAAAATGACAAGACAATCTGAGGAATAATTCAAGCAATTGTGGCATATGGAACATTGTTTTCAAGTCTTTTTGCCATGATATCTAGGCAAAACAGCAGGAATACCTAGCAGTAAGGCTAGAAAAATCATCATCTCTGACTGTAACTTCGGCTGAGTTATCTGCCACAAATGTCAGGCTTTAAGTTGACAGTGATAATGATAAACAAGGCAAAATTTCTGTGAGAATTTGATATATGCAATTTGATACATTCTGCTGTTTATCTTATAGTCAATATTTCTCTGCCCCTAAACTTAATTCCCTCAGTCTATGAAAGGAGTCATTAGGACTTTTGCGTCCAGCACATTTGGTATTTATGAAGCCCTCTTGTGTTTCTGAATGCTGTGTGTTCTTCTGAATACTTGTGAGGTTTTGCCAAATAGCTTTTTTCAGTAAGACATTTCCCAATCTATAGTTCTGCTTCTTATCCATTCAATGAAGGACACGCTTAACACTTTGAGACAAGGTAGTAGAGAGATGTAATGTAGTGAGACGTGACTCTCCATCCCTTTTATCCTTCCTGATCCTTAGAGATAATAACCGTGCAACTGTAATTTATTCTGCATTCCACCTACAGACATGTATTCACTCATTAATTTACCCATTCACAAATATATGGAGGACATTCCTCGAAAGAACAACTCAATACTTCCTTCCACCATACTTCTATTCAATGCTGCCTACTAGTATAGACATTTACTTATTTGACTACATGCCAGTCCCCAGTTTGGACGTTGCTGTTTGTGACAGTGATAGAATTGATACAGTCTTCATTTGGTATTTCCACTAATTTTCTTTTCTTTTTTTTTTAATTTTAACTTCTGGGGTACATGTGCAGGATGTACAAGTTTGTTACATAGGCAAATGTGTGCCATGGTGGTTTGCTGCACCTATTAATCTATCACCTAGGTATTAAACCCAGCATGCATTAGCTGTTTTTCCTGATGCTCTCCCCCACCCACACCCTCCTGCAATAAGCCCCAGTGTGTGTTCTTCCCCTCCATGTGTCCGTGTGTTCTCATCGTTCAGCTCTCACTTATTAGTGAGAAGAGGAGGTGTTTAGTTTTCTGTTCCTGCATTAGTTTGCTGAGGATAATGGCTTCCAGCTTCATTCATGTCCCTGCAAAGGCTATTATCTTTTTCCTTTTTATGGCTATATAGTATTCCATGGTGTATATGTACTTTTTTTTAATCCAGTCTACCATTAACAACTGAACTTGGGTTGATTCTATGTCTTTTGCTACTGTAAATAGTGCTACAATGAATATGCATGTATCTTTATAATAGAATGATTTATATTCCTTTGGGTATGTACCTAGTATTGGGACTGCTGGGTTGAACGGTATATTCAGTTCTAAATATTTGAGGAATCACCAAATTGTCTTCTACAGTGAATGAACTTCCATTCACAATTGCTACAAAAAGAATAGAATGCCTAGAAATATAGCTAATGAAGTGAAGGACCTATTCAAGACTATAAACCACTGGTCAAGGAAATCAGAGATGACACAAACAAATGGAAAAACATTCCATGTTCATGGGTAGGAAGAATCAGTATCATGAAAATGACCATACTGCTCAAAGTAATTTATAGATTCAATGCTAGTCCCAGGAAAGTACCATTGATATTAGTCATAGAATTAGAAAAAACTATTTTAAAATTCATATGGAACCAAAAAAGAACCTGTATAACCAAGACAATCTTAAGCAAAAAGAATTAAGTTGGAGGCATCATGCTACCTGACTTTAAACTGTGCTACTGGGTTATAGTAGCCAAAACAGCATGGTATTTTTACAAAAACAGACACATAGACCAATGGAACAGAATAGAGAACTCAGAAATAATACAGCACACTTAAAACCATCTGATCTTCGACAGACCTAACCAAGACAATGGGGAAAGGATTCCCTATTTAATAAATGGTGCTGGGAAAACTGGTTAGCCACATGCGGAGGAGTGAAACTGGACCCTTTCCTTACACCTTACCAAAAAATGAACTCAAGATGAGTTAAAGACTAATGTACTGCCGGGCGCGGCGGCTCAAGCCTGTAATCCCAGCACTTTGGGAAGCTGAAGCGGGTGGATCACGAGGTCAAGAGATCGAGACCATCCTGGTCAACATGGTGAATCCCCGTCTCTACTAAAAATACAAAACATTAGCTGGGCATGCTGGCGCGTGCCTGTAATCCCAGCTACTCAGGAGGCTGAGACAGGAGAATTGCCTGAATCCAGGAGGCGGAGGTTGTGGTGAGCCGAGATTGTGCCATTGCACTCCAGCCTGGGTAACAAGAGCAAAATTCCATCTCAAAAAATAAAAGACTAATGTAAAATCCAAAACTATAAAAACCTTAGGAAAAAATCTAGGCAATACTATTCAGATATTCAGGACATAGATATGGGCAAAGATTTCATGATTAAATTGTCAAAAGCAATGAGAACTGACAAATGGGATCTAATTAAACTAAAGAGCTTCTACACTACAAAAAAAAAAAAAAAAAAAAAAAAGGCTATCATCAGAATGAAAAAACAACCTACGGAATGGGAGAAAGTTTTTGCAATCTATCCATCTGACAACGTTCTAATTTCCAGAATTTGTTTTTTTCTTGTAAACTTCCTTGTTGACAAGAGAGAAATTTCACTGAGAGAAAATGTGAGAAAAAATGGCTCTCACTGAGAGAAAATAACTCCACTAAAAAGTGGGCAAAGGACTTGAACAGACACTTACTTCTTAAAAGAAGACATTCATGTGGCCACAAAACATGACAAAAGAGCTCAATCACTGAACATTAGAGAAATGCAAATCAAAATTACAATGAGATACCATCTCATGCCATGCGGAATGGCAATTATTAGGCCACTGCTTTTCATTTTAGCCATATTAATTGTTGTGTAGTAATATCTCATTGTGTTTTGATTTGCATTTCCCTAGTGGCTAATGATTTTGAACATGTTTTCACTTACTTATTTGCCATATTAATATTCTACTCAGTGAAATATTTATTCATGTGTCTTTTGTCCATTTTCTACTTGAATTGCTTGGTTTTAAACTGTTGATTTTTGAGAGTTTTTTAATATATTCTAGGTATTAGTCTTTTATTTGATTTGTGGTTGGAAAATATTTTCTCCACAATATATTTTCTCCACAATATAAGTCTGTAGCCTGTCTTTTCAACCTTTTTGTGTTCTTTCACAAAGCAAAAGTTATTAATTTTTATGAAGTCCAAGTTAGCATTTTTCCTTTCATGAATTGTTTTAGTCTCAAGTCAAAAAAAGTGTGTGCCTACATTTACATTCCAGATATTTTCTTCCATAGTTTTCCAAAAGCCTTACAATTTTACATTTTACAGTTAAGTCTATCATCTGTTTTGAGTTCACTTTTGTCTAAGTGTAAAGTTTAGTAAGATTTTCTGCCTATTTTTTCTGTTTTGCCTATGAATATCCAAATGCCCCAAAACCAATTGTTGAAAGGTTGATTTATATTTTGAAAAATCCATTCTGGCTATTGTATGGAGAATGGAGGGTAAGAATAGGAATAGGCTGACTAGTTAAGAAACTTTTACATTGTACAGGTAGTAGATGAGGGTGAATACGACTGAGGTGATAGAAGAGGAAATAGAGAAAATTAAATGCACAGTGTTTGGAGCTATAGAGTTAATAATGCTTGCTGATTAATTTGATGTGGAGGTAAGAAAAGAATCAAAGATGATTCTAAGTTTTTAACATTAAAAGCTGAGCATATGGTGATTATATTTACAAAATTAGTGGAGACTGAAAGAGAAAGCTTTGGGGGTTGACATATAATCAAAAGTTCTGTTTTGTCCATATCCTGTTAGATATCTGAGTGGAGATGTCAAGTGGGTTGTTGGAGTAATGTGATTGGCATTCAAGGGTAAGGTCAGGGCTGAAGATACACATTTGAAGAGTCATCATCATGGATGATGTTACTTGGAGAGAAAGTCTAAATAGAGAAGAGAAAATCTGCAATCATTATTTTGGATCAAGAAATATTTATATATGTATAGATTTTCTAAAAGTGAACAAGTTAACTACAAATCTAATTTTAATGATTTACATTTGACATGAATCTGTGATTAGAACATGTTAATATATTTTATTGCATACATTTACTATATATTATTGAATTTCTAACTGAAATAATAACAGAACTCAGGTTAGAATCTTGTGTGCACCTTGTACCTCATTGCACCTATAATAAAAGAATTCAGGGAAATAAAGGGTCTCAGCTTGTCATGAATAACAGTTTGTCTTTCAAGGATAGCTTCTATGACATAAGCAAAATATGTTGAAATAAATTACCAAACACTTTAAGTTTCTTTTAACTCAATAACTATGGCTCTAAGAAAATTCTAGTAAAGTCTCATATTTTCTCCATTCTGAAGAAATTCTGAGTGGATTAGTTCTGGATACAGCAAAAGATTCAATTCTGTTTCTGAATGGATCAAAGCTTATTTCTGAGAATCCTTAGTCAGAGATATTAGTGGATTCCTACAGACTAAAAGAAAGTTTGTTCAAGAATGACTAAGCAATGCAAACTGAAGAAGAGTTTACCTAAAAATACTGATGTGACTACACAGAGAGCTCTATCGTGATCTCCAATTGCTGTAAAACAATGCACAAAAGATCATAGCATGTTAATTGTTGATTTGTAGAGTATAGGCTTTTATAAATATTAACTGCAAGTCATAAACTGAGATATGGAAAATTCTAGTAAACTAATCTCTTTACTTTCTCTTAAAACCAAACCAAAATCCTTCTGTTTGGACTAGATGCTGTTAGATTATGCTGTTAGGTGGTCAAAGGGAAATTGCAAAACATAATGGAAAGCACTATACAAATACTTTGGAGTTTGAGGAGCCTTAGATTTGACATTCAGCTTTTTTTATTCATTTTTTAGCCCTGAGATAGTTACTTATATACCTAAATCAATTTGCCCTGTAAATTGACAATAACTATGCATATTTCCACAAGTATTTAGAAAGTATGAAATTAAATTAAATAAATAGTCCAGTATTATAGTAGGTGAGTCTTAAAATAAAACTTAAACTTCTGTTTTATTTCTATCTGCTCTCTCAGAAAGAATTACTTCTCTACAAAAGAAGTGTAATTCACAGAAAAAATTAGGTATCAGATGCATATGTATAAGAGGAGAATATTTTAATGATTATACCTCCATTTCACGTAAACTATCTCTCAGAATTAATGAAAGAACTCGGATGACAGCACTAAATGATAATTAGCATTTGAATGATAATCATTGAGGAATCATGGGTAACACAGATCAGGTATAATAAAGGTAATTCCCATTTCCAAAGACAGAGTAATTAGGGTTGGATCATGATACAAAGAGTTGGTGTATCTCTGTCTGGGTTACACAGTAATTCTGAGAAATATAGAATTTCTTTGACCATGGTTTTTAATACAGCTACAGTGAAGCATGATTAAACCACATACTTTCAACAAAAGACATGTAAATCTCCATATGGTAGTATGTTCAAATTCTATGATGATTTTACCTACTAATAATAGTATGTGGAAACATTTCTTAAGGAATAATGAGCTGGATGTGCAAAAACTTGGGCTTGTGAAAGCATCCCATGTGTTAACGTAGTTATGCAAATATGCAAAGATGACTTCCTGTCAGCATTAGGGAGCTCATGATAATCCACTTGTGCTGTTGGATATTGTTCATTTCTTCTTTTATTTTTATTTTTTCTAGTTCATAGGAGACATGATCTGGATAAATAAATAGCATGGATCTACATAGAAAGTTCTTGCTGAGGATCTGACCTTTAATGTTGGCCTTCTTTGTACAGCACTCAAATCAATTGACATAGGAAATTAGGCACATCATCATATATTTCTCACATGATTGACAGCATTTTTCTATACAGGGCTTTAGGAAACTCCATGATTGATAACATTTCTGTAATCATGAGCAAGGCTCTGTAGCCAGATGTCAGGGACTTGAATCTTCCTCCACCACTTACCAGCTGTGTAACCTATGCAAATTACTTAACTGCTGATTGCTTCAATGTCCCCATCAGTAAAATGAAGACAGTAAGAGTACCTACTTCATAGAATGCTATGAGGATTAAATGAGTTAAAATTTGTAGGAAACTTAAAACCATACATGACACCTCCAAATAAATGCTTGTGAGTAAATATTTAATTAAAATAAGACTGCTAACTGATTTAGAGCTGGTCTTTTGAAGAAAGCCAGTTTCATTTATAATTGGGAGAGAAAGATCAAATATAATCTGATTCAATGCTTAGAATAGCATAAAAGTGTCATAAACATATAACATTTACTTATATCTACGGTTTAAAAGAAAATGTGTCTATAATTATTATAAAATTAAAAGCTTGTAAGAGCCACAGTATAGTGTGAACTTGTTTTAATTAACAATGTAATGTTAGAGCTTAATAGCTTTCACTGAGAGAAAATGTTATGCAGATTTCACCAAGAGCATCAAGAGCTATGTGTCTTCTCTGGCACACTGTAATAATAATAATGTTAGAACATATTTGCCTAGCATTTTAACTTTGCAGAAAACTAACCAATCTTTCACTTAATCTTTATAATATCCTCGGTGGTAGTGAGAAGCAGAAGACAGCCAAATGTCTAGGCAAATAGGAAAGGGTCCACAGAGAACCTCCGACTCATCCAGGTCATTATGCACAGGGGACTTGCCTAAACATGCCCATGGTGAAAAATTCCGTCACTTAACACATGCGCAGTAAGGGAAATAAATCAATGTGAAGTGGCTCAGACTAAGGGCCCACATGCATACTAGAAGGCAGAGGTGGAGTCACTGGGAATTTGCTCCATATGCACGGGAGGAGGCTGGCCTCTTGAACTCGTGTTTGGTGGCATGGTATTCAGTTTGTTCGGTGGAAACCTGCACGCAGGACCCCTCTCTTTCTTGGGAGCTTTTCTTTCACTTAATTATGCCTTCCTCACTTTTCAACGTGTTCGTGTGCCTGGGTTTTCCTGGTCATGAGACAGTGGCCACAGGCATGCATGCATGAGGGATGAGTGAATGGCAGCTCCTCGCCCCACCGTCTCTCCCAGCTGGGAAGCATGGCCATGTCTGCCACATCTGTGTGTGGCAACCAACAGCCATGTTGGGGGGGAGGGGAGGGCACTGACCACAACTACTGTCTGGGCCCCAGGATGGCCTTGGGCCAGGCTCCATGCAGCCAGCTGGCTAATGTTCCCCACTACACATTCACAGAGTCTTCCCCTCACCAGCAGAGAAGTCCAATTCGGTTGGACAACAATTAGAAGTTTCTCTCCCTGTTGGGGAAACCCATTTGCACCAGAATAAGCGGTTCTTCCCCCAGGCATCTTCCCCACCAGCACTTAAGCTGTTTTTATTTCTCCATCCTGTCAGGAGTTAACTTTTATGTAAGAGAATTTCTCTTGAAAAGTGTCTTATTGGCTGGGCGCGGTGGCTCAAGCCTGTAATCCCAGCACTTTGAGAGGCTGAGGCGGGTGGATCATGAGGTCAAGAGATCGAGACCATCCTGGTCAACATGGTGAAACCCCGTCTCTACTAAAAATACAAAAAATTAGCTGGGCATGGTGGCGCACGCCTGTAATCCCAGCTACTCAGGAGGCTGAGGCAGAAGAATTGCCTGAACCCAGGAGGTGGAGGTTGCGGTGAGCCGAGATCACGCCATTGCACTCCAGCCTGGGTAACAAGAGCGAAACTCCATCTCAAAAAAAAAAAAAAGAAAGAAAAGAAAAGTGTCTTATTAGACCAGGACCCCAATTCACAACACCATTTTTCCCCTTCTTTGAGGACCCAATCCCACAGCTTCACTTTAGCGTTTGGCTTATTGATAAGGAGGCAACAGCCAGTCTGGTGAGGTTCACCTAGGGCTTGATTAGTCCATGCACACATTCCTCCCCCGTCACAGTTCTATTTTCCCAAACTCAATTCCAAGCTTTGGGTCAAAGCCCTAAGAAAGAGAACTGGATCTGAGGGATCCAGAGGCAGACAACAATAAAGGTTAAAAGGCACAGGACAGGCTGGGTGTGGTGGCTCATGCCTGTAATCCCAGCAGTTTGAGAGGCCCAGGTGGGTGGATCACGAGGTCAGGAGATTGAGACCATCCTGGCCAACATGGTTGAAACCCTGTCTCTGCTTAAATACAAAGAAACTAGCCAGGCATGGTGGCATGTGCCTGTAGTCCCAGCTACTAGGGAGGCTGAGGCAGGAGAAGTGCTTGAACCCAGGAGGGAGATGTTGCAGTGAGCTCAGATTGTGCCACTGCACTCTAGCTTGGAGACAGAGCAAGACTCTGTAAAAAAAAAAAAAAAAAAAAAAAAAAAAAACGCACAATACAGATGAGCATGACTATTTCTTGCCAATTAAGCCAACCCTCCTGTTTCATAGATAGAGGTCATGTTAGTAACCATGACTTAAATGAGGTGCAGGGAACTCAAAGGCTACTGACAGCAGGGGCAAAATCAGTGCATGAGTTAGAATGGATAATCCCACCCCCTAGTCTTCCTGTTAGCAGGGGTGAAAGCTGCATTGGCCCCCATGGGTGGCACCCTGTCGAGGTCACCAGGACTTGGGGATATAAGGACAGAAGAAGAAAAGAGGATTTTTTTCCTTCTCTCACTCATGAACCCCACTATTTTCTAGGAAAAGAAAGGAACCAGGGACACTTTGCTCCCCTCTTTCTAGATGAGTAGCTATTCATCTTTAGTCTGTCCCCCTTTTGAATGCATTCTGAACACCTGGGGATCTTTTGAAAACAAACACCTTCTTTTTTCCTTTTTCTTCCTCTGTCCTCTCTTTACAAATGGGTAATTGTGTCCCCATACTACAGGACATTCCCCTTGGATGCATCCTTCAAACCAAGAAAAATTAATTTCCCAAACCTTAAACTGGTTGGCTTAGAATTGAACTCGGGGGAAGGAAACTCAGAATGCTGACATGCTGGAAAAAGGATAAAAGGGTTTTTTTTTTTAATTTGTTTTTTATTTTTATTTTTTTACCAGTCAGACCTTTAACCTTTCCACTCGTGAAAACTAGTAAAAGGAATGAGGATCACTGTTTATATTCTCTGTTAAGTTTTGATTAATGAGAAAGGGTTTATGAGGTTAGTTAGGCTAAGCTGTAGCCAATCTGGTGTGCTTTGCATGTCTTAACTGAGAATTTTTGGTGTCACTTATGAGGTTACTTTTGAGAAAGTTCAAAAGCCAGAAATATTGGCCACTTGGCCTGGCAAAAGTCTGCTGATAAGGGATTTAAAAGAATTTGCTTAAAAAGTGCTCAGCTTAATTTAAAGTAGATATCCAAGTTATACATATATTAAATGAGCCTTATGTTTTTCTCTTCTTAGATTTTGTTTTGCTGAAAAAAAATAAAATTTCCAAAGTCAACTGAATTACCTTTTTCCACCTTGTCTTGAACACTTGAGAGGCCCTAAGGTAATTTCTGATTGCCTGAGACTCGTTGGGAAAAACAGAAAAGGTACCACAGATTCCATTTTGGGAGAAACCTCTGTTTTCCTTATTTAACCCCAGGAATTAGAGATGAATAGATCCCTCTTAAAATCTGTTTTTATCTTCCAGCTATACCTGTTTATTAGGCCCTAAAAACTACATGCTTTCCAAGCCCTCCTCTTAAAGGTCCTTACCTAGAAGCCAATAATAATCTAATTAGGAGATTGGCAAGTGAAAAATACTAATTTTATTAATATTTTAATTAAATATTCTGGTGTCACTTGTGAGGTGATAATCACAAGTGATATTTATCACATCACAAGTCATATTTGAAATAGTCAAATTTCTTTGGCAATTGTGTTTCTAACTGTAACTACCCCAGACATTTTGTTATCCACAGATAATTGTTGTCTGGTTTTAATCCTCTTCAAAAGATGGTTTAAAATCATCTATAGATCTTTGACAGGTGCTCTCAAATGCAAGTTTCTGATAAATTTGGAGACTGTGGTATTGGAATAAAGAAAAAACATACAGGACTCATGAAGAGCTGAAATATTCATGAATATCAAGCAGAATAATAGTTAATTAAATGGATGGAATTAATAGAAAACTGAAGTAATCTTTTTGTAACTTTTCCTTAAAACATTGCTGATTCTTGTTTTTTTTTTTTCAGAGTGAAGGAATCTTTTATGTTAAGCTATTTATAGTCTTTAATAATCGAGTAAGTTACACTCCTGTGAACAAAATTTGGAGCATATTTGTCTCTCTGTCTTATTCCTTGAGAATTTGAAGACTATCCTTGAATAGTCTTAACTTATGGCAATATGGTTATTTGCATCAGCATAATAAGATTTCATTGTCTTTTGCAACAAGATGCAATTGGAGAAACGGGTTGTTTTACCAAGGCTTTGACTGGAAGGGAATGCTTCCTTTTAAGAAATCAAGCTCAACCTGCAGAGCTGATAAAAGCCCCTTGGGAAAACTGGCCTCATACCTTGTCTACACAGTCCCTGTACAGAGTTCCTAACCTTTAGTGAGTAAAGAATGCCACTTTTTAACAGGCCCAGGAATCCCATGTCCTTGGGTCTGTAAGAAGAGAGGAATTCACCCAACTCATAGGTATTTGAGAGTACAAATCCATGGCTGGGCTTGGCTTTAAAAAGTCCTATCTGAGATTCCCTGTGGAGCAGAGTTTTAACAAAGTAAATTTTAAAGCCTGTATAAAAATAGTTATTCTTGACGCATTTTATGCAAATAATCAGGCTAGCTATAAGACTAAAGTTTATTTTGCAAACAACTCAGTCCTATTATGATTAGTTTTTAACAAAAATGAGGACAGGAGAGAAATTTTGTTTCAAAACTTACACATTTGTCATTAAATTCTAAACTCAGTGGTTTTAAGTTTTTTGCCCACATTTCAAAATAATTCTGCTTATTCCTGTGAATCAACCAGCAATCTCTGTCTGAAGCTCAGAAGAAACAAAAAGGGATGGGTAATGTACTAATCAATATTCTAGTTCTGGGCAATAATTCTGCAAATCCTGACAAGTAATAGGAATAAATAGGGTGTCCATAACACAGAAGTTTCTTTGTTTGGGAAAATAAGACCAAGGGAACTAACCAAAGCAAAGCCCCATGCACCCAAATCTTAATAAGCATAACTATAGCCACCAGTTATCTGGTTGTGTAGGCATCCTCAAGATTTTTTAGCTGTCCTTAACCCTCCTTGTTTAGCTTTAATCTATGTCTTCCAATAACCTAGTTTGTCTCTTTCTGTCATCAGGCCATTGAATTCCAAATGGTCATGCAACTAGAGCTTCAGATGATAGCCTCCTTTTTACCAACGACCCTCAGATAGACCTCTGAGGGATATCTGCTGTTTTCTCAAAACAGTGCCTCTTGTCAGCAGTAAGCTGTCAAGATCAGTCCTCCTCCTTTTTCTTATCATTATTCTAATGGTAGTTAAATGTACTTCTTTAGAGGAGGGAATGATACAGGTAGGAGATAGCCAAATGCCTAAACAAACAGGAAAGGGTCCCCAGAGCACCTCCAACCCATCCATGTCATTGTGCACCGGCGGTTTGCCTAAACATGTCCACAGTAAAAAATGCCATCCCTTAATACATGTGTAGTAAGGGAAATCAGTCAATGTGAAGTGGCTCAGACTAAGGGCCCACATGAGCACTGGAAGAATGGGGTGGAGCCACCAGGAATCCATGCCTTATGCAAGAAAGGAGCCTGACCTCCTCAACTCGTGTGTCATGGCTTGGTATTCAATTGGTGAGGTAAAAACTTGCATGCAGAACCCCTGTCTTTGTTGAGAGCTTTCCTATGGCTTAGTAAATTCTGCCCTCCTTACCTTTCAGTGTGTCCATGTGCCTAATTTTTCTTGGTTATGAGACAAGAACCAGATTTAGCTCAACTAAGGAGCAAAAAAATCCTTCATCATTAGAATAGATATTATTTATATTTAACAGATCAGAAAACTAAGGCCCAAAGAATTTAACTTGTGTGCCTATGGTCACAGTGTATCAGTTCAGGGCTCACAATCCCTAAAGCGCCTTCAAATAGTGCCTAAATCACAAATCAAAACTTCTCTCATTCTCATTTTCTATATTCCTTTCAAAGAAAGCATGAACCAAATACTTTTTTCTAAATAAGGAAGCTCAACGGTCTTCTGTTTACAATCATGCAAGATGGGCACCATACAATTATAGTTAGTGTCATGTACATAATGGTCTCTGTAAATATTGCTTCCTAAATTTTTGTACAGGGCATATCCTGCACATTTCCACATGAGGAATATGTGAAGCAACTACTTTCACTCATCCAAAAGCCTAAGTCAGAAACAGCAAGCAGTAGCAGAATTGACATCCTGATTTCCATTTCCTTGTGTGGTTTCACATCAAAGAAAGGAAAAAAAAAAAAAAAAAAGATGAAATCAAACAAAAGTAACTTTTAGAGAAAATCTGTCACTCAGGTTAAATTTTCTCTTACTTGAAATTCACCCTGTGTATATTCAATTGAATAGAATGACATTTGATTGAACTGACTGAGAAAGAAACTGACAAGATACATCCGGATTCAGGCTCTCAAATTTGGTTTATTGTTTAGTGCAGCAACCCCTGAAATTAAATGAACACATACAAGAGATTCATCATAATGCTATCTGTGGAATCCTGTTATAGGGAGATGGTGCTATTACAAAGTCCTCCCACGGTTAAATGCGAGCAAATGAAGCACAATGGATTTAAGTGAGACTGGAGCTTATTTTTTCCCATTTTTTCACTTAAATTAGAAATCTTGTAATTGGATTTTAAAAAGCTCCTTGTAAAGTAATTATATATAATCTATTTTCAAGTATTCTTTCTGAGTAAACCTGTAAGGAACAGAAAGAGGTATCTCATACCTTTTCTTTCTTAACTGCCACACAGTTCTCTTTGAAACTGATTCCAATAATGAGTCATTTAAAAGAGAAAATGGGCTTTTTTAGCTTTTAAAAACTAAATGGGAATCACAAGACAAGAAAAGGGGGCCTAATGTTTAGCCAGAGGTAAAATGTAAAGTGTTAAATGTGTGTCACATAGTATCATTAGAAATGCTATCGGAAATAATTAAGCCAACAAAATCTTAACCATCTATTAGTGTTTAGACATGACAATATACATATGTAGTTGTCATAAGTCAAAAATTAACTTTTTAAGAGTTATCCCAGAAGCAATTCACAGACACACACACACACACACAGGCATTGAATAGAAAAGGTGAGCAATACTGGGGGCATTTATAGTGAAATACTTGAAATGATTGACAGTGAAATAGCACTGAAATAGATTGTGTACTCCAGAAAAAAAAAATTACAAAATGTAATTTCAGTATGTTTCCTGATGCTTTCAACATAGAAAAGAAAATGCTTTCCATAAGAGTTCACCAGCATACGCTGACAACAGTGATTAGATAATACCCTTCTGCCATTTAGCAACACAGAAATTATGAGGAGTCATTTAATCCCTCAGACTGTTAAGCTGTGACAGTTTTGATATACAGTACAAGAGATTTAACTATCAGCCAGAAAACAAAAAGATTAACATGACATTTGCCCAGCAAATCACAATCACAATCACGCTCCATTTGCCAGACTATTCCCTCACAGCCGATATTCAGCATTTCTAAGTAAGGATAAGTCAGTCAATCAACAAAAATCAAACTCAGATAGTACCAAGTGTTTCTGTGTAGTATATATTAAACCATGCAATGATTCCTTTAATAAGCAACGTCTTGGTTGCTTACTGCATCCCAGGCACTATTACACAACAAGATAACTGAGAGGAAAAGATTAGGCTTGCAGAAGTTAGAAAGACAGCAGACAAATAACCAATTACAAAGGAAAGCAGCAGGAGTATGGCAGCTAAGTCTGTCTATGAGGGTCAGGAGACACTTGGCAGAGGCAGACACTGCGAAAGAAAGCTTTGGGGTATTTTTCTCTGCCTCAAATCATTTCACCAAAAAAGAGGACTTGAAAATGGATTATAGATAATCATCTCATTAGCAACTTTCAATCTATGTAAACTATTTTCAATTCAAACTATAAAATGTTAGCCGTGTGTGTGTGTGTGTGTGTGTGTGTGTGTACATATATAAATATAGGTATGTATGTGTGTGCGTATATATATTAAGATTAAATATTTAATACCATCTACTCTTTGTAGAACCCTGATTTAAGTTCCTTTGGGGAGTTTGGCTTTGGAAAAACTTTCCATCAAAACAATCTCACCAACAGGAATCTTGTAATTACATCTCAATGTTCACTCAAAGTTATGGTGGAAAGATTAATCAGTCAAGAGATTTTGATAATTTAAACTTAAGTATATGAACAGAGAAAGGCCTGGAGAAGATGGGGGGAAAGTCCAACCTCAGAGACTAATGAGAGGTCTGTAGGAGAAGAATGTATTGAAAGAACTATATAGAGGGACTTGGGTGTGATGGGTTAGCAGCACAGGCACAGGGTATGTGAAGAAGTGGACAGCTCAGATAATGGAATGCCACACATGTTCGATACAGAGTATAGGTTTTACATGAGGACAATGGGGAGTCCTTAAAGAATTTTAAATGTATGTAAAAATCACATTAGGCATGAGAATATTCTTCAGATAAGAAAGCAAATTTGTATTTAAAGGGAATGAAACCAGCATGAAATCACTACTGGTAACTAATTGAAAATAAATCTTTTCAATATCTAACCTCGCAGTGTGACTTTGCAGCAACTTAAGGACTGGCCCTGCTTTAGCGAATAGAATGTGGCCAAAGTAATGATGTGCCAGTTCTGAGCCTGGGCCTCTCTATATTCATTTTCTCAGAACCCTGCTTTCGCTATGAGAACAAACCATACTAGCTTGCTGGAGAATGAGACACCACTTGATTTTCAAGCCTAGTTGTTCCAGGTAAGACCATCCTAAACCAGTTTTCAGCCAGATACTCTCCATACATTTTAGAAAGTCTAGACAAACTCAGCAGAACTTCCTGCACAACCACAGATACCAACAGATACAGGAGTGAGTCCAACCAAGACCAGCAGACCCTCTCAGCTGACACATAGACTTGGGAGTAATGTCAGATGCTTATTGTTTTGTGCCATCATGTTTTGGAGTGGCATGTTGCATAGCAGTTGGTAACTGCTATACCACCCTAACAAATCTTCCCTGATGCAAGATGGGTAGACACAAAGAAAAAATTGTACTTCCTACTGAAAATCAAACATAAACCCTTAGAATACAAGCTGATTGTTGAAATCTTTCTTCTGAAAAATACTCAGGCATTACTGAGGTTCATAATTATGAATATGATCTACACTTATCAAAACAGCAAGCTTCTTTTTGGAGCATTATACCTCCCTATTCTTCACAATCTTCCCATTTTACTTTCAGCCAATTCTCTCTCCAGTGCTGCCAGGCAGCTCCACTGCTTCATGAAATTTTCTGAAGATTCTTAAGCTAAGTTGCTAAAAATTCTGTTTATTACCCCTCCCAGGAGGGTTATCATTTGAAAGGAAGGTAAAGGTTACCACTTATATTTTATTCACAGCATCTAAAATAGTTTTTAGTGCAGAGTAGAAACACAAAAATATTTGTTAATGAATTAATGAATCTCTCTCCCTTACTAGTCTTCCCTATTAAAACTGCTCTCCACTTTCAAAACTATTTCTAGTCTCTCTACCCCTCCCTAGATTCATAAAACTTAGTCTATTTTCTTGCACTCTGAGTCACGCTACACCCTTTCAACGGCAAATATACGAATGTCCTACTATTTACTACTATGGAGGTTAAAATCCTTGCTCTTCTACTGACCATATGTGACACTAGGAAAATTACTTATCCTTTCTATGCCCCAATTTTCTTATTACAAAATGGTAATAACAATATTGCATATCTCAAGTAAAAGCAAATTAAATAATGTATGTAAAGTGCCTAAAAGGAACTTGTGACAGAGTAAGTACTCAAGGGAGGCTAGCCATTTTTTATTTTTTTAATCTTCACAACAGCTTTATGAGAGAGGTATTATTATCATACCTGTTTTGCAGAACAGAGTCAAAGAGACTAAGTTTATTAAGACATTTAGCTCTGTTCCTTCCCCTTGAGGGGTCTGCAGAAAGAAAAAACCTGGCCATTTTTAAAATCTTGCCTGTTTTCATACAAAGATGATGCCAGCTATTCGTTTTCACCCTTGTTCTGTCCAGATTGCAACACCGATGGACAGTGACACATTTCTACCCATTGAATCCTCTACATCGTGCCTTTACTATCTTTTGAGCTCTCAATATCTAGAATCACCAAAGTGCATTTTCAAACATTTTCTGCTCACATTGGGAAGAGCAGAAAACCCAAGTCCATTCCTTGTACTCTCAACAGATAAACCTTGTCTTCTGAAGATGTGTGTTTGCCATTCTCTCAGCCCAGAGGCCCTTACGTATTATTTCCCTTGGCCTCACTTCTAAATTTCTCTCCAGCTTCTCTCATCCTTGTTCATTTATCTCAACTAACAGGAGTATATATTCTCCTCTCACACTAACACTTCCATTTAATATTCCCATCCTCAACTATTTCTTCCTCCAGGATGTTGATCCATTTCTTTTTTAAATCTATTTCTCTTTCTCCACTGACTCTTTGCCCTTGGCCAATAAACTCTTCTGGCCTCTCCTGTCAGAAAAATATTTTCACTTAGTCTGCCACTAAGGTTACTCGTTTTCTTTCCGTTCAGCCACAGAATTCCAAAAAATAAAGGTAATTTAAATCTAACACCTGCCCACCTTTCTCTCTTATTTAGCACATGTACCAGCTGGCCCCAAACACTTTTATGTCACATCTGATATGAATCTATTATTTTCTGTCAACATGACTTTTATGCAATTGAAGAGCAAACAGAACTGTGATCTTTTGCAATGAAAGAACCACCATTTAACAAATAGTTACCATTATTAGATTCTGTGCCAAGCTCCTTGCATGTATTAACTCACTGAATCTTCACAATTCTATAAGGTAGACAGTAAAAGCATTTCCATTTTACAAATAAATAAGGATGCTGAACTTAATTAATTTTTCTCTTTTGTTTATGATCTTGGAGCTCCAACTTAACTAAGTATCAGTAGCTCAGGCACAAACTGTTAATCACCCATGTGCTAATTATTACTCTGATGATTGCTCTTTGACTCATGTGCTATCATACTACCAACTCTGCTCTGCTAAAGGCCACCAAGGCCTGACTCCAAATGCCTCTTTCGTGTTCTATACCATAAGATTTCCTAAGGAACTTCTTCCTTATTCTACATCCAGTACTATTGCTTTCCATCTAAATGGATAACCCTTCCTTCATGGATTACTGTGTTTCACTCCTACGCCTTTCTCTCTCTTTCCCTGCCTCCTTTGTTGTAACATATGTACACATACTGTTATTTCCCTCCTATTAAGAAAATTATACTCTTTTAATTTTGCTTCATCAACATAACTCCCCTACCTTTCTTTTTCACTTCCCATTGAAACAGAAGTCTAGGTGTGCTAGTTCCACTTTCAAATTTTTCATTCAGTCTCCAAACCACTGAAATCTCAATTCTACAAGCATCCCATTTGAACCTGCTCTTTCCAAGGCCAACAATAATCCCTAATTACAAATCCAATAAAACCTGTTCAGTTCTTATCTAACATGATCTCTCTGAATGTTTCATTGGCACTTTAAACTCAATAGACTTAAAAAATGAACTCATTGTTTTCTCCACCTGCCCCTCACCCTGCTGTACCTCCAAGTTTTTCTCTCATGTTTAACTGAATTTCTGTTACTCCATTTTAGCAGGCTCAGGACCTCCTGTAGTTTTCTTCCTCATCTTCCTTTCATTCAACAATCATTTCACCCATCTCATTTCAACCCTGGCAAAAACCTTCATTAGAGGTGCTTAATTCTGGATGCATGCTAGAATTACCTGAGGAACTATTTTAGAAATATCTTTGCACAGCCCCAATCCCAGACCAATTTAGAGAATCTCAGAGAGTTGGTTAGGCATGGGTATTTTTTAAGGCTTCTCAAGTAACTGAAATTGCAACCGGGATTGAGAGTCATAGTTTCACATTTTCATCAGTTATATAGCCCAAACTCAGACTCTCAATAGCTCTCTCCTAGATTATTTTAATCCTTTCTAATTTCTTTGCATGCCCACAACCTCTCTTCTTTAAGACTTTCACATACATTTTGCTAAAATCTGTAAAACACAGCTTTACAGGACATGTACTGCCCTGCCATGTTCACATAACTTCTAGAGTAAAATTCAATTGCTTTGCGTAACAGAAAAGCCCATCCAGGGAAATGCTTGAGGTACAGTGCATACCATTTAGTAACTTGCAATATATTGGAGAAAAATATAAAAAAATCAAAATAAACACAAAATGTTCATAAATCTTCTATGTATCCATTTTCCCATTAGTTAGGATAATGTCATACAAACAGAGGGCATGGAGAAATGTTGAAATAATTTGAAAGGCCATTTTTAAGACTAAGCTTCAGCTAACTCCAAAATTCAATCTAGTCAGATATGTTTGTGCCTAGTAGAAATTTAGTAACTGTCAGTTAATTGCCAGATAATTATAATGTCTATACAACTTTTCCCAATCTCACACAGTGCAAGTCAAAGCAATGAAAAGAAAACTGCAAGAAATCTAAATATATTGGTTTCAGTGTTCTCTTCCCAAAGCATTATTTATATAAAACAAAGACAGGAAGGAAGGAAGAAAGGAAGGAAGGAAGGAAGGAAGGAAAGAAGGAAGGAAGGAAGGAAGGAAAGAAGGAAGGGAGGGTGGGAGGAAGGGAGGGAGGGAGGGAGGGAGGATGGGGGAGGGGAGGGGGGAAGGGAGGGAGGATGGGAGAGGGGAGGGGGGAGGGGAAAGACCCTTACTTTGATAAAAAATATTTATGTTCCACCATGAGTTCTCTATGTGGGTAGCAGAGTCAGAAGATGCTCAGTGTATGTCTCTCCCAACTTTTCACTTTCTTTAAGCAGAGTGTCTGGTGTCATCCTAATTCTCCCCATTAAATTAGTGAGTCAAACTGAGAAAGGGCTGGATAATGGACAAATACAATTTGATTTCTTTGTTTCTTTGCATATATTGCTTTTTTATATGGATGCATTATCTATGAATTAAGAAAATGATGAAAACTTTGAAAAGATCAAGTCTCAATTACTCAATTAATTACTATGCTATTAGTGATTATTATTGAAAGTCACAGTTGAATTGTATAGCACTGGTTGTAAATAGTGCAAGAATTGTTGAGGGAAATAGAGAACAAAATAAAATTTTCTATTTTAATCATAGATGCGGATTCTCAGTTTTCTTCCTACCCATTAAAAACAATACCATATTTGAAATCACATATATTACTCTCTGATGTTAAAACTGGAAGTTTCTATTGTGTTAAGACAACAATAGTGTATATGAAAAAAAGAGTAAAATAAAGCTGTAGGATATTATTCCAAAACAGAGGACTTCAAGTGAATTACCACAAATCAGTCACTCATTGGCCCATGCTCTCACAATATATTCTAACACGTGTGCCAGCATATTACAATGGATGAGTATATAGTGAATTTAAAAAGGATTACATACACACACACACACACACACACACACACACACACACACACAGAGTTCATGTGAAACTGGTGGGATCTGAATAACATCTGTATTGAATTAAGAATATTATAACAATGTCAATTTCCTGGTTTTGATAATGTTCTATGGTTTTGTAAAATGTTATCACTGTGTAAGATGGGGAAAGTTTTCAAAGAAACCCTCTGTGCTATTATTGTAGCTTGTGAATCTTAATCTATTTCAAAATATAACATGTTTTTTAAAAACTTTAAAGGTTAAATTATAGTCACATTTGTAATTTTGATGAATATTTTCATACATATTTTGAAAGATAAGGAATTGTCTTTAACAATTTTCATAAAATGCATTTTACATATTGCTAGCAAATTATGCCAGTTGTGCTGATAGTCAAGATGGGCAAGTTGCACAAGTGTAAATGAATCTATTTCAATTGTATCCTGGCAAAGAAGCAAGTCAAATATTGGAATCTTGTGTAAATCGCAAAATTTGCCATGAATCTTTATTAAAAAAAAAAAAAGAATTTATGTCATTTTCCCCAGGAATTCAGAGGCCTTCCTGGATAATAACTAAAGTGCTTTTAAAATAAAAACACAGAAAACAGACCTCTAAATGTAATTTATGAAAGAGAGCTCATTTTATATCCCAATTTTATTCACCTTTTCTGAATAGTCACAACATTAATCTACTGGGGATAATCTAGTTAGTATATTTGAAATTCCATGTATTTTTTTCTATTGTATGCATGTATTACACTTGTATATAATACAGAGTTTCCAGTTGTTAAAGAACATAGTTTAAAAAATGAGAAGCATGATCTATAATCTCAAACAAACCTAGGACAAATTCATATTTTCCAAAACGTATAGTTTTTCACTTGGTTACAAAGAAATTAATTATATTCTAATTGATGCAGAAACTCCAAGACAACTATTAGTCCTTTTTTATAATTTCATATAGTCTTGAGTCATTGTGAAAATCCACTCAAAACCATCTAATTCATTTTTTGCATAATTAAAATGGAGGCAGAATGTCATTTCATTTCATGAACTTATGGGACAGTGGATTTTAGTTCAACGTGAAAAGTAAATTTTTCAGATCTTATTTTTAACCAGTTTTACATTTCTAGTTGTTCTTCCCAGGAAAGTATCTGAGTAGTCTTTTGGTCTTTGAATATTATCAAGAACTAAGAGACCAAAGTTCCCCAGTACATTTGGGCCTCCAGCCTGGAAACCAACATATGTGTAATTGACCATGTCAGTGAGTTTTCAGAATACAAGATATTTCCATACCTTCTCTAACATGATGGAAATTCTAATAGGACAATTTCAGAAGCATCTTCTGGATAGTATAAAATGAGTAAAACACAGAAATCCCTCTCTTGGTTTCCTTCAAACTATAGGTTTACACAATATTGTTACAGAATGGCTATGCAATTTTCATTCTTCTTTCCCTTCATATCACAAATGAAACAAAATACATGTATTATAAAATTATACATTCTACAATAACTTAAAAAAAAACTACATACATGTTTAAGGCCTTTAAATATGTATGACTTTCCTATAAAACCAAAAACACAAATGTTCAAATGGCTACAAAAATGTCATAAAATACTGGCCTAACAAGTTGTTTGACTGGGAAAGTGTAAGCAAATATTAATACATTTGAGACTGAGGAAAATGAACAATTTTTTCTATCAACAGATTGAACAAATATGTAAGCATTCAAACAGTCATTAGGAGCAAGCAAAAGACAGTCTTTTAAAATGAGATAGGACAGTTTAGAAAAAGAAAAAAAACTACAAAAAATCTAAGTGAATAATGTTCAAGCTAAGAAATCAGAAACTCACATGCATCCCTGGCAACTTTTTGAAACTGAAGTCTATCCAGTAACTTGACTGCTCACTGCTGATTTCTGTGAAGGGAATAAGTAAACATAAAAAAAAAAAAATTAAAGAAAAGCCCACTTAAAAAAAAGAAAACAGAAAGGGAGAGTGCTCTAGAGGTACAAAGTATTATATAATGAAAATGGTAATCCAGTTCTAACTACTACCTATTTGACAAAGAGCTGCAGCAGGGTGTTGTTAGCCTTAGGGAAATACGTCAGCTTGTCTATACATTCTTATATGATTGATGTATTCAGATAACTATTACTTGCCAACATCATTACCAATGGATATATATTTCCATTCCTTTAACAAAAGCAACTTTAAGATGTTAAAACATGTAGGCTTTCTGAGCTCCAAGATTCAGATATAAATAAAATTTTCTCAGTCTACACCATGCCAGAGGAAAATTTCTCAAAGGAAACGTCATTAAAGCCATGTATAGTCCCACTAGCCAATGAACATAGGACCCAGGAACACATCCAGGACAGAAGGACAGTGCCCTTGGGATACAGCTTGCAGAAGCAAGAAAAGCAGTCACATCTGGAGCCAATAGATCAAAAGGTGACTGTCTCCAACATCACCCTGAAAAAAACAACTCTTCACTGGCTCCACAGACAGCAACTTCAAATTCTTTTAACAATTTACAAGTTCAACACAGTTCAAATCTGCTGAAATCTTCATGACATAGAAGTTCATGTCTGACTTTTAAAAGGTCTTGATTTCAAGAAGAGGCCATGAAATCCCTTGGAAATACTCTTGAGTGTCTCTTTCAAGTGGTATAAAAATCTTCAAGATCACCTCAGGAGTTAAGTTTCTATGCGTATGTTCATTGTCATCAGCCTTGAGGATCACTTGGTTTCTCCTGGGTTAATGGGTTACCTACAAAGGAAGAGGAAAATATAGTCAACATTTCATAACATACCTATAACCTTAAAATTAAACACAATTAAAAAGTAATAGGTAACTCAAAATGCTGGTGTTTGTTTTATCAAATACATTGCTTAATTTTAAAGAAATACCAGGTACAGGTATTTCCACTGTATAAAATTATACTAACTTATTTTCTCATTATCATCTCATATTTTTAGAGTCACTTTGACAATTATCCAAATGACTACAACTGTGACCAAAATTATCTCAAATGGTGACAACGATATCCCTCTCAAACCCAGAGAGTGACTCTGGAATCCTTTTTTGGCATAGACTTGGTGGCCATAACACAAATATCATAAACACATCACACCAGGCCTCAGTGAAGAAAAACCTTTGTTCCCAGCAACAGAGCCACATCTATTTCTCAAGAATGCCCTTGGAGATTGGCTCCATAAAGTTCATTTTTGAAATAGTTTAAAAATTGAGAGCTTATTTGAGTCAATTTTATTTTGGGAAAAAAATATCTGTTTAGGGGAGACAAAAAATCTGGGGAAACAATAAAGAATAGAAAAATGTACCAAATTTTAAAGGAGTCCCAAATTTTTCATAAAATTGATGAGACTATACTATTAATTATATTTTAAATATCACTGAGAAATATTCATACTAACTTTTCACACCTACTGAAGTCCAAAGACCATTTGTGTACAGGAGAAAAGAATAATAAACAGATAGAATATCTAATATATATATACATAAGTATATATGCATAGATATAGAGGAAAACACAGAGGAAGAGGGAGAAGAGAGAGGGAGAAGAGGGAGCAAGAAAGAGAAAAGAGGAAAAGAGATTCTGAGAGAGGGAGAGGATGGAGGGAGAAAGGGGAGAGAAAAAGATTATTAACATGGCAGAAATCTCTCTCCCATTAGATTTCAATTTAACTTTCTAATTCTAATATAATATCAGGCAGGGTAGAGAGTTACCTAACAATTCTTTTCTAGTAATGGCTAAAACAAAAAGTTTAATTTTTAAAAATTATTGTCAAAACTTCGATTTTATTCCATTAAGTGACATTGTTACTTGCCCTTTGAAAAACATTACAAAAGGCTCTTTTGTTTCATTGTTTTCTGATCGATTATTTAAAAAATTGAACATATTAAACAAAATAATAGGCTAGCTCTAGACTTTTCTATGGCTAGTCTCAAATTATTCTACCAAAGGGAGACGCTACAAAAGGCCAAAATGTGTTTTTATGCATGGAGGCAGTCATCTTATTTCTGTCTCAGTGGTCCGCTACCAATCCCAAGGAAAGAGTTCTTTGCCTGTGCATTTGAAGTGTCTTACTCCCATGCACAGAACCATGGAGGAAGCTGAACCAAGAATGGAGGCTGGGAAACATACAAAGAGCCTACTGAATCTTTGAGATTCCGTGAGCAGGAGATACCTTGGCCAGAGCAGCAATCTCATTATCAATTTGCCTGCCATTCAAGGGTCATTGTGTATAATTTCTATGAAGGGTTTCCAAATTAAGTCTGAATGTGGACCATATTTTCAAAACTAATGCTGAAAAGACAAGAAAAGAGAGGGGAAGATATGGGTATGGGTGTGGGTGTGTGTGTGTGTGTGTGTGTGTGTGTTTGTGAGTGTGTATAAAAGAAAAAGAGGAAATTGAGACAGAGAGGGGGGAGAATTGAGAAAGAATAAATGGTTTCACCTCTGCTGTGACTCAATGTAGCAAACTGGAAAAATATGGTAGAAATGAATTGGATGAACATGGTGCCATGACTGTATGAAAGCAAGTGACATGTCCTCTTGAGCCATTTCGAGCCCAGGTTCGAAGTAATCTATTAATGAGCATAATAGATGCATTTCTATATCTTCGTTTCAAGCTAAATATTTGACACCACTGGTTTATATAAAGTTGAGAAATGATTCTCTCAACTATTTATATATAATTTTGAAAACAGACTTCGAAATTAACAGTATAATACAAAGGCTTATGAAACTAAAACAATTTTTTTCTCCATTTCTGTAGAGAATATATACATATATATATGTATATATATACATACAAAGACATAAACATATAAACATATATAAATAAGGATATAACCCATATCCTCAAAAACATTAACATACATTTTTATGATGACATCTATCAGCTAACACAATTGCTAGAGAAACAAAAATTAACTATGACTAAAAGAAGTAATTGTCTAAATAAGCATGGATTACAGTATAATTAAAGCAACCTATTCTCACACCTAAGTTTTACACAATATTCCTATATTACTAATTTTAAAAATATCCTACAATATTTTATGAGATGAAGAATACAATATAAATTATTTATAAGATTAGATGAATGTGGATAATCTAATACTTGATTTTTTTTTTTTGATTACTGGATTTTGATCAAGAAGATACGTGGTGTTTCGGCATCAAGAGCTCTGCATTTAGGACAGAGTGGTAGTGTTGTCATGAACAACAAGTATTGTAATGTTTATGGAACACCTGGCTTTGTCAACACTGAACAACCACAAAAATAAAAGGTCTGGATTTTAAGAGGTTTTCTTTTTTTTTTTTTTTGCTTTTGAATGTATAAATCTTTAACAAGAGAGCCACTAAAAGTAGAATCAAAACAAATCACACTGTTCAATCAAGTTTAGCCTAAAGCTGCCTCCTTACATATTTTAAGTTCGGCCTGAGGTTTCTCTGCACATCATGAATTGTAAACTAAATGGAGGTGTAAACACACTGTGGCCTACTCTTACGTTAATCACTAAGTTTTGGCCAATCAAAGGTGGCCAACTGTTCGAACTGTATTCAAATAATGCAGATGTTGTGCTGTAACCAATCTATAACTCACTTCCATTTTCTGTATGTCACTTTCCTTTTTCTGTCTATAAATCTTCAACAAAATGTCTGCGCTAGCATCTCTGGGCCTACTCCTGCTTGGGAGACATCCTGATTCACAAAGTGTTCCTTTCTCAATTCAACTCTTAAATTTAATTCAGCTAAAGTTTTTCTTTGAATAACACTAACAGACATTCATGCAAGTTTAGAGAAGTACATTGAAGGAACGAAAGCCTAACTAATGACTCACCCTTTTCAACACAATATAAAGATGAACATGTATAAATATCTACCAGCATCCTCCCTGACAACCTCAAGGTTTGTACTAAACAAGATGAGAAAATCACAGGTTTTAAAATGTACGGGAAAATGATTCTGAATATAGGTACATTATCACCAATTGAAAAAGCTTACCACGCAAGGTCCAAATATTATCTTTAAACAAAATTATTACCTAAAATTTAACAAAAATGTCAACTTTTTAAGATTTATGCTTATTTTAAATAAATCTGAGTGACATAAGTTTAAATTCTGGCATGCCAAAGTGGGGGGAACACATTTTAAATGTCATTTTACCTTCTGTAGACTTAAACTGGAACATCCGGATATGCAAGATTTGCTTAAACAATATTTACACAATCCAACATTTTAAAAAGTAAAAGTAATGGTTAATATACCAAATTAAGCATTGCCACATTTTTAGAACTTAAATAATACTCTTTCATTCAAATGGTATTTTTTAGAAAGGCCAGACATTAAGTTTTACCTTCTAAGGAGGACTTTTGGCAAGTTTTCAGTAACTAAAAGCAGGAGGTTGCAATAAAATCTATTTTACAGGATGAGAAATAGCATTTGCTACCGTGAATGTACACTGTTTTCTTGTTCTGAGGGCAATAGATATAAAATACTGCATGAGGGTGAGAAATGGCCCTACGATTGTTATGGTTATGCCTTGAGCTTCATACGCTATAATCACTATCTCAGTAAATTTGCCTTTCCAAAGGCAATATTTTACACAGCTGTTCTTTTCTATGCAAATCTTATTTGCGTGTGCCACATACCAGACAGTTTTGTAAGTGAAACTACTGGGCTGCTGAACACATACAAAATGCAGAAATAATAGTAATAATAGCTTCTCTGTCACAAGCAGGAAACTACCCTGGTAACAATCAACCAGGATTGTTAATCTGGTAACATTAAGCAAAAAGTACTAATTATTTAGATCAGAGCACCCACTTATCCCAAGCCAACAAAACTATTATGGGGCCCTGATTAGATTTCTAAACAACTCATGTTAACATCATGTCTTTAAGTCTGTTCAATTTAAATTGAGAAAATAAAACCTGGTTAATGACATGTATTAGTTAAATTTGAAATTAGGTGAACTCATTTATTTATACTGTTTTCATTTTATTGTTTGAGTATTGTGAAATGTCCTCTGCCAATCTATAAGTTAATTACAAAGCTGGAAGGAAATTCAAGAATCTATTCTGTCCTTTTACAAAATTCTTAAATCTTAAAATTCTTACAATCATTATATTGAAGCCTAAAATTCCTTCTTCCCCCAGTTCAAGTCCTGCTGACTAGATTATCCACAGGACATAACATATGAGAGGCATCATAACAAATAGCTCAGGCTTTGTTCAGCAAGGTTCAAGTCCTTACCTTATCACTTTCTAACACTATGGGGTTGAGTAAATTATTCAAACTCTCTGAGCCTTGGCCTCCCCGTGTATAATATGCTATTGTGATGAAATCAGATAGTGCAGACAAAGTGCATGTCCCAGTAAATGCCTTTTAAATACTAGTAGGTGGTAGAAGTAGAAATTCTCAAACAAGATACAAAAGGTGATACATAGAATACCTATGGCGGGGCGGGTGGGGCAGGGTGGGTGCTACTTCTTATTTCTCTAAAAATATTGACTTAATTTTCTGTTGCTTATAGTGATTCATCTTGCAATTATTTCTTTTCATAATCTTGGTATGTTAATAATAAAAGTCACATATTAAAAATGAAACACTGGCCAGGCATGGTGGCTCAGGCCTATAATCCCAGGGCTTTAGGAGGCTGAAGCAGGAGGATCACCTGACACCAGGAGTTTGAGACCAGCCTGGGCAATATGGCAAGACCCTCCAGACTCTACAAAATAAAATAAAATAAAATAAAAATTAGCTAGTCATGATAAGGCACACTTCTAGTCCCAGCTACTCAGAAGGCTAAAGGAAGGATTGCTGGAGCCCAGGAGGTCACGTCTGTTGTGAGCTATCATCTTGCCAATGCACTCCAACCTAGATGTCACTGTGAGACTGTCTCAAAAAAAAATTGTAAAAATAAAAATTTAGAAAAAAAATGAAGCACGTGGATGTTCTCTGAAGGTAGGCTGCCTATTTTCAATGCTCAGTTCCACCAGTAATTTACTGGGCAAAACAGAAATAATATTAGCATCTGCATTTAGAGATTGTATGAGCTGAGAAGTAAATGAGTTAATAGTGAGTTAATAGGTTTCATGCTTATAACAGTACGAGAAACCCAATGAGTACTAAAGAAGTATTAACTGTTATTATTCAGATATGTGTACATGTTTAGCCATCCAAATGTATTAAATTTCCAGGTTTTGCCTCTGATTATTTCTGCACATATGTTACTAGTCTTCTCTGATACATAATTCCATTTTTTCTAACTCTCTGTCTTTCTAATAAACCAGCTGCCATCAGACTTTGTACGAAGGATACATATTTAGGAAGTTGGCACTGGATTTTATCTACGCTTAAAAAATAAATGGGGTGTTATTATGCCAAAAGGAAATGCAGATTTGCAAATTTCCTTCTTCTTTATTGATGGTTCCTCTGATATTATTTTTCTTTGAGTTTTACCCCATATCCCAGATTTTTTTAAAACTCAGTTGTGCTATTTGCCAGTCTACAATATATTTGTGAAATCACTGCTAAATCTCCACAGCATCAATGTAAATCTTATATGACATTAGCTTAATTTAAAAAAAAAATTATCTTCTCCAATATGTTCATTATAATCTTGTTATGAGGAACTATTGAACAATATTTATATTCCTGTAAATATCACTCACATACATACAACAATAGAAGTGAAAATGCATTATGAATGTTGCAGCCAATTTCATTTTTAAAAGAGTTAAGTTTTCACTAAAATATCCATGTTATTAGATAAACATTTATTTTTGGACTGATGAGCATTCTTTAGTTAAACAACTGGAAGACAAGGAAATGTGGTAATACTTCTAAGAGGAGGCAGCAGGATTAAACGCAGTGGACGGCTAATCCTTTTAAGATGGCTACTTAATAACATCACAAATAGGCACCATTTCAAACAACATTACAATAAATTTAACTTATTCAATAAAGGTAAAAGGGAGAATAGACTACCTTCATCATTCTAAGGGCTGATTTGAATGAACTTTTCCTTTCTTGGAGTATAATTGCTGCTTCACTGCAAATGTATTTTTTAATGTAGCTCTTACAAGTACAAGAAATAAGCCCTTCTTCACTTTTCGTGTACTAAATGTGCAATTAAAACATCATTACTCTGCAGTAGCAGGTTTTCTCATTTAAGCCTGAGAAAAGCTGCCATTACGTTGGTCATAACTATATGTGAATGTACTTGTTATATCTTAAAGCACCTTATGCGATGAGGTATTATGAAATGAAAGACACCTACTGGTCAGGGATATTCATGCATGAATAAGCTGACCATACATCTTTCAGGAATTACAAAATGAAGAACACCTATTGGTCAGGGATATTCAGGCATGAACAAGCTGACCATACAGCTTGCAGGAATTACAAAATGAAGAACACCTATTGGTCTGCGATATTTATGCATGAGCAAGCTGACCAGACAAGTTTCAGCTAAGGTAAGGTGACATTTGAATCACTTTTATAAACATACTCATCTCTGTGAAAAACTAAGCCAATATTTTACTTTCATGATGATGGAAGTGACGCCTATAGCCCTGAAAATGATCATATTTTCATACCACAGCTTAATTTTACTTCCAAAGAACTGCTTTTGCTGGATTAGCCTGAACATTTAACACTTCGAGATATGTTCAATATTTCAGCTAGGATCAACATTTCCACTAAAGAATCTTGAACTATTCTCAGTTATGTATTTCATAAATTCTTGAAAATTTTAACAGCCTTAGGTGAGTGGCAAGAGTAATTTCAAACAACAGAGAGTATTTCTGTAGTTAACTGATTATATTTAAGTGTCAAATCAGTATGAGTCCCAGTGTAGGAAGCAAAACAAAGAAAAGATTCTCCAGGCTTGGCATATCATCTTTCTAGACTTCTGGAAAGAAATAGAACACCAGATATGCCTGAAGGAAGCAGCGTCATTCTGCTAGTCAGAACACAAGGGTTTTATATACCAGTGTTACTACCTACTAGTTGCAGAACTTTGGATAAGTCACTTAAAAAAAAAATCTCTGAAACTCAAAAGTTTATCTACAAAGAACATTGGCTGGAGTCAGTGAGCTTCTAACTCACTTCTTGCCTCCAACTACTGTGATCTTTCTTAAGAAACACTACTTCTAAATGGTATAAAACTTTGTTCTGATCACTTAAATTCGTCCGTGGTATAACCACTTTGAAGACTTTATTTTCTAAAAGGCCTAATCATTATATTAGAATGCAGAACTAGTGAGTTTTTACCACAAACAGAACATCTGTCAATGGCTTTCAGCTTCCTCTGCTGTGCAAATGAAGATCTCGACTGGAAATGAATCTTTTGAACAGATGGACCTGCACTATTTCTTGGAACTTTGAAAGCTGTACAGTGTGCCTGCCATGAACTCTTCTACGTGACTCATGGCAGTAGATGACTGCACTGCCATTTATGCACGTTCATCCACTCACAAGCAGATCAGCCGTTTCTCTCTGGATGACATTCACTGTTAGTAAAACAAAGCATTTTCTGCTGTTTCTTTGAGTAGCTAATAAATTCCTTTAAAAACTTAAAAAATATATACATTTGTTAAGACAAGACTTTGCTTCTCCTTCCCTTGGTACCCCAACACACACATTGTTTCAGGTGCAGAATCACATGCACAAAATTAAGATAATGGTGAAAGTCCACAGCATACAGAATAAAGAGAAATCTCGTGAAGACATCCCAAAACTCCTTAAGCCAGGAAAACAATTATTTTAAATGCCTCAAAGAAATCTGAGCAGAATTTTTAAGATATTAATTCCATATGTCAGCAAAGTTCATACATTTTTACAGACAATTGAGATTTTGAACTCAATTGGAAGGTACTTTACCGCTAGATTTGATAGTAAGTTCATTTTTTCAGACTAGCCTCTCATTTGTAAAAGAGTAATTTGAACTGATAGTTTTTATCCACGTTCTGCCAGAAAGCTTTACTTTAAAAGTTTCAATCTGGTCAAGAATCACCCTCCTCAGGAATTCCAGCCTCACTATGGAAGCTTTTAAAATTATGCTTAAAAAAATGAGTTTAAGATAGTTGGGATTAAAGGCGAAGAAGAGCTAAAACTTGGCAGAGATTCCTTTTAGTAGCCTAGAAAGTATTTTCTCTTAACTTCTTGCTTGGTTTGTGTTACAAATACAAATGGCTCTTAGAGACAACTTTTCCCTGAGATACTGAAATTGCAAAAATTATATCAGGGAGAAAATTACAGCAGTTGGGTGGATGTAATCTAGCTAACCCCTATTTTGTCTCTGGCATTCAAGCTGATCTTAATTATTCCTGGGTTTAAGCCAAGCTAACTTTGGAAGACACTGAGTTTATAGTTTCAGTACTAATAGCCCTCCTCCAAACTCAACCACCTTTGTAAAGCTAAGGAAAGATCACCAGGGTAAGAGGACAGAGGAGCCTGCATTCTTCTAAGGCATAGACATAAACAATTGCCAGTCATTATTCTGGAGATCACAGTAAATACAAATTCTCCATTTACTCCTACAGATAACGTCACTGTTGTAGAACCTAAGATGGGTCTTTGGTGATGTCTTTTCAGGGTTTTTGCATATCTGACAGCAATGACTCCACCTGGACCCACCAACCACTGTGGCCCCACCCAGAAGCAATTCAGCCCACAGGAGGACTATCTGCCACATCCATGTGATTGCATCACCAACTGACAGCAGCTGGCAACCATTCCCTTGCCACTCCCATCCCTTCCCCCAAACTATCTTTGAAAAGCCCTAGTCCCCAGATTGTCAGGGAGTTTGATTTGAATAATAACTTCATCTCCTGAGTGGCATGACTGGCCTCTCATCAGTTAAACTCTTTACTGCAATGCCATGGTCTCTGTAAATTGATTTTGTTTGTGCAGTGGGCAGAAATAACCCTTCGGGCAGTTACCCTCCTGTCTGAATGAAGAATATGTTGTTGTCACTTAAAAGAACTTAATGTAACTTGTGGAAGGACAAAACTAGTACCAGCAGTTTTTGAGAACATGCCAGAAGCAGAGCATGGAGATGGAGCCTTCTCTCCTCTCCATCCTTATCTTCTTCCATAAAATTAAGAGATGATCATTTAATATGTGGTAAATCTTCTATAAAAAAATCTTCTGTAAATTTCAAACTAAAATCTATTTTCTGAAGGACAGGGCAACATAGATGATGTTTTAACATGTTGGATGCTTTTGATTTTTTTTTTTTTTTTTCTGTTTCCTAGATGTAATTCTTTTTGGACTTTTCTGATAACCATCATAGTTCAGTAATTTTGAATTTCCAAAGTTTATCAAAATATAAATGCTTAAATCTATTTGTAATGCTTAGATGCAGGTATGAAATAACATTCCATTATGGGGCAATTTAAATATATAAAGAACGGACCATTAGGTAAAAATGCAGCCTTTATTTGGTTTATGGAGATTAAGTGACAGTCTGATGGCTCAGTACTTTTAATGCTAATTTCCATACAATAGCACTTTGAACACTAATAGAAGTCCAAGAATATACCCAGATTTTTGTACTACCCATTTCCTATTTTTGAAAAAACAATACTGCAGAGCCATCCTGGGTGACATAACATAATGGCTCTTTGTGGCCAATCATTTGTTCAGTGTATGGGCCTAATATCAGTTTAAAGAATGATGCCTCTTTCCACTTTTTAATAAAGATATTCCAATGCCTTTTCTTTCTGGCCGTTGAGGTGGTTCTTTGCCCTCTGACTCCCTAAAGCTGTACCAAGTTCACTGTCTCCCTCTGAAATCAGGGGCATTGAAATGATAATGGAACCACAAGAAAGGGTAGGTCATAGTTTATCTTGTTAGCACCATGTACACACCTGCTGCTCTGTGAGAAATAAACCAAGACGGGAGCTCATTTCTGGAGTTGTTTTGGATCTTTACTTCTCAATGAAACTTCTGTCCCTTCCTTAGAATCCGACCAACAATAGGATTCGCCACAACTAGTGCTCCAACTTGGAGCCAAAAATGTTTTGAGTGTGGAGAAAGCAAAAACTGTCATCAGGCATAGCAGAAACCTTCTCTTTCTACTTCTCCATTCGAACTTGAAGAGTTTTACACGTTTGCCTAAGGAACAAACACATGTCAGGCACTCCACTGTTTAACAGATTATTACAGAAAGCAAACCTGGGAGAAAGGGGACATTTCAACAAGTATAAAAGGAAAACAAGACAATAACGTCGTTTACCTCTGAAACACTCACAACGTGGATAGGTTTGTATTTCCCTTAGAGGATTATGTATTCTTAGCACATTTTTTTTCAATTTCAAATAGACACATGACTTTACATGAGACTAAAATAAACAATTTTTACAAGGAATTGGAAAAAAAAAAAGGATAGTAAGCATTTCTTGTGAGTATTTGGGAAGCATTCTGCACAAACCTAAGAAAAATGTTCATTAAAAGCGAGGAAGAAAGCACACAGAAATCAAAAAAATAGTCATTTAAGCATAAAAGTGTAAAATAACTGTGGAAACAATATTAGGAAGTTATAATCAATCATAATTCAAAGATGTAATATTTGTGATCTTAACCATTCATAGCCTTGCCTGACCATCCATGCCTAGAGTAATTCATAATTTGCTGAGGCAGGAATTTGAATCATACACACTTTAAGGCCAATAAATGAAACCAAGTCATTTAACCAACGTATGGGTCTAGTCACCCCTGTGCGGCATTATTTTTTTCCTTTTTTAAATTTTTTTGAGACAGAGTCTTGCACTGTCCCTGGGCTGGAGTGCAGTGGAACTATCTCGGTTTACTGCAACCTCCACCTCCCAGGTTCAAGCGATTCTCCTTGCCCCAGCCTCCCAAGTAGCTGGGATTACAGGCACCTGCCACCACGCCCAGCTAATTTTTTGTGTTTTTAGTAGAGATGGGGTTTGACTTTGTTGAGCAGGCTAGTCTCAAACTCCTGACCTTGTGATCCACCCACCTCAACCTCCCAAAGTGCTGGGACTACAGGCAAGAGCCATCACACTAGGCCAGCATTCACTTTTCAAGCCAACTTTGTTGCTCTCTACTTGTTATTAATTATATAATCCTCATTAACAGACTGAGATTTATGACATGTTTCAGTTGTACCTTATGATATTTTATAGATATAGATAGATGTTTAAAAGTTTTACTGGCTGGGCGCAGTGGCTCATCCCTGTAATCCCGGCACTTTGGGAGGCCAAAGCAGGTGGATCACCTGAGGTCAGGAGTTCAAGACCAGCCTGACCAACAAGGTGAAACCCTGTCTCCAATAAAAATACAAAAAATTAGCCGGGCATGGTGGCGGGCGTCTGCGATCCCAGCTACTCTGAAAGCTGGGGTAGGAGAATCTCTTGAACCCGGGAGGCAAAAGTTGCAGTGAGCCGAGATTACACCACTGCACTCCAGCCTGGGCAACAAGAGCAAGACTTCATCTCAAAAAAAAAAAGTTTTATTTATACTCCCTTTTTCAAAGTACTCCAGCAACATCAAAACATACTATTTGATTTTTAAATATATGAATAATAATTTAGTAGTTGAAAGAAAACTATGAGTAACAATAATAAATAATAATAAATCACATAGAAAATTGGCTATTAATAGTAATTTAGGCTCTGACAACAGAGGGTTTTTGGTTGCATAAGTTAAAAGCAAAGTAGAGCACTTCCTACATAAATTTGAGAGGTTGGAATAGTTAAAACTAATAGCAAGACAAAAGACTAATCATGTAATTAGTAGAAAAATATATTTTCCGATTTTGAATATATTTGTGTTATAGAGCAATTAGAACAGACACTTGTTTTTTGATTTTTTTTCATAGCCCTGTTTTCTTATCACTGCTAATCTTGGCCTTACCCTACCAAACCAGAAAATGTAAGGTATAAATAATGGTTTGAGGAAGAGCGGAACTTTTGTATTCTGATCACAGTCCAGTTGCCTTTATTTAGATAAATCAAAGCCAGCACAGTTGCAATGTGGGTCAATGTCATGACTTGCAGTGGACACATGTGGCTGAAGACAAATGATGAATACTGAGAAAAATTTAAAAGAGTTTCTTTTTTTTCTTCTTCTTTTTTTTTTTTTTAGAAAAAGCAAGTTGAACATGGAGAAATACATCATCTACATCATCTATACATTTCCAATTCTCCATTTTCTTTACATTGTTCAAAAACATAGAAATGTTTTCAGGAACTGTTTTTTTTTTTAAATTTCATGTATATACATTGAACATTTTAGGAGTAGAATAACTTTTTTCTATATGTTTTATCTCTAATCAGTTACTAATCATCTTTCTGATCTATTTCCTACTCTCTGTTTCACTGCCACACTTTTATTCCACCTGGTGTGTATAATGGCAACAATGTCCTGACTTGTCACTTGTCTTCCTCCTTGCTGTTCCTTCCTCCTCCTCATTGCCACCATCATCCTGAAAAGAAAAATCTGTAATAGAACCCTATCACAGGAAGAAATATAAACTTATTTATGGTATCTAAGATCCTTCATGATTAGAACTCAACCACCCAGCTTCATCCTCACTTCTTCACAATTGTTCCACAAAACATGTATGTTCCACTCTAGTCACGCCTATTTAATCATTCCCGGCTATTTAATAATTCTAGACATGATGTGCCCATTCATGTCTCTTTATCTTTGTGTTTGTTTTAGCTTTGCCTAAAATACACTTGTTTCAAACGCCAGAAGAAATGTGACCACTTCATGATTGATCTAATCAGCACTTTCTCATAGTTCTATTATAAGACATATTTCATCATATTATAATTATTAATGTGTTTGTTTCTCTCAGTAAAATAAGAGATATTGGAGAAAAAGAATATTGACATACTTTTGTTTCCTCAGTGCTAAGCAGCATATCAGGCACATAAATGTTGCCTAATATTTATTAAATGAAAGATTGAAATAACGGATGCATGGGGAGATGAATAAACAAATGAACACATGAATAAATTAATGCAAGAAAAAAGGTGTTAAGTAATTTCAGAAGAAGGAAACCTAGAATCAATGTTTGGATTCTCTGTAAACAGCAAGGGGGGTAGTTAAGTGACCCAAAAAGTCAGTTCCTCAATTTTTAATTTTTCTAGCATTTTCCCCATGATTCTGCAGTTTCAGAATTTGAAATTATAGATAACCATGGGTCTTGACATTCAGCTTCACATTTTCACTTCAGATATTTAAATTTATTCTCATTTGTAAAAGGTCTAATTTTAACAACAAAATTAATTCATGAAAATAATAATGCCAGAAGATAATAGCAACCTGTGATACTCTAATTGGTATTAGACTAATCACTTGGGATCTTGGGATGTGGAGAATGTCCAAATGAATGCATCAAAGTGGATGTTGGCATGTTCATTACAGTTAATATTTTAGTTAGAAGCTATTAAAAAATACACCCATTAAAAAAATACACCTATCTCCTGAGTAATTTCCCTATAGCTGCTTAACACTGTCAGGAAGTTTATCTCATGAAATATTTTGTGAGACAATTATCCTATACCTAGGAATTACATGCTTACTTGACATCAGATATGGTGGTGCAAATGAAATAGCATCAGATTTCCTATAAAAGAGCACAGTAAACAAATAGCACAATGATTGGTTTACTATTGCCCCCAAATAATATTGTGCATGCAATCACATGCACACACACAAACAGAATTATGTACTCTATATATTACAGTTCAGGATGCCTGATCTTTGCCCTGCCTTTTTTCTTTTCCTATTAAATCTGGAGACTAGTATTTTTAAAGCCAAACAGACACTAATTTTTTGTGTGTGGCCACGATTTTTATTTTTTATTGTTGATATTTTGTTTTGAGATTTCCCCTTGGTAATAGTTTCTCAATGTGGAACTGCTTGAACAAAGGGAAGACACACTTTATATTGTTTGGTTTTATTTTCTTTCCTATTTATTTTTAATTTCAATACTTTTGAAGAAAGAGGTGGTTTTTGGTTACATGGATAAGTGCTTTAGTGGTGAGATCTGAGATTCTGTCCACCCATCACCCGAAGAGTGGCCATTACACCTAATATGTAGTCTTTTATACCTCACCCCTCTCCAACCCTTCTCCCTGAGTTTCCAAAGTTTATTATATCATTCTTATGCCTTTGTGTCTGCATAGTTTAGCTTTCACTTATAAGTGAGAACATAAGATGTTTGGTTTTCCATTTCTTAGTTACTTTACTTAGAATAATGGCCTCCAACTGAATCCAGATTGCTGGGAAAGACAGTATTTCTTTTTTGGCTGAGTAGTATTCCATGGTGTGTGTGTGTGTGTGTGTGTGTGTGTGTGTGAGAGAGAGAGAGAGAGAGAGAGAGAGAGAGAGAGAGAGAGAATAGGTCAAATGGTACATCTGCTTTTAGCTCTTTACATCTACTTCAGTTTTCCATATTGTTTTGCAAGTGGTTGTACTAATTTATATTTCCCTCAGCAGTGTAAGTGTTCCATTTTCACCACATCCATGCCAACATCTATGTTTTTTATTTTAAAAATTATGGCCATTCTATTGTGGTTTTGATTTGCATTTTCCTGATAATTAGTGAGGTTGAGTATTTTTTTCATGTTTGTTGGCCATTAGTATATCTTTTTTTGAGAATTGTCTATTTAAGTTCTTAGCTCACTTTTTGATGGGATTGTTTGTTTCTTGCTGATTTGCATTCCTTTGTAGGTTTTGGATACTAGTTTTTTGTTGGATGCATAGTTTCCAAGTATTGTCTCCCACTGTGTGGGTTGTCTGTGTACTCTGCTGATTATTTCTTTTGCTGTGTAGAAGGTTTTTAGTTTAATTACGTCCCATCTATTTATATTTGTTTTTGCCACCATTTGCTTTTGGGTTCTTTGTCAGGAACTCTTTGCATAAGCCAATGTCTACAGGAGTTTTTCTGATATTATCTTCTAGAATTTTTTAGGGATATCAGGTCCTATCCCATTTATGGCAAACTGGTTTGAAATGTACAGCGGAGACAAAGCCAAAAATTATTTGGTTCCATTAGGTTCTTCCTACTCAAATATTTATTCTCATGACTTGGAGGCTATATTGCCTGGGTTGATCCCAGCTTTATTGCTTCCTCACAATGTAACTTGGGCAACATCTTTTTATTTTTACATTTTATTGAGGTAAAACATGGACATAGAATTTACCATCTTTACTATTTGTGAGTGTACAGTTCAGCAGCAAAAACTACCTTTATATTATTTTCCCCTTTGTCATCCCCTCTCTCCCTCTGCCAACTAACAATCTAGTCTCTATTTTTATGAGTTGACAACCTCTTTATGCCTCAGACTCCTCAACTGTAAAAGGAGAATAATAATCAACTCTGACTCATGGGATGGTTGCAAGAATTAAATGAGCTATTATGTGTATAGTTCTTGGGACTGTGCTTGGCCATAGTGAGAACTTAATTAGCTAGTGTTAGTTAGAACTTAATTGGTGTTAATTAATTCTTGTGAAAATAGAAGTAGTGTGCAAGCACTAATATAAGCAGAAAGTCACTTATGTGGTTTCCTCCTGAGGAATGAAGCCTTTGATAATCAGAAAATATCCTTCTTTAGCAATAGTATTTGCTGCAAATTCTTCTTTGGTATTGATATTTCCATAGCGTATCTTTCCCATTATTGTCTTATTTTCCATTTTTCTTAATTCTTATAGTTTGGATATATATCTGTTAAACAGCATATATTTGTGTTTTGATCTTTTGATTCAGATTGATAATCTTTGTATTTGCTTTTCTTAAAAAGTTTACTTTATAATTGACACATAATAATTATACATATTTATGGGATACAGTTCAATGGTTCAATGCATGTATACAGTACATAAAGAGTAACTCAGGGTGATTAGCATATTCATCATTCTAAACATTCATTTGCTTTTTAATTGAATTATTTACTCCATTAGCACTCAATGTGCTCACTCATATATTTGAGTAACAAGCTATCATTATTGAGTAATTTCTATTTATTCCACTTGCTCTTGATTTATTTTCTCTCCTCTTTTGTCTTCTTTTGTATTGTTTTTATTAGCCCATTTTTTTTAGTTGGCTTGGAGTTATACATTCTTTTACAAATGTTTTAGTGTTTGTCTTAGTGCAACAATACTGCAGTTTGTTTGTTTTTGTTTAAATTGCCATGTCTTCATGTTTGCCTGGTTATTTTTCATTGTATGCTGAATATATTATTTGCAAAACTATTTGTGGAGTGATTGTGAGACTGGAGCTTTAATCTTTCCAGAGAAGAATTACATTTGGTTTTGCCAAGTATGCCTTAAAAATACTTGCTCACCTCAACCTAATTTCAGGTATTAAAATGACTCAGATTGAGCCCTATGAGGGCTGTTTTACTTTTAACTCCCTCTTTCTCTTGGGGTATAGCACTTTGGGTTTCCAATAAGAAATAAGACATACTCACCAGGGCTCCCCCTCACAGGGATCCCTGGCCTACCATGGCAGTCTCCTGGGTTCTGCAAGGTCATCAATGCACTTTTATTCACTGAGCCACTCCTCTAATGCTGATAATTGCTTCCATGGGTAAAGTGATTTCCAAGAGCAGACTAATCTCTCTAAGTCTTCATCCTTTCCTGAATTCTGGATCAGTGACTCTTCACTTTCTTGTTGGCTTTCCAATGCCTCCAAACATATGACCCTATATTTTGTTAAGTTCTTCAATTTTCTTTTATGGGATGGGGGGAGAAACATAAAGATATTACCTGATCTATTACTAAAACTGAAAGTCAAATTATGTGAGTTCAACTTTACTGATGGATTTGGTGTTGATTAGTCATCCATAAAATTAATAACTGAAACTTGGTATTCTTCTGCCTGCATAGTACTTCTGCATTACAATCATGCATTATAATTATTTGACAGAGTTTTCTTTCTAGACTTGCTTTCATCTAATACTTAAAATAGACATTAGCTAACAGTTACTTACAACTGGAATGACTACTTTTTCCATTTTGATTGGAATAGTTCTGATTTACCCCTGTTGTCCTGACTTCCTGATGGGTTTATCCTGGAAATATGTCCTACTATGAACAATAAATCATATCACCACCCACATAGAGTAATTACCCTTATCATGGAAATTTAAATTTTAAGAAATAACTCCTAGATGTAAAGTCTTCAGGCTGTGAATGAATGCCTCTCTAGTGCAAGAATTTCAGCCATTGTGATAGGCTAAAAAAGAGCATTCCTTGAAGCATAAAACATTTCTGAAATCTACTAAATCACATCAAGTTGCTAATAAGTGTTAAAGTTTGGCATTGAAGAGGGGTTCTAGAGATATAGCACTGCACTAATTTCTTCAACTTTCCCATCATAAAGATGAGACATGGAGACAGTAGATAGTAATGTGAAAGACTGACCATAATATTACCAGTTAGTATTGGAGTCCAGGGTCCTGAACTCTTAGAATCACATTAAAGTGATGGCATACACTATTACCTTTGAGACAAAAGAGTTGTTATAACAAGGAGGTCAAATAGGCTTGTTACAAAAATCTAGGTCTATTTTAAAACACTGCAATACTGGGATTTTATATTACTCAGCATTCTCTTCAGTTTACCAACTAGATTTTATTTTTTAGTTTTTTCAATTATATTTTTTTATTGCATTTTAGGTTTGGGGGTACATGTGATGAACATGCAAGATTGTTGCATAGGTACACATTTGGCAGTGTGGTTTGCTGCCTTCCGTTCCCTCACCTGTATCTGTCATTTCTCCCCATGCTATCTTTTCCCACCTCCCCACCCCCCGCCCCTCCCCCATTTCCCCCCAACGGACCCCAGTGTGTAGTGCTCCCCTCCCTGTGTCCATGTGTTCTCATTGTTCAACACCCACCTATGAGTGAGAATATACGGTGTTTGATTGGAATTTTTCTAATTTTGTCTAAAATTGAAACATGAAAATTGCATGACTTTTTCAATTCCTCTTTTTTTTTCTTTTCTTTACCATGAGTAATTTAAAGTTGGCTAAAATGGAATGTTGTGCCCTACACACACTGAATGTTTATTCACTAGTAGTAATGACGATGAAGACAATGATGAATATAGATTTGTAGAAGAGTCAGGTGAGTAATACATATAACATGGTAGTTAAGAGCATGGGTTAAGAACATCATCCAGTCATGAGATTATCCTCACCTAGCTATAAATTAATTGTGTGTCCCTGTTATTTCATTTAAAAAAAAAAAACAACTTAGTTTCCTTTCTGTAAGTGAAGACAATCTGTATCTTATTACACTGCCAAGAAGGTTAAGTGTGATTATGCCTCCAGCAAAAATATAATAAACAGTAACTCTTAAACATTTTCAAAACATATTTTGAAATAAGCATTTTTAAAATAATCTTAAAATTATCATTATTTTATTCCTGCTACAAAATACGAAATCAAATTGTTTAATAAGTAAGGCAGTAAGCATGAATATATTTCTAGCTCTTTGACACTATGATTATACTTCACAAGGCTATGCATTTTCTGTATACAGCACAGGACAAAGTTTGCTTTATTTTCGAGATTATACTAGAGTCAGGATAAATTATAAAGAATGTATACTATGTACTTAACATTTCCTAACAGCAAAAACTTACACATTGCAACATGTTTAGGTTAAAATGTACTGAGTTTCAAAAATCACTTAGGTTTTATTGGTTATTTCATGAATAGGAATTATTGGCCTCTGTGAATTGCTAAATATCTATATACACTTTCTGCATCAGTTTCTACTTAGTGTTGTGTGATTTAGTAAGAACATTAATATTGTATTAGTAACGGCAAAATGGACAAGGGTGACTCCACATTTGATAAAACAATCCTTTCCTGCTGCAACAACCACTCTAGGCTAACCTCATCTAAAATTGCTACAAACAACTATAAAAACTTAAAATGGAAATGAGAGCACATGGACACAGGGAGGGGAGCACTACACACTGGGGTCCGTTGGGGGGAAATGGGGGAGGGATGGGGGGCGGGGAGGTGGGAAGAGGTAGCATGGGGAGAAATGACAGATACAGGTGAGGGGACGGAAGGCAGCAAACCACACTGCCATGTGTGTACCTATGCAACAATCTTGCATGTTCTTCACATGTACCCCCAAACCTAAAATGCAATAAAAATAAAAAATAAATAAAATAAAAATGGAAATGGAAAAAAACAAAAAAAAAAATCCAGCTCACAGACCCGGACTAACACTCCTCCCTCTCCAGTTAACAAAGCATTTTAATCATAAAGGATTTGTGCATGCATATAAGGCTATCTTTGAATTATACCAGTGGATATAGAAATAGTAGCTGAATAAATGTCAATAACTGTAATTGTCAGAAGAAAAAGAATTGCCTCCTTCACTTGGTAGCCCTAATAAGTCCACAAGAGATGTTGTGGAAAACCCAATGTCTGATGGCTATAAATACGGAAAAAAAAACATTTCCACTCTTGCAGCATATCCTGGGAAGGGCACCTTTACAATTGAGTAGCCCAACAGTCCCCACCTGGGCCACTTGAGGCAAGGTGGAGACTGTTCCCAAGCATTGAAATCCATTCAGTACAGCTCTATGGTTTCTGTCTAAGATGAAATTTTATGGCTATTCTAAAAGAGACAGACTAACCTCCAATGAATTTGTGCATTCTCTTTAAAGCCCTAGTTTAGATATTAATAGAGACAGTAAAGGAAGTTTTAAGTAATATCCACATTAGAGTTTCTTTAACAAGACTGACTACTGTGGACTAATAATGTTAATATTTGAGTTATGAGAAAATTGGCCCATTTTAATAGCCTATTAACAACTTGTTGATTTATGTGCATAAAGTTTTATACTTGATACACATATAGCCCTTATATTTGGCCAAAAACTGTTTTAAGTATGTTATATATATTAACTGATTTTATCCATGTGAGAAATCTGTGTGGCAGATATATTATTGTCATCATCTCACAGATGTGGAAACCGAGTAGTACCGATGTAAAGTAACTTTCCCAAGAACACCAGCTATTACACCGCAGTTGGGATATGTACCCAAAAATATAATTCCAGAGACTGGGTTCTTAATCATTACACCACCTTTGAAGGCTTTCTCACTGAGGTAGATGGATAGATGTCTAGATACACACACACACACATCACATGCATAGATACACAGATAGATATATAGATAGATGATAGCAGTTCCTGGAACTGTATCCATTGTGAATGAATAAAGCAAAGCCAACAGAATGCTTAGAGCCATTCTGGAGTCTTCACCAATTTAAGACATTTTTCATGCAAAAGTCCTCATAAATCAACATAAAATATTACTCCCCTCTCAAGGAATAAGACTTCCTTATTAGGAAATAGCTAGGCAGGGAGCTTCGGAATGCCTTTATGACTACAGTGCTTAGCTCTGTTGTGTGGTATGAGAAAAATGAGATTTTTCCTTTGGTGTAGTAACATTTTTCCTCATAAATGTACATTCCTTTAGGCTTAAATAATTTAGGATGGCAAGTTTTTTAAATGACCTACTTGTCTTATGTATCTTTTCAAAGACTGCCCTTCCCAAACTAATCTGGCATCTCAAAGATCCAATAAGAAGTATGTAGCCTGAAGAGGTAGGTCCAAAAATATATCAGAATTACCACTGTATACCTTAATGGCCAAAGCCCAGAATTCTAATACTAATGCTGGCAAAGACGCTGAACAACAGGAACTCTCATTTATTGCTGGTGGGAATGCAAAATGGTACAGCCCCTCTGAAAGGCAGTTTGGCAGTTTCTAAAAAATTAAACATAGTCTTACCATATGATTCAGCAACCATGCTCCTTGGCATTTATGCAAAGGAAGTGAAAACGTACGTCTTCATAAAAATCTGTACATGGATGTTTATTCATAATTGTCAAAATGTGGAAGCCACCAAAATGTCATTTAGTAAATGAAGGGATAAATTGTGATAGATCCAGGTGACAGAATATTACTAAAGCTAAAAATATGTGAGCTATCAAGCCTTGAAAAGATGCAGAGGAGATGTAAACACTAGGTGTGTGGGGAGGTGGGTGGAAGCCCAATCTGAAAAGACTACATATAGCATGATTGCAACTATATAATACCTAAAAAGAGAAAACTACAGGTAAGTAAAAAGATCAGTGGTTGCCAGGGGTTAGGAGGCAGAGAGAAATAAATAGAGCACAGGCAATTTTTAGGGCAGTGAAAATAGTCTGTATGATACTGTAATAGTAGATACATGTCATTACATATTTGTCTAAAAGCATAGAATGTACAAAACCAAGCGTGAACCCTAATGTAAACTACTGACTTTGGATAATAATGGTCAATTTTGTAGCAAATGAACTACTCTGGTGGGAATGTTGATAACAGAGATTGTGCACGTGTGGGTGGGAGTCATGGGAAATTACTATGTACTCTCCGTTTTGCTTTTAACTTAAAACTGCTTGCTATGGTTTCAATCTGGCCCCGCTAAAATTCAGGTGTCACCAATGTGATAGCACTAAGAGGTGGCACCTTTAAGGAGTGACTAGGTCATGAGAGCTCCTCCCACATAAATGGGATTAAGTACCTTATAAAGAGGCTTCACACCACATTTGGCTCCCTTGCCCTTCCACCTTCTGCCACATGATGACACAGTATTCTTACCCTCCAAAGGCACCACTGTGGAAGCAGATGGCAGCCCTCACCAGACAGTAACCTGCCATCACCATGACCTTGGACTTCCCAGACTTTAGAACCAAGAGAAGTAAATTTCTGTTCTTTATAAATTATCCAGTTTGTGGTAATTTGTTACAGCAGCACAAACAGACTATCACTCTAAAAGATGTCTTTTAAAAAACTTCCACTGTACAGGAGTCAAGAAAATATGTAATCTGGGCATTTTCCTTCAGCATAAAGGCTGTGACTGTATAAATGTATAGAGCCATACACATACATATATACATACATACACACACACACACACACACACACACACACACACACAGAGAGAGAGAGAGAGAGAGAGAGAGAGAGAGACCGACAGACAGACAGACAGACAGACAAAGACAAAGGAGATGGATTCATGGTAAGGAATTTGCTCATGCAATATAGCAGAGGCTTGGGGAGTCCAAAATTTGCTGGAAGAAGGCCAGCAGCCTGAAGATTCAGGAAGGAGTTACAGTTACCATCCAAAAGAAGTCTGCTGGATAATTCCCTTTTGTTCAAGGGAGGTCATCCCTTTGTTATTCCCAGCCTTAAATAATTGAGGCTCCCCCACATTATTGAGAGTATTCTGCTTCACTCAAAGTACACCAACTTAAACATATATCTCATCCAGAAATAGCCTCATAGAAACATCTAGAATAATATTTGATCAAATATCTCAGCACTGTGGCCCAGCCAAGTTGACACATATACTTAACCATCATACTGGCTTTCTGACTTCCCAAATACATTATTCCAGGTGAATAAACAAAATCATTTGATGACTGAGCAACAAAATACTTCTTGAACTTCTTTCTAGTGACATTTGAAAACAACACTCTGCAACAATCTTGCATGTTCTTCACATGTACCCCCAAACCTAAAATGCAATTTTAAAAAAAAAAGAAAGAAAGAAAACAACACTCTCTTGCTGTGACCATCTCTCCTGTAAAACCTATGAAGAGGTAGCTGGCACAGTATCACTAATATCCCAGCTGTCTCCTAGCAAATTTCACCCAGTGCTACTCTGGAAGAGCCAAGTATACTATGTACGCACCCATTTTGGTATAGAATTGGTGCACATTTGCAGGGACTAGGCTGAGAAAACCACAGTGCATCAGAAATGGGAGGATGATACTAGGTTTATAAGGCCTTGTGGGACCTTGACAAGTTGGGCAGACTTACATTGCACAGTGACCTCAAATGGCCATGCTGGGTGAAATGGAGAATGAAAAATTATCTGATACACCCTGACAATGTCTCCATCTGTCACTAATTTCAGTAACCTCAGAAAGGCTGAACACTTAGTGAGACATCAACAGTACTACTGAAAATAATTCTATTATGATCTATAGACATATTTAGTCAAGTTATATGAACCATTTTGTTTCATGTTATGAATATTTATCTTTACCTTCCATGTGACATAGTGATGTGAGACAGTTTTACTGCACAGGATGTCCTTAGACCATTGCATAGGTACAATGTGAATTATTTTAAAGTTACCATTAACAGCTTTTATCATAACTATATTCATAAGAGAAATCCTTACAACGCATCTAAGAAATCCTCAAAGCTATAATCTGGAGGCAGATGGTTCACACTATATTATATATGCAGGAGTGCTCTCAATGAGTTGATTTCATTTGTGAAATTTAATCTCAAACAATAGTTGGACTGTCTGACCAGACATTTGCCTTCAGTAATCTCACAAATCGATCACATGTTGTAATTGTACTTGGGGGCTGAGATTTCTAATTATGCTACTTGTTTAGATTCTTCTGTTAGCCAATGTGTCTGAGAATACTCAATTTGATTTCTTTCAAGATAGAATAAAAGATTCTCAGTATATGAATCCTAGAAACAGCCTGACCAAATCAACTCTCCTCACAATTACTCAAACGGTCTTTTCAAATATAGGATATTTTAAAGTTGCAGAGCAAAGACTGGATTTAATTATTTGCAAACATTCTTTGAAAATAAATTTACACTGCCGGATATTACCTAGTTTCTCTCTCTCTGTCTCTCTCTCTCTCTCTCTCTCTTATCATCCTCCTTCCTGCCCTCACCAGTTTTCTTTCAACAGGACCAAGAAGAGAACAGAAAATGCAATGTTAAGTGTAAAATAAGTTTGTCCCAGAAGAGAATAAGAAATAAAAGACAAAAATAAAGTAGCCAATGGTAAGCAGAACCTCAACAAAAGAATCCTTTAATGACTTGACGCTAATCCTACCATAAATCATGGGAAGCCAACATTGCTACTTAATAGGAAAAAAATGCCATAATACTGAACCATGAGAGCAAAGCATATATTCAACAGCTAAGTGACTCATTTTAAACAAGTTCAATATTAAACATTATAATAAAAGGAATTCTATGGCTTAGTATAAACTATATGTGTTTATGTTTTTTGTTTTAATTTGGCAATTTGAGTTTTATATCTTAGATCACATTTCAACAGAATGACTGATTTTGCTATAACTAATTTATGTTATTTCAAAAATTTTAAAGGGTTTTATAAGCTTAAAACATTAAAAATATGTGTAATTGTATAAGGTTTCCATATTCTTATTTGCTGCTGAGAAGCTTAAATTATTTTCAATTTGAGTTATTTCTGTAACCCCAATTTTTTATATGCAAATTCTCTCCCTCTCCATCTCTCCTCTCTCTGCTGTCTCTGTGTATGTGTATGCCTCCATCTCTCTTGTTTATGCGTGTGTATACATATACATTTACATATGTACACACACACATTATATATGTATATAAAGATAGTCTAGTTGAGAAAGCATTTTATTGGATTTTTGTTCTATTATGATACTACCACATAGATATAAAGGCAGGAAAAATATTCAGTTCAATCTTGACATCATGGAACATAATATTTAGATTGTTAGATTGTGTTTAGTCGCTATATACTAAGAAGACAAATTATAAGTAAATTGCCCTTGAATGGCATCACAATCTGGTATCCTCAAGTGTAAGAAGAGTTATGGGCCACGCAATATTAAACAGCCAATGTGCTTCCATGGCACTTAAACAAACTTCTGTCCTACCACTTCTGTACATGACAATGATTTACTGACTTTCTATCCAATTGACTGTGAATTCTTGGACAGCAAAGAGTCATAATTTTTTAAAAAAAATCTCAATCCCCAAAGTCTAGCACAATATCTGGCACACAACCGCATACCATACATTCAATTTGTCTTCACAGAGTGAATGAATGAATGAACAGATAAGCTTCCTTTAAACAGAGTTTGTTAATTCTGCTAGGGAGATTGATATTTATTCTTTTAGATAAATTCTCACTCTGTCACCCAGGCTGGAGTGCAGTGGTGCAATCTCAGCTCCTTGCAACCACCACACCCTGCGTTCAAGCAGCTCTCATGCCTCAGCCTCCCAAGGCTGGGACTTATGCCCCTACACCTGGCTAATTTTTGTATTTTTAGTAGATACTGGGTTTCACCGTGTTGGCCCAGCTGGTCTCAAACTCCTGGCCTCAAGAGATCTATCTGCTTCAGCCTCCCAAAGTGCTGGGACTACAGGCATGAGCCACTGCACCCGGCCCACATTTATTCTTATTTTTAAAGTACTTTGAACCGTGCATTTGTTTTAAATGGACGTATATACTACAGTGTTTACAATGTTTTACCAGTGACACCATCCAACTAGCAGGCAAGTTTTAGGATTATAATAAAACAAATAATGTTCATCTACTGGACAAGAACTCAGTATTTCATACAAATCCCGCATTCAGACAGAACTGCTTATTTTAGGATGCAGTTATTACCTGTCTGCAGTTTCCATATCCTTGCATGATTTGAAAGCCCTGAATCGCTGGAACTCTCTACTTCATTCTCCCAGACTTTGGTCTTCTTGGTTTTCTGTCTATATCTCTGTCCACACTTCTTCTTCCTTACCGGAACCTTCTTCCACATTAGTTGCTAAATGTCTTTGATGACCTTCTTTTTCTATGCACTCCTTTTGAGAGAGTTTTCTTAATTAATTATTTGCAAATCATCCAGGGAATAATCATTTTCAGATTTCTTTCTTGACCTCTAGGCCTAATATCAAATTATTCTTCAGCTATCTCTACCTCATCGTCTCAATAGCAATTACTATTGCAAAAATAAGTCAAGCCAGAAATATGTGATAAATATGTGAGTCTGGAATTTTTCCTTTCATTCCCTTTCATATTCAATTAATTACCAAACCTTGTCAATTCTCTGCCCTCTACAACCACACTACCATCACCTCCCTTTCTTACTTCAGGCCTATTACCTCACATCTCCCTCAATTCTATTGACCCATTGCAGACAGATAGACATTTTGAAGTATAAATCAGACCCTTCTCTTCTAATGATTCACCACTGCAGAGAATAAAATCCAAATCTTTTCACATGATATTTAAACACCCATCATGATACAAATTCAGTCTGCCATGATTCCCCTCACAAGGATTCCTCATTACATACTTCTCCTCACACACATTGTTACCCCATGAAATGGTTTCAATTCCATGAGTAAGACATGATCTATTCTCTCATGTTTTCATATAAGCTGTTTTTTGTTTTGATAGATTGATCTAGACAGCTCTGTGAATTTCTGTTCATCCCTTAAAATTCACAAATATATAGCATCCTAAAATGAGAAACTTACCCCCCTTTTTTAAAATTGTACTTTAGGTTCTGTGGTACATGTGCAGATCATGCAGGATTGTTGCAAAGGTACATAAATGGCAAGGTGGTTTGCTGCCTCCATCCCCCGTCACCTATATCTGGTATTTCTCCCCTCATTATCCCTTCCCACCCTCCCCACCCCCCACTGTCCCTCCCCTAGCCCCCACCAACTGACTGCAGTATGTGATGCTCTCCTCCCTGTGTGCATGTGTTCTAATTGTTCAACACTCGCCTATGAGTGATATCATGCAGTGTTTGGTTTTCTCTTCTTGTGTCAGTTTGCAGAGAATGATGGTTTCCAGATTCATCTATGTCCCAATGAAGGACACTAACTTACCATTTTTTATGGCTGCATAATATTCCATGGTGTATATGTGCCACATTTTCCCTGTCCAGTCTGTCATCGATGGGCATTTGGGTTGGTTCCAAGTCTTTGCTATTATAAACAGTGCTGCAATGAACATTCATGTGTACATGTCCTTATAATAGAACAATTTATAATCCTTTGGATATATACCCAGTAATAGGATTGCTGGGTCAAATGGAATTTCTATTTCTAGATCCTTGAGGAATCACCACACTGTCTTCCACAATGGATGAACTAATTTACACTCCCACCAACAGTGTAAAAGTGTTCCTATTTCTCCACATCCTCTCCAGCACCTGTTGTCTCCAGATGTTTTAATGATCGCCATTCTAACTGGTGTGAGATGGTATCTCAATGTGGTTTTGATTTGCATTTCTCTAATGACCAGTGATAATGAGCATTTTTTCATATGTTTGTTGGTCTCATAGATGTCTTCTTTTGAAAAGCATCTGTTCATATCCTTCACCCACTTTGAATGGGTTTTTTTCTTGTAAATCTATTTTAGTTATTTGTGGATTCTGGATATTAGCCCTTAGTCAGATGGGTACATTGCAAAAACTTTTTCCCATTCTGTTGGTTGCCAGTTTACTCTAATGATTGTTTCCTTTGCTGTACAGAAGCTCTGGAGTTTAATTAGATCCCGTTTGTCTATTTTGGCTTTTGTTGGGCAGCTGATTCAATGTCATCTAGAGTTGATGCTGAGAATGTTATTACTATAGACTTAGCTGTATTCCTTGCAGTCACACAGAACAAATCTACATTTTTTTCTTTCACATTCTATATTGTCAAATAATTTCAAGTATATTGCTCCTATTGCTTTAATTCCCTGAGGTAAATACCTACAAAATCATTTACATTTGCCTCTTTTCTTCTAGCCCATTAAAAGTTGGTATCCAGGACCTTCTTGAGCACATCCAGATGAGGTCTGGTCACTCTAGAGTAAAGCTCAATGCCACCCTTTATATTAGGTGCACTTCACAAACAACCCTCCACTACTCACAGGTGAATTGACAAGTCTTGAACAGCCTGGAAGGGAGCTAGAAATCCTGAACTTGTGGGAAAATTGCATTTTTTTTCTCAGCTGCATCTTCACCCCACTCTCCAGAGTAAGAAAATAAAATTGGATCTGAAGTCACTGATTAAGAGACTTAAATTCCACAAAAAAATGTCTGATGGATATAGGAAGGAAAGAGCCATGGGAGAATGTACATAGGAAAGATTATCCATATTTTTTTAAACTGCATTTTAGGTTTTGGGGTACATGTGAAGAACATGCAAGATTGTTGCATAGGTACACACATGGCAGTGTGATTTGCTGCCTTCCTCCCCTTCACCTCTATCTGGCATTTCTCCCCATGCTATCTCTCCCCACCTCCCCACCCCCTCGTCCCTCCCCCATTTCCCCCCAACAGACCCCAGTGTGTAGTGCTCCCCTCCCCGTGTCCATGTGTTCTCATTGTTCAACACCCGCCTATGAGTGAGAACATGTGGTGTTTGATTTTCTGCTCTTGTGTCAGTTTGCTGAGAATGATGGAGGTTTGTCACTCTCAATAGGGAAAAAAACAGCACAGAAGCACCACTAAGTATGGCTTCTTGAACATACCTTTCTATTTTCCCCAAGTCCTATGAGGTGCCATTTTTCTTTTATTAAGGCATTTTCATAACCAAAACCAGATAAAAGTGTTGCCTCTCCCGGGAATGCTTACCTTTAAACAAATATCTAGGTCTTAAACATTAGATATAAAGCCCTGACAGAATTTTATCTATCAGCCCTTAGGTAAGAGACAAAAATATTGCTCTTGCCATTTAGTTCACCGAACAGAAGCAGTCGCCTAAAGACATACTTTGCAGTTGCAAATGAAATTCTATGGTGCTCAAACTAGTCCTATTACAATCTGTGAACATTCACAATTAACCCCAAGATTATAAGTACAATGTTCAGAGTAACTCTACAAATAAATACTGGGCTCAAATATTGCAGAAGCATCTACATCTTAGAGGAACTTAAAAGTACTCATACATCACGCACTTCTCATTTCAATTACAAAAATACAGGCCCAAATTTGGAAATACAGCCTGATGATATATTTTTTGCATTATTTTTCAATAACTCTTTAAACAAATACCAAGGTAGGTATTCTTGGCCCTATTAACTTATATTTAATTAAGTAATCGTCTCTTAAATTTAAAATATCAGGTTTAAAATGTCACTTTTTTGAGACAGAGTCTCACTCTGTTGCCTAGACTGGAGTTTTGTGGCACAATTATGGCTTATTATAGCCTCAACCTCAGGCTCAGAAAATTATCCTGCTTTAGCCTTCCAAGTAGCTGGGGATACAAGTGAATGCCACCACATCTGCCTAATTTTGTTGTTGTTTTTTATAGACTAGGTCTCACTATGTTGCCTGTGTTGGTCTTTAACTCCTGGCCTAAAGCAATCCTCCCACCTCAGCTTCCCAAAGTGCTAGAATTACAGGCATGAGCCACTGCATCTGGCCTAAAAATGTTACTTTTACTAATGCTACTTCCTGGATACCCAGCTCAGTGTCCTATCTACCTTGAACTCAATACCTAATTAAGGAAAAAGATTACCTTAATATATTAATCCATTTTTGTCCAAATCTCTTCAAAACTTAATATTATTATAGTGATTATATGCTTCCTAAGTGTTATGTTTCATATCTCTATATTATTTGAGAGTTTAAATATTATTTAACATGAATTTCACTTATTCAATTTCTGAATTTCTCATTACTGTAGTTAAAAAAAAATCTACCTACTCTTCTTAAGAAATATCAAATTTAAGGTGTTGTACCATACTTAGTTTTTAATTAAGTTGAATGGCCTAAATTTAGTGAATATTCATGTAAAAAATAAAACATACTTTTTCCACAGGTCTCTCCATCTCACATAATGGCAAATCCCTCTGCTTGCTTAGGACAAAAGTTTAAATGCATTGTGATATTATTCATGTTGCCTTTCTAACTTTTATTCCACTACTTGCCCTAGTTCACTTCACTCCAGCCACAAGCATCATTTCTACCCTCTGAATATGATTTGCTCAGCAAAGCTCCCATCTGAGGTCCTTTTTGCTTCTTCCTTCTGCCTGGTTAGCTTGTCCTCCATTTAGCCATGAAGTTTATCCCCTCAACCCCAAGATTTCAATCAACTATGCAAATTCCCTTGCTCAGCAGCACTCCCCATTTCCCTTCCCTGCTTAATTTTCTTCTCATGCATCTATCGTCAACCAACATACTATAGATTTACTTATTTTGTTTATTTTTTTGTATCCTCCCATGTGGTATGCAGAATCCCAAAGATATACTCTCGAGCTTTTCATCCCTTGATTATTCAAACAAACACTAATCTAAGCACTGCTATAAAGAGATTCTGCAGATGTAATTATGGTTGCTAATCAGCTGATGTTAAAAGAGGGAGATTATCCTGGACTATCTAGGTGGAGCCAATGTAATCATCTGAGCCCCAAAAAGGGAGAGAAAGGCAAAAGAGTAAACCAGAGAAATGCCGTGGAAGAGGAAGAAAGGGAGAGACAGGGGAAAGGGAAGTCAAAGAGCTTCAAAGCATGAGACAGACTCAATATGCCATTGCTGGTTTGAAGTGAAGGAGAAAATACTATCAGAACAGCAGGCATCCTGAAGAAGCCCAGAGAGCCTCCTGATGATGGCTACCTTGGTGATAAGGTTTGGTTGTGTCCCCACCCAAAATCTCACCTGGAATTGTAATCCCTATAATCTCCGCCTGTCAAGGTCGAGGTAACTGAGTCATTACGGTGATCTCCCCGATGCTGTTCTTAGGATAGTGAGTGAGCCTTATGAGATCTGATGGGTTTTTTTTAAATTTATTTTTGGTAGTGGTTGAGTTTTGGGATTTTTTTGTTTGTTTGTTTGTTTGCTTTTCAGATAGAGTTTCACTCTTGGTCCCCAGGCTGGAGTGCAATAGCACATTCTCGGCTCACTGCAACCTCTGCCTCCCAGATTCAAGCAATTCTCCTGCCTCAGCCTCCCAAGTACTTGGGATAACAGGCATGTGCCACCATGCTGGTCTAATTTTTTTTTAAATTTAGTAGAGATGGGGTTTCACCATGTTAGTCAGGCTGGTCTTAAACTCCTGACCTTAGGTGATCTGCCTTCATCAATCTCCCAAAGTGCTGGGATCAAAGAAGGGCACCACCTCGTCCAGCCCGATCTGATGGTTTTATAAGCATCTGGCATTTCACTTGCTTGCATTCACTCCATCCTGCCACCTTGTGAAGAAGGTGCCTGCTTCTTCTTTGCCTTCTCCCATGATTGTAAGTTTCCTGAGGCCTCCCCAGCAATGTGGAACTGTGAGTCAATTAAACTTCCTTCCTTTATAGATTACCCAGTCTCATGTATTTCTTCATAGGACAAACTAATACACAAAGAAACCGTCACCTCAGTCCTACATTTACAAAGAACCAAATTCTTATAATAGCCTGAATGAGCTTGTAAGTGAATTCTCCCCAAAGCATCCAGAAAGAAACACAGCCCTGTTGTGAAAACGTAAAACACATCCCTTAACTTTAGTTTTATGAAACCCAGAGCACAGATCCACCTGAGCCACATTGTGCCCAGACATGTGACCTACAGATAATCACTGAACATTGTATTAAGTCGCTAAATTTGTGGTAATCTGCTATGGCAGCAATAAAAAATGAATGCACCCTATTAGAATATAGGCCTAATGAAGGCAGGGATTCTCGTCCAGTTTGTTTGTTTTTTTTCAGTGCTCTGACCAGAACTTAGAATAGAATCTGACAATCGAAGGCAATAAAGACTTTCTGAATAGGTGAATAAATGTAGCATATATATTCTTTCCCATAAAATTTGTATTTTACAAAGCCTTATGAAATTTCCAGCTTAAAAATGTTACATAAAAATATTTAAAATTAAAATGTGAAAGGAAAGTTGTTTTGAAAGCTCTTCATTCAGTAGTTTGTATCTCTACAAGTTAGCAGTGGCTAGCAGTTTTGTGGATCAGACACAGGAAAAAGTCAAATACCACTTCCCAAAGCAGTGTTCTTCAATCTACAGGCTGCAACACACAAGCAAGTGATAAAAGCAATTTATGGGGTTGAGATAGGAAGGAAGGAGAAAGGGAGGGAGGGAGGGAGGGAGGGGAGGGAAGGTCGGTTGGTCAAAACACCATAATGCAACTTTAATTTTAGTGTGGCATGTATGAGTGTGCATATGCATGTTATGTGTGTGGTGGATCACTATGTGAGATGTATTTCTCACTGTGAGTTCCATCAAAACAATTAGAAAAACCCTGAAGGTCATTACAGTCTGTACTGTGGACCAGAATGTAATTTAGGGCCTGACTGGAAGTGAGATGACAACAGATGAATGGGGATGTGCCTGTTAAGAAAGAGATAATCAAGAAAGAACCACACTATTCTAAACCCATACTTAAATTTACAAGGCAAAAGAAATCATTGAAGAATTTATACAAATTGCACCACTTAAGGGAAGGAAATGAACTTTTTTCCTCTTGCTGTGTACATCATTTCCTTGGGTCTGAATTAGCACCCCTGGACACTGCTCAGATCCACCAGCCCAGCAGTCACTGATCTTTGGTGTGAAATCCAGTAGCATGTCGAAGAGTACAACATGAGGCTTTAATCAGCAAACCATCCCAAGATGCTATTTCTTTTCTCCCTTATAGTGAAAGGATTAAAAACCCAATACTCTTCTATCTTCTGAGATTAGCCAGTTATTACTATCCTATAAATGTAGCTGGAAAGGAAGTTAGAAATGTTCTTGGCACATGAAACCAAAGAATAAACCTTGGTTAGAGAAACTTGAAATTGAATCTAGCTCAATATCTCATTCTTATGCTATTCTATTATTGTTACAGTATTACTTTTAACTTATATTTACATCATGGATTCCAACCTTCATTGTCAAAAGACTGCTTATGGGTAAAGAAAAAAATAATGTGGCTGGGCGTGGTGGCTCATGCCTATAATCTCAGCATTTTGGAAGTCCGATGTGGACAGATCACTTGAGGCCAGGATTTAGAGACCAGCCTGGCCAACATAGCAAAGCCCCATCTCTACTAAAAATACAAAAACTAAATAAATAAAAGATAGCTGATGTGGTGGTGCATGCCTGTAATCCTAGCTACTTGGGAGGCTAAGGCATGAGAACTGCTTGAACCCAGGAGGCAGAGGTTGCACTGAGCTAAGATCATGCCACTGCATTCTGGCCTCAGCCACAAAGTAAGACTCCATTCCAAAACAAGAAGAAAAAAAGAAAAGAATAATGCAACTGCACACTACTCATTCCTGCATTCAATGGCATGCTCCTTGTGGGCTGGGATCAAGTCATACATCTCTACATTCTCTTTAATGTCTACTATGGTTGGGTAAATTAAGATAATACCAGCAATGCACTCAGCCAAGTGCCCAGAATACAGTAGGAGTTAAGTAATGTTTCTACATTTGCTTTTGTTTTGATTGTAATATGAGTACTACTGACATGGAATGTTATGCATAGGAAATTCTTAATATCTTTTGATTTTCATAGCATTACACAACAAAATAAAATCATTGCATACCTTTAAAATCAATTTATATTTGAAGGAACAGTTAAAAATTACAGAGATCTTATCTGCTTAAGCCACTTTAAATAAGTGCATAAAGTGAAAGAATTTCAATTAGTTAAAAATCAGCCAGAAATGTCTTCTTAGGCATATGAAAATTCAATGCACCTGGGATATATGATTCATAAAGGTAATCTTTCTAGCAACAATGTAAAGTCATGTATAATATGAAATTAAGCTCATTTTTCCTTAGGTAGGACTCAACATTAAAAACTGCAGTGACCACTATATGTTGGAGCTTGATATCTATATCAATGGGCAAGGACTGTAAATTCTAAAAACAGAATATTACTTCCTTTAGATCTTCCACAAAGAAAAAATATCAAAACACACATGCACACACACACACACACACACACACACACACACACACACACACACAATCACAGTCTGTTTTTTCTGATGATTTCAACCATGTTGAAGATTTTCTTTTCTCCTATCTTACAAGCTCTACAGCACCTTGCCCTTCTGTTACTTTTGTGTTGTATAATTAGCATATAATTATGTGCTCTTTCACACTGGAAAGACTATTCTATTCTTTTATTAATGACTCTTTGCAAAGTTCTTTATTTTTTATCTTTGAAAGTGAGTTTGAAATCAAAAGACTTGTATGACTTTTCCTTTCTGTTGAACTGAGGAGATCTTAAAAGTAACACAAGAGATGGTTATAGATGTCACAGAAGGCATAAGTTTTCCACTTTTAGACTGAGAAAGGGGGTTTGGGAAACAACTGTTGCATCTTCCACTCTTTCCAAATTAAATGCTTGGGTGTGTAAAGAACATGTATGCAACAAAACGCTGAAGTTCCAAAAACGACTCCCTATTTTTTACCTTTTCCCCCTGTTAGCACCAACAGGAAATGGGTCAGAACCAAAAAGCTTCATAATCCAATACAAAAACAGAAGAAGACTACAATTTACATTTGTAGTCACTACAATATAGGTTGCAAATTAGTCTTAAACGGTGAAATCACCCAGACCCTGATTTGTAGTCAATTCAGGGAAGTTGCCACTCATCTTTGCTGAGGCCATGTAAGGCTTACTGCTGTTTCTGGCTAATTGCTATTTATCTAACAGGCTTACCCAAGCACTCCAGATTGGCTATGGGCCATTATAAGGGAGAGTGTACATTATTGCAAATTTTAATTATTTCTCAAGCCATTTTGCTTGCAGTGATAATAAGACCAACATATCTTGCATAAGAAAAGCAAATCGTTTTTGGCTAAGACAGCTCTTGAGTTATTTTGTAACTTGTTCCTACGTAACTTCTGGGCTTTCCATTTGTGGCTGTGACCTGACAAATCAGGAGTTCAGTGGCTTTTTGGCTCATGGCGATCACGACCATCTTATGGAAAACAGGCATATGGACGGTAATACCAATGATTAAAATAATGACTCAGATTTGTTTTCAAAAATAGTGCTATTTATGCATGGTGAAAACACCTCCACTACCTAGCTCTATTCAACATTTCCTCTATGCAACACTTCCACTGTGGGCAAAGTAACACATGCCTAGAGCTATTTTAAGAATTTTTCTTGTCTCCTATACTTTTTGCACTATTTTCAGTGGAGATGGCCAAGCAATCATAGCCTGATGACCTTGAAAACTTTTTGCTTCATTTGTGGCATCAGAGAAATTTGTCCCAATTGTTTTGTGAGCCAAACTTAATTGCACATTTTAGACTTTCCATTTAGAATGCCATGGTGTTCCTTTGGTTCAAAGAGTCTAAGTAGCTCCATTTTTACAAGCAACATTTTTCTTGTGAAGGAAAGAAAGGGTAAGAATTTACTTTGATTGTACTCAAGAAGCTCCTTCTTTCAAGTCTTTCTCTTTCCTCCTATATATGATGATTTTTTTTTTTTCAAAATGGGAATCACAGACTCTTAGAACCGGAGGGGATCTTAAATCTAACTAAATCTAAACACCTACTATTGCATGAGTACTCTCTCTAATGTCTTAAATAAGGTCCTCCTTTACCAGCTATTCTTTGGGACAAAAGAGATGAAAGAAAAATAGAAAATGCTATCCTCAATACAAAGGATAATGTCTTATAATTCCCTACTGATGAGTTCTCAGTCTCTTATCCACCTTGTTTCATTACATTAGGAAGAATTTGTGAAGCAGACATTCAATTTTAAGTTTGGGTCATTGAGAATATGGTCAACAGGCCAAAAGGGAGTGAAACAGCACTTCTAAAAAAATTTTTTCTATGATAATTTAGATTGCATGGTCTTGACCTTTTCATTTCAATGATTCAGAAAGTTAGAGATATTTTTAAAGGTCAACTTCATAAGAAAAGAATTATAGGAAACTTTTACCACTATCATTTAAGAATAAGTTAAATTTTTAGTACAAACTACAGGTTAAAAGATTAGGTTCTGCAATGGAACTATGTGTTTTGAAACCTGGCTTCCTAATTAATTAGCTGTATGTTCTTGGGAAGTTATCTAACTTTTGGAAATTTTGGTTTACTCATCTATAAAAGGAGATAATAATATTATCTTCTTCACTGGGCTATTAGGAAGATTAAATGAGCTAATTCATGTAAAGCATTTTGTTCCGTGTATGGCATATGTTTTAAGTATACAATAAATTATAGCTTCCCCTTGTTCACTGAAGTAATGAAAACAAAGAATTTGGTTGTCAAGAACTCACAATTTTAAAAATTTGTTTCAGAATCTTTGGAATGAGAATTAACAGTGCTAGGGATAATATTTTCATGGTATAAGTAGCTTGTGAGGAAAATTTACACTGCCAGAATGTTTTTAACAAATTAATATAAATTATGTGCTAGCTCACTAACTAATACAATTATCCTAACTAATTGATTATGCATTGCATGGGTTTTGGAAAGGAGTGACACTTAGCTAACAGGTTAGAGTCAAAAATAATTTCATGAAATATGTTTTTATTCATGCCATTTGAAACTTAGTCACTTCTGTGTACATCTGATCAGTCAACACATTAAATACATTACTTGGCAGACTAAATTATATATGTAGATGAGATTATAAAATAAGCCTCTTGTATATGTCCAACAAGGTTTAAAAGTCTGCTCTATCAAGTAGTATGGTAAATTAGGCAGTCTCTAGTTTCATGTTACTTTTTATAAAACATCAATTTATACCATTATTCTGTTCTATGCCTCAAATATTCAACTCTAATTAATAGTATGCTTTCCTAAAAGCAAAACAAAACAAAACCTTCATTTGCTAATTCTATAAAGAAAAGAATTCAAATTCTGCGAATCTGGAATACCCGTGTGGCTAATTAGGAAATGAAAGAACAAAGCCATTTTTCAGTTCTTTTCCATCACCCAGAGGTCAGTAATTGCAAAGCAGAAATATATCAGTGTCTTAAGTGTATTCTTTTTGTATTGATCCTGAGAATCTGAAACCCTCTATAGCCCATTACAATAATTGTAAACCTTAACCATTAGAAAACTATTTAACGATTCAGAAATGAGGGAGATCAAAATAATTACTTTCATAAAACTAAAAGAACCTCAGTTAGAAAATTGTATTAAAAGTAATACATAAAGTAATTTTTTCAGAATTGATTTAAATTACTATACACTAAGAAAATAAAGGATTGGGGTCACCCTCCCAGAATTTATCATGCATCCTCAGCAGGGAAAGGAGGTTCACATTACCCTCAGTATTTTATAAAGGAACAGTGTTTACTTATCAGATAATATGACAGTTGATGGTAATCTATGGAAGATGTTGTTCTGAGTGAAATAAAAATGTTTTATGAAAAAATGAACTAAGAACAAAATGGGAAAAACATATCTTGCAAAACGATACCTTTCAGTTCTACAACCGCCACTTAAATTGCTTACTGCGCATGTTCCATTCGCTATTAAGTTAGAGATGTTCTGTTTTCCCAAGCTGGCTGTCCACTTACCCTAGTTGTTTTGACTTTATTCCCAGAGGAACAGCTCCATCCTTTCCGATCTGGAAGAACTTTACATTCCTCCCCCTCTAGACATGGTTGCATATGGCACCACCATTTCTGTTCCACTATTGAAGCTACAAGAGAGAAAAAAGATTGACTCAATATTTTCTCCTTGGGACTGTTAGTTCTCTCGAACACATTTAAAGAGGAACAAAGGCCACTGGTTTTTCCCACCAGTGGGAATACTGCTATTTAAGGTATGCCTCCCTTTTTGTTCAAAAGGACTAACCCTTTCAAGACTGTCTAAAATATTTTTTTTAAAAATTTTATTGTAATCAGAACTCTTAACATGAGATCTATCCTCTTAATAAAACTTTAAGTGTAGAATACAGTATAGTTAACTTATGCGCACAATATTGCAGGATTTTTCATGTGAAAATAGGCTTCACGAAAGCTAACATATTAAAAATGAACTATGCAAATGTATGTATGCACCAATTTGTATAAACATACAAGAAAAGGGACCTGTGACCAGTTTCTAGTCAACATTTTATCATTAATATAATACTCCCATGAGTAAGCTGATTATCAGGCAGGTGTTTATCAGAGTTATCATAATTTTTTAACTGTGTGCTATAACCTCATTACAAACAATATATCATAGTAACATGAGCACTTAACAAATTACTATTTATGGTAACATTAAATAAATGCATATAAAGATTTATGTCCTACTATAATTGGTGAACCCTCAAAAAAAAAGAATTAATGTTATTCCATCATCATAAAAGTTGATATTTTATGTGAATTGTATCCACAACTAAATATTCAGTCATATATATGGTGCTAATTTTTTTAATTCTTAAGAACATCCATGAGTTTAAGAACCCATAATATTAAAACATCCATTTTCATCTTTCCTTTTCCAATTAATTGACACATACTCTACCTCCCACCATCCACCAGGAAATCAACATTTCATGGTAGCAAAATAAGAAGCACATTAATTCAATGGAACCTCATTATACTGCTGTTTGTAACAGAACTGCATAATATTTTAGACCTCCTTCCAAAGGATTTTAGATTTCAAAATGCCACTCAAATATTCCAGGTTAAACTTATTATACTATTTATAGTACATTCACCCAGGAATGACCCCCATTGAGAGCATTATAGTGGGGTTCCAGTTCTAAGCCATCCTTGGCTGTGCCGTCACACTAAGAAATGGAAGAAGTCCCACCATCGACACATGATGGAGCAGCTCGTGTGGTGCCTGCCACCTGCCCGGGGAAGCAGGAGCACTTGACTGTTTGTGACCGTTCTTCTATCTTGTTCTTATTACAGCATCTGTGGAGTGCCACCACCTCACAAGTTCCTGTTTTAACATGGTGAGCTGCACAAACAAAAACAAAAGATAAGAGAACATTGAGAAAGCTTTGGACACTTCCCCCTACCCTTCTTTTTAATTAGCAGTACATTAAATATAGCTCTATAAGGGGTCCGCCATGCATGAAACGAGAAATAAAATGATGCTAACTCCATAATGAAGATTTGATTTCTTTTCTAAATGTGGTAGGAACATATCTGTCAGTAAATGCTTGGTAAAGCAGGAACAATTAGTGACTAGATTAGAATGAGCTGATATACAGGCAATATGGGCTGCCATCAAAAACATATTTATTTGCATATGACTTTTTAATGCCTTTTTGTTCAATGTGTTAATCAAAGTACAATAAACCTCTGGCCCAGGTACCCAGCCATGGAACTGAGCCCAGCCCCGTTCTCAAAGCAGGTGATTGCTGGTAAAGCTTATGTTCTTCTAAGGGAGAGCATGAGGACCAAGCAGGAAGGGGAGGCAGAGGGTGGGCACCCACATCCTCAGTATTCTTCTGCTCAATTTCCCAGAAAATGAACAAATCAGTGATTCTTGAAATTGCCACCATTATTCTGGAAGATCTAGCCAGTCCCAGAACCCGAAGTCATTCCTTTCAATTTTGCCTGAGAGGGCAACTGCCACCAAATGGAACCATGAACTTGGATGAATTTGTATCTGGCAGCCAATTGCCCGTAAACCCAGTCCAATAGGCTGTCAGCCTTCCTTACTCATTTTGTCAACCTTGAATAAGGCTACTGAGTGTCTTGGGTTAATTAAAATTGTGGCCCTCACTCTCTATATTAAGATTCTATTTATCTTTTTTTTTTTTTCAGTATTTCTTCTTCAAAATATTAATCCTACTGGGAAATGATGAAATACAACTTTTGCCTGCTAAAATTAAAAACAGCTTAAAATTAAACATTTGTTAAGAGATTATGCTTTCAGTAATTTGAAAATTGTCATTGTTATAAAAACAGAAATTAAAATGGAAAAGCAGGAGATCTTAAGTTGTTTAATGGCATAAACATATGGAGACCCATTGCAAATGAGATCAGCACATCACGCATTTATATTAATCTTCCCATTTGAGATGAGTGAAACCAAATGTGCAATAACTCAGGCTAAGTAGCTTGCTCAGATTTTTCTAAGAGAAAGCAAATAACACATATTGTCTACCTATTATCCTTCTATGTGAAACCAAAAAACTCAAGTGTAACATACAGCTTTTACATATAATCTTCAATAGAACCTTCAAGAGACAGATACCATTTCTGTTACTGTAGATACAAATTGGGATATTTTCTGTGTTTGATTCAAAACAAATCTATGTCTATGAAAGCTAAAAAATAAAAGTCAGACTTCTGTCCCTATCCTCTTGTTTTTGGGGGAATATCTTCTTAGCTAAGAATGAGTCCGTTCATCACATGGACACAGGGAGGAGAACATCACATACTGGGGCCTGTTGGAGGGTGGAGGAGCTCGGAGAGGGACAGCAGAGGGTGGGAGGAATGGGGAGGGACATTAGGAAAAATGCCTAATGTAGATGATGTGGGGATCAATGCAGCAAACCACCATGGCATGTGTATACCTATGTAACAATCCTGCACATGTACCCCAGAACTTAAAGTATAATGAAAAAAAAAAAAAAAAGGAATGAGTCTGTTCATTTTAATTTGCCAAAAGCTAGCCGGGATGGCATTAGATTTGTGTGAGGGACGGAATCCATTTTAATAAGAGGAAGGGGAGATATGTAGATTCAGAGTCAGGTAGGTGTGAGTGGATTAGGTGGTGAGAAGATAAGGCAGTTTCTTGTCGTACAAGTTAATATTCTGCTTTCTCTACTTTTCTTTATTAGGTTACATTTTAAGTGAGTGAATGCCACACATCAACCATGGTTTTGAGTACTGGAAACACAGCAATGAATAAGGGACACAATCTGTTCCTGCCCTCAAAGAGCTTATATTTCTAAGGAAAAAACACATAATAAGCACCCACGTTAATAATTAAGACAATGTTAGAGTTTAGCTCCTTGAAGAAAATACAGTACAGTAAAGTGATTAGGAATAATTTTATAGGAAGGGAATGCATATTTTTTGAACTGTTGCAGGAAAGGTCTCTCTTTGAGGAGATAATCCGAATGATGAGCTGAATAATGAGAAGGAGGCCTCTACTATGAAGACCTAAGAAAGGAAGAACAAATATAAGAGCAGGGAATGACAAGGCCATGAAATAGGGGAAAGTGTTGGGGTATGTTCCCAGGGCAGCAAAGATGACCAGATGGCTGGAGGGTCGCTAAACAAGTGAAAGTTTGAGGGAAATGCATCAGAAACATAAGCAGATCATGTAGAGACTGGTATGCTATGGTAAGGAGACTGGATTTTATTCTTCCTGCATGGGAAATAATTGGGTGGAAATAGTGTTACCTCATTTATCTACTAGAAATTTACTCATGCTGCTCTTTACAGATTGGGCTGAAGAAGGCGAGAGTGGAGACCAGTTATGAAGAGGTGTAGGAGTCTCTGTGATCAAGGATAAGACTTAGATTAACAACAGCAGAGATGGGGAGAAGTAGCAGCTTGGATATATTTCAGTGCAGAGTTGATCTGATTTACCAGTGGGTAGAATGTGGATCATGAGGAAAAGAAGAATCAAGAATTACCCCTAAACTTGGACCGAGCAATTAGAAGTTGATGGTTCTCAAGGATAGAGAAGGCCTAGGAAAGAGGAAATTGGCAGGAGGCGGATGAGGTTACTAGATCTGTACTTCTGTTGGGGCCACGTTAAGCTTAAAGGACCCTCATGCAGAGATGTAAATCAGGCAACAACATTTATAAAATAAAGCTTAGGGGAGATATTTTGGATACAGAGATAGTCTTAAGTGATCTAAAACTACAGATGACATGCAAATCCACAAATCTAACAAGATTACCATGGAAAAGGTTTCTACCAATAGAAAAAGAAGAAGGAGAAGAAAACAGTCCAAAATCTAGATCTGGAATGGGGGAGACAGCAAGAAGAATGATAAGGAGCTGCACAAGAGGTAAAAAGAAAAAGAAAGAAATCTGTGTGTGAACGAATGAAGAACTAGAACATAAAAGAATAAAAGGTTTCAAAATGGAGGGATTGGTCAGCTATGTCAAACGCTGTCGAAAGGTTCAATTAAATGAAGAGAAATAATTGTCCATTTAAAAAGTAATAGAGTGTAGTGGCCAAAAGTATGTACTCCAAAGTTCAAGTAGCTGGATTCAAATCTAAGTTGCTCATAACAACTATTTGATCTTGGTATGTTATCTATTAGGTATGGGCAGCTGAGTTTTTTTAAACTCTAAAAGAGGGATATTAATGGCACAATTTTCATAGGGTTAACTGAAGATTAAATGAGTCATATATAAAGTGTTCAGAACACTGCCTACCTGTAGCAGGCACTTCTGTAAGTGTTAGCTATTATTGCTATACAGTCTCACTATACTCACTATACCTTATTGTTATACAGCTATTGTTGCTAACATTTTATCTTGGTAAAAATCATGTTAGTGGCATGAGAAAACAAAAGCATTATTAAAGTAAGTTTAGTAGAGAAGGAGTGGTAAGGTTGTTATAGTAATAAAACATCTTTCAAGGGGTTTTTCTGGGAAGAGAGAGAGGAAACGGAGTGAGAGCTGGAAGGAAGCATGGGGCCAAGGGACTTTTTTTTCAATGGATGCTCTAAAAGCATGCTTGTTTGCTGGAGCCATCTAGTAGAGGGGAAAAATGACAACACAGGGGAGAAAACAGATTATTAACGAAGAATGTTCTTAAGAAAGAAAAATAAATTGTGTTCCAGGGAACCTGGGGGGTTGGCATTAGATTTGTGTGAGGACACAATCCATCTTAATAAGAGGAAGGTAGGATACGAAGATGCAGGGTCAGGCAGTTGTGAGTGGATTCAGTGGTGAGAAGATAAGGTAGTTTCTGATCTGATTTTGTCTATTTTTCCTATGAAATACAGCAGCCCTTGGAGAAGAAAGCGAAAGAGGGTCTGAAATAGATACCTAAGAAAGAGGAAAAGTGAATTCACTAGGAAGGAGTAGTAGGAATACCTGGCAGGGAGTTCGCTGATGCACACTGTAAATTGCAGAGAACACAGCAGAATGGAAGGTATAGTGAGACTGAAGAGCAGAGTGGAGATAAACATCTCCCTGATGATAGATTACTGGAGATGCTTGGACTTCTGAGAGTGATTTAGGGAAACAGAGATGTGAGTCAGGATGAGACTATTCCTCTAACTCTCTGAATGGAAGCCAGGGAAAGATGATTAGGGCTTCTTCAGATAGTGACATTAGCAGGCAGATAACTAAGGTGAGATAGCTTCTGGGAGAATGTGATGGTGGCTGGGCTCTGTTCTCTTCCATGTTCCTATGGCAGCCAGGAGCACATGGTGAGTTTCCCCTGACCTCTCCTCTGAGAAACGAGGCACCATTCTAGCACCAAGCCTAGTTTACCATCTGTATTTCAAGTAGATTTTACTACATGGTAGGAAAGACAGGAGAAATGAAAACTCATCTCTATTTCTATGCAAAATCAAAATTTATTCTATTTTGCCTGACAAAATAAATAAATAAATAAGAGGACAAAGTAACTGTGGCAGTCATTAGTCCTGTTGACCAAATATGTCTGGTTCTCTCCCTTCTGGACAAAGATGGTACTGTACTTCCCTACCCCATTAAATTTAGATATAAGGGCACGACTTGCTTTGTCTAATGAAATGAAAGTTTAAGTGAGACGGGCCACTTATGAGGAGAAACTAATAATATCAATTCTATATGGATGCTTTAAGACCTACTGTGTAATTTACCATGTTTGTCCCCACCATCTAGAGTAACCAATTATGTTCTTGATAGTGGAGACCACATCAATCTGAATCCTCAGCTGAAGACACATGGAACAGAGTCACCACCGATCAGGACGGGCATATGAGTGAGAAACAAAGCCATGTTGTTATGACTCTAAAATTAGAATGTTGTTTGTTACTGCGACAAACTCAGCCTGCCATAACAAGGTAGTATTTTCACTGCTTCTCAGATTGTTCAGGAGGGTACACTTTCCAAATGCATTAGCTGAAGAAAAAGTCAATGAAGCATGATATCTCAAAGCCTGGATCATCCTAGCTTATTTGGGCCAATGCAGAGTCAAGATGAAAAAGAAACTATTTAGATATTCATATAATATGAGGGATTGTAAAATTATTCTATAATGGGATAATGACATTGGCTGAGTTTGGCATGTCAGAGCTGTGGTAAAGAAAGTGTACTTCTTTCTTCTTGCAAGACAAAGGAGGTAAAATGATGATCACCGGACACAATGGAAAGAAGGATAAGGTAGTAGCTGCACTGGGAAAGAGAGGTAGGTCTGCCTTCAGAGAGCATGATGCTAGATTAATAGTACAGGCGACCAGGAAGGGGCAAGCAGTAGCCTGATGGATTCAGGGCTTTCCTGCCCTGTCCTTTCTTTTTTTCCACTGCCCACAAATAAAATATACAAACATGCAAGTTGATTTTCCTGGTGAGAAATGAACTTTGTGAAAACCAGTCTCAGTCTTTGTCTTTCTTATTAAAACTGAAGGGTAAAACTTTTTGTGGGGAAAAGAAGAGAGATAACCTTTTAAAAATAGAATAGATGATAGATACAGATAGCTAAATATATAGATAAAAATCAATGATAGACAGACAGACAGATATTTCTGTGCTCAAAAACTTTGAAGGCATGGGTAGGAAAAATATCAACTGTTGAGATATATATATATATATATATATATATATATATATATATATATATGCCAGTAAATAAGTCAAGTGAAGTGAGATACTTCAAAGAGGGAAATTAGCCTAGCAGAATTTGAACATGAATATGTATGCATAACTTAAGTTTGTTTATTTGTCTGCTCTATGTCTTAAGGTCTTGTTATGATAACCAAATTCTTGTAGACAAAAACTAATTTTTCATGTAAACTGCTCAGTATGTGGTATGTGTTTAATAAATGGTAAACAAGCAATTTAAGAAGATAAAACTAATTCCTGTGGTTTTTCTTTAAAAGGTTAATGATACAGTAGGAAATTCAAGCAGCTACTAGAATTCTCTACACAGATTCAGACAGAGCCTGTGATAAACTAACCTAATTGAATATTAGGTCTTTCCAAATTAACAAAATAGGCTTCACAGAAGATCAGTTAGCATCATATTAAAATGATGCAAGACCCCCTGGAGAAGATTTAAATGAAAAAGAACAAACAAACAATTTTCTTCATGTCACAATTCCCACGTCACAAAAAAAAAAAAAAAATTCTGATATTTTTCCTCCATGGATGTGATGCATAAACACAGTATTCCCTCCTACTTTTTTTTGTGAAATGACAGCAAACACATATAGATCCACCCACCTCGGCCTCCCAAAGTGCTGGGATTGCAGGCTTGAGCCACTGCGCCCGGCCAGACATGTAGATTTCATTAAATTCTCATGAAGCAGGGATACCAAGTCTTACCCAGTTTTAATTGCTTGCTTCCAAGGTTATGGCTCTTATGTCTCATTTCAACAACAGGACATTTAGCTCTATGGTGCCCCAGAAACATGGCCTTAAGATACTGCTTCTTAAATCATATCTTAGATTTCAAAATATTTTCTAAAGCTATTATGATTGATATATTCTGGAATGAGGTCCCATAGCTATTTTACCAAAACTTGTGCTTCAAGCTACTTTTATACTTTTTTTTTTTTTTTTTTTTTTTGAGAAGGAGTCTTGCTCTGTCTCCCAGGCTGGAATGCAGTAGTACGATCTTGGCTCACTGCAATTTCTGCCTCCCAGGTTCAAGCGATTCTCTGCCTTAGCCTCATTAGTAGCTGGGATTACAGGCACCCACCACCACACCCAGCTAATTTTTGTCTTTTTAGTAGAGACGGGGTTTCACCATCTTAGCCAGCCTGGTCTTGAATCCATGATCTTGTGATCCACCTCTCTCTCTCTCTCTCTCTCTCTCTCTCTCTCTCTCTCTGTATATATACAGAGAAAGAGAGAGGTGGATCAAATCAAATGTCACTCTCTATGTGTGTGTGTGTGTGTGTGTGTGTGTGTGTGTGTGTAAAAATTGTGTAAAAATATGTAAAAATTCTAATAGCTGCTTGAATTTCCTACCGTCTCTCTCTCCATATCTATATATAGAGAGAAAGTGAGTCACATTTGATTCATCACCTGTGAACCAACCATGAATATATGGATATGAAATGTGGGTTCACAGTAGGATAATATTTATACAAACCATTCACCTTAAGTAATAGTTGCTGGCCATAGCTTAATATGAGGACAAACCTAGGCATACTACATTCCATATGTAAAAATAATTTATATACTCTAAACCATTTATGAAATAAGGGTGACTGCTAACATTGACTGAATATTTACTGTACGATGAGCATTATTTCATCTTAGTGAAATAACCACTGACAATTACCCCCAATTTACCAGGGATACAAAAATGTTAAGAGACACAGAAATGTAAGTTTGCCCAAGGTAAAATATTGAGTGAGTAAGAAACAAAATTAGAGATAAGAATACAGATAATTTGCTTCCAGAAATCATGATCTTGATCTTTTTTTGTTGTTGTTGTTTTGAGATGGAGTTTTGCTCTTGTTACCCAGGCTGGAGTGCAATGGCACGATCTTGGCTCACTGCAACCTCCACCTCCTGGGTTCAGGCAGTTCTTCCGCCTCAGCCTCCTGAGCAGCTGGGATAACAGGCATGTGCCACTATGCCCAGCTAATTTTTTGTATTTTTAGTAGAGACAGGGTTTCACCATGTTGACCAGGATGGTCTTGATCTCTTGACCTCGTGATCCACCCGCCTCGGCCTCCCAAAGTGCTGGGATTACAGGCGTGAGCCACCACACCTGGCCCAATCTTGATCATTATCTTATAATGCCTCATATGGTTTGAATCTGTGTCCCCACCCAAATACCATGCTGCAATATAATCTTGCTGAAGATGGGGCCTAGTGGGAGGTGATTGGATCATGGGAGCAGTTCCTAATTGTTTAGCACCATCCCCCTAGTTCTGTTCTTGTGAAAGAGATCTGTTTATTTAGAAGTGTATAGCACCTCCCCTCTCTCTCTCTTCCTCCTGCTCTGGCCATGTAACATGTCTCACTCCTGCTTTGCCTTCTACCATGATTGATGGTAAGTTTCCTGCAGCGTCCCAGAAGCTTAGCAGGTAGCCAGCATCACGCTTTACTGTACATCCTGTAGAACCATAAGCCAATTAAACCTCTTTTCTTTATAAATTACCCAGTTTCAGTATTTCTTTCTGACAATATGAGGACAGACCTTTCTATGCAAGAACAATGCATTTATGGAGTTCTGAACACATGCAACAGACTCCAATTCCAGATTATGTGGAGGAATGCAGTAAGTGTATTGCTGTCCTTACCCACAGTGCTTGATAACCTTGAAAGAGCCTAGCTTGACCTATACTATACTTGAGTAAACCCTAAAGCAAGATTATTCATTTTCCAAAGAATTGGTTTCTTCCCCCTCTAAAATGGCTCCCTAGAGTCTTTATGAAGACCAAATGAGATAATGTGGGTGAAGCTGTTTTGAAAATATACATTATTAAATGTTAATTATCTTTATTTTTACTATTAGTGTAATTAATGAATATCAAAGTAATGCAATATGCATATAAGCTGCAAAGAAGTGGCTGTTAGGGGAAGTTATCTACATTCTACAGAAGGCCTAATTTCATATCATACACACACACACACACACACACACACACACACACACACTTAGTTATGTTGACATGAGATGCATGTAAAAAAAAAAATCAGTCTGACACCAAAGCGTCAAAAGACAGTAAATTTAGCATCAAGTTGTGAATTTGTTCTTACTTGGTTTCCTCTCCACTAGATTTCAGTTCTTATTTGCATTCTGATTTGTCTCATTGATTCTGAAATTTTGTTTGTCTCTATATACTCCTATTTCATAGTTTTACCCAGCCTGACTAGCTCCCTGGAGGATCTATATTATATCTTCTAAACAGAAATTAAGCATCACCTACATGCACCAATAGGCAACTGAAATGCAAGCTAGTTAGCAGATTTAGGTTGCTGTAAATCACTTTGAATTGAAAAAATGTGCTGAAACAAAAACTTTCTGAGACAGCCAATTTCTCATTTTAATTCATTAGAATGGAAAAATAGTGCACATTTTTAGACTTTCATGCTGAAGCAATCTAATTAAAAAATAGTAATTTAAATAGCTCAATGAAATTTCAAAAGTTCTCATACTTTATAAAGTCAGGATGATCAGGGAGGAAACAACCAGTTACATGTTTACAGACTCTGTTTTTTAAAACTGCCCCACTTTCATATGGAAAAAAATAAAATAAAATTTTGGGGTGGCAGAAGATTCCCACTAAAGAAAGGATAATAACCATAAAATTTCAATTTAACAGTGTGGTCTCTATTAACAAAAGCAAACTCTCAACCAGAGAATGTCCCACAGTCTCTTTTAAGAGAAAGTGACAAAATGGGAAGATTCACTGCTGGGTTAATATTTAGATTCTCTGTCCCTCAGCTCAATCACAAATATCTTCCCACCCACATTTTAAATGAGAATTGATGTTAAGAAAGATCAATCTAAAGGAATAAGTGAACCCTTTATAAACTGTCCAGAAACTTCTGCTTGTAAGGCCTGTTCTGAAAAAGAGGTGCTAGACCAATCAAACCCATCTCTTGAGAAATTTGAAGTAAAAGGCATAGAATAGACACATGGAAATTGACACATGAGTCAAAAGTTTATCTAGCATCAGGAGTCAGGCGACCCAGGGAGAGCTTCCTGCATGCCTCATGGTGAAGAGGGGTGGGACTCGGAGGAAGCAGTCAGGAAAGGAAACCACATACAGCAGCCAAGAGAGGTCAGAGAGAAGGGAGCAGGTGGTCCACCAGCTGCCTTGGTGTATGCCCTTCTGCAGATCTTCCTGAGATTTTTCCTGAATTCCTGAAAACATTTTCCAGAATGGGTTGCAATTAGCTCCCCTTTTTTTCCTGAGGTAACTTGATGATCTCTCTGTTCCTTGACCCAAAACTGTGCTGACTAGAATTTCTTTGTTTAAATTAAAGTTACAATTAACAAAAGCTCATTACCGGCCAGAAGTATTCTCCACCTCCATTTTTAAGAGGAAAAAGACAAAAAAAAAAAAAAAAGGAAAAAGACAAATCCCTATCTTCTAAGTAAAATCCAGGAAACATAATCTAACAGTCACACTTCCTACATTTACCTCATACTGAAAACTGATACTTCAAATGTCAACCCTAAGTCCATTTACAATTACAATAATTTTACATTAAAAATCAATCAATCTATCTAGTCTATCATCTAATCCTAGACTGATAGATTGATTGTTAATGGCAAAGTTTGAAAAGAAAATATTCTGATTAAATTATACAAAAATTTAAAGATATAGAACATCCCCAATTCTCAAGCACTGTAGAAATCACATTGTTTTTTTGTGATTAAGAATACTCCTATAAGCATTCCTAGGAAGGAGTGGAGCGTAGACCACGTGCTCTCTGAGGGATTGACACAATGGGGAGAAAGAGCATTGAAAAGACAGACCGAGGATTGGGGCTCTCGTGTGTAGTTGCTTCTGAGGAGTGTGACTTTGAATAAGGCATTTAGGTCTCTGGATCACTTTCCTTATCTGCAAAATGAAGAAATCAGACTAAATTTGGAGTTAATTTAGACTTAGAGGTTTCTGCCAGTTCAAGAGTTTAATGAGTTTGTAAAATAATTAGGTTTCATTAAAATGAAGACAATCTGTTAAACCTCTCAGAAAATGAAAATTTAAATATAACAGATTTTTTAATCTCTTCAAACTAAAACACATTAACTTCATTTAGTCCCTGAACCTAGTGAGAAACTGAGAAGCTTATGAAATTTGTAGTTTGATCCGACTTTCAAGATGGCCGCCTAAGAACAGCTCAGGACTTCAGCTCCCAGTGAAAGTGCAGAGGGTGAGTGGACGCCGCATTTCCAGACGAACTCTTATTGCCCACAGACCAGGAGATACCCAGGCAGAGGGGTCGCCAGCGTCGCAGTCCCAGCCGGTGCGGCTGTTTTGGCCCCCGCGGGGCTGATTCCGCCCGCGCGGCTGCTGTGACCACGCCCTGTTGCTGCGGTTCTCCGTACAAAAGCCACTGGTCTGGGAGCCCTCTTAGCTGGCGAGCAGAGCCTTGAGACGGCAGAAAAGCCCATTCATCTGAAATAGCGAGTCAGGCCAGGAGATTCCTAGGCAAAAAATCCGCCAGGAGCCGGCGCCGCGGTTCGAGCCGACTCCGTGAGTCGCAGCACGGGAGATCCCGGCGCCTTTTCAACAAGCGACCAGAACGCGGGGTCGTTCAATTTAAAAGAAAAGACTCTGAGTCAGGGAGCCAGGTGATCAGGCTCGGTTGGTCCCACCCCTCCACCCCCAACAACAACGAAAACAAAAACAGTAATTGGAAACCCTCTGGGTTGAGCCCTTCAAACCAAGCACAGCTGAACCGGGACGGTCCGGCTCCGTGGGGGAGGGGCTTCCGCCATTACTGAGACTCTCCACCGCTACGGAGGCAGGCTGCCGTTGCCGAGGCAACCCGCCGTTGCCGAGGCAACCTGCCACAACAGAGAGAGTCCGCCATATCAGAGGCGGGGCCACCATTGCCCAGACAGTTCTAACTACGCCCATATAAAAAGGACTACAGGGAAGAGCTCAGGGCAGCTGGGCGGAGCCCACAGCAGCTCAGCAAAGCCCCTGTGGGCAGGCAGAGGCTAGGCCTGCTGCTAGCTGGGCGGGTCTGACCTGAAAAAAAAAAAAAAAATCAAAAAAGGCAGTAGTGCAACGGAAACTCATAAAGCTCCAACTCCCTGGGACAGAGACAGACAACAGGTGGATAAACCCACAAAAATGGGTAGAAACCAGCGTAAAAAGGATGAAAACTCCCGAAACCAGAACACCTCTCCTCCTAAAAGTGATCACAACTCCTCACCAGCAAGGGAACCAGACCGGATGGAGAAGGAGGGTGATGAAATGACAGAATCAGACTTCAGAAGATGGGTAGTAAGAAACTACAATGAGCTGAAAGAACATGTTCTAACCCATCGCAAAGAAAATAGGAACCTTGAAAAAAGATTGGACGAACTGCTGACGAGAATGGACAGCATAGAGAGGAGAATAAGTGAATTGATGGAGCTGAAAAACGCAACACGAGAACTTCGTGAAGCATGCACAAGCTTCAACAGCCGAATTGACCAAGCAGAAGAAAGGATATCAGAGGTCGAAGACCAACTCAATGAAATAAAAAGAGAAGGCAAGAACAGAGAAAAAAGCGCAAAAAGGAATGAACAAAATCTTCAAGAAATGTGGGACTATGTGAAAAGACCTAATCTACGTCTGATAGGTGTACCTGAATGTGATGAAGAGAATGAATCCAAGCTGGAAAATACTCTTCAGGATATTATCCAGGAAAACTTCCCCAACCTAGCAAGGCAGACCAATATTCAAATCCAGGAAATACAGAGAACACCACAGAGATATTCCTCAAGAAGAGCAACCCCAAGGCACATAATCGTCAGATTCACCAGGGTTGAAATGAAAGAGAAAATTCTAAGGGCAGCCAGAGAGAAAGGTCGGGTTACCCACAAAGGGAAGCCCATTAGACTCACAGCAGATCTCTCAGCAGAAACCCTACAAGCCAGAAGAGACTGGGGGCCAATATTCAACATCCTTAAAGAAAAGAACTTTCAACCCAGAATCTCCTATCCAGCCAAACTCAGCTTCATAAGTGAAGGAAAAATAAAATCCTTTGTGAACAAGCAAGCACTCAGAGATTTCATCACCACCAAACCTGCTCTACAAGAACTCCTGAAAGAGGCTCTACACATATAAAGGAACAACCAGTACCAGCCACTCCAAAAACACACCAAATGGTAAAAAAGCAGCAACACAATCAAGAATCTGCATCAACTAACCAACAAAACAGCCAGGTAGCATCAAAATGACAGCATCAAATTCACACATAACAATACTATCCCTAAATGTCAATGGACTAAATGCCCCAATCAAAAGACACAGACTGGCAAATTGGATAAAAAGCCAAAACCCATCAGTGTGCTGTATCCAGGAAACCCATCTTACATGCAAGGATACACAAAGGCTCAAAATAAAGGGATGGAGGAAGATCTACCAAGCAAATGGAGAGCAAAAAAAGGCAGGAGTTGCAATTCTCATCTCTGATAAAATAGACTTTAAAGCAACAAAGATCAAAAGAGACAAAGAAGGACATTACATAATGGTAAAAGGATCACTGCAACAAGAAGAGCTAACGATCCTAAATATATATGCACCCAATACAGGAGCACCCAGATACATAAGGCAAGTTCTTAATGACTTACAAAGAGACTTAGACTCCCACACAATAATAGTGGGAGACTTTAACACCCCATTGTCAATATTAGACAGATCAACCAGACAGAAAATCAACAAGGATATCCAGGACCTGAACACAGACCTGGAACGAGCAAACCTAATAGACATTTACAGAACTCTCCACCCCAAATCCACAGAATATACATTCTTCTCAGCACCACATCACACCTACTCTAAAATTGACCACATAATTGGCAATAAATCACTCCTCAGCAAATGCAAAAGAACAGAAATCATAACAAACAGTCTCTCAGACCACAGTGCAATCGAGTTAGAACTCAGAATGCAGAAACTAACTCAGAACCGCACAGCTTCATGGAAACTGAACAACTTGCTCTTGAATGTTGACTGGATAAACAATGAAATGAAGGCAGAAATAAAGATGTTCTTCGAAACCAATGAGAACGAAGACACAACATACCAGAATCTCTGGGACACATTTAAAGCAGTCTCTAGAGGAAAATATATAGCAATGAGTGCCCACATGAGAAGAAAGGAGAGATCTAAAATTGACACCCTATCATCAAAATTGAAAGAGCTAGAGGAGCAAGATCAAAAAAACTCAAAACCTAGCAGAAGACAGGAAATAACTAAGATCAGAGCAGAACTGAAGGAAATAGAGACACAAAAAACTCTTCAAAAAATCAATAAATCCAGGAGCTGGTTTTTTGAAAAGATCAACAAAATAGACAGACCACTAGCCAGATTAATAAAAAAGAAAAGAGAGAATAACCAAATTGATGCAATAAAAAACGATAAAGGGGATATCACCACAGATTCCACAGAAATCCAAACCATCATCAGAGATTATTACAAACAACTCTATGCACATAAACTAGTAAACCTGGAAGAAATGGATAAATTCCTGGACACCTGCAACCTCCCAAGCCTAAACCTGGAAGAAGCCGAAACCCTGAATAGACCAATAACATGGTCTGAAGTCGAGGCAGCAATAAAGAGCCTACCACCCAAAAAAAGCCCAGGTCCAGATGGGTTCACAGCTGAATTCTACCAGACATACAAGGAGGAGCTGATACCATTCCTTCTGAAACTATTCCAGACAATCCAAAAAGAGGGAATCCTTCCCAAATCATTTTACGAGACAAACATCATCCTGATACCAAAACCCGGCAGAGACTCAACAAGAAAAGAAAATTTCAGGCCAATATCCATGATGAACATAGATGCAAAAATCTTCAATAAAATACTGGCAAACCGATTGCAACAGCATATCAAAAAGCTCATCCACCATGATCAAGTAGGATTCATCCCGGGGATGCAAGGCTGGTTCAACATACGCAAGTCCATAAACGTAATTCACCACATAAACAGAACCAAAGACAAAAACCACATGATTATCTCGATTGATGCAGAGAAGGCTTTTGACAAAATTCAACAACCCTTTATGCTAAAAACCCTCAATAAACTAGGTATTGACGGAACGTATCTCAAAACAATAAAAGCTATTTACGACAAACCAACAGCCAATATCATACTGAATGGGCAAAAACTGGAAGCATTCCCTTTGAAATCTGGCACTAGACAAGGATGCCCTCTCTCACCACTCCTATTCAATATAGTACTGGAAGTTCTAGCCAGAGCAATCAGGCAAGAAAAAGAAATAAAGGGTATCCAAATTGGAAAGGAGGAAATCAAATTGTCTCTATTTGCAGATGACATGATTGTATATCTGGAAGACCCCATCATCTCAGCCCAAAATCTCCTGAAACTGATAAACAACTTCAGCAAAGTCTCAGGATACAAAATCAACGTGCAAAAATCACAAGCATTCCTATACACCAGTAATAGACTTCAAGAGAGCCAAATCAAGAACGAACTGCCATTCACAATTGCTACAAAGAGAATAAAGTACCTAGGAATACAACTAACAAGGAACGTAAAGGACCTCTTCAAGGAGAACTACAAGCCATTGCTCAACGAAATAAGAGAGGATACAAACAGATGGAGAAACATTCCATGTTCATGGTTAGGAAGAATCAACATCGTGAAAATGGCCATACTGCCCAAAGTAATTTACAGATTCAACGCTATTCCCATCAAGCTACCAATGACCTTCTTCACAGAACTGGAAAAAAACACCTTAAACTTCATATGGAACCAAAAGAGAGCCCGCATAGCCAAGTCAATTCTAAGCAAAAAGAACAAAGCGGGAGGCATCACACTACCGGACTTCAAACTATACTACAAGGCTACAGTAATCAAAACAGCATGGTACTGGTACCAAAACAGAGATATAGACCAATGGAACAGAACAGAGGCCTCACAGGAAATACAACATACCCACAACCATCTGATCTTCGACAAACCTGACAAAAACAAGCAATGGGGAAAGGACTCCCTGTTTAATAAATGGTGTTGGGAAAACTGGCTAGCCATGTGCAGAAAGCAGAAACGGGACCCCTTCCTGACACCTTACACCAAAATTAACTCCAGATGGATTAAAGACTTAAACATCAGACCTAATACCATAAAAACCTTAGAAGAAAATCTAGGCAAAACCATTCAGGACATAGGTGTAGGCAAGGACTTCATGACCAAAACGCCAAAAGCAATGGCAACAAAAGCCAAAATAGACAAATGGGACCTAATCAAACTCCACAGCTTCTGCACGGCAAAAGAAACAGTCAGTAGAGTGAATCGGCAACCAACAGAATGGGAAAAAATTTTTGCAGTCTACCCATCTGACAAGGGGCTGATATCCAGAATTTACAAAGAACTAAAGCAGATCTACAAGAAAAAAACAAACAAGCCCATTCAAAAATGGGCAAAGGATATGAACAGATACTTTACAAAAGAAGACATACAGGAGGCCAACAAACATATGAAAAAATGCTCATCATCACTGGTCATCAGAGAAATGCAAATCAAAACCACATTGAGATACCATCTCACACCAGTTAGAATGGCGATCATTAAAAAATCGGGAAACAACAGATGCTGGAGAGGATGTGGAGAAATAGGAACACTTTTACACTGTTGGTGGGAATGTAAATTAATTCAACCATTGTGGAAGACAGTGTGGCGATTCCTCAAGGACCTAAAAATAGAAATCCCATTTGACCCAGCAATCCCATTACTGGGTATATATCCAAAGGATTATAAATCATTCTACTACAAGGACACGTGCACACGAATGTTCATTGCAGCACTGTTTACAATAGCAAAGACCTGGAACCAACCCAAATGCCCAACGATGATAGACTGGATAGGGAAAATGTGGTACATATACACCATGGAATATTATGCAGCCATCAAAAACGATGAGTTCACGTCCTTTATAGGGACATGGATGAACCTGGAAACCATCATTCTCAGCAAACTGACACAAGAGCAGAAAATCAAACACCGTATATTCTCGCTCATAGGCGGGTGTTGAACAATGAGAACACATGGACACAGGGAGGGGAGCATTACACACTGGGGTCTGTTGGGGGGAAATGGGGGAGGGGCGGGGGGTGGGGAGGTGGGAAGAGATAGCATGGGGAGAAATGACAAATACAGGTGAGGGGACGGAAGGCAGCAAAGCACACTGCCATGTGTGTACCTATGCAACAATCTTGCATGTTCATCACATGTACCCCAAAACCTAAAATGCAATAAAAAAAAAAAAAAAGAAATTTGTAGTTTAAATATATTTCTTATCTTTATGAAGTTACAAGTCTTAACTGCACAGTATAATAGTCACTATAAAGTCAGTATGTACCCTCACATTTCTTTACATAAAAAAACAGCTTGATTATTGTCAATTCCACAAGAGAGATCAAGTTCAAATAGTAATACAGGACAGTGGATTGGCGGAGGATTCTCAAGTCAGATGGTCTAGATTCGAGTCTCAGCTTTAGAAGAAAGTGCTTTCCTATGCATCAAACCTTTTTCTCACCTGGGTTCACAGCTTGTCTGTTTTCCAGTCTTCCTTGCAGTTAGGTATAGGCAGTGACACAAAGAATGTGGGCAGAAGTGAATTATGTTTTTTTTTTTTAGACCAGGCTTATAAAAACCTCCTTCTCCATTATCTGCTCTCTCTCTCTCTCTCTCCCCTTTCAGGTAGAAGTAAGTGCCAGGAGTGACCTTGGAAACCAGGCACAGAAGAAGGCAGAGCTACCATAAACCTGAGTCCCTGAATGACTATGTAGAGGCGAGAACCACTGCCTGCTACCAACTGGATTTCACGTAAGAAATAGGTTTAGGCTATGTTAAGCCTAACGTAATCATAGACTAGGTTAAGCCAATGATTTTGATGTATATCTGTCATAGTAGTAAGTCTTATCTTAACTAATATGTAATAATATTCCTAGTAATGGACCTAGGAAGGAGTTGGGTGCAGCTCAAGTGCTTCATAAGGGAAATGACACAGGAAGTAGAAAGAGCAGAGAACAGAAAGATATAATTTGAGAAAATCATTTGATCTCTCTAAGAATCAGATACTCATTGGTAAAATAGGAATTATGATATAACCTACCATTAAAGGTTATAATGAGGGTTAATTGAGTCAACCTTCATGAAGATGCTTAAACTTAATAGTGTTAGCTATAATTATTATGGAGGCTAATAACAGACCCTTGGATATATTTATGTAATGCAGATATCTAAAAGAGAATCAGAGCTTTTTAGAGACTTAAAGAAAAATAAAGTCCAAACTTGCCATTTTGTAAAAAGGAAACAGGTGATGAGAAAACATAATCCTAATTCTATATCACAGAGCCAGGGAGTAGAAGATAACTAACTAGAACTCACTTCTCTTAATTTCTAGTAGTTCAATGTCACTTTCATTACCACCCCCCCACCTCATCCCTTTGATCACCAAATCCCTGTCAGTCTGCCTTTTGTGCACCCTTTTGATTTTCCTCTCTTTCCTACAACTTCACTTCTAATGATTTATCTTAGGCATGCTTAACATCTCTTCCTTGCAAAACAACAAGAGCCCATGACTTGTTTCCCTACTTGGTAGCTCATTTCCCTACACACACATACAACCATGGTAGATCCTTCTAAAAGTAAGTCTGCAATATAGAATCATTTGTGGCTCTTTATTTTTTTATACAATAATTCAAACTCCAAACATCACAAAAGCATCCTTCCATCTGCCCACATCTAAAACAGCCTCACTTTCCTGTGCACATGTGTTGCATCCTACACTGAAGACACATAAACTACTATCAGAGTCTTATACAAAGCATGCCTTCACGTCTCTTTGCCTTTGCCCAGTCCGCCTCCCTGTTTCTTGAATCCTCGCCTCCTTTTAATTTTTCAGGATTTAGAGCATCACATCCCTTACTCTCTGAAGCTGTTAATTAACCTGTTAGGTAGGTTGAACCATTCCCTCCTCTGATTAACAATTTCTTGCTTATTTCTGTAATACCTGTAACAGTCTTTTTTTTTTTAATTAAAAAGAATAAAGAAGAGGAAGAAAGAGAAAGAGGAAGAGGGAGAGAGGATGGGGGTATTGCTTTATTGCCCGGGCTAGAATGCAGTCTAAATATGGGTATGCCTATAATTGTCCTTAATAATGGAGACATGAAAGAAAATGAGGGAAGAGAATAGCAAACAAGGAGCCAACCAAGATTTCTTTTAAACTTCTAAGTTGATATGATGTGGTACTGATAAGAGTGTATATTTTGTATATTTAAAGTGGAGAGTTCTATAAATGTTAATTACATTTACTTGTTCCAGATCTGAGTTCAAGTCCTGAATATCGTTGTTAATTTTCTGTCTCATTGATCTGTCTAATATTAATGTTGAAGTCTCCCACTATTATTATGTGGGAGTCTAAGTCTCTTTATAAGTCTTGTATGTCTGCGTATTCCTGTATTGGGTGCGTATATATTTAGGATCTTTAGCTCTTCTTGTTGTCTTTTACATTTACTTTTCATATCTTCATTTCCTCTACTAAATTTTGAGGATCAAATCCATGACTTTTAATTTATGAATGCCCAGCTTGAGGCAGTTTGAGAGCCATAATAGAAAATTAAAATACTTGATGAATACATGAATAAACAAATGGCTTACTGTAAGGGTTCTCAAAACAAAGAATTAAAAATAAATTTAACACTTTTTTTGTCCAGGCTTAGATAAACTTATTGGAAATTGTAAAAACACTGACGTTGCCTCTTTGTGAATATGTGTGTATGTGTACTGAACCTTTTTTCTAACAGAGAGACAAGTACGGTTTTAGGAGAGATAAATCCTGGATTGGGTGATACGAAGCTCTGGGTTCTGTGATGTGCACTGACACAAACTGATGGTTTCATCTTTGACAAATCAGTTAATCTCACTAAGTCACAATCTATCATCTGTGGGTAAAGGTGGCTATAAATGATGGTAGGACATTTAATACCATAGTAAAGAAAACAAGTGACATCCGCTAAAAGCATGTTTATCTTGTGATATTACAGAATAAACTTCCAGCATAATCAATGAAAGCCACCTGCTCATCAGAGAAGCAATGTAGCATTGAACCCTGACCCAGGATACTTTGATTTTGGTCCAAACTGGTCAGGAATATTATTTCAGAAAGCACTTTATTTATTTGGACTTTAGTTTCCTCAACTACAAAATTAAAAGACTCTCTAGATTTCTTTCCAACTCCAAAATGTGTAGCGTGCAATGTAAAAAAAATCTAGATGAAGAAAAGCATTAATTCATTTAATGTTAAGAAGTGATTATTCCCTGTGAGGATAAACTTTTACTATTTCCTGTATCTAATTTTACAGATTTATAATTCCATACTCTTCTGTATGCTAAGAGGTATTTTTTTTTTTACATACGTGGTATTCTTTGAAGCCACCAAGAGCCCTACAAGCAGAGGAAATCAGTATTATTTAAGAATGAACAAAATCTTTGCCTCTCAACTATAATCCAACAAAATCTTTTCTCACATATGGAAGGTTTGCTTTGTTCCCAGTGATTGACATGAAAAGCAACTTTAGGTTATCTTTTCTCTACCCTTCAGCAATTTCAATAAGAAACATCCAGGTTCTGAGTGTCACTCTAGATTAAAATGATATAAATCCTTGGTCAAATTATTAAAGAGGACTAGGATGAAGCTTTTTTTTTAGGTTTTAGAAAAAATGCTAATGGCTCTTTGAAAACTTATATTCTGAACTACCCATTCACTAGCAATTTTATACTGTCATCTCAAATAAGCATTTGGTTGTTGCTGTTGATATCTTCTGAAAATGTCCTTTTAAAAAGGACTTTAAAATTCACTTATGATGTGAAATTCAAATTAAAATAGAGAAGCAGCAATATGTATTAGGAGAACCATTGCCAGTGAGTCAAGAAACCTGTGCTTTCGTTAGTACTTAACTACTCTCTAACCATGAGATCACAGGCTAGTCATTCACACACTGAAGATTCCCTCAACACTGAGTAAGTGCCAGGAGTTGTGCTATATCCTGGAAATATAAATCCAAGCCATCTCTACTTTTAAAAAACCTAGAAAGCAGTAGAGGGAGAGAACTAGGCACACGAAAGTAAAATAAATGATCCATCAAAGAAAGAATAGATAAGTCGAACTTCATTAGTAGCAAAATTGAAAATTTCTGCTCTGCGAAGGACAGTGTCGATTTTTTTTTTAATGGTGAATAGTAGGTAGAACTAACTTGCCGCTCCCATTCAGATGGACAGAGCAGCTTATGGAGACTCACACTGTGAACTTTTGCTCCAGGAACTACTGCAGGGACATACCAGGAAAGCTGAGAGAATCCACAGACCCTTTGAAGAAGTGGCTTGCCGCTGCAGGTTTCATGAGAAAGTCAAATGACTGTGCGTAACCAAAGTGTGAGGGGGAAGGTCCACCTCCAAACAAACATCCTCGCAGGAAAAGCTGAATGTCCAGATCATGGGAGAAGGATGTGACCTTACTCGGAGCTGAGATGAATTTAGAGAGCCAAGTAAAATGTATGAGTAGAGGAAGCGGCTGGACGAGTGCCTTGGGCACTCTCCATCCTCAGTGAAGCCATTCCTTACTTTAATGTCTCACAGGGGTCTTTGGAGAGGTCTGCCAGTGGAATTGGGGGATGATCACAAGGAGAAAAAAACTTCCAGCTGAACTTTGTAACAATTTTGACTGAACGTGAAGTTTCCCAGACAGAATCTAGGGAAGGGGGCAAACAGGGAGTGTAGATACAAGCAAAGCAACTGCAGCAGATGGGGAGATGTGAAACCTGAAGGCCCTGCTTGTTTTCTCACCAGGGAGGCTTGTACCCTGGGGCACCTTCTCACTCCTGCTCACTGGCTGCCTGAAAACGAACTCGGTGCTGTTGGTGGGGCATGGTGGGAGTGAAATTGTTCTTTCAGGCTACATGGGAGTTGGCTGAGACCTGTCACTGCCAGCTTTCCCTCACTTCCCCAATTCCCTGGTATGAAGCAGCAGAGGCAGCCATGATCCCCCTGAGAACATAACTCCATCAGCCTGAGAACTATACCCCTACCCCTGACAGAGGCTATAGCAAGACCCACCAAAGGAGAGTTTAAGCTCAGACACACCTAACCCTAACACCACCTGATGATCTTTCTCTACCCACTCTGGTAGCCAAAGACAGAGGACATAATTACCTGGGAGATCCACAGCTCTGCCCACCTCCTGAGAAATCCGAATACTCATCCAGGCAACCCTAATGCAGGCCTATGCCTTCCTTACACTGCCATAGCTGATGCTCTCTTGAAAGCACCACCTCCTGGCTGGAGGCCACCCAACACAAAACCATTGCACTAAAAAAGGACCTTCACAGAGTCCACTTTTCTCCCCTGCTACCTCTACCACAGCAGGTGCTAATATTCGCAAATGAGAGACCTGAAGACAGATCATATCACAGGACTCTTTGAAGACACCTCCTAGAACGTGCCTAGAGCCCAGTAGCTCTGATTGGCTAGATCAGGAAAAGAAGGAACAATAATAATCACTGCAGTTCAGCTCTCAGGAAGCCCCATCCCTAGGGGAAGGGGGAGAGCACCACATCAAGGGAGTACCACATGGGACCAAAAAAATCTAATCAGCAGCCCTTGAGTCCCAAATCTTTCCTCTGACAGTCTATCCAAATGAGAAGAAATCAGAAAAACAATTCTAAAAATATGATAAAACAAGGTTCATTAGCACCCCAAAAGATCACAGTAGCTCACCAACAATAAATTCAAACCAAGATGAAATATCTGGATTGCCAGAAAAAGGGTTCAAAAGGTCAATTATTAAGCTACTTAAGGAGGCACCAGAGAAAGGTGAATATCAACTTTAGAAAATTAAAACAAAAAAAAAAGATACAGGATATTAACAAGAAAATCTCCAGAGAAATAGATAGCATAAACAAAAACTATCACAACTTCTGGAAAGGAAGAACACAATTACAGAAATGCAAAACACAATGGAAAGCCTCAGCAATAGAATTAAAGAATTAGAAGAAAGAATTTCAGAGCTCAAATACAAGGCTTTCAAATAACCCAATCAGAAGGAAAAAGAAAGAAAAAAGAATACAAAAATGAATAAACCCTCTAAGAAGTTTGGAATTATGTTCAACAATCAAACCTAAGAATAATGGTATTACCAAGGAAGAAAATTTCAAAGTTTGGAAAACATATTTGAGAAAATAATAGAGGAAAACTTCCCTGGCCTTGCTAGAGATCTAGACATCCAAACACAAGAAGCTCAAAGAATACCTGGGAAATTCATTGCAAAAAGAGCATCACCTATTTACACAGTCCTCAGGTTATCCAAAGTCAAGACAAAAGAAAGAATTGTGAGAGCTGTGAGGGAAAAGCAACAGGTAAGCTATAAAGGAAAACCTATTAGATTAACAGCAGATTTCTCAACAGAAGCTATACAAGCTAGAAGTGATTGGGGTCCTATCTTTAGCCTCCTTAAACAACAAAACTAATCAGCCAAGAATTTTCTATCCAGTGAAACTAAGCTTCATAAATGCAGACAACATATAGTCTTTTTCAGACAAATAAATGCTAAGAGAATTTGCCACTGCTAAAAGAAATTAGAAAACTTGAAACATACCCTCAAAATACACCAAAATAGAAGCTTCTTAAAACATAACTTTCACAGGTCCTACAAAACAATAACACAATGGAAAAAAGAAACCTAAGTTTTCAAGGCAATAACTAGCACAGTGAATAGAATAGTACCTCACTTTTCAGTACTAATGTTGAATGTAAATGACCTAAATGGGACACTTAAAAGCTACAGAATGGCAGAATGAGTAAGAATTCACCAACATAAGGACACACATAAATTTAAGATAAAGGAGTGGAAAAAGATATTCCATGCAAATAGACACCAAAAGCAAATAGGAGTAGCTACTCTTACATCAGACAAAACTGATTTTAAAGCAGTAACTGTTTGAAAAGACAAAGAAGGACATTACATAATGATAAAAAGACTAGTCCAACAGGAAACTATCACAATCCTAAATATATCTGCACCTAACACTGGTGATCCCAAATTTATAAAACAATTACTACTGAGCATAAGAAATAGAATAAACAACAACACAGTAATAGTGGGGAACTTAAATACTCCACTGACAGCACTAGATAGGTCATCAAAACAGAAAGCTGACAAATAAACAATAGACTTAAACTATACCCTGGAACAAGTGTACTTAACAGATATTTACAGAACATTTTATGCCAAAACTACAGAATATACATTCTATTTATCAGCACATGAATCATTCTCCAAGAGACACAATATGATAGTCCACAAAACAAGTCTCAATAAACTTATGAAAATCAAAATTATGTCAAGTACTCTCTCTGACAAGAGTGAAATAAAACTGAAAATCAACTCCAAAAAATCCTTCAAAATTATGCAAATACGTGGAAATTAAATAACTGCCCCTGAATAATTACTGGGTCAACAGTGAAACCAAAATGGAAATTTTAAAAGTTATTTTAACTGAACAATAACAGTGACACAACCTATCAAAACCTCTGGGACACAGCACAAGCATTTCTATGAAAAAAGTTTGTAGCACTGAACTCCTACATCAAAGAGTCTGAAGGAGTGCAAATAATAACCTAAGGTCACACCTCAAGGAACTATAGAAAAAAACAACAAACAGAAATCAAACCCAACAGAAGAAAAAAAATTAACAAAAATTAGAGTGGAACTAAATGAAATTGAAACAAAAAAATACAACAAATAAATGAAACAAAAATATGTTTTGTTGAAAAGATAAACAAAATTGATAGATCATTAACAAAAATAAACAGGAAAAGAAGAGAGAAGATCCAAATAAGCTCAGTTAGAAAGAAAAGGGGAGAAATTACAACTGATACCACAGAAATACAAAAGATCATTAAAGAATACTGTGAACACCTTCACATTCACTTACTAGAAAATATAGAGGAGACGGATAAATTTTCGAAAATACACAAGCCTCTAGATTAAACCAGAAAGAAACTGAAACTCTAAACAGAGCCGCAACAGGCAGCAACATTGAAATAGTAATAAAAAAAACTTGCTGACAAAAAACAAGTCCAGATCAGATGAATTCACAGTTGAATTCTATCAAACATTCCAAGAAGAACTGGTACCACTTATATTGACACAATTTTAAAACATAGAAAAAGAGGGAATTCTCCCTAAATCATCCCATGAAGCCAGTATCACTCTAAAATCAAAACCAGGAAAGGACATAACAAAAAAGGAAAACTACAGAACAATGTTCCCAGTGAACACAGATGCAAAAATATGACAGAATCCAACAGCATATCAAAAAGATAATTCATCATGATCAAGGGGTTTCATACCAGGGATGGTTTAACATAGGCAAGTCAATACATGTAATACACTACATAAAGAGAATTAAAAACAAAAATCACATAATCATCTCGATTGACTCAGAAAAAGCATTTGACAAAATCTAGCATCACTTTAAGATTAAACTCTCAGCAAAATCAGCATAGGAGAGATATATGTTAAGGTAATAAAAGACATCTATGATAAACCCATAGTCAATATTATACTGAACAGGGAAAAGTTGAAAGCACTCCCCCTGAGAACTAGAACAAGACAAGGGTGTCCACGTCATCACTTCTATACGACATATCACTAGAAGTCCTAGCCAGAGCAATCAGACAAGAGAAAGGAATAAAAGGCATCCAAATGGGTAAAGAGGAAGTCAAACTGTCACCATTTGCTGATTATATAATCCTATACCTAGAAAATCCTCAAGACTCATCCCGAAAACTTTTAGAACTGATAAATGAATTCAGTAAAGTTTCAGGGTATGAAATTATTGTATACAAATCAGTAGCACTACTATACACCAACAGTGACCAAGCTGAGAATCAAATCAAGAACTCAACTCCTCAACTCCTTTTATGATAGCTGCAGAAAAAAAGTAAAATACTTAGCAATATACCCAACCAAGGCTGTGAAAGACCTCTGCAAGGAAAACTACAAACCACTGCTGAAATAAATCATAGACAATACAAACAAATGGGAACGCATCTCATGCTCATGAATGGGTAGAACAATATTGTGTAAATGATCATACCACCAAAAGCAATCCACAAATTCAATGCAATTCCCATTCATCACAGAACTAGAAAAAGCAATCCTAAAATTCAAGTAGAACCAAAAAACGGCCCATATAGCCAAAGCAAGACTAAGCAAAAGGAACAAATTTGGAGGCATCACGTTACCCAACTTCAAACTATACTATAAGGCTACAAGTCACCAAAACCTCATAGTAATGGTATAAAAATAGGCACATAGACCAATGGAACATAACAGACAACCCAGAAATAAACCCATATGCTTATAGCCAAGTGATCTTTGACAAAGCAAACAAAAACATAAAGTGGAAAAAATACAACCTTTTCAACAAATGGTGCTAAGATAATTGGCAAGCCACATGTAGAATGAAACTGGATCCTGATCTCTCACCTTATACAAAAATCAACTCAAGACAGGTCAAAGACCTAAATCTAAGACCCAAAACCAAAAAAATTTTTAGAAGAAAACATTGGAAAAACCCTTCTAGACATTGGCTTAGACAAAGCGTTCATGACCAAGAACCCAAAATCAAATGCAACAAAACAAAGATAAATAGATGGGACTTAATTAAACTAAAAAGCTTCTGTACAGCAAAATTAATAATCTGCAAAGTTAACAGACAACTCATGGAGTGGGAGAAAATATTCACAAACTATGCATCTGACAAAAGATTAATATCCAGAGTCTACAAGGAACTCAAACAAATCAGCAAGAAACAAACTAACAGTCCCATCAAAAAGTGGACTGGGGCATGAATAGACAATTCACAAAACAAGATATACAAATGACCAATAAAAATATGAAAAAATGCTCAACATCACTAATTATCAGGAAAACGCAAATCAAAACCACAGTAGAATGACCATAATCAAAAAATTCAAAAATGATGTATGTTGGCCTGAATGTGGTAAAAAGGGAACACTTTTACACTGCTAGTGTAAATGCAAACTAGTATAACCACTCTGGAAAACAGTGTGGAGAATCCTTAAAGAATTAAAAGTAGATCTACCATTTGATCTAGCAATCCCACTCCTGGTGTCTATCCAGATGAAAAGAAGTAATTATAGAAAAAAGATATGTGCACATGCATTTTTATAGCAGCACAATTTGCAGTTGCAAAAATATAGAACCAGCCCAAATGCCCATCAATCAATGAGTAGATAAAGAAAATATATATACTATGGAATACTACTCAGCCAGGAAAATGAATGAAATGATGACATTCACAGCAACCTGGATGGAATTGGAGACTATTATTTAAAGCGAAATAACTTAGGAACGGAAAACCAAACATTGTATGTTCTCACTCATAAGTGGGAGCTAAGCTGTGAGGACATAAAAGCATAACAATGATAAAACGGACTTTGGAGACTTGGAGGAAGTAGTGGGAGGGTGGTGAGGAGTAAATGATTTCATATTGGGTAGTGTACACTCCTCAGGTGATGGATGCACCAAAATCTCAGAAATCACCACAGAAGATCTTAATCATGTAACCAGACACCGCCTGTTCCCTATAAACCTATTGAAATAAAAAATTAAAATTAAAAAAAAATAAAATTGGTCTTTGAAAATAAAGACATTGTCTAGAGAATGAAATGACAACCACAGACTGGGTGAAAATCTTGTAAAAGATATATCTGAAAGAGGATTGCTATCAAAAATATACAAAGAACTCTTAAAACTCAACAATAAGAACATAAACAACTCAAGTTTTAAAAGGAGCCAAACCACTTAGCAAACACATCACCAGAAAATATATGTAGGTGGCAAATAAGCTAATGAAAAGATGCTCCAAATCATATGTCATCAGATAAATGCAAACTGAAATGAGATATCTCTATACACCTCTAAGAATGGCCAAAATTCAGAATATCAAATCCTGGCAAGGATGTGGAGCAACAAGAACTCTCCTCCACTGCTAGTGGAGAATGTAAAATGGTGCAGGCCTTCTGTGAGACAATATGGCAGTTTTGGGCAAAGCTAAAGAGACTCTTAACACATAATTCAGCAATAGTGCTCTTTGGTACTTACTCAAAGGTGTTGAAAAATTATACTAATGCAAAAACCTGCACAGGGATGTTTCTAGCAGCTTAGTTGCCAAGACTTGGAACCAAGGAAGATATTCTTCAGTAGGTAAGTAGATAAACTGTGGTACATAACAGACAGTGAAATATTATTCAACCTAAAAAGAAATGAGCAATCAAGCCATAAAAACACATGGAGGAAATTTAAATATATGTTTCTAAGTGAAAGAAGACCAACCTGGAAAATCTATCTACTCTATGATTCCAACTATATGACTTCTGGAAAAGGAAAAACTACGAAGATCGGTGATTGTCAGGAGGTAGGGGAAAGGGGGGAATGAATAAGCAGAACACAGGATTTTGGGGCAGTGAAAATAGTCTATACAATACCATAATAGGGGATATATGTCATTGCACATTTTGTCTAAATCCATAGAATATACAAAACCAACAGTTAATCCTAATGTAAACTATTAAATCGGAGTTATGATGTGTGAATGTGGGGGTCAGTGGAAAGTCTCTGTACCCTCCTTTCAATTTTGTTGAGAGCCTAAAACTACTCAAAAAATGAAGTCTCCCTTCAGCAGGAACTGCCATATTCCAGTGATTTCCCAAAATGACAAATACCAGTGGAAAGAGAAGAGACACCTGATCTATGTTCCCTAGGCCTTTTAGAAAACATGGAGTTCTTTTACCTGGTACATGCAATTCTATAAGAAAGGTGATACTGTAGACATAAGGGAATGGGTACTCCAAAAAGGAATGCCCCACTAATGCTACCATGGCAAAACTAGTAGAGTCTACAGTGCTCCCCAGCATGCTGTTGGCATTATTGTAAACAAACAATTTAAGGGCAAGATCTTGCCAAGAGAATTAATGTATGTATTGAGCACATTAAGCAGTTTAAGTGCTGAAATAGCTTCCTGAAACATGTGAAGGAAAATGATCAGAAAAAAAGGAAACCAAAGAGAAAGAAAGGTACTTAGGTTCAAATGAAGCACCAGCCTGTTCCACTTGGAGAAGCACACTTTGTGAGAAACAATGGATAGGAGCCTGAGCTGCTGAATCCACTTCCCTTTGAATTCATGCATAATATATGTTTAAAAAAAAAAGACAACTGGGCTGCATAAAAATCAACTAACATGAAGTGATAAAGAAGCCATGATGAAAATATTCATAGCCACAGACTATAAAGAAAGAAGGAGGGGTCAACCATTGTAGAAGGCAGGGTAGCAATTCCTCAAAGATCTACAACTAGAAATACCATTTGACCCAGTAGTACCATTACTGGGTATATATTCAGAGGATTATAAATCATTCTATTATAAAGACACATGGACACATATGTTTATTGTGGCACTGTTCACAATAGCAAAGACTTGGAACCAACCCATATGTTCATCAGTGATAGACTGGATAAAGAAAACGTGGCATATACACACGTTTTGGAATACTATGCAGCCACAAAAAAAGATAGGTTCATGTCTTTTGCAGGGACCTGGATAAAGCTGGAAACCATCATTCTCAGGAAACTGACCCAAGAACAGAAAGCCAAACACTGCATGTTCTCACTCAGAAGTGGGTGTTGAACAATGAGAATATATAGACACAGGGAGGGTAACATTACATGCCAGTGCCTGTCAGGTGGAGAGGTACTAGAGGAAGGATAGCAGGGTTGGGGGGATAGGGGAGGGATAGCATTAGGAGAAATACCTAATGTAGATGATGGGGTGATACATGCAGCAAACCACCATGGCACGTGTATACCTATGTAACAAACCTGCATGTACCCCAGAACTTAAAGTATAAAAAATAAATAAGTAAAATAATTTTTTTTAAAAAAGAAGGAGGGGTCAGGTCTCCTCAGTGAGGGACAGGCATGAGAATGGAAATCAGGAAAGAATTCATAAAAATGATGCTTAATCTGAATTCTGTGAGATGCATGAAAGCTAGCCAAGTCATATCAGCAAAACTGGCCTCATTTAGTTTTCTGATCTAAACTAGATGATATTTAAGCTCCCTTCTGGTTCTAAATTTCTATATTTCTATGTGCATTTTTAATAACCCTACAGAAATATATTTATGTTTTGTTTACATGTAGATATATTTAATCATAGTATGTATACTATCTAAAATCATATATTGAAATACTTCTATTATAAATTTTTCTAAAGAATAAATAATATCCCTTAAATATCCTTTAACTTCTCTGTGTTAATATTGGCCATAATTATAAGCATTCAGTCCTGGAGTGTGTTGGAAGTGCAGCTTTATGCAGTGGAAAAAACACAAGACATCGTGTGAAATGTAGTTAGTAAGTGGATACTGAGCAAGTGGCATTCCAGGAATTAATTTTCTTGAAAAGATTCCTGGTGTTAGTTTGTTCTTTTGGTAATTTGCCTTTTCTCCTGAAAGTGAACATACAGAGGAACAAGCCCTGGGCCAGGTAAAATGGCACCATCCAGCAAAACCAATTAATGAATCAAAGACTAAGGCAGCTTTCTGGGGGGAAGCAGCAGAGCAACTAGTAGTTACAACAGGAAATCAGCCAGATGCCAGCTTTTACACAGCTGTTACCAGCTGTGTGGCACTGAGCAAGGTATTTACATGTAAGCTTCAGTTTCCTCATCTGCAAATCAATAATAATAATCTTGCTCTGCAGTATTATCAGGAGGATTAAATAAAATAAAGTAGGGAAAGCTCTTAACACTGTTTCTGGCATGTTGACAGTGCTCAGTGATTACTGGCCATTATTATTATTATCATTATTATAAATTCAGGGAGAGTCCAATTATCCTTCTAGAAGCAATCTTCAGGGTAACAGGTACAACAGATGTCAATGGTTTTAATGGATCTAGTCCTCAGCACCTTACCTTTTTTATCTAAGCGTCAACAGAACACATAAACAGGAGCACAGTAATTGAGAACACAGATTCTTGAGCAAGACTACTTGCACTCAAATTCTAGCTCTACCACTTATCTGCTGGGTAACCTTTGCCAAGGTTACTTAACCTCTGGTTGCCTTAATTTTCTTACTTGTAAAATGAGAAAAATCAGAGAACAATGCCTCAAACCTTATTGTAAGAATTTAATTAATACATAAAAAGCACCTGCTACCGTATCTGGGTTCGGTAAGTACTCTGGAAATGTTAGCTCTTGGTAGAAATGCATTTCTTTTAACCCCTGTGGAGAGGTAGGAGATAGTGTCATCAATGACTCAATGACAGTGAGAGGAAGGGTGAGGTTGGTAGTAACTTCTTACCTTGGTAGTAGCAGCATTCTCATAAATACCTCCTGAGAAAAAGGCATAATCGGGAGCTCAATATTTAGGGTCAGATAAACCCAAACAGAAAATCTTTCCTATCATGCATGATCTTGCTCAAGTTATCACTCCAATGTCTCAGGTGATTCAGTCATAAAAAGGACGTAGCAGTATCTACTTCACAAAAGTATTCTGAGGATGAAATGAGATCCTGAAGGTAAGGTGGTACCCTCTTTACTTTTCGGGATTGTTGCAAGGGCTTACGCTATGAGTTAGCTGGATTCAAATCTCATTCCTTGACTACTGCCCTGCAATATCTCTTGAGCCTAAGGCACAAGGAAGCTGCTAAGAAAATCTTTCAAACTGTTCAGCTACCACCAACCCCCAACTCTTGAGCTTATTACTTCGTTATATCCATCTGGCTTCTCACCTGGGACTCAGTGAGCGTTCTAGTGACTCCCCGTGAACATCTACTACTGACAGACACTTGCCAGCAGTCGTGATGCTGCCTTTCAGATTCCATTCCACACCTCCCTCTCACTTTAGCGCCCATTCTTATTTCCTCTCCCTCTCATGCATGACTTTACTCATCACTCATTTACTATTTATTAGATGCCCATGGTAGGCTAGAAAAAGGAAAGACAAATTTCTTGTCCACAGGAAGAAGATAAACACTTAACAAATTATGACATAGCTGGAAAACTGTATAGCGGACTGATTCAGGCAACAGGCTAGGGAGTTATATCGACCTGGGTTTGAGCCCCAGCTCTCTCACTTGTTAGCTGTGCTCTTGAACAAATTATGTAATTCCTGTAAACTTCAATTTCTTCTTTCGGGAAATGTGAATACCAATGTTCACTTTTAGCTAGAAAATACCCGCCTTCCATCACCATCTAGCCCCTATCTACTTCTGAGAATGTGCTGTAGAATCTTGCTGACCAGGAAAGAAAAACACAGCATTTTACCAGTTACCCTCTGCTTACAAAGACTAGTGGGAAAGGAGACTTTGCTTAAAATGTGCTCTGTTGAAAAGGCAAAGTAAAAGAAAGTTAGGTTTTCAAAGCTTTGGTCAATCTTTCTGTAAATAAAAGGTCACCATCCAATCTCTGTTTTTGAAAACATAAAGCAATGAGCCCTGCTGGAAAACAAACCACAGATAGCATCATAATGTAAATCTCTGTGTTCACTGTGGGCAGGTATTTTTTGCACATTATGTTGCATTTAAAGAAATGCTTGTTTTCTTAAACTATGCTTAAATTATAGTGAATCTGAGAACTACATTTTTTCTTTGGAGATAGTGACATGTGTGTATGAGAGAGAGAGAATCCAAAGAGAGTTTAATCCCATAATTGCACCTCTGAAAGCTAAGTAGAATTAGGAGGTATGCCTGCACTATGCACTGGTAGAAACCCCTCAGAAAGAATCAGAACTTAGAGTGGCAAAGCCAAAATGACCATATAATTTATCATTCAAATCAAAACCCATTTGAGAGTAAAAGGGCATGCTATTAATAATTATGCTGGGAAAATAGGTGTTAACTGGAGCTGCCTGAGTGCAAATTGGAACATATTATACAATCACCACAGCCTATGCTCACCCTGAAGTATTCTGCTAAAGCCTACCTTTTCTAACTATGATTTTATTTTAAGCCAAATACCCAGGATTTTGAAATGTGCTGCTATAAATTATTATATTCTGTGAACTTTCCTAGTAGGGGTGAGGAGATAAATCATAGAAAAAAACTAAATTCAATTGGTAGGGAACAGATTTTCCTATGTGGGAATAAAGATTTCTTACTAGGAACAGTCAGTGACATTCTGCTTCTCTGAAAAGCTGCGATAGTGTCTGCTGGGCAGGGCGTGAGGCTTGCATCAGTTTGCTGCAGGTGGCCACTTGCCCTCACCCTCAGAAAGCAAAGTTGCTGTATCTATGGTGTCTTTTTACTGAATCTGCTCTTTTCCTTTTTTTTTTACATGAATATTAATCCCCAATACAATATCTCTGTTAATGAAGAGACTGCAGCCAGATGCCATAGAGATCTTAGGCAAAACTTTCTAACCAGAAGTGTAAGTTACATAGGGCTTAGAGGTGTGTTTGGGGACATTGGATAACAAGAGTTAGAATATTAAATACGAAAAGCATTAAATACAAATGAAAATAACATCGATCCCAGAAGTAATATACGTGACTCCAAGCCACAGGACATATGGAAGAGAGGGCACGAAGCAGATTAAATCAGCAACAAGAGCACACAGGGAATGAATGAGGTAAATGGCAGCAGGCACATGCACTCTGACAGGACACATATCACATGGGGAAGGAACTGGGAGTGCAGGGACACAAAGTCAACTTCAATCAAATCAGTAAGGACCAGAAATTTTCATGAGGTTCATCATTCAGCGGGGTAGAGAGCATGGAGGTGACAAACAGAAAGAAGTGTGGAAGGCGGGTGACCAAGAAGGCCTTAACATTCCCCTCTGCCTGGCTTAACTTTGTACAAATTTTTTCTGATTCTAGGCCATTGACATCTCCTTTCACAGAGCATTTACTTTAGAAAACTTGTAAATTCTTTATTTGCCCCTTCTTATTAATATAAATCTTCTCCCAATCTCTTGCTAGTTTTACAAGCCATGAATATCATTCTCAAGGACCCTGAAGCCATCTCTGAAATTTAATCATCAAGAAAGATAAGGCCCTGTTTCTGTCTCAGTAGGAGGGTAGGAGCTTAACTTGGAAAAACACCAATTAGCAAACACAGATGGCCCAAGCACTTTCACCTACCTCCCCACTAAAGTCCTGAGTACTTTCTCACTTGCTGATTACAGTGTTTAAAAATTCTCCTGTTCTTGAATCGCTTGAACCTGGGAGTCAGAGGTTGCAGTAAGCAGAGATCTTGCCACTGCACTCCAGCCTGGGGGACAGAGCAAGACTGCCTCTCAAAAAAAAAAAAAAAAAAAAAAAAAAAAAAAAAAAAAATTCCTGTTCTTTATGTCACCAGAGTTGAATCCAATCTCTCTCCCCTGTGGCAACAGTCTTCACCTATATTGCAACAGTTTTAAATACAGTCTTCCTTGCCATTTATAACAAGCGTCCAGTGCAATTTTTCTTTACAGGGACTGGTTGTAGATCAACTGTTTGGACAGCTCAAAACATCATAAAGTTTAAATCAAATTTGCTTGAGTCAGACAACTGTAATTTCAGAAGGTCCTGAGAGCTTCCTCCCATCTAACTATCCAAAAAACAATCTTCTCACCAGCTTGCAGAGGAAATAAAGATTTTCTAAAAGGAAAAAGCTTCCCTCACAGTCAGAGATAAAAGGCTGGTTGAGGTAAAGCTTCAGTGTGAAGGCATCTCAGTGACAGCATAATTCAGTCAATCAGTAGATATAAATGGGTCATTAAAAGATCCCTTCCTATTTGGATTGGGGAGCAGGAAGCCTGAGAAGGACAGAAGGTCCAGGAGGGGGAATGTGGAGGAGAATAAACGGCAGGTGAATGAGGGTATAGACAAATTTCACAGGATTTACAGCTTTGACTAGATTCTGCCTCATCTACCTCCAGCTGGGCTAAGATAAAAGGAAGTCAAATCTGAGGTATATTTGACATGCAGCTGCAAACACAGACAGCCACGCATGGCGTGATTAATGAAGACATTCGGGGTTTGTTTCATTAAACACATTTTACTTCTTGTAAAGTAGCTTAGACTTTAGAATATCACTGTACTTGAAATCTGACATTGCTTTTCCATTTTCCTTTCTTTGTTATGCATCGAATTACTGTGTGCATGTGTTTGTGTGTGTGTGCGTGTGCCTGTACAATAGCCTCAGGCAAAGCAAAGGACTAACAATCCCTCATTACAGATACTATATTGGGGAAAAAAAAAAGGCCACCGTGATAAGAATGTTAGAAATACACAATAAAAATATGTCTTAAAGTTTTTCATGAATATATATTATAATGCAATTATAAACTGGCACCAAAAATCAATATATTTTACTAAATAACCCACAGCCAACAAAATAATTAAGCCAAAATAATAATGATTACAATTAAGAATCAAAAAAGTAGTAGTTTTTACTTTTGTTTAGCAATCAATGGTTGGAAGGGGGAAAAAATAAAAATTGAAATGTATCAAATTTCATGTCATTCATTAATGAATAAAATTCATAAAATTCTTTTGTATGTTTATATTTTTTTCCTGTGACTTCAGATCTCAGAGTCTCCCCTCAGAAAACAGTGGGATTTGGGACTAGGAGGAACGGTGGAACACATGGCTACTAAGGAAGTATATATTTCCATGAAACTATTTGATCCCAAAGGTATAAGGTGTAAACCAAAAAACAAATTTCCAATGTCCCCAAGTGGACCCCTCCTCACAGCCAAGAGCATTCCAAAGTTAACCTCAAAAATGAGTTCAGGCCATGATGGGACGCGGGGAGTCAAACATGCCTCATTATACCTGCCTCCCTTTGGAATTACTGATAGGGACTATGTTTGACAAGAAACATTTACAATCTATTCTTTCCGAAGCCTGCTACATGGAGGCTTCCTATATGAAAATACCTTGGTCCCCACAACCTCTCGTTGTAATCCAGACATTCCTTCCTCTTGATAGTAATTCTTTCAACCAATTGCCATTCAGAAAACCTTTGAATCTGCCTATGACTTCCAGTTCTGCCACCTTCTGGACCAAACCAAAGTGATCTCACGGGTATTGATTGATGACTTTTGTCTCCCTAAAATGTTATACATTTATACATGTTATACAAAGCCAAGCTGCACCCTGTCCACATTGAGGTTATGTTCTCAGGATCTTGAAGGCTATGTCACGACCCACTGGGCACTCATAATTGTCTCGGAATAAATCTCTTCAAATATTTTATGGAGTTTGACTCTTTTCGTCGGTAAAGGTTAAATTGTAGGCCACAAAAAATAAATTTGCAAGGATTTTTCCATCCTTTTATTAGTTCACCAGGTTTCAAGTTTCTTTTTCATTCAGGGACTGTTTAGGAGAAGTGTTAACTACAGTTGACATTATAGGTAATGCAGTATTTATAAGCTAAGGTGAAGCAAATATAATTGTTTTCTGTTGTGTTAAAATATTTAGTAAATACTTAAAAGCTGTTTCCCCTAGGAAAATTCCAAAAAGCACCTTAATTTCCCGAAAATAAAGAGCACAACTGACATTTATCATTTTTTTCCCAGAGGTTCCAAAATTCAATCTTAAAGCTTGAGGAAAACATTTATTCTTGGAAAATTTATGCTAACACACTTTACATATTTAGTTTCCAACATACTTTTACATCAAAGGGTCAGTAAGTTGTTTGAAAACTAGCTACATAAAACATTGCTTACAGATAATTAACTACCTGATGGACAGCCCCAGGCAAGGAAGCATAAAGTGCCTGGAGCCCACAGAAGATCAATCAGAAATAGAAAAAAAAACAAAGCTATAAAGGAATATTGCAAGGAATATAAAAATTAGTATTCATTTTACACAGAATGGTTGAATAATGCTTCCTTGTTTGGGTTAAGACAACTTCATATGAATAGACTTGGACTTCACATGTCTAATTATACATGACAAAAACCGAGTTTATTTCTGGTAATAAAAGTTTATGACAATTTCTCTTCTTTACCACTCATGTACTTAGGCAGTTACCAAACTGTATTGTAAGAACAGGCTTCCTCTACTGGGATAGGAATTTCTTGAATTTGGCACAGAGTAGGTGTTCAATAGGTATTTATCAAATCGAAATTAATGAATACTACAGATATGTCAGCTAGGAAGCTAACAAACCAGTCTTTATTTCTTATCCCAGACACAACGTTACTTATTTTATTAATAGAAAATTACTTCAGCAAAGGAAAGTGAGCAAGACACCCTGTACTTTAAACAGGTAGGGCAATGGGTAATTAGTATAGTTAGTATTTAAAATTATTTTGAATTTAACTCATTGAGATTCTTATATCCTAAGAAAAAATAAACAACTCTACTGCAAACTATAGAAGTCAGCGCCCTATGTTGACATGTCTTGAGAAAACTGAATCATAGTAAGAAGGAAAAGCAGCATGTCCTTCAAATATTTATGTAGCCTAATCTACCATTTCAAGGCTTTTGCTAATAGTTTATTTAATCAAAAGAGAAAATACATTGATATTTTTACTTAATAAACTCAGTACAATCAACTTCAGATCATGTATAAGCGGAAGATTAAATAGAAATCGGATGCATAAAAACAGCATGGCTACTTTGTGAAAATAGCATTACCTATATTTTGTCTGCAAGGTTTAGGGAGCTATGCCCTCTCCTGTGAGACTGAGGCTATCTCTGGGAAAGGGAGGGGAAATCGTGGAGGAAGAAAGGACATAACGTAAGTTATTTAGATAGCTAGAAATAAGCCTTCTCTTTACAAAAGGATAGGAAATTAAATAAGGAGAGATGGTTAAGTGAGAGATCCAGGAGACTGCTTCCCACTTTAAATCATTTGAAGTTAGGGTGACTGAGGAGTTGTTTTATTGTTAGAAGCATAGTTCAGCATCTGGGAACACAGTGTTGCCATGCACATCAAGAGAGATGATGCAAAACATGACCCCTCAAGTGGGTGTGAAGCCTATTCAATCTCTGGATCTCAGAGTTGCTCAGATCAGAGGTGAGCACAGCCCTCTTCTGCTTCAGGTTTAAACGGTTGGGTTTCTTCATTCACTTTTAATTGTACTAATCCACAGTTTGAGAAAGGGAGTTTGGAGATAAATTTCCTCACAGTCCAGGAAAAGGTAAGAAAATACTTTAGAGATAAATTTGGAGTGTTCAAGACTTTTATTTAAAAACAAACAAAGGTAGAAATTTGTCATTAGTTCTAATTAAACTAAGTAGGAGTTTTGATTTATCTTGTGATCTCTCCCTCCCATTTAAAAAATATATTTCAAATTTATGTTAAATAAAAGGAAAGTTTTGCATATTTAGTCTTTTTAAATTGTCTAATATTTAATTATTTTCTTTTCTCTCCCTTTTCCTTTTCATTTTATTTTCTATTTTAATTGACATATAATAGTTGCATATATTTATGGAACACATAGTGATGTTTTGATACATACAATGTACTGTGGTCAGATCAGGGTTATTAGTGTATCCATCATCCTGGAGATTTATCTCTTTTCTGTGTTGAGAAAATTCAATATCCTCCTTCTAGCTATTTGAAACTACATATTATTAACTACAGTCATCCTTCAGTGCTATAGAACATCAGAATCCTCCTGTCTATCTATAATTGTGTATCCTTTAACAAATTTTTCCCTATTTCTTCCTTCTCTTCCACCCTTCCGAGACTCTAGTATTCTCTGTTCTAAATTTTACTTCTGTGAGATCAACGTTTTTTAGCTTCCATATATGAGTGCTTAACTTTCTGTTCCTGGTTGGTTTCAGTAATATAATGTCCTCCAGTTCCATACATGTTCCTACAAATGATGGGAGTTTATTCTTTTATGACTGAATAGTATTTTAGAGAGAGAGTTTGTCTGTGTGTGTGTGTGTGTGTATGTCACATTTTCTTTATTCATTCATCCACTGTTAGACACATAAGCTGATTCCATATCTTAATAAGAGGGTCACTTTATTTTCTGACTCATAAGGAATCACAGCAAATGAACATGACATCACATTGTCTTAGAGGCTAGTTTTTCCATGGAAGCAATGACCAGATTATTTCTACTTGTTGGCAATGAAATAATAACTATAAATGTTGAAGGTGCACCTCTTATGCCTTTATGAACTCTGCAAAGTGCCTATCCTGCCTTGAACTTTCTGGAAGAATTTGGAGTATCTCTCTGCACGTTAGTATGTGAACAAACATATTACTTATTGACTCCTACATGTTGAATCTGAGATAAGCAAAAAAAAGTCTTATACATCTGACTATGAGCACACTCTGTGATGTTCGCATGACAAAATCAGCTGACGCCTTTCTCAAAATGTATCCTCATCGTTAAGTGATGCATGACTGTAATTCCCAATCTAGGAATAGTTTAATCCCCCATGAGAATCACATACAAAAGTATGAAACTTAAAAAAAAATAGGGAGGGAAAACCATATGGAGGCTAGCTGACTCAGTTGAGGAGATAGAGCTGTGAGTCTAGGGAGAAACAATCAGCTAGAGTTCACAGAGATTACTGGAGAGGAGAAGCTGTATAGAGAGAGAGCATGAGTAGTCAGCAGAGTACTAATCAGCAATCGCTTATGAGGAAACTATGCAATCAAAGGGAAAAGAAAGGAAAGAGAAGGCAAAAGTCACATGGGACTGAGAAGAGTGTCTAGTTTCAAAACCCAGACTAGGATACCTTAGGCATGAGGAACTACACTATTCTCAGAAAGCCCTCAGCTCAGTAGTAGGAGTTAGTTAGTTCTTGACTAAATTCTGCTATGGTCCTGCCTTACTTATCTGAAAAGCAAGACTTAGAAAAAGCAAAACTGTTTCCAAGTAACCTAACTGTATCCCAGAACAAAGTTTGACAATAATTAAAATTCAAAAATACCAAGCACTCAAAATATGTAAAGTCTACAGTCTGTCATCCACTGAAATATAACCAGCCATGTACAGAGACACAAAAAAGTCCTATAACAAAGAATAAATAAACTGAAGTCGATCTAGAATTCATACACATTAGAATTAGTAAACAAAGACATTAAATCAGCTATTTTGCCCATATCCCATATATTTAAACGTTTAGGAAAGATAAATTGAACATGTTAAATAGAAAAATCAAAAATATAAAAACAACCCAAGTTGAACACCTAGGGATGAAAACTACAATGTATATAATGAAACAATACACTAGATAGGATCAACATATTCTCCAATGTATTGGAGAAAAGAAAGTACACTATTATAAGGTTTAAATACTGTACATGTAAGAGTATAATATTACTAGAAGGTAATTATTTACTTCAAAGTTACAGATGTGTACTCTATTCTCAATCATCCACTATAATAATAACAAAGTTATAGCTAACAAGCCAAATAAGATGATACAATTATAAAATTTACTCAATCCAAAAGAAATCAGAAGAGGGGAAATGAATAAAGAACAAATGGGACTAACAGGGAAAAAAAGCAAGATTAGTGATTTAAACTTAACCATATAAATAATCACATTAAATGAAAGTCTAAATACTCTCATTAAAAGACAGAGATGAAAAGATTAGATGTAACAGCACAACCCAGCTGTTTACACTTTAAGAAATTACCTATAACTATAAACATTGCAGGGCATGAGAAAATGCGATTACACATTTAAAGAACTGAAAGAAAACAACATCCTGTTAGCCAAAATTATTATACCCAACAAACCTATTTTTTAGAAATGAAAGAGAATAATGCCCTTCCCCAATCAGCAAAAGCTGAAAGAATTCACCACCAGACTGTTCTTATAAGAAATGCTTAAGGGAGTGCTGCAACTCAAAGCCAAGAACAATAATTACTATTATAAAAACATGTGAAAGTGTAAAACGTATTAGTAGAGATAAGTTTATATTCAAACTCAGAATACTTCAATACTCTAATGGTGCTATGAAAGCTAGTGCTTTCACACCACAAGCAGAATGGTTAAATATCAAAGTGGTTAAAAATAACTGCAGCTACGATTAGTTGTTAAGGAACATAAAATATATAGAGATGTAAATTAAGGCAACAAAAATATAAATTGTGAAGGGGAGGGCAAAAGTCTAGAGTATTTTTATGTGACCGAAGTTACACTGTTATAAGCTTAAAATAGTCTGTTATCACCACAATTTTTTAATCTTAGTTTCATGGTAACCACAAAAAGAGACATAGCAACACACACACTGATAAGACAGAGGAAAGAATCAAAGCTTACCATAACAAAAAATCAAGTCACCAAACTACAAAGGTAAACAACAAGAAAGGAATCAAACCTACAATATGACACAATCATTCTCCTAGCAATATTTCCAAAAGAAAAAAAAAGTATTTCTAGACAGAGACTAGTTCATAAATGTTTACAGTAGATTAGATAGATGATAGACAGATAGATATACATGCACATACACGTATTAACTCCAAACCAGAAATAACCCAAATGACCATCAATAGGTAAACAGACAAATTTTGGCATAACTATACAATATAATGCTACTGAGAAATGAAAATGAACTACTGATACTAGCAACAACATGGATGCTTCTCAAATAATTATCCTAAGTGATAAAAGGCAGATTTAAAGAGTGTACATTGTATTTTTCCATTTGCATAAAATTCATTTAAAAAACACAACCTAATCTATGATAACTAATCAATGCCCAATAACAAATCAATGGTTGCCTGTGAATTGGGAACTAGGGTGACTGGGAAGGGCAGGGAGGAGGAATTTTTGAAAAAAAAAACAAAGAGAAAAAATTATAACATTAATTCTCATGATCTAAGAAAAAAATTCTTACATGGAGAAAAATAAAGCAGAAATGAGATTTGAAAATTATTATTAAAATTGGGCTTTGATTTGAAAAGTCATGAGTGTTTGAGTCCAGCTATTTGTCTTTGTGATTAATACATAAGAACATAGTACCTTCCTTCAATTTATCTTAAATTTAGTGCTGATCAATTTTGAGAAGCACCCTTTTGTTCTTAGATTATAGAAAATTGCATGGAGTCATTGCTAACCTGAAATTTACTGACTGAATAGTTTAACATAACTATAAGGGCAGAAACACATCTAACATCTAGCAAGAAGTACAGGTGAAGAGGACATATCTCATTATGCCTCTCTCAAATAGCTGATACAAAACTCTCTCAATCAGACTATTAGTTCCCAAGAGTACAGTTGTAAATTCACAAGAGTAAATCTTGGTAAGTGTTTATGACACAGATGTTAGACTAGCTACATTGGAAGAGCTGATTTCACCAAGCCATTAACCTATTTAGTCCAAATGGTTGTAGAATGGTTAACAGAGTTTACACAGCATCATAAGCCAATAGCATCTCTAGTAGCCATTAAAAGTGAGGCTAATGAATAGTTTGCCACAGTAACACTGCCGAGCATGCTCTACCTCACAGTGCCAAAGGGAAAAAAAAAAAAAAAGCATTCATTCATCAGCTCACTGCCAGCTACCAGTAACAGCCATCTGTGAAGGAAGACTTTTGCTCCTTTGGAAAAAATAATCCAGGAAAAGTGAAATGTAAGCATTCTCTAGGGAGCTGTGCACTAATGATCCAGTGAAATTAAGCCCCAAACAGTCCCGGGACACTGCCCATGAGCTACAATGGATAGCTGGATGGATTTACAGCTGCTGAGTGAGGAAAAGGTTTAGACGAATTACACAGCAAATTGGCCTAGACTCAGCTGGGCACAAAAGTCTGAAAAAAATATATAAAACCACAGATGGAGTCCTCCATGCAGAAACTCTAGGACCTGGCCAGTTTTCAACCATCTGACTTCAGCTCCTGGGTTTACAGACTCATTTTATTCAATCAGTGCTTCGGCACTGGTGAGAACTTATTTCTCTGAATTGTCAATCTTATCTTCCACAAAGGCAAGATCCATTTGATGGCCATGGGTACAGACAGAACTTTATTCTACTGCTGCAGTTAAAATTGTAGGCACAAGCTGGACAGTGTTTCCTCGGATTAGTCATGCAAGTTTCCTGTCAGTCTATATAGGACTTTGTTCTGTATACAATTTTTGTCTTCTAGCATTTTAAAATTTCAAACACGGTAAGAAATACATTTCATATCATAACTACATCATGATACAGTATCTACACATACAGAAATGATTTTCAAAATATTTAATAACCATTGTGTAATGGGCATGAATCTATTAGAATAGGGCATTAACCAAAATTAGCCATATACAACTAATATAACCACCATATGGATGCTGATTGGCTAAATTATAATGAAACAGAAGTTCTATTAACACTCATACTATGAACAATGTATTGATATGTTTTATTATATCTCATTTGCTGATCATAACTTACTAAATTGCTTTCATGATCAGCTAATGCATCATGACCTATAATCGTAAAATCATTTCTCTTAACAATTTGGTCTTTTTTATTGTAGTACGTTACACATAAAATTTACCATTTTTAGTGAATAGTTCAGTGACATTAAGTCCATTCACACTGTTGTACAGTCATCATCACCATCCACCTCCAGAACGTCTTCATTTTCCCTAAGTAAAACTTCATAGCTGTTAAACAATCAACTCCCCATTTCCCTCTTCCTTCAGTCACTGGCAGCCCCCATTCTACTTTCTGTCTCCATGAACTTGGAAACCCTTGGTTTCTGTGGTTCATTTTTTAAGGCATAATGTTTCTAAGAAATAGGACAATAAAAACATGTGTCAAGGGAAGGAAAGGTGGACAGGATTGGGAGTACAATAGGACAATTATCAAAGTGCAAAGTTCTCTCATACTTACAATGACATTGTTAAATATGTTGTAGAAAAATATTAAAGACCAGTGATAAAGAGATCTACTAAGCTATATGAGACAGTTAAAATGTTCCATAGAATGTTATCTAAGATAATTGATTATATAATCTTTCAGTGGAAAAACTGAATGCCAACAATTTTAATTCTCCATTTTTTTTTCACTGGGCCAAGTGCCAATAGTTTGAATTCAGCAAGAAGCAGCACATCTTAGAACAGCTTTTAGCAAAGAAACCGAAGCAGATAGAAAACGTAGCTTCCTTTATCCTCAGCTCTCCTGGGCTTCTAATCACTAGTATCAAATTTGCATATATGCTTTATTATCAACTTTTGTGATGAAAATGTAGTTTTTACTTTTAAACTCATAGGACAAATAATATCATGTGGATGAAGAACAGAATCACAGAGTCTGTTTCTATTACTTATAACGTTTGCTTTTTTTTCTTCTCACAAAAAAAATATGCTGTTTATAGTTCATTTCACAGCAGTGTATTTTTTCCACTTTTGAGGAGTCATGCTATAAGTATTACTAAACTTTGAGACTTGTTCTTAAGCATCTTGATCCTATCTTGAAATTATGTTTGATAAATATGATGAGAGGGGAGAGAATTAAGGTGAAAGATAGAGCCCTTCCAAACAGGCCAAGAACAAATCCCCTCTTAAGATGAGACTACTATCCAAGTCTCACCATAACCCTATAAGATAAGTAATCAGAACATATATTCGTATATTCAATTTAGAGGTGACAAACTAAGGATCCAGAAGGTAAACTGTTTACCAAGCAGTGGAATTTGGACAAACACAGAAGTCTCTGGTGTTCTGATCAAGTTCTCTGTCCTTCTGGGAGAATATTAATCTTCCCACTCCTTTGCATGGAATCAAGTAAATCACATTGTCCACAAATAAATACTGTCATTTGGAATGGTAAATGAATAATGGACATTTTTATATGACTAATAACTAATAAGATATTATAGAATTAATTGAAATGGCACTTAAAAGACAAAAAAATTTGAAGTAATAAAATTAGTGATCAAGAGATAATATCATTAGTCATAGTGATGAATAATATATCTACTAAGTGCCAGATATAATGTTAATCATTTTTATGTACAATACTTCTTTTAATCTTCACCACAACCTTAGGAAGTTGGTAATATTCTTGGCTGAGAACTCTGTTTTCAATTTTAAAAGTTTCTGAAGAAATAATTTATATTTGAAACTTTTATTTCAGAAAATAAATTTAACAGCTTGATGTAATTTATATTTATTAAGGGGAAACTGCAGGTAAGAAAACTTGATTCAATAACAGAAATCAGAAAAACGAGAAAGAGTTTTAGTTGAAAAACTGAGTTAGTGTTAAGAGCCCAATACAATGTTGAGAGAGAAATTCATCAAACACTTAAAAACAGGGGGCAAATACTCAGGAAATTGGCCTATGAAAAGAATCAGGAAGTGATTCGCTACAACAGTGAAATCTATGATGCTTCAAAAGTATGAAGGTCATCAGCAATAACAGGAGCTCAGAATTTAGAAAAAAGAAAAGAAAAAAAGGAGCAAGAGCAGCAAAAAGAAGGAATATTCAGGTAGAGGAGATGCAGTATAATGCCAGGTAAAGAAATAAATGGGAGAAGGCTTGGAGAAGATAGGTAGGCAACTATGTCAAATGCTTCAGAAAGCTAAGAAGGACATTTATGGAGAAAAATCCTTTGCTAACCTTCAAGAGCGTGTTTATAAGTCATAGGATCAAAAATAGATCCCACATGGGGCAAAGAGATAAATGGTAATGAGATGCCATTTATTATTCTTCTAGAGTAAGATACTGTAAACACTTAAAAGATCACTGTAGTGCATGTCAGTTGTAAAGACTGTCTCAGAGCAATCTCATTTTACAATAGCTACAAAAAAACTACCTAGGAATAAATTTATACAAGGAGGTGAAATATCTTTACAATGAATACTACAAGAAAACTATATAAGAAATGAAAGAGGACACAAATAAATAAAAAGATATCCCATGTTCATTGATTAGAAGAAAAAATATTGTCAAAATGACAATACTACCCATAGCAATCTACAGATTCAGTGCAATCCTTATCAAAATATTAATGACATTATTCACAGAATTTTCTTTAAAAAATTACTCTAAAATTTGTATGGAACCACAAAAGAGACCAAGTAACCAAAACAATCCTGAGCAAAAAGAACAAAGCTAAAGGCATCACATTACCTGACTTCAAAATATACTGCTAAGCTATAGTAACCAAAACAGCATGGTACAGGCATAAAAACAGACACATAGACCAATAGAAGGGAAAACCTAGAAACAATTCCCATACTTACAGCCAAGTTATTTTTGACAAAACCACCAAAAACATACAGTGGAGAAAGAACACTTTCTTCAAAAAAATTAACTGTCTTTAATGCTCAAAAATGAAACCAAACCCCTATCTTGCACCACATACAAAAATCTGCTCACCCTGGATTAAAGACTTAAATGTAATCCATGAAACTTTTAAACTACTAGAAGAAAATATAGGACTAATGCTTCAGGACACTGTTTGGGCCAAACTTTTTATGGGTAAACCACAGGCAATATAAGCAAAAATAGATAAATAGGACTATATCAAACTAAAATGCTTCTACACAGCAAAAGAAACAATGAATAGAGTGAAGAGATAACCTACAGAATGGGAGAAAATATTTGCAAATTATTGATCCGACAAGGGTCTAATATACAGAATATACATGGAACTCAAATAACTCTACACAACAAAAAACAAGTAAACCAATTTAAAAATGGGCAAAGGATATGAATGGATATTTCTCAAAAGAAGACATACAAATTATCAACAAGTATATTTTTAAAAGCTCAATATCACTAATCATCAAGGAAATGCAAGTCAAAACCACAATGAGATTTCACATGACCCTGGTTATAATGGGTATTACCAAGAAGACAAAAACTAGTTACTGGTGACAATGCAGAGAAAGGGAACTCCTACACATCACTGGTGGAAATGTAAATAGTACTGCTACTACTGAAAACAGTATGAAATTTCCCCAAGAAGCTAAAAATAGAACTACTGTATGATCCAGCAATCCCACTGTTGGGTATTTATCCAAAGGAAAGAAAATCAGTACATCAAATAGATATATACACCCCCATGTTTATTGTAGCACTATTCACAAAAGCCAAGATATGGAATCAACATAAATGTCCATCAATTTGAAAAGGGATAAAGAAAATGTGATCCATATATGCAATGGAAAATTGTACAGTCACAAAAAGAATGAAAGCCTGTCATTCACAGGCACATGGATGAGCCTGGAAGACAGGTTAAGTGAAATAAGTCAGACACAGACGAATAAATACTGCATGTTCTCCCTCATATGTGGTAGCAAAAAGTGTTGAAGGCATAGAATTGGAGAATAGAACTGTGGTTATCGAGACTGGGGAAGGTAGAGGGGAGGTGATGACAGGAAAAGGTTAGCAGATTCAAAATTATAGCTAGATAAATAACACGGTAGGGTGACTTTAGTTAACAACAATTTATTGTACATTTTCTTTTTTTTTTTTTTTTTTTTTTTTTTTTTTGAGATGGAGTTTCTCTCTTGTTACCCAGGCTGGAGTGCAATGGTGCGATCTCAGCTCACTGCAACCTCTGCCTCCTGGGTTCGGGCAATTCTCCCGCCTCAGCCTCCTGAGTAGCTGGGATTACAGGCATGCGCCACCATGCCCAGCTAATTTTTTGCACCTTTAGTAGAGACGGGGTTTCACCATGTTGACCAGGATGGTCTCGATCTCTTGACCTCGTGATCCGCCCTCCTCAGCCTCCCAAAGTACTGGGATTACAGGCTTGAGCCACCGCGCCCGGTGTATTGTACATTTTCAAATAGCTAGAGAGGATTTTGAATGTTCTCAACAGCAAGACAGGATAAATGTTTGAGGCAACAAATACAATTACTTTTATTTGATCATTGCTCACTGTATAAACATATTGAAATATCACTCTGTATTCCGTAAGTATGTGCAATAATTATATGGCAAAAAAGATAAAAGAAAAAATTACTTAGGAAAACAAAAGGAATCCCCAGAGGAATTCACTGAATTGGTTATTTTTACTGTCAGAGAGCTCCATTGCTCAATATTGCAGGCAGCATAACTTAAAACTCTTAGCTGACTCTTAATAAGTTTCTGAACAATGGGAAAAAGAACTGTTCTGTTTTTAAACGGATAACATAAACAAAATAAGTATTTGATACTTTGTTCCTCTGGAACATAGATCTGACCAACAGTTTCTCCAAGGGATACAAATATAAAAGAAATATTTATAAGAGATGTAGTAAATGACTGGCAATACTTACTAGTGAGCATGCCTGTTGTTTCTGCTCAAAAGCCAAAGTACTATTAGTTCAAAGTCTCCAGCTAAGGAGAAGCTGCCTTGGAATTGTAAGTGTACCATACAATAGAATGGAAAATGTAAAAGAGAAATCATTAATGGCAATGTTATAAAATTAACCCTTTGTTCTCATCTTTAAGCACTAATGTTCTTTTCCTTCTAATGTACACTAACAAAAATTTTCTATGATTAAGAGCAATAGACTACAACAATAATTATACATCTTATAGATTAAAAAATACTCTAATCCTCTTTTAGCATATATAGTATCAGATAAACTTGTGCTGGCTTAATACTTGAACATAAATATAATTCTCTAAAATTTTATTCAGTGTGCTGTTAGATAACTATAATTCGTGCATTTATTTAAATTCATATTTCTACTATTTTCTAAAATCAGAAGTGTAACTTCTTCTGTAGCTAGTTAAATGAGTTACTGAGAACTTTGCTATTATACACCACTGAAATAATAAAGTACATACTTCAGAATAAAAAGAACAATAATAGCTATAATTTACATCTTGCTCCATATATGCCAAGTGTGTTTACTCATCTTACATATATTAATGCTTTTAATATTCATAGTATGCCTACATGAAAAAGTATTATTAATCCCATTATTATTGTTCAGATAACAGAGAAGAGAAATAGTACTTAATTCAGTGCATTTGTTCCAAGTTTCCTAGTCAAAATTCTTATCTTCAACAGACAATGTAGATTCTTGTGAGACCTAGAGAATCAGTTCTCAGTTCTCATTCAAGTCAAGACAATAATATAATGGCTTCCTATACTTTAAGAACTTTATGACTCACGTATCTCTTTTGTAAGTCTTCAAGATTTAACAAGAAATTGACATTAGTGTCCATTTCACTATCACTATTATTATTACATCTGTCTTCAAATATATGTCACTAATTATAAACATATATGTCAAGAACTTGCCATAAACGAAGACATTCTGGTTTATGCCTTTTTCTCACCAATTCAAATTCAAGGAGACTTGAATTAGCTCAGTAAGCACTCTCTCCTTGATCATGTTCAAGAGAAAGACAAAATAAGAGTATTTCAATTCACTCCTCCTATTGACAAGTATCTGCTAATAGCCCAGGAAATTGTTTAGGTAAAGTTCAAAGTAGACAATTGAGTCAAGAACTTCATTTTGTATTACAATGATTTTGGGTGACATGTCTACAGTTTATCAAGATTGTTGAGTCCAGGTAAGTTTCTATAGCACTCTGTGGAATTATTACCTGGAATAAATTCTATTACCTTTGAGGCATTTTCTAGCTCCCATTATTTTAAGCACTTTATACCCATTGTCTCATTTAAACCTGACATTAACTGTTTAGAGCTATACCTTTTATTTTTACTACTTTTCAAATGAGGAAAATAAGGCACACAGAAGTTAAATAATTTACCTAACATACACAGCTCATAACCTAACATACACAGCTCATAACCTAAAATAAGAAAATTTCAGAATTTCAGTGGTATTTGGAAAGTCACCTATACTATTTCTACAGTATTCATATTTCCACATAAAAATGACCAAACATATTCTAAAACAGCAAAGCAAGCTTTTCTATGCATATTGATATATGAACAAACAAGCCTAAAAGTATAATTAGTATGTAGCATGAATGTTACAAGTATTCCTAGCACAAAGTTAACAATTCTATTTTATCTGTCTAGAAAGGGTATATGTCTTGTATTTACAAGTAATAAATATAGCATATTATGATCAAAATTTTTAGGATTAAATAATTATGTTTAAAATAAATGGCATCTGAAGAAATGCTTTCTAATACATGACCACAGTATTTATTTCCTAAATAAATTATTTTTCAAAATATAATAGCAGTTGATACTTCCACAAATTGGCCTTACAGCAACTAAGACCTGTACTGCATACCAGTGAGATTCTGTACCTTACCCCATTCATGATCCAATTTCTTTAATGCAAAAGCCCAAATTTCAATAAATATTAAAATCATACCATATTTAACAATAACATATTTATTTTTGTTGTATAGAAAAATGCACTTAAGGTACGTTTTGGATTTTTAGCAAATAAATGTTTTCAAAAGATTCATTGTCCATTGCCCGAACATAAAACTCTAATAACACTGATTAATATTTAATATTGTGGCAGAGATGATTATAGTAACACCGTGACTGTTAAGTAATTCCTTCATTCAGGGTACATTCCTCAAGATGTCCTATACAATCCTCTTTTAAATTTCCATAATGAATATATACCTACAGAAACAGAACCTATATTTAGTATATTAATGTGGAAATAGCAACTTATTTAATTGTATCTTTTAAAAGTATAGAGATGTCAGTAAAAGGAACTCATTAATACATCTTAATATGATGATAATCTATTCATAGAGCCCTGAGCCAAGACGGTAAAATTTTACCCTAAATTTCTGATAATTTCATCTTGATGCAATTAATAAACTAATATATTAATTTGTGTATTATGTGACTGAGAAATATACAGCACTAACTACAAACATATCTCAGCTATAGTCCCTACAATCAAAACATAGAGAAAAAACAATGGAAAGTAACAAGAATCTATTAAGATTTGTTATTTGAGTGTGAGGGATGGAGAGTGTGAAAAACATAGCTAGTCTCCCCCACACTGTTATATCTTTTCAGGGGACATATTTTTTTTTTGTATTTATATTATTTTATAAATGTATGCCAGTTAGAAAAATGGTATATGATATGGTTTGGCTGCGTCCCCCACAAAAATCTCATCTTGAATTCCCATATGTTGTGGGAGGGACCCAGTGAAAGGTAATTGAATCATGGGGGCAGGTCTTTCCCATGCTGTTCTCCTGACAGCGAATGAGTCTCATAAGATCTGATGGTATTATAAGGAAGAGTTTCCCTCCACAAGCTCTCTTCTTTTGTCTGCTGCCATGTGAGACATGCCTTTCACCTTCTGCCATGATTATGAGGCCTCTCAGCCATGTGTAACCGTAAGTTCAGTAAACCTTCTTTTGTAAATTTCCCAGTCTCGGGTATGTGTTTATCAGCAGCTTGAAAATGCACTAATACAGTATATAATTATACATTTGTGTTTGTGGTACATCCCTCACCTCATGGAAAATCTCTGTAGTAACTCCATGGGAAAACTAACCTTAAAAGATGATTAGGACTTTGATAAACTGATGAGCAAAACAATGTGTGAGGACATGGAGGTAGAAATGAGAAAATAAAGTCCTGTAGTTTGGCAGGAAATTGAGGTAGGGTCTATGTTTTTTAAAGCTTTTAAGATTAATGAGATCAGTGTTATCACAGTAGCCTTATATCCTTGCACAGTGCCTATAGTGCATATGGAATCTGTAAATGTTTATTAAATGCAGGCAAAAATGAATTAACAATCATATCATAATGGACAGGAAGTCTAGAAATGGTGGTTATGGGCAATAGATGAATCACAGATGACACCCAAGTTTCAAGTATGTGAAAGCACACAGTTTGAAAGTGTGTGTGTGTGCATGTGTGCCTAAAACTACACCTATAAAGGAGCAGAAAGCATAGGGTTCAATGTGCAATATCTAAAGTCAGGCTGCCTGCATCATGCCACAGCATTAATACTCACTGGTTAGCTAACCTCAGGCAAAATTATTGAGCCATTAGAACCTCAGTTTTCTCTTATTTAAAATAGTCATAGAGTATCTTCATTATGTTTAAGATGACATTTAAAAAATACTTATAAGTTTAACTGGGAAAGTAAAACACTTAAACTGTTTTACAAATAGTATCAGTAAATGTTGGTTATTATTCTTTAGTTTTTAAATTTTCTTTTTCACTAAGTTACCTTCCTGCTGAGATTGTTTTTTCTATCAGACGTGGTTCAAAAGTAGTTGACCAAGTCTTAGGGCATTTGTTATAATAAAAATATGCCGTACATAGCTCTTTACTAAAAGAGCAGAACAGGCACTGATTATTAACTAATCTATGATTCTAAAACAATCATGATTTGGAGCATTTTTATTTAAAAAAAAAAGCATTACTTCTAACATTTTGACTAACAATACTTCTGGGTTTTCTTTCTAGTTAGATTTTTTTTATTCTAAGGGAAAACCAACTTTTACTTATGTTGAGTGCAAAAAAGCTTATTGTGCAGTTTGCTTGTGAACTTACTTCACCCTCTTGTCTTCCATACGAAGTATCAAGCCCTTCTCAGCTTACAGCTACTCCTGCCATGGAAAGGGGAATCTCAATCCCTCCAAGCACAGTGACGTGTTTGAGATTATCAATGTGCCAACATTTCCAGATGGTGATTTTTAATTTTTAATTAGGCAACTTCCTAATCCCATAATGTTTTCTGAAGACATGCTCACCACCCCTCCACATCCACCAGAGAATCATAGGAGTTATTAAAGTCCTTTTGGGAACCACATTTCCTTCTCTTATGATCTTTGCCATCTGAATGAAGACTTCCTTTGTGTAAAAATAATATGTTTCCTTTTACTTTTCCTGTATACTTTACAGTTTTCCCAAATATTAATCAATGCATACCATAACATTTCTCTTCAAAATAAACAGTGCCCAACATTTTATGAAATTCTGCCTCTATGATTTTCAATGTATTAAATTTAAACCCAGCTTCCTAAAATGAGTTTTACTCTTTCTCTAATGGGGGAAAATTATTTTGAAGGAGACTTGGCCATTTTTTTAGGAATATCTGTAACTTTAGATCATGACTCTTATGTTTTTAAATATACATACATATATATATTTTTATATATATTATATATTTTTTTTAAATATACATACACATACACATATATATATATGTTTCCACTTATTAAGTACACTTAAAGAGAATGAATGTAGCTTTAAATAAAGATGACATAATGAGAAAAAGCAGTGCTAGCAATCGAGGGCAGATCAGACTTACTGTTTTACACAATGATTTCTATTACTTTAAAGTGACTGCTGTAATAACATCTAAGCATTAATAAAGTTTAAATAATGTGGCAGAAACAGCTATCTCATAAAAATTTCTCATAAAAAATTCTGTGTTTCAGAGTTGTTGTTGGAAAGCAGCTGCCCAGATAAAAACTACATTTCCTAGCTTCCCTTGTGTCTTGGTGGGATCATGTGATTAATTTCTGGCCAGTAGATGAAGGGTAAAGGTGAAGTATTGCACTTCCAGGCTTGGGTCATAAGAATCTGCTGTACAACGCTCAGTGATCTCTTTCTTCCTCCCATTTGGCAGCTGAAAGTACTTGCCCAAGGTGTCACTGTAAACTATTTGTGGAAGAAAAAATAGTTCAGTCACTTTGTGTTTCTAGAAGACTGGGGAGAACCGAGACTGCCAAGAGGGTGGGAATAAACTGCTCATATGGGGTTACCTTATCGAAAATTGATTTATTTTTTAAAAAAGCTAGAGTAACCTTAATTAATACATGTAGTCAATTTACTACACTGCAAAGAAAATCTCTATTAATGCCATATAACTTACATCTAAATAAAAATAAGCATTCCCTAAAAAGGGAAGTTTTTAAATGGCCATATCAACAAAGTAACACACAAATATTAGTAATTAGTAGTAACAATGCATATGAACATTACTTTTGTAATTTGGCTAACATTGAGTATTAACAAAGTTTAATTCTTCATGTATTACCACATTTAATTCAGAAAAGCCCTACAGTTTAATAATATAAAGCACGGAGATATTAAGTTACTTGCCCAAGATTATATAGTATTAGTTGGAAGAGAAGGAATTTAAAATACTCTGTCAATTGGTAGATTATTGTGTGATTAGTGAATTAAAGAAACTATTAAGAAACCAGCAAGAGAAAAGCAAATTTGTAAGTTCATTGTTCATTCAATTAGGAATTTTTTATTTGCAGGGCATGATGACATTCAAGGACTGTGGGAATTAGAAATATGTAAAGGACATAAACTATGACACAAGAATATTAAAATCTAGTTGGGAACATGAGCCATATACAAAAACAACTACAATATACATCTGTATATAGTAAACCTACTATAATACAGCAGAATACTATGAGACTTTAGGTAAAAAGGGTCACTTTTAGCAGGGAATCAGAGTATACTCTTTATAGAAAATTACAATTAATATTGGCCCTACCTGAATGGGTAGAATTCAATAGGCAGGAGCAATTAAAAACCCTTTCAAGTGGGCATATAAATATCTATAACCAAGAACAGGAAATGCATAAACAAAGAGGTAGAAAGACAAGTTGAGATCAGTTGAGTGTAGATCTTGAATATCAAGCTATGTTTTTGACTTTATGCAGCAGATAACAGAAGCCATTAGCAGAGATACATACTAGGCAGATAAATGTATCTACCTAGTATGATCTTTTAAACTCTATGATCAAGTATGGATTGAACTAGCAGTTTATAATGAAACTGAAAAGCCCTATCCTTTTTCCCCTATGTGGTATATGGTAAGAGACATATTGTGGCTACATGATTAATGATCATGAGAAGGGCTACACAAAAATCTCATGGGGACAAAACTGTGTGACACATAGCAGCATGATGCAACCTGACCTGGGAATGTCCAGGAGACAAGACCACCTCAGCACAGATACAATTCCTAGAAATCTTGAAACAAAGTTTACCCTTACAAGAATAACTTAAACTCCCTGGTAAGGAAATTCCTAGTAACTGACTTGGACTGAAGACACAGTAAGAAAGGGGGAAAGATCCCTCAAATTCTAGGAATGGTGTCTCCAAGTCAAGACCCTCCCAGTCAGATGGTCGTCTGATGTCCTGTCTGTATCTGGCCCATGCCATTGGCCTGCTCCCAACTGCTCCCTTGTAAAAGTGCTGTCACGATAAACTGCTTCAGGGTCAGATGCTGTCTGAAATTCATCTTTGATGTGAATTGGACTAAACAGGAGAAGTTACTCCTGAGGAAGCTAGTGACCTAGGACGACCCAAGACCCCTGGAAACGACATCCCAAGTGTCATTTTGTTTTGTACTTTACCCTTCCTTTCTTATTTTGACACAAAGTCTCACTCTGTCACCCAGGCTGGAGTGCAGAGTGGTGCAATCTCGGCTCACTGAAACCTCCAGCTCCAGGGTTCAAGCAATTCTCCTACCTCTGCCTCATGAGTAGCTGGTATTATAGGCACCTGTCACCCACCACAGCCAGATACTTTTTGTATTCTTAGTAGAGACAGAGTTTCACCATGTTGGTCAGGCTGGTCTCAAACTCCTGACCTCAGGTTATCCACCCACCTTGAAATGCTGGGATTACAGGAGTGAGCCACCACAACTGGCCCACCTTTCTTTTTAATAAATGTTTACTGAAGACAGTTCAGAAAATACACGTGAATATAACATGAAAAATATCCTCTTGTTTACTATTATCTCCTTCCCTAATTTTCTCTTGAGAATATAAACCAAAAAAATGCTTTGCAAAAATAGTTTCAAACACTACTTAAGTTTCTGTAACCCACTCTTTAAACTTTATCACCATAATGGTTGTGTAGCATTCCGTCAATTGGCTAGATCATAATGTATTTTAAAATGTCCAATTACTAGGAAATTAAATTGTACTTATATCTACTATCATTATAATCTATGACAGATAGCCCATTTTTAAACTTTGCCAATTTCATGTTCAAAAATAATCTCATTCCTTTAATTTGAACTTCTTTGATTATCAGTAAGCTGAGCTTTTTCCTTACTTTTTATAGTATGTCTTCCTAGTGAATTGCCCACTCACATATCTACTACTTAAAAAATTATGTATTTTTCTTATTTTTCGAAGATTTAACCTATATAGTAAGAATATTAACTTTTTTCTGTCATATATACTGCAAAACATATCTTAGTTTGCCATTGGTCTCTAAATTAACTTTTGGCATTTCAGTCATACAAAATCTCTCAACATTCAGATAAGCAAATCTACCAATTCTTTTGATTTTTTTACTTTCTAAAAGATATTCCCAACAACAAATCTATGGTGAATATCAGCCTGCAATTTTTACCAGTATTTTAATTACTGATTTGCATTTTTAACATTCCTCCTCCAAGCTAAAAGTATATATTCTTTCTGTTGATCTCCACTGACACCAATTTTACTGGCTGAAACTACTAGTGTAATATAGAAATTAAGAATAAGGACTCTACAGTTATACTTCCTGAGTTAAATCCTGGTTTTACTTACTAGCTGTGACTCTGAGAAAAAATATTTTACTTTTTGTGTCTCGGTTCTTTTTACCTACAAAATCAATATAAGAAGTGTAGGTATTTGGCTGGGCGCGGTGGGCGGCTCAAACCTGTAATCCCAGCATTTTGGGAGGCCGAGGCGGGTGGATCACGAGGTCAAGAGATCGAGACCATCCTGGTCAACATGGTGAAACCCCGTCTCTACTAAAAATACAAAAAAATTAGCTGGGCATGGTGGCGCGTGCCTGTAATCCCAGCTACTCAGGAGGCTGAGGCAGGAGAATTGCCTGAACCCAGGAGGCGGAGGTTGCGGTGAGCCGAGATCGCGTCATTGCACTCCAGCCTGGGTAACAAGAGCAAAACTCTGTCTCAAAAAAAATAAAATAAAAATAAGAAGTGTAGGTATCTCATCCTATTGTGAATCTTAGATGAATTAAATCACATAAAGCATATAAGTTCTCAATAGGCTTACTTTTATTATTATTGAGACATCCATTTATAACACAGCAACAAGTCCAGGCCTTGTGCTAAATATTGAAGCTAAATATACTAACAGTGAAGCAACCTGCCCTGCAGAAGTTTACGTTCTAGAAAAGGTACACACTGTATACAAACAATAAGCAGAAAAATTGCAGATGGTGACTATTTCAATAAGGGAAACAAATGCAGTAATATTATCTCTTTTGCATTAGGAAGCAAAAAGGCTTGGCTAAGAGAATTAGGGAAAGAGTCAGCCAGATGAGGACTGTGAAGAAGAGCATTTGTGCCAGAGGGAGTACAAAGTGATAAGCCACAAGGTGAGAAAAAATATTGGTCTATTTAATCAACACTTAAAAAAGAAAAAAAAATACCTAACTAGAGCGCTATAGTGAGCAAGCTAGAGAACTGGAGAAGACAAAGTTGTGTAGGTGGCAGAAGCCCCATGATGCAGGGCCTTGTGAACCAACTTAAGGAGTTCAGATTTATTCTAAGTTAAGCGGGAAGACATTAAAGGGTCTTAACCAGGGAACAATGTCGTTATAAATTCTCTCTGAATCTGGTCAAGATCTGATTCTGGTTTTTAAAAGGCTGTATGGGTTGCTTGAGGAAGAACAGTTTAGCAAAGGGCAAGAGAAGAAGCAAGAAACACATTTAGAAGATGGGGTTCACAGAACAGTGCCCCTCGCCTGCAAAGTTTTCCTTTCTCTAATTCCCAGGACGTCTGTATATGTCACCTCGTATGTCAAAAGGGGCTTTGCAGATATTATTAAGCAAAGGGTCTTGAGATGGAAGATTATTCCGGATTATCTCAGTAATCACAAGGACCCTTATAAAAGCAAAATAGAAGGGTCAGAGTTAGAAAAGGCAATATGATAACAGAAGCAGAGTAAGAGACTGAAAGATGCCATACTGCTGGCTTTGAAGATGAAGGGTGAAGCCACAAGCCAAGTAATGTCGGTGGCTTCTAAAAGTTAAAAAGGACAAACAGATTTTTCCCTAGAGCCTCCAGAAGGAACATCTTGTTCCTTCTGGAGCTTGGCTAAGAGAATTAGGCAAAGAGTCAGCCAGATGAGGAATGTGAAGAAGAGCATTTGTGCCAGAGGTAGTAAAAAGTGCTAAGCCACAAGGTGAGAAAATATATTGGCATATTTAATCAACGAGGGGCACTGCTCTCTGAACCCCGTCTTCTAAATGTGTTTCTTGCTTCTACACTTGCCCTTTTCCAAACTGTTCTTCCTCAAGCAACCCATACAGCCTTTTAAAAACCAGAATCAGATCTTGACCAGATTCAGGGAGAGTTTAACTACACTGTTCCCTGCTAACATCTTGACCATAGCCCAATTCATTTTTAATATCTGACCTTCAGAACCATAAGATAATTAATGTGTGTCATTTTAAGTCACCTAGTGTGTGGTAATTTGTCATAGCAGCAATAAAGAAGGTTTTGCATTAAGTAATTGAGGTTAAATATGTTAGTATTTCATGGAGTAGAGTAATCGTGGCAGAAATACTAGAAAAGTGGACATATATCTGATATATATCTTTTGGGAAGATCTGATAGGATAGGCTTTGGATTGGATCTCTAAAATTTAACTTGAAGAGCTAAGTAGATAATGAAAACATTTATTAAATTGGGAAGATTGTAGAGCAAACAAGTTTGGCACTGGAGGGAAAAAGAAAATCAAGAATTATGTTTTCAAAGTGTTAAGTTTCAGATGTTTATCCAACACTCAAAAGGAAATAAATAGTAGGCAATGAATTTATTTATTGAAGGCTCAATGCAAAGGTATGAGGTAGAGATACGAATTTGAGAGACAGAATTTGAGAGTTGCATTTAGATGGCATTTACAGCCATGAGGCTAGATAAAATTATTTCTCTATGCACTAAATGTTTACTGTGTTCAGTCAGATACGAGAAGGACAATCTGCTTTTCTAAAAGTTGAGCATACAGCAGTGAACAAGACAAATTGTCCCTGCTCTCATGCAGCTTCTATTTTAGTGGAAGGAGATAGATAATAAATCAAGGGGATAAATATATAGAAAGGGAGAAGCAATATAGGAAAAATTAAAAAGATGCTGTGGGTCTCAGGGCTATTTCATCTATTTTATTTTTAAACTTTTAGGATTGAAGGTGCATGTGAAGTTTGATACATAGGTAAACTCATGTCATGAGGGTTTCTCGTACAGATTATTTCACACTCAGGTATCAAACCTGTTGTCTTTTCCTTCTCCTCTCCCTCTTTTCACCCCACCCTCAAGTAGATCCCAGTGTCTGTTGTTCCCTTTGTATTCACGAGTTCTCATTAGCTTCCACTTATAAGTGAAAACATATAGTATTTGGTTTTCTTTTTCTGTGCTAGTTTGGTAAGGGTAATGGCCTCCAGCTCCATCCATGTTCCTGCAAAAGACATGATCTTTTTCTTTTTTATGACTGCATAGTATTCCATGGCGTACATGTACTACCTTTTCTTTATCCAGCTATCATTGATGAGTGTTTAGGTTGATTCCATGTCCACTATTTTGAATAGTGCTGCAATGAAAATTTGCATGTGTCTCTTTACTGTAAAATGATTTGTATTCCCCTGGGTATATATCCAGTAATGGAATTGCTGGATCAAATGGTAGTTCTGCTTTTAGCCCTTTGAGGCATCACCATACTGATTTCCACAATGGTTGAACTAATTTACACTCCGATCAACAGTGTTTAAGTATTCTTAGGGCTATTCTAAGTAGAGCATTTGGAAAAGTTTTCTCAGAAATTGACAAGATGCATTAGAGTTTAGGTTATAGAAGCATCCTTGGATTGGGAGTCAGAGAAGTCTTTATTGAGGAGGTATTTAGCTGAGATTTGAATAATAAGGAAGCAGCCATACCTATTGCTGTATTTATGTCCTTCTCGTATCTGACTGAACACTTGGAGGACAAAGATATGGCCTAATTTTTTTTGTCTACACTGGGTCTGGAATTAAGACAGTCAGATTATGATGTATATTGGAATAGTGTGCTTTTGAAAAATTGTGAGTAAATAATAAGTATTTACTGTCTACTAGGTTGGAAGACAAAAAGAAATAAAACAATTTTTTCTACTTTCATAGCCCACAGTCTATTTGAAGAAACTACACATGAACACAGTAACTGAGATGTGAGATGGCAATATAAGAAGCAGCATGACAGGTACTGCTATCTTATATGCTATATGAGACATCCTGATATAGTTAATGGAAAGTGGGCTTACATTAACAAGGCAAGATTGTTAAACCTAACCATATATATAATCAGGTGGGGAATCTTCACAAGTAACTTAACTACTATGTATTTATTTTCTAATCTGTAAATAAAAATAAACATATTTTCCTAACCTACCTTCATGTGACAAGGCCTAGTCTATCACAAAGCAACAAGAATAATCATCATGATTATAGTGAAAATAATGTATATTAAAATAATATGTCCTAATTATTATTAGGATAATATTTAAGTGTCAAAATATGCCATAGAAATACAGACTATATGATAAGGAACTTATATCATTTTGACTTACTGGAAATCCTATACATGATCAATTCCTAGACAAGAATTTTTTTCTCCTGAGAGAGCTTTTTATTTTTTCTACTTCAAAGGTTATCATAAAGTTACGCTTTAAATAGGTTCTTTTTGTGTTAAGTGGCAACTAGGTAGTCCCTGGGTCTTTAAAGACAGATGCCATAACTCTTTCCAGTTCTGATGCAGATTAGTGCTGCACACAGCAGCCATAAAAAGACCACACTGAATGAATTCTAGCAAAAAGCAATAAGTGATATATAAAAATGGCCAAAATAAGCACAAATCAGCTACCTCAAAATGACATATTGACACAATTCAGTGGTCTCCTCAACCAACCCGATCCTTCCTTCAGGCATTATTTTCCCGAAGCGCTCCAAGCTTCATTCTCAGAAACTTGAAATCACAAGGATGGCTTTAGGGAGCCTCTGCTATTCAGTTATCTTCACTTCACTCCTTGCTTCATCATACTTCAGCAACACCCAAGGCTGCCAACTGGCCAAAGCAGACTCTCACCAGCGTCCAACATCAGCTGTATCATTCCTCCTCATAATTCGGCAGCAGGATGCCTTCCATCTTCACCAGGAGAATGGAATCCACATCTCCTTCCAGTGGGACTTTCAGCCAATTGACTGGGATCATTTTTCTAAAGTCTCAACTTTCTCTTTATCCTCTTTACTCTTCATTAAATCTTCAACTCATTCTGTCTGTTCTATATCGTCACATGTCTTTTTCTTTATCAGACAGAATCTGTCAAACCCCATTCTATAAAACTTGTTCATTTCAGTGCATATATATATATATATATATATATATATATATATATTTTTTTTTTACCTATACTTAATAGGTAAATGTGCCAAAACAATTATTCATTTGGGATAAGTAACATAACTTCTCAGGTCCTTAGTCTTCTCATCAGTAAAAGTGGGATGAAATGAACTACAATTAGTGGATTTTTTTTTTCTCATTGAAATGAAAGCAAAAAAAAGTGAAAAGAAAAAAATGACAAATGGAAAAATCACAAATAATATGGTAGCTATAAATCCAAACGTGTTAATAATTACAATAACTATTTAATTCATAAAGATAACTTGATTGTAAACCAATAACATAACCTTGAAACATAGAATGCAAAAACTGACTTACAAAGAGAAACTCATCTCTCTCTACATGAGTACAAAATACTACATGAACATTAACAAGGTAAACATCCATTTTAAATTTAAAAAGAACAGCAAAATAAAGTAAAAGAACAAATAAAATGAAGGAATAAGCAGAAATTAATGCTGTATAAAACAAAAGTTAATAATGAAAAGACTAAATTGTCAAACCTGGGGCAAGACTAATCAAGAAAAATGAAGAGTGGAAATACTGTTTCCAGTCTAGAGGCAGCTTCTGAATGTGTGGCCTCATTCTTCAGCCCCATACTTCTGTTTGTGACCCTATAGAAATAGCCTATGGTAAAGGGTAATTCATCCAGCACACCCTAGGGCATGGCTCACTTTTAAAGTTTGGCAGTGTGGGTCGAGCTGCCTCACCTACTCCCACACTCGGTGACCTCAGTCTACCCTTGCCTTTCACCAGGGTCTTTGTATGTAGTCATCCCTTGGTATAGGTGGACCATTGGTTCCAGGAGTCCCTGTGGACTCCAAAATCGATGGATGCTCAAGTCCCTGGTATAAAATGTCATAGTATTTGCACATAACCTATGCAGTTCTCCTGTGTATTTTGTCACCTCTAGGTGACTTAACAATACCTAATACAATGTAAACATTGCATAAATAGTTGTTGTACTATATTGTTTAGGGAATAATGATAAGAAGTCTAGGACAGCACGTTGGCTCATGCCTATAATCTCAGCATCTCGGGAAGCTGAACTGGGAGGATTTTTTTTTTTTTTTTTTTTTTAGATAGGGTCTTGCTCTGTAGCCCAGATCCATGCTGGAGTGCAGTGGCACAAACCCGGCTCACTGCAGCCTCAGGATCCCAGGCTCAAGCGATTCTCGTGCCTCAGTCCTGAGTAGCTAGGACTACAGGCGTGCACCACTGCCCAGCTGGGAGGATCTCTTGATCCCAGGAGCTCAAGACTAGCCTGGGCAACAGTGAGATCCAATCTCTACAAAAAATAATAAAATAATTTTGGATGGTGGCAAAGTTCCCGTAGTCCCAGGTACTCAGGAGACTGAGGCAGGAGGATCACCTGAACCCAGAAAGTGGAGGCTACAGTGAGCCACGATCACACCACTGCACTCCAGCCTGGGCAACAGAGCCAGACCCTCTCTCCAAAAGTAGATAAATGAATGAATGCATAAAATCAGCATTATTTAAATACCTTACTGTAGATTTACTGAACCAAACTCATGCGACTGATTCCTCTCTGTGAAGTGCATGGGCAGTAGCCTGCATTCACACGTTAAAGATCTGTTCCTCAAGTGTCTCTTTTTGCAGACAAGAAAGCAAGTTCCACGATTAAGTGACAGGCCCACATTCTGCTAGGCGCAGGCCACATGGCTTGCATTCCTGTTATTTTTCCTACTTCGTAATCCCTTGGTTCTGTTAAATCCACCCCAAGAGATCTGTGTGCGTTCAGACAATTTGTCACTCAGTGGAGGTCCCTTGGAAGTCATTTCTTGATTGCACATAAGAAAATAGCATTTCTTTTTGTTTTGTTTTGTTTTGTTTTTTTGAGACCGAGTTTCGCTCTTATTACCCAGGCTGGAGTGCAATGGCACAATCTCCGCTCAACGCAACCTCCGCCTCCTGGGTTCAGGCAAATTAGTGGATTTTAAACTTTTGTTAAATATTGAGATTCCCTGCAGCCTGGCTGACAGACTGAGACCCCGTCTAAAAAATTATATATATATATATATATATATATATATATATATATATATGCACATACATATACAGACATGCACACACACACACTAGGATTCTGTCTTCAAGTGCTATTGTATACCAGTGTATACAGCAAAGCCCTCCAATGGAGCACCACCCTGAAGCAGGTTGGAATGAAACTCTGGAGCTCTCCCACATGATGCAGCATCACTCTTCTTTATTGGGGTCCCTGAGGTCTTCCAACTCACAAGACCCAAAGGAACATATGATAGTCCTAATAAGCTCCATTCTAATTTTAACATCCAAAGACTCTATTCAAAATGCTTGTATAGTAAGAGAGATTGAGTGGCAAGGAAGCTCTAATACTGTTGCGTGTCAACTTTTATTTTATTGAAATGTCCAGAAGCAGTATCTCATTTACTTCCCTACAGTAATGCTATTATGCTCATGGCTATGAATGAAAACACTGAGACTCAGAGGAAAACTTAAATTTACATATTTTGTAAGAGGCTGTAAGGGGATTCAAATACTTACTTCTTCCACTGTTGCACATTGCCTCTAGACCAGATCATGACTTCCTAACCTAGTTCCCATCCAGTCATTATTCCTGATAAATTACATTCCCTTCCACATTTTATTGTGAATATGTCTAGTATTTATCACCTACTGTTGATGTTTATGTTTACTTGTCTAGTAAAAATAGAACAATAGGATGGAGTAGGTTTGTGTAAAGCACTAAGAAATAGTAATTCAACTTACAGAAACAGAGAAGATAGCATTGATAAATTGATAAAGTTAAATGTCTTCAAAACCCGATACTTCTAAATGAACTATAAAAATCGTGATTACACAGAAACAGCATTACTTCCAAGAATATATTTTTAATTCCTGTAATCATATCCAAAATAGTTCATAGCATGCACTGAATTTCTCACTTTTATAAAACATTTCCAATGATAAAATGTAAAGGTGAGCCAATGTACTATTTTATAATCAGCTGAATTTCATATCCTTAGAATACCTCTTATGCAAATCTATATATCTCTGGATAATTACAGAAATAGTATTAATTGTGGAAAACATGCTAGAATGTGAACTCAAAAAATTGTCAGATACTTCATTATCATTCCCTGTTTATCAGCTTATATTTTTCCTCAGATTCTATGTTATCTTTGCTCTTTTTTTCCTCTGGCAGATGTTCAAGGGTGAATTATGCAATTAAGAATTCAAATTTCCACTTCATCCAGATGCCTAATTTGCTAACTATTCATTTGCTGAAAACGCATGTTTACTATCTGTTACATAATGACTACAGCACAGAACAACTTCTGGTTTCCATTTCATGAATTGATACTGGGAATCTGACAAATGTCCTGGAAGGCATTTTTCAGTGCCCATTCCCATGCAATTTTATTAAATTTCATAAATTTGCCAACATCTGGGGAGAAAAACTCTCCCCTCAAAAGTTTTAGGTTCCAAAGTCATTGTTATTTTTCTTTTCAAAATCCATGGACAAGTTTGTGGAATAATAATAAAACTTTAGGCTCTAAATTTTGTTAAAAGTTTAGCTGATCTTTTCAAAGCCACTTTATCCTATCTGGAAACATTTTTTAAAATGTTTCCACAAGCCTTTATGGTAACTGTTGAATTCTATTTTTTTTTTTTTTTTTCTTTTCACATGAAGTATCACTTGCTCACCAGGCTAGAGTGCAGTGGTGCGATTTCGGCTCACTGCAACCTCCACCTTCTGGGTTAAAGCGATTCTCCCGCCTCAGCCTCTTGAGTAGCTGAGACTACAGATACCCACCACCACGCCCAGCTAATTTTTTTGTATTTTTAATAGAGACAGGTTTTCACTGTGTTACCCAGGATGGTCTCGCTCTCCTGACCTCATGGTCCACCCACCTCAGCCTCCCAAAGTGCTGGGATTACGTCGTGAACCACCATGGTCAGCCAGTCATTGTTGAATTCTTAAAGAAAACTGCATTTACACCAGTTTCTCCCACCCCAACAGTTACCAACACTCCTCAGTACATCAAAGATTTCATCACATTGTGGATCAATGGTGATATAGTGATAGTACATCTATTTCATTTACATTAACAAGAAAAGTTTATAAAATGGTAGTGTGGGAATGGAAGGGGATATTAGTTGTAACAGGAAACCAATAATTAGTATTATATTGCGTTCCAACCCTGAATCTGTCTCAACATATCCAAAATAGTTGGTAAATATAAGCTGATGTTAACTATAACATCTACATTCATTTCCTCACTGATTTTTACTTAACTCTAATAAGCAGTGACAGCGTGGTATGTATGTAGCTATCTATCTACCTTGCTCTCTTTTTAGGAATTCCCAGTATTCAGAATAGTATCTGTCAGAGTAAGAAATGTAAAAGGAAGAGGAGGAGGATAAATAAATAAAGGAAAAAAAGGAAGAGAAAAAAATCAAAGAAAGATAATTCAATCTTAATTATACTACCTTTTATTTCAGCCCTACTAAACAAGGCACTCATTGAGTATTTGACGACTGAATAAATAAATAAAAAAACGAAGTGAAAAGAGCTCTACTGGGAAAAGAAAATGAATTTTGTATAAGCTTTTTTCCCTAGGTGGAATGCTGTAAAGTTCAACTGACCTCTCAGCTTTTCATATGTTAAATGAAGAAGTATGACTAGATAAACTGCATTTTTAGCATTAATGTTCTATGAGATTTTTTAAAACAAAGAAATACATACATCTATGGAGATTCTTGTTCTTTTTTTGAAAATATTTGATTACATTGGACAGATGTACCCATAATCAATAGACAGATGTATTTATTCACTAAACTTTGAGAGGATATACCTTCCCTAATTGTTGGTGGGAGTGGAAGCTTTTTTTCCTGTTTGTACACACATTAGGCATTCATTCAGTAATTAGCTCCTTTTTTCTCTTTTCTAGAAATTACCTACCTACAGTGTTGACATTTCATTTGACACGGGTTCACACACACACACAATTATTTGGGGGTGCTAAAACATCTCATTATCATCTACACTAATTGCAGTATGTATTTTACCTTGCTCTAGTTAAAAGGTAAAATACTTCATACTGATAAGTATTTGCAATATAGGTTAATGACTTGAAAATTCTTGTGTTTTTATCACATGGCATCTTTTTTGATTGTTTTTTTTTTTTTTTCAAAGATAATCTAGGAAGAGGTTAGAAAAGTAAGACATACCTACAAGTAAATAAAAGTTCTCTTCCAGAACCTAAAGAGAAGTCTTCATCTTTAGGCGGCTTACTGAGTGTTATCTTTCAATAAACTGGATTGCAAGGAAAAAAGAAAATAAGGAAAGAAGAGAGGGAGGGAGTGGTAAAGAGACAGAGAGATCCTTAGAAACAAATACTGTCTCAGAGCTGTCCTAGGAAAACATTCTCTGTATCATTTGGTCTATGACTCATATTAACATGAATTTGCAAGTAAGAACTCTAATAAAAATATATTTATCCTCTATCCAGCACCTCTTCAAGAGAATGTTAATTGTAACAATGTATAACCTACTTTAGGTAATTTAAATTTAGAGAGAATTTTTAAAAATTAACTTATTTGCTGCTGTACCTCAAAATTTGTCCCAAAAACTTAAGAAATGAGAATGATTTAGTCAGTTTACCAAATTTTAAATGTGTCTTATTCCTTTAGAGTTTATAGTTTGTAAGTGATTTTCCTAGGCATTATCACCTTTGAGTTTTACAATATATTTCTGGAGTAAACTGAAATTATTAGCTCCATCTTTTAGATAATTACAGTTTAAGTGACTTAATGAATTTAAATATGAAGGAAGACAGAAAATCAATTACAATATAATGCAAGAAATGTTATGATAGGCTTTATAGAAAGTCTCTTGTTTTAATATATTTTGCAAATGCTATTTTCTCATTGATTTTAAAGGGTTCATTTACATTAAAAGATAAAATTAATTTGCATACTAATTCAATCTGTGGCTACTATAGGTTTAAAAAAATACTCATTTTTTCTCTTCACTGAAGACGAAAGAGCACGAATTTAAAATATTGAGAAGTAGTTCTCTCATCTCCAAAATCTTGTAACTTAATCACTGCAGGGTCAAAATAATCTATTTTGACACCTATCAATGCATATGTCCATTTTCTATGAGATTTTAAATAGCATAAAATTTGGAGCAGTATCAAGTAGTAAAGGAAACAAATTATGTTACTTTTATTTCCATCCCTACTTCAATCTACTAAAAGTTCAAAATTACCTAAACATTCTCAGCGAGAATAGAAATGCAACTGTGAAATATCAAAATGCATAGAAAGTAAAATTGCTCCAAAACAAAGAAACCAGTAAGTAGAGAAAAATATTCATTCCCTGTGCACTTCCTGGTGTTAAATGTCACTTCCTCTGAAGGTGTCCCCATCTCTTCAGACACATGGGAAACTATTTTTTCCCATGGATTTGTTCCATAGTTCATATAACCATACTCCTGGAACATTACATGATGGTTTTGTTTATGCTTCCTTTTTTCCAGAGACTATAAAATACTTACAACTAAGCCTTGACTTTTGTATTTCCAGTGCCAGCATACTGTCTAATATATAGTACATATATCGTATCATATGTATCAATACGTAAATAAGTAAATGAATGATTCATGTTGAGAGAAATACTAATGTATTCTTTAAGAAGTATAGCCCAACCAGAAAAGGAAAATGAGCTAAGCCTCTAGCCAAGGTTTATTTTGTAAGTGTTTCATGCCTTCATGATTGATCATTTTGACTGCTCATTTATTCTATATGCATTTTCTATGGAGTTTTATCAAACACAAGAAATACCCTTTTAGTTATTTTTTTATTCTCTATAATTAATGGCCAGCATATGCATCAATAAACCTCAGTTTTTTTTCTTGGTTTTTGAGTTTATTTTCTTTCCTTTTTTTATATAGTTTATAGCACTTTAGGTTCTGGGGTACATGTGAAGAACAGGCAGGATTGTTGCATAGGTACACATGTGGCAATGTGGTTTACTTCCTCGATCCTCATCTCCTATATCTGATATTTCTCCCCATGTTATCCCTCCCCAACTCCCTGCACCCCACTGTCCCTCCCCTAGTCTCCTGCAACAGACCCCAGTGTATGATGCTCCCCTCCCTGTGTCTATGCGTTCTCATTCTTCAGCACCTGTCTATGAGTGAGAACATGCGGTGTTTGATTTTCTGTTCTTGTGTCAGTTTGCTGAGAATGATGGTTTCCAGGTTCATCCATGTCCCTGCAAAGGACACAAACTCATCGTTTTTTATGGCTGCATAGTATTCCATGGTATATATGTGCCACATTTTCCCTGTCCAGTCTATCACTGATGGGCATTTGGGTTGGTTCCAGGTCTTTGCTATTGTAAACTGTGCTGCAATGAACATTCATGTGCATGTGTCCTTACAGTAGAACGATGTATAACCCTTTGGATATATACTCAGTAATGGGATTGCTAGGTCATATGGAATTTCTATTTCTAGGTCCTTGAGGAATCACCACTGTCTTCCACAATGGTTGAACTAATTTACACTCCCACCAACAGTGTAAAAGTGTTCCTATTTCTCCACATCCACTCCAGCATCTGTTGTCTCCAGATTTTTTAATGATCATCATTACAACTGGCATGAGATTCTATCTCGATGTGGTTTTGATTTGCATTTCTCTAATGATCAGTGATGATGAGCATTTTTTCATACGTTTTTTGGCCTCATAAATGTCTTCTTTTGAAAAGAGTCTGTTCATATCATTCACCCACTTTTGAATGGGTTTGTTTTGTTTTTTTTTTCTTGTAAATCTGTCTTAGTTCTTTGTAGATTCTGGATATTAGGGCTTTGTCAGATGAGTAGATTGCAAAACTTTTTTTCCCATTCTGTTTGTTGCTGGTTCACTCTAATGATTGTTTCTTTTGCTGTGCAGAAACTCTGGAGTTGCATTGGTGTAACTCCTCGTTAGGAATCTTAGTATGAACTCTGCAGCAGTTTCAGCCCTTGAAACAACCAGCAAATAAATACAGCCTTCCTTCCCCCTCCAAACCCATCATGTTCTTCAATGTCTCTATCCTATTAGCGAGAATTCAGACATGAACGTTTAAGGAAAAGGGGAGGGGGGTACTCATAGAATAATACATACAGCAGAATCTGAGATAAGACTCATGAATGAACAAATAGGAACCACATACCAAAAGCCATTGTGGGGAGACTTTAGGTTAGCCCCTAAGATACCCACAAAATGGTGTTCACATTCTTATAGAATGCTCTCTTTTTGAGTGTGAATGTGAGACCTGTGATTTGATAATAGTCAGTAGAAGACAGCAAAAGTAACAGGATGTCACTTGACAATGTATGCTATGTTATATAATACTATCTTGCTAAAAAACTAGCTTCAGATTCTCCCTTGTCAGCTGTGATGAAGCAAGCCGCCATGAAACAAGGAGCAATGGACACTACAGGGATGAAGAGTAACCTCCAGCAGTTGAGGAAAACCTCAGTCCTTCCACTTCAAGGAAATAAATTCTGCCAATAACATGAATAAGCTTAGAAACAAATTCTTACCCAGTTGTGCCCCTGATGATACTGCAGACCCTGCCAACATGTGAATTGCAGACTGGTGAGACCCTGAAGCATTGAACCCAGCAATGCCATGCCTGGACTCCTAAGCCACAGAAACCATGAGATAATTAATGTTCGTGTTTAAGTTGCTAAAATTGTGGTAAGTTGTTATATGGTAACAGATAACTAATAGAGCTGCAAGGGCAACGTTAGTCTCTTCATTCCCACATTTTGTACAGAGTGTCCATTAGTGACATACACTTAGGTAGTAAAAAGTGTACTGACCCATTTTATCTCCTTTAGCAAAACTGTAGATGTATCTGTTCTATTCCCCAAAAAAAAGTCATAATTTTTTATTGTCTCAGAAAACTGAAATAAAGCACACCTTAGATAATGAATGAAGAATTTATGCTAAAAGTAACGTGGCTGGTTCTTTAGCCATTCCTTGCATCTAGGGTTTACTAATACTTATAATAAAAAGTTCTAAATTCATTTATTTATTCACTATATATTTGATGTGCTCCTGTTTTATAGAAACTCCAGAAGATGCTCTGGGGAATACAGAGATACATAAGACATGGTTACTGCCCCAAGAAAAATTACAACTTTGTTGCACTAAGTTTTGTGAATGTGTTGCCAATGCAAGAGTTTAAATTGTTTGTAATACTGTATGTCTTAAATGATCACAGTTTCATTCCAAAGAAAAATAAATGCAATGTATCAAAGTGAAATTGCCTATATGAGCCCATCTATACTGTTTTTATTAAATGGTCTCAGATAAATTCCCATGGGAATAAAACTGACTCTTATAGATGGGTAGGTAATATCTCAATAACCAGATATATGGAAGAGAACATTTTATTGGAGAAACAGTGAATTTAGATACTTAAAGATAAGAATGATAGGCATATTCAGAAAACAAGTTATTTGGGCCTGAAAGTCATCATGATTCATAGGAAAAAGCAAAAGCACAGGACACAGTGTCAATTAAAAAATAATGAGGATCTGAACTAAGCTGGAATGGAAAGGAGAATCCAAACAGAAAAGAAAGACACTGTGGATGTGGACCCTAGAATAAGCACAGCAACTGATTGTGTGAGACAGTTAATACAGAGAAAGAAATAGAAAATACTTTTAAGTTTAAAACCTGTATTAAAGAAAATAGAATCATCATTAATAGCATTAGGAGGGTTAATAGGCAGTATGGGTGTATGGGGAGAAAATAGCTGGTTCTGGTACAATCTGGATTTAAAGGGCTAGTCAGACAGAATATTTGAGGAGGAGAAAAGCAAGGAGAACAAGATCAAGAACATTTGGCAATAAGGAAACCATTAAAACTGCATTTCAGATGAGTACTGGGTTTACAATGGGCAAAAAAGTAGGTTAGTAGAAAAATTGAGTCAAAATGACAAAGCAAGAAGGATCCTAAATAGCAACATAAGAAAAATGAAAGGGAGATGAGTGTTCCTAATGCTTTTCCGTGTGCAGCGCCATCTTACTACAAGTCAAAAGACGAGCTCTGGTCTGAGTATTTTCAAAATATGGAAAGAAATCTTTTTTGAAAGATGCCATAGAAAAAGATAAAGCACAAATGTTAAATATAATTTTATTACTCTTGGCACACAGGCTCCTTGGAATATAGCACATCTCTTTTTTCTTAGGGGAAATTAATGGAATAAAAAATACCTCCTATTCCTATTTTGAGTATGGTGTAAGTCATTGGATCTGTTAAAATGGAACATATCCAAAACTGCGATGAATCAAAGAAATGATGAAAGCTCAAAAAAATTCAAAGTTATTTTATATATATTCTTTGGGCAGTTTTCTGACATGCTTTCCATCTCTTCATATAGCATCCTGAGTTGAAGCAATGACAACTAGACACAGGATTATAACACCTATGTTTTCAGTTATGAAAAGTGAGTTATTTCTGATAAGTGTGAACTGCTGACAAGCAAATAGCACCATGCCCACTAGTCCTATAATTTGCATTTTGTTTTAGAAAATTTTCTTGTTTTCTTCAGTTTCCATTTTCAGAATACGTGTAGCACACAACCTGGCAGTACAACTCTTTTTAAAACAAAATACCTCCAGAGCATTTAACAAAGTTCTATGCAGAGAGGATGTTCATAACTTCTAATTAGTTAATCCACACACACACACACACACACACACACACACACACACACACATTCACACATACATATATATATATGTGTATATATGTTTATATTTATAAATTTGAAATTCTATATGTCAGAAAATTGATGTAAAATAACTGGCAAAGTGATTGCTTAATAAATGCTTATGAAATCTGAGAAACACAGAGAGATAAGAAGTATTGAAATAAAATTGGGAAACTGTTATAAACCTAGAATCTACGTCATTCAAAAATCTTAAGTGTTAACACCACCACAAGGCAAATAATTTATGAATATTTGAATGCCAATATGTTATATGGGTTTTTTTGGCTCAGTAAATACTAATTTCCCAGTCACCAGAGTATCTCACCTTAAACGCAAAGTGTAACCCTCAGCTTTGACTCACAGCAAGATGCATTATACATGGCCCAGCCTGTGCTCCTCTCATTTATTCATACGCTCTGAACTCTGTTTCTCTCTCTTTCTCTCACTTAGAGCTATTATCAACACTTTGTACTTTGCTAGATTTTCTTGGGTTTTATGATATATGTGTAAGAAAGCAACAGAAGATCAGTAAAGAAATACTGCTTCAATTTCTAGAGGCAGTGTTTCATTACAAATATCAGAAAAAAATGCACTGACAATACGACCAATACAGCAAAGACTGCAGGTCATTCTCTCACATGCATGCCCTCCTTTGGTAATAATGAAACTTCCCAATCTTTAGCTGGGCGTATAACCACTTACAATACACCAAGCCCACTCCTTTGCAATTGCAGGTAGCTATACGATTCAGTTTTGGTCAAAGTGATGCCAACAGAAGTCTCATGTGGGTTGTGCCCTTCAAGGGAAGCAGTTTACCCTCTCCTTCCCTGGCTTTTTTGCCATCTGGGATAATGGAGATGAGGAGATCACACTAGGGGGCTCGAGCAACCACAGAGAGTTCTTTGCACCTGAACTCTTGCAGTAGAGCACCAGTATTTTTCCAGAATTTCATGAGAAAGAAATAACCTTCTATCTTGTTTAAAGAAGTATTACTTTGGATCTTAGGTCATGTTGCTGAACTTACAGCCATGCGGTTCCAAAAAGCTATATATTGTTGAGGTTCTTTACCATTACCTGTTCCTAGATATCATGTTAATTGTATCTTCCTTTCAAATTTGTAGTTCTACTTTGAAAAGATGATTATATTCAAATAATCTCAGAACCGAAAAAGGATTTCTTGTAATATTAAGTCTGGTGTTCCCTGATGTGTATTTAACTGAATAAGCAGTAGTCATCAGTAGTCATGATTAAAGGAGGTACAAATAAAGGGCAATAAAGTAAAACATGTTTAGAAGACAGCTAAAATTCATTCTCTTCTTGAAGAGTCACAATGCGTATTAGCATATAAAAATATGAATAGACCTAAAATAAAGGAAAATATTTAACAATTTTTCTATCAATAGACCATAGAAACATTTTTAAAACAATATAGATTAACATACTTTATAACTACTGTTCTGTGGAACATTCTTTGGGGAATTTTGAATCTTTAGATAGTGCATAAATCCTCCATGTGTTCAAAAAATGGTTCCTTAATCCTTGCTTGAATGCCTTCCAATAACAGAAAAGTCACTACTTCAAAAGATGATCCATTTCATCTACTTCTCACTTTTGAAAATAAAGACAATAACTAAGATGGATATTAATTTTTTTCTATTAAATGTGAGCATGTTTTTGACCTCAGTAGTATTTGCATTAAGTTTTATTTACCAGGTTAGTAATGGCAACGCAAAGTTTAATGATCTCATTTTAAACAACCTGTGTACTCAGCCTGCCTAGCATTTCAATTTGCCTTCAGCAGCATTTGATTAATCCCTTTTAGTGTATCAAGTATTCTACATGTGAGAGAGGAAGGAGCAAATTGAGTCAATTTTTCTTTAACTCAATAATCTGATAACACAGCAAATATCATTAAATAAAGTCAATTATCTTCTGATGATCAAAATGATCATTTTGTTACTTGCTGTTTTGTTAAAAGTTCAAGAATAAAACAGAAGAATTTTATAACTAAAATGCCTATTTAGTCTTTCTTCAGATCCAATCCCCTAATCGATAGTTGTTGCCTCAATACATGGTGATAAACCCACATATGTGTGGGCCACATTAAATACCCATCAGTCATAGTAATAAAGTGTGGTCTATTTGAATTTTTAAAATAATATGAACCTATGAAAGTGGTAGAATGTACAGTAGGGCCAACTTTCTAAGTGTACACAGTAATACACTTGGACTGTAAGATGAAAAATTGTTTCACCAAAATTACCAGTATTCGAAAACAAAAGGTACTAATATTATTTTTGACCAATTTTTGAATCAAATTATTACTTTGACCAATACATTTATTATCAAGTTGCTTTCAATCAGATCATTTATTGTCTTTTCATGAAGTTACCAAATACATAGTTCTCAAGAATTTTTAAAAATGCATTCAATAAATTTAACTAATAAAATAGATTTTAATCAAATCTCTTGGACCTCACCAACAATAGCTTTCAGCCCTAAATTTTAAAACTTTAATTAAAGAATTAGTAGTGATTCCACTGAGCTCTGAGTAATATGTAAACTTTTAAATAGCCATCTGATGACTCCACACAGTTTGATCTGAATACAAATATGTTCTTTTTTTCTGTTCTAGTTTATTTTCCCAATTATAATTTCAAATTAAATTTATTTAAATATTATATTAGTAAGACATTTGTAGAAATGAAGTAATTATTTTTAAAACTACAAAAGTCTCAGGACACATTTGGTTCCTGAGCTGTCTATTGGACACTTATAAGAATGTAAGAAGGTAGACATTTTACAGTGCTGCACGGAGGTTTGATGCCAGCCTTGTTATTAAGCCTAAATCTGCTGTTAGGCTGGAGTTTTGGCCATGGCCCTCAGAAGGCCAAACAGTTAAAATTCTATTTCAGTGTCATATCTGGCATTATTGAACTTGTATATGATTAATGATCACATAATGGGCAGATTATCATCATTTCTTATCACAACATAAAATAAAGACAGCAAATCACTTGCACTAATTGTTAATATGTGAATATGTAACTTGGAGTAAATCTTCTTATAGAAGAATGATTTGTCACTAGTGCAAATTTATTTTTCTAAGAGTAAAATGCCACAATAATTTATATTTAATAGTAAAAGGTGTTAATTTTATATCAGAAGATGGTTTAAAACAGCCAAAAGGTTAAATATATCACAACACATGAATTTAATAAATATGAAGAAGAAACATATTAGCTAGATACATTTTTAAAAATCTTTATCTTTTCAGTCAAAAAATTATAAAATATAAATAGTAATTAAGGTAGAATAATAGAAGTAATGTCATATTATTAATCTTTGTAAGATTATTTACAAGCATTAATAAGATTTTAAAATCTTTATTCAAATGATATTTAGCCTAAACATAAAGAACACAAAGTACAAAAAGAAGCTTTAAGAGAAAAAAGTCCTAGCTCAAAATATCTTGCTCCTCATCTATTTAGTATATAGTAAGCAATTATTTTATATCACAAATAATGCAACAGAACATCTTCAGGAATACTGTAGACAATATGAATGCAGAGAAGTTATCATTCCTATACTCTAACAACAACAATTTAAACTCTGTATAGCAAATATCTGTACTCGTATATTTATCATAGCACTACTCCCAATATCACAGATATAGAATCAACCTGTATCCATCAGTGGATGATTGGATGATAGGAAAAATGTTATCATCCAACGGATCCAATGGATGACTGGATAAATGTTATAATCCAATGGATCCAATGAATGATTGGATAATTACATATATATGTATATGTATATATTATATATGTATATAATTTTATGTATTCAGTCATCCACTGATGAATACAGGTTGACCATATCTTTTATATACATATATATAAACATTATATATATATATGTATAATTACACACACATATACACATATACATACGTATATACATATATGTATGATACACACACATAATGGAATACTAGTCTGCCATAAAAAGAAAAAAAATCATGTCTTTGCATCAATAAGACTAGAACTGGAGGGCAATATCTTAAGTGGAACAACTCACACAGAAATACCAATACCAATGTTGTCACTCATAAGTGGAAGCTAAATAATGTGGACATATGGGCATAGAGAGTGAAACAATAGTCATGCAAGTCTCAGAAAAATGGGAATGAGATAGGGGAACAGGAGATGACAAATCACGCAATGAGTACAATGTATACTATTCGAGTGATGGTTGTACTAAAAGCCCAGTATTGTGGGCTTATGCCCCTTAAATTTATACCAATAAAATAATCTTTGAGTACTTGGTATTTTAATAAAATTAAATATTAACTAAAAATTTTATTAAATTTTAGATTCATTCTTACCTCAGAATTTAATTCTATGGTGAAGATATTTCACTTTTGCCATGGTTTTAGCTAAATATTTTTTTAACAGTGAGCTAAATATGTATTTAGGGAACCTTTACCAAAATACCAGAATTTTTACAACTAAAGCAGCATTTTATTCATTTCAATTCCGATAAATACAATTTTTTTTCTAGATTTTACTTTTAAAAGTTTATGAACTCCATTTCTTCAGAACATTGTCTTTGTAGACTCACAATTTAGTTTTGAATTAGTGGGTCACCCTAGACAAATGCTTTAAATTATTTGAGCCTTCAGTTTCTGTAGGTCATGGTTAATAACACCTACTTTTCAGTAGTAAGGATTTAATTGGATCACATATGTAAGGACCTTAGCTCAGTGCTTGGTATGCAAAGATTTGCAAAAAACTAGCAATTCTCACTTTCTTCCCTGCCGCCTATGCCTTTAATCTTTGAAATTGCTGTCATCGACAGCTTGTGGACCATACAGGAATTTAAAATAATAGAAACACCAAAAGTTGGAAAGAGATGAAAACCCTGAGAATATTTACTCTATCATTTTCAACTTTTTTAGTGGTAAAATCCTTTCTTATAATAAAATCCTATATCTAACCCCAATATATAAAACTGATCAAATAAAAGCTGCTTTGGTTGAAGCAGAGACAAAGGGCTCTGAATCCACCAACTTCCTTTTCCTTTACCCTGAGCACAGTGGGTTCTAAATCACCTCGCTGCTATAGAGGTTCAGCATTTTGTAATTAAACCACAGAAAATGTGAAGAATTAAAATACTGTTTTTCTGGAAGACTGGCTTTCCCCCAAACTGTGTGCTTTGTGTAGGTCACTTAACCTCTTTGGTTAACCTCTTCAGTTTTTATTTGGAAATAAGGAGTCTGAAATACTCCATTCTAAATCTAATTTATTCCATATCTTTCCTTTCTTTTGTCGTCAGACTTCTTGAGGAAAAATACATAAATATTTTTATCAAAATTTACCTATTGTAGGAATTTGTAATTTCAAAGATGGCAGCAATGAAATCTTCCTTCCTGCTTGCTCTTCTGCAATGTGATTTTGCCACTTAATGAATCGACAGACACTAATTTCCCTCCCCTTAAGCCTAATTAACTTTTTTTAGATCAGTGCTGGCCTTAATAAATCACTTGTACCCAACACCATAAAGCCATAGAATGGTACTGCATGATTTGCTAAATTAGAAAAGGCCATGCAACTTTTACCTGCTTCCTTTGGAAAACACACCTGCCAGATATTCCCTCTGGACACTTTCTCTAAGAAACAGCACTGCCACTACATTGTGGTGAACCAAGCCAGAGAAAAAGTCATTTATAGGTGGCCTGGTCAATAGTCCCAGCTGAACCCAGACTTCAGGCTATGCCAGACCAGGCACTAGACATGTGAACAGTCTTCAGATGATTCCAGCCAGTCATTCAAGTCACTCCAAGCCAATAAAGTGTTCCTAGCTGAGACCGCAAACAAACCACCCCCACTAGGCTTTCTGCAAATTCCTGATCAAAACAGTTCATTTACATAATAAAATGATTGTGCTTTTGCCACTAAGTTTAAAGTGGCTTGTGGCACAGCAATGTTATACTGCAACATTAACAGCTCTATTGCTGACCATATCCAGTGTCCTTGACCCATTATTCATCCTCTTCAATCTTACAAACACTCTGTCTTTAAAACTCTGTCTAACCATTACATTCATGTCATAGCGCTTATGACTCTCTACCTACCTCAATCGTTAAGTAAAAATTCTTATTGGATTTCTCATTTCCTCTGCAAACTCTTAAAATAAGGCATTTGTAGTGACCATTACCTGTCATTCTCTCTTGACCAGCTCATCCGCTACTAGGATTTAAATTATCCCTTGATTTATTTATCAATTCATTCAGTGTATCTTTACTGAGCATCTACCATGTGTCATTGTTCTAGGGACTAGATATATACAGCTGCACACCAAATAGATAGCATTCTTCCTCTAATGATACATACAATATAGTAAGAACAGACAAAACATAAACAAATAAGTATACAGTAATTTAATAGGCCAAGTGGTAATAAGTGCCATGAAGAATACAAAACAGGGTGACAGGGATATAAACTGATGATAGAAAATTATTATTTTATATAGGGTGATAATGGAAGACATCTTTGATAAGCTGTATTTGATCAGAGATGTAAAAGATCTAGTTCTACATATGTAGAGAGATCATGCCAGGAAAAGATATGCGATAGAGTACTCTAAAACATCAAGGAAACAGAGATGGCTGGAGTAGTGAGGAAACAGGATAGTAACAGGAGATGGAGCTAGGAGTAGACTTCATATCACCTTTGGTTATAATTAAGGTTTTTTTCCCTGAGGAAAATGATGTGGGAAACATTATATATATATTCATATATTATACACATACATACATATAGGTTTATGTAAATGTGTATATATATTAATCTCTAGTTCTCCTCTCCTTTTATGCTGTAAGAAATACACTTCTCTGTTTGGCAAAAACCATTTCACTAGATGTGACCAAAGAAATAATAATGGAAATAATATGTCATCTCTGAACCGAGGCAGTAAAAAAGATCCTACAATGTTCTTTAGACTCTGTCTTCGTCTGCCTTAACATCCAAGAAGCCTGCATACTCCAATTAGTTGAGCTACAATAAGGTTAAGCCTCTATTAGCTTGAGTCCTGATGGATTTATCAGGAACTGAGATCACCATTCCCAAGAGACTATAATGGACATGTGTGAGTAACAGCTTTTGGAGTTTTCACCACTGGAATGTATTTCTGCAGTATAGTATAGGTTACCCTAAGGATGAAAAACACCAGAGTGATTGAACAGAAAAGTAATTTGATCTATACTTTAGGAAGCTCATATTAGAGAAAGACATCCTAAAAATGGTATGAAATCAAGGAGGCAATTGACTGTCAATAACAATAGTCCAGGAGGGAGGTGATATTGAAATGGCATTGCCCAAATTAGGACACATGTCAGAGTAAAAGCGAAAGCTATCAACAACATGAAATCAACTTCTCTGGGAAAATCAGGTGACAACTGCACAGGTGGTGCAAAGTTATGAATATATTTTTCAGATATCAATAAGGCCTGCTAATAGATTGTATGTTGAATGTGAGAGAAAGAGAAGTATCAAGGATGATCCCAAAATTTTGCCTTAGTAACTAGAAAATGGAGATGGGGAAGGTTGAGAAAAGAGTATTTGGGGCAGAAGGTAGAGAGGCAAAGTATGCTTCCAGAAAAGTTAGGTTTGAAATGCATGTTAGAAATACACAGACTTGGATACGTAATACTGTACAAAGGGAAACTGTTGGAGATTTTTGCAGAAAACATTTAGAAGTCATGAATGTACAAACAGTGTTCAAAGCCATAGAAGTGCTTGACCACATCATGGAAGTCTAGATAAAAAACAGAGAGAGAGAGTTCAGCACTAGCCAGAAAGATGAGGATCCTTCAAGGAGAATGAGGAAGGGTGACTGCTGAATTGGAAGAAAACCAAGAAACAGAAGATCTCTAATAAAAATAAGTGAAGAAAACATTTTAATAGAAAGAAACGACACTCTATGACAATACCTCCTGTAATATCAAGTTAAGTCAGTGGGAAGTTAACTATTGGTTTTGGAAAAATGGTGACCTTGACAAGAGCAGTTTCAGCCAATTAATAGGAATGCAAGCCTGATTGAGGTTTTTAAAGGAGAAAATAGGAAGAATAAAAATGAGATACAGTACATCCAGGAAATTCCTTCAAGGGTGTTGCTGTAATTTGGAGCAAATAAATGAAGCAGGAGGTAAATTGAGGGGTCAGGAGAATCTTTTTTCAAGATGTGAGAGATAAGTATGGTTTTATGATAATAAGAATGATGCAGTAGAGATGAGGTAACAGATGATGCAGAGGAGAAAAAGGAACAACTCAAAAAGTCGAGTCCTTGAGTTGATTAGAGAGGATGTTATCTAGTGTACACATTGAGAGTCTGCCTTAAATATGGGCATGGCCAGGTCTTCCGATCTAATGAAAGAGAAGACAGAGTCCTGAGTAAAAAGATGGGCTAATAGGTATGCTTTCAGCCTGCATACTCTATGCTAAGACAATTAAACCAAGTCTTCTGGACTTGGGAGCAGAGTATGATTGTTTAAGAGCTACTCAAGAAATCTTTAGTTGCAATTGCCATGACTTTAAAGTGAGATAAAGCATCATTTTCCCCACCTCCTTCCCCCAGAAACATTCAAATTTATGTTTCTGATTCTCAAGTCCAAACATATCACTCTTTGTCCCAACTCAATCTTCACTGAATTTCTATGGCCTAGTCAGTAGAGTCAACTAACAAAGCCCCAAGATCATTTATTTAACAGCCCCAAACTACCTTTATGAACTTATCTCCATCTATGGTGTGAGAATTCTCAGTTCTTGCTCTCTCAGTCGATTTTACATTTTACTGGATTCTTATTTTTCCTAAATGATAGCCATTTCTCTTTATTATCAGTCTCCATTCAATAAAATTGATAATATTATATAACTTATTGAAGCCACACCAATTATTCTTTACCTTAAATCATGTAACTTCTTTCATGGTTCTAGTCGCTTCAAATTTAATTCTTAGAGCATGGTCTTTTTATCTATCATTTTCTTAATTTTTCTTCCTCTGTAACTATAATCCTCCATAATTGCTTTTGTTGTCTGTAAGAACTCTCTTGCCCACCCAGATAAACTGGATGATTCCCTATTCAAAGATGCCATAAATATTCTCACTTCCTTGCATTTCATTATGCTGTTGTAGTCCATTTACAGCCCCAGCTTCAATGATCTCAAACCTGACTGTGCATCAGAATAATTTAGGGAGGTTTAAAATACACATTTTAAAGCCCAGCTCCAAGAACTGGTATAGAACCTGGAGATGCTCTATTATTAGTACATTCCCTGCATGGTTCAAGCCAGGGTTTGTCTCTAAACAAAGGATGGAAATCACTACACCTCCTGATGCCATCAAACTTCCACTCATCCTTCAAGATCCATAACAATAACAACAACTATGGCTTATATTGTGTTTATTCCACGTACCAGACGTTTATCTAAATGCTTTTATGTATACTAGGCCACTTAATCCTCACAAGCACCATGAATCAACAAAGTTTAGACATAGCTTCTGCCCTAATCGCCACCATTTTGCTCTTGGGCCCTACTGTGGACATGCATTCAGCTTATAGAGATCCCCCACTTCTTCCCCCTCAGGAGAAATAAAAATCTGGCAGCATGAGCAGGAAGTCAGAAAGATCAATAGCATCAGGCTGTCTGCCATTGCCGCTTGCCGATGGATTCCTTACCTGCACATCAGCTCTTATTTCTGCTATGAATAACTCCACTGATTGACGATATTGACCTTAGCCTGACCCAGTGACTTTGGCATCTGCCAAGGGAAATCTGGCAGCCTGACAGTTTCTTCAGGCCAGTCTCCAGCTCCATTTCCAATAGAGCACACCTGTAGGTTATAAGTCTCCATGCAGCAGAGTACTGACCTGGTGTATGAAGCTTTGTACAATGTTTTGCTAAGAGGTCAGCACATGCTTTTCCAGGTCCCTTCTTGGGAAAGATGTCAACTCATGGGAGACTATCCTAATTAGGTAACTTCAAACAGTGACAACCTTGCAGATAAAAATAAGTGGGAATAAAACTGCAAGAAATATCTAGCTTTAAATCCTATTAATGGTTGATTTTATCGTTCGGCTGAATTCCTTTTTTTTATTAAATGACAGCCATTTCTCTTTATTATTCCTTATTCAATAAAATTGATACTGCATAACTTATTGAAGCCACACCAATTATTCCTTACCTTAGATAATATAATTTATATCTTTCATGAGTCTTGCCACTTCAAACTTAATTCTTGGAACATAACCTTTTTTCTGTCATTGTCTTAATTTGTCTTCCTCTGTGACTATGATACTCCAGAACTGCCTCTGTTGTCTCGGCTGCTCTGTTTTGACTGCTTTTTGCTATTCTAACTAAATGCTAATCCATCTCCTCTCACTGCCTGAGAACAAAAAAAAACAGTTCAATTTTAAACTCTCCTTTCTTCTTCTGACTATAAAATAATACATAACATTTATAGACAAGAAAATAAAAATCATGCACAAGCCAGAGGATTACTGCTAACTGTAATGGTATTCTTTCCAGCCTTTGATATATGCAGATATAAATAACTATACTTTCTTTAAAATTTGGGATGCTCTAATTTTTAACTGTACTTACTAAAATTAATACCAAATTTTGAGCACTTTCCATATTCTTTTAAAAAGATGTTTTGGAAGGGGTGGCTTATTTTTTTTAGATTCAAGGGGTACATGTGCAGGTTTGTTATGTGAGTATATTAACTGATGTTGAGGTTTGGGCTTCTATTGATCCCATCAGCCAGATAGTTAATATAGTACCCAATAGGTAGTTTGAAATAGGTTTTTAACTTTGGGGAAAACTAAGGTTTTTAATGACTTCATAATACTTTTCCACACACAACCATGACTAATTTTTTTGTATTGTTGTATGAGTTTTACTATTACAAACAGTGCTTCAATGAACAATCTTATTGCAATTTTTAAACTGTCATAAAGAACTTTGAATAAATATCCTTAAACATAGATCTTGGACATATATAGGTCAAATTTGTACACATGCAGATTTCTAGAAGCAAAATATTACTAAATAAAACAGCTCAAACATTTTGTTCCTTCCTTCATTCAACAAACATTTGTTTCACACCTATTTTGTGCTAGACCTTATTTTTAACTCTGGAAATACAGCCACAGATAAGAGACAGCACCCACACTTAAGCAACCTTCAGTTCAGCAGGGGATATAGTAATCATGCAATTGTACATATCATCTGAAGTACTGAAATAATTGTAAGTACAGTAGAAGTTCCCTTAATCAACTTACATTTACACAGCTCTGGCATATCTGATGTCCTCCAGTCCTAGCCTTAGAATAATAGATTTCCCCAACACCACATACTTTTGGTTGGTTAACTACTTGCTCCTACTGGTTAAATTGTGTAGTTACCGAAAAAAAATTTTATGTGCCCCAAACCTATTTATATCAGTTGTACATGTTACCGTGATCGCATAATTTAATTAACTATATAAAAACTGATCCTATTTGAATGTGAAATTCTTGAGTAAGAATCAACAAAGACAAGTAACTAAAGATACATTTCTGAAGAGTGAGATGTGAGTGAAAAAATGTAAAAGATTTTTTAAATGGTGAGTGAAAAGAACCTACATTCAGATTATTCTGCAAGTGCCTTAGATTCTTGAATCCCAACTTTGAAATTTAGATGATAAACTCTATTCAAAGGGCCCATCTCAGGCAAAAGGCCTTAGCCTTCCGTAAGAGTTAGGTGCATTCATATATTTTGTGTGAGTTTTAAGTTGTACAATTTCCTCCTTAAAGCTACCTGTTGGACTAACTAATCACTGCTGGTCTCAATGACACTGCATAAATTATTCCTTAACAAAATCAAAGCTCTTATAAAATAGTTCTAAACTGCTTCTTTGAAAGCAGTTCAAAGCAGCTTATTTCAAAGTGTTATATAGCTCTTTTTGCCATAAAATACCTAGCACTTAGTATTTAAAATCTTTGCCAATTTGATATGTATATACACATATATATGCATCGTTGTTATACTTTTAGCAAATTAATAGTGAAATTGAACCAATGTTTACATGTTTATTGACAATTCATATTTCTTTGTGAATTCCCTGCTGACCTTTTTTCGTTATTGATTTGAAAATGATTTTTAATGTATTAAGGCTATTATAACAGTCATAAATATTTTTGAAGTCTATTTCTATCATTTTAATTTTATTTGTGTTTTTAACTGACCAAATTCTTTAATTTTTAAATTAAAATTTATAAAGTTTTTCATTTTTACATTAAAAATTCAGAAAGATTTTAATTTTTATTTTTATATCATCAAATACACCACTCCATATCATTCTTTTCTAAACTCATCTATGTCTTGTGAATGATATAACAACCAGCAGGAGAGGGATCCAAGATGGCCAAACAGGAACAGCCCCGGAGTGCAGCTCCCAGTGAGAGCGGCACTGAGGGTGAGTGCCCACCGCATTTCCAAACAAGTTTTCACTGCCCACAGACCAGGAGATTCCCTCAGGGCGGTCTCAGCCAGTGCCTTGTTGGCACACAGAAACTCACACAAGTCTGAGCTGCCTTTTCGGCTGGTGCCTGGGATGCCTGGGAGACAGAACCACCCATTCAACTGAAAGGGAGAGGACTAAGACAGGAAGCCAGGGGATCTGGCTCGGCAGGTACCACCCGCACAAAACAAGCATTTTTTGAAAACGCTCTGGATTGAGAGTTTCACAGTAAGCACAGTTGGACCTAGGACCATCCAGCTCAGTGGGGGAAAGGGCATCCCCCACTACCAAGGCAGCTCACGACCACCAAGGCAGTTCACACAGCAGCAGGGCAGAGTCTGCAGCAGCTCAGCAATGCCTCTGCTGGCAGACTGTGACCAGACTACTCCATGAAGGGCAGGGCATCTATAAAACAAAAGGCAGGAGCACAACAGGAACTTATAAATAAAGCCAACCTTCCTAGGACAGAGCACCTGGGAAAAGAAGTGGTTATGAGGTCAGCTGCAGCAGACTTAAAGATACCTGCCCAGCAGCTCTGCATGGAAGAGCAGAGCTCCCAGCACAGCACTTGAGCTCCTATAAGGAACAGACTGTCTCTTCAAGCAGCTCTCCAACCCCCATATACCCAGAGACATCTCATAAAGGGGAGATCAGGCCAACATCTGGTGGGTACCCTTCTGGACAAGGATAGTAGAGAAAGAAATCTGCAGCAACCCTTTCTGTTCTGCAGCCCTTGCAGGCAATTCCCAGGTGAGCAGGGTCTGGAGTGGACCTCCAGCAGTCCTGCAGCAGAGAAGCCTGACTGTTAGAAGGAAAACTAAGAAGCAGAAAGAAATAGCTTCAACATCAACAAAAAGGACATCTACTCAAAGACCTCATCCAAAAGTCACCAATTACAAAGACCACAGGTAGATAAAACCACTAAGATGGGAAGAAACCAGCACAAAAAGGAGGAAAACACCAAAAACTAGAACACCTCTCCTCCAAGGGATCACAACTCCTCACCAGCTAGGAATCAAAGATGGATGGAGAATGATTCAGAAGAATTGACAGAAACAGACTTCATAAGGTGGGTAATAACAAACTTCTTAGAGCTAAAAGAACATGTTCTAACCCAATGCAAAGAAACTAGGAACCTAGAAAAAAAGGTTAGATGAGATGCTAACTAGGATAAACAGCTTAGAGAAAAATATAAATGATTTGATGGAGCTGAAAAACACAACACTAGAACTTCGCAAAGCATACACAAGTGTCAATAGCCAAAACAACCAAGCAGAAGAAAGCATATCAGAGATTGATGATCAACTCAATAAAATAAAATAATAAAAGAAGGCAAGATTAAGAAAAAAGTGTGAAAAGACATGAACAAAGCCTCCAAGAAATAAGGGATATGTGAAAAGACCTAATCTACATTTGATAGGTGACCTTGAATATGGCAGAGAGAATGAATCCAAGCTGGAAAACACTCTTCAGGATATCATCCAGGAGAACTTCCCCAACCTAGCAAGGCAGGCCAACATTCAAGTTCAGGAAACAGAGAACACCACAAAGATATTCCTCAAGAAAATCAACCCCAAGGCACATAATCATCAGATTCACCAGGGTTGAAATGAAGGAAAAAATGCTAAGAGCAGCCAGAGAGAAAGGTCAAGTTACCAACAAAGGGAAGCCCATTAGACTCACAGTGGATCTCTTGGCAGAAACCCTACAAGCCAGAAGAGAGTGGGGGCCAATATTCAACATCCTTAAAGAAAAGAACTGTCAACCTAGAATTTCATATCCAGCCAAACTAAGCTTCATTAGCAAAGGAGAAATAAAATCCTTTACAAACAAGCAATTGCTCAAAGATTTTGTCACCACCAGGCCTGCCTTACAAGAGTTCCTGAAAGAAGCACTAAACATGAAAAGGAACAACCAGTACCAGCCACTCCAAAAACGTACCAAATGAAGAAAATGTGTCAACTAACAGGCAAACAACCAGCTAGTATCAAAATGGCAGGATCAAATTCACACATAATAATACTAACATTAAATGTAAATGGACTAAATGCCCCAATCGAAAGAAACAAATTGGCTAATTGGATAAAAAGCCAAAACACATCGGTGTGCTGTATTCAGGAAACCCATCTCATGTGCAAGGACACACATAGGCTCAAAATAAAGGGTTGGAGGAAGATTTATCAACCAAATGGAGAGCAAAAAAAAAGCTGGAGTTGTAATCCTAGTCTCTGATAAAATAGACTTTAAACCAACAAAGATCAAAAGAGACAAAGAAGGGCATTACATAATGGTAAAAGGATCAATGCAACAAGAAGAGCTAACGATCCTAAATATATATGCACCCAATACAGGAGCACCTAGATACATAAAGCAAGTTCTTAATCACCTACAAAGAGACTTAGACTCCCACAAAATAATAGTGGGAGACTTTAACACTCCACTGTCAATATTAGATCAACAAGACAGAAAATTAACAAGGATATCCAAGACTTGAACTCAGATCTGGACCAAGTGGACCTAATAGACATCTACAGAAATCTCCACCCAAATCCACAGAATATACATTCTACTCAGCACTGCATGGCACCTACTCTAAAATTGACCACATAATTAGAAGTAAATCACTCTTCAGCAAAGGCAAAGAACAGAAATCATAACAAACAGTCTCTCAGACCACAGCAAAATCAAATTAGAACTGAGAATCAAGAAACTAACTCAGAACCACACAACTTCATGGAAACTGAACAACTGGCTCCTGAATATCAGACTGGATAAACAATGAAATGAAGGCAGAAATAAAGATGTTCTTTGAAACCAACAAGAATGAAGACACAACATACCAGAATCGCTGGGACACATTTAAAGCAGTGTCTAGAGGGAAATTTATAGCAATAAATGCCCACCAGAAAAATGAGGAAAGATCTAAAATCAACACTCCTATCATCAAAATTGAAAGAGCTAGATGAGCTAGATCAAAAAAACTTGAAAGCTAGCATAAGACAAGAAATAGTAAGATCAGAGAAGAACTGAAGGAGATAGAGACACAAAAAAAAAACCCTTCGAAAAATCAATAAATTCAGGAGCTGGTTTTTTGAAAATATCAACCAAATAGACAGACCACTAGCCAGATTAATAAAAAAGAAAAGGGAGAAGAATCAAATAGATGTAGTAAAAAACAATAAAGGGGATATCACCACTGACTCCACAGAAATGCAAATTACAGTCAGAGACTACTACAAACAACTCTATACACATAAACCAGGAAACCTGAAAGAAATGGATAAATTCTTGGATACTTGCACCCTCCCAAGACTAAACGAGGAAGAAGATGAAACCTTGAACAGAACAATAACAAGGGCTGAAGTTGAGGCAGCAATTAAGAGCCAACCAAACAACAAAAGTCCAGATCCAGATGGGTTTACAGCTGAATTCTACCAGACATACAAAGAGGAGCTGGTACCATTCCTTCTGAAACTATTCCAAACCATACAAAAAGAGGGAATCCTTCCCAAATCATTTTATGAGACAAACATCATCCTGATGCCAAAACCCAGCAGAGACTCAACAAGAAAAGACAACTTCAGGCCAATATCCATGATGAACATTGATGCAAAAATCTTCAACAAAATACTGGCAAATCGATTGCAACAGCACATCAAAAAGCTTATCTATCATGATCAAGAAGGCTTCATTCTGGGGATGCAAGCCTGGTTCAACACACACAAGTCTATAAATGTAATCCACCACATAAACAAAACCAAAGACAAAAACCACATGATGATCTCAATAGATACAGAGAAGGCCTTCAACAAATTTAACAGCCCTTTATGCTAAAAACTCTCAACAAACTAGGTATCAAAGGTATGTATCTCAAAATAATAAAAGCTACTTATGGCAAACCTACAGCCAATATCATACTGAATGGGCAAAAACTGAAAGCATTCTTTTTGAAATCCAGAACTGGACAAGGATAGTATTGGAATATAGTATTGGAAGTTCTAGCCAGAGCAATTAGGCAAGAAAAAAAAAGAGTGTTCGGTTAGGAAAAGAGGAAGTCCAATTGTCTCTATTTGCAGATAACATGACTGTATATATAGAAGACCCTATCATCGCAGCCCAAAATCTCCTTAAACTGATAAGTAACTTCAGCAAAGTCTCAGGATACAAAATTGATGTGTGGAAATCACAAGCCTTTCTATATACCAATAACAGACTAACAGTCAAATCATGAGTGAACTCCCATTCACAATTGCTACAAAGAGAATAAAATATCTAGGAATACAACTAACATGTAAAGGACCTCTTCAAGGAGAACTATAAACCACTGCTCAAGGAAATAAGAGAGGAAACAAACAAATGGAGAAACATTCCATGCTCATGGTTAGGAATAATCAATATTGTAAAAAATGGCCATAATACCAAAAGTAATCTATAGATTCAACACTATCCCCATCAAGTAACCAATGACCTTCTTCACAGAACTAGAAAAAAACAACTTAAACTTCATATGGAACCAAAAGAGAGCCCACATAGCCAAGACAATCCTAAGCAAAAAGAATAAAGCTGGAGGCATCCTGCTACCTAATTTCAAACTATTTCAAACAAAGTTACAGTAATCAAAACAGCATGGTCCCAGTATCAAAACAGAGATACAGACGGAATGGAACAGAGGCCTTGGAGGCAACTCCACACATCTACAACCATCTGATCTTTGACTAACCTGACAAAAACAAGCAAAGAGGAAAGGATTCCCTGTTTAATAAATGGGTTGGAAAAACTGGCTAGTCATGTGCAGAAAGCAGAAACTGGACCCCTTCCTGACACATTACACTAAAATTAACTCCAGATGGATTAAAGACTTAAACATAAGACCCAACACCATAAAAACCCTAGAAGAAAACCTAGGCAAAACCATTCAGGACATATGCATAGGCAAGGACTTCATAACTAAAACACCAAAAGCATTGGCAAAAAAAAGCCAAAATAGACAAATGGGATCTAATTAAACTCCACAGCTTCTGCACAGCAAAAGAAACAATCATTAGAGTGAACCAGCTACCAACAGAATGGGAAAAAATTTTGCCATCTACCCATCTGACAAAGGGCTAATATCCAGAATCTTCAAAGAACTAAAACAGATTTACAAGAAAAAAAAATCCATCCAAAAGTGGGCAAAGGATATGAACAGACACTTTTCAAAAGAAGACATATATGAGGCCAACAAACATATAAAAAAAATGCTCATCATCACTGGTCATTAGAGAAATGCAAATCAAAACCACATTGAGATACCACCTCAGGCCAGTTAGAATGGTGATCATTAAAAAATCTGTACACAACAGATGTTGGAGAGGATGTGCAGAAACAGGAACATTTTTGCACTGTTGGTGGGATTGTAAACTAGTTCAACCATTGTGGAAGACAGTGTGGCGATTCCTCAAGGACCTAGAAATAGAAATTTCATTTGACTCAGCAATCCCATTACTGGGCATATAACCAAAGGATTATAAATCATTCTATCATAAGGACACATGCACATGTATGTACATAGAGCCACTGTTTACAATAGCAAAGACCTGGAACCAACCCAAATGCCCATTGATGATAGACTGGACAAGGAAAACATGGCACATATACACCATGGAATACTATGAAGCCATAAGAAACAATGAGTTCGTGTCTTTGTAGGAACATGGATGAATCTGGAAACCATCATTCTCAGCAAACTGACACAAGAACAGAAAATCAAACACCACATGTTGTCACTCATAGGTGGGTGTTGAACAATGAGAACACATGGACACAGGGAAGGAAGCATCACACACTGGAGTCTGTTGGGGAAGCCAAGGGAGGGACACTGGTGGTGGGGAGGTCAGGGAGGGATAACATGGGGAGAAATGCCCGATGTAGGTGACAGAGGGATGGAGGCACCAAACCACATTGCCATGTATGTACCTATGCAACAATCCTGCATGATCTGCACATATACTCCAGAACCTAAAGTACAATTTAAAAAAAAATTTGATGGGGATTATAATTCATTGATGGCAACAGGATCAAAGATTCTATATGCAAGCCATTTATTTGTTTTTATTTTTTCTTTTACACTCTTTCTCTGAGTCAGTCAAAATCAAAGATTATGTGGTACACTTTTGTTATTTCCATATGTGATTAGTTCTCCACTCTAACATCTCTTCTTACAAGAATTAAAATGAATGTTGTTCTTTAGTCACATCATTAACTCTTAATATATGGGTACAAAGCACTTCTACTATATAACTATCTTGTTGGCAGTATTTAAATATGAAAGACATGCCCTTAGTGAAGACAGGATGTGCATTACACAAAATCTATTAATAGTCCTTAAAGTAAGTGAATTTGAATCTTTGAACTTCAACTCAAACATATTACATATATGTCTGAACTGGTGTTTGAAATTTTGTGATTGGGCTCATTCATTCAGGCCTTCTTCAACAATTACTAATCGGATATCCATTCTTACTGAGACTTGGTATTCAGTGCTGAAGATCATGCAGAACAAGAGAAATACAGCAGCTGCATTCCTGAAACTTACATTCTAGCGGGCAGTAGGGGCACAGGGAGAGAGATGGCATGCAAACTAAATCACCAAAGAAAGGTGATTCTAATTTTAATAAGCATTATGAAGAAGTGTAAAGTGCTACAAAAGCTTGTAATTAGGGTTCTTTAAGGAAATTGTATTAGAGTTGAGAACTGAAGGACGGGAAATAATTAGCCAGTAGAGTAGACATTTGAGTTGGCTGTGTAGCTCACAGAACTCACTGAAAACTCTATGCTGCCACATGTGTTTTATGTGAGCTCAGCTCCCAGACAGAGATGATTAATGTGGGCATGGGCATTTGATCCAAGGTGAGACATTTTAGGGGACCAAATCTGAGAGAAGAGAATCAATGCCTCCCTGGTGGTAGAACAGTCAATATAGGAAGTAGACTCCACACATTCCTATGGCTCTGTTCTCTGAATGTGAAGACGGAAGTTGCAGGAGGAAAAAACAAAATTTATATCAGAGAGGCATGTAGATAAAGGCATAGACAGAAAGGGAATCCAGGCAGCATTTCAGTTCTTGTTCCAGTTGTCCCCAAGGCCTGGATCACTCCTACCCGTAATACAGTTATGTGAGATACTGGAGTTTGCTTCCAATAAATCTCCCTTTTCCCAAAGCTAATTGAATATGAGTTTCTGTAACTTTCAATCCAAAGCATGTTAATTCATATAAGCAGGCAAAAGAGAAGAATCACATTCCAGACAGAGAAGACAACATATGTCAAGGCTCAAAGGAGACAGAAGACACTGAAAGAATCCTTCGAGACAGACAGAAAAATCATCCAAGATGAGAGTAGTAAGGAAGGGAGAGCTGGAATCGTGTGGGGCCTTATGTGCATGTACAATAGCTGGGATTTAGCCTACGAGTGATTTTCACATTCATCCTACTGAAGCACAAAAGGAGAAGCAAAAAGCAAACAAAGGCAACTCAATGACTGAAACATGTGCTCTTTCCAGGAATTTATTAATATGTTGGCAAACATTTTTCAGCAGAAGTGTAGCGGAGTGAGGGGCAGCAGAAGAAAGAAGCATTGACCTTCCAGAAAACATTAAAGAGTACGCTTTTCAATAATTTTCAAATAATTTTGGTTTATCACAAGTAGGGTAGGGGCCTGCTGGCATCTAATTGGTTGAAACCAGGGATGCTACCAAAATCCCCCTCCAACAGGAAGCTATCTGGCTCCAAATATCAATAGTGCCAATGTTGAAAAATCCTGCCTTAGGGTAAAAAGTAATGCAGGACTATGAGACATGAATAGAAAGTGAGCAAAGGATGCAGTCTTTCCTCAGACTTGCTCTCAAAGCTGTTAAAACTTGATTTTGTCTCTGGTACACTAAAGCAGACAATTTTTTGTTCTCCAGGAACTTACAGTCTGCTGAGGAAGATGGGCAAAAAAGATATAAACAGAGCAATGCCCTACGTGATGAGATGCAGAGATGCAGATGAGCTTGTTTTTCAGTGGGCAAACAAAGAAGGAATATCCAACCCAGTCTCAGGCTATTAGGAACACTCTCCAGTGGAGAAATGTCTTAGTTGCTACCTAAGAAGGAAGAAAGCAATTTGAACATTTCTCAAAGAATTTAAAATAGAACTACCATTTGATCCAGCAATTCCATTACTGGGCATATACCCAAAGGATTGTTCTACTGAAACACACACACACACACACACACACACACACACACACACACACACATACACACACACACACTTGAATGTTTATCACAGCGCTATTCACAATAGCAAAGACATGGAATCAATCTTGGTGCCCGTCAACAGTGGATTGGATAAAGAAAATGTGGTACATATACACCATGGAATACTATGCAGCCTAAAAAGAATGAAATAAGGTCCTTTGCAGCAATGTGTATGCAACTACAAGCCATTATCCTAGGCATATTAATGCAAAAACAGAAAACTCAGTACGGCATCTTCTCACAAATAGGAACTAAAAGTGTGGTACACACAGACACAAAGATGAGAACAATAAACACTGCAGGGAAGGAGGGAAGGAGAAAAGAGTTGAAAAACTACCTATCAGGTACTGTGTTCATTACTTGGGAAAAGAGATCATCAGAAGCTGAAACCACACAATATACCCATGTAAAAGGTCAAATCACACAATATACCCATGTGAAAAATATGTACCCGTACCCTCTGAATCTAAAATAAAAGTTTAAATTAAAAAAATAATAATAAGGTGTAAGAGAAGGGTCAGTATCAATATAAGAAGACGGAGAAAGCAGTAGCCAAGCGAAGTTGACATAGACATGGGGAAAAGATCTCAGACAGAAGGAGCCTCATAGGCAAAGATCTGGAGCCACCAGAGTATATGGAATGTCCATGGAGCTCAGGTTCTAAGGATGTCCAGAGCAGAGAACCCAGAAAAGGTCCAGGTTCCAGATAGTGTTGGAACAGTAAGTCCTTCCTGTCCTTAGAGGGGCAGTTATTCAAAACTGAATCCAGTGCTTCCGGAGTCAAGTTAATAAAGCACAGAATAATGACTTGGCGTATTATGAAGTGGGAAGCAGTGGCATTTTTAGGTTAATTCTGACGTAATATGCTTCAAGTCTATTTTTATATTATGTACCTGATGTGTCTCAGTTCTGTATTTCACTGTGCCTCGATATTTATATCAAGAGTGTGATAAATCAGTGATAATGTTACTTGGCATGTTTCACAATCAGTCAATTTGAATGACACATGGAAGCAAACTAGTATATTTTAAAACTTCTTAAACTCACTTTTGTTATAAGGCTGCTTATATATTAAACATCTGCTTTCATTGTTTCTTGACAAATCTTCTTTTAATTTTATATACATACTGATTTTCAATAATATACTCTTGAACCAGAGAGCAGACAATATGCCATACAGACTCTAGGAGTATAATCTCAACCGGAGAACGGCTTGAGAGATGACAGAATAAATAAGCCAGCCCAAAAATCTCAGATATAGAGAAAGACAACTTGTTATGAGTTGTCAGTGAACTATCTCTGCTTCTAATGAAACTTCCAACACAATTTATTGTCTTCAGTATCTATACTTTAGAAATTGTAGAAGGTCTTTCACTCTCTGGATATTCAAGAACTCCAGTTAAACCAAAACTTGACTATTTTCATGACCAGCCTCTTAAAGGAGCAAGGGAAAACAATGGTCTGCTGCTTTTCTAGGGGCAATGAATTCAATTTTTCTTCAACACAGTGGGAAAGTAAGGATGGTGGTAGACAGGTAGACATTTGGGAGACCAATAACAGGGTCATGAGGGATATTTAGAATTTAAGTAAGGTCACAACCAACAGTTAGATGCCAAAAATTATAGCAGTACCTGAAATCAAGGTAAAGCATGGTCAACCATCAACATAAAAGAGTCAAGATTCCAGTCATGAAAAAAGCCTTCTACTGACACAATGCCTATTCAGATTAATTCATCACAGATGTGGAGTCTTTAGTTCACACAGAACACTATGCTCATCCATGTTTCCTGCTAGAGCAGGAGGCAATACTAGCAAGAGGCCAGGCAACAGTCTGCTTGTACCAGTAGGTGAATCCCAGTATAAATGTGGTCCATGAGACTATATCCCCCATGGACAATGTGCAATCACAATGAGCAGAGACCTTGGCAGGGCAGTTGTATTATCTTATGTCAAACTCTTTCTCCCTTTACTTGAAACTTGAATAACAGCGAAAATGGGACTTCTCCTCACACACCACCTCAAAAAAAATGTTATTTGGGAATAACCTGTCTCAAACCAATACATTTCACATGAGGCCAATTCAAAAAATTGATGGATACAAAGTTAATAAAGTACCATTTATTCAAGAGACTAGACCTTATTGTGTATTCTTGACACCTCTGTTGAAAATCAATAGGCTGTAAATGTGTGCTTTAATTCTTGGATCTCTATCCTTTTCTATTGGTATATGCATCTGTTTTTATGCCAATATCATGCTGTTTTGGTTACCATATAATAATAGTATATTTTAAAATCAGACAGTGCGATGCCTCCAGCTTTTTTTTTTTTTTTTTTTTTTTGCTTGGAATTTTTTGGAATATTTGGAGACTTTTGTGTTTTCATACAAATTTCAGGATTTTTTTTAATTTCTGTGAAGAATGTCATTGATATTTTGATAGAAACTGCATTGTATTATGTATTTCAAAACAGCTAGAAGAGGGAGTTTTTCATGTTCTCATTACAACAAAGACAAACGTATGAGGTCATGAATATGCTGAAACCCTGACTTGATTTTTACATAGTGTATACATGTATCAAAACATCACACTGTATCAAATAAATATGTACAATTATTATGTGTCCTTAAAAAAATAAAAGGTCAACTGTCTGATAAATGGTGTATCCAAATTGGTCAAGAAAGAAGATGGAGAAAGATAGAAGACAAAGCAGAGCCCAGACAAACTGTCATGATTTGAGTTCCTTGCCACTCTACCTACAGACTAGTCAGTGTCAGATAAACATTATAAGAAAAAATACAAGGGGATTCTAATGGCGCTGTCTCCATAAGGGCATTTTTTTTTTTTTGCTCAAGATTCAAAGAGGTATAGAAAATAGTCATATTTAACACTAAATCATGAGTCTTCTCAGCCACATATACAGGTTTATTATGCACATGGAAATGAAAAAAAATTGGAGAAGAAAGAAGAAAACAAAAATATGGTATAGATTTGCTGAATTAAACAGCTTCCCCCACATGACAGAACTTGCTCTTTATATTAGGAAGGTCAAATGGCAAATATTAAATACAACTAAGGGCCCTTATTCTAAAGGCAGTTGTTATTTCAGATCAGCATGTTTTTGATTTTTTATGCTGAACTCTGTTGTCCTTGAAAATGTCAGGTACAAATCCTCTGAAATGTCTGACATTTTCCATTTCCAAACAATGAATTGCCTAAATCTGTATGGAGAACAATAAGCAAAATTAAGAACCTGAATTTATTCAGGTGAATTTTTGTAATGATCTCATTTAAAAGATTCTCATGTCAAAGTCCAATGAACTCAGTAAAATACTTCCTAGAAATCAAACTAAAACCTACATTCTAGATCAGAACAAGTCAAATGATACCTAATCTTTTAAAAAATCTCAAAGGCGATTTTTTCCGAGGCGCCTGCGCACTAGGCAGCCGCTCTTCGCCGTTACCGCTATGTGTGGGGCGTGTGTGGAATAACGTTATCGCCCAGCGGAGCTGAGGGCCCCGGAGCTCGGCCGCGGCGGCAGCGGCAGCGACGACAACCGCGGCAACGACGACGACGAGGTCGGGGGAGGACGGCGTGCGAGAGACTCCCGGGACGCGCCGCGCCCCGCCTCCCCCGTCCGGTCCCCCTCTCCGCGGCGAGGGCTGGGCGGAGCCCACAGCAGCTCAGCAAAGCCCCTGCGGGCAGGCAGAGGCTAGGCGTGCTGCTAGCTAGGCGGGTCTGACCTGAAAAAAAAAAAATCAAAAAAGGCAGTAGTGCAACGGAAACTCATAAAGCTCCAACTCCCTGGGACAGAGACAGACAACAGGTGGATAAACCCACAAAAATGGGTAGAAACCAGCGTAAAAAGGATGAAAACTCCCGAAACCAGAACACCTCTCCTCCTAAAAGTGATCACAACTCCTCACCAGCAAGGGAACCAGACCGGATGGAGAAGGAGGGTGATGAAATGACAGAATCAGACTTCAGAAGATGGGTAGTAAGAAACTACAATGAGCTGAAAGAACATGTTCTAACCCATCGCAAAGAAAATAGGAACCTTGAAAAAAGATTGGACGAACTGCTGACGAGAATGGACAGCATAGAGAGGAGAATAAGTGAATTGATGGAGCTGAAAAACGCAACACGAGAACTTCGTGAAGCATGCACAAGCTTCAACAGCCGAATTGACCAAGCAGAAGAAAGGATATCAGAGGTCGAAGACCAACTCAATGAAATAAAAAGAGAAGGCAAGAACAGAGAAAAAAGCGCAAAAAGGAATGAACAAAATCTTCAAGAAATGTGGGACTATGTGAAAAGACCTAATCTACGTCTGATAGGTGTACCTGAATGTGATGAAGAGAATGAATCCAAGCTGGAAAATACTCTTCAGGATATTATCCAGGAAAACTTCCCCAACCTAGCAAGGCAGACCAATATTCAAATCCAGGAAATACAGAGAACACCACAGAGATATTCCTCAAGAAGAGCAACCCCAAGGCACATAATCGTCAGATTCACCAGGGTTGAAATGAAAGAGAAAATGCTAAGGGCAGCCAGAGAGAAAGGTCGGGTTACCCACAAAGGGAAGCCCATTAGACTCACAGCAGATCTCTCAGCAGAAACCCTACAAGCCAGAAGAGACTGGGGGCCAATATTCAACATCCTTAAAGAAAAGAACTTTCAACCCAGAATCACCTATCCAGCCAAACTCAGCTTCATAAGTGAAGGAAAAATAAAATCCTTTGTGAACAAGCAAGCACTCAGAGATTTCATCACCACCAAACCTGCTCTACAAGAACTCCTGAAAGAGGCTCTACACATATAAAGGAACAACCAGTTGGTACTCCACTCCAAAAACACACCAAATGGTAAAAAAGCAGCAACACAATCAAGAATCTGCATCAACTAACCAACAAAACAGCCAGGTAGCATCAAAATGACAGCATCAAATTCACACATAACAATACTATCCCTAAATGTCAATGGACTAAATGCCCCAATCAAAAGACACAGACTGGCAAATTGGATAAAAAGCCAAAACCCATCAATGTGCTGTATCCAGGAAACCCATCTTACATGCAAGGATGCACAAAGGCTCAAAATAAAGGGATGGAGGAAGATCTACCAAGCAAATGGAGAGCAAAAAAAGGCAGGAGTTGCAATTCTCATCTCTGATAAAATAGACTTTAAAGCAACAAAGATCAAAAGAGACAAAGAAGGACATTACATAATGGTAAAAGGATCAGTGCAACAAGAAGAGCTAACGATCCTAAATATATATGCACCCAATACAGGAGCACCCAGATACATAAGGCAAGTTCTTAATGACTTACAAAGAGACTTAGACTCCCACACAATAATAGTGGGAGACTTTAACACCCCATTGTCAATATTAGACAGATCAACCAGACAGAAAATCAACAAGGATATCCAGGACCTGAACACAGACCTGGAACAAGCAAACCTAATAGACATTTACAGAACTCTCCACCCCAAATCCACAGAATATACATTCTTCTCAGCACCACATCACACCTACTCTAAAATTGACCACATAATTGGCAATAAATCACTCCTCAGCAAATGCAAAAGAACAGAAATCATAACAAACAGTCTCTCAGACCACAGTGCAATCGAGTTAGAACTCAGAATGCAGAAACTAACTCAGAACCGCACAGCTTCATGGAAACTGAACAACTTGCTCTTGAATGTTGACTGGATAAACAATGAAATGAAGGCAGAAATAAAGATGTTCTTCGAAACCAATGAGAACGAAGACACAACATACCAGAATCTCTGGGACACATTTAAAGCAGTCTCTAGAGGAAAATATATAGCAATGAGTGCCCACATGAGAAGAAAGGAGAGATCTAAAATTGACACCCTATCATCAAAATTGAAAGAGCTAGAGGAGCAAGATCAAAAAAACTCAAAACCTAGCAGAAGACAGGAAATAACTAAGATCAGAGCAGAACTGAAGGAAATAGAGACACAAAAAACTCTTCAAAAAATCAATAAATCCAGGAGCTGGTTTTTTGAAAAGATCAACAAAATAGACAGACCACTAGCCAGATTAATAAAAAAGAAAAGAGAGAATAACCAAATTGATGCAATAAAAAACGATAAAGGGGATATCACCACAGATTCCACAGAAATCCAAACCATCATCAGAGATTATTACAAACAACTCTATGCACATAAACTAGTAAACCTGGAAGAAATGGATAAATTCCTGGACACCTGCAACCTCCCAAGCCTAAACCTGGAAGAAGCCGAAACCCTGAATAGACCAATAACATGGTCTGAAGTCGAGGCAGCAATAAAGAGCCTACCACCCAAAAAAAGCCCAGGTCCAGATGGGTTCACAGCTGAATTCTACCAGACATACAAGGAGGAGCTGATACCATTCCTTCTGAAACTATTCCAGACAATCCAAAAAGAGGGAATCCTTCCCAAATCATTTTACGAGACAAACATCATCCTGATACCAAAACCCGGCAGAGACTCAACAAGAAAAGAAAATTTCAGGCCAATATCCATGATGAACATAGATGCAAAAATCTTCAATAAAATACTGGCAAACCGATTGCAACAGCATATCAAAAAGCTCATCCACCATGATCAAGTAGGATTCATCCCGGGGATGCAAGGCTGGTTCAACATACGCAAGTCCATAAACGTAATTCACCACATAAACAGAACCAAAGACAAAAACCACATGATTATCTCGATTGATGCAGAGAAGGCTTTTGACAAAATTCAACAACCCTTTATGCTAAAAACCCTCAATAAACTAGGTATTGACGGAACGTATCTCAAAACAATAAAAGCTATTTACGACAAACCAACAGCCAATATCATACTGAATGGGCAAAAACTGGAAGCATTCCCTTTGAAATCTGGCACTAGACAAGGATGCCCTCTCTCACCACTCCTATTCAATATAGTACTGGAAGTTCTAGCCAGAGCAATCAGGCAAGAAAAAGAAATGAAGGGTATCCAAATTGGAAAGGAGGAAATCAAATTGTCTCTATTTGCAGATGACATGATTGTATATCTGGAAGACCCCATCATCTCAGCCCAAAATCTCCTGAAACTGATAAACAACTTCAGCAAAGTCTCAGGATACAAAATCAACGTGCAAAAATCACAAGCATTCCTATACACCAGTAATAGACTTCAAGAGAGCCAAATCAAGAACGAACTGCCATTCACAATTGCTACAAAGAGAATAAAGTACCTAGGAATACAACTAACAAGGAACGTAAAGGACCTCTTCAAGGAGAACTACAAGCCATTGCTCAACGAAATAAGAGAGGATACAAACAGATGGAGAAACATTCCATGTTCATGGTTAGGAAGAATCAACATCGTGAAAATGGCCATACTGCCCAAAGTAATTTACAGATTCAATGCTATTCCCATCAAGCTACCAATGACCTTCTTCACAGAACTGGAAAAAAACACCTTAAACTTCATATGGAACCAAAAGAGAGCCCGCATAGCCAAGTCAATTCTAAGCAAAAAGAACAAAGCGGGAGGCATCACACTACCGGACTTCAAACTATACTACAAGGCTACAGTAATCAAAACAGCATGGTACTGGTACCAAAACAGAGATATAGACCAATGGAACAGAACAGAGGCCTCACAGGAAATACAACATACCCACAACCATCTGATCTTCGACAAACCTGACAAAAACAAGCAATGGGGAAAGGACTCCCTGTTTAATAAATGGTGTTGGGAAAACTGGCTAGCCATGTGCAGAAAGCAGAAACAGGACCCCTTCCTGACACCTTACACCAAAATTAACTCCAGATGGATTAAAGACTTAAACATCAGACCTAATACCATAAAAACCTTAGAAGAAAATCTAGGCAAAACCATTCAGGACATAGGTGTAGGCAAGGACTTCATGACCAAAACGCCAAAAGCAATGGCAACAAAAGCCAAAATAGACAAATGGGACCTAATCAAACTCCACAGCTTCTGCACGGCAAAAGAAACAGTCAGTAGAGTGAATCGGCAACCAACAGAATGGGAAAAAATTTTTGCAGTCTACCCATCTGACAAGGGGCTGATATCCAGAATTTACAAAGAACTAAAGCAGATCTACAAGAAAAAAACAAACAAGCCCATTCAAAAATGGGCAAAGGATATGAACAGATACTTTACAAAAGAAGACATACAGGAGGCCAACAAACATATGAAAAAATGCTCATCATCACTGGTCATCAGAGAAATGCAAATCAAAACCACATTGAGATACCATCTCACACCAGTTAGAATGGCAATCATTAAAAAATCGGGAAACAACAGATGCTGGAGAGGATGTGGAGAAATAGGAACACTTTTACACTGTTGGTGGGAATGTAAATTAATTCAACCATTGTGGAAGACAGTGTGGCGATTCCTCAAGGACCTAAAAATAGAAATCCCATTTGACCCAGCAATCCCATTACTGGGTATATATCCAAAGGATTATAAATCATTCTACTACAAGGACACGTGCACACGAATGTTCATTGCAGCACTGTTTACAATAGCAAAGACCTGGAACCAACCCAAATGCCCAACGATGATAGACTGGATAGGGAAAATGTGGTACATATACACCATGGAATATTATGCAGCCATCAAAAACGATGAGTTCACGTCCTTTATAGGGACATGGATGAACCTGGAAACCATCATTCTCAGCAAACTGACACAAGAGCAGAAAATCAAACACCGTATATTCTCGCTCATAGGCGGGTGTTGAACAATGAGAACACATGGACACAGGGAGGGGAGCACTACACACTGGGGTCTGTTGGGGGGAAATGGGGGAGGGGCGGGGGGTCGGGAGGTGGGAAGAGATAGCATGGGGAGAAATGACAGATACAGGTGAGGGGACGGAAGGCAGCAAAGCACACTCCCATGTGTGTACCTATGCAACAATCTTGCATGTTCATCACATGTACCCCAAAACCTAAAATGCAATAAAAAAAAAAGAAAAAAAAAAAAATCTCAAAGGCATGAAAAGCCCTAAATATTTCATGATATTTTAATGTAATCAAAAATGAAAAAATACAAAAGAGTAACCACAGACAGAAACACAGGGACAAAATCAAGAGCTATTTAACATTGAAGTAGACATCTTTCTCTTTGAAAGACTGTAAATTTCACATGTAAACTTAAACCACAGTTATTTAGTAGGACAATCAAATCCTCTCTCTGAGAAATCCACTTACTCTTGAAATTCACGTCTCAAAATTAGTTTATTACTGCAACTGATCATTGTATACACTTAAGAAAAAATGGGTGGGCATATTCATGGAGACATAAAGCTGGCCCACACAGGGAAAAAGAAACCTGATGTGCAGAGGGGAAGTTGAGATTAATCACCATGTGGAGAGAGAGACTAAGAGAAGAGCTACCTTGGGTCTCAGAAAATGTTCAGTATGCCTTTAGGCAGGAGGATTGAGACAAACTTTAGAACAAATTTACCTCCCTAAAAGCATAGGGGGAAAAGAGGGCAATCATGAAAGGTTATTTCAGATGGTCCTTTCTGTATAAAACTAGAGATCTGAGACCCCAGAGCCAGATAAAGAAATTATTTCCGTGTTTGCTGAATGGCTCTGCCACATTCTGTTCTTAAAACAAAGCTGGTGTACCGCTAGAGAAGCAGTGGGACTCTAGATGCCTGGAAAATTGCATTTAAGGGAAACAAAAAATAAAGGCTGACCGAACAACCACAGGAAAAGCAACAGGAAAAATTCAGAACACCGTATTTACCATTTTACTCTGTTTTGGATAGTCCATACCTAGGATAGGAATCTGCAATGCATCAGAGGTAAGTTTTCAAAGGATCATAAAGGGAAAAGTCTGTTTTTGATGATTCATTGAAAGAGTTGGAATGTGAATCCTGGAAAAAGCAATCTAAAAGAAGAGAAGATGAGAGTCTGCAAATATTTGAAAGTCCAATACATACAAGAAATAGTTATATAAGCCTTCCTCTCCATTTTTCAGTTAATTGAAACTAGGGGTGAGATGTTGTTACCTCCAAGTTTGGAAATAGATTCATATATACACATATAAATATGTAAACTAATTTATAAATATATAAAGATGTGAAACAGAACTTTCCAACAAGTTCAAACAATTTCACCTCTCAAAAAATGTAGGTGAACTTGTGAAGTAGAAAGCTGTGGTAACACATTCAGCTGAAGGCTGGTCAGGAGCACTGTAAAGGTGAGTCATATATTTATTAGGGCTTAGAGTACTTAATTTCCAAGTGTCTGTTCAGTCCTGAATCTCTGGGTCAATATGGTTATTTGGGAAGAGAAAATGTACAATATCACGAAAATTATACACACCTGGCTTATAAGAGGTAATTCTAAAAGTGTTTAATAATTTATGCATAAATGTAGATTATTGAGGCAGGTGGTATTTTAAAAGATGACAGTTTTGTAAAATTGGTACTTTTTCATAATTCATTTAATAATTTCTGCCCTGGAACAGACAAATGAGACCCAATGAGAACTCCACATTAAACTATTTCAACATTTTAGCCAATAAAATAATATTTCAGCCTTGAGTTTAAAACTTTGACATTAAGTGGCAAAGATCTCCACTTTGAATAAGATTGATGTATTTCTAAGAGGTTTTCTGAAAACTATTTCCAGGCACTTTCAGCAAGACTGAAATCTGGCCAAGTATAAATTCAATATTTTAATACTCAGAACTCAATTTTGTATACAGAGTCATTTGTCAAATCAGAAGAAAAAGTTTGCTTTATTATTATTGCAGTGGTACACAAGAAAACATTTTCTACATATTTCCAAATGATCATTATTTCTTTGAGATACAGAAATTAATATTGCCAAGATTAAGGTCTTTGTTATTTAGGCTAAAACGGATCATTTTTATAGGAATTAGGTTTTAAAGCTCATTGCACCCAAAGATTTCCATTATGATCTAATTTGAAATGAAAGTAAACAGAAATAACAATTTTGTTCTGCTGAAATAGGAAGTCACTGTGCTTCAATAAAATATCACAGCACAGTTATAGGAGAAGCAATAAATTGGCTAAGATGCATGACTCACGAACAATTATCAGCCATGTGAGAATTCATTATTAGTTTGTAGAAATCATCTTTGTTTGTGAGGGATCACTAGCTGTTTTCTCAACCACAGATGGTATATTGTTGTCTGCCTTGAAAACACTCATCTGGCAGTATCACAGAACTTAAAAGTATACAGACAATGTGTATCTGTATGTTAATATAATGCAAATCAACTAACCAAAATTCAAAGAAATTTACCATCATGTGGAGTTCAGGACCAGCTATAGAATGACGTCTAGGTCACAAGAGATTTAACATGGTGAAATGGTCTGCTTGAACTGGTAACTGTGGGTTCCTGGAAAAACAGCTAGCAGAGAACAAACAACAAAGGTACTTCATAAAGATAATAAAGTTGAATGAAAAACTCCAAGACGTTTCCAAGGCAATTCGTTGAGTTGGTGTTATTAATCTCTCGTGCTTGAGAAGGCTCCAGCCTAATCATGCCCACAGCAGTTGTAGCACTGGCAGAAATATAGGCTTTTATTATGACACAGGCCATCCAATGAGACTATTGAACTTTAAATTACTCTTAATAGTTTTAATGAGGTTCCCTTGTTTTAATACATTCAATCAGAGACACAGTCTCTAGAAAAAAAAGGAGATGCACAGAGACTCCAAATACACTCAAGTGCTTGGTTACCCCCAAGTTCTGGTCTCCAACACACCAAGCCAAGGCTTCTCATTGCCTTGTGGCACGAGGACAAGTGACACAGTTACCTTGAAACATTGCATCACGGACTACTGTGGCTTCAGGATCAAACCTTGATTTCTTAACAAGAACAAGATCTTTAGCACAGAAACTTGCCCTGTGAAGAGCTGGTATTAGGTCTTTGAGGGAATTTCAGATTTGAGACATTTTTTAAATCCCCTAGAGGTATGCATGGTACGTTAGTATTCTTTTGGGGTGATTACCTGTTTTCCAAAGAGACTATCTCAGCATTTGGATTTATAGCCACATATTTTAAAGTTCCCCAATGTGTCTAGAGGCATAAGCAATTATTTGATAACTCTAAAGTCTAAGCATTTTGTCACTAGCACTCATATAAATGATCTACAAAATGAGGTTGTACAAGAATATAAAATGTCCAAATATACCATATGGAAAGAGTCCAAAATATTCCTACTGATAGAATAGAAAAATGGTTTCCTAATCCCATATTTTAAGACCATAATTCCCTCACTAACACTACAAGGGAATAGTTGTGTTTAGCCACAGAATTCATTTTATAAAATAAGCTTTTATTCTGCTTTGCACAATGGTATTGAAAGTCCTATAGGTCTATATTTTGAGGTAAAAATACGATATTTTCAGCCAAGATTTGGAATCCTGACCCACTTTGAAATATGAAACTTTAGCTAAAGACCAGCGAAAGTTGATCTTGAAACATGGGGATTCTAGAACTGATCAATAGTAATATCCTAGAGCATCTTCATAGGTGCTGTCACTGTATGTCTGGTATACTAGATGGATAGGCTTTTTTCTATACTTATTAAGGCATTAGAAATACTGTTGTTGCAACTGGACAGCCCATATTCCTCAGCATGCTTTCTTCAAGCTATTAAGACGTTGGGCTCTTTTTTTTTTTCTTCTGAGCAAACAGATATTCAACAGGATTTTCTAAATGATTAGATTTGAATTCAAAAATGTCTGTCTAAAATGAGTGATAATCATTCTAGCACTTCTACCAAAATGATATAGCATGATCACTAACAAAACAGTTTCTTGTTTATGACTTATTTAGGAAACTTATACTCTGATAAAGTAAGACTACAATCCCAAAATAGATTCAAGTTAGAAAATCTTTACTATTTTTTAAAGCTTCCATAATATAAAGGTTAGCTTGATTAGAACTATTGTCTTTGTTTACATAACTTAAGCATTATTTCAATTAAAATAAAAACTTGCTTTGTGATTAAATAAAAACTCTAATTGTATCCACGAACAACTGCCTATCCAATGATAGCTCTGAAAATAATAGTCACATTTTGGCAGAGGTATTTAATTTCCCCTACCAAAAAATACAAAAAGATTGCAATAACTGTGATGTTAGTGTGGCAAAACGTCTGCAGTTTCAAAATCCATGCCATTCCTCCAAAGAAAGTGAAAACTCGCCTTCATCTCCCAGGAGTATTTAATCAAACATGCTACTTTGTGAGCACAGCTTGCAGTCTTCCTTTCCTCCTTACTTCCCACACAGATTTCTCAGTCCTCTCTTAGCTGCCTTCCAACCAACTACACTTTCCTTCCCATACCAGCCTTTTACTTATCTGCTACACAACAGCCATCTCTTACTTTCACTGACTCACTTGGGCTGATGCATATTTATGCACTCCCTAGTAATTTTACTTTTGTTCAATGTTAAGAAGGACTTTCTGCCTTATTATTCTGCCGTTATGATTACATACATGTGCACGTTTTGCCCCTCTCTGGGAATAGTTAAGAGTTTATTAAATACTCACTGTGCTCACAATTTTATTAAACAAATGTGTTTTTCCTTAGTTGAGAATTCCTTGGGAGCATACTAATCTATTCATTTTGATAATCTCTTGGTACTTAAGTAGTATCTGGTACAAATAAATGATCAACATGTATTTTTTGAAGGAATGAATAAATGATAAATAAATTACTGGGAAACAAAATATATGGAAAAAAAGAAACCCCTAAGAATTTGATATTACTTCTGAAATTTAACTGTCCTCAATGTTGGTGATGTATACGTTACTTTGAGAAACCCAGTACATGAAAAATATATCAGAGAATTACGTTAGGATATAATAATTTGCATGTCAACACGATTGACCTAAAAGAAGTGAATTTTCCTCAATTCAAATGAAATTTCTTACAAAAGTTTGTCTAATATAAATTTTAGGAAAGGAAAAAAAAATTTAAAGCAGAGTGTCACCTATCTTTGACCCAAAAGTCTGAAAAGCATGATCAGTATTTGCCACAGTGTTTCATAACAGTGTTAGAGCTGTATGTCTTTGTCAGGAAAAAAGAGCAACAGTAAACGTGCTTTTACTTAAGTAACGTCTGCTTTGAGATAAGGCATTTGTAGAGTTAGAAAATAACACATAGACTATAACTACTATACAAATAACCTGATAACTTATTAAAATGGCATGCCAACATGTTTTCTTCCTGAATTCTATATTAGTTTGGTTGTCACTTTATTTTCATTGTCACTTGATTTTCATTTCCCTGTATAACTCCAATGTAATTTGTTTCAAATCAGGAGCAATTAATTCAACTGATTTTCTGAATATTAACCTTCCAGTGAGCTAGTTATAACTTGAAAATGCATTGTAAAACAGCTTGATTTTTTTCTGCTAACAGGTGACACTGTGATTCCTCAAAATACTCCTACAGATACACATTTGCAAATGCAGATGAACTGCATGTATGGGCAAGAATTAGGAGCTGGTTTTTGTATGTATGATATCACATTTCAAAAGATCAAAACAAGTCCCCAGTAGGACTCACACTTTAATTTTATTTCCCAGGAAACATCTTTCAAAGTTTCAGTATTTATAAAAGTATTATCAGCAAAATTAAAATTTTATGTATAGCAGAAACAATACCAATACAATCTTACAATTTAAAGTAGGTACTGTCAAAGAATTTTCATATGCATTAACACTTTAGATCTTTATACCAATCCAGTGCAGAAAAAAAGAGCACCTGCTATTCTTGTTTTACAAGTAAACTAAAATGTTCAGAGGTAGTATGTTTCACCCAAGTGCATTCAGCTCAAACCCTAAACACTTGTGACTTTAAGTTTTCTTCTAGTCTTTGAATCTGTTTATCCCACAAACACAGTTTTCTATACTCATAATGAACTTATAAACTATTTATTTAGGGAAGTAGACATGTTCATCATGAGTGATCATCTAAACACTCATTTTGCTTGGTAAATTTAATTCCCGGCCTAGTGTCCTGCTTATTTATTTTCATAACATCCAAATATCATGGCTAGACTTAAATTACTAAGTATGTAACTTTCTATTACACAGATACTCAAGATATTGGTGATACAGAAAAGAAACTAAATGTGAAAAACTAGAAACTATAGGAGATATTTAAATTATTTTCCAGTGGTCATATTATTATGAGAATCGTCAAACAGTATGTTTCAGTGACTTGATAAGAAAGGCGTTCACAGAGCCAAGACTAGAAACCTGGTGTGACTGAATAAAAAGTTAGGTACTTAAGAAGGTCAACATCTTTCTTTTTCATACGACGTTTGTGGAAAACATATGGATAAAGGAAAGTAAGACATACTAAATAACTTTTCCCTCAAATATTTTGCTATTTGAATTCTTTAAAACACAGATTGTTGATCTAGTAGATTATATTAGTCCCTCCAAGTCCTTAAGATCTGTTAAATCTATATGCTGTTGGGACTTACATAAATTACCATTAATGACAAAAAAATAGTACTATGAATCGCTGTCATAATAACAAGAACTGACTAACTCTAGGTCATGCATTTTCAACAGGGGTGATATCATCTCCAAAAGGGTGAGAATTGGTTCATAGGAGGCGAAAAGTATCTTACTCTCTATAAATCACAGATATACATATAGCACATAAACTGATATATAATATACCTGTGGTATTAAAATTTTAAGGGAGAGCGATCAGTTAGGAAAAAAAGATCTAAAGAAGCTCCTTAGAGGAAAAAAAATGAAAAAGAAAAGATTGACAAGCACTTCTATAGGTAAATATGTATTAGCAAGCTACTCTAAGTTAAATAATTCAATATTTTTTTTTACTTTCTTTAAGGGGATGATCAGTCATTGTAGTATGTTAAACATATTGTCTTAAGTTATGGAATGCTTATTGATATCTGTACAGTACCCACTATATACCTGAAAATAAATAAATACTCTTCAATTAATAAATTCTGCCTGGTCAAAAGAGAATAAATGTGTTATGGTTTTCAGCTCTTTTTTTAAAGCATACAACTATGCAGTAATGGTATAACTTCATTTAAGCACTATAAACTCACCAACACCAGGAAATCTATATTTTATTTTCCTCATAGTAGACTGGATCTGCTTTGAGATTTTTATTTTTAAAAATTTTTGAATCATCTGGTATAAACAAACATGAGAGAGGAATTACAGCAAAAGATTATTCATTTCATAGACCAAATTTTTAAGGTATGTAATACTTTACCCCCAAATATATTATAAATGAAAAAGAAAATGTAAACCTTTAAAAATATACAGAGAAGAGATTTCTTAAATATAATGGTAGATACCTTTTAAAGGCCAACATTATTCTTAATGCTGGAACACCAGCACTATCAACTTAAAATAGAAAAAAAAAAAAGGATATCTGCTACCACAATTTATTTCTTAAACTCTTCTGTAACTTTGTTCAACATTTTGAAATACAAAATCTAAACTTAAGCATACTTAAAGAAAAAGACCAAATATAATTATATTTACTCTAGATACTGTTAGGAACAGGAGCTATTGAACATGAAAAACATGACTCTAACCTCAGCTTACAGCTAAGTGAGAAAAATAAGCATTAACAAATAATTATATAAATAATTAGTTACAATTGTGATAATAGATGTACAAGGTGTACAAACTATACAAGGTGCCATTTGTATAATTATTTGTATAACAAATTGTATAATTATTTGTATACAAATAATTTGTTACAATTGTGATAATAGATGTAAAGAGTACAAGGACCATGTAACAGGGAAACTAACCTAGAAGGATAGGAAAGGATTTCTAGGGGAGATAATAGCCATGAATAATGGCCTGAAGTTAGTTAGACAAATAAATCAATAAAATGGGAAAAGCAAGCAGAGGGAAATGTTGCATAAGGGGGCATAGTGCCTTCAAGAAATGGAAAAAAATCATCATCATCATCATCATCTCTGGATCATTTTGAGTAAGGGAGAGGTGCCCTAAGGAGGGAACAGGAACAAATCATGCAGGGCTTTGTCAACCATGTTACAAGTTTTAAATTTAGTAGTTCCACCTAGAGAAATAAAATTATCAAATGTTTATTTTTAAAAGTTCACTTTTGCACCTATGTGGACACTAGATTAGAGTCATGATATTTTGGATAAGAAAAGAGTTGCAACAGTTCAGAAAAAGTAAAGGCCATGGAGATGGTGAATGAGGGTCAAATTTGAGAGATGACTAGGAATTAAAAGAAACTGGATTTCACAATTGACCAGATGGCAAGAGGTGTCAGAAATTATTCCAAAGTGTGGCTTGTGCAACAGGGAACAGAGTGAGTGAGCTGTGGACAGGGAAATATGGGGCTGAGAATGCTTTCTGAACCTTCAGAATTAAACAGCAGCTGCTCTGAGAGGGCAAACATAAAACCAGAAGGATAATGACATTATTCTTTGACTTCACGGCGGCAAGATCCAGGGGTAGGAATGTCTTCAGTACCTGGAAGGGAAGTCTTACCAATTCCAAAATTAAATACACATGTTTGGTGCCTGTCAAAGCAACTCCCATAAAAACTAAGAGGAAATCAGGCAGAGAAGTTGTTCCCTAGTAGAGCTAGCTACAGCTTTAGAATGTACAATTTATATGTCGAGAGCAGAATTCTAACAGGATATACATGGGGAAGGAAAATTCAAGTCCCACCCATCCAGTTTGGGACAAATAATAGGGAAGGATGAGAAAAATAGGAAGAAAAATCAAAGCTTATAGAAAGATATTGTTAAATTAGAGGAAGATACAGTATTCTAAAAGCAATAGCATAGCATTATTTTAAAATATACTACAAGAGGGTGAGAGAAAAGAAATGCAAGTTAAAGCATACAAACCTTTAGCTGTAGGAAGAATAAGTACTGCAGACCTAACATACAGGATAGCGACTATAGTTAATAATATATTGTACACTTGAAATTTGCTAAGAGAGTAGCTGTTAAGTGTGCTTACCATACATAAAAATGGTAACCATGTGAGATGATGGATATGTTAATCAGCTGGAATGTGGTAATCATTTCATAATGTATACATATATCAAAACATTACATTGTATGCCTTAAATATATGCAATTTTTATTCAATCATACACTAAAATATGGAAATAATTAAAAATACTACAAGAGGCAAAAATAAACTTTACAAAGCTTCTGCTTTGTACTTCCAATAGTTCAGGGAACATGAACCTGATCAAAGATCAAATCAATGTTGAGGGATGTGTTACAATAGCAGAGTGTAAATTAAAATATGAAGTTGGAAAATGTGGCACATATACACCATGGAATACTATGCAGCCATAAAAAATAATGAATTCATGTCCTTTGTAGAGACATGGGTGAATCTAGAAACCATCATTCTCAGCAAACCGACACAATGGGTGAATCTAGAAACCATCATTCTCAGCAAACCGACACAAGAACAGAAAACCATATACGGCATGTTTTCACTTATAGGCAGGTGATGAAGAATGAGAACACTTGGGCATGGGGAAGGGAACAGCACTCACAGGGCTAGGTAGGGGAGTGGAGAGGAGGGGAGTGGAGAGGAGGGGAGTGGTGGGAGGGGAGAGACAGTGCGGGGGTGGGGAGGGTGGGGAGGAATAACACCAGGAGAAATGCCTGATGTAGGCAACAGGGGTTGGGGGATGGAGACAGCAAACCACCATGGCATGTATGTACCTATGTAACAATCCTGCAGGATGCAGGATGTGCACATGTACCCCAGATCTCAAATAAACAAGAAAAAAGAAAAAAATATGAAGTTGGAAAAGAGATACATGGAAATAAGAGAGAGTGACAAGGTAAGGAAAAGCATAAGAAAAATTTTTAAAACAGCTAAATTTAAAATACTATTAGTGTTTTAATTTATGATGGATTGAAAAAATGGATTTAAGTAGGAGGCAGTGGCAACAAAACCTTGGAACTTACTGGATTCAAGAAAGCAGAATCTCTAGACTGGTAGCCCAGAATGGTCAAAAGAATGGGGAAACTGAAAGCATCACATTCATCCTGGAAGGGGCATAGGGTGAGGACAATAAGTGGGAGCATTTGAAAGCTGTCTGAGAGGTAATTACATCTCTAGTGACTCTCCATCAGTCCACATCAGTGTGTGGCTGCCCATCCACCAACCTGGTAGCAAGTTGAAAGTTTTTTGTTTGATTGGAGGGTTTTTCTGTTTTGTTTTTTAAGAGAGACGGAGTGATCCTCTGAACTGGGAAACACAAGACAGAGTAGAGAGTATGTAGGCACCATAATGAAAACAAGATAAGTGAATAAGCTACAGAATGCTGAATGTGTAACATAATCCCACCCTAACTGCTTTCACCTCTCAACTCTCCAACCTCTTAAGCCAAAAGTGAGCTTCTTATGTAAAAAACCTGAACAGTCCAAAAGAGAAAACCTAAATGTATTAACACTAGTGGTTCTCCAACAAAAGACCTACTGCATTATTCTACATTGAGTCTCAATTTTTCAAGCCCCACTAACAGGCTCAGTCAGAGCTTTCAGAGTAGACAGTTTGGAATTATCAATTATTTGAAGAAACCTTCTAGTATAGAAGATAGAAACCAAAATAGCAAAGTCAGCACAAAATCTTAGAAGGAGAGACTATGCAATAAGAAATAATTTAAAATGGAGGACATGAGAATATTTTTTAAAAATATACTTAGAAATTAAAAGTACAAGAAGAAGATGTAAAATTTTGCACACGTTTGGTCAATAAAGAAATCTCCCCCAAAAATTTATAGCAAAAACATAGAAATTAAGGTGGGAGAGAAAACAACACTACTAGAAGACAAGTTTAAGAGATCAAACAACCTAACAATAGGGCATCCAGAAACAGAGAGGGGAGAAAATCCTCAATTAAATAATTCAATAAATATTTTCACTACTGGAATATATTAATTGCCAGATAAAAGGGTACAAAAATGCACAGCTCAGCAGTTAATGATAATGGATCTATACCACAATATACATCATTTTGAAACTGCAGAAGAGAAAGGGAAGAGAGAAAAAAAGGTCACAAACAAAAGATAAAGATTACAAATAAGAATTATCTCACACTTTTAATCAGCAACAACACTACAGTGAGAAAATAATGGACAGATACCTTCAAAATTCTACAGGTGATTATTCTCTCCATGGATTTCTATACCCAGCCAAACTATCATTTAAATATGGGGCACAATAAAGATATATCTAGACAAGCACAGTTTTAAAAAATAAATTTCTTATTTATGTTTTTCCTCAAGAAACAGCTAAATGATATGCTTCACCAAAATGAAACAGCAAACTAAAAAACGGTGAAGATGTGTAAGACCCAGGAAATGTATCATCATATGTAAGAGATGGGAGAAGGTAACTGTCAGGATGATAGTGAAGAGATATCCCAGGATGAAGTATGTATACCAGATGCAGAGAAAAACCAATCCATACAGGAGCAATGATTCAACAGGGCAGACACACTGAGGGCTGTTCTTAAGAAAAATGCCTGCCATCCTTGTGCTGTCTTTTTAACCCAAAAGAGATGCTTAGGTGAATCTGGCTCAGATTCTAGTCTCACTTTGTCTTGGCAATAAGCTGATACATTTTTGCTTTCTCTCCTTCTATTTTCCCCTAAGGTTATTCTGCCTGACTCAGCTGAGAACACTCAATTCAGTCATAGAAAGCATGTTGCATTCACCTACTCTTAAGAGCTGGAAGTATGACTTAATTAGCTTAGAAACATAAAAATGCCAAGTATTTTATTCTCTATGGCCACATTCCTGCTGGACATCCACAACCTGAACTAGGCTACTATCTTTACATGTCCTGACTGTAGCCACCCTGTTTCATACATAGGCTTACCTATTAACCTCTCCTGAAGAATCTTAAACTATTAAGGAAGCTGAAGTCAAATTTGGATCCAGAACAACAGGAGTGGGAGAAAAGATATAGTTAGCTTTCTATGAAATGAACTTAAAATATGCTCTTTATTTAACATGTATATTTATATTTCATCTAACAGTATATTGTCATTTAGCTAATTTTTTCTTCAGTATTACTATAGGCAAAAGAGTCTTAAAGTAAAAATAAATATATATTTTTCAATTTCTGTACCATGCTCTCTGCTAGATGCTTCAAAATAATTTTTTAAATCTCATTAGCAGAAATAAAGGTTAGAATCAAATTACAGAAACGGCTAATCATTGAGGAGAGAGTCAACTTAATACATGAGAAAGGAAACATGAAAAAGCATTATCAAAAATGAGAAAGAGGTTGCTACATTCAGAGAACAGAAAATAATTGATCCAACTTAGATAGTAAATATTTCTGGTAAGAAAAAACACCAAAAAAATAAAAGCATCAAAGATAAAATAAAAGATTTTCTTATAAAGTGGAAACCTAAGTTTGAAAGGTTTCACTCAATATTAAAAGACACAAAAACACAAACCCCACGTCTATCTAGATTTCTATATGGGTTACATGTCTTTTAATTTTGATCTGTCTATTGATAGATATCAATAAATAAATATCTATTGATATTTATTTTTTAAATTCAAACATAAAGAAACTATCTTAAAAGTATCAATATTACCATCCTACTTCCCTCAAAAAAAACTACCTACAGCTAGTAAAGAGATAAACCTGGTTTAAATTCAAATTGAGTCTCTGAAACTGTTCTACTATACTATATGCTAATAGATTGACAATGTAAAATTTAAAGTACTGACTGTTAATTATTCATAAATACCTCTTATAAAGCCATGATAAAAACAGTGTCTACTAACAAAAAGAATAAATATATATAAAAAGGTGATTAAAAATATTAATGGTCAATAAACCAATAAAATTTTTACTTATCTTTAGTAATTAAAAATCACAAATTAAAAGAGGATAAAATTGGCGAAGATTAAATAGAATAATAAATCTCAGTGTTGATAAGGGTTTATAAATACAAGCATTCATTCTCTGCTGATAAGAATATAAATTGACAGGTTGACAATTTGACAAAATATATCAATATGTATACATTTTAATGTGTGTGTTAATAAATGAACATTCTATGAATCTAGTCTAGATCATTTTTATTAGTGATATTTTATACTTTCTAAATATCCTAAAATGAGTACATATCATTTTTATAATTGAAAGTATCATTGTCAAAACATCCTGCACTACAAATCTAGCCTAGGTAAATAAACAGATATGGAAAAAACAGTTATGAGTGTTTATTGCAGCATTATTTTTACTAAAAAAAAAAAGAAAACAGCTCAAACAATAATATGGTATGATTAAAAAATTTTCAAAGGAAATGAAATGCTCTTAAAAAATAAGTGAAAATGTAAGATACAAATCTATAAGTACAGCATAGTCTTAATATGAACAGTATTTGAGTGTTAATGGTGTGTGTGTAGTGGAATTACAGGTGTTTTAAAGTTTTTGCTTTATATTTTTATATATTTTTCAGTTGTCTTTGACAATAGCTTATATTTTACATTCTAAAATATAAAAACATTATTTTAAACATTACATTTCAAAAGTATATAACTGAAAATATACAACATATGTAACCAAGCTTTAAGAGCTAAATAAGATTCTCAAATTAAAAGAAATATAGAGTTGGCAAAGACACTGATAAATTATCCAAACAACAGAAAATAACAATAGTTCAAAATTAACTTTATCCATTTATTAACATTCAAAAGTATAAATTAAAATATAAATAAGAGACTATGTCTAGACCTTCTCATTTAATAAAGATATTCAATTTAATTTTCTTAAAAAATTAGTAGCCAGACAGTATTTTCAGAGTGGTGAGAGGGGAAGCTTTATATACTTCTGCAAGGAAATAAAAAGTAATTAGAGAATACACAGAAATACTCTTGTGGCAAATATTTGTCATTTTCTTCTGAAACATTTACCTTTCTACATTCCTTTCTGTATTGAAGGGGGCTGGAAGCTTAGATACTAGGTTTCCCTGACTGCTTTGCCAGCTGGCTGCTGATTAGTTTCTAATAGTGACCTTTGCTCAGGGATTCCCAATTGGCCTGACCAAGAAGTTTTCAAAACTATGCTGAAGTTTGAGGCTCTTCCTACTTAATCCTCCTTCCTTCTCTTCTTTCATGGGGGTCAAACCCTCATTGGCTGAAGGTTTATGCCCTCCTTCTCCTGCACCCCCTCTCTTTATACTTTATATTTATTTATTTATACTTTATATTTTTATTTATTTATATTTTATATTTATTAAGGTGTTTCCACCTGTTAATTTCTAGTGTGTTGAATTCTGTCTTGGTGTCTGCTTCTTAGGGGATGGCACTCTTATAAGACCCAGGGAAGGAAGAAGCCACCTATTTTTTTCCTACTTTTGTTTTCAGAAGTACTAAGGTAAGGTACTATAGATGTCCGTGGGCTTTAGCAGCATTAGCAGAGAGTGCAGCAGTGTTGGCAGCATTCAGCCTCTCAGGCAGCTCCTGTAGTATCATGAGATAAATGGTTCCTGGTTTCCTGCTCAGTGGCCATGAATTGATTCCTACAGCACAGGAGGGCTTCGTCAGCCCCTATAGCATGTGCAATCAGGAGCCCTGTGTAACGCTGTGTTGCTCCTTGCTCTTTGACTTCTAGGGGCAAGAACAGCTTTCTGAAGCTACAAGTGTCTGATGATAGTATCACTTTTCCCTATTTCCTTTCCAGCCTGTTCAACACTTTGGCACCAATTCCCTGTTTTAAGCTGCCCTACTGTGATTCCAATTTTCCTGACTGGATGTTGAAAGATACACACCTAACCATTTCATTCTTTTTGACCCTCAAAGTTCTTATTTGTACTAAATATTGAAAAAATTAATATTACATGTGAACAAAAATTATACAAAGGTTTTTATTTAGTATTAACAAATCAAATGTCTCAAAGAAATCTAAAAATTAGTATTTTGTTAAGAAATTTAGGGTGCATTTATAGATTTTTCCATGCTCCAACTAAAATATATGTTTATGGATATTTTTAGATACATGTAAACACTCAATGTTTACTGCTAAGTGAAAAATAAAACAGTAAAGTTGAATATGTGTTTATCATATGACCCATCAAATTCTACTTCTAAAAATATATCCTGGAGGAATTTTGCATGTGTGAACCAAAATAAATGTGTAATAATGTCCACAGCAGCACTGTCAATAACAACCAGAACAACCCAAACATCCATCAACAGTAAAAGAGAGAAATACAGCTTAGTACATTAATACAATGAAATCCTATATCACAACACAGATGAATCTCAAGAGAAAAACATTGACAGTAAGAAGCAAATCACATTTTTAAAATGCCTATAATGGAATTACATTTTTACAAAATTAAAAACCAGGTGTATTATATCAGTCTATTTTCATGCTGCTATAAAGAACTGCCCAAGACTGGGTAATTTATAAAGGATAGAGGCTTAATTGACTCACAGCTAAGCATGGCTAGGGAGGCCTCAGGAAACTTACTATCATGGCAGAAGGAAAAGGAAAAGCAGACACTTTCTTCACAGGGCAGCAGGATGGAGTGAGTGCCAACAGGGGAAATGCCAATGTTTATAAAACCATCAGATTTTGTGAGACTCATTATCACTAGACAAGCATGCGGGAAAAAACCCATGATCCAATTACTTCTGCCTAGTCCCACCCATGACATGCAGGGATAATTACAATTCAAGGTGGTATTTCAGTGGGGACACAAAGCCCAACTATATCACCAGACAAAGCAATATTCTCCACCCACCCCTCCTGACAGACAGAGTCTCACTGAAATCTCCACCTCCCAGGTTGAAGTAGTTCTCAGGTTGAAGGAATTCTCTTGCGTCAGCCTCCCGAGTAGCTGGGACTACAGGTGGGCACCACCATGCCCAGCAATTTTTTTGTATTTTTAGTAGAGATGGGGTTTCACCATATTGGCCAGGCTGGTCTCAAACTCCTGACCCCATGATCTGCCCACCTCGGCCTCCCAAAGTGCTGGAATTACAGGCATGAGCCACCACACCCTGCCCTAATAAAGCAATATTCTATTGTTCGAAAGTAAGAAAGTAGGAAAGGGACATGTGTAGGAAGAGGGGTTGTAATCAGCAACTCTGAGCAGCTGACAACCTTCTAGTACTGGTTGATAACTGCACAGTAATTTGCTTTATATTTATTTTTTATAATACGTAGGTGTTTTATTTACTGTTATGTAAGCATTAAATATTTTAAAATAAAAAAAGAGAAGAAAAGAATCAGGTTATGAAAGCATAACTCCTAGAAACAAGCAACTCTACCTGCATGGTTTAAAACAGAATCACTAATTCAGGGCCGCATAATCTCTCACAACTAGTCTTTGTCAATAAGTGTATGAATACATAAAATAATTGATGAACACCAAGCTCTCAAATACATATAACATGTTTATGAATCAAACCAGATGAAATTATGCCCACATGCTGTTTAATAATTTCTACATGGAGAAATTATGAGTAACTTGATTTCTCTTCTTGGTATACTTCTTTCTTTCCAAAGTTTCTCAAATAAATACATATTACTTTGAAAATTCAATAAAATACATAATAAAAATGTGTCATTAAAAGTCCACAATACAGTTTATGTTCTAGCTATTTTTCTTTCTCTTAGGACATTAATCCAATTGTTTCTTATCAACAGAAAAACACTATAAATTATAAATCGGTGCTCTTAAACTTTGGTGTACATCCTAATAGCTGCAAGCCAGCCCAAGAGATCCTAGTAATATCCCAAGCTAAATTGGATCAAACAAGTTTAACTGTAAGAAAATCAGCATTCTGAGTATTTCCCCAAAGGATCTGCCCCAGCCACCTCCCCAGGCTAACTATGCACTACCACCCTGTTTGCTCCCTGCTCTCCAGTGACAGTAATCTTTTTTTTTTTTATTGTGCTTTAAGTTCTGGGGTACATGTGCAGATCTTGCAGGACTGTTGCATAGGTACACATATGCCACGGTGGTTTGCTGTCTCCACCCGCTCCCCTCGCCCACTGTCACCTGTATCAGGCATTTCTCCCAGTGTTATCTTTCCCCAACCTCCCTACACTGCCCCCTTCTGTCCCTCCTCTAGCCCCCTACCCTGGCAACATACCCTAGTGTGCAATGTTCCCCTTCCCGTGTCCAGGAGTTCTCATTGTTCAACACCCACCTATGAGTGAGAACATGTGGAGTTTGATTTTCTGTTCTTGTGTTGGTCTGCTGAGAATAATGGTGGTTTCCAGATTCATCCATGTCCCTACAAGGATATGAACTCATCATTTTTTATGGCTGCATAGTATTCCATGGTGTATATGTGCCACATTTTCCCTGTCCAGTCTATCATTGATGGGAATTTGGGTTGGTTCCAGGTCTTTGCTATTGTAAACAGTGCCACAGTGAGCATATGTGTGCATGCGTCTTCATAATAGAACTATTTATAAACCTTTGGGTGTATACCCAGTAACAGGATTGCTGGGTCAAATGGAATTTCTATTTCTAGATCCTTGAGGAATCACCACACTATCTTCCACAATGGTTGAACTAATTTACACTCCCACCAACAGTGCAAAAGTGTTTCTATTTCTCCGTATCAGTCTCAACTATCTTACTTCAACTCCAGAGAATTCTTTCATTCATGTCTCAGTAGCTTGGCTGCTGCTCTGGCCTGGATGTCTAGCCCTTACTCTATCTTCATTCAAATCTTAGCTCCAATGTCTCCTGCCTTGAAAAGTCTTCCCTGAAACTGTACCCCATCCATTTTACAGTTTATATACTCTGAACAACCTGAAATTTTATCTTCACAGCACTTGAATCTGTTTTGCTCACAGCACAGTGAGTCTGTTTTGCTCACTTTTGTTTAGTTTTCTTTGAAAGAGTAGCCCTCCGCTGCCCAGGCTGGAATACAGTGGTACAATCTCAGCTCGCTGCAACCTCAGCCTCCCAAATTCAAGTGATTTTCCCACCTCAGCCTCCAGAGTAGCTAGAATTAGAGGCACATGCCACCACGCCTGGCTAATTTTTGTATTTTTTAGTAGAGATGAGATTTCACCATGTTAGCCAGGCTGGTCTCAAAATCCTTGCCTCAAGTGACCCACCAGTTTACGCCTCCCTGAGTGCTGGGACTACAGGTGGGGGCCACCGCGCCTGGCCTCACTTTTTTTCTTTTTTTAAGAGAAAGTATCTGGCTCTGTCATTCAGCTGGAGTACAATGGCATGATCCTAGCTCACTGCAATCTTAAAAGCAAACCCCCACCTCAGCCTCCCGAGTAGCTGGGACTACAGGCACAGGCCACCGTACCTGAATAATTTTTTTAATCATTTTTCTTAGATAGGGGTTCTCACTTTGTTGCCCAGTCTGGTCTCAAACTCTTGGCTTCAAGCAATCCTCCCATCTCTGCCTCCCAAAGTGCTGGGATTACAGGAATGAGCCATTGTGACCAGCCTGCTCACTTTTGTATCTCCAGAATTTGACTTAAAGCCCAACACTTAACAGATACTCAGTATATATTTTGTTTCATGGAGGGTTGGTTGGATAAATTAATAAACTATCAAATGAATCAACAAATGAAGATCTGCCAAAAAAATTTATGGCTATGTCTCCCAGACTCTGAACCAAAAATCATCTTTATTTTAAAATTTGGTTATTACCATACTGTATACATATGACAAAACATCACACTGTACTCTAAAAATAAGTACAATTGTCATATATCAATTAAAAATAAAACAAAATTAAAATTTTTCTTTTTCTTTTAAAAAGATCCCTTCAATCAAAAGTTCTCACTCAGACTAATAATTAGCATCTATTACAATGAGAATAACATATATTCAACCTTTGCTAATCAAACTAACTTTTTTAGGCTCATTTTTTTGTATGTATAACTCAACTCTGTGTATCTCTTTCAAACAAAATAAAAATTCTTTTCCAATCCCCAAACCCAGTGATGACTCATTCTCCTGAGATTTAGTTTGGACGTGATGTGTAAAGAAAGAAAAGACAAGAAAACATATTAGCCTTCTAAGATTAATGACTATATTTTTCCGTTGGGAACTTAAAGAATCCTAAACTAAAATGTCTCCTCTCTGATCCCCAATATCAGAAGTTGTACCTCTTGTAATTGCTTCCAAGGGGGAAATACCACTCATCCTTTCTGACTGACTGTCACAATACTCTGACTCGATCCCCTCCAAAATGCCCAGCTCAATATAATTGTAAGAATTCAGGGCAGCATCTTTCTGTGGCAGTTTGGGCAGTAAACTTATTTGTTTGTATGTGAGGGACTGTTCGTTCTCAAAGCACAGAAGGTTTTATTAAGAAGATGACAACAATTTCTGATTTTTAGATACCCATTTTTCCAAATCCAAATGTGGATTTCCAGTGTTCCTACATCATGTTCAGAAAATGGAGTAATACAATTCTCCATTTGGTGGCTCTTGAGAGCAGGATATTATTGTATTTTGGTAGAGGTATTTATTTATTCAGTTTCTTTCATCTTCTACATTTACCTGTTCTGTAATGACCTACCTACCACTCTCTCCCTTACATATTTTCTCTATGCACACCATCCTCCTTTCTATTTCTGATTGTCTCTGGATGTGCTTGAAAGCATTGATACCAATTGCTGCTTCACCTGGAGCCTCCTTTGTGTGCATAGTTCCCTGGCTGACTCCACTAGAAACTTTCTATTTTACCCAAAGACCTATTTAAAATGACATTCCCTCCTGAATGCTTTCTACACATTTTCTTCCTTTATATATTTTCCAGGTCATTTATATTGTAAAACATCCCACTTTATTTATTTTTCTTGTTACCTACTTTCCCTCTCCTAGAATAAACATCCCATGAAGACAGAGATTTTTGTCTCTTTTCTGTACTGCTATATTCTCAGGCCTTAATGTAGTTACTCAGAAGTCATTAAGTAAAGAAACAACTTTTCCATGAGAAATAGCCAATTGAAATGACCAATATACTATGCTCTGGGTTTAGGAGAACTTGTTTCCAGAACAGGGATCAGTTTGGGTAAACACAGAGCTACAGCTGTTGCGTGATCATCTATCAGTCTCTGCTATCAGTCTCTGCTCCTTATACTGACAGAGAGGAGAGAGAGAAAGAGAAAGAAAGAGAGAGAGAGAGAGAGAGAGAGAGAGAGAGAGAGAGAGAAAGAAAGAAAAGGAGTTCAAAGTTGATGAAGTAAATATAAAGTTCCCTGATGATCATGAGAAAAGACCATTTCTAAAGACCATTCCTAGACACTGTAGGAATCCAGAACATATCAGATACTCTCATGATCCAATGGGGCATCTTGTGGAATTCCTGTGCCCAGTTATAACTACCAATGCAGAAGTAAAGCAGCAAGGGATTGGTAGCCCAGGGCTCAGAATTCTTAAAAAAAACATTAGAAAAGCCTCCTAGATGAGTAGAAGTGTTAGCAAAAAGAGAGGAAAATCTAGAATGGCTGGGGGTAGGGAGTACAGACCATGAGCACCAAATACATTAATGGTACTCTCATTATTCCTCTTTAAGTAAGTCTTCCTGGAAATTGTGACCAACCAAAATCTTGAATAAGATTTGCCTGGATGGAGTGACCTTCAGTGAGAGACAGACAGAGCTGAGGGCGAAGACTGCTTCTGGTACACTATCAAAATCCTTTAGGGATGTGCAGCTTTCCTCCACGTGCTGTGAATGTTCTCTGATCACAGTCCACAGCTGCCACCTTCTTTACAGACTTCCCTTCTGCTAAAGACAAGCCACTTCCCTAGAGAGGCTACTCCTTACCATGGGGAATAGGCCAGTAGCTAATGGACACAAGGGTAGACAAGGTCGTCTATCTTGCCTCAAGGAGGGACCATCTCTGTGGAGCAATTCATGTTTCAGAGATTCCCTATAGGAGCAGATTGGGTGATTCTCCAGCTGAGACTCTATTTGTGCTTAGTTTTTATCTCCTGCTCTAGCTTGCTTTGCTTGCTCTCATTCTCCTGAGAGCACTCTTTCAATAAATCATGTAAACAAGAATTCCTGACTTGGCTCTGCTTCCAAATGCAAATTGTCTCTGAAAGAATACATTGTAATGACAGGCCTTCAAAATTCCCACAAATACAATTCTGATGAACATGAGCTAATAATTTTTTTAAATAAAAAGCCATAAAATAAATTAATTACCATGAGTGAAAGTCACTAGGAAGGAAACACAAAGTCATATAAAATAGGATCATCACATAGAAATATATGTTATGTAGTAATATTTCAAAAAACATGAAAACAAAAACCTATCAAAAGTTTGCAGATTAGGAAGAAAAAAAGACATCATTTTGGTAATATATAATAAATAAAATTAAAAGTTACTATGTGAATTAAATAGTAGATTAGACCCAAGGGAACACAGAATTCGTGTGGTAGAATAAAAATGTGAATAAATATCCCAGAATAGAATAAAGCACAGAGAGACTTGAAGGTAAAAAAAAAAAAAAAAAAGTATATGTAAAATAAAGGTTGAAATACATAGAGAAAAGAGTGGAAAAACCTGACATATACCTAACACCTAGCCAGGATTCTAGTTTAATAGAGACAGTGGTGGGTAAAGAAACTACATTTCAAGAGATGGTGCCTATACTTTTTCAGAGTTCGTGAGAGACACCAATCCAGAGACCTGGGAAATCAAAAAAATCCCAAATTGTGTAAGTAAAAAGCAATTCACTAGTACATATATTTCATGGTTATTTGGAGCAAGGCTGCCTAGACTGGACGCCCAGCTCCTAACTGGGCAACCTGGGACAAATTGCTTAACTTGTCTTTGTCATAGTTTCTGATCTCTAAAAGTAGTTTTAAAAATAATATCTACCACATAGATGGTTATGAGATTAAATGAGTTGACATCTTTAATGCTCTTTAGTGCTGTTGAATTTCTAATATTCATCTTTATTACTTTGATTTTGAATGCTCAACAAGGTATTCTGGATCAGAAACTGATTTCTTACTAATTAACTCACAATAAATAGGAAGTGAACTGGCCTGCCTTGCCCTAAGCCTTAACTCTGATGAAAGCCAAGCCAAATATCATACATTAGTAGCTGAACTTTCTATAGATGACTGACAGAGAACAATGGATTCTTTTCATTTATATACAGGAGAGACAACCATTCTCCCCCTTCCCTTCCTGAAAGGGAAGAAAAATATTTTGCTCCGTTGAGATCCTAGTTTCTTACCTTAAACATTTAGAATTTAACTATATCCTTCCACAGGCCAGATACACCAAACGGGTCTCCAAAGTCTGGGCTTTGTACCTAGGGAGATAGCAGCCCAGCCTTTCTTGGATGGTATACACACTAATAATCACTTTATAAACATTCCCTACAACTTACATATGCACAACACTTATTTTATGTTTAAAATAGCTCAAAACAAAAAGGATATTTTGTACAGAAAATATAAAGAAAAGAAAGAAAAAAGAACAAAAGGAAGAAAGATGGAAGAAAGAAAACTTTCATAAAATCTTCATCCAAAGTATCAGGGGCAGCATGGAAATGTAAAAGCAAAACAACAGAAAATTCTATCTTCTATAAATACACCAGGTCTGGCGATTTGTTTTCTAACATGATGTGTAATTTCTTACATTCAAGGACTAGTTTCTCGGCAAGAAGTGAGAAAAGATCTTAGTTTCAGAGTTAGCATAGAACATGACACAATTTAAATGTCTTAAAGTAGCTTTAACAACGATATGCAATACATACCATGAAAAGTCTCTATGAGGGATCCTCTAAGAGACCCCATGATTTGGCTTTGGACATGAGAAAGTATCTTCATAATGAACACTTGCTGTGCCAGCCTGATGCCCACAATTCCTATGATTTCCCCACTCCTCCCAATTCTTCTTTCATAAGCTGGGAAAGGCCACTAAGGTGACCATCAGAAAAATGAGGATGGGGTGTGTTTTCTTGTTAAGTCCAAGGCAGGGCTTGGCCCTAATGGATTGTAGCTCTTTTAAAAGATGCGTATTTAATACTACTTTGACCTTCAGTCTGGTTTGTTTTTGCCAATTTGAGATAACAGGGAATGTCCTCCTCAACATATTTTTAATTTTACACTGATAAAAAATATTAAAGAGAATTTAAAGTCTGATTTGTGGATCAATATGCTGTATTAAGGAAAAAGAAGAAAAATATATGTATAGATGTTCACACAAACGAAAACACACTGTGGGTAGAAAACAGGATAAAAAAAAATGAAGAAACTCTCCATAAAATTTTATTTTGCAAGATGTCTCTTCTTGATTTTAAATACAGGGGGAAGAGATTAGTTTTATAAGCATCAGTCCCACACACCACGTATTTTCGCTCCCTGGTGTTAATGTTCCATGTAATGCTAATTAAATGGACATGTGTAACTAATTCAAGTGTTACAGAATTCAAAGCAGTCTTAATTCCCCCTTCACCCAAAAATAGAATGAGAAACTAAGTTGTTAGTCTCTAGACTTGATAGTGGGAAGACAACTAAATTATAAGATCACATTTTACAGAAAAATCTAAATTGATTTCTCCTGAATATTTTATTATAATAGGGACATTTCAGAAATAGCCCCATTTTAATTCATATGGAAAAGTAGTTATTTATTATATGGAGTCGTATGGCCAAGAAAGAAGGCGGAAAGAATATAATTGTGAGCTGTCAAGCTTAACACATATGTATAGAGCAAATATTCTCACTCTGTTGAGTGGCAGAATTGAGCCTGCTGAATTATAATACTAGGGGCAGTGTCCAAATGGTGGTCAAAATGATACTCAGTTGTAAAGAAAGATGGCCCACAAAAAGCATTGAAAGAAAATTCACATTTAAACATATTATTCAGATACATATCATTACAGATACTTTCTTTACCAGGATGTGTGCAATCTGAAACTTATCTTTATTACATGCCAAATCAACATTTTAATATCACTATCTAAAAAGGGAAGGAAAGGCAGAGGTATACTTCCATATTCTTTGAACACTATTTGCAGAAACAGCAGTAATCCTGAAAATATTTTGTTTCTCTATCAAAGCCATCTTAAAGATAACTCTGTATTATTGCTTAAAGAAAACAGCCAGGGGTGAATCTATATCCACTAAAATTTAACAGACCAGTGGACACAAAACACAACAGTCTGTGTTAAGGGTAGTCATCATCCACAAAGAATTGAGAAAAAAAAAAAATGCTTACCTTTATGATGGTTTGCACTGGATACAACTTTTCCCCACAAGGTTACAATAAATATTATTATTAGCAGTTTTCCTTTTGTTGCTTTCTGTAAGTATCTCTTACTCATCCTGCAAATTAAAAAAAAAAATCTTAAGTATGTAAATTCATAGCTTTTCCATTATAATTGTGCTACATTTAAAGCTGTCTACTATACTTTAACCCCTTCAACTCCTGAAAACTGTATTTCTTGTATTTAAAATGTTGTTCGCTGTATGTAAATGATGACAGAGAAAATAAAGGTTTTTCAAAGTACCTTGATATGATGCAAGAAATAAGCAAAGCTCTGCCTCAGTCAGTGTTCATCCACTTAACCATATCCTAAATCGGTCTGGAAATATTGCCATATTTCTCTCCATATAAACATAGATTTAATTTATTTAAAAAATCCAAGGCATGGTTATTTGAATAATCTTTAAATTAATGATTTATTATTTTACTTTTTTCCTGACAATTGCCAAGTCAAATGGACAGTATAACAGTTTAGATTTAATTGCTTAGATGAATTCCCACACAGAATTTGGTCACTTCAAACGTATTAATGTGCTTTTTAAAAATCACCTGACTATCTACATTCCTTACTGCAAAGTGACCTCATCCTCCTAATGTGCACAACTCGGCTATAGGCGACACAGTATTGTGAGATTCCACCTCGGTGTACATTCCCAGAAGTAAGAGAAAAATGAAAAAGCAGAATAAAAAATACCAAATCAACCTTTTCATGTTGAATTCATAAAACTAAGGAAAGTAAAAACTGTTATTAAAAAAATAATACAGTGGCTCATGCCTGTAATCCCAGCACTTTGAGAGGCCGAAGTGGGCGGATCAAAAGGTCAAGAGATCGAGACCATCCTGGTCAACATGGTGAAACCCCGTCTCTAGTAAAAATACAAAAATTAGCTGGGTGCGGTGGCGTGCACCTGTAGTCCCAGCTACTCAGGAGGCTGAGGCAGGAGAATTGCCTGAACCCAGCAGGTGGAGGTTGCAGTGAGCCGAGATCGTGCCATTGCACTCCAGCCTGGGTAACAAGAGTGAAACTCCATCTCAAAAAAAAAAAAAAATACATACTTATAATAAAAGTTCAGAACTTACTTTCTCCAGCACTTTCTACAACATTCTTTCATTTGCTCTGAAAAACAAATTTGGCTTGTAGGTATATCCATCCCCATTTTGTAGATGAGGAAATCTGGAAATTTGCTTGGGCCACATGTAATGACAGAATAAAAACAGAAACCTAGAATGGTCTAATTCTAAAATTCTTACACTAATCACTAAGAGATAAGCAAAACTGATATGAAATTAAGTCCATCTCCATTTGTTTATGAGGGACACAAAATATGTCTGTCACCCTGTGCCTTTCCAATTCAGATACTATACTGAACTCCATTGTGACCGACCTGCAGATTCTTGTCTGTCTTGCTTTTAAAGCAATTTCCTGGGGTCACTTCCTGATATAGCCTGATTCCTTTTCCTCTTGTATTTTCTAGGTTACCCATTTTTGTACATTTTTACCTCCAGAACATTCTATCTCCAAAACTGTGACTCAAAGGTAGAAAGGGCATTTATACATTTTCAAACAGGGGTCCTTGACATTTTTTCATGTATGACTAAATGCATGAAAAAATAAATTATATATTAGGTATTTTAATATAGATGTACGTTCACAGGTCTTAGCTTGGGGAGGTTGTAGGGAGTAATTCAAATGTTTAGAAGGCAATATTGTGTAAATAAAAGCATGAACTTTTAAGTCAGAATGCCGGGGTTTGAGTCCAGACTTTACTGGCTTCTAATTATGTGGCCTTTACCTGACTTTTCTTTGTTTGGATCTCCTGCTTCAGTTTCTCCTGCAAATTTCCGGATCTCCTGCTGCAGTTTCTTCTACTGTAACATGGGATAATGCATGTGAAATTCCTGGCCCACTGTCAAGCATGTACTAAGGATTCAATGGCTGTGATAGTTGAGAATATTGAGTAATTTGTATATGTTTGATCCTTGAGTGTTTGGGAGGCTAGTCCCATTCATGAGATGATTGGAGTTTCAGTAGCACCCACAGCTGTAACCTCTCTGAGGACCTTAACCTCATACCATGTCAAAGAAACTGTAAAAGATGATAGGTATTTGAGCTTTCAGATTAGACTGGGTTTAAAGCCAGGCTTCCTGCTGACTATATGACTTTGAACAAATTACTTAATAATTCAGATTATTTCACTGTCAGTAAGATGAAGATAATAATATCTACCCAACAGTGTTGCTGGCATGAAGATTAAACAAAATAGTCTGAGTAAAAGGTTTAATACTATGCATAGCAAATAATAAATGCTCAATAAATGCTAACCATTACTCTAATCATTACTCAGTCAGACTAGCATTTTCTTAAATTCATTCTGTGAGGCACCAGATCCACAGATTGTTATTAAAGTATTAGTGAAAAATAAAGGAGGAAATATATTTGTAACATTCTGAGTTCAACCAATTTAACCAGATTTTTTTTTAACAAGAGGCATATTGCCAAATATGTTTTAGAAACATTTTCCAGAAACCTCCTCCACAATGTAACACAGCACACTAGTGTCCTCAGGAAGCCTCTTAGAGAAATATTGAGCTATAACAATAATCTAGTTTGGAACTTATTCTCTGTAAACCAAATGTCATTTTAAATCTTCTATTCTATTGCCTTTGTTTCCTCTCTCGGCACTCTTAGTATTAGTTTTAGGAGTATTCTCTTTCCTTCTACATTTTTTTCAACCATCCTGACTCCCCTCTGCATCTAATCCCTGCAACCTTCTCGTACTGCATATCTTATAACAGAATGAACAGCAAAACTCATCTGACAGGAAGAGCTGCTTAGTGTAACTCTTGATAAGAGCTTCTCCTTAGCACATGGCCTCTACTACAAGGGCAATGACCCATCATTTTTCCATACCACTGTGTACCCATCCAATAGGATGACAGAACCGACAGCTAGTCAAACTGATAACTAGACATATGGAAACGGAAACACCCACAAAGTTGCCAGGCTATCAAATTAAAGAAAGAAAGGATAATGCAGGTCAACATTTGGAAGGCTGTCAGAACCAGCATTTTCTCCTTTTCATAATACTGTCACTCCTGTCCAATTTATTACCATGTTCCAGTCAATACTATTGCCAGAGTAGCTCTTAAATGTTTATTTTTATACCTCTGACTACTGCAACACTGCAATTCAGACCACCAAATTTTCTCACTGGCCACAGCATCCTAACTGGACATCTGCCATCAAATTACCCTCCTATGTCTGTCTTTTTCACAACTATATTTGCAGTGTTTAGTAGGTGCCTGATAAATTTTGTTGACTGAATGTAATTCATTCTCTATGCTATAGCCAAATGTCTCTATGAGTATAAATCATCCTTGCTTAAAACCTTAACATGGATTCCCTTCTCTGTTCTGAACTGAAGGCCATCGTTCCTAGCAGGGTATAAAAATCCTGCAGCAGAATTTTTTTTAAATCTTTGATACTATATGTCTCTAATCTCATTTTATGTCATTTTGTCCCATCTCACTCTCTACACATACTCATAGTCTATTTTTAACCCTAGATAATTTCTCCAATGGCTTCCACTAAATCTTACCTCCATGTCACCTAAAATATGATAGCTATTCCCTCAATTCCCACCCACTCTTCGAAATGGGTAACTTCTACTCACTAGTCATGGGGCAGGTTAGAATTCCTCCTGTAGGATTTGTTCAGGACCATGTTGAATGCCCTCCATTCTGCCTAACAGTCACCTGCCATACCATATTATAATCCACCTACTTATACTCAACCGTTAGTCTCATATAAGATTCCTAGAGACAGAAACTGTTCCCCATACATCTGTGAATCTGTAGGACTCATCCAAAGTCCAGCTCAATAGCTGGTAAATAAGTACTTATTGAACACTGGTGGTGCCTTACAGCCAAATATATTGCATTGCAGTCAACATGAGGAGGATGAAGTATGTGTCACCTCTTTAGACAACAAATAGGAAGTGAAAAAAGAGTTGGGGGACTTGCAGCAAGACACAGCAAACTGAGAAGGAAAAGAAAAAAATGAAATCCAATCTTGAATGTGTTTTATTCTGATTTTTAAGTAACAATCAAGTTTGAATAAGGTAAAACATAACAGAGTGATCAAGGATTTTTGACAAAGAGGCAATACCAAAGGAAAACACCTAAAGGGAAAAGCTGAATGTGCATTTCTTCTTTACAATGCATGACAGCACAGAGGAGGGACATTCTCTTCTTTCTCTACTTGCTAACCACCAGGTCTCAGTATAAAATTTCCCACCAGAGAAATAACGAATGTGGTCCTGGGCTCCAACACAGTTTAGAAATGTCACATTCATTAGGGAAAGTGGTAAAATTTAAGTGTATTTTGCAACATCAGTAACAGTGAAAAGAAACTGGAAACGGAAGGAAAATATGCATAGAAGAGGAGACCTTGAAATCGCTCCCAAGCAGCATCAGCTTGCAAGGAGCACAAGGGAAATTGAGAAAAAGTAACCTTGGCAGGGAAGGATGTTGAAGTGAAAAGCTGTCAAAGTGGAAGACTGACAATTAAATCTACTGGACTTTCTCCCACTTTCTCCCACTGTTCTCTTCTGTTACATATTTCACTTATGTATGCTGAGGTTTAGATTTTTGGATTGTTTGAAACACTTCTCATCCCACTAATGTTAAAAGTACATTTAATTGTTAAAAATCAAGAAATAAAAAACTGTTATGCTATAAGAAAAATCATTTCTCCATGAAAACAGAAAGTAAGTGTAGCTGGTCTATAAACAAAAACCTGGAAGAAAAAAAGGGGGGGGAATAAAGGCGATAGTATAAAGGAGATGTATACAAAAGATAAAAGGGGGGATTAGAATCCAACCACGTGGCCTCCCATTGAGCTGGAGACACTTCTGTGGAAATAGAGATCACATAAGGGAACAGATATATTTTTAAGTCTTTTTAGGACAATTCTGTACATTGATCTATATATCTAACAAATCTGGTGTTAACTAGTTATATTGCAAAAAAAAGTGCATTCCTGTGAAAAGGCCCACTTATTGTGATGCATCATTCTTTTTATATATTATTGAGTTGGATTTATTAATATTCAGTACAGGATTTTCATGTGTATGTTCATCAGGATTATTGGTTTTCAATTTTCTTGGACTGTCATTGACTGTAGTCAATATTAAGGTAATGCAGATCTTACTGGATAAATAAGAAATAGCAGCCTTATCTTCAGTTTTCTGGAAATGATATGTAAAATTGATATGATCTGTTCTTTTAATATTTGGTAAAATTCACGGAAAACATTTGGGCCTGGGAATTTTTTTCTAAAGATTTTCAACTATTAATTAATTTTTAAAAAGTTATAAAGCTATTTACGTTATTTCATTTACTTGGTAATTCATGTTTTTGGGGGAATGGGTCAATTTTATATATATTTTTGAATTTACGTGCATAGAGCTCTTTGTATTATTTCCTTATTTTAATATTTTCAGTCTGTACTGCCATTTCCTCTTTGATTCCAAATATAGTAATTTGTAAACTAAAAAAAAAAAAAAAAAAAAAAAAAAAAAACTAGTTACAATGGAATGAACCTTACCAGAAAAATCTTAAAAAGAAATCCACCCTTAGGGCAAAATGCTCAGTGGCTTAGTCAAGTGCCCTTTCTCCTCATAGGGACCAGAATGATTGTTATAAAATGTAAATCAAAGCACATTACCCCACTGGCTCCATCCCTTGCTTAAAATCCTGGAATTTACCTATTTATTAAAATGAGAATAAAATAAAAATCTCTTACTGGAGAAAAAGCCCAACATCATCTTCCCTCGCAACCATTCTGATTTCATTTCACATCCCTGTTCCCTACGTTCCCTGTGCTTCAGACACACTGGCCTTTCCACTGTCCCCTCTGCCAAGCTGATTCCAGACCTTACGCGAAACATTCGCTCTCCGTGAAGGTTCTCCCGCCTGTCTTTGAGTAGCAGTCTGCTTTTCATAATCGCCTCCATGGAGATCACATCCTGACCATCCTGCCCTCCAGAGTCCAGAGAGACCCACGTGAAGTTTCTCTCTCTCTCTCTCTCCAAGTAGCCTGTAGTATTTCCTCTATTTATTATAATCTAAAATTATTCTATTCACTATTTTATACATTTGTGTAACTGTCTATTTTCTCCTTCTTCTCATTAAAATGTAATTTCCATGAGAGCAGAGATTCTTCTGGTAAGTCACTGCTGTAGCACATGGAACATCACCTAGAGAATGGAACTCAAGAGATGTAGAATGAAGAAATAGGTGTATTTTATAATCAGAATAAAAGGTGAGTTTTTTAATGCAGAAGTTTTATTACTTCTTTTAATTAAAAAAATCTTTCATTATATGCAACAACTAGAAATGGAGATGTGAAGAACAGTACATATTTATTTTTATTTTTTTATTGCATTTTAGGTTTTGGGGTACATGTGAAGAACATGCAAGATTGTTGCATAGGTACACACATGGCAGTGTGATTTGCTGCCTTCCTTCCCCTCAGCTATATCTGTCATTTCTCCCCCTGCTATCTGTCCCCACCTCCCCACCCCCGTCCCTCCCCCATTTCTCCCCAACGGACCCCAGTGTGTAGTGCTCCCCTCCCCGTGTCCATGTGTTCTCATTGTTCAACACGCGCCTATGAGTGAGAACATGCGGTGTTTGATTTTCGAACAGTACATATTGGTAGAGCGACAGAAGAAGTGAGAAGAATGAGGGGGAGATGAGGAAATGGAAATAAAGACCAGATTACTCTTTCAAGAAACATGCAGAGAAGGGAAGTAAAGATGGAGTGGCAGCTACTGAGACTTAAACAAGATAACAGAGCCAAAAGAAAGGGAGGAGTTAACGATACCAAAGTGGCAGTAGATTATGAAAGCTAATTTTCAAATGAAGTAAAAAAATAGGTAACAGTTTTGTAAATATAAAGTATTCCACACGTATAATTTATTATTACTGCTTTTAATTTTCTTATTTTGATAGAAATTAAATGTATCCTCCAAAACTAAACCGTTCTTTGTTCTTGCTAATAGATTAATACAAAAATCCTACTAAATAGGACATCTAGGGCTACAAGTTTGACTCCATCATTGGTTTTATCCAAAATCATGTCTAACCTGACTAGCATTTCATGATAAATACTATGCCTGTATATGGAATATCCAAGTTATTACTGAAATAGCAATTGCCTTTGAGGTGGATAGTGCTATTTGTATTGACAGAGATTAAATAGGTATATATGGATATTAAAGCACAAGAGATTCACATGTAAGTTGTATATATAAAGGTATATAGAAACAAATTTAAGAGATAATAACGTAACTCATACATATAATCATGTTTGTTGTGTGTTATATCATCCAGAAACTGAGGTGATTGATTTTAATCATTTTAATTACTACTTTTTTTGTTTTCATTTCACATGATGTAAAAAAATGTCATCACATGATGTTATTTTAAGCCACATTCACTAGGCACATTATGTGAGCTATTTAATTTCCTATCTTGTAAATTATCAAAAGTTTATATAGTTGTATTTTCTTAAGCTACTCATATGATTAGCCTAATTAGGTCCTATTTGCTTGGACTTCAAAACACAGATTTTGGAATCTCAGTAAGTCTCTAAACTTTGTCTGAACTAAAACACTTGCTTTAAAATGCTCATTAAGTTTGATATATCAGTGTTTTGTAATGCATCCAGCTCTTGATTCTGTTCAGTAGTCAACCCTGGAGATTTAGCCAAAAAATCTCCATTGGTTTCTAAGGATTCCCTGGCAGCAAACGCAAGTCTCATTTAAGAACCACAATTATCTGCTTCCTTCATCCAAATTTTATACTTTTATTCATTTCCCCACAACACTGCAATTTTGGTGGGTACAAAAACTCAGGAGCACTATTGCTTAATGCATAGCAGTGTATAGCCAAATCACTGGATTTGTGAAAATACCTTTACCACCCACAGATTGAAATGACATGGAATAGAAATGTATTATCATTTAAATGATTTATCCAGAAACACAATATTCCAAAGTGCCAAGCTCTAACATCCAAAACAGAAAACAATGCTATAGCAAAGATAAAGCAATCATTTAAGATTTATGAGAACCCTAGAAAAACACCTGAAATGATCAAGGCTAAGCTGTATCACCAAGCATCTATTATTACAAGTGAATCACTTTCCATCATTTTCTATGTATAAAATGGGAATCTCATCTGTTTTTTTTTACAAACAGAAATGTCATTAGAATAAACAAGAAATCGTGGGAAAGTTTGAACTTAAAGAAAGATATGTGAAAAAATCAGAGGTGTTACTATTTTTTTAAAGGTCCATCTCTCAGAGCATGGACTTGTAAGTCAGAAAAACCAAACAATATACTGGACTCCAACAAATAATAGCTAAGAAAATTTGTCAGGTTTACTTAACATCAAGTCTCAATGCACACATATGGAATGTACAAATATTATTACATATTGGTGGTATTGTTGTAAAGAATGAGCATAATATAGATAAAGCTAACTGTATATCTTTCATTCTCACATGCCCTGTTTAGACATTTTGCTCTTTTCTCAGTGGCTATAGATAGTTTGAGGAGGGTGCATCCATCACATTTAAATTTCATGTCTGTTTCCATTTCACAGTCTTAACCCTAAACTACATTCTTTCTCTGCATTTCTGTTTTGTATTCAGTGCTCCTGTCCTTATCAATTGCTTATTGTTTTATATTATTAATTATCTACTCCAGGGTCCAAATCTGTCTTCCCAAAGAAAAATAAATAAGGAAGAGATGGTACAATTATATAGTATGACCAAAAATGAGATTTCATATGAACCACTGTAATAAGATATGTAGGATATCAAAAAATAAGCCATAAAAAATTTGAGTCTAACCAAGCTAAAATGTAAAATATATTAAAGCTACTTAATTGAAGCTACCATTGACCTTCTTCACAGAACTGGAAAAACCACCTCAAGCTTCATATGGAACCAAAAAAGAGCCCACACAGCCAAGACAATCTTAACCAAAAAAAAAAAGCTGGAGCCATCACACTACCTGACTTCAAACTATACTACAAGGCTACAGTAATCAAAACAGCATGATACTGGTACCAAAACAGAGATATAGATCAATGAAACAGAACAGAGACCTCAGAAGCAACACCACACATCTACAACAATCTGATCTTTGACAAACCAGGCAAAAACAAGCAACGGGGAAAGATTCCCTGTTTAATAAATGGTGTTGGGAAAACTGGCTAGCCATATGCAGGAAGCTGAAACTGGACCCTTTCCTTACACCTTATACAAAAATGAACTCCAGATGAATTAAAGATTTAAACATAAGAACTAACTACATAAAAAACCTAGAAAAAAACCTAGGCAAAACTGCTCAGGACATAGGCATAGGCAAGGACTTCATAACTAAAACACCAAAAGCAATGACAACAAAAGCCAAAATAGATAAATGAGATCTAATTAAATTTAAGAGCTTCTGCACAGCAAAAGAAATAATCATTAGAGTGAATCAGCAACCAACAGAATGGAAAAAATTTTTACAATCTATCCATCAGACAAAGGGCTAATATCCAGAATCTACAAAGAACTAAAGCAGATTTACCAAAAAAAAAAAAAAATTCAAAATTTGGTGAAGGAGATGAACAGACACTTTTCAAAAGAAGACATTTATGAGGTCAACAAACATGAAAAAATCCTCATCATCATCGGTTATTAGAGAAATGCAAATCAAAACCACATTGAGATACCGTCTCACACCAGTTAGAATGACAATCATTAAAAAATCTGGAGACAACAGATGCTGGAGAGGATGTGGAGAAAAAGGCACACTTTTACACTGTTGGTGGGAGTGTAAATTAGTTCAACCATTGTGGAGACAATGTGGTAATTCCTTAAGGATCTAGAAATGGAAATTCCATTTGACCCAGCAATCACCTTACTGGGTATATACCCAAAGGATTGTAAATCATTCTATTATAAAGACACATGCACATGTATGTTTGTTGTGGCACTGTTTAAAATAGCGAAGATGTGGAACCAATCCAAATGCCCATCAATGATAGACTGGACCAAGAGAATGTGGCAAATATACCATGGAATACTATGCAGCCATAAAAAACAGTGACTTCCCATCCTTTGTAGAGACATGGATGAATCTGGAAACCATCATTCTCAGCAAACTGACACAAGAACAAAAAACCAAACACCACATGCTTTTACTGACAGGTGGGTGATAAACAATGAGAACACTTGGGCACAGGGAAGGGAACAATAGTCACTGGGGTAGGTAGGGGGTAAGGGGGTGGAGGAGAGGCGAGAGGAGGGACAACAGGGGGCAGGAGGATGGGGAGCGATAACACTGAGACAAATGCCTGATGTAGGTGACAGGGGGGATGGAGACAGGAAACCACCATGGCATGTATGTACCTATGCAACAATCCTGCAGGATGCAGGAAGTGAACACGTACCCCAAAGCCCAAAGTTCAGTAAAAATAAAAAATAAAGAAAATAAATATAATTTTTGTGATTTAATAGGAAATACATGTGTCCACCAAATCATGATGATATTTGTAAAGGAAAGGGCTAGATAATTGAGATCTAGACAACACAAAACCATGTTTTATATTTGTCCTCTTCTACAAAAACTTCAGGCAAAAGTACTAACAATTAGAAAATTTGGGATTACCTTGTCCTACCCTCTTAACACAATGACACTTTGTCACAATATGGATTGAAACAAGTGGTAGAAGACAAGCAGCTAATGTGCAGACCTGTAAACAATCCACAAAGCTTCCACTCCTGCATGATCTGGCAATGGCTATATTTCACAAATGTTAGGTAGAGCACCCTTATATAGAATAAGAAAGAAAACTTCCAATTATATGTATCGCTTTATAGATGGCTAAATCACAAGCCTTATATTTAATTTTGTGATTATATATGGTAAAAAGAGAGAGAACTCTGCACATAACTTAGGTTCTGTATGTAAGATTCATAATAAAATATTTTCTTTCTTTTTAATAAGACTTTTATAATGCAAATAAGACTTTTATTAATGGAAATAAGCTATGGTAATCGAACCAGTGCTAAATATTTCTTCACTCTATTACCATTGGGACTAGTTAAGACTTTTATTCCTTTTGCTCTAGTATACCTGTTCTCTTGGGAAATGAGGCACAGAAGAAATCCACTTCACCTCAGCTTCTTCTCCTGCATGCTAGCAAAGGAGTGGAAGAATGAGTGATAACAATAAAAACAATCTTTAGGAGTTATTTGTTAGGATAAAGTTTGTGGTCCAAGAACATTTATTCTCACTGTAGTTACACCTACAGATATGAAGGAGTCTCCATTTTATGCATTTAACCATCCAGTATGGTCAGTATGCCAGCCAACACTAGCTAGTTAACAGCACGCATTCAAGAAAGAAAAATAGCTCTACCAGCAAAACATTACAACATGGAACCTCCCTTCAGGACAGATTGTTCTCAGAGGTAAGTGAACTGAAGAACTAAAGTTGCATATTCAAAGGCCTCTGCTCATATAACCGTCTTTCTAAAGCACCAACATCAACATATTTCAACCGTACCATCAAAAATTGTAAATGCAAATTGTTTAAAAAAGATAGTAGCAGTTATGTGTCGAAAGGAATGCAATTCTATGTCCTCAAAAGAAACCAAAAAAAAAAAAAAAAAAAGAGTCCAACAAGAGACTGTTTAATCACTAGAGTTCATACTTTTCTCTGAGTATAATAGTTTAAGAAAAAATTTTGGACCATGATGTGCACTAGCATTAAATGCCTGAGCAGAGCAACTTCACAAAGCACAATGAGAGAGAGGCAGTGATACTGGGACCAACACACTTTTATAACTATGTTTTATTCATAGTCCTTATATGTGTTTGATATTTGTACATTACTTCATACACCTTAATGAGCCATCTTTGAGGGAAAGGTAGAACATTATCAGATTTTAATATAACAAAGCACCATATTCAGGTTTCGGCTAACAGCTTAAGCAACTGAGAACTCAACTCATAGGCAGGTGTTGAACAATGAGAACACATGGACACAAGAAGGGGAGCACTACACACTGGGGTCTGTTGGGGGAAAATGGGGGAGGGAAGGGGGGTGGGGAGGTGGAGAGAGATAGCATGGGGAGAAATGCCAGATATAGGTGAAGGGGAGGAAGGCAGCAAATCACACTGCCATGTGTGTACCTATGCAACAATCTTACATGTTCTTCACATGTACCCCAAAACCTAAAATGCAATTTAAAAAATAAATACATAAAATAAAAAGAAAAAACAAACAAACAAAAAGAACCAAAGCAGCAACCAATCTGTGCTACAAACCTGTCTACAGTAAGCCTCGATAACATACTGCTTTCTGACTTGTTCCTTTTGCAACAAGATTTCCGTTCCTTTTAGAATCTCACTTTTTCACTCTTTCTACTATCTTGGACTTCCCTGCAGGAATAAAATCAATCACATAATAGTCACTACTCTAACTTCTCTTTGCCATCAGCCACTTTGGTCCACCCCTACCATTTTCCTTGTGGATGAATTTGGTTTCCTTGATCATGATGCAGGTATTTTCCTGCAGTATGCAATCATACAGCAAAACAGCAGTCAAGTGGTTAAATGTTCAATCTTGAGAAATTTCCCCAATGGTAAGATGTATTCTATTGTGAAATTATGCCCCAAGGTGGTGGTGGAAGCCTATTACCTGGGTCTATTTTCTAAAAATTCTCCAAAGAACACCCTGAGGAAAGCCCTACATTACGGGGATATGAAGGACTCGTCCAAACTACAGCCATCATCATTTTGTATTTGCTGAAAACCTAGTGACCTTATTTCCTCCCAATTGATATCCTATTATTTCAATTGCTAGGGAGAAGAGTTCAAGACACGTCAGGTAGAATACTACACAAATCAACAGCGCCAGATATCACTACTGTTTAGCAACAATTTAACCAGTAATCCCCAAGTTAACACTCTTCTTGCAATGTACAATAGACATGAAAGTACTTCACAAACTTTGTAGTAGTCTACAAATGAGACTTATTACCAAGGCATACTAAAATAGGTAATAGGGTAAATGAATAAACAAATTATGATATGTGTGTGTGTGTGTGTGTGTGTGTGTTACACACACACACAGTGGAATATTACTCAGCCTTAGGAAGAAATTGTAACATAAATGAACTTGGAACATGTTAAGCAAAATAAGCCGGACACAAAAGTACAAATACTATATGATTATACTTACCTGAGAGGTACCTAGAATAGGTAAATGTATTGCAACAGAAAGTAGAATAGAGATTACCAGGAGCTAAAGGGAGGGGGAAATGGTGAGTTATTATGTAATGAACACAGTTTTTGTACAGGATGATTTTTAAAAGAGTTCTGGAACACATAGTGGTAATGTACAATATTGTGAATGTACTTAATGCCGATGAAATGTACAAAAAAAGCTAACATGGTAAACTTTATGTCTATGTTACAACCATAAAAATGAAGAATAGCAGATAAGATGGCAAGAGTCATAATGGGAACAGCTCTGCTTACTGGCTCTGCCATATAAGCTGCATTTATTTTCTTCCTGACACTAAACAGTATTTGAAACCGTATTAACCTATTTGCTTACCTGTGTACTGTTCCTCTCTCCCCCTACTTGAATACAATCTGCTATAAGAGCACAAACCTATGCCTTCTATTTCACTACTTTATTTCCAGCATTTATGATGTTTCTTATCAGAGTAGGTACAGAATAAGTATTTGTTGAATAAAATAAATAAATGGGAGAAACACTACAGATGTCCTTTTAATTTTGAGTTTGGTTACTCTGCATGATCACACACATTTTCTTATGTCCAATAACTTTTAATGACTCTACTTTTTGTAGGCAGTAGAATGCTTTCAATTGTTGTTTATATTATATGTAAGTCTTGTATCTGTAAATAGAAGCTAAGCTCCTTGACCAACCATACGCTATAGCTCTATTTCCCCACAAAGTAACTTACTTTTGCATAGTGCCATATGGTAGACTAAGAACTTTTACATCTGTGATCATCTTTGGTTCACATGATCATGAGGCTGGCAGATGGAATCATCCCTCTTGCAGAGATGAGGGAGCAGGCTCAGAGAAGGGAAGTGACTTGTTCAAAGTCAAAGTTAGTAAATAGCACAGCCAGAACTCAAAACCAGTTATCCACTGGGCACAGTGATTCATGCTGTGGCTCAATGCTTTGGGAGGCCAAAGAATGAGGATCACTTAAAAACAGAAGCTGGAGGCTGCAGTAAAGTGTGATGGCACCACTGCACTCCAGCCTGGGTGACACAGCAAGACCCTGTCTCAAAAAAATGTTTAAAAAGTTCTTCCAGCTTCAGGCCCAAAGTTCTTTCCATTAAAAGTTTGATAATGAAGAAGCAGTAGCTTCTCTGCTCCTTCTGGAATCTCCACCTGGTTCAGCCCGCCTACCTCCACTCCTGCCTCCACCACGTACATCAGCATGACCCAGAAGTCCTACGAGGTGAGCACCTCTGGCCCCTGGGCCTTCAGCAGGCACTCCTACATGAGTGGGTCTCACGTCCACACCAGCTCCTTAAGCTTCTCCGGAGAGGTCAGCAGCAGCTTCCAGGGTGGCCTGGGTGGAGGATATGGTAGGGCCAGGAGTATGGAATTCATCACCACCTACATGGTCAACCAGAGCCTGCTAAGCTCCCTTAACCTGGAGGTGAACCCCAATATCCAGGCCCTGCACACCCAGGAGAAGGAGAAGATCAAGACCCTCAACAACAAGTTTGCTTCCTTCACAGATAAGATACGATTCCTGGAGTAGCAGAACAAGATGCTGGAGACCAAGTGGAGCGTCCTGCAGCCCCAGAAGATGGCTTGGAGCAATACAGACAACATATTCTAGAGCTACATCAACAACCTGAGGTGGCAGCTGAAGACACTGAGCCAGGAGAAGCTGAAGCTGGAGGCGGAACTTGGCAACATGCAGGGGCTGGTGGCGGACTTCAAGAACAAGTAAGAGGATGAGATCAATAGCGTACAGAGATGGAGAATGAATCTGTCCTCATCGCGAAGAATGTGGAGGAAGCTTACATAAACGAGGTAGACCTGGAGTCTCGCCTGGAAGGGCTGGCTGATGAGATCAGCTTCCTCAGGCAGCTGTATGAAGAGGCGATCTGGAAGCTGCAGTCCCTGATCTCGGACACAACTGTGGTGCTATCCATGAACAACAGTCACTCCCTAAGCATGGGCAGCGTCGTCGCTGAAGTCAGGGCACAGTACGAGATTGCCAACCCAGCCGGGTTGAGGTTGAGATCATGTACCAGATCAAATACAAGGAGCTGCAGATGCTGGCTGGGAAGCATAGGGATGACCTCAGTGCACAAAGACTGAGATCTCCGTGATGAACCGGAACATTAGCTGGCTCCAGGCTGAGATTGAGGGTCTCAAAGGCCAGACGGCATACCTGGAGGCTGCTATCACAGATGCCAAGCAGCACGGGCAGCTGGTCGTTAAAGATTCCAATACCAAGCTGTCCGAGCTGGAAGCTGCCCTGCAACAGGCCAAGCACAACATGGTGAGGCAACTGCGTGAGTACCAGGAGCTGATGAACGTCAAGCTGGCCCCGGACAATGAGAGCGTGACCTACAGGAAGCTGCTGGAGGGCGAGGAGAGCTGGCTGGAGTCTGGAATACAGAACATGAGTATCCATACAAAGGCCACCAGCGGCTATGCAGGTGGGCTGAGCTTGGCCCAGGGAGCCTCACAAACCCTGGCCTCAGCTATTGCCTGGGATCCAGCTTTGGTTCTGGCATGGGCTCCAGCTCCTTCAGCCACACCAGCTCCACGAGAGTCATGGTCGTGAAGATCCCGACCCTCAGTGGGAAGCCGGTATCTGAGACCTCTGGCATCCTGCCCAAGTGAACAGCTGCAGCAGCCCCTCCCATCCTACCCCTCCTGTGGCAGTCCCGGAGTCCATGGGAGAGGCTGCTGTGCAGGGGAGCACAGGGAACAGGAGACCCACCTGAGGCTCAGCCCTAGCTCTCAGCCCACCTGCAGGGGCAGTTTACTGCCTGCAGACCCCCCTTGCCCATGCCTCCAACTACAAAATAATTCAATTGTCTTTTTTTTCCCCTAAAATACACCCTCAGCTAGCTGTGCCACCTGTCAAAAAAAAAAGTTTGATAATGAAAGCAATGATTCGAATGTCATATTTCCATAATGTAAAATAGAATATGTTAAAATAATTCCTACTAAATTTTTTTCTGGACCTATTAAAAAAATTGCCTTGGCCATGGGTTTGTTTAAAATGCTAAAGAGAGAGAGAGAGAGCGAGGGAAGGAGGGAGAGAGGGGGGGAGAGAGAGAGAGAGAGAGAGTGAGAGAGAGAGAGAGAAATTATGGCTAGAATATAAATTTAGCTGATTATTTGTCAATAGAATGATAAATAAACAGTTATGCATTGCTTAATGATCAAGATACATTCTACGAAATTCATCATTGGACAATTTTAATGTGTGAACCTCATAGAGTGTACTGACACAAACCTGTATAGTACAACCTACCACAAACCTGTAGGCAACTGTAACACAGTGATGTTTGTGTATCTGAGTATATCTAATTTCATAGAAAAAGTACAGTAAAAATAGCATATTAAATCTTAGGGAACCACCACTGGATGTATGTACAGTTCATCATCAGCAAAAACATAATAAGCTTATGACTATATAGAAAAAACTGACTACAAATATATGATGGGGCCAGTAGGAGCCAGGCAGGCAACTCAGTGAAGTGAGGGCTCAGTCATCTCACTGCCCAATTCAACTCCAGAAACCTTTCAGCTTCAGCCCATTGAGGACACATGGGAAGGGGAGTCTCGTACCACCCCCTCCTCTCATTTTCCTTCAGGAGCCAGAAATCCAGAATCATATCTGAAACTGATCATTTTTAAATGTTATCGATTGATCTCATTTTTGAGAACATTCTGCACGCCAAATACAGTCTGTGGGCATCCAGGGTATGGCTTCAGTTCTAAGCCATCTTATTTCTGAGTAGGTTTTAGAACCAACAGCACTTTTTACTCCTAGACTGTCTAAACTATTACCTGAATCAAAAAAAAAAAAAAAAAAAAAAAAGCAGGAAGAGAGCATATGAAGACCAAAAAAAAAAAAAAAAAAAAAAAAAAAAATCTAGGTTATTTTCCCTGTGCTTCTTATTTATCCACATTGAAAATTTTGCCTAGACTCATGGGCCTTAAATGAGTGTCATTATATGAAATAATTGGGCTTATAAGCATACTTTAAAGTCCTTAGATTTAAAGATGTTTAATGTACAAATGCAACTTAAACTAAGTTTGCCCTCCATGGGAGAATCCAGAGGCTAAACACAGAGTATTTATTATTGCAAGGACAGGATCTGATATTTCCACTCTATACTTTAGCAGTGGCACATAAAGATTATAATTGAGAATGAAAGAAAGAAAAGGCCCTACTGAAAAACAGATGTCTTGAGCGAGAAGCAGCAATCACAGCATCTGCACTTCGACGTCGGAAGAAAAACACTGGAGGAAAACAATAAAGCACAAGGTATAAAAATACCAAACAAGTCAGCTGGTTTTTTCAGTTGATAGAAAAAAAAAAAAGAGTACAAAAGGATATTTAGAAGACTTTGATAAAATTCTGAAGCCTTAAATAGCTTATGGTTCAGATGAGCTTAGAAATGGAGGCAAAAGGAGTAAAAGAATAAAACGGCTATGCTTAGTTTTTCTCCTAGTGTAAGGCTTAAAAGACAATTCAGAACTGGCTCAAATTTAGACTCTTTCACCAAGATCAGTACCATTGCTTCTCTGTTGGTACCATCTTTCAAATGTCAAATTCTCTCCAATTTATTACATGTAACCTTCCAGAAAGCACCTTAAAAACTGCCTAACTTTATTTGCTTGCAAGTGCCCTATGCTATGTTTATATATTTTACTTGCTACATAACACAGAAAGAATGCAAGATTAGGAGTAACAACACTTGGATTCAAGACTTGATCACCTGTCTAGGTAGATGATTTGTGGAATCATTTAATCCCTTTGAGCCTCCACTGATTATTTTGTACAATAAAGGTAATATACTTGCCTTAACTACCTCACAAGGTTGTTGTAAGGATTAAAAGAAACAACCTATATAAAAATGTCTCTTGAGTTTTAATCTTAATAATACATTATTTACAAAGCCAAAGGTTCATCCTCCAATGAAACTACAACCTGATGATTCAACAAACATTATTAAACATCTACTGTTATTTTAAGCACTGGCAATATATCTGTGAAAATGGCAAGGTCCTTGCCTGCACCCATGGAGCCCATAATCTGATTACAGTTGTAAATTCTTAATTTGGGGTTTGATGATGGTATAGTAAACAAAAAAAATTTCATCTTTCAGCTAATAAGTAGATTACAGGTTTATGATAATGTATTGTTTTTCATTAATTTTCATAGAGAAAACAACATAATGGCATTATCTTAATTAAATTCAAAAAGGACTTAGCCTGAAACCACATAGTTAAGGCATTATTTACTACACATGTGTCATTGGAATAGCATAATTATTAGGCACCACAGACACACTTATGTAAACATAAGAAAAATGCAGCTGCTTACTCAAAGTTTGATTTGTGGAAATACGATATAGGCACCCAAAACAGCAATTATTAATTTTTCATCTTATGCAAGGCCCCACGGTGGACACTATAATGGATAAATCAGCAAGCCTCAGTTTACTGCTTCCTTCAAATAACTTGTAATAGAGGAATAAAAGATTTGTGAGCTCATGTAAGTAAGAGAATGATGTATGAATACTGAAGACGGGATTACAGTGGCTTAGAAAGAGATACTAAATTTAAGGCGTCAAAAGGTGCCCTCATGAAATTTTGACCAATAACGCAAAACACCAGACGAATAAAAGCTTCCAGTTTGAGTCTAAGTATGTATTCACCCACATTTGGTTCTTTAAACTGAAGCAAATTACTTTAATGCAGCTTTTCTATCTATGAAATTAAAAAATAGAAAATTACCAATATTCTGATCTTCTCTAACCCTTGAGTTGGAAAAACTCATATAGAATGAACAGATTCTTCTGAATACCAGTTACCCCACAGTTTTGGTAGCTGCATTAGATAACATATGTGAAGCACTCTCACTATTTCTTACACCAAGTAGGTCCTCAATAAATGTTGAACCTTGATCTGAAGTAGGAAATAATTGAAGTAAACCTTAACATATTGATAAGATTTTAATGTACAGAGATAGATGAAACCAATGTCAAGCCAAAAGAGCTGACTGAGGAAAGACACAGAATATAGAATATGCCAAGAGTGTGAATGGCAAGTATCGCATTTGACTCAACTCTAAAGTGTATTAAGTGGAGGAATAAGAGGTAAACTTGGAACAATGGAGCTGACCCAGAATATTTAGGATGTGACAGCCACATGGAAGTGTTTGCCCTTAATGTAGTAGGTACCAGCGAGGCATGGCGGAACTGCAAAGGACGTCAGCTTAAACATGGAAAATCCATACAAATTATCTTTGTCATTTGATGATCAAACATCTCCAAAGAAAACCAGTCAACAAGTTCTTTGGATAAAGTATTTGCCACTAGCTCATATGACACCACTACTACTTCCAGTTAACATAGATAGAAAAACATTCTTTGAAGATTTGCACTTCCAAATATTTGTAGTTGCTCTTTTAGTAGGACACGAGTGAATGCCTCTCTCAACATTAGATGCATTGCATTTCTCAGAATTTATCTTTAATCAAGCTATCTTAAAAAGTTGAGAAGCTCAATGGAAAGATTGGTATCAATAAAGTACAGAGTTTGTAACTTTTTTCAGAAAGACTTTACCATTTCTGAATCACTATGATACTCCATATAAATACAAAAGAAAACATGACAAAAAGATGTTCTCTAGGCTACCAATATGTACTGTATCTTAAAACTACTATGCAATATGTTTGTACTATGATGAGGAGGGTTATAATAAAAGTATAAAGAATAATTTGAGAGAGAGAAAAAAAAGAAGCTAAAAGATAACATCTAAGCTTAAATAAAAGCAAAAGCATTTCAGCTGTGGTACCCTGCCTCCTTTTATGAGTTTTTCACTCCATTCCTTAATAAAATTCAGCCACATTTCTTAACTGAAGTATAACAATACTTGGTAAATAAACTTATTTGTTTCTACCATAGGAAGCATCTAAATTTAGTTTCTTATTTTTACAAACCTCTTTCAAATGGATGAAATATTTCACAGTCATAATTCAATACAGTGAATAAGATGTTTTTACACATATTATAAAAATAGGGAAACTGAGGCTTAGATGGGTAAAGTGACTTGCCCAGTCAGAGTATACCCATAAGGGACAGCTTTAGGACCCATATGCAGGTCCCATGATTATGAATCTCTTGTGCCTTCTAGCATATCATCCTATAGCAAAACTAGTGAGCGTGCTATGCATCAGGTAAAGAATATAGAAAGAGTTCCTGGCATTCACAGTAGTTGCTGTTCTGCACACAGGGAGAAGAATGACATAATGCCAGGGTCCATGGCAGCTTTGGCCCTTTTTCATTTATCTAACATAGTCCTACACCTTCCATACTGAGAATTGTACAAAATTAATCGAGTTCACAGAACCCTTGATACCATCTGCTGACACCACACTGTACAAACATCAAATGTAGATGATAATACAATTAAGGTTTAATCTACTTGGGGATACTAGCCAATTTGTGGACCATCTGGGGAGCGTGTGTCCTCCACCTCAGTTCACCTTTGCTGTTTGTCTGATTCTGCTCTCTTTCTTTCTGAAGGTGTGAAGAATGAAAACTGATGACTACATTAAAATATAACTCAGAAGGCAATGGTATGCTGGAAAACTACATAATGGTCTGCAATGGTAAACAGAAATAATTTGAAGTTCTCTGCTACTGGAACTTTTAAGTGTCACTTTTTTTCTCCATTCATGCCAGTGACTGGAGTGTGGGTGTTATGTCATGTCTGAACAGGTTTCATTCCCACTTTCTGATTAAGGAGAATACTATGATAGATCCTCCAAGACAGATAGAATAGGAGACAAAATGAGTCTCTTCTCCTTTCAGATTTTGTATTCCTGTGCACATTAGACAGCATGTCTAAGGATACTAGCTTCACTCCATCGCAAGAACCAATCAGAAAGGAAATAGAATGTATAACCAATGGCACGCACTCAACTCTAGACATAACCCCCATAGTTACGTCAAATAGTTGGGTAATAAATGAGAGGGGCTATGCTGTGGATAAGGACTCCCTTTGAAAAGAAGAAAGCATTTTTTCCAAAGCCAGAACTTATCTTCTCCTCCGTTAGGCTCAGACCTCCCTCCTGGCATTAGGTTAAATCCTAGCATTCAGAATAAAAAACTTAAGGAGACCTATACCGTTGCTATGGGAGTCACATGGCATTTGTTAGTCTGGCTCGCATGTGTTGCCCCAGTTCTGGAAACTGAGCTGCTGCAATTTTCCCAGGCCTCATTCCTTTCCTGGGGCACCTGAAGAAGACCTCAGTTTGTTCTTTCTATGACCCCCTTCCCTCACCACCACTCCCCCATGGAGTACTGTTTCTGAAACTTAGTCCTGGTCTTTGCTACCTCCAGACAATGTTTCTTCACACTGATTTCCCGCTTGCATTTCCACTGCCCTCCTTAACAGCACTCTGGCTATATTGCTTTTGCCTTATCCCTAAGTGCCATGCTTTGCCTACCAGAATGGATCCTCAGAACATACATTAGGCCTGACTCCAGCACTAGGCCCTTTCCTCACAGTGGCAAGGTCTCATGTGGGTCCCAGTGGTCCACATCTGTGTCCACTTACTGGAGTTAATCACTAAAGGCTTACACTCTAATTGAAAGAGATGTACATTTAAAAAAGGATTGATTCTTGACTTTTGTTTTATATTGTTAACTATTACAGGCACTTAAGGATAAAATAGCATGGTTCATTAATTTGTGGGCTACTGGCATAATTCAGCTATAATTACAACCACCTTATAATTGATAATGTAATGATAGCACTGAATAGTGGGAAACTTGAGAACAAGACTTCCTGGACTCAAATCCCAGCTTTGACATTTGCTAACTTTGGGCCATTGGGCATAATTAACAACTGCCTCAATTTATTCAACTATGAAATAAGAAAAATAATAATGCTTTCTTAAAGGGCTTTGACAATGAAATGTATTCAAATATATAAAGTGCTTAGAGCAGGACCTGTTCATAATAAATGCTCAACTAGTAGATGTGTATTAACTGGAGGTGGGGGGTGGCTGCTACAGCTAAAAAATAATAAGAGTCACAGAGACGACCAAGTAAAGAAATAAGTCCCATACTGAAATTCACCATTAAATGTTTCAAGAAGATTTATCTGCCCCTCCCCAGGACACGCTGAATTTGACTCCAATATGTCAGTAACTATTTCGCAGGGAAGTCTGGAGTACTAGGTCTACCTTGACAGCCTATTACCTACATGGAAGCTTTTTCTCTGTTAAATGCAGAAAATATTGCTTCCTACCTAGTAGAGTTGGCCTTATTACAAAAATCACTTAAGACAGATAAAGCACTTAGAATAATGCCTGACATACAGAAAACACAAGAGTTAGCTAATTGCTATTATGAGCGTAGCGTAACACAATGGTCAGGAAGATGCAATGATCAAACTAGAATGTCCCTAGGTGATTAGAGCCTGGTGGATCAATGTAACTGGCAAAGAGGGAAAGTCGTGAGCTCCGGTGCAGGACCCTTCTCACTGAAAGTAAGTTCAAATCTTAATTGTACCTTACAAACATACCACATGGAAAAAAACACAAAATACACAGACCAGAAGGAAGCAATCATAGCCACATTCTCCTACAAGCAGAGAAGAACAACCAATACCCAAAGATAACAACTCACATTTTGCAAAGCTTTAAAATGATGTACTCATTTAAAAACTCAGTGAGAAGGTGCACTTAAAAGAAAAAGTAGATAAAAAGACTTTTTGAATAAAAGTTAGGGTCCCCAAGCAAGGATGCACCAGTCCAACAAATACAGGTAGGAGGCAAAAAAGGTGTGGGCACAAAGGAGAATCAAAACAATCTAAAGGAAGGGAATTTCAGAGTGGACCGCCATGTGGTAATTACCAGATTCTCAGTGAATAGGTCCCAGAAATAAATACCTGAGTTCCGCTCTAGTATAAACATATATTAGTTTATTTCATGGTAAATTTCACGGCCTATTTTTTATTCCAAAGGTAGACTCAGTTATTTTTAACAAAAGCTTTTCTAGCCCTATCCTTCTCCATTGGAGGCTAAACTCCCCTGGAGTGGTTGGAGACTGTGTTTCCGGCAGCAATGGGCTGGCCTTGATTGCTAACCATCTGAGTGACCTTAGGAAAGTTACCCCAACTCCCTCTCCATTCATCTCCCATCTGCAGAGTAGATATAATGGGTGGAATCTACCCAATAAAAGTAACACAATTACTGATTTCACTAACACACATGATGCACTTAGGAAGATGCACCTTCTGCTGCCTCATAAGGTACCAGGTTAAAGAATGCCACCATTGTTTTTTAGGGATATCTAGACTGAGCTGACCCTACTGAGTATTGCAGCAAAGGGATAAACATGGGCAAATAACACCTCTCCTAGAATGTGTTCTGCCTTGTTCCCCATGACTCGGTCTGTGCTACTGGACTTAACAGCATTGATTTTCTCGGGATGTATCTAATATTACAATATGGGTTACTAGGAATAAGCTGACAAACTGGCTGGTTTCTTTGCTCTCTACCTTGCATTTAACATAGTTCCAGACACAAACCACGGTCTCAAAAAATGAGTGATGAATAATCAACAGATGGATATCAAACAGGAAAGAACTTTTCTAAATCCAAGACTACCTGCTAAAATCAGAAGACTTTTAAATTCATTAACAGAACAAAATAATTATTTTGATATTCTTTTAATAGTTTACAGCTAAAAGCATCAGCAGTGCTTTTTAAAGTGAATTGTATCAACCATTGTGTTGGGAATCTTGAAATGTTTTTGCCGCATACCACAGCCATATCCTTCTGTCATTTAGAGACTTTTTAAATTGTTTTGTCTGCCCCAAATGTTCTGAGACACTTATGTGTTCTATATGCATTGGGCTGCCTACACACAGAAAAATTATCCACTTCCCCATCAACTGCTGACTTTTTCTATTACCAAATGAGAGGTTCTAAAGGCCTACGATGACTAGGATAAATCACTTCATTTCTTTTACTCTATTAAAGTAGATATTTTATGTTCCACTGCCACAAAATCCAAGATGAACACCAAAAATAGCCTGTGAGTTGAAGACTCTCATTTTAAAATGGCACCACAATTTATCCTATTTCTTACTGTACCATGAGCATTACATTATTCATTAGAAGATTTGGTTTTTAGGTAGCTATTATACAGCCTTTGCTGAGTGTAGGCTTCCCAGTGCAAACTGGTGATTTAAAGAGATATCTTCCAGAGATATGGTCACTTTGTGGATTCCCACCTCTGTGACCCCAGAGTGTTTGCATAAATATAAATTTACTCTATGACATTCCTGTCATGTCTGTTCAGTGAGCAAGTAATTTGCCACTCTCATTACTCCAGGTACAAGGTACCTCGTGAAAAATCAATCTTTCTGCTTCATACATCACAGCTTCCCCCAGTCGCCCAGTGCATTCTGATTCCGAAATGCATCTGTGAGATAAAGACATAGGTCTGTTTAAGCAGGCTGCATTGTCCAAAGGGGCTAATGAATGTTACACTTCACTGGGAAACCCCATCTTGGGGCAAGGGAAATGTCTATATACAAAGCAAATGTGCTGTTTTGTGCAAAGCGTTTCCTATACCAGAGGAAGGGAGGTCTTAATAGGAGAACAAATAAGTAGCTATAGGGGGTTTAGTGCACCGTTTTTCAGAAATATTAATCTGCCATCTCTTCAGGCTACAAATCATTTTCTCCACATCTTGACAGGTTGAATTTTGACTTTGAAAGACAATCTATTGTAGGATCCTGACTAGCTATAATATGCCAGGCTTTTCCCTGGGGACAGATCCAGCTCACTCCAGCAGATGAAACCATTTCCAGTGTTTGTGTTGGTGCTGATTGCTGTTTTTCACCAACGTATCCTCCTGAACATTATAGCATAAGTCCCAGTAGGAGAAGAAAAAAAAAAAGCTGTAAAAATGTTTTTATTTTTTCTCTATTTTCTGATACTAAAAGGGATTATAGTCTGGAATTTTCTTGCTATATAGTAGCACAGATCTATTTTAGAAAATCACTAATTCGAATGTCGGCAAATATGTATTGAGTACCTACTGTGTTCTATTTCGGGAGCTGTAAATAAAGTAATTAATAGAATTAACACAGTCCCTCCATCATGGAATGTATGTTCCAGAAGGGAGAAAATAAGCAAATACCTAAATAAACCAATGTGACCATTTTCAGTATTGATCAGTGCCTGGGGGGCTAAAACAACATTAGATAGGATGGTGAGAAAGATTTAGCCAAATAAACCAGTGGTGAGGAAAAGAAAAGCAGCAGCAGCAGAAACAGGAGAAGCAAAAGCAACAGAAGGAGAAGTTACAGAAGAAACAGAAGCAGAAAAACAAAGGGATGGAGGAAGATTTACCAACCAAATGGAGAGCAAAAAAAAAAGCAAATAATAATAATAATAATAATAATAAAAAGCAGGAGTTGCAATTCTCGCCTCTGATAAAATAGAGTTTAAAGCAACAAAGATCAAAAGAGGCAAAGAAGGACATTACGTAATGGTAAAAGGATCAATGCAACAAGAAGAGCTAACGATCCTAAATATATATGCACCCAATACATAAGGTACCCAGATACATAAGGCAAGTTCTTAATGACTTATAAAGAGACTTAGACTCCCACACAATAATAGTGGGAGATTTTAACATCACATTGTCAATATTAGACAGATCAACGAGACAGAAAATTAACAAGAATATCCAGGACTGGAACAAGTAAACTTAATAAACATTTACAGAACTCTCCACCCCAAATCCACAAAATATACATTCTTCTCAGTACCACATCACACCTACTCTAAAAGTGACTACATAATTGGAAGTAAATCACTCCTCAGTAACTGCATAGCATTTCACAGGTTTAAATGAAATATTGGTTGGCTGCTTGTTTGCTATTTTCCTCCCTTATTCCTTCCTGACTCCATTGTTAAGCACAATTATTGGCATAAAAGAGGTTTTTAATACCCATTTTTAGACTGCATTCTAGCCTGGACAATGAAGCAAGACTCCCTCTTTCTTTTCCTCTTTCTCTCTTTCATTCTTTTCTTTTTCTTTCTTTTGCTTTTCTTTTTTTCTTTTTTTTCCAAAAAAAAAAGGAAGAAAGAAACAGAATCAGAATCAGACAAAGAATCAGAAGGAAAAGAAGGTAGAGGAAGAGAAAGAGGAGGAAGAAGGTAGGGGAGCATATAAGCATATTCTGGGCAAAATAAAAGGAATAGGAATAATGAAATAGACAGAAGGCAGTATGGGAGGGGCGGTATGCATGAGTCAGCAGAGTGGTCCTGGCAGGAGTCAGTCCACAGAAGCCCACTGACCGTGAAAAAGAACTGGGATTTATTCAAAGTACAGAGGGAAGCCACTGGAAAGTGAAAGTGGAGAAGGCTTTGAAACAACCAGGCAATTAAAATAATCTGATTTATGTTTTTTAAAGATCACATTAAAAATTGCAGCTGCAGCCGGGCGCGGTGGCTCAAGCCTATAATCCCAGCACTTTGGGAGGCCGAGGCGGGTGGATCACGAGGTCGAGAGATCGAGACCATCCTGGTCAACATGGTGAAACCCCGTCTCTATTAAAAATATAAAAAATTAGCTGGGCATGGTGGCTCGTGCCTGTAATCCCAGCTACTCAGGAGGCTGAGGCAGGAGAATTGCTTGAACCCAGGAGGCGGAGGTTGCGGTGAGCCGAGATCACGCCATTGCACTCCAGCCTGGGTAACAAGAGCGATACTCCGTCTCAAAAAAAAAAAAAAAAATTGCAGCTGCATAAACAGTGTTGTAGGAGGTAAATGTAGTAGAGATAGGGGGAACAGCTAGGATGCTGGGGCTATAGCCCACGCAAGTTAAGATGATGGCCTGACCTATAAAGCTATCAGTAGGGAGGAAGACAAGTAGACATATTTGTGATATACTTTGGATATAAAGTCATTGGAATTGGGTCCGAGATTTGATAAGAGGGTAGCAAAAAGGACAGGAATCAAGGACATAGTAGAAATATTTGGTTTAATAAACCAGATGAGTATCAGTGTAGTTACTATGATGGAGAGAAAGTAGAAATGAGTAACTGTCTTTGGGACATACTAAGTTTGAGAAGACAGACGCCCAAGATGTTACACAGGAAATTGGGAAGACTAACCTGAGGCTTCCAGAGAAGTAACATCTAGAGCACATAGATAGTATTTAACACCATGAATGTGAATGAACTCACTCAGGGCAGGGGTGCCAGCTAAAATATAAGACACCCAGTCAAGTTTGAATTTCCAAAATAATGAAAAATTATTTAATATATATCCAAAACATTGCATAGGACATACCTATACTAAAGTATGTCCTGGTTGGGCGTGGTGGTTCATGCCTGTTATCCCAGCACTTTGGGAGGCTGAGACAGGTAGATCACTTGAGGTCCAGAGTTCGAGACCAGCCTGGCTAACTGGCAAAACTCTGTCTCTAATAAAAATACAAAAGCATTAGCCGGGCATGGTGGCAGGTGCCTGTAGTCCCAGCTACTTGGAAAGCTGAGGCATCAAAATCTCTTGAACCCGGGTGGCAGAGGTTGCAATGGGACAAGATTGTGCCACTGCACTCCAGCCTAGGCTACAGAGTGAGTCTCCATCTTGATTAAAATAATAATAAAGTATGTCCTGATAGTTTATAGAATAAGTAAATAAATAAATGTGTGTAAAACATGGAACATGTTTGCAGTAAAAAAATATGTCTGAGATTCAAATTTAACTGAGGATGCTATATTTTTATTTGCCAACAGCCTTAGAACTCTGAGTGAGATTATAAATAGAGAAGACCCAAGATCTAAAGCACCCCTAACTTTTAAAGTGGAACAGAGGAAAAAGAGATAGCAAAGGAGACTGAGAAGGAGGTGCCATTCAGAAGAATAAGGTCTCACAGAGACTAACAGAAAGAAAGTATTCCAAGAAGGAAATGCTCAACTAAGTCCAAAGTTTTGACTACGGCTTAGGGGTTGAATAAAATGAGTTTAAACAAGTAACCATTACACTTGGCAGCATGCAAGCAAGCCTTGGTGACCTTAAAAACAGCAGCTACAGTAAAGTGGGAGGAACAGAAGACCCTCTGGAGTGAGATAAAGACATTGGATACAATGAATTTAGAAACCTCTTCCAATAAGCTTTGCTGTGAAAGGAAGAACAAAAATTGGGTAGCAGCTATGAGGTCCCCTAGGGTTGAGGAGATACAGGACAATGTGAGTGTAATGGAAATGAGCTGGTAGAGAGAGAGAAGTGGAAGATTCAGGAGTGAGAGGGGAGAATGGCAGGACCAAAGTTCATGAGAGGTAATAAGACCCATGTTGTGATGGACAGGTTGACTTCGAATAGCAGTGCAGACAACTCTTCCATTTTAACAGAAAGAACATAGTGAATATGAGTGTGGCATTTGTTGGTTTCAATTTTAATAAACAACTCCAAAGATATATGTACATAAAAATATTTTACTTTTAATCAAACATTTTTCTACACTTTAGTTTGTAAAAATATTCCCCACTATTCATATACTCACATAAACAAATGCAGACATTTTCAAAATTAGTTGTTTGAAGACATTTTGATAGCTAAATAAATGATTGTTAGATAATCATTTAGGAAAAAATTATTCATGTTCTCTTTTATGTTCCCAGTTCCCTTTATTTTTCATGAATATGGGAAGCATAAAATAGTTACATGAAAGTTGAAGTTTTGCTAAATAGGAATTAGCCATTTCTAAATAACATTTCTCATAATAACGTGCCATGATGTACACCATTAAATAGAAAAGTTTTGCTAATATGAAGTGAAAGCAAATACTACCAAACTCCAGAGAAACAAAGGTCAGTTGCTGTGGAAATCAATGTTTGGACCTCCTGATCTTTGCATGTGTTGCATTAATATGGGTATATGCATTGGATCTCCTCCAAAATATAAATCAGATATTCACTAATACAGTTACAAATGCAGCTCAGCAGCAAAGAGACAGTGCTGCATTTTGAAGAGCACGAAGACAAATAGTAAAGACAATTTTTAAAATCTTTAAAACATTTCTCTCAGTGTCTTGCAGTCATCTGTCACTTACCTGAAGTCCTGATATTTGTACATGGATGCAGTTATCCCATAATACTTTATGTTCTTGTTAACAAAAGAGTGATAGTCTGGTAAACAGAATTCCCTGGTTTATTGAAGAGTAATTATTGCCTGCATGGTTCTTGTAATTTTCAACTCAAAGCTCAGAGCTAAAACAATCTTAAATTCTTTCAATATTTAAAGGAATTTGTCTCTTAGCCATATCCTGCATTTGAAGTCAAATGGATACTGCTTTTAGAACTGATAAAATATGGATGCAGAAAACTCCTGATTATTAAACAAACTATCATGTGGTTATGTTTCGATTTATACTGTCCAGACTAAACAGGCCTCTTTCTCAGCATGCTTACTATCATTCGTATTTTCCACCTTCACTGTTTTTAAATAGTATTTATCTTAGTTTTCCTATATGAACCCAAGGACAAAATTGAAGTTCCATTCAAGGTCAAGGGCCCTGTGTACTTTGAGGGTCTGGTACCTAACCATCAGCCAATAAACATGCATGGATAGAAGCATGGATGAATGCATGGCTATCCAGAAGGACTATGAGGAGAGAAAGCTATGAAATTTAGTCAGACAATAAAAATAGAATCATAAATATGTGTTTTATATCAGTTGAGAAAAATGAGACATAGCCGAGATTTTAAACAATCTGCTACCCTTCTTAAAGCTACAAGTGTCAAATGTCTTAATTTCATGTTTTTTTTAAAAAAGAAAAAACCTATTTCTTCTACATTCTTTCACTATCCATGAAGCATACACTATCCTTCCCGTGATATACCCACTCACACACTAAAAAAGTGAAACAGTTTCCCCAAATATTAACTCAATGAAACTCCAGGCTCTTACGGCTAGGTTTAAGAACTGACCTCAGATTTACTCAAAGTATCCAAAGCAAACACAAATACAGTGAAGTAAGGAGTTGGAGAGAACAGTTCACAAAGGCCCATGTTCCCAAGAATAACATCCATGCTTACTTTTAGATTACCTTAACAGTTCAGATGTTTGGCAGTTCCCACCTGTAAATCATAAACTTGGGCAATCCCTTCAGAGAGTGAAAGTTTTAGAGGCTGGAAATATATTATTCTCATCTTTGTATCATAGGAGTTCGTGCCTCACAGGTATATATAGTATGTACTCAATATATGCGTTTATTGGATGAATAAGTGAATGAAAAAGTGAAGGCATCCATATCTAGGTACCCTAGTGAGAAGTAAAATACAACCTGGTAATCTAGTGTCCTAACCATACGTATCAGAGAAGAGATTATACAAACTCTTCAAATACCCGGTTATATAAAGAAGTTAGCACTTCCCAAAAACAGTGTCCTGTAAATAAGAATTTCAGGAAACTACAAATCCATCCAGCAATTGGTAAGAGAGAAGACAAAAGAGAATGAGAGAGAGAAGTGAGAGGGAAGGAAGGAGGAGGAAAAAATATAAAGGGAGGGAAGAAAAGAAATACAACTACCAAAGACTGGTGGGTCAGCAGGATGACACCTAAAATCTATGCTTATTGATGAGGCAATGGAAAACTAGTTCTTTATTTTTGTTTCATTTCTTTATTTCATCTAAAGCCTTAAACTTAGCCAAAGCTAAGTATGAGGTTCACAAGAAAAATAATGGCTCTGGGTTGAGAGTTAATAAAATTCTGGAATAAAAAAATTAACAATGGCAGTCAAAAGCACAAACTAAGCCAAGATCTAATTATATTATACTTTCATGAATATAAAAAACATTATAAAATATTTAATAATCTTCCAAACTCCACACTTTTCATCTGCCCAGGGATTCCATAGACTTGCATACAATTATCTCTTCAGTTAAATACACAGCACTTGGCAAGCACTTGGATTCATGTTCACATCATTGTTCCTGATATTACTAGGCCACTTCAAATGCTTGAAGCTCTTCCCTTGCCATTCTCAGTGCTTAGAGAGGTTTAGGTTATAAGGATTTCAATCTGCTTGTGTTAATCAGAAGTTCAGCACTATTTGCCTACCTTACATGTGAGCTTTTTTGGCAGATGATTTGTTTGATTTTCCTTATTCTTATCTTGCCAACACTTCTAAAATTGAATAAAGGAAAAAAGAAGAGGGCTCAGCAGGCACTGAACAACATGTCACATTATCAACCGAAATGCTTAATATATATTCTGATTTCTAAGAGACCCAAGAACCTAAGTTTTTAAAGAGAGATGTAACTGTTTGCGTCATCTATGATGTTTCCTTTCTTTCACCGCCGTCAAGCTATTTGTGATACAAATAGCAAATGGGATATAAATGTTATCTGATGACATGATAATCTAGATAGTATCTTATATCTGTTGAGAATCCAGATGATCTCAAAAATGACTGATTTCATGCAATATGACTCTTCCATATTATTTGATACATATAAAAATAGGTAACATAGGTATAGTTAGAAAGCAAAATAATAAAATAAATATGAACCACTACCTACCAAATCCATCACCAATTTAATAACAATAACATTATCATTGTTCTTGAAAGACAAACCCCTTGCTATCTACAGGGGATTCATTTTAGGACCCAACTAGAGTGGATGTGCAAGTCCTTGAGGAAAAAAATGATGCTGAATGTACATCTTTACCTAATGTATTCTTTCAGTTTGTTTGGCTTGAGCTTTATAAATATGGCATTATACTACCTGCAATTTCCTGAAACTTCCTTTTTCTACTCAGCATTATACAGGATATATCTGTAGGTTCTCCACAATGTATAAGCCCAGTTTCACATTGCTATAAAGAACTGCTCAAGATGGAGTAATTTATAAAGAAAAGAGATTTAATTGACTCACAATTCAGCATGGTTGGAAAAGCCTCCAGAAACTTATTATCATAGCAGAAGTGGAAGCAGGCACATCTTACATGGCAGCAAGTGAGAAAGAGGAATGAGTGTAAAGGAGGCACTGTTAAACACTCATAAAATCATCTGATTTCATGAGAATTCACTCACTATCATGAGGACGGCATGGGGGGAACTGTCTCCATGATCCAACCTCCTCTCACCTGGTCACTCCCTTGACCTATGGAGATTACAGGGATTACAATTCAAGATGAAATTTGGTTAGGGACACAAGGCCAAACCATATCATGCTGCCTCTAGCCCCTCCCAGGTCTCACTTTTTTTTTCCATTTTAAAATCAATGTTGCCTTCCCAACAGTTTCCCAGTGTCTCAACTCATTTCAGCATTAACCCAAAAGTCCATCAAAAGTCTCATCTGAGACAAGCAAGTCCCTTCCACCCAGGAGCTAGTAAAATCAAAAGCAAGTTAGTTACTTCCAAAATACCATGGGTATAATTGGATGAATGCTCTTATTCCAAATGGGAGAAATTGGCCAAAACCAAGGAGCTACAGGCCCCATGCAAATCCAAAATCCAGCAGGGCAATCATTAAATCTTAAAGCCCCAAAATAATCTCCTTTGACCCCATATCTTACATCCAGGTCACACTGATGCAAGAGATGGGCTCCCATGGTCTCGGGCAGTTATGACCCTGTAGCTTTGCAGGGTACAGTCTCACTCCCTACACAATCCCCCAGGTGCTTTCACAGCTGGTGTTGAGTGTCTACAGCTTTTCTAGATGCATGGTGTGAGTTCTTGGTGGATCTACAATTCTGCAGTCTGGAGGATAGTGGCCCTCTTCTCACAGTTCCACTAGGCAGTGCCTCAGGGGTGACTCTGTGTAGGGGCTCCAACTCTGCATTTCCCTTCTGAACTGCCCTAGCAGAGATGCTCCATGAGGGCTCCACCCCTGCAGCACACTTCTGCCTGGACATCCAGGACATTTCCATACATCTTCTGAAATCTAGGCAGAGGTTCCAAAACATCAATTTTTTTACTTCTGTGCACCCACAGGACCAACACCATGTAAAAACCACCAAGGCTTGGGGCTTGCACCCTCTGAAGCAACAACCCAAGTAGTACCTTAGCACCTCTTTGCAACAGATGGAGCTGAAATAGCTGGAATGCAGGGCACCAAGTCCAGAGGCTGCACACAACAGAGAGACATTGGGCTCTGTCCATGAAACCATTTTTTTTTCCCTCCTAGGCCTACAGGCCTGGGATGGGAGGACCTGAAGGGAAGGTCTCTAACATGCCCTAGAGGCATTTTCCCCATTGACTTGATGATTAACATTCAGCTCCTCATTCCTTATTTCTGCAGCTGGCTTGAGTTTCTCCCCATAAAATGGGTTTTTCTTTTCTATTACCTGATCAGGCTGCAAATTTTCCCAACTTTTAATGTTCTGCTTCCCTTTTAAACGTAAGTTCCAATTTGAAGTCATCTCTCTCAAGTTCAAAGTTCCACAGATCTCTGGGGCAGGGGCAAAATGCAACCACTCTCTTTGCTAAAGGATAGCAAGAGTGACCTTTATTCCAGTTCCGAATAAATTCTTCATCTCAATCTGAGACCACCTTAGCCTGGACTTCATTGTCCACATCATTATCAGCATTTTGGTCAAAACCATTCAGCAGGTTCCCAGAAAGTTCCAAACTTTCCCACATCTTTCTGTCTTCTTCTGAGCCCTCCAAACTGTTCCAACCTCTTTATGTTACCCAGTTCCAAAGTCACTTCCACATTTTCAAGTACCTTTATATCAGTGCCCTCCTCTTGATACTAATTTGTCATATTAGTCCATTTTCACACTGATATAAAGAACTGAGGATTATATAAATAAATTTATAAAGAAAATAAGGTTAATTGACTTATACTTCCATATGGCTGAGGAGGCCTCAGGAAACTTACTATCCTGGCAGAAGGGGAAACAGGCACATCTTACATGGCAGCAGGTGAAAGAGAAGAGAGAGTGTGAAAAAGGAACTGTCAATACTTATAGAGCCAACAGATCTCATGAGAATTCACTCACTATCATCAAAACAACATGGGGAAACTGATCCAATGATCCAATCACCATTAACCAGGGGCCTTTCTGGACATGTGGAGATTGTGGGGATTACAATTGGAGATATAATTTGGGCGAGGACACAGAGCCAAACCATATCACATGGAGTCATCCAACCATGGATCAAAAATATTCAAAAAAAATAAAAACTGCTTCTGTACTGCAAATGTGCAGACTTTTTAATCTCGTCATTATTCCCTAAACAATGTAGTAACACAACTATTAACATAGCGTTTATATTGTATTAGGTAGTATAAATGATCTAGAGATGACTTACAGTACACAAGAAGCTTTGCATAGGTTACATGCAAATGCTACAGCCATTTTATAGCAGAGATTTGAGCATCTGTGGGAGATTCTAAAATTAATCCTCCTCCAATACTGAGGGGAAACTATATTTCAAAGATAAATTTGTGTTGTTGCATCCAGTTATAGTTAATTCATTTTCACAGCTGTGTAATCTACAGTGTGACTATAACGAAGTATACACATTCATTTCTTGTCAAATGAACATTTATTTCCAGTTTTTTGCCATTGTGAACAATACAACTAGAAGTATTCTTATACCTATCTCTTGATTCATGTGTATAAGAGTTTTTCTAGGATTTATGCATGAGAAAAAAATTATTGGTTATAGGGAATGCATGTGTTTATGTTTACAAGATAATCCTAAATTGTTTTCCAAAGAGATTATCCCAATTTATGTCCCTATCAGCAGCAATGTGTAAGTTTCCATTACTCCACACACTGTCAACACTTGATGTAGAAAGGCTTCTATTTCTGTGGCATTCTAGTGGTGTATTAGTTCAATATCATGTTTCTAAAAAAGGCATACCCAAGACTGGGTAATTTATAAAGGAAAGAGATTTAACTGACTCACAGTTAAGCATGGTTGGCAAGGCCTCAGGAAACTTACAAGCATGGTGGAATGGAAAACAAACATGTCCTTCTTTACCTGGTGGCAGGAAAGAGAAGTGCTGAGTAAAGAGGGGAAAGTCCCTTATAAAATCATCAGATCTCATGAGTACTCACTCACTATCACAGGAACAGCATGGGGGAACCACCCCAATAATTCATTTACCTTCCATCAGGTCCCTCCCATGACATGTGGGGATTATGAGAACTACAATTTAGGATGAGATTTGGGTGAAATATAGCCAAACCATATCAAGTGAGCAAAAAATGAAATCCATTTTTGGCCTTAATATGCATTTCCCTGATTGTTACTGAAGATTAGTTTTTCTAATAATGCTTATTTTTAAACTGTGACTTTCATTGGTGTCTGTTAATTTCTGAACAATGAATAATTTTTCAAGCAAGCAGACAGTATCATCATTTTTTAGTTTCCATCACCAAGACACCAAGATCATGTCAAGTTTTTTCATTAAATTGGCCAATTCTTGTGGAATTTTGAGCTGTGGGTGTGATTACATGTTTCAGTATACTTAATTACAAGTATATTGGAATTGCTTTTAAAAAGCTGCCAGACACTTTTCCACAAACTTTACCAAATATGTGCCTCTATAATAATCTTTACCGAATGTATTTCTACATATGTTCACTTGACTGATAATCTTTTCCCAATAGTGTTTTGTATATTTTCTTATCATACTTATTCTAAGATTATCAAACTTAATTTGCTTTCCAAGTTTTAACTCTTCAATTTCACTTTTTAAAAATAATTTTAATTCTATTCTGCCAACTTTGTAGTTGAAAAACATCCTATAAATTAGTTACTTGCCAACTGTAATGAAACAAATATATGCTACTCTTATAACAACAAAAGAAGACACTGAACATAAACAATACATAAAACAAAAACTTATTTTCTCCAAAACCATTTGAAGAAAGCATTAGTAATCGGCCTGTAAAAAGTATTTGTTTGGGGTAAGAAGTACTATAGGAGTTAAAGTTGAATTGAAGGCACCATTCTAATCAAACATTTGGCTCCACGCAGCTTTATTACATTAATTATCTATTTCACACACATCAGGAGACAATTTTTTACGTATAACATGTCAATTACTGATTATTGTAATACAGATAGATATACATCTTGCCTCTGATCTGCCATTATAGCATTTATAAGAATGGATTCTGTTTGAATATTTTCATGCATAGGCATCAAATTTTTCTTATTCATTGCGCATGACTAGGATAGCAGTATAACTTCTATCAAACACAGTTTTATTACTTGTATAGCATATAGCTAGCTATGGATAGGGCTTCTAGCTCTGAACCTCTGCCAGTTTCATTAAAATCTATTGATGGAATCATGGTGCAGGAATGTTAAAAAAAATAAAATAAAATAAAATAAAAAATAAAAAATAAAAACTTTATCTTTCTGGTATAGTACTATAGGAATCCAGCCTCTTTGTAACCTGTTAAACCAAGGCTGTCTACAAAATGATGTAACTGAAGAATTCCAGCCAAACTATGAATCCAAAGAAATAGATATTATCTCTGTAACAGCTTTACATATAAAAGATGGTCAACTGTCACTACCTTTAAAAATGTCAATACATGACTTCTTTCTATATTTCCATCCAGTTCGAGCTGGAGATAGCATACAATCAGTGCTCAGATTTAAAAAATGGCATAGGAACAATCTCCTGTGCTCGAGTTAACTTTGCTATCCTCCCCTTCTTGGCCTCTAGGTAACATGAATACAGTTGAGCATATCCTTATTTTTTAATACTTTCTCTCTTCTTGGAGTGAAGCATTGAACACTCTCACAATCTTGGCTCTCCTATTGCCTTACTGGCCTCTCGCTGTCAGGGCATTTTGCTGGCATTTGCTCTTCTGGCTGACCTCTGATGGTTACTGAAGTACCTCAGATCCTGTTAGAGTCTTCTTCTCTGTTTACAGTTTTGACCCAGAAGACCTCACAGCTTTAATATGACCTCTTCCCTATTCTTTCACAAAAATTTTTCTCCAATCTTGATATCCTTTCTGTGCCAAACCCGTACATTCAATTGAGAATTTGACACCACCAGTTAGGTAGCTAAAAGGCATCTCAAACCTAACATATCCTGAGTAGAGTGATGCATTTTCATCCTTCTCCCCTACCCACTAGCCCTCCCCCATTCTTCTTCATTGCACCACCATCTAGTCTAGCCAAAAATTCATAGTCATCTGTGTTTTTTCCCTTTCTCTCATTCCCATTTCCAATCTGTCATCTCACCATCTTAAGTATAAACTAAATCCATTCACTTTTTTATACCTCCATTCTTGCCTAAGACGGACCTTCATTTCAACAATGAACTCCTGTCTGATCTTTCTGCTTCTATTCTTCACCATACAATTCTTTCTACTAATAACATACAGAGCCACCATTTTCTACTTCATGTGTAAATCTCACCACTGTCCCACTTGAAAAATTACAGTGTAGTACCAATGTACTATGACTCACAATAAAATCCCAACCTCCTTACCATAACCTAATAGACTCTTAGGGATCTGGCCTTATATTTTGCCTCTGTTATTTGACCACTTATCCTTCTCCCCCTTACTTACTTTCTTCTATGGGACATGAATGAATCTGGAAATCATCATTCTCAGCAAATTGACACAAGAACAGAAAATCAAACATCGCATGTTCTCACTCATAGGCCGGTGTTGAACAATGAGAATATATAGACACAGGGAGGGGGGCATCACATACTGGGGTCTGTTGCAGGGTGGGAGAGCTAGGAGAGGGATAGCAGGGTGGGAGAGGTTGGGAAGGGATAACGTGGCAAGAAATGCCAGATATAGATGACAGGGGGGTAGAGGCAGCAAACCACCTTGCCTTGTATGTACCTATGCAACAATCCTGCATGATCTGCACATGTACCCCAGAACCTAAAGTACAATTTTTTAAAAAATGATACTCTCAAAACTGGAAAAAAAATGCCAAACTCAAGTTCTGAAGCCCATTATACTGCTCATTCTTCCTTTCTCTGTTCAGGTTTAATCTCTTTAGAGAGGTTTTCCAGTTATATGTACTTCAGCACCCAATTCATTGTCACCACAAGGAACATTGCTGTCAACAATAATTTACTTATAATTTTTGGGGTATATTTTCTGACTCCTGCCATCAGCATCAAAGTACCATAAGAGAAATCTTTTCTGTCTTGTTCACCACTGTGTTCCCATACACTGAGTCTAGAACATTGCCTGGCTCAGTAAATATTTATTAGATACATAAATTTTTTAAAGCTCCTCTTAATACCAAATAACCACCAAAAAATAAGGTCATGGTTTTTTTTAAATTTTCATGTCAAATTTTAAAATCTTGGATAAATTGCTTGATTTGTGTGCTAGTCTTTAATTTTAAGAAATGGTCACTTAAAATTTCTAGTTTTTTTTATGTCAACTACTGTGAGTCAAAAATGCAACTGCACTCACAAAGTCAAAAAGTTCACTTATTTTTACTTCTGAGAGAACTCAAGAGCAAAAGCTTCTTCTTTACAAAGTCAGTTGTAATTTACACTCATTAAGTTATCTGCCTTTCCAGACAATGGACTAATAATACTCTAAGTCATTTGAGAAAAATGCCTGGCTTTTGGCAAGTCCTGCTATTCTTTTCAAGATCTATCATCTGAAATTACTGAAGATTTCTGTATCTTCAAAGTTACGCTTTTCAGACACTAAGAAACTGACACAATATTATAGAATTTAGAAGTGGAAACCTCAAAGCATCCATCCGTATCGACCACATTAATTCAATAAACATATAATATGTTTATCAGAGTCAATACACTCCAGTAGCTAGTGGTGGTGTTCTAAAAAATATAACACACACTTAATGGGTTATCTGACTGTGCAGCCACCATACTAGTTGAATATAAACAATCTCCGGCATGGAATCCAGACATTTGGATCAAAAAACACTACATGTTTTCTCCTAGTGTTACAAACTCCCCCAAAACTCATGTATTTAAGAGGCAGAGTAAACGAGGGAGGTAAAATTTTAGATTTAAATTCAAAAATGTGGCTCTGCCTTTTACTGGTTTGTATTGAGCATATTACATTTCATTCATGAAATATTCTCAGAGTACCCACTCTGCAGGTGCCATAGTAGGTGCTAGGGCTATAAAAATAAAGTAAGATTTTGTCCTTAATTTCAAAAAGTTTATAGCTTCACTTACCTCCTAGATAAAATGGGAATACTACTAATCCCACTGATGATCAATCAAACTAAAGAAGAAAACATAATCAGCAAAAATAAAAGACTCAGTTAATAACATGTTTTTATAATTCTCAACTAACTCATGGTTTATGGGATTCCCCTTAGAAACTTATGGTATACATATGGAACAAAAATTAGACTAATTCCATTTCTCTCATTCAATCCCACTGGGAAAAAATCATACTATAATTATTGATATGGGAATAAAATGAATGATACTAAAAAACAGTTTATTTGCAAATTTTCAGTGTGCCTACAGGTTTAGTTAATAAATGTTTCATTGTCCTCAACCCTTTGATTCAATAAAATGTTACAAAAATCCACTGTGCTGATTTTATTTACCAATCGATATGTTTTTAAACATAATATCTTCAGCAGGTTGACATTTTAAAAAGTAGATACTAAAAAGCAATCAGAGGAAAGCATACCTTCAGTAATCACTGGACATTCAAAAGGTTTTGTTCATTTCAATTTCTGTATCTCTACTTCATAATAATTAATTGGTTATGTCTAGGAATATGACCAAATAGTATTATTCTGTTTTGTAGAGAATTACTATGCCAAATTCAGCAGTACATGATACTCCTATAGTCTAGAAAAGCTATTTAATGACTAACTTAAGAAGATAATTTCTTACCTTCTCACAGCATAAAAGATTATATTACTGTTCAAAAGTCTGGGCCATTACCAGGCCCTCTAACTGTGGTAATTATTTGGAATAACGTAAGTATGACAAAAGAAAGAGCCATAAATTTTCAGTTCTTTTGAAACTATAGTTCAATAACCCAACATTACTATCACCCTAACATCAAGATTTTAATTTAGAGAGTTATAAATAACAATGATGATCCAAATTAAATAAAATAAATCATTAGCCTACCCCCTCAGAAGTTAACATGGTCTTGGTATTATTTCATTAACAGTGAGGATTAGGTTTAATATTTTACGTAAATGAATATGTAAACTGTAAAGTGCTAAATAAATTTACATAATTAGCATCATCAGATAATCTCAGTATCACTAGACAGATCATTTTTACATATATCAAAGGCAGCGGGGCCAGGAAAAATGTCCCCATATCAAATTTGTCTGAAATGAGATTTCAATCAAGAAAAAGCTGTTGTCCTCCTCACTTAAAAAGCAAAGCATAATGCAAGATTTCCTTTTCACACACAGGGGAAAATAACTTTGAAAATCACTGAAAAGGCAAATACTCATTTTATTAAGCTCCTTAACAAAATGCCTTTGGCAACTCTTGATTCTCACCAGACACACTCACACACAGGCCCCAGAGCTCTCTGCTTTTCAATACTTTATTAATTCATCTGAGTATACATGGAGAAAGCCTGAACTAGTAATCATGTTGTTAACATGTATCTTTACTACTTTAATCTCTCTTTTAACAAAGAGTATACTACCTAATTCAGAGTAACTTCAGAGACACAAAATTGATCCTTAATGGGTTGTCAAGAAAAAGTATACCCATTCCAAATATTGAATCTTCATTTGCAAACACAAAAGAGCTACATGTGGTTCACCACATTGCAGAATATCACACTTGGTAAGTTATGAGGATGATGTCATGAACTCAATTACAAAGTGATATGGTTTGACTGTGTCCTCACTCAAATCTCGTCTTGAATTGTAGCTCCCAAAATCTCCACACGTTATGAGAGGAACCTGGTGGGAGGTAACTGAATCATGCGGGTGGGTTTTTCCTGTGCAGTTCCCATGATAGTGAATATGTCTTGCGACATCAGGCTGTTTTATAAAGGGCAGTTCCTCTGCATATGCTCTCTTGCCTAGGGCCATGTAAGACAGGACTTTGATCTTCCTTTGCTTTCTGCCATGATTGTGAGGCCTCTCCAGCCAGGTGGAACTGTGAGTCCATTTAACCTCCTTTCCTTTATAAATTACTCAGTCTTTGGTATGTCTTTATTAGCAGCATGAGAACAGACTAATACAGCAAATTGGTACCGGGTAGTGAGGTGCTGTTACAAAGATACCCAAAAATGTAGAAGCAACTTTAGAACTGGGTAATAGCAGAGGTTAGAACAGTTTAGAGGGCTCAGAAGCAAGGAAGATATGGGAAAGTTTGAAACTTCCTAGAGACGTGTTGAATGCCTTTGACCAAAATGTTGATACTAATACAGAGAATGCAGTCCAGGCTGAGGTGGTCTCAGACGGAGATGAGGATCTTGTTTGTAACTGGAGTAAAGGTCATGCTTGCTATGCTTTAGGAAAGAGAGTGGCAGCATTTTGCCCCTGCCGTAGAGATCTGTGAAACTTTGAACTTGAGAGAAATGATTTAGGGTATCTGGCAGAAGAAATTTCCAAGTGGCAAAGCATTCAAGAGTTGACCTAGCTGCTGTTAAAAGTGTTCAATTTTATGTATTCACAAAGATATGCTTTGGAATTGGCACTTAACGTTTAAAGGGGAAGCAAAGCATAAATGTTTGGAAAATTTGTAGCCTGATGATGTGATAGAAAAGAAAAACTCATTTTCTAGGGAGAAGTTCAAGTCGGCTGCAGAAATTTGCATAAGCAATGAAGAGCCAAATCTTAGTCACCATGACAGTGGGGAAAATGTCTCCAGGTCATGTCTGAGACATTCTGCACAGGACTTTCCATAACAAGGCTAGAGGCCTAGGAGGAAAAAAAAAATGGTTTTATGGGCTGGGCCCAGGGCCTCTCTGCTCTATACAGCCTCAGGACATGGTGCCCAGCATCCCAGCCACTTCAGCTTCAGCTATGGCTAAAAGAAGCCAATAGACAGCTCAGCCTGTTGCTTCAGAGGGTGAAAGCTCCAAGCCTTGGCAGCTTACATGTGGTGTTGGACCTGTGGGTGCACGGAAGTCAAGAATGAGCTTTGGGAACCTCCACCTAGACATCAGAGGATGTATGGAAATGCCTGAATATCCAGGCAGAAGTTTGCTGCAGGGGCAAGGCCCTCATGGAGAACCTCAGCTAGGGCAGTGTAGAAGAGAAAAGCGGCATTGGAGCCCACATACAGAGAGCCCACCGAGACACTGCCTCAGGGATCCACGAGACGAAAGCCACTGTCCTCTAGACCCCAGAATGGTAGATTCACTGATAGTTGTACTGTGCACTTGGAAAAGCCACAGACACTCAACGCCCATGAAAGCAGGTAAAGCAGCAGGCTTTACCCTGAGAAGCCACGAAGGTGGAGCTTCCCATGGCTATGGGAGCCCACGTCTTGCATCAGTGTGTCCTGGATGTGAGACATGGAATCAAAGGAGATCATTTTGGAACTTTACGGTTTAATGACTGCCCTATTAGATTTTGGACTTGCACCGGCCTGTAGCCGCCTTTTTTGGCCATTTCTTTTACTTGGAATGGGTATATTTACCCAATGCCTGTACATCATTGTATCTGGGAAGTAACTAACTTTGGCTTTTGATTTTATAGGCTCATAGGCAGAAGGGACTTGCCTTGTCTCAGATGAGACAATACTGTGGACTCTTCAGTTGATACTGGAATGAATCAAGACTTTGGGGGATTGCTGGAAAGGCATAATTCGTTTTGAAATGTGAGGAAATGAGATTTGGAAGGGACCTGGATGAAATGATGAGGTCTGCCCTCTCTCTACCCAAATCTCATCTTGACTTGTAGCGCCCGTCGTTTCCATGTGTCATGGGAGGGACCCAGCGGGAAGTGATTGAATCGCAAGGACGGATCTTTCTGGGGCTTTTCTCCTGATATTAAGTGTCATGAAATCTGATGGTTTTATAAAAGGGAGCTCCCCCTGCACACTCTCTCTTGCCTTTTGTCATGTAAGATGTGATTTTGCTCCTCCTTCATCTTCTTCCATGATTTTGAGGCCTCCTCAGCAATGCGTAACTGTGAGTCCATTAATGTGAATTCCTTCATAAATTACCCTATCTCAGATATTTCTTTATCAGCAGCCTGAGAACAGACTGATGCACAAAAATATAGATTCCAGGTAGACTCTAAAATACACAAAGAATATAGATTTTTAAGGTTTCTAACCTAGTGATATGCAGTGCTAAGATATCTCAGACCTTTAAGTCTGACAAGAACCAGATACTCAAAATACAATACCAAGTTATGGTCCACTAATGATAAATACAATATCGTTAATGAACATGAACCTACTCAGAGTAAACTTAAGCAAATTTCTTCATGGAGCAACATAAACATGGTTTTGCTTGTATCTAAGAATGAGGAAATGAACTATGTAATATCCCACGGTCTTTCCCATTCCTATATTTAACTGTATAATCAGAATGTTGTATTCCTTTTTTTTTCTTTCTTTTTTTTTGAGATGGAGTCTTGCTCTGTCACCAGGCTGGAGTGCAGTGGCACAGTCTTGGCTCACTGCAACCTCCGCCTCCTGGGTTCAAGCGATTCTTCCTCCTCAGCCTCCAGAGTAGCTGGGACTACAGGCGCATGCCAAAGGCCTGGCTAATTTTTGTATTTTTAGTAGAGACGGAGTTTCACCATGTTAGCCAGGATGGTGTTGATCTCTTGACCTCATGATCCACCCACCTCGGCCTCCCAAAGTGCTGGGATTACAGGCTCGAGCCACCGCGCCCGGCCTAGAATGTTGTATTCTCAGCAAACGCAAAGCAAAGTGATAGCAGCTTTTTCCCCAAGTCAGTTTATTCTCCGGTCTAAAGTATAATTTTTAATTCTAGAGTGATCCAATAGAGCAATTTCAGGAAGCCAGTTTTGCGTGAAGGAGCCTGCACTTCACTGTCGGAGAGTTACAAGAGATGACAGTTTGTAATCCCATGGACACAGTGAAGGATGTTCACATATCAGAAAATCTGGAGAGAAAGGCATCCAGGGCCCTGCACGGGATGAGTAGTCAGTCACAAATTCATAAACTCCAACAAGCATTTTGACCTTGAAGTCACAGCATTTTCAAGGTTCTATTATTTTATGTGTAAAAATGGAGGTGAGTAACAAAGTATGAGGAAAACCATTAAATTTTAGAGCATCCTAAGAGTTCTTAGGGGTACAGAGGTAAATAAGGTACAGACTCTTCTCAGGGGCAAAGCTGGCAACCAGGACATTGCATATAAGATGCTGGACATAGCAGAAGACATCTAGGTTAGAAAACACACATTTGGAACTTCCCAGCATATGGGAAAAAGTTAAGACTGAGTCCTGTTGCTATCAGCCAGGAAAGAGTGTGGTGTTAGCAGAGCTGTGAAAGAAAATCAACCTCTGTAGAGATGCCAATATTTAAAGAGAAGCAAAGGGAAATATCTCTACTAAAGACTGAGTGGTCACACGTGCTAGCAGAGTGTGAGGATAAGGCAGACAGTAGGGATAACCGTGTAGGAAGAAACTAACCAGCAGTGGCAGATGTAGTAAAGAGCACTAAAGGGATAGGAAACTGCTCACTACATGTTTCTGGAATGGGGAAACAGGGAATTGAGAGTGGTCACATCTAAAAGCCTCTCATTTTTCCACAAATTAAGAGGCACCATAAACCTGTGAAAAATTAATGTGGAAGATTTTAGTAGGGTTTTAAAGAGACTGATCAAAGTTTGGAATATGCCCTGACAAGAATCTGCTTAAGGAAAAATTTTCTAAGCTACTAAAAGGAACAAATAGCATACTGCCTATTAAATGTGTACAGATGTGGCATTCATTTAACTAATAATTATTAAAGGAGGTTATGGTGTGAAAGAACAAAAATACATGACAAATCCCTGACCACAAAAATTCAACTGTGTATGTAACCTTCAATGCAATGCAAAAACAAGGTCCCAAAAGAGAATATGAAGAAAGAATGTGTGTGCGTGTGTGTGTGTGTGTGTGTGTGTGTGTGTGTGTTTTGGGGGCGGCAGGTTATGCTAATCCATCTAACCTCTTTCTTTCAGCTTCTCAGGACACAGGCATGAACTAGGAAGACAATTCATGGATTTTAGGGGTACAATCCACAGTGTAGAAGGAGATGCTCTCCCACGTTATGCATTGACCATACTATTTTAATGTTAAGAACATAATTTACATGACTAACTAAAAACTGCTGAAATAAGACACTCCCTCCTGATTTCCACAAAGTTCACGTAGCTGAGCATCACCAGTAACAGAAGAAGCCAGCTGACTGCACAGCTGTGACTCTCTACCAGCCTCTCAATTCAGTGGCCAACATTCTCCCCAGAGGTAGACTCCAAGATAAACGTAATTAACAAGCACCTGGTCAGGGTTGGAGTTAAAGTGGTATAAACAATAGTCCCTGCCTTCGAGGAGCTCCCATTTTAATCCATAAGTAGAATATAGCCATGAGAAACCTTAAGAGATGATAAGATTGTGTAGGCCGATCAAATTACTAAAGAGGAGCTAGCCTCAGGTCACACATAATTATGATATAGATTGACATTTCCTAAAAGAAGAAAGAATACACTTAAAGGAGAAACTACGAAAGTGGCAGGAATTGTGCTGGGTCTTGAAACTACTTAAAGGTCAAAACTCCTTGCTGTAAAGCAATAAATACCCAGTGATATTCTAATTAATTAGCATCCCTTTTGCCATCATTGCTGATAAACTCACCCTGTGCAACTCCAAACCATCTGTGTTTCTTCAAAGTTCTAACACTGCCAATGATTTGGACAACTCTGTTTTAGGAGGCATTCATTTCAAAGATCAGCTGTTTGACTGCTTCTTTGTTTTTAGGACTGGCAAAAATAAGACAAGTAATTTTCCTGCTCGTTCCCTGCATGGCTGAAGAGTTACATCATGTACAGATGTTTATGAAGGTTGTGTTAATTGGTATTTTGTTCTAACAGTTTTCAGAAGAAAATAGCCATATGCACTTTACCTTATACTTTCTAGGTCAATTATTTAAGATCAGATTGGAAAGCATTTTGGGGTTTAGATTTTAGATTTTCCCCAAAAAGTAGCAATTTACTATAATTAGCACCCATAATCATGCAACAGCAGGAGGATCCTTTCCCTGATTTTTTACTCTGTACTCCTACCTTCCCTTCACCCATCTAGTTTCAGAGTCTGGGCAACATTTCAAGCAAATAAGGATTGAGATTGGCCCAATCCTTTGAAGCTTCCAATCAACAAATCCATCATTTATCTTACACTCATTATTCCCAAGTCAAACAACTTCCATGGACCAAGAAGCTAAATTACATTTAACTCTTTGCATGTCTAAGTTAAATTATGACATTTTGAACTCACACAAAACTTTAGATTATTTTTGCCGAGCCTACAAAACTAAATTCCATAAGGAATTCATTGTCAGGCTGAGGTCCAGGTACTGAAGATCACCCCAAATCTTTAGAAAATCCATACTTCTCATTCTTTTCATGAGCAGAGCTTTCTGTCCTAGTTTTTTGTCTAGGGCACAGCAAGAACAAAACCAGGGTTAGTACCAGAGAAGCAGAAAGGAAGCAACAGGTCTGAACAGACAGTCACAAATAGAATTGAGGGTGAAATCAGGATTGATTACAGGGAGTCTGAATGAGAGACAGGAGGAGCTTCAGAAGGTGAAACACCACAATAACAGCCAGGAAACAAGAATCAAGGGTCAGATGAAGGAAGTGAGCAATCAAAACACAAGCAAAATGGAACACAAAAAAAAAAAGACGTAGAGAACCTCAAAGAAGAACAAGAACCAAACAAATGCCAAACAGAAGCTGATGCCTCATCCTCCTAAGCTAACGGTTCTCATCCATCCCTTATTAAGGAAGAACTTAAAAATTTTACCCAAACTCCCAGTGGAACTTACTGATAATGACAGTTAAAATTTATCAAGTATCTGTATGCTAAATAGGCCTTAAAAATATAAGATATGCCACATATATGTGTATTTTCTAACAGCCATTTTTAAAAAATAAAATAGATGAAAGTAATTTTCATAATGTATTTTATTTCACTTGATATATCCCCAATATTATCATGTCAACGTGTGTCTCTAGTCATGACTCAAGTCAAACCCCCTGAAGCCAGGGATTTCCATTCTGACCTCAGTTAACTTGTATAAGAGCTTGCTAGTTTCATCTTATCTCAGAAAAGCAGCAGCTTTCTGGGTCTGGGTCATAGAGTTAAAAACACATAGAATCCACACTGGGTATATAAACAAGAGAAATAGTTCTGGAGAAAACCATAAGGAGTAGCAATGAGTTTGGTAAACAGAATAGATTTACATCTATCCAATGAGTGTGGTAAACAGATAGATTTACATCTATATAAAAACATCGCACTTGAAATTTTAAAAAATTCTCTGCAATAATTGCCAAGGGAGTAATCAAGAAAAAGCTTCTCTCTCAGTCTTGAGGCTATAGGTTTTCATTCACTAAAATGAGAAGCAAGTTAAGAAAGAAAGAATAGAAAAAAAATACATAGGGAAACAAAGTGTTAAGAAAAAAATACATAGGGAAAGAAGAAAGAAAAATTGAAAGAAAGAAAATTGAGCATAAAATGGCTCTGATTGCCATACACAGTGCCCTTCCAATAGGACTCAAGGAATCTCTATCTTCACCTGACGAAGGTGAAAATAACATAAAGTGTGTACGTTTGTCAAAATATTTTATGGATATGTGTTGATTTTTATACACAATAATCCCTGAAGGTAATTTAAATTCACCAACTTTAACAACACTGAAGGAAACTGGAATTGATACTGGAGAAGAAATTTACTCCAAGTTATGTCATTTACAGTGGCACTTTGACAGCCTGGCGTTCCTCTCTATTTTATAGGATAGAAGCCAGGTGAGTGTGAATCACAAGAAACAAGTGGATAGGGATCATGATTCCTGACTTCCAAGTATCTCTAACATTCCTAATTAATATTTGTCATGCAACTTTGCTTTCTCAGTAATTTACTTCCTGAGAAAATGAATGGGGTCAGCAATAATGAGAGTTAATGTCCTTCATGCAGGAAACCACAACCTGGTCCAGGAAGAACATATGCTTCAAAGGCAATATTCCCAGCCTGAGGAATATTCCAGAACAGTCAGAAGACAGGAGACACTGGGTGTAAAACATTCACAATCCTTCAACAGATCCTGACACTTGAGTTTCAAAGGTTACCGTTTAGCTATATTCAGAATAAAGGTGACAAAAGAAACAATCATTTGAATATGAATTTTTGGAAATGGTTTTGTGGTAAAGTAACATAAACACAGGACTGAAAGAGGAAGACCCCAGCTATAGTGCCATACCAACACCACCCCCAATTGACCTAACCCAGGGTGCTTAAATTTGCTGGAGTTAAACTAGATTTGTGGACACCAGGAAATCCACCCTGATCACTATATTATCTCCCTCACTTGCAGGTGATGCCTTAAGAATGAAGATCCATGGGTAGAATTCAGGCAGTATAAGGAGAGGACAGTGCTAAAGATCAACTGGGAAGGCATCACAGTCACACTTCACTTACATCATAATTTTTGTCATGCACCATACTTCCCTCAGGATCTAATAATGAATTTCCACTTGGAGTCTAAAGCTAGCCTCACATCAGAAAAAAGATGAGACCTAAAATATGGGTTGCATGTTCACCACACTGTTCCCACTGTGGATTGCTTAGAAGTTTAAAGGTATGGAAGTTCAGGCAATCACCTTGAATGCCTATGAGGTTGGAAATGCATTCTGTAAAATTCTGCTTATTTGAAACTAAGAGTTACTGTTAACCTAATGAAAATGACTAGTGTTGTTCCTGTTGAAGTCTCTCGGCCCATCAATGAACAAAAACTGCCTAACAGCAAATGTTAGACGTGGAGACTTTCTTTCAGAAGATATTTCCCAAAATTATTCTCATTGCTAGATAGGACCTGACATCATGTCCTCAAAACTGTATCCTAAAATTATTATATATTATTTATTCATTCATTTCACACTCATTTCAGCCGTGTTGTGTGCCAGGCAAGGAATCTGGAGTTGACAAAAATTAGATACGATTTTTATTCTCTAAATAGCTTGCTTTCTAAATGGAAAGATAGGCTTTAAAAAAAATACTTCTATATATGTAGTATAAGAAAATGATGTGTCGGCTGGGCGCAGTGGCTCCTGCCTGTAATCCCAGCACTTCAGAAAGCCAAGGCAGGAAGATACCCGAGGTCAGCAGTGGGAGACCAGCCTGGCCGATATGGTGAAACGCTGTCTCTACTAAAAATACAAAAATTAGCTCGGCTTGGTGGTGGGCACCTGTAATCCCTGCTACCCAGGAAGCTGAGGCAGGAGAATTGCTTGAATCTGGGAGATAGCGGTTGTGGAGAGCCGAGATCGTGCCACTGCACTCCAGCCTGGGCAACAGAGTAAGACTCTATCTCAAAATTTTAAAAAGAAAAGAAAAAATGATGTGGCATGGTCTAGACATGATTTGCAATTTTCTTTACCATTCTCTTTCCTAGATAAACAGAGTTTAAAGTTTGGAAGGATCCATAAAGATATGTAGTCCATATATCCATTCAATCCTCTCGACAAGCTCCCCATCAAGTGGCCGTCCCACATATTCCTGAAGTCTTTTGATGACAAGGAATATTCTTTCTCCAATTTATTGGTACAAACTCTTTTTCCCAGTAGATCCTGGTTCTGAGCCATGTGTGTTAGTCAAAGTTCTCAAGAGAAACTGAACCAATAAACTGTATAGACAGATATTTTAAAAGGGGATTTATTATGGGTATCGGCTTACTCTGTCATAGAGGCCAAGAGGTCTCACAATATATCATCTGAAAGCTGGAGAACTAGGAACTAGGGTTGTAATTCACTCTGAGTCCAAAGACCTGAGAAGCAGGAGAGCCAATGGTGTAACTCTCAGTCCAAGGCCCAAGGCCTCAGAACTGTGAGAGGGGAAGTCCCAGACTTCTAAAGCCTGAGATTCTGCAGCTCTGTTGTTTGAGAGCAGGAGATGGATGTATAAGCTCAAGAAGAGAGAGCACATCTTCCCTTCCTTCACCTTTTTGTTCTATCTGGGACCTCAGTGGACTGGATAATGCCCACCCATGTTGGTGGGCATGGGTCTGCTTTACTCAGTCTACTGATCCCATTGCTAATCTCTTCCAAAAACAGACTCTCAGACATACCCAGAAACCATGTTTTACCAACTAGCTCAGTGTGATACATAAAATCAACCATAACACCATGTTAATCAAGTCAGAGTTTCCATCCATAAAAGCTATTTTTGAATACTAGAGGACATGGGCCACTTTGTCCCTGACTGATCAAAGCCAAGCCCAGGATCTTCAGCCTTTTCTCATAAGAAATGTCATGAAGCCCTTTGTCATTGAGGTCATACTTTTCTTCAACAGGTTCCAGTTGTCTGTGTACCTCTTGAAATTTGAAATCCAAGACTAAACATAATTAAGAGGAGAATATATGTAATAAGAGCTAAGAAATAATTCTTGGGCTCTGATAGATCTGTGTTATCACTTCAGCTTTAAAACTGAAGTGAATTAACCTCTCCGACTCTGTTTCCTCATCTAAACTTCCATATGATAGAGATCGGAATGTTTCATTACATTCCTCAAAGGTGGATTGTGAGGATTAAATGTGACAGATCATGTATAATACTTGGTACAGTAACCAACACATAACAGAGTTAATAGTCATTATTTTTCTATTGTTAATATTTTTATTCTCCAGCTTTAATCCAACTAGCCCAAATTAATACATCATTGTTAAGTCATCTTAGAAGTTGTCCAAAATTTATTTGTGGACTATTGCCCATTTCCATTTTTCACCTTTCTGTTGCAATTCCATGCTTTTGCTTTTTCATGTTTGATTTCTTGACTTAGTAACTCACCTACCTCTGGCTTTTGCTTTCATCCCACTTTTATTAAGAAAATTCTGAGTAGAAATATCTGAGCCATGAGTCACAATTAATCTGGAGTGTGGATTCAAGATAACTGTCTTATTCCTAGCTGAAAGATTCACAGTAAAAATTCCAAAGTAATCTAACATGCTCTCCATTTTTTTCTTGAAAAATAATTAAGGAAGGATATATTTCAGGTTTTATGCTCCCTTATCCAAATTATGTACAGATGCTGCATGGAAATATATTCTTAATAGCTACATTAACTATGATAAGTTCACTCACATCATTGTCATTCATGTCTAATTAACCTAAATGCCCAACTGGGAGTAGTAAGAACTTGCACACGGCAAGGAGAGTGAGTCATGTGAGATCTCCCAGCCCCCAGTCCTGCCATTTGAATATATAAGGATAGGAGAGGGAAATGAAAATGAGTGTTCAAGATCAAGAGGGATAACTGTCAGGAGAGCCTGGCAAGACCATCTTGACAGCACAGGCCTGAAGTTTTTGAACAGGGAAACTTTTTTTTTTTTTTTTTTGAAGGAAAGCATTTGTGAGATATTAAAATAGTAAGAAAAAGCACAAAACTGTCCCTATGAATCCAAGTCTAGACAGTATCTTGAAAGGCCTATACAAAATAAATCATTTTTCATAAATTTTACCTGTCAGAAATTAAACATTTAGTTTTCCTGAATTAAAAGGTCAGAGTTAAATCCAGTTCTTTGTGTAGTATTCCTAACATCTATGCAACCAGGCTCTGCTTGATTACGATCACTGATGAGTGGCTTACCAACTCACAAGGCATCACATTCCATTGATTAGATCCCTTTTGGTTAGACATTTCTTTTATTTGATTGAACTCTGCATCCTTCATAACTTCCCCTCCCATGCCCACCCACTAATTAGCCTGTGTTCTCTAAAGTGACGTATCAGGAAACTTGGTAAGTAGATATTGAAGGGAAGGAATTGGTGCCTCTTTGAGGGCAGGGCATTTTTTCATCTTGCCTGTTAAAGAATGGTAGTCACTTATTCCTACTAGGAGGAAAGCAGAAAGAATGAGAATGTTTGTTACCTGGTACAGGTCTATCAAAGTCACACAACTCCTGTATCTGTCATGTTACTCTTTTTGCCTAGAAAATCCTTCCAACTGTTTTTCTGAATATCTGTTTCACAGATGGAATCTTCAGAGATTTCATGGAAGTTTATAGTAATAGGATTGGGAAATGAGTCAATTTAATAGCTAAATATATATGGCCCAAGAAGCCACATAGTGAAAAAAAGTTCCTTGGCCAACAGGCTGGCAGAGCCTACCCCCATGAAAGAGAATCAATAATTAGTTTCCGGAAACAAAGAATGAGACTTTATTCAGAAGTGCTGTCAATCTTATGAATGTATAAAGTTCTAGAGAGGCAGTAGTGGATAGCTGGGATTCTCAAGTTACATGTTCATGTGTTGTGCATAAGAACCAAGCTTATTTATTTATTTTTAATTTGTCTTTGTACATAGATGTATATATCCATAGGTTGCATGAGGTATTTTCATACAGGCATGCAATATCTAATAATCATATCAGAGTAAACAGGACATCCATCACCTCAAGCATTTATTCTTTGTGTTTCAAACAATCCAAACATACTCTTTTAGATACCTTAAAATGAACAATTAAAGTATTTTTTACTATAGTTCCCCCTAACAAATACTAGGCTACTAGGTCTTATTTATTCTTTTTATCTAACTTTTTTACCCATTAACCATCCCCTGCTTTTCCCCACCTACACACCCCAATTACCCTTCCCAGCCTCAGGTAACCATTCTTCTACTCTCTATTTTCATGAGTTCAGTTGTTTTAGTTTTTGGATACCGCAAATAAGTGAGAACACATAAAGTTCTGTCTTTCTGTGCCTAGCTTATCTCTCTTAACATAACGACCTCCAGTTCTGTCTACATTGTTGCATATGACAGGATCTCATTATTTTTCATGACTATATGGTACTCCACTGTGGATATGTACCACATTTTCTTTATCCATTCTTGTGTTGATGGACATTTTGGCTATTTCCAATAGTAGCCATTGTGAATAGTGCTGCCATAAACATGAGAGTGCAGATACCTCTTTGATATACTGACAGCCTTTCTTTGAGGTATATACTTAGGAGTGGGATTGCTGGATCATGTGATAGTTCTATTTTTGGTTTTTTTGAAGAACCTCCAAAATAAAGAATTACGCTTACTTAAAATGCAGGCTATGGGCCTCTATCCTTGGAGATTCTAATTCAGTGCCTTTGGTGCAAGGTCCAGGAGTCTTTGTATTTAGCAAGGGCAACAGATGATTCTGAGGTTCTTTGGGAAGTACTGGTGCCATAATTAAAAGCTATAGAGTCAGAAAGATCTGAGTTAATACCCAGTCTTTGCCTGTGCTAGCCATGTTTTCTCTTTAGTAAAATGGAGATGAGAACCATAGTTCCAATAAATATGTCGATTAAATATGTGTGTAAGTAAAGCATTTAGCACATGTCCAACAGTGGCCTGTTAAGTGATTACAGCAATCATTTTTGTTTTTCATTATTACAATGTATTGATTTCAACTCCTCCCCCCACAAGGAATTATTTACCTTAATGACAACATTTTCCTTTTGGTCTTCCCCAATTTCTGATTTTGTTTAAAATTCATCATATATCTTTGGAAATACAGCATAGAGGAATCAACCAAAAAGGCTTGCTAATCTAGTACTCATGATGTCTTTCACATCCCACCCTTTCCAGTTCCAACTTCCCGTCACCTGGCCACTACTTCCAGCATTCTCACTGCCATTTCTCTTGCTCAGTCTGTCTCATCTGTTACTCTTTTTGCCTAGAAAAATCCTTCCAACTGTTTTTCTGAATATCTGTTTCACAGATGGAATCCTCAGAGATTTTGTGGAAGTTTATAGTAATAGGACTGGGAAATGAGTCAATTTAATGATCAAATATATACACCCAAGTTCATGGCTCCTAAGTTCCATGTCTTTATCTTGTACTCTGTAAGCCACTACCTATCTAGCTGATCCAAGGTAGCTTAGGGTGAAATACTCAGACCAACCATCAATACAATCTTCCTGATTATTGTTTTTTATTGTATTGTATATTTACTTTATGTTTTATTATATATTTTTATTTTATACTTACATTTTATTTCATCATCTATGTTATTATACCATATTATTGTATTTTTAGTTTAATTGTATAATTGTCAATTTCTACATTTATCTCATTTAATCACAGAAGCTAAATTTCTAGTAAGAGTAAGAAGCAAGAGGAAAATGGTGCAATGAATCATAGTTAATCACTCAACCAAAAACAGTAAGCTCTGATTCAATTGCTTAATTCAGGCAAATGCATTTTTGCCTAGTCAGTATAATATCTTAAATTTTTCACTTCACTTTCTTGATGTGAAGCTAAAATTTCTCAGTCTCATTACCAATATGCAATTATTATATGCAAAATTTAAAAATAAACAATGATTATAATGGCAATTTTTGAAGTACTTGAAACATCAAACACAGCAAATAAAATATTTATAGTATCAATATAAATATAACTGATGTAACAAATCAGCACTAACTTAGATGGTAAATGAGACAGTGACAGTGAAAGACTATTCACTTCCTCAACTGACAATTAAAATATTTATAGTGTCCATATAAATATAACTGATGTAACAAATCAGCACTAACTTAGATGGTAAAGACTGTAAAAGAATATTTATTTCTTCAATTGACAATTAAATAAATCATAAATAAGCATACTATTGTAAGAGATCAGCTTATGCCATCCCAAAATATTCCACTTTGGCATAAAGAGGCAAATGAGAACTAGCAGATGCAGAAAGAAGCCTTCTTGGAGCATCCTTTATCTCACTAAAAGCAGGAACTTGAAACTTCTGAGAAATGAGGACTGTCACAAATCTCCTCTCCCAGGGAAGTTTTAAAGCCATGAAAAAGATGAAAAGTTGGCATCAAATGGATCAGCAAACAAACCTTACTAAAATAAACCTTATCTTCCATTAGTTCACCCCATATATTTACCTTGCCACAGTTTGCTGCTTCTAAAAGCCTGAAACCCTTTTCCTTTGTCTTGTCACTTTTCTACAAATGCATTGTTATTTGTTAAGATGATATACAGACCCAAGTTCTAGCCAGTTCTTTTCACTGTTTCTCACACATGTATGTGTGCTGTACATGTTCATAAACTCTGCTTTTTGCTTGTAAATCTTTCTTTTGTCAGTTTAATTTTAAGAGTCCTAGCCAGAGAACCTAGGAAGGTAGTGGGAAAAAAAATTTCCTCCCCCGTGCTATATAGGATGTATGATTTTCCAATAATAAAATAATAAATAAACTACACAGAATATTGTATGGTAATGCTAAGATACTTGGGGCAGGGTGTGGGGGAGGAACAGTAAACAGTTGTCAGAGAAGCCCTTATGGAAAAGATTCAGACTTAAAGAAGATGTATGAGTGCCCAAGTGAATATTGGGAAAAAAATTCTCCCTGGATGAAGCAGTGAAAAAGCCAAGAGGTTGGAGTGTGATAGGTGGGTTCAGAGGCCAGCGTGGCTGGAGAGAAGAGAAAAGGAAAGCAGTGGGAACCAATATCAGAAAGAAAATGGTAGGCCAAGACATCGTGGGAATGATTGGCCATTATGAGGAACTGGCTTTGACTCTGGCAAAGAGAACAGAAGTGTTAAAGCAGAAGTATGACAAGGCAAGACTTAGGTTTTAAATAATCATCCTGGCAGGTATACTGAGATATTCTGTTGGGGAAGGAAGAGAGCAAATGAGCCACTTAGGAAACCATGAACTAACGCAGGTAAGAGATAATGCTGGCTTAGGCCAGAGCGGTAGCAGTGGAAGTGGTAAGAAGTGGCCAGCTCCAGGATGTAAGGTGAAGGGAGAGAAAGAAGACTCCCTGATAGATTGAATTCTGATTTTAAAAAACAGAAGAATCAAGGAGGACTTTAAAATTTGGGGGGTTGTGCAATGGAAGAATAGAATAGCCCCATCTGAAATGGAAAAGGCTATTGCTGAAACAGGAGTCTTTGTTTGGTGTGGTGTGGTGTGGTGTGGTGCGGTGTGATGTGGTGTGACGTGGTGTGGTGCAGTGTGGTATGGTGTGGTGTGGGTATTTTCTTACAGTGGGATCAAGATTTCCATTTTCTACATGTCAGGTTTGAGCTGTCTATTAATACTGCAAGTAGAATTGTTCAATAAACTAACTGGATACATAAGTGAAGAATTGAAAATAATCTGAATACAAACACTAGTTCACATAATGATGTTATTTAAAGGCATATAACTATATGGTATGACTATGCATCAATGTATACAGAAAAGAGAAGAGGCATAAAGAATGAACCCAAGGGCTCACTAACATTAAGAGGTGAGGGAAAAGAGAAGGAATCAATCAGTAAATGATAATGAGGAAAAAAATAAGGTAGGAGAAAAATTGAGAATGTGGTGTCTTTCAAGCCAAATAAAGTTCATCAAAAAGAAGTGTGTGATCAACTATGTCAAATGCTGTTAATAGATCAAGTAATATGAGGACTAAGCACTGAATATTTGATTTAGCCATACAGAAGTCTTCAGTTATCTTGATAAGAACAATTAGAGGAATAGTACCACAAAGACCAGAATAGAGCTGGTATAGGAGAATGGGAGGAGAGCAAGTGCTACAAAATAATGGAGCTGGTTGGAAGCTGCAGTCAAAAGAACTTTTAAGACAATGGAAGAAACAACACATGTTTGTATGCTGTTGAAAATGATCCACTAAAAAGTCAATAACTGACAATGAAAGAAAAAGGGAGGAGTATTGCAGTTATGTCTTTCAGGTGAAAGGAAAAACGATTGGATGTCAAGCAAGATGACTGAACAGGAACGGCTCCAGTCTACAGCTCCCAGCAAGACAAACACAGAAGGCAGGTGATTTCTGCATTTCCAATAGAGGTACCTGGTTCATTTCACTGGAACTGATTAGAAAGTGGGTGCAGCCTACAGAAGGTGAGGAGAAGCAGGGCGGGGTGTTACCCCACCTGAGAAGCACAAGGGGTCGGGAAACTTCCTCCAGTAGAAGAGGGAAGCCATGAGGGACTGTGCTGTGTGGCCCAGATACTATCTTTCCCATGGTCTTCACAACCTGCAGAACAGGAGATTCCTTCAGGTGCCAACACCACCAGGGTTCTGTGTTTCAAGCAAAAAACATGGGCAGACAAGAGTTAGCTGCAAGAGTTTTTATTCATATCCCAGTGGTGCCTGGAATGCCAGCAAGACAAAACTGTTCACTCCCCTGGAAAGGGGGCTGAAGCCAGGGAACCAAGTGCTCTTACAGAGCAGAACCTACTCCCATTAATCCCAACAAGCTAAGATCCACTGGCTTGAAATTCTCCCTGCCAGCATAGCAGTCTGAAGTTGACCTGAAATGCTTGAACTTGGTGAGGGGAGGGGTTTCCATCATTCTGAGGGTGGAGTAGGCAGTTTTCCCTTCACAGTGTAAACAAAGCCACTGGGGAGTTTGAACTGGGTGAGGAACACACTGCAGCATGGCAAAGCCACTGTAGCCAGATTGCCTCTCTAGATTCCTCCTCTCTGGGCAGGGCATCTCTGAAATAAAGACAGCAGCCCCAGTCAGGGGCTTATAGATAAAACTCCCATCTTCCTCGAACAGAGCTCCTGGGGGAAGGGCCAGCTGTGGACACAGCTTCAGCTGACTTGAACAATCCTGCCTGCTGGCTCCGAAGAGAGCAGTGGATCTCCCAGCATAGCACTCGAGCTCTGCTAAAAGACAGACTGCCTCCTCAAGTGAGTCTCTGACCCCCGTGCCTCCTGACTGGGAGACACGTCCCAGCAGGGGTCAACAGAGACCTCATACAGGAGAGCTCCAGCTGGCATCTGGCTGACACCTCTCTAAGATGAAGCTTCCAGAGGAAGAAGCAGGCAGCAATCTTTGCTGTTTCGCAGCCTCCACAGCCTCCACTGGTGATACCAGGCAAACAGGGTCTGGAGTGGACCTTGAGCAAACTCCAGGAGACTTGCAGCAGAAGGGCCTGACTGTTAGAATGAAAAGTAACAAACAGAAAAGCAATAGTTTCAACATCAACAAAGAGGATACTCATCAAAAACCCCATCCAAAGGTAACCAACATCAAAGACCAAAAGTAGATAAATCCAGGAAGATGAGGAAAAATCAGTGCAAAAAGGCTGAAAATTTCAAAACTCGGAATGCCTCTTCTTCTCCAAGGGATCACAACTCCTCAATAGCAAGGGAGCAAAAGTGGACAGAGAATGAATTTAATGAGATGACAAAAGTAGGCTTCAGCAAGTGGGTGATAACTAACTCCTCTGAGCTAAAGGAGCATGTTCTAACACAATGCAAGGAAGCTAAGAACCTTAATCAAAGGTTACAGAAACTGCCTACTATAATAACCAGTTTGGAGAAGAACATAAATGACCTGATGGAGCTGAAAAACACAGCATAAGAATTTCATGAAGCATACACAAGTGTCAATAGCTGAATTGATCAAGAAGACAAATGGCTTAATAAAATAAAGCATGAGGACCAGATTCGAGAAAAAAGAATGAAAAAGAACAAGCAAACCATCCAAGAAATACGGGACTATATGAAAAGACCAAACCTACATTTGACTGGTGTCCTGAAAATGACGAGTAGAATGGAAGCAAGTTGGAAAACACTCTTCAAGATATTATCCAGGAGAACTTCCCCAACCAAGCAAGACAGGCCAACATTCAAATTCAGGAAATACGGAAAACACCATAAAGATACTCCTCAAGAAAAGCAACTGCAAACATAATCATCAGATTCAGCAAGGTTGAAATGAAGGAAAAATGTTCCAGGCAGCCAGAGAGAAAAGTTGGATTAACCACAAAGAAAAGCCCATCAGACTAACAGCAGATCTCTCTGCAGAAACCCTACAAGCAGAAGACAGTGGGGGCTGATATTCAAATTTTTTAAAGAAAATAATTTTAGAATTTTCAAACCAGAACTTCATATCCAGCCAAACTAAGCTTCATAAGCAAAGGAGAAATAAAATCCTTTATAGACAAGCAAACACTGAGAGATTCTGTCACCACCAGGCCTGCCTTACAAGAGCTCCTGAAAGAAGTGCTAAATATGAAAATGAAAACCAGTACCAGCCACTGCAAAATCATACCAAAATGTAAAGATCATTGACATTATGAAGAAACTACATCAACTAGTGGGCAAAATAACCAGCTACCATCATATGAAAAGATCAAATTCACAAGTAACAATACTAACCTTCAATGTAAATGGGCTAAATGCCTCCATTCAAAGACACAGACTAGCAAATTGGATAAAGAGTCAAGACCCATCTGTGTGCTGTATTCATGAGACCCATCTCATGTGCAAAGATACACATAGGCTCAAAATAAAAGGATGGAGAAATATTTACAAAGCAAATGAAAAATGGCCATATTGCCCAAAGTATTTTATAGATTCAATGCTATCTCATTAAGCTACCATTTACTTTCTTTACACAATTAGAAAAAAAACTACTTTAAGTTTCATATGGAAGAAAAAAGAGCCTGTATAGCCAAGACAATCCTAAGCAAAAAGAACAAAATCGGAGGCATCATGCTACCTGACTTCAAAGTATACTACAAGGCTACAGTAACCAAAACAGTATAGTACTGGTACCAAAATAGAAATATAGATCAATGGAACAGAACAGAGGCCTTGAAATAATGCCACACATCTACAACCATCTGATCTTTACAAACCTGACAAAAACGAGCAATGGGAAAAGGATTCCCTATTTAATAAATGGTGTTAGGAAAACTGCCTAGCCATATAGAAATCTGAAACTGGACACCTTCCTCACATCTTATACAAAAATTAACTCAAGATAGATTACAGATTTAACATAAGACCTAAAATCATAAAAACACAAGAAAATAACCTAGGCAAAACCATTCAGAACATAGGCATGGGCAAAGACTTCATGACTAAAACACCAAAAGCAACTGCAACAATTCAAAATTGACAAATGGGATCAAATTAAATTAAAAAGCTTCTGCACAGCAAAAGAAACTCATCAGAGTAAACAGGCAACCTACAGAATGATAGAAAATTTTTGCAATCTAGCCATCTGAAAAAGGGCTAATATCCAGAATCTACAAAAGACTTGAACAAATTTACAAGAAAAAAAACAAGCAAACCCATAACAAAGTGGGTGAAGGATATGAACAGACACTTCTCAAAAGAAGATATGTATGCAGCCAAAAAACATATTTTTTAAAAGCTCATCATCACTGGCATTAGAGAAATGCAAATTAAAACCACAATGAGATACTATCTCATGCTATGGTGATCATTAAAAAGTCAGGAAACAACAGATGCTAGAAGGACGTGAAGAAATAGGAACAATTTTACACTGTTGCTGGGAGTGTACATTGGTTCTACCATTGTGGAAGACAGTGTCATGATTCCTCAAGGATCTAGAACCAGAAATACAATTTGACACACATATATACCCAAAGGATTATAAATAATTCTACTATAAAGACACACACACGTATGTTTATTGCAGCACTATTTACAATAGCAAAGACTTGGAACCAACTCAAATATCCATCAGTGATAGACTGGATAAAGAAAATGTGGCACATATACACAAGGAATACTATGCAGCCATACAAAAGAATGAGTTCATGTTCTTTGCAGGGACATGGATTAAGCTGGAAACAATAATTCTCAGCAAACTAGCACAGGAACAGAAAACCAAACACTGCATGTTCTCACGTATAAGTGGGAGGTGAACAATGAGAACATATGGGCACAGAAAGGGAAACATCACACACCGGAGCATGTCAGGGGGATAGGGGTAAGGGGAGGGATACCATTAGGAAAAATACCTTTGGTGCAGCAAACCACCAAAGCACGTGTATACCTATATAATAAACCTGCATATTCTGCATATGTATCTCAGAACTTAAAGTATAATAATAGTAATTTCAAAAAAAGGAAAGAGGATCCAATGCACAAGTGGAGGGATTGAGGTTAGATAGGAAGAGAGCACACCTTCTATGGCAATAATTATCAGTGCCGGCTAGCAGAAATATCCCCTGGGGAATATTTTCAAAAGCACCATACCCAGGCCCCAAACAACAGGTTTTAATTGGTCTGGTGCAGGAGCTGAGGCATCAATGGTGATATAAAGCTCCTACGTAAGTATGGTTGTGCCCACAGTTTGGAGAACCACAGCTCATTTGGGTGTGAAAGAGAATGGAAGTCAGGGGAGGGTAGATGCGGTGGTGAGACTGATGGAAGTTCTCTCCTGATCCTTCAGTTTTCTCAAGAAGGAAGGAAGCAGAGCCATCACAGAGAAAGGAAAAAGAAGAAGCTGGGCTTTGAGAAAAGAAGAATGATCAAATAGGCATTCAGAGTGTGGAAGAGCAAATGAATTGGTGAAGGACAGTATTGTTGCCAAAAACAAATGCAAGCCCTGCTTAAGGAGTATGGTTACAAGTTTCAAGTTAAGGCAACTCACCCTGTTTTTACTGGAACCTCAATTAGTTGCACAAGTGCAGAAACAGAGGGGATGGATTGAAAGAAGGTTGTTTCTCAAAGCAAGTATGAAGAGGCAAAAGAAGGGCAAGTGAATTAAGAGTGTATGCAAGGCAGTGAGTGTAAGGATCGACTCTAGGATTAAAATTAGGTAAAGAGCGTTGAGAGAATAAAGAGACTGGAGAACAGTGGGGGAAGAAAGGATGATAGAACCAATGAATTGAAGATCCTAGAGGGGTTGCCGGATTAATGAAGGATATTAGGAGCAAGTTAGAATATTAAAAGGAAATAAAAGACCACAGAGAGTAGTTAGAGATCAGCACAGCTGACACTGAAGTTATGTGTGTATTGCAGTTATTGGTAATGCAAAGCCTAGAGCATAACCATGGGACTAAGTGGCTGAGGTAGGAAGCAGGACAAGCCTATTGGAGAAGGGGAGTTTAAGGAACTGAACTAAGAAAGTGTTGGAAAGATTATGTATGTCTGTATTATAATTGCCACCAATTGAAATAGGAATAATAATAGTGGAAGGAGGTAAAGCCATCAAGAAACGAGAAAAAATAATTCAAGGAGCAGTTGATAAGAACACTGAGAGATGGAGGATCATATGGTCTGTTAATGTAAGACTCAACATTAGTGTTTTAGGAAGGACAAAGGGAAAATGATCTACAAGTGGCGATAATAATCAGGAAACCTTCCCCATTTTCAGCCTTCATAGTAGGATATTAGAGGGAAGAAAACACCATTTGAGATACCTGTGGAGGAAGTAAGAGCCTCTGATGAGCCAATCTGTTATTAGCCCAAGAAGGTGAAGTCCAAGATTTTGATGATACAAGACCTTTGCTTCTGATAAAACATGAAAGACCCAGTGGAAATGTTATGGGAGATGAGTAAAGATGAGAGGAGATAGAAGATAGACAAACCTGGCCTAGTGCGGTGGCTCACACCTGCAATCCCAGCACTTTGGGAGGCTTAAGCGGGCAGATCACGAGGTCAAGAAACCAAGACTGTCCTGGCCAACATGGTGAAACCCCATCTCTACTAAAAATACAAAAAATTAGTTGGGTGCAGTGGCACACACCTGAGATCCCAGCTACTTTGGAGGCTGAGGCAGGAGAATCGCTTAAACCTGAGAAGCTAAGGTTGCAGTGAGCCGAGATCACGCCACTTCACTCCAGCCTGGTGACAGAACAAGACTCCGTCTCAAAAAAAGAAGAAGAAGAAGATAGACAAATCTAATAGTAGCAGAAGGTGGGACAAGCCACAAGCCTGGAATTTTTTCTAGAGAATAACTTAAAATAAATAAAGGGCAACTGAAGTTAATCCCAGTGGACTCAAAGCAGAATTTGATAGTGAGGCTAAGAGTTTTGGGGGGAGAAATGGAAAAAGAACCTAGAGTTCTCTCTTGAGCCCTTAGGAAAAGTCAAGGAGGTCTAGGATCATGGCATGCTCACTCCAGCACACAGATCCCTCTCGACTCTGACAATCCAGGAGAAGATCTAGTAGAGGTACAGTCTCACTGGATGGAGTACAGGCTTTTCCTTTAAAATGTAAAGTACAATTTGGTTTAAAAAGGATCATTCTATTATAAAGACACATGCACATGTATGTTTACTGTGGCACTGTTCACAATAGCAAAGACTTGGAACCCAACCCAAATGCCCCTCAATGACAGACTGGATAAAGAAAATGTGGCACACATATACACCATGGAATACCATGCAGCCATAAAAAGGGATGAGTTCATGACCTTTGCAGGGACACGGATAAAGCTGGAAACCATAATTCTCAGCAAACTGACACAAGAACAGAAAACCAAACACCACATGTTCTCACTCATAAGTGGGTGTTGAACAATGAGAACACATGGACACAGGGAGGGAAACATCACAGATTGGGGCCTGTGATGGGGTTGGGGGTAGGGGAGGCAGAGCAGGGGATGGGGGGACAGAGGAGGATTAGCATTAGGAGAAATACGTAATGCAGATGACGGGTTGATGAATGCAGCGAACCACGCTGGAACACATATACCTATGTAACAAACCTGCACATTCTGCACATATACCCCGGAACTTAAAGTATAATAAATATTAAATTATAAAAAAGAAAATCAGCAAAAACAAAAAGGGACATCTTTTTGGAGAATCAAAGCAATAGCAAGAATAAAAAGAATACTGGATTTGGAAGTAAAACATTTGAGTTTAAAGCTTAGCTTTAGTAATTGGTAATCAAATGAGTTGTTTGCACAGGCTTCATCACCAGCTGCCTACTGGCCATCAAAGCTCTAAAGAGATCTATGGTTCTACAAGCTGTCCCTTAGTATGCTATTCAGTTTGTGTTATCTTAATCTCTAGCATAGTCTTCTGGAAGAGTTCTAATCACTAATAATCATAACTGTAATCTCATGAAACACAGGTTGCAAAACTATAGAGCAACAAGGCCCATAGAACAGGATGGACGATCCACCCTGTCAAGGTGTAGCCAAGTCAGCAGAGGAAGCCCACCAAGCATCCCCAGATCAATCACCATGCAATTTCCACATGAAGAGATCACATAATATCAATAAATAGCATCAGATGGCAAAGAAAGAGCAACACAGACCACTGACACAAGCTTGATCACAAAACAATCCAAAATCCCTTTGGACCTAAGGATAGTCTTGTTGAAAAGGGGAGAAGGGCAACTGAGAAACCTTGAATCTGTTTACACACAACAGACTTACGTTTCAAACCAGAAGGGACTGCACAACCTTAAATTGGCAAGATTAAGCTTTGTTTCCCAGAGTACAAATGAAGTTTTAAGAGCTAAACTAAGTTGAGATAAAGAATTACAAGGAAGTTTACATCTTCGTACTCCTGAGTGCTAAGAAACCACTTCAATAATGGCAGTAGACATGCATTGAACACTTAGTATCTGGTTGGCTCTATGCTTAAACATTTTACATAGATTGTCACATTCCTCGTCACAATAACCTTACAGGTAAATGCTATTTTTCACTTTGCTTTGCAGATAAGAAAGCTGAAACCTCACACCTACACAAGGGCAAAGCCAAGATTTAAGCTGCTGGATTCAAAGCTGCTAACCCTAATCACTGTAATCATCATGCTCTACACTGCTCCATTTAATAGCACAACCATTTATATATTCAATATTTTAGGATATCATTCTAGGACATTAGCCTTGGTGAATATCCCTAATAGACTTACAGTACTTCCATACCAGATTCATGTTCCTCAAGACCTTGGAACTTATTTTCAGGATTTTTTTTTGTCTTCCTCTTACAGCACTCTGCATGAGGAAAAGAATAAATAATTTCCATGAATAGCAATGTCTGTAATCCAATTTGTCAGGTACCATGAGGCACAATGGTACACATGGGATCCACATTTCCTTTGAAATAGCCTTGATGCTAAATCCTAAGAGGATTCACGGCAGAAGTAATTTGGTGCTAACATGTCTATAAATACAGTCAGAAGTTGTCTCCCATTCAAGCCTGGTGATAGTTGATTTCATAAAATAAATGACTAGACAGACAGATAAGAGACCATTTATTTCCTTATATGACATGCCAAAATAGCTAAAGAAATGGTGCTGCTCAAGTTCTTGCTTCTCATGCCATTGTCAGTTGAATTGTAATCATAAATAAAGTTTTTCATAAGGTATTCTGTGATTAAAGTGTATTACCTGCTTTTTTCCATTTTAGGATTACTGGAAATTCTAATCCATTTCATGTGTTATCTTTCATCACTCATAATTCATCTCTGCTTATTTTGCTAGCACCCCAAAATTAAACCTCATGCTGTAGGCTTATATTAGATTGGAAAACCCAGGTACCTTGGTTCATATGATAGGTAAAGATACTTTAATTTTAGATGCAAATATTGTAATATCCAACTCAAATTGATATAATATAAAAGGCACAGTGTCTGATCTTACTCTGTGTGAGCACTTTAGCACTGTCCAGCTGCTGTGAAATTGGATACTGTTTAATGTCTTTCAGTAAAAAGCATATTCTATGGAAACCTTGAATGAGAAAACTACACACCTATCTCGGAAATTTTGTTGCAGCTTACCTGTGGTCTTTTGTGAAACTCAATACAATGCGAAAAATCTTATATCTGTTCTGCTTCTCCCAGCAGTTTCAAAAACTGAGGGAAATAAGTTGCTTTAATCTCTAGTTTGGAAGTTACAGTTTAACTCTAGCTCCCTGTATCCCTGGTGGTCATTACCATTTTGTAATGTTACAAAGGCTTCTGTTTTAAAATGTGCTGTGGGCTTATATAGCAACTTTATCAGATGAGTTATCTTCTTTGTGAAATCTTCTGGAACACAAAAAGTAATATACAGCAGACCAATTTTTGTATCAGCTATGTGCCAGGAAATTTCTAAAGATAATCAAAATTCCATATACAGGGCTCTTGCCTGCCTACAAAAATATATTTGAAGATAATTCTGCTTCACCAATTTTTTCATCCCTTACAAATTTTATACCTAAGCATAAATTTCCCCCTTTGCCTCACATTTTTCACCTGAGCCACATTAAATAACATTATAAATCACTGAATCATTTCAAATTAAATTTTATACCAGAAAACTAATTTCCTCCTCCAAATTACTAAACTAACGTATATTACTAGCATTCATAAATGAAAGGCAGCCAAATGGTATTTTAAAGGGAGAAAACCGGTTTTCAGATTTTCCTGTTTGGAGAATAGTCTCCAAAACATCACCACCAATGTAGCCCATTAATTCCGGCAGACTAGCAGAAAAGACAGTCTTTATTTGTGGCAGAAAGAAAACGTGCTGTGATGCACATTCATCTTCTGCTTGTGTGCAGATTTTGAAAAGAAACTTCAAGGAGCAACCCTTCCGTGAGATTGATAAATAGATGCCCTCAAGACTGGGACAAGAAATCGCTTTAGAGGTGAAAAGTGAAAAGTGGAAGGTGAAACAGCGAGGAGAAGCATGATAACATCATGCCCATAACTGTGTTTTGTTTTTTTTTTTTTTTTTTTGAAACAGAGTCTTGCTCTGTCACCCAGGCGGTAGTGCAGTGGCACCATCTCAGCTCACTGCAACCTCCACCTTCTAATTTCAAGTGATTCTCCTGCCTCAGCCTCCCAAGCAGGTGGGATTACAGGGACCTGACACCATGCCTGGCTAATTTTTGCATTTTTAGTAAAGATGGGGTTTCACCATGTTGGCCAGCCTGGTCTCGAACTCTTGACCTCATGATACCCCCCGCCTTGGCCTCCCAAATTGCTGAGATTACAGGAGTAAGCCACTGAGCCCAGCCCCATAACTCTTTCAATGTCCCAGGACAGGCCCCCCAAAGCACTTTTTTGCTATTCAACAAGTCTTCAGTTTTCTGTACCCAAACAGCTCCCTTAACCTTTCCAGAGCTGCCTTCTCCCTGGCAGAGAGTTGATTCCTTAATATGTTAGGATGATCCATTGGAAATTATTGTGTGTAGCAGACTCTCTGCTGTATTACAGAGCCAGCAAGTCAAGTGTTAGATCCTAGCAGGCTTCCCTGGCCACAAGGTGCTGTCTCCTGGAACTAAGAAACTAAGAAAGCCAAGTTGGGTTAAAGGCAACTTGAAAGCTAACAGAAAATTGAATTTTCCCAGCTGAGGTTATTATCCAGTTCCCCACCCAAAGAACTTCTACATAGTAAAAAAAAAAAAAAAAAAAAAAAAAAAAAAAGACCAATGGAGGTCAGGGTAAAGGAGGTACTTGTGCTGAATCAGGAAGGAAACTTTGTATGAAAACCTGAATTTGTCTCATTTCTAGATTTACTTCTGAACCTTCATAGTATCAAGGAAGGGACACAGAATTTGGGATCAAACATATTGAGCTCAAATTCTACTTCAATCTGTTAAAGATTCTTTAAAAACATCTTTAATAGCTATGAGCTATAGTTTCCACCTTTATGTAATAGATAGGAAACGCCTACCTCATTAGCATGTCATGAGGATTAAATAAGATAATGTAATAAAGTTAGTGGTGCAGAACTCTAAACCAGAGGCTAAAAGATATGTTTTCTGGATGGGAACAGTGGCTTACACCTGTAATCTCAGCAATTTGGGAGGCAAAGTCAGGAAGATTGCTTGAGACTACAAGTTTGAAACCAGCCTGGACAATTACAGCAAGACCCCATCTCTACAAAAAAAGCCTGGCATGAATACATGAAATTACTGATTACTGACTGTCCAGCACCACTAACCGACTCAGGATGAGAGAAAGAACTGTGAAGTGCTATATGCAGAGAGCCAGGCTTCGCTGACATATCCTTACGCTGAAATTGTTAATTCTATGAAGGTGTATTTTTAGAATGTCTGGTTCTGACAACATTTTCCAAAAATAAGTATTCAATAGTCAATAGCAAGAAACCCAAGCACCAAAATGATAATAAATATTTCAAGCTACCTTTCCCAGAAATACCATCTGTTTCTCAATCGATAGAAATTCATCATAAACCACTGCCTATATCATAGTTCTTACTATGAAAAGAAAATTTTGTCATGCAGTAATTCATCAAAAGTCACTAGACCAAATTGCCATTTAATCCTTGAACCAAGGAAGCAATTCCTATGGCTGTAAGTTTATAAACATCTTACCAAGTACTCGATGTGCTACACCACAGCAATTTCAAAGTCCCTCCAATACATTAGAAACTCTAATTCTTGGTACAGTATATACTTATTTTCATTATGGGATTTACGTAAGTTTAATAAGAATCACCATTTTAAGAAAAAATTGTATGAAATTCTTCAGTATGTTTATTACATAGAATAGTAAAAAATGGTAAACATTTCTCAAAAAAAGAAATTTAAAATAAATTTTAAAACCACTTTTTGAAAGATCAACTTCTGAGCAAAACACAAAGACAAATAGAGATTTTAAACACCTGAATTCTGACCTCTACACACACAAATTAAAAAATCTCAAGGAAACAGATAAATTCCTTGAAACACACAACCCCTCAATATTGAACCCGTAAGAAAGTGAAAACCTGAAGAGGCCAATAATAAGTTCTGAAATTGAATCAGTAATTTAAAAAAACTTACCTTGGCCAGCCACGGTAGCTCATGCCTATAATCTCATCACTTTGGGAGGCTAAGGTGGGCAGATCACCTGTTGTCAGGAGTTTGAGACCAGCCTCACCAATATGATGAAACCCTGTCTCTAACTAAAAATACAAAAATTAGCCAGGGGTAGCAGTCAGTACCTGTAGTCCCAGCTACTCCAGAGGCTGAGGCAGGAGAATCACTTGAACCCGAGGTGAAGATTGCAGTGAGCCGAGATTGTGCCACCACACTCCAGCCTGGGTGACAGAATAAGACTCTGTCTCTAAATAAATAAATAAATAAATACATAAAGCATCCCTTTATAATAGAAGCCCTCAACAAACTAGGCATCGATGGGAAATGCCTGAAAATAATAAAAACCACATATGAAAACTCACAGCCAATATCATACCGAGTAGAGAAAAGTTGAAACTTTACCCCTGAGAACTGGTACAAGACCAGGATGCCCACTTTCACCACTTCTATTCAACATAGTACTGGAAGTCCTAGTCAGAGCCACCAGGCAAGAGAAAGAAATAAAGGGCATCCAAATCGGAAAATAGGAAATCAGTCTATCACTGTTCACCAATGACATAACCATATACCTAGGACACCCTAAGGACTCCTCCAAAAGCCTCCTAGATTTAATAAACAAATTCAACAGTGTCTCAGGTGACAAAAATCAGTGTACATAAATCAGTAGCACTGCTACCACCAAAGATGACCAAGCTGAGAATCAAATGAAGAACTCAATCCTTTTTACCATAGCTGCAAAATAAATAAAATAAAATACCTTGGAATATATTTAAACAAGAAGGACGAAAGGTCTTTACAAGGAGAACTAAAAAACATGTGGAAAGAAATCATACGACATGAACAAATGGAAATACATCCCAGGCTCACGACTTGGAAGAATAAATATCATGAAAATGACCATACTGTTCAAAGTAACCTACAGATTCCAATGCGAGTCCTATCAAAACAGGAATTTTTCACAAAATTAGAAAAAAAAGCACATTAAAATTCATATGGAACCAAATAAGAGCCCAAATAGCCAAAGCAATCTTAAGCTAAATGAACAAATCTGGAGGCATCACATTACCTAACTTCAAATTACACTACAAGGCTATATTTACCAAAAATCTATATAGTACTGGTATAAAAGTAGACACATAAACCAGTGGAATAGGATCGAGAATCCGGAAATAAGCCAAATACTTACAGACAACTGATCTTCAACAAAGCATACAAAACCACAAATTGGCGAAAGGACATGCCTTATTTAATAAAAGATGCTGGGAAAATGGATAGCCACATGTGGAAGAATGAACCTGGATCCCTTTCTTTCACCTCATACAGAAATCAACTCAAGATGAATCAAAGAGTTAAATCTAAGACCCGAAACCATAAATATTCTAAGAAAACAGAAAAAAATCTGGACATTGGCCTAGGCAAATAATTTATGACCAAGACCACAAAGGCAAATGTAACAAAAACAAAACTAAATAAATGGGACCTAATTAAACTAAAAAGCTTTTGTACAGCAAAAGAAATAATCATCAGAGTAAACAACCCACAAAATGGGAGAAAATATCTTCAAACTATGCCTCTGATCAAGAATCGATATCCAGAATCTACAAGGAACTCAAACAAATCAGCAAGAAAAAAATATACAATCCCATCAAAAAGTAGGCAAATGCCATGAATAGACATTTCTCAAAAGAAGATATACAAGTGTTCAACAAACATTAAAAAATACTCAACATCACTAATCATCAGGGAAATGCATATTAAAACCACAGTGAGATACCACCTTACTCTGTATGAATGATGATTATTAAAAAGTCAAAAAACAATAGATGTTGGCAAAAAGACCTCATCACAATTCATTCATGTATTCAAAAACAATCTGTACAACAATAGATGTGGTAAAAGGGGAAACCTTATACATTGCTGGTGTGAACGTAAATCAGTAACACCTCCTTAGAAAACAGTACAGAAATTTCTTTTTTTAAAAAAACTTTCATTTTAGAGTTTGGGGTATATTTGCAGATTTGTTATGTAGGTTATCTGCATGTCGGGGGGTTTGATGTACTGATTATTTTGTCACTCAGGTAAACAAAGAGGGAAACAACAGACACTGGGGCCTACTTGAGGGTAGAGGATAAGAAGAGGGAGAGGATCAGAGATTTCTAAAGAAGTACAAGTAAATCTACTATTTGATCCAGCAATCCCACTCCTGGGTATCTACCCAAAGAAAAAGAAGTAATTATATCAAAAAGACACCTACAGGCCTATGTTTATTCCATCACAATTCACAATTGCAAAGATATGGAACCAACTGAAGAGCTCCTTGACCAATGAGTGAATAAACAGAATATGAGATATACGTATGTATATCATGGAATACTACTCAGCAATGAAAAAGAATGAAATAATATCTTCTGTCACAACTTGGATAGAGCTAGAGGCCATTATTCTAAGTGAAGTAACTCAGGAAGGGAAAACCAAATACCTTATGTTCACACTTACATGTGGGAGCCAAGCTTTGGGTATGTAAAGGCATACAGAGTGCTATAATGGACTTCGGAGAATCAGGAGGATGAGGGTGGAAGAAGGGTGAGAGATTAAAAATACTACATATAGCGTACAATATACACTACTCAGGTGGCGGGTGCACTAAAATCTTACACTTCACCATTATACAATTCATCCACAAAATCAAAAACAACTTGAATTCTTTTTTAAAAAGAGTATCTATGGTTAGTGAGCATTGTGCTTCCAGGCACATGCTACTAGAAGTTAAATTGCCAGAGAATAGCAGATGCATTTCAGTTTTTCAATAGTGAAGTAACTCAGGAAGGGAAAAGTAATTTGAATTTACCATTTAATTCATAAATTAATTAAAAGAGACATAACTGAAATTTGTATGTGGCTAAACATTAATTGTTGATTACAATATTACTCATAATTTATATTGTCATTTTAGTTGCCTAGAAAATACAAGTAGTTGGATTTCTACTCTTAAGAAATTGATGACATTATTAAGCGTAAAATCTTCCTATTCAGTTTTTTCCTCTGGTATTTGAATACTATATGTATCTTTGGTTTATTGGCAAAAAATACTATCCATTTTTCTCTATGCCTAATCAGTCAAAAATTCTAATAAAGTTATTCAACATTAACAACTAAAATTTTTAAAAAACCTGAGTTCTGACAGTTCTACTCTTAACTCGTTGCATGATCTTACCCGATTTGGATTTCAAATTCCACATCTATAAAGTAGGAAAAAGTGCAGTCTCTCTCTACTTCATATACTTGTTTAGTGGAGCAAATGGGATAGTTTATGATACACATAAAATATGTAATTTTATTATCAACAGCATTTTCAAATGAAAGAAAACAGAACAATACATTTGATGGCTGCCTCTCTTCACATGACTTTTCTCTTCACCCATTCAAAGCACAAGTGCCAAAAAGAAGTTACTGCCTAAATAACATAAGATCCAGAGAAAGAGAGCAATACCCTGGCAATGAAAACTCTACTTTTGGAGCAATTACTCGATTTCACTGAGTCTTAGTTTTGCCTTCTTTAAAACAGAACAGCTTACCTGCTCCCACCTACACAGACATGTGGCAATAGATTTAACAGTGTTGTCTTACTCAGCTTCCTCATAGGTAAAATTGGCTTTGTGGATAATGTATTTAAAGCCAGTAGCCTGGTGCTTAGCATATTCATTAATTCAACAAATAATCTGTTCCAGCTACTGCAAATATAACAGAGAACAGAACAGAAAAGCCGTTATAGTATGGAAAGACAGACAATAAACAGAATAAATAAGTAAAATAGATAGTGGCAGTGCCAGCTTCACAGACATGTAACTTTTGCAACTGCATAAGGTCCTAAGCCCAGACACCCTGTGCTTGGTTTAATGCCCTGCTGTTGCATTTTCAGATTCTGGAAGATGGTAGATGGTGGTATGGAGAAAACAAAGTGCAAAGGGATTAGGGGGTGTGTGGTGGGAGGTAGGAGGAGCGGCCATCAGGCTTCAACATAACATTACGCATTTTGGCACTACAAAAGGTGACCAGGTTGGGGAGATGGTAGAGACTGGAAAATTGCCTGGAGGGAGAGGCCTTACTCTACACAAATCTGACTCCAGGTAGCTCTCTAAGCACCTGGCTTTAGAGGTGACAATCACATAGATTACAATGTGTCTCAGTTATCTTTAGATGCAGTCAACCCAAAGCCTGACTGTTTAACCAGCTGTGAACCACGGAGCCATACCCCCAGAGTGTGCATCCTTTTCTCATCTACACAGAGTTGCAGGTGAAGCTATCAATGAACATACTGGTCAGAAAAGGCTTCTCTGTGGGGTGACACTTGAGTAAAGCTCTGAAGAGGTGAGCAAGTAAGTTGTGCAGAACGGAGGAAGAAAGAGTTAGGTCAAGAGAACAGTGAATGTCAGTAGGATACTATTGTTATGAGCTTTTCATTTGGCTGCATTGGGGGAAATGATAGTAATTTATTTAAAGGGAAAATAATTTTAATACTAGATTATCTAAGATAGAAGCCACTAGCTATATGTGACTACTGAATACTTGAAATACAACATGTGTGAATGAGAAAGTTAATTTTTAATTTTAAAACATATCTGATTCAGTTATTTCAAAATGTTTATATATGTTTTAAACAACATGGGTATGTAAATCTATTTTCTAACTGTAATTTTATAAGATTTAGATACATATCATATATTTGTGATGAAAATCTAGACTCTGAACTAGATTGTTACCATAAACAGCACACCAAATTTTGAAAACAGTACCAAAACTAATATGTAAATCATATCATTAATAAATTTTGTATGACTACATGGTATGATAATATTTTCAATATGTTGGATACATAAAATAATCATTAAAATTGATGTGTCCTCTTTCTTTTAAATTTTCTAATATGGCTACTAGAAGATTTAAAATTATACATTGGCTCACATTACAATTTTATTGGAAATTACTGGTCTGCTGAATTAATAGGGTAGCCAAAAAAAGATCTTGCCAAAATTAAGAATTTTGTCATTCATTTTATCTCAAGCTTCTCACAAAATCTGAAAAATAGTAAGGTGCTCTGATGTTTCCGCTTTGGAAATTAGCATATACACTTTTCATTCGGTCAGTTTGTTGAAAAGCCCACCCTAATTCACTGGGCCATTTTCTACCCATCCTTTCAAAGTTCTGCTCCAATCATACATGCTTTAAGAAGGTCAATTCTCTGGTCCCTGAAAGTTAAGTTGCTCTCATCTCCTCTGTATATAAATAATAGCTGTAACACATTATGCTTCATATGTGTTTGCGTCCTACAAGACTTTGCTACACTGAAGCAAGGGTGTGCAATTCGTTTTTGGAATCAAAGAGCTTAGCACAAATCCTAGAACAGTAAGCCTCAAAATGACTTCTTAAATAAAGAGATGAGAGTACAGATATATAAGGATATATACAAGCATACTTTATGGAAACTCCCATTTATCCAGCTCTCAGACTTACAAAAACCAACACATCTGGAAAGCAGCCACATAATCTGAAAGAAAGGGGAAAATAAGTAAATCATACTAAGAATGACTGAGTACCTACTATGTGCCTGACAAGCACTCTGAAGACTTTCTTTTACATGAGAATGCTTTGCTGTGATAATAACTTTTAATAATTATTAAGCACTGTTATTTGGCAGACATTGTGATAAGGACTTTAAAGATTTTTAAAATTTATTTCATCTTCGCACACTCCAAGTGGGGTTCTACTATTACTGCCATTCCTCAGAGCAAGGAGGTTAAGTAACTTTCACAAGATTACACAGCTAACAAGTATCAAAGCCAAGAAGAAAATTCAGGTAGTCCCTAATATTTGAGATCAGGAGTAAGCATGACCTTAATGCAAAGGGATTCTAATACAAACATTTACAAATCGGTAAGCCAAGTGAAACCAATTTAAAGTAAATGTTGTTCATAGAAATATATGAGAGCAATAATGGGACACCCCAGGAGACCTTGGAAATAAGTCAAGTAAGACGATTATATATATATATGCAAGATATATATATATATATGCAAGTAAGATGATTTTATATATATAAAAATATATTTTATATTTATATTTATATTTATATATAAAATCGTCTTACTTGACTTATAAACAGAACCAGTAAGATATATACATATTTATATATAAATATACACATTTATAAATATATTTTTCAAATATATATATACATATTTATATATATTTAAAATATATATTTATATATGTATGTGTAAATATATATATATTTAAATATTTATATATATATATATATTTCCAGGGATGAAAAAAGATCTCAGAAATATATCTATAAATATATATATAGATAGATAGATAGATATAAATATATATATAGATATATATATAAATATATATATAGATATATATATAAATATATATATAGATATATATATAAATATATATATAGATATATATATAAATATATATATAGATATCTTACTGGTTCTGTTTTTCTAAAGAACACTAACCAATACAACACTAAGGACCTTAAGCCTCCTGGTAATTATTTTTATAATGTGTTTTTGGTTTTGTCTTATGTACATTTTCTATTACAGGCAAACATGTAAAATTCACTATTAGCCATTTTTAAGTGTACAATTCAGTTGTGTTAACTACATTCACTTTGCTGTGACATAGATCTTCAAAACTTTTTCATCTCACAAAACTAAAACTCTATACCCAGTAATCAACAACACCCTTTTCCCCTCTTTCTAGACCCTCGTAATCACCCTCTACTTTCTGTCCCATGAATTTAATGACTGGATACATCATATAAGTGGAATCATACAGGATTTGTCTTAATGTTACTGGCTTATTTCACTTAGCATAATGTCTTCAAGTTTCATCCATGTTGTCACATGTCACAGGAATTACTCCCTTTTTAAGGCTAAATAATATTTCATTGCATATATATACTACATTTTGTTTATCCATTCATCCATGAATGGACATTTGGGTTGTTTTCACTTCTTGGCTGTTTTATGTAGTATTGATATGAAAGACAGTCTGCAAATATCTCTTCAAGTCTCTGCTCTCAATCATGTTAGGTCTATACCCAGAAACAAAATTGCTTCCATACTATTTTCCTTAGCTGCTGCACCATTTTATAACCCTACCGATAGTGCACAGGGGTTTGGAATTCTCTATGTTCTTGCCAACATTCATTTTCAGTTTGTTTGTTTTGACAGTGGCCATCCTAAGGGTATCAGGTGATATCTCATGGTTTTGATTTACATTCCTATGATGATTAGTGATGTTAAGCATTTTTTTCATATGCTCATTGGCCATTTGTATATCATCTTTAGATAAATGTCTATTTGGTTTCTTTGCCCATTTTTTAATTCACTTATTTGATTTTTTGTTTTTGAGTTGTAAGAATTCTCCATGTATTTTGGATATTAAACCCTTATCAGATATATAATTTGTTCTGGTTTTTAAAATAATAACTTTATTGTTTCTGGATGGTTTTCTCATACCAGTTTGGTAGCTCCATGAAATCCAAGTCTGTTTCTTCTCTACTCTAGACAAAACACCCATTATAATAACCAGTAGATAGTAGATGGCCAGTCAATGGGGTCGAAAAGCAAAAAATAAATAAATACCACACAGCTATTAAACAGACACAGGCTTTGAGCCAGCTTTCTACCATTAATCTTCTTTATGACACACATACGCTTTATAGGAAATGTAGAGTCTTCTTAGAACTGGAGCCTATTTACTTCTTATTGGCTATTCAATTTACCAAACATTCACCTGGCTTTCCCTAGCCTTTTGCCCTAAATGACCCAATGCTGCAAATTAGATGCTAATAGTTCAAGGGATGAAAAAACATCTCAGAAAAAAACTCATTGAGAGTGAGACCTAATAAAAAGAAAGTCAGAAGAATAGCAATAGCAACTGAGGACATGTGATGCAGGAAAAAGCAGTCTCAGGTAGATTTCTCCCCCAAGGGCTTCATGGAACACTGGGGGAGTGATGCTTACACAAATGAACTTCCCAAGAAGAGATTAAATTCTGTGCTTTTTACAGGCAAATATGTTTTATAAAGATTTTGTAAAATAAAATGGTTACAATAAAAGAAACCTGGTATTTTAAAAAGAAGAAATTTCACTGACATGAATTGTTTTCTTACCCCAAAATCCTCAAGTCCTGAAAATAACAAGAGTAACATACATGGCCACAATAAATGTGCACCTATATGTGTAAATGTCATGGCTCAAATTAGGCAACTGGTAATTGGATGTAAGATGAAAATTAATGTCATGGTAAAGATGGGGAAAGGTCAGAACCACACAGGAAAGCCTTGGCAACTCTATGTCTGAAAAACAAAAGCTATAGAAGGAAAGGAGATGAAGGGCATAGAAGAAAAAAGCAAAGTAAAGATGATGTTTGAAGAAAACATAGTTTATCATTTTTTCTTTCTCCACCATGACACTAAGGCATATACTATGAACTTCAAAATAAACCAGGAACCCAGTACACAAAGCTAACAGTGTCCCTTAATTTCATTGGTACCTCTGCCAAACTAACCGCTATGCACATCTATTTCTTAAACGGATTGATCTCAAAGTTTATGGCTTTAGTCTGAGATGACTGTAAGGAACAATATTTACCTAATTTTTTTAAAAAGTTAAGTAAATTTTAACTAATATACACTTGAGAAAAAACACGAAGCATTTTAAACAATGTAATTACCAAAGGTGGCCAACCCCAGAGTAGCAACTTGACTTTTTCCTAGTTTTACTGATGGCTAAGTGGTGAGGAAAACAAATTGCCAAAGAAAATAATTCTCATCTATACTTTTTTTAATGTGTGTGCACATATATATAGCCCCAGGTCTCTGCAAATGTTGTGATTTAGGTGATGATTGACAGGAAGGTAGACAGATAGAGCCAAGATAGATATCTGCACAGCCCATTTTCCACCAAAGACTCTCTACTGTAAAAATGTCAAACCTGTCAATCAATATTTCAGTGTTTTCACTAGATAATTATTTTTCTCTATTAGGTAATGATAATGAAGCTATGAAACTTTCAATGACAAAAGGATTATTATAAAGTAAAATATTACGTACTGAAGGTTTATATCAAACTTCTTTATCTTCAATTCACTTTGCATACACCTTTCAGAGTTTTTATATTTTTATTCCCTGTTCTTGTGGTCAAGTTTTGATATTAACTCAAGTTAACTTATTCTTTCCTCAATTTCCAGAAATTGAGTATTTTCCTTGCTCAGATCAACACAAACTTCAAGAACTGACAAAGATAAGTCCATTGGAAACAAAAACACCTTCAGAAACACAGTATTTGCACTCTATTATTTACAGGGAAAAAAAAAAGCAACTGACATTTTTATCTCTTTACATATAAGCTTCATGTGTTGATAACATAGGTTTCCAATTGGTTGATCTTTAGGATTCTTTCTATTGCCTTCAAACTTGCATAACTAAAGCTACAGAAAATTTTATTATATAAATAAGAACTAAAGAGGTATCATTTACATGTCTCAGAATCAGACATTCTCCCTGATTAAATATGTGGTTATATGTATGATTATACATATGATAATATAAAGAACCAAGTACCTTGTTTCATATAAAGAACCAATATCAAGCTTTTTAGATCATTTCTCCTCTTATGTATTTTACAAAAATAAAAGTACATGTTATGTTAAAATAGCCCAGAGAACCAAGACCAAAGTCTAGCAAGATTCTACTTAATTTACAAGTCAATAAGAAGCCATGAAACATTATTCAAGACTATGTAAGTTTCTCTTCATTGCAACTCCTCCTTATGTTTATCATTTCCTCCATGAAGCAATAAGGTTATTCATGAAGTGAAGAGAAACAATAAATAATGACTGAGCTAATCTGTGTCCTGCGAACCTATTACCTCCATGGGAGAGCACTATGCACTTTCCAAAGAAAAAACTGACCCTCCCCTAAAATAATAATAATAATAATAATAATAATAACAATAGTTTTGTACTACTATCATTCACTTAGTGTGTGTTTTTAAGGTGGTTATTTTGTTTGAATTATAGGTCTTTGTAACAAAAATGTTAAATACAGAAGATAATAACCCACTGCAAAATAGGTGCAAGTCAACACTAGCTTCCAAGTCAAGAAGATAATTAACAGTAACTCAAAAAAGGTGTAATTGCAGTGAAGTTACATAGTAGAATAAGGGAAAAAATACGATATGATTTAGCTTTTCTTTGAGACTGATCATTACTGTCAATCACTCACTGGGAAGTTCACATTTCTTAAAGTTTGCATTTTCATGTATTTGCTACATTTTTGTGGGATTTGAACCTATACAAAAAATGTGTATGCTTATTAACCAGTGGTTTCAGCAAAGAAGATACTTTATAATAACATAAAGGACATGACAAAGAGTTTTATGATTTCTGCACAATTGGAGGAGCCTGCCTCAGCACCTTCGTCAACCTAGAAGTACCTCACCCACTAAAACACCAGGGCATGGTTGGAGAAAGCCAGCACCACATGTCACGTGTCACACTAACACAGAGAGCTAAGCAAAGTGTGACAAGAGCAGGCACAGACATAGGACATTTCACTAATAGTGTGGTGTAGTCACCACACTACGCAGGCATTTTTGAAAAGCATATTAAGAGAGGATATACTTTAAAATTCTATCATTCCCTAGATTTTTTTGTTTACATTTGTTCTTCATTTTTTTATTTATATAAATTAAATAGTTACAAGTACAGTTTTGTTACATGGATATATGGCATATTGGTAAATCTGGGCTTTTAGTGTAGCCATCACCCAAATGGTGTACATTGAACCCATTAAGTAATTTCTCATCCCCCACCTTCCTCCCCATCTCCCACCCTTCCAAGTCTCCAATGTCTATCATTGCACGCTCTACATCTATGTGTACACATTAGTTAGTTCCCACTTACAAGGGAGAATATGCAGTATTTGACTTGTATTTATTTAGGAATAAAGTTCTAGAAATAGATGCTGAAGTTAAAGTATGAATTGCAGAGCTACTAATAGGAACTAATAAAAGCACAGTGTTTGTTTTTTAATCTACTCAAGATTTTTAGGGAAAACACTAATTTTTTTTAGGGGAGGGTAGAACACTATTATGTAGCATTTGGAATTTGTAATATAAGAATATAAGTTAAAGTTAATTGCTTGAAAAACAAGTCATCTCATTCATAATATAGATTTAGTTATTCTCAAACAATATTTTTCTTAACTGTGTAGCTGCTAGTTAAAACACAAAACACACACACACACACACACACACACAATTTGGTATTATTGCTTAGAGATACATTGATGGGGCTGACAAGACTATATATATATACTTCTATTGGCAAGGTAGGCACAACAGGTCATCAGAATTCTTCATATTAACTTTGTCCAAATTATACTTAAATTTATTTTTGTGAGCTGCTTATAACAGTCTTAAATTCAGTCTCAACTTGGTACAAAAATGAAAGCTCATGTACATGAATGATACTAAGCAACCTCAGTATGTGAAACTAGAACAAACAAAAAAAATCTCTAGCTGTAAAATGAACACATATACTTCGACTTCAAGAACTTTTTCTCATAGGAAGGCCTATTTCAGGATTCACTGACCTACACGAAATCATTAAACCACAGAAAAGATGTGTTAACCTGAGGTTTCATTTATTTTATAACTGTTAAAATCTATTATCTTATAATAGATAGTATTATATATAAGATACTATATATATATAAGATACTATAAGATAGTATCTTATAATAGATAATATAACCCTTCCTGAATACTCTTATATACCACCATCTCAGAAAAGAATATATTGAAGGTCTTGATATTGTAGACTCCATTATCTGGAAATAGTATTAGTTTTACTAAAAATGTTGAGTCTTAAATTTCACATATTATTAGAGTAATAAAATAATATCTGAATTATAAACTTACTAGCTGCTATTTATTGCTTAATTTAGAGAAAGTGTTAACATAGTTTTGGGGGACACATATGTTAACTATACAATTTAAAAGAAAAACTAAATTGTATAGTTAATATTATGTTTACCTTCATAGAATAGGTGCTAGAAAAATTAAAACATTGTAGGCTGGGTACAGTTGATAATGCCTCTAATCCCAGCACTTTGGGAGACTGAGACAGGCAGATCACAAGGTCAAGAGATCAAGACCATCCTGGCCAACATGGTAAAATCCCATCTCTACTAAAAATGCAAAAATTAGCTAGGCGTGGTGGCATGTGTCTGTAGTCCAGCTACTCAGGAGACTGAGGCAGGAGAATCACATGATCCTGGGAGGCAGAGGTTGCAGTGAGCCAAGATCGTGCCACTGCACTCCAGCCTAATGACACAACAAGACTCCATCTCAAAAAAAAAAAAAAAAAAAGTCATTGCATATTAAAATAATCTTAAATATTAAGTCTGTGAAAGAACCCCACAGTTATGAGAAAGGGTACTTTTCTTTTTTTTTTTTAAAAAAAGGACTTCAAAACTGGAACTCCATGAATCTCACAAATTTCTTAATTCTACAACATACATGGTTTTCACAATGATCGTCATAATGACAGGACTCAACCACATAGGGTTAAGCACATAGGGTGATTTTTTTTGAACTGTTCTTCTGGTACCAGGAAGTTCTCATAATGCCTCAAGTGTTATAATCTTAGTGATTTTAAAACTTATCTCAATAGCATGTACAAATTTTTTAAATTTAGGCTCAATTATAATTTCTCTGTAAGAAAAGATCATGAGATTTAAATGGCAAACAATAACACATGAATAACAGTGATCAGAAAGCTAGACTCTAGTATCCCACAAATCTATGCATACTAGATTTTTTTTAACAAATGCTTTTGTCCTATATTTGCAATATATTTCAAGTATCCAATAGCAGGGTAAAAAAAAAAACCACCATTTTATCACATTTTATTTTTGCGTATTTTTTGTCAAGAATTCTTTAGCAATGTATTCCTTTATTGGCTTTATACATGCTGATTTTCATACACTAATACACCTTAACAAGAAAAATACATAACCCTTGTCCTTTGTTGATGGAAACAGAATTTCACTGACAAAGTAAAATAAAACATCTCATTTACTTTCATGTTTCTCCCCCTCCTCCATCTTCTCAAACTCCAGAAAAAGAAGAGAAAGTACATAATAATATTGATCTGATAATTCTTTGCCCAGAGCCTAATTTTTCTGATAATTAAGGGAGTTATAAAATGACTACATTTTCAGTATAAATAATAATATCTGAAAATGTAGTTGGATTTGTTTCTGAAGTTTTGTTTTCACAGAGAAACAGATGGTGATTTTTTGGTTTGAGGGTGGTAGTAGAATTTTGTTGTGTTCTTTTTAAAAAAAAAAAAAAAAAAAAAAAAAGAACAGGTGTGACAATTATTTTCTCCTGCTACTGTATTAGCACATTTAATTGCTAAGTTCACAGGCAGCCTTCTCAATTCTTTTACCAGCAGATGGTGAAAGTGATTTTAAAAAAGAAGAATTTTTCAAGAACCATTTCAAAACAGCATGAGATCTTCTCTTTCTTCAATGGGTGTGTCAACCTCTGATGAACACTAAGAGAAGTCTCATCACTGCATCTACAGTGCATTTGCCTTTTACTGCTTGACAGTTATCCAAGTTTTGTAAAATTACTCACTTATCAGCTACCAAAGTACTACCTACTTACGGTGACTTTCTTCAAATGACTTTCTAACTATTGGCTAATTAAAAATTCACAATACTCCTACAAAATATGAAGGTAGAAAGTTTTACAAGCTTTGTTTCACTGAGTTCCCAGGTATTTCACTGACAGGGATGGCAGTTAAATGTAAGTTCTGAACTCACAAGAATTTATGCCCTGTGCAAGCATTTGCTTCTCAAATGGCAATGACTAACTTTTAGAATAAGGAGATCTTTGGTGTCACAGACACAGTTACTTCTCCATTATCCATCCTTTTATTTTCTTCTCAGCTAACAGAACCCTAATTCTGTCCAGAATAGCCATTGACAAAGAAAAATATCAGACACTTGTTAAAACAGTAGGGAAGACTTTATTCATGACTATTGCAATATAGGGGAGAGATTGTGCTCAACTCTGAATACAGAAAAGTCAGCTGGGAATTGTAGCCAAGTTGCAAAGTGAGGTGTCAGTAGATGGAAAGTTACTAAAAGGAGTCATTAATGGTAAAGGGATTCTTTCTGAAGTCAGACCAAGGACTTATAAATTAAAGGTAGGAGATGAGGAACCTGATCAGATATCTAAGTTAATCAAATATTGAAAGTAGGAGAATTCTTGCTAAACTGACTTAGCAGAATACTTTGCTAAGATTAAACTGAGAAGGCCAAAGACAGGATTGAGGACAAGGTCAAGGTCCATTAGAGAAGAGTTTCAGAGAAGCCTGATGAAAGTTGGTCAAGGAGAGAGTATGCCACTCTGTACTCAGCTAAAAGTCCCTATCTCCCTTGCAGGTGAGTGGAGCATGTTGCATGGATTTGAACAACATGTTAGAGAAAGTCTGCTGCAAAGTTTGGAGGAAGCTTTCACCTTTCTGATGTAGGCACTGTCTCTTTCCCATATTTCCCTCCTGAACACAATGCATCCCTATGGTGATCATGGGAATTAAAATCACATGCCACAGATGATGGACAAATAGAGACAGCTTAGGACATTAATGAAAATGTGGAGCCACTGACACAATCCTTATTCTTTGCTTGTCTCCTGCAACCTTTATCTATAATAACATCTTACCCCAACTCCTCAGTTAACCTACATTAGCAACCTGGTGTGTTTCCTCTCATATTTTCTCGTATATTCCTACAAAGACCTAAGTGTAAACAGAAATATTGTATACAGATAGGCCTACAGAATTTGCTTTTCATTGTTTTATTAAAATTGAGCCAAATTATTGATGCTCCATTTTTCTTACATAATAATACCTCATAACAATCCCTCCAAGATATCCAGTATAGCTCTAACATTTGGTTGTTAACAGCTGCCTAGTATTCCAAAGTATGGATATACCCTAATGATGAATGCTTTCTTTTCTGGTTGGTTTGTGGTTTTTTTTGAGAGAACAAAAATGTCGTAATGAATGTTTTCCTATATGTACACACCTTTATTTTTATGATACAAACTCACAACACCCCATTTCTAAATTTTTCTAGAAACATTTTGAAAGCATCCATTTCAATCAACAATAGATAAGTAACTTTCTCTCTGTATTCCTACCAATAATTTGTGCTACCAGTCTTTTTAATTTCTAGTATTCTAATATTTATAAAGTTATATCTCATTTTTACTTTTATTTCCATTTTCTACATATATATTTAATTATCTCTTTATACATCTGTTGACCATTTGTATTTCCTCTTCTGTGAGTCATATATTCATAACATTTGTCCATTTTCCCTTTGCCAATTTTATTCTTTATATAGATATTAACCATCACTATTACATGTGTTTTCAGATCTTTTGTGTGTTTACCAACTCTGTTTTGGGTATGGGTTTTCATAGACAGGTTTTTAATTTTTTCAATTGTTAAGTAATTAAGTGAAACCCATTCTTTTTTCTGTATAGGTAATGGGTTATTAGTCTAAGGAGACTTCCTAACCACCATTATTTTTAGTCATTTACACATTTTTCTTTTTCTCTGTATATTTTAGTCTGCCTGAAATTTATTTTTGAGCATAGTGTAAGATGAGGTTCATTTTTATTCTTTTCCAGAATTCCAGCCACTATATTTGCCAATGTGAATTCATTATATTTATCGTATTCTTTATTTCATATTCTCTTCTTCTAATCATCTTTTCTTATAATGACTTGATTACAGAGGCTTTATCTTATACTCTGTTATTTTTTAAAAGTCTCCTTGCCATTCATCTTTCTTGCATTTTTATTAGCTATTTTCAGACAATCATTTTTCAATGTAAACTATAAGATGATTTCATCCATTTAAAAATGTATTGAGTTTCTGAATAAAATGGCATTAAATATATATGCTAATTTGGGGAAAGTTGATATCGTCATAACATTGCTTCCCTCATCCAAGAGAATACTATGCCTAATCCTTTATACGAATTGTTTGATGATTTTAATTAGATGTCATATAGTCTTTGTATGGGTCTGTTACTCTTCTTTTTAAATTTGGTTCTAAGTATTTTACAGTTTTGTCACTATTATAAAGATAGTGTTTGTAGGCATTTCTTGCTGGAGTAAAGAATATCTATTTATTCCTTTAGTTTATGTAGTCCATATCTGGCTACATAGTATTTTTATGGCTGCATAGTATTCCATGGTGAAGATGTGCCACATTTACCCTGTCCAGTCTATCATCAATGGGCATTTGGGTTGGTTCCAGGTCTTTGCTATTGTAAACAATGCCTCAATGAACATATGTGTGCATGCGTCTTTATAGTAGAATGATTTATAATCCTTTGGATATAGACCCAGTAATGGGATTGCTGGGTCATATGAAATTCCTATTTCTAGGTCCTTAAGGAATCACCACACTGTCTTCCACGATGGTTGAACTAATTTACACTCCCACCAACAGTGTAAAAGTGTTCCTATTTCTCCACATCCTCTCCAGCATCTGTTGTCTCCAGATTTTTTAATGATCACCATCCTGAATGGAATGAGATGATACCTCAATGTGGTTTTGATTTGCATTTCTCTAATTACCAGTGATGATGAGCATTTTTTCATATGTTTGTTGGCCGCATATATGTCTTCTTTTGAAAAGTGTCTGTTTATATCCTTCACTCACTTTTGAATGGGTTTTTTTTTTTTTCCTGTAAATCTGTTTTAGTTCTTTGTAGATTCTGGATAGAAGTCCTTTGTCAGATGGATAGATTGCAAAATTTTTTTCCCATTCTGTTGGTTGCTGGTTCACTTTAATGATTGTTTCGTTTGCCTTGCCGAAGCTCTGGAGATTAATCAGATCCCACTTGTCTACTATGGCTTTTGTTGCTGTTGCTTTTGGCGTTTTAGTCATGAAGTTCTTGCCTATGCCTATGTCCTGAATGGTTTTGTCTAGGTTTTCTTCTAGGGTTTTATGGTGTTAGATCTCATGTTTAAGTCTTTAATCCATCTGGAGTTAATTTTAGTGTAAGGTGTCAGGAAGGGGTCCATTTTCTGCTTTCTGCATGTAACTAGCCAGTTTTCCCAACACCATTTATTAAACAAGGAATCCTTTCCCCATTGCTTGTTTTTGTCAGGTTAGTCAAAGATCACATGGTTGTAGACGTGTGGCATTGCATCTGAGGCCTCTGTTCTGTTCCATTAGTCTATATCTCTGTTGTGGTATCAGTACCATGTTGTTTTGATTACTATAACCTTGTAGTATAGTTTGAAGTCAGGTAGTGTGATGCCTCCAGCTTTGTTTTTTTTTGGGTTTTTTTTTTTTTTTTTTTTTTTTGGCTTAGATTTGACTTGCCTATGTGGGCTCTCTTTTGGTTCCATGAAGTTTAAGGTAGTTTTTTCTAGTTCTGTGAAGACGGTCAGGTAGCTTGATAGCAATACCACTGAATCTATAAATTACTTTGGACATTATTGCCATTTTCATGATACTGATTCTTCCTAACTATGATCATGGAAAGTTTTCCCATCTGTTTGTGCCCTCTCTTCTTTTCTTGAGCAGTAGTTTGTAGTTCTCTTTGAAGAGGTCCTTTACATCCTTTGTTAGTTGTATTCCTAGGTATTTTATTCTCTTTGTAGCAATTGTGAATGGCAGTTCATTCTTGATTTGGCTCTCTTTAAGTCTGTTATTGGTGTATAGGAATGCTTGTGATTTCTGCACATTGATTTTGTATCCTGAGACTTTGCTGAAGTTGCTTATCAGTTTCAGGAGATTTTGGGCTGAGATTTAACCTAGATTTTTATAATGTTTCCTGATTTATCTACCTTCCACTATCTTTCCTCTGTGAGAAATCTCCCCTCCGTGACCTGCTATCTGAGTAAGGATATCAGAATCTTCTGACCTACACTTAATGTTCTAAGCATTTCAAATTCACCACAACCCAAATGACCCTCTCTTCCCCTACCTGTCTCAAGTCTAACCCTAACCTAGGCTTTTGCACTTTGATATTACCATATACTCAGCCAAGCAGGCAGCATTAAATCATCTTTTCTTCCTCCCTTTTCCTCATCCCATACTTTTCTTCATTCATGCATCCATTCATTAAATAAATAAAGAGCTCTGACTATAGGGCGTAGTATGAGGTACTATTAATTTTGTTCTTTCTGTAGCATTTTTCTTCCTCTACCACTTCTTTTCTTCACATGTCAAAATTCTATTCATCCTTCAGGACCCAGTCCAAAAGACATTTGAACTTTCTATGTGAAGCCTTCTCTATTTTCTTCCCACTATCCCCCAATAACATTTTTTAAAATGTAACTAAATAATTATTTATTTACACACTACTATCATGATATTCATTGCAATTTTATTTGTATAAGAAAGTAATATATGCCTCCTCTACTAGGTTCTATACACAATTTACATATTTTTTAGGATTCCATCAAGAAGTTAGAATAGACGTTCAGAGATTAATTATTAATGTCCCCCCAATCCAAAACGTTAGTTTCTATGAAGTGAATGGTTGTCACTCCTTAGAAATTTAAATCCTAACCTCCAAAGTAATTACATTAGAAGATGGGGACCTTTGAGAGGTGATTAGATCACAAACGTAGAGCCCTCATGGATGGGGTTAGTGCCTTTATAGAAGAGGCCCAGAGAAACGTGTTTGTCCTTTTCACTATGTGAGGACAGAGCTAGAAGCATCACCTATGAACCAGAATATGAGTGCTCACCAGACAACCAAACCTGCCCGTGCCTCAGTCTTGGACTTCTCAGCATCCAGAACTATGAGATATAAACTTGTATTGTTTATAAGCTACCCAACCATGATATTTTGTTATAGCATCCTGAAAGGCTAATAGATTAGCAGAGCACAGAATATTTGGGGAAATATGATACTTAAGAATCTATGCAAGTATGCACACTTGGGTGAAGGTAACTGCCAAGATTAGGCCCCTGTCCTAGAAGAAAACTGATGCACTAGGTGAGTAACCAAACAAGGACTCCATCAAGAAGAAAGGCAGCAAGTTCATTTTAAACACTAGACTCTGGAAGGGGAGTGAATTTCAGCAGCAACAAGTAAGAAGTCTAATTAGCAGGGATGAACTAGTTGCAACAGTACCTTAACAATATCACAAAATTACTGCTACTTGACTAGTCATAAATGACATTTGTGAAGCAGAAACAAGACTGAGGTTGCAAGCAAATCAGGAGCCCAACTCTTGGAAGCGGAGAATGGTACACCATTGTGCATCCCCTGAAACTCCTAATCAGAAAACACACTCAACTGCATTTAGTAAACGTTTGTCTTTGGATTATAGACAAAATAAAATCTATGTTGTGCCTAGAAATTTCTGAAAAAAATTTGAACCTTGCCATCCATTGATGAACATTTGAGTTGTTTCCACCTTTAGGGTTTTATAAATAATATTGCTGTGAACATAGTTGTATAAATATCTCTTCAAGACCCTGCTTTCAATTTTTTTGAAGAACCATCATACTATTTTCCACAGTGGCTGTACCATTTTACTTTCCCACCTACAGGGTACAAGTGTTCCAATTTCTCCTCATCCTCACTGTCCTAGTTGTTTTGTGCTGCTATTTAAAAAAAAAAAATGTGTGTGTGTGTGTGTGTGTGTGTGTGTGTGTGTGTGTGTGTGGCTGGCTGGCTGAGACTGGATAGTTTATTATAAAGAACAGACATTTATTTCTCACAGTTCTGGAGGCTAAGTCTAAGATCAAAGCATTGGCAGGTTTGGTTGTCTGGTGAGGGCTGCTCTCTACTTCCAATATGAAACCCTGTTGCTGCATGTTCCAGAGAAAGGAACACCGGTGGAAAAGCAAGAGGGCTGAGGCTTCGGGGGATTTCTTTTATAAGGGCTCTAATCCCAATCATGAGGGAGGAGCCCTTAGATCCAAATCTTCTCTTTAAGACCCCACCACTTCTTAATACTACCACACTGAAATGTCTGTATTTTGAAAAGAACATATTCAAACCATACCATTCACCAACACTTATTATTTTCTGTTATTCTTATGGGTTTGAGGTGCTATTAATCATCTTTTAAATCATCCATGTCACCAAGTCTGTGGCTGAGCAAATAGCAATGTTCAAAAAATACTTATGCAATTAAATTGAAAAAGAGGTGAGCTCAGCAGCATCTGAAAAAAGCAGATGTGCATTGCATGATGGAATTCCATCTCAAGGAGATTGAGTGTTTTGCTTTTGCTTGCAGCTATGGTAACACAGCTTCTCTCTTCCTACTTTCTTATTTTGAGATGTTTCAAACTGTGGACACATTTACGACAATGGAGTAGGAAATTTCACGAATGACTGTGAAATTCCTTGTGTTTTTCCAGGCAATGAAACAGTCATTTTTCTATGTGTATCTTTTTCTATGTGTATATGCTACATATTGTGTTAAGTAAATTTATATATGAGCAGTAGATGTGTAGAATAATATCCATGTTGTCCTAGGGACAAAATACATATATATTACAAACAAATTTTTAATTGCTCTAAATTAAAGGTAAGAAGTGCTGAGAGACTGTATCATAGGGGTTCTTGACTTTTGCTTGTGGGTCAGGCTTCAGTAAAGAGGTAAAATTTGAGTGCACCTTTTTCTATGTGCATGTTCTCTGCCTTGTACTTTTCTGTAACCAGGCAAAAAATAATTCAATCAAGAGATACTGGTTAATCACCTGCTAAATATAAGCACATGCTAGGCTCAGTAGTGCTGCAGAGAAGAACCTAAGGACTTGACTTGTTCCCAAGAAGTGACAGAGGCTGGGAATCATCTTAGCTCCATAGAGATTCTATAGCAGAGAAGGTTGAATTCCTTACTTGCAAGAATATAAATGTAATAGGGAAGTTAAACAGAATCTCATAGCCATTCATCACACATCTGGTGAAAAGATTTGATTCTAAAGAACATGCTACGCTTCCATTGTTTTTCCTATCCATTTGAATGAAACATGTCCACACAATATCTGTATTATATCAAAATGCACTGGCAGGCTGGCACTGTTCATTCGATCTATAATAATACAAGATGCTGGGAACTGAAGTGAAAGTCGAACCAACTCCTTGAACCATTCAAAATAACGTTCAAAGAAGTATCCTCTTTCAGAATACCAAATATTTCCATTCAGAATTTGAAAATCAACCAAGCATAGTGGCAGCAGAAGTGAAAAAGGAAATCAGAAGAAAACAGACTGATAAGTCAAAATCTGTGAAATTCCTGCTTTTGCATAAAATGAATGGGAAAAAATATATAATTGATCTACTCACCATTGTCATCCATGCTCTAATAAAGAAAATCATAGTTAGTCTAGATAGGACAGACACATGAGCAAGGAAGCCCACAAACGGGTCTGCAGTCCCACATTTCTGTAAACCTGATCCAGGCCTGGTAATATTATGGTGGTCAACCTTTGCTTAATGGAATCTTCTTGTTGGTTCGATGGGCGTTCATTATTTAACAGACATTATCACATTACACTATCACTTAAAACACATTGAAAACATACTCCCTGACCCCTTCTGATATCAGATACTCTTTGAGATTGCAGTAGAAATGGTGAAATATTTAAAAAATGAAATGTTAAAACTTCACTCCTGCTAGTCTGACCTTATTTTCTTTTTCTGTATACAACCTGGTTTTTCCTATTTCTGGCCTTATGTCATGCTATTTTACCTACATAGTGTATCTTCCATACTGCTCTACCAGCACTTCCATTAAAACCCTGTCAGTATTCTCAATCATTCTCCAAGCTGAGGAAAGCTAAACAGCATTTTCTTAGAGCCCCATTAGTACTCTACGTATGAATTATAGTATAATAAGCCCAGGCTTCAGGTCCCCACATTGTAGTTAATAATGCACATTAAATGAACTTGATCATTTTAAAGCATTATGCAAAAACATGAGACATATGCATAAGCCTCAATCTCAGCATCATTGCCTCAAGCCCCACATTCAGCATTTGGGGATTGTTGCATTTGTTTGAACACATTCAGGTCTGCTTTGCTTGTCTGTATTTTCAGGGGATTATAATTAAGTAATAATAAAAATAGCTTCCACTTTTTGACCGCTTACTCTATTCTAGTCACTGTGCTAATCATTTTTCACACATTATCTTAGTCAATCATTAAAACAATGCTATTCAGTTGAGTTGATATGAGGATTACTATTTCAATTGATCACATTAGGAAACTCAAAGAGAAGTAGCAACCTGTCCCCAAGTTCATGTCTCTATGAACTCTTACTTTGCCATAAATAATATAATCTCTAATAAAGGTGGAATCAGAGTGTTGGCTTTACAAACAAGTAAAACTGACTGATTTCACATTCTTTCACTGCCCGTCATAAGCTAGGTTACACTGAAGGAGTTTGCTGATCAATTTGAGCCACAACACTTCATCAATAAAATAATGTGATTGTTACGCCGGGCGCGGTGGCTCAAGCCTGTAATCCCAGCACTCTGGGAGGCCGAGGCAGGTGGATCACGAGGTCAAGAGATCGAGACCATTCTGGTCAACATAGTGAAACCCCGTCTCTACTAAAAATACAAAAATTAGCTGGGCATGGTGGCGCGTGCCTGTAATCCCAGCTACTCAGGAGGCTGAGGCAAGAGAATTGCCTGAACCCAGGAGGCGGAGGTTGCGGTGAGCCGAGATCTCGCCATTGCACCATTGCACTCCAGCCTGGGTTACAAGAGCGAAACTCCGTCAAAAAAAAAAAAAAAAAAATGTGATTGTGAGTATTAAGTGGATTAATGTATATGAAATACAGAATAAATGATCGTCACACAGGAAACACTGAGCAAGCATTCTGTTTTTCCTTTTCCTTTCTAAATATACTTTCTTCAAGTCAAATATCATTATGACGTTGGAGCACTCTAGTGTTTCTAGGACAATAATGCCACCATAAGTAATCAATAAATGACTTACAATGGAACAATATACATTCATTATAATTAAGAAAAAAGTGTATCCATATTCTAGCTGATTTTAAGGTTAAAAAAGATTGCTTAAATAATCCACTTTAAACATTTTTTCCCTAACTTTGAAACTATTATTCATTAGTGAGACAATATGAAGAATATGAAAAAGTAGCACTTGAACACGGGCTAAGTCTGGAGACATATTAAATAATTAAAAGGAATCCTGACTTGGCTTGCAGAGAGGAACCTAAGGGCTTAATCTGCATTTTAAAATATTAGACTATCTTTGAAATATAAGACCTGAATAAAAATGCAGGGCTTCGTCTGAGTGCCTAAGTCTTATTTTCTGCATTGTGTAAGAGAGCAATACATAAGAGGTACATATCCATTAAATATCTCTAATGGAAGACCTAATAGTACTGAGTAAAAGACAAATGACAACATATATATGACCTCCAGTGAACTCACAGTCTAACAGAGAAAACGTGTGTGACATATGTGGTAAATACATTTTTTAAAGTACAAAAATAATGATATAACACTACAAAAGAAGAAGATATTCACTTAGATTGAAGGATCATATAACTCAATACACATTTGAACTTGGCCTTGTAGGAGAGTACAAATTCACAAGGTAAAGACGACGACAAAGGGGAAACTGTAGGAATAAAAGGAAGATATTTTAAAAAGAAAGCTGCAACATTTTCAGACAATGTCAAGAGATCTGATATGGCTAAAGCAAAAGGCAAATAAAGCTACATAGTCAGAGAAAGGAAATACAGTTGGACTACTAAGGATATTTAGAGCCACAATAAGTGACATTGACTCAAAGCAGAAATTTAGATCCTGCCATTTCAACTCTGAGATTATTTTTACCTTGTCATTTTGACCCAGTTGTATACCAAATTCTTGTCTTCACTCTTTAAAATATATAAACTGAATAAAATATTCTAGTGTTGAAGCAATCCAAGATGGCCAAATAGGAACAGCTCTGGATTGCAGTTCCCAGTGAAAATGCAGATGGTGAGTGATCACCACATTTCCTAACAAATTTTTACTGCCCACAGACCAGGAGCTTCCCAGGTGGAAAAGCGCCATGATCTCCAGGGTAGCTGTTTCAGCCAGCACATTAAGTCTCTGCACAAAAACTCACACAAATCTGGGTGCTGTTTCAACTGGCAACTAGAATGCCTGGGAGACAGAGCTGCACATTCAACTGAAAAAAAAGGGGCTAAAACAGGGAGCCAGGTGATCTGTCTCAGTGGGTCCCACCCCCAAAGACCAGCAATCTGAAACACTCTGGATTTAGAGTTTCACAGCAAGCACAGCTGAACCCAGGATGGTCCAGCTTTGTGGGGGGAACAGCATTTGCCATTACCAAGGCAGTCCACCACTACCAAGGCAGTCCACCATTACAGAAGCAGTTCGCTATTATAAAGATACTCCACCATTACTGAAGCAGTTCCAACTACACCCCTATAAACAAAACTGCAAGGAAGTTCACACAGCAGCTGGGCAGAGCCCACAGCAGCTTAGCAATGCTTCTGCTGGCAGACTGTGACTAGGCTACCTCCTCAAAGGGCAGAGCATCTCTGAAAAAAAGGCAGCAGCATGACAAGAACTTATAAAGCCCCACCTTTCCAGGACAGAACACCTGGGAAAAAAAGGTGGTTATGAGTTCTGCCGCAGCAGACTTAAAATACCTGCCCAGCAGCTCTGAATGGAACAACAGACCTCACAGCTCAGCACTTGAGCTCCTGTAAGGGACAGACTGTCTCCTCAAGCAGATCCCCAACCACAGTATATCCAAAGAGACAACTCATAAAGGAGAGCTCAGGCTGACATCTGGCAGGTATCCTTCTGGGGCAAAGACAACAGAAGAAGAAACTAGCAGCCACCCTTACTGTTCTGCAGCTGCTGTAGGTGATCCCCAGGCAAGCAGGGTCTGGAGTGGACCTCTAGCAGTCCTACAGCAGAGGGGCCTGACTGATAGAAGGAAAACTAAGAAACAGAAAGAAATAACTTATTCATCAACAAAAAGGAGGTCCACTCAGAGACCCCAACTGAAAGTCACCAACTACAAAGACCACAGGTAGATAAATACACAAAGATGGGAAGAAACCAGTGCAAAAGGATGAAAGCACCTGAAAGCAGAACACCTCTCCTCCTACAAGGGATCACAACTCCTCACCAGCAAGGGAACAAGGCTGGATGGATAATGAGTGTGATGAATTGACAGAATGAGGCTTCAGAAGGTGGGTAATAAGAAATTTCACTGAGCTAAAAGAACATGTTCTAAATCAATGCAAAGAAACTAAGAACCTTGAAAAAAGATTTGACAAAATGCTAATGAGAACAAACAACTTAGAGAGGAATATAAGTGAATTGATGGAGCTGAAAAACACAATGCAAGAACTTCATGAAGCATACACAGGTTAGCAGCTAAATTGACCAAGCAGAAGAAAGGATATCAGAGTTCGAAGATCAACTCAATGAAATAAAACGAGAAGGCAATATTAGAGAAAAAAGGAATCAACAAAGTCTCCAAGAAATATGAGACTATGTGAAAAGACCTAATATACGTTTGATAGGTGTACCTGAATGTGACAGAGAGAATGAATCCAAGCTGGAAAACACTCTTCAAGATATTAGCCAGGAGAACTTCCCCAACCTGGCAAGGAAGGCCAATAGTCAAGTCCAGGAACACACTAGAAAGATATTCCTCAAGAAGAGCAACCCCAAGGCACATAATCATCAGATTCACCAGGGCTGAAATGAAGAAAAAAATGCTAATGGCAGCGAGAGAGAAAGTTCAGGTTACCCACAAAGGGAAGTCCATCAGACTCACAGTGGATCTCTTGGCAGAAACCCTACAAGCCAAAAGAGGGTGGGGGCCAATATTCAACATCCTTAAAGAAAAGAACTTTCAACCTAGAATTTCATATCCAGCCAAACTAAGCTTTATCAGCAAAGGAGAAATAAGACCCTCTATGAACAAGCAATTGCTGAGAGATTTCATCCCCACCAAGCCTGCTTTACAAGAGCTCCTGAAAGATGCACTAAGCATAGAAAGGAACAATTAGTACCAGCCACTCCAAAAACGTACCAAACGGTAAAGACGATCGACACAATGAAGAAACTGCGTCAAATAATAGGCAAAACAACCAGCTAGCATAAAAATGGCAGGATCAAATTCACACATAACAATATTAACCTTAAATATAAATGGACTAAATGCTCCAATCAAAAGACACAGACTGGCAAATTGGATAAAAAGTCAAAACCCATCGGTATGCTGTATTCAGGAAATGTATCTCACATGCAAGGATAAACATAGGCTCAAAATAAAGGGATGGAGGAAAATTTACCAAGCAAATGGAGAGCAAAAAAAAGCAGAAGTTGCAATCCTAGTCTCTGATACAATAGACTTTAAACTAACAAAGATCAAAAGAGACAAAGAAGAACATAATGTAATGGTAGAAGGATCAATGCAACAAGAAGAGCTAACAATCCTAAATATATATGCACTCAATATAGGAGCACCCAGATACATAAAGCAAGTTCTTAAAGACCTACAAAGAGACTTAGACTCCCACACAATAATAGTGGGAGACTTTAACACTCCACTGTCAATATTAGACAGATCAACAAGACAGAAAACTAACAAGGATATCCAGGACTTGAACTCAGACCTAGACCAAGCAAACCTAATAGACATTGACAGAACTCTCCACCCCAAATCCACAGAATATACATTCTTCTCAGCACAACACACCTACTCTAAAATTGACCACATAATTCAAAGTAAATCACTCCTCAGCAAAGGCAAAAGAACAGAAATCATAACAAACAGTCTCTCAGACCACAGGGCAATCAAATTAGAACTCAGAATTCAGAAACTAACTCAGAACTGCACAACTTCATGGAAACTGAACAACTGGCTCTTGAATGTTGACTGGATAAACAATGAAATCAAGGCAGAAATAAAGATGTTCTCTGAAAACAATGAGCACAAAGACACAACATACCAGAATCTCTGGGACACATTTTAAGGAGTGACTAGAGGAAAATTTATAGCAATAAATGCCCACATGAGAAGCAAGGAAAGATCTGAAATTGACACCCTATCATCAAAATTGAAAGAGCTAGAGGAGCAAGATCAAAAAAACTCAAAAGCTAGCAGAAAACAAGAAATAACTAAGATCAGAGCAGAACTGAAGGAGACAAAGACATAAAAAGTCCTTCAACAAATCAACAAATCCAGGAGCTGGTTTTTTTAAAAGATCAACAGAATAGACAGATCACTACCCAGATTAATAAAAAAGAAAAGAGAGAATAATCAAATAGATGTAATAAAAAATGACAAAGGGGATATCACCACTGATTCTACAGAAATACAAACCACTGTCAGAGATTACTACAAACAACTCTATGCACATAAACCAGTAACCTAGATGAAATGGACAAATTCCTGGACACTTGCACCCTCCCAAGCCTAAACCAGGAAGAAGTTGAAACCCTGAATAGACCAATTACAAGGGCTGAAGTTGAGGCAGCAATTAATAGCCTACCAACCAAAAAAAGCCCAGGTCCAGATGGGTTCACAGCTGAATTTTACCAGACATACAAAGTGGAGCTGGTACCACTCCTTCTGAAACTATTCCAAACAATCCAAAAAGAGGGAATCCTTCTCAAATCATTTTATAAGACTAACATCATCCTAACACCAAAACCTGGCAGAGACTCAACAAGAAAAGAAAACTTCAGGTCAATATCCATAATGAACATAGGTGCAAAAATCTTCAACAAAATACTGGCAAACCAATTGCAACAGCACATCAAAAAGCTTATCAACCATGATCAAGTAGGATTCATCCCAGGGATGCAAGTCTGGTTCAACATACTCAAGTCTATAAATATAATTCACCATATAAACAGAACCAAAGACAAAAACCACATAATCATCAAAATAGATGCAGAAAAGGCCTTCGACAAAATTCAACAGCCCTTTATGCTAAAAACCCTCAGTAAACTAGGTATCAGCGGAACGTATCTCAAAATAATAGAAGCTATTTATGACAAACCCATAGCCAGTATCATACTGAATGGGCAAAAACCCATAGCCAGTGTCATATTGAATGGGCATTCCCTTTGAAATCTGGCACTAGACAAGGATGCCCACTGTCACCACTCCTTTCAATAGAGTATTAGAAGTTCTAGCCAGAGCAATCAGACAAGAAAAAGAAATAACGCATATTGAATTAGGAAAGGAGGAAGTCGAATTGTCTATATTTGCAGACAATTTGATTGTATATTTAGAAGACCCCATCATCTCAACCAAAAATCTTCTGAAACTGATAAGCACCTTCAGCAAAGTCTCAGGATACAAAATCAATGTGCAAAAATCACAAGCATTCCTATACACCAACAACAGACTTAAAGAGAGCCAAATCAAGAATGAACTGCCATTCAACCTTGCTACCAAGAGAATAAAATACCGAAGAATACAGCTAACAATGGATGTAAAGGACATCTTCAAGGAGAACTACAAACCACTGCTCAATAAAATAAGAGAGGACACAAACAGATAGAGAAATTTTCCATGCTCATAGTTAGGAAGAATCAGTATCATGAAAATGGCCATATTGCCCAAAGTAATTCAATGCTATCCCCATCAAGCTACCATTAACTTTCTTCACAGAACTGGAAAAAAACACCTTAAACTTCATATGGAACTAAAAAAGAGCCCGCATAGCCAAGACAATCCTAAGCAAAAAGAACAAAGCTGGAGGCATCACACTACCTGACTTCAAACTATACTACAAGTCTACAGTAATCAAAACAGCATGGTACTGGCACCAAAACAGAGATATAGACCAATGGAACAGAAAAGAGGCCTCGGAGGCAAAGCCACACGTCTACAACCATCTGATCTTTGACTAACCTGACAAAAACAAGCAATGGGGAAAGGATTCCCTGTTTAATAAATAGTGTTGGGAAAACTGGCTAGCCATGTGCTGAAAGCAGAAACCGAACCCCTTCCTGACATCTTACACTAAAATTAACTCCAGATGGATTAAAGACTTAAACATAAGACCTAAGGCCATAAAAACCCTAGAAGAAAACCTAGGCAAAACCATTCAGGACATAGGCATAGGCAAGGACTTCATGACTAAAACACCAAAAGGATTGGCAACTAAAGCCAAAATAGACAAATGGGATCAAATTAAACTCCAGAGCTTCTATATAGCAAAAGAAACAATCATTAGAGTGAACCAGCAACCAACAGAATGGGAAAAAAAATTTGCAATCTATCCATCTGACAAAGGACTTCTATCCAGAATCTACAAAGAACTAAAACAGATTTACAAGAAAAAAAAAAACCCATTCAGAAGTGGGTGAAGGATATAAACAGACACTTTTCAAAAGAAGATATATATGAGGCCAACAAACAGGAAAAAATGCTCATCATCACTGATTATTAGAGAAATGCATCAAAACTGCATTGAGATACCATCTGATGCCAGTTGGAATGGCGATCATTAAAAAATCTGGAGACAACAGATGCTGGAGACGATGTGGAGAAATAGGAACACTTTTACACTGTTGGTGGGAGTGTAAATTAGTTCAACCATCATGGAAGACAGTGTGGTGATTCCTCAAGGACCTAGAACCAGAAATACCATTTGACCCAGCAATCCCATTACTGGGTATATATACAAAGGATTATAAATCATTCTATTACAAAGACACATGCACACGTATGTTCACTGCAGCACCATTTACAAGAGCGAAGACTTGGAACCAACCCACATGCCCATCAATGATAGACTGGACAGGGTAAATGTGGCACATCTACACCATGGAATAGTATGCAGTCATAAAAAAAAACGATGAGTTCATGTCCTTTGTAGGGACATGGATGAACATGGAAACCATCATCCTCAGCAAACTGACACAAGAACAGAAAATCAAACACCATATGTTCTGACTCATAGGTGGGTGTTGAACAATGAGAACACATGGACACACGGAGGGGAGCATTACACACTGAGATCTGTTATGAGAGACTAGGGGAGGGACAGTTGGGGAGGGTAGGGAGTTGGGGAGGGATAACATGGGGAGAAATACCAGATACAAGTGAAGGGGATGGAGGCAGCAAACCACATTGCCATCTGTGTATCTAGGCAACAATCCAGCATGTTCTTCACATGTACCCCAGAACCTAAAACGCAGTTATATATATATATATATATATATATATATATATATATATATATATATATATATTTTCTTGTATTTATTCCTGACATAAAGAGTAAAAAAGAACAACTAAGAAACGAAAAACTTAATTAGCTAATGGATAATGGAGATTACTGGTAAATATCACCAAATCAGAACAGAATAGATAACCGGTAAAGTTGCTGGAGATAAAATTTGTTAACAGTTAAAACCTGATGGAAGGATCAAATTTTCTTAGCAAAATTCATATCTTATTTTTTTGGTTCCCCAAGTATTGGAGTTGTTATAAATAATGGCCAAAAAATAAATACAATGTCAGAAACTGTAATTGTTAAATATGATAAGAATAAAACTGGCTGTAAACAATAAACAAGACTTACATAAATATAGCAGGGATGACACATCAGGGATGTAAGAAATGAATCATTTTGGCCAAAAGAATTTTTTTCTTCCGAAGTTATAATGTTAAGAATTAAATGGCACATCAAACTCAGATTCTGAAGGTTTTTACAACAGGCAAAGGAGTGTGGTAATAACAAAAACTATTTTCTGCCAGAAAATGACATAACAGAAGAACTAATTTTAGATCATTGACTAGTTAACAAACAGGCATTAAAAACCAAAACATAATCACTGAGAAGTAGTTACAGAAACAAGAGTCACCAGTTTAAAAGCTGGTGCAAGAATCATCATGAACACCTAGACTAGAATGGTCCATTAAGAGTGGAAAAGAGGCCAGGCGTGATGGCTCATGCCTGTAATCCAAGCACTTTGGAGGCCAAGGTGGGTGGATCACCTGAGGTCGGGAGTTCAAGACCAGCCTGTCCAACATGGTGAAACCCTGTCTTTAAAAAAAAAAAAAGGAGTGGAAAAGAAAAATTCAAAAAGCATTTTAAGAAATGAAATAACAAAAATCTTATCCTCAAAGATTAATTCTACATAGAAAAAAGAACCTAAAGGCTAAAGATCACTTCTTCTGGAATATCTGTATTTCACAAATTTAAAACAGGAAAGGGCAATCCATAATGTCTTACTACTCATTAGTTCTAAACAATGAAGACTGAGAAAAAAAAGTTATAAGATACAGCAAAATAGATCATTATTGAACTTAGAAGAAGTAGAATGAAGCTGGGAAGTATGGAAAGCAGAGAAGAATAAGGAGTGAGTAGAAATCAAAGACACAAAGGCAATGGATATACAATGCTCATTTGAAAATCACACTGGAAAGGGTGGTGAAGGGAGACTTCCTGGAAAGAAAATGGAAATATTATCTGGGTCTTGAAAGAGAAATAGAAATAAGACAGGCAGAGACAAAGTGGTACATTATTCAATACTCTTGAATCCACACAAAGTCTTGTTATTGCTCTTACAGTAAGAGAACTTAATAAAGAAATAGGAGTTATATTCAATAATGAGTCAGGTAGCAGGGCTAGGGCATCAGTATTACCTACATAAAATGAAAAGTTGAGAAGGAAAGACCCCAAATTAGTAGAGATACAACCCAGTGGTGATAACTTCCTTCTCTTGACCTTTCCAAAGTTGTATGAGCCCTATGTCCTTGCATTAAAATCTTCACATCGGAATTCACAAAGTGAGTTCTGTTTTCTTGACCTAACCCAGACTGGTAATATGCAAGGTATAGACTAGAGGAATTAGGACTGGGTAACTTAAGGAAGCCAGAAATGGGGAAAGTACTAAGCAGTAAATAGCTGGGCAGAATGAAGACTCTGTACTGGAAAGAAAACAAGTAGCATGACTTTTTTAAAAAGCAAGTAACTTGTACCTATGGAAAAACTGGTCATTGGAAATAATGATTGCTGGCAACACGAAGTCATCTGGGGGAAAGAGACAGGAAAATGGAATGATCCGCCAAGGGGAAAGAAGCATACAAAAGATATCTCAGGGAAAGTGAGAGGTCACATCAAGTGGACTACAGATGGTTCAAACCGATGATTAGAAAGCAGAACACTCATTTTGCACACACAAAAACTGGTGATCTCAATTGAGTAACTCATACTTTAGAAATGATTTTCCCACCTACCTACATGCCCTATTCAAATCCTAGTACCAGAAAAATGGAGCACTTACTATATTGGCACCCCAGATAAAGATCTTCCTGTGAATTATACAAAAGAACAGTATGTTTTTCCTTTTCAAACACAGAACTCCCATTAAAGTAAATGCATGTTTTTATTCAGCTGTCAAAAATAGATTATGGGCCCTGTCAGTAAAGGTCATTTGGGTCTATTTCTTCTACCCAGGAGCATACCTGTGAATACAAATTAAAAGTGCACTATATTAATGTTGTAAGATAAGAGCTCCAAGTGCCCTTAATCCTCTCACTTATACAACATGAACAGTCCTGCTGAAAAAAACATTTCATATATTCCAATCAAGTACATATCTCCCTAAAATGACTACATGCTGCAAACATATGGAAGTTCTGATTTCCTTGGAAAGTATCATTTAGATTATTTTTTAATTACAGATTAACACAGTAGTTCCCAAATTTGTCTTCACATTATTAGTAGAATCAACTGGAATCTTTTAAAAATTTCAAATCTTTCAAAAATTTCAAAGCTATTACCCAGAACAATTACATCTCAATCTCCTAGGGTGAGGCAAAGATTTTGAAGCTCCCCAGGTGAGTCCAATGTCCACACAAGTTGGAAACCACTGTGTTATGACAGAGTTCCTTCAAGGAAACCTGATTAGCCTTTTAGAGCAGCAGGTCTCAGACTTTGCTACATAACAGAACCACCTGGAAAGTTCTAACAATTCCCAGACCCTGGCTACATCCAAGACCCGTTAAACTGTAATCCTTCGGGAAGTGAGCAGGGCGACAACTATTATTGTTCTTTAAAGTTTCAAATATGCAGCCATGTTTGAGAACCAGTGCTTTAAGCCCAGAGAATGGTTTGTAATATTTGTTAAGACCATTAGATGTCTGGAAAACTAACTTCACTGATGCAATAAAAATTCTTATTAAAACTCTACAACAAAAGAAAGAAGAACAAGAATGTGTATTATGTTATATAAAGGTAACGATGCTCTAGCAGGTAGACCAGCTATTGTGTTAACTACAGTATTGAAAATTAGGACTGACACCAAAAAAGGCCTAAGCAAGACAAAAAGAAATATAACATGTTGTCATTTAGAGAAGTATAATTAAATCTCTGTATAATAAAATACATTCCTGTTCTATTCATCATTCTTGCCAAATATGTAAGTTTAAGGAAATTTTAAAAGAAAGAATTTTAGTGATAGAGAAAGGTTTCAACACTCAAATATGTAGATTAAATGACTGAATAATTTTGAAGTACGAAAAGATTATCTCTTATCATCTAACTCCAGTTCTAATCAGTAGTTTCTGGCCACTCTTCGGTCCTGTTGAAAATGAGATCAGCGTGAATAAAACGTATACTATGTTTCAAATGCAACAGAAGGGGTGGTTGAATTAAGATGATTTGATGATATAACTTTCAAGTGTTTGTTAAATGTTCACTTTCGTGCAAATATATTTCAATGGACGGTTTAAGTATCATTTAAAACTGATTTTATAAAGTATAATTAGATGTGCTGTCAGACGGGAAGACAAATTAAAAGTGCAATTCACACCGTTGCAGTGGCAGCGCCACCAGGAGCAGCTGAGCTTTAGTACAATGCTCAAGGCAGAATGTAATCCAGTCTCCGCAGCACACGTGACTACAGACTTGCAGGGATACTAGTATTTAAATTATTAACCAATACAGTTTCCTTTGGTAGAAAAACCTGTGTGCTACACAAAAGAAGGGAAGAATAAGGTCTTTTTTTAACTTTTGTAAACTAACTGCCTGGTAAAAAGCCTCTGTTTTCACCACTTCATCGAAGTATCAACTAGGCATGCCCTGCCAATTGACAGTGTATGACAGTTAGCAGCAAACATCCATTTAGCCAATTACATTGGGAAGATTTAGCAGTTGTTACAGCTGGAAATCTCTGGGTAGAAACCAGAAGAATCAACAGACTTTTTTTTTACTGCATGTATCTAAGGTGCCCAAAGTGATGTTTTGATATACATATACACAGTGAAATGATTGCTACAGTCCAGCTAATTAACATACAATCATCTTGCATAGTTACTTTCTGTGTTAATAACACAGAGTCTACTCTTAGCAAATTTCAAGGACACAATGCATTATTAACTAATATGCAGGCCTCATGCTATATATTTAATGTCTAGATGTATTCATCTGATGTAAGATACAACTGCAACTTTGTACCCCTGGACCTACATCTTCCCATTCCCTTTCTTGCTACTCTGTATGTATTCTACTTTTTTTGGATTCCACATATATGTGAAATCATGCAGCATTTTAGTTTCTGTGTTCTGTGTCTCACTTATTTCACTTAGCATCATGTCCTTCACGGTCATTCATTTTGTCACAAGTAACAGGATCTCTTTTTTAAGGCTCAATAATACTCCATTCATTCTCTCTCTCTCTCTCTCTCTCTCTCTGTGTGTGTGTGTGTGTGTGTGTGTGTGTGTGTCCCAATTTCTTCATTCATCTGTTGACAGACACTTAGGTTGTTACAATAATTTGGCTATTCTGAATTATGTTGCAATTAACATTTCTAAATTATTCAAGCAGCTTTTAATGCAGAGGTAGGTGCAATTCTAACTATTGTAATCTTACCCAAAACATCAACAGACCCATTTGATGATTATTCCCTTTGAAGTTGTTGGTTAAAGGTACAAACCTGTAGTTAAAAGACAAATTCTGGAGACCTAATGTACAGCAAGGTGACTACAGTAAATAACAATGTATTATATACTTGAAATTTACCAACAGAGTAGATCTCAAATGTTCTCATAACCACCAAAAAAGCAGAGGGGAGGAGGGACCCCAGATGAGGGGACTGATATGCTAATTAGTTTGATTGTGGTCATTTTACAATGTATACACATATCAAAACATCACATTGTACACCTTAAATACATACAATTTGTATTTCTCCATCATACCTCAATAAAGTTGGAATAAAAAAATAAAGGGAATCACTTTACCAAATGGTATAATTAAGTAACTAACCTAAATCTCAGGCAAATCTTTTTAAAAAATCACTTTTCTTTCTTCACCAGCTGGGAAGCATCCCTAATGAATGAAAAATCAAAGATCATATGTTTTGCCTTTTCATTTTCTTCACTGAGCCTCTATTGGACTCATTAATTCCCCAATCAAAAGGCAATATACTGAGTTGTTTTCGGACACTTCTACAAGCATGATAGAACCTGTCACCAAGGCAGCCTAAGGTTTCATTCTCCTTTTATTAAATTATCTATTATTACTTGTTAAACAATGTATTTTCATATTTCTGGATTTCACAGTTCATACATGATTAGAAAAATGAAAATCATTTAAAAAATAATTTTATAATGAACTCTCCTAACACACACAAATCATCTAAGTAGGCATTTGTTTTGAATCTGATCAGCAATGCTTATTAAAATCCAAATATTATAGAGAAAATGAAGTCATTTAAAAACCTTTCTACACAAAAAACATTTTGCAACGTTTCATATTTGCATTACAAACTACGTATACTTTAATCCCAAATGAAAGACTTAAGTATGCTTTTCTACCTAAGCCTCATTAAATGGTGGATGTGATCAGCATTTCAATTCTCCTCTTAGCAAGATCTTCGGATAAAATATATTGTCTCCAAATTTTAAAATGGTTCCAAATTTCTGGTATTAAATAAGCACTTTTAAAATTAATTATCTCCTTTCCTGGTAGTCTATGCTTTTCACATCCACACTAGAAATATTATAAAGTGCTCCAGCAAAATATGAAATGAAGATACTTTATTGTTTGACTTTCCTATTTGACCTTGTTTGCCACGTGTGCACTGAATGTCATGGCTTCCATTGCTAAATCCAGACAATGAATGTGCTGCTGTCAGCAAGCCCATTTGACTGAAATCTCTTCTCTTGTGAAATTCATTCCATAACCCTATACCTGGCCTCTATAAAGAATAAAATTGTATTTGTATGTCTTGTAGTTGGTAGACCAGTGAAGTAAAATTGCCACTCTTTTTTAAAGCCTAGCTTTCTCTTGTTTGTTTTCATTTAATTCTACAGGTCTTTGTAGCTTGCTAGAGTATGAAACCATTCTCTCACTTTGTCTTTCTCAACCATCAGATAAATCGATGCAAAACAGCCCCTTTTGAGAACATCAGTCTTTCTTTCAGTCAGGCTGTCACAATGCAAGCACAGTGGTGCCCTCCTCTTCTGATCAGTTTTCAGATATCCTTTGATTGTAAAGGGGAGAGGACAGAAAATAAAGTGGGAGAAAGAAAATCATTCCACTGATTTCATTAGATTAGGGTTTTGCCTTCTTTTAGATTAAGAATTCCTTTTATAAAAATAATGAAAACATTCCTGCAATAGTGACCATAATGAAGATGCTCAGAAGTAGCATTGCCCAGGTTTCGCTTAGCAATTAATATTCAACGAGCTATAGGACTGTGCAAGTTACTTAGCTTCTCTGTTCCACATTTTTCCATGTAAATATTGCCTCTCTCAAAAACAGACTGTGTGGATTAAAAAAAGATAATGTATACAAGACACTAAGTCCACCTGAGTAATTGCTCAATAAAATTAACTCTTCCTTTGAAAGCAGAATTTAATGAAATCTCCAAAAGGCCTAACATTCTATATAAATATCTTCTAAAATAAATGTGGTCAATTTGATATTCTTATCAGACTTCATCATCTATCTCAGACCCTATATTCCAAAACATGTAACAAATTAATGTCACAATATTTTATAACAAATACTCTAATAATTTTCGAAATGAAAAATGTATTTTAAAGTTTAAAAGAGAGGAACAGTTTCTGTATGAGAAAGAAAGGATTGACATTACACCTGCATCAGACAGAAGTACTGTGGGAGATGAAGAAGAAACAGCCCCCAAGTCCCCACACATGCCCACACACATTAGAACTGGATTTCCTGCTGGTTCTCAGTGGTGCTCAGCATTGAAGGTAACTTGGATTCACCTGAAAGCATTTGAGTCTGTCTGGATAAAATATAGATTTCAGGGCTTCAACCAAGACCTACTGAATTAGAAACACTGGAGAAGCAGGAGGCAAGAAATTGACATTTGACAACCACGCCCCCACCAGGCTCAAAGTCCCAACAGTGATGCCAGTAGTTCATGTACCCATACTTCAAGAATCTCCAAGAACTGAAGTCCCAAGTGAGCAATAGCTATGATGGCTGAGAGTATTGCCAATGCTGCCTACATTTGCACTGCTTTTCAAAGTAGGCATACACAGAGTGATCACTATGTCTCTAATTAACACTTGTGACTGTCTCCCAATCAGAAAACCCAAGAGCCTAGTTCTCCAGTAACCAGGGAACTGTGTGAAATTCATTTTCATGGAATAATACGCATTGCTCCTTCGCGGCTAAACTATAATAGGTTATAATGTGGAACTAAATGATATTTGCCATTTTTCCGCAGATAACTTCATGTTATTCTCTTTTGCTATCCAATAATTATCATTACAATGAATTCTGGTCAAACTCCCCCAGATACTACAGTTACTTTGTAATTGTGCAGTGCGTTGTCTAATTACCCTGCCACTGCATAGCACTTTCCACATAATTAAATAAATAGTAATTATCCTTTGAGGAACCAATTACTCAGTGGTATTGGTGAATGGTAAAGTGAATCACTGCCTTACTAGGTAAATATGGGAAGAAGATCTTCAGTGAAGGTTTTAAAATCAGGCCACTGAAGCACATCTCAAATGCTATGGGTTTTACATTTTATCACATAAATAAAAATGGAACAAACAGAAAAAGTTTAGTGAAATGGCAGTTCATCTACTGCATCATCATTTCAGAAAGTAAAGCTGGTAGTGTAAGTTCATCCTTTGCCAAGGTACAGGAAGCATGAGAATGGAGTAAAGCAAAGGATATTCTAGCAACCCACTCAAGTACGACTCAGAAAATGTCCTGAATTCGATAAAGTATCATCAGAAGTGAAAAAGGAAGGAAAATAAGGGGGAAATTAAGAAATGAACAGAGAAAATAAAAGAAAATGATGAAGAAAAACCCATCTTAAATAGAAACAACACTGTTGCCACAAAGTAGGAACACGACACCCACCCCCTCCCCCATGGCAGCTCATCACCACAGTAAAGGTGCCTAGAAGGACACCAGTTAATGATAGATGCAGATATGGCAAGCTAAACTGGAAGTGAAGCCTCTACAAAAGCAGCTTCATGGAAAGAAGAAAAATTAACCACCCTCTTTGTCCATCTGCTACCCCGTGTCTCATGGGCAAGCTCTACTAATCCTGTGTCCCATAAAAGTTAACCTTAAAATGTACTTTAAATGTCACATTGACAAGACACATTATTGCTAATGCTTATTGAAAAAATCATTTTCTTTTACGTAAATTATCTTTAAAATATTTATTATGTTTATCAACTCTTTGGAATAACTCCAGATACTTTACCCCCTAAAAACGTATCCCTGACCAGGCACAGTGGCTCACCCCTATAATCCTAGCACGTTGGGAGGCCAAAGTGAGCAGATCACCTAAGGTCAGGAGTTCAAGACCGGCCTGGCCAACATGGTGAACCCCCGTCTATACTAAAACTACAAGAATTAGCCGAGTGTGGTTGTGCATGCCTGTAATCCCAGCTACCTGGGAGGCTGAGGCAGGAGAAGTGCTGGAAACCGGGAGGTAGAAACTGCAGTGAGCTATCACACCACTGCACTCTGGCGTGGGCAACAGAGCAAGAGTCTCAAAAAAAAAAAAAAAAAAAGAAATGTGTCCTTGGAGTTACAATATAAGGAAATCAAAAAAGGTTATTTGATTTCTAAATAATAGACTTGTACATGACTTTGTCTTTTGAACTCCAGGTGTAAGGAGGTGAGTTAATCATATTCCTTTGTTCATAGTAAACTGTAATCATTGTGAAGTCCCTCCTTCGTTTTAGTTTAATTTCCAATTTATTCCTAATGTCCTATTATCCCACAAGCCCCCTTTTCTAAATTGCTTGCTATATGCTTTCTAAAATGCCCACATCCTTTTTATTTTTTTATTTTTTTATTTTTTTATTTTTTTTTTTTTTTTTTTGAGACAGAGTCTTGCTCTGTCACCAGGCTGGAGTGCCCCATATTTTTTTTTTTTTTTTTTTTGAGACGGAGTTTTGCTCTGTCACCAGGCTGGAGTGCAGTGGTGCAATCTCAGCTCACTGCAACCTCTGCTTCCCGGGTTCAAGCGATTCTTTCGCCTCAGCCTCCCAAGTAGCTAGGACCACAGGCGCATGCCACCACGCCCAGCTAATTTTTTTTGTATTTTTAGTAGAGACGGGGTTTCACCATGTTGACCAGGATGGTCTCGATCTCTTGACCTCGTGATCCACCCGCCTCGGCCTCCCAAAGTGCTGGGATTACAGGCATGAGCCACCGCGCCCGGCCACCCATATCTTTATAAAAACAGTAAGCTCATTCAAATATATAAATATAATTTATAAAAATAGTATTAAACTATGCATCCTGTTTCTTTTTTAATTTTTTAAACTCACCATGTTCCTAAGACCTTTACAGATTCTTAATGTGGATCTGTGTTGCTCTGCTTATATGCAGTGTGTTGCTTTTAAGTGCCCCATGTTAAACACAGATCTTTCACATTTTACTTCCTCAGTCCCCTCAGTATGGAAACATATATCCACATACATATATATTGCTTTTAGCTCTCAAGTATTACTGTTAGCAACATCAAAATATATGGATGGGAGAGAAAGATCATCCTCAAACACATTCATTTACCTTTGTGAGAATTTTCTATAGGATATACCTAGGCCTGAGATGAGTAGTCATGAAACATATGTTAACTTCATTTTGCTAAGCGCTACCAGATTGCCTTCCAGAATGACTATATTCCCACCAGCAAGTGGAAGACCAAAAAAAAAAAAAAAAATTACTTTTTTAAAAACTTCAGACCGAAATGCTTTTCATATATTTAAGAGTTCTTTAATTTCCTTCTTCATCCCGTGGATCCACACTCAATTCAAATTTACTTTTTTGTTTTATTTTTTAAAGGATTTATTTCAGAAAGCACAAGGTCAACAGCTGCTATGTGATTTGGGCACAGTAGGAAACAAAGCATGCTATGGTTTAAAAAGATTCAGCAATGGAATAGACTATTTGGAAGCTAAAAAGCTATACAGTGCTGGAATATGACACATTTTCTATGGAACATCCTATTCTCCTTTACAATAACCTACATCTCCATAAATCCACTCTCCCATTTTATCTGGGTAGAATTCAAAATCATGTCTTTGGGCAAAAACAGCAGAAGCTCCCATTTAGAGTACCAGTAATTCTCAGTATAAAACACTTTCTGCTGTTGTCACCAAACAATATAAACCAGGAAGGGGTGGAATTCTAGCTCCTAGGTCCTGGAATTATTAATCAGTACTCTAGAAATCATACTGGAACTCCAGCACTTTAAGAATCAGAGAAGTTGGTGTAATTTCTTTCTCAGAGCTGAAAACAAGCTTCATAGCCACTATTAGATAGATAAAGTTAATAGTCTCAAGTCCTAATACTAACACCTCTATGACTTCAGGTTTACTCATTATCCTTTGTGTTTATTATAATGACTGTTCTGTGACTGTAACAAGCATCCCAGAGTCTCCTGTTGGTCAGTCTTCTTTGAACTATCACTATGTATCACACTGGTCATTCTCACCTCATCCTTGGCCTTGCTCAAGTGTCGATGTAACAGAGAGCCCTCTCCTACCACCCTGTGTAACGCTGTGCCTAACCCACTCATATAAATATACACACATTTTGCCAACAATCCCTATCCTCTAACAGTGCTGTATTATCCTTCATAACACCACGTATATCTTCGCACTAAAACGTAAACACACTAACACACTAAAAGCAAGGATTTTGTTATTTTATTCATTGAGCTGTCCCCAGTATGTAGAAGAGTGCCTGTCACAAAGAAGATACTCAAACATCTGTAGAACACATCAATTTAGATTGTGATAGATGCTGAAGATCTAGTAACAAACAAGAGAGCCCAGTCCCTGCCCTCATGGGGCTTACATTCATGCAGGGATACATATGAGTAAGCTGTAGAATATGCAGGAGAACTCCAGTCTTCTGACTCATGTCGCTCTTTTCACCCTGCTATGCTGAACAGTGTACAGGAGATGGGGCTTGATTATTTAGCTAAGGGAAAACATTAGCGAACAGAGAACTGCAAAGGCTGAGTTAGTTGCCTTTTTCCATGTATCTTGAATTCCTTTGCGGTTTTTCCCAGAGATTCATTCAGATTAGAAGTTGCAAAAGAAGAATTAACCATGATGACTCTTGGAACGCTTATATTATTCAAAAGAACATTTTCCATTATTTTTTGTACATGGGATACTATTTAGATTTCTCAATAAATCATCACAGTAGTAATGTAATCAATGTGCATAAAGTCCCACAAGAACATACCCTCATGCATAGTTTAACCATGGGTATAGGAGTAGATAGCTGGAAATGTTTTAGTGGTTATATAACTTGTACTTACTAAGCCATGATACTTATTTTCTAACAGAATGCAAGTAATATCTACCAAGTCTTATTAGAACCGTGATAGTGTTCTATTTGCAAACAAGTTAGAAAATAAAGCATCTATTCATGTGCTTTGGAATAGGAATAAACATCCTATTTTTAGTGTATACTATTTGCAAACAAGTTAGAAAATAAAGCATCTATTCATGTGCTTTGGAATAGGAATAAACATCCTATTTTTAGTGTATACCAGACTCAATCTTTGACTAAACTTGAAGAAAGTGAAAGGAATTAAAGTTTTAAAAACTGTCCCAGAATTTGAGAGAGGGGAAGGGTGAAAGTTGCTTTGAATGTGAAGTTAGGCTGATAATGGAATTTACTCTCCAAAAGCCAAATTCTACTTCTGCTGACAGACAATGATATCTGACGTAAGGGAAGTCCAAAGTACTAATTCCTGCATTGAGAGTTTAGGGACTCATACCCCAAGATTAAAAGAAACACTGGACTTATTTTGAGTTACTTAATATGCTCTAAATATTGTTGAAAAAGTTAACATAAAAATATGTTGCAAATAATTTTCACTGGAAGTATATTTTCTTCTGTTTATACTTTCATTCAAAGGAACCATAAAGGACAAAGGATTAAGCAGCAGAGTCTTCTGGTCTTAACCATTTGAGGGAAGGAAAACAATAAAGATTAGTTTATTACATATAGTGTATTATTATATAATATAGGAATGCTGTGAGGTTATTTGGGAGTAATTTTTCAAGTATCAGTGGAAATTATCTCTAGTGAGAAGTCAAATTCTCAAGTTTCTCATATTTACTCGTGAGTCACAAGTCTCCCCTGTTCAATATTAATATATTAGATTGAAAGCACAAAATTCATTTACAAATAAAAGAAGGCCAGGTGTGGTGGCTCATGTCAGTAATCTCAGCACTTTGGGAAGCCAAGGCGGGTGGATCACCTGAGATCAGGAGTTTGAGAGCAGCCTGAGCCACATGGTAAACCCCCATCTCTACTACAAATACAACAAATTAGCTGGGCACCGTGGTGGGTGCCTGTAATCCCAGCTGCTACTTAGAAGGCTGAGGCAGGAGAACTGCTTGAACTCAGGAAAGCAGAAGTTGCATTGAGCAAGATCGTCACACTGCACTCCAGCCTGGGCAACATGAGTGAGACTCCTTCTCAAAAAACAAAAATAATAATAACTAACGAAATAAGTCATCCACTTGCTCTACTTCAGAAGTTCTCCCAATTTCTCTAATTTGCTGATAACATATTTCTCTTTCTCTTTGTTGCTCCTATATTGGAATGAGGGCAAATGGTCCAATTGCTTTTATTTCCACTGAATTATGATTTTCAGCACAACCAAATGAGACTGCTTTTTCTTTTGAAAATTAAGAAGTTGTATTATGATATGTAAAATGATTTTCTGATTACTATATTCAGATGTGAAATACAGGTCTACATGTGGCTTGGTTCTGCTTCATTTTTGAACAGGGCATGCACTGGTAACTGCAGCTCTGGACTACTCAGATATTCACCAGGCTCCACAGCTACCTCAGCTCACAACCATCACCTCTGGATATCATTTTGCTCATGATATACAATAGCTTCCTCTGGTGACCTTGAAATAAACGGCACATGCTAAGTATCTGTGTCCCACTATTGTTTGTATTACATTCAGTGTATTTGCTAAGTAGAAAGAGTCACAGAACCTAGACAAACACTAAGTTCCGGTTTTTTTTTTTTTTTTTTTTTCTGTCTCACTCTGTTGCCCAGGCTGAAGTTCAGTGACATGATCTCAGCTCACTGAAACTTCTGCCTCCCAGGCTCAAGCGATTCTCTTGCCTCAGCCTCCTGAGTAGCTGGGATTACAGGCATGCACCATCACCACCCAGCTAATTTTTATATTTTTAGTAAAGACAAGGTTTTGCTATGCTGGCCAGGCTGGTCTTGAACTCCTGACCTCAAGTGATCTGCCCACCCCAGCCTCCCAAAGTGCTGGTACTATAAACATGCGCCACTATACCTGGCTAGTTTTTATATTTTTAGTAGAAATTGGATTTCACGATGTTGGCCAGGCTGGTTTCAAACTTCTACCTTAAGTAATCCACCCACCTCAGCCTCCCAAAGTGCTGGGATTATAGGTGTGAGCCACACACCCAGCCCAAATGACCCAAGTTCTAAGAAAAAGTCTATCATTTACTGGCCACGAGACTCAGTTAAAAAAAATGAAAATCACTTAAACTGTTCAATAATCAAAATCACCCTGCCCTTCCAACAGGATTGATTGCATCACATTGCAACAAAAGGTATAATATGGAATTTTACAAGAATGTGTGTGTACACATTTTGTTTTATATTCTGGAAAATAAAAATATTCAAATTTGAAATAATTACATAAGAACATGACATTATATAAACAGGACTTGACAGAACCACAAGTGGGGAGCAGACAGTAGACCATCTGTGTCCGAGGTCCACATTCTTCAGTGCTGATGCCACCTTCTGCTAGCGATTCTCTTGGTCAAGAAAGTGGACTTCAGTTAGCTCACAACTTGGGGAATTATTTTAAATAGACCATACAAATTATTTCTTTTCATCTTACATAGTTGATTCCCTCCTCCAAATATAAAAAGGTCATTAAAATAAAAAATGTTCTATAGTTTTAACCATCCACTGTTGTAAGTAAGGAGAGAAAAATACCTATTCTTTCTTTTCTAAATTTACAGAAAACAAGCTTGCACTACAATCTTAAGACTCCAGTTAGTGCAGCAGGCTCCACAACTTATAAATCATAATGTGCTTCCTTGCAGCATCCTCGTTACCTGTAGCTGAATTAATATAGCAATAAGGGGTGAACAAAAGTATCTCTGGTTTCTGTTAGAATGAGTGCAATGTCTATACATTTCTGCCTGCTTTTCAAACCAGTAATCCATCAAGTCTCAGGACAAAGAAATAAATGGTTCTGGTCAACTCATCACTGAACAAATGTGCTAATGTACTTCTCTCTGGGTCTGGGTTCCATTATTCCACAGCCAGAGTAGCATGCACAATTTGTGTTTTGCATTATTTAAAGTAATGACTGCCTTTGTTAGAAACTACCAAGGAAATATGATTCCCTGCAAGATGCTAAACTACCTGGGGTCCAGGAAAGTCCTCATCCTTCCTGAACAATGGTTGACCAGTTAAAAATTGTGCTTCTGAGAACACAAATAATACCTAAGCCAAAAATAAGGTAGTCTAAAAGCACTTAAATTATTCAGGCTGTGCTTTCACCTCAAGTAAATTGGCAGAATTGGTAAGTTAAATGAGGTAACATCTTACAAAAGGTCTCTTTTGTGGAAGGAAGTGAATGGATGTGACGGGGATGTTGCCCCATAACAGTGTCCTCAAAAAGCTTAAGGGGAAAACCTACTGTTCTTGTAAATTGCCCAACTTAAATTCAAGCTCTCAGCACATGTTTGTTGAAGCAAATTAAAATCAATAAATTTCTTGGACGCTTAAATCACATAAAATAAATTGAAGATTATAAATTATCTCCACAATGAGTTATTCCTTAATTAATATTCTTCCACAAATATGTGCCGCTGATGGATACAGTGGATAACAGCCAGGAGGAAGGTTTTCCTGGCAACACCCTTGCTAGGAAACTTTGATAGTTATCACAGGACTGTTCTCGTGGCCCAAACCGAGGTCCAGAGAGAACTTAGCACCCTACTTCCTGGGTGTCAATGGGGGGATGCCTTTCTCATGAGCGAGGAGCTTAGGGGGAATTATTATGCTGTTGGTTTCCTTTTCACATATATGACCTTTTCACTTCCATATAGAACATAAAGCATTTCAAGCAGTAGATAGTGAAACAGATTAAATGTATTGTAAAATGCCCCAAGATTTGGAATCTAGAGAATACTTTATAATATTAAAATACATAAAATAGTAACTAAAATGGATCAGAAGCCATTTAGGAAGTAATGAAATCAAAGTCAGTATGTGAATTCATATAGAAAGACAAACTCTGCTGGTAACAAAATGTTGGAGGAGTTTTTCAAATGATGCTTCCTTTGGGAGACCTTAAGAAGCAGAGCATCTAATGTCTTCACTCACTCATTTATTCAACAGTTGTTTACTGAAAGCACTTATTACGTGTACTGCAGTTTTGCTTAAGAAATATTCTTAAGCAAATAGATGTTTTTTAACGTGATTTCTGATCATAGGGACATATAATTCAATTATCATTCCACAAACACATTCTACAAGAAAACTAAGGTTTGGTAATGCAACCTGGCCCAAAAATAGAGATGTGTCTCTTGTATTGAACTCTCAAGTACCATTGCAAACATACTTCAGCAGGAGGCTGTCTGTGAAAGCTTAGACTCTGATGAGTGCTACAGGATGTGGGAGTCTAAGTTTTTAATTGATGTCAAACAAGCAGAATAAAGATTATCTTTTGACACTTAGGTATCCAACTTTCATCTTTGTTTCATGGAAACAATTCAACCTCCATATATAGTCAGACTACAGGGGTTCTTGTGAGTAAGATCAATTTTGTTTTCCCAAAAATGAAAAGATATTTTCAACTATTCTAGCATTGTACATGATATAAGAGTCTTTGATCAGAAAAATCTTTTAAGGTAGATATGCATTAATAGTGTGCTGCCTTGATTTTACCTCTTAAACATGATACATTTAAAGGAGCTTAGCATCTTCATGTTCTTGACTAAAATGAGTTAGCTTGTAAATTAGTCCTGAAGTTTGTGATTCCAATTTTGTGCAGCAGCATGGAATTCTAAAATAAAGTTACATGTGTCGTCTCACCAAGATGTAGAGGAATGCCTAGTGATCCATAGAGGGGAAGGACAACAATAACATCTACCCTATACAAAAATGAACTGTTATCCCTCCTTTCCCAAAAAAGGTTTATGCCTAAGATGTATTGAAAAGTTGCTCCCCATATTTACTCCCCCACCCCTAAAAGAGCAAAACATTGGCAAATGCCCATCAGGTTCTAAGTGACTTGGCTATGTGAAATTACTCCTGGCTGACAAGGAGTATAAAAATATGTGCTCCCTCCTTACCAAACCTCTCACACTACCCTTGCCTCTGCCTTCCTCATTCAGAAAGAATGGTTGCTTCCCCTCTTAGAGCAGAGAATCCAGGGCCAGCTCATGGCTTGTTTTAGAAGCTGCACATGAGAAGCTGCCACTTCTTCCCCCACTCCCAGAATAGATGTGGTTCAAAGGTGTATCTGGCAAAGGTCCAATCATTTGAAGCAAATGTGTAGAAGTGCTCCAAAATAGGATGTCAGAAAGCATACTGCCCTCACAGCCTGCTAAAATAAATGGAGAGAGGGATATGTGGAGGGAACAATACCAATTACCCATGCTGGAGCCTGCCCAAGTCAGAACAACTAACACACCTTAAATGTGTAAATAATTGTCCTCAGTATTTTAATGAATTTAGTAATGGAGAATCATCTTTTCTTCATCCATTTCAGCTCCAAAACAGCACTCCCTACCACTCAGTCTCTATTAACAATCTGCTGAGGCATTAATTGAATATTGACCCAAAGAAATGTCTGCTACCTGTGGCATCACTACAACTCCCCAATCGAAAACCAGCTCTAAATTTGGGATACAGCAAGATACTCACTACTTTGATTATATTTTAACTGCTAGTACTTGGAAGCCAATAGATTTTATTTAAATATAAAGAAAAAAATTCAAGACAGCTGGAGTATAATGAAAAAAGCCCTAGATTTGCAGTCAGGAATCTCAGATTTCTATTACTCTTCTGTTCTTCCAAACTCAGTGACTGTAACTATGAACTATTTGTTGATTTATTCTTTTATTCGACTATTTATTGTCTACTCTAAGCTAAACACTGTGTCAGGTTTTGTTAAAAGGCAATATTTATATCTATTCTAACACATAGGATTGTTGTAAGAATTAAAATTACTTATGTGGTAGTACTTACCAAATAAAGCACTGTGCAGTTATGAAACAATTATTAACAAAAAACATTCCAACTGCTTGAATCTGCATCTGATCACCATGTGGAGGAGGGTATGTGTATATAAATGGAATTTGTGGGTACATGATATGTAAAATATGCACAATGAGAAAAGTATTATATGTAAGCTCTAACAAATAAAATATAATTTGTAGAATGAACGGAAATAGAGAAGCAGAATATTCAGGTGAGGAAAATAGTAACCTTTTGTAACACTCCATAAATTAACTACACATGGGGCTAAAAGTAATTTACAATTTAGAGACAATAAACTGAGAGAAGTAGTTGAATAAGGTACTTTATGCTCTATTCTGGAACCAGGGTGTCTGTGTTTAATTACTTGCTCTAGCATTTCTAGCTGTTCTCTAGAAAAAGTTACTTAGTATCTGTGCCTCAGTCTCCTCACCATCAAAATGTGCTCAATTACAGTATTCACATTCTGGAATTGTTGGGAGGATTAAATAAGCTAACACATGTAAAGTAAGTGTTATACAGTGCATTGTAAGTCTACTAAAGATGAGCTATTTAACATGCAAATACTTTTACATTTAAAGGGGTTATTAGAAATAATCATGCTTAAAAACTCTTACATCATAAATCAATTCAGTGAATGTTACTATAAGCACATATATAGGTTTTTATGTCATTCTTTATTCAGAAATCTACAAAGCCTTCATTTTATCTACCATAAACAGTCTAAAGTCATTTATTAGCTTTTAAATCATTGTATTTTCATACGCTATCCAAACATTTCTCACAACCTCTAATATGAATGCTACATTTCAGTTAATTTATTTCTCTATTGGTTCTTTTCCATTAGCATAAATACACACTATATCTCCCATCTTTTATAAACTTTTTTGATCTTATTTCATTTTTTTCACTTTTACAACACTCCTTAAAAGAGTTTTCTGTACATGCTGTCTGAACTTCCTGTTTTATTATTTCTTGAACTTACTCTAATTGGGTTTCACTCTCTGCTACTCTCACTGAAACAGCTCCTGTCAAGGTCACCAATGATTTTAACACTGCCAAGCCCAACTGTCATTTCTCAGGGTTCCTCATACTCATCTATTCAGCAGAATTTGACATTAGTGATCACTTCCTGCTTTTGAAACACTTTCTTCATTTTGGCCTGCAGAACAGTTTTAAATTCTTCTCCCATATCATTTTCAGTCTTCTTCGCTGGCTCTTTCTCATCTTCCTGCCCTCTAACTCAGGACATGATCTTCACACCTGTAGTCTCCCTCTACTAACTCCCTAGCTCATCTCCTCTAGTCATACAGCCTTAAAAATTATCTAAGAGCAGATTTATCTCCAATTTGTATTTTCAGGTCATTCCTACATTCCGAAATCCAGACTCATAACCAACTACTTTTACTTGGTCCCATTTAGAAGTCTGTAAAACTCTCAAAGCTAATATGTCCTATAGAATGCTTGATAACTCTTCCCGTACCTGCTACTACCACCATCCCTAATTTCAGCCAATGGAAACTCCATTCAGAAGAATCTTATTAATTCCCCTCTTTCTCTCACACTCCATAGGCTTCAATCAATAGGCTTATAGTAAAAACTATAAGCTCCTTGTTGAAAATATATCTAACCAATTTTCACAGCTTCCACCACTCCCTAACCCTCTTTGCCTCTCACTTGGACTTTTTGCAAGAACATCCCTGCTTCACCCCTGGTTTCCCTACAGTTTATTCCTACGCAGCAGCCAGAGCAAGCCTTTAATATAAGTCAAATTGTGTCACTGCTCCCCTCAGAATAACTAAATGGTTTCCTACTTCACTCAATCAAATCCAACATCTTCGCCATATACCTGAAGGCACTACCTGATCTGGCTGCCGCTTCCTCTCTAACCTCATTCATTGCTACTCACCACCTCCTCCAACCCCCTTTTTCAGCTCCAACTACGCCACTCTTCCTGTTCTTCCAAAATACAACCCAATGCAAGAAGATAAGCTCCATCAGAGTGAAAATTTTGGTGTTTTATAAACTGCTATATCCGCTAAAACCAAGAAAAAGGCATTGTGATTTTCTATATTTATTGAAAGAATAGGCTGAATGATAATCTCTCTGTATTGTGCATAAATGATAACTCCCACACATCGAATGCCAGGCCCAAGACCTGTATTATGTCAAAGCTTCATGAAAACGGTGAAGACAAGCATTATTATTCTTATTAGGCAGGTGAGTAAAATGAAGTCTAGGAAGATTATATTTCATGTCCAAAATCACATCACTGGAAAGTAGCAACACTGAGGTTTTAACCAGAGGCTGTACCCTTTTCATTAAGCCTCTCTGCTCACTAAACATTCTGCACTCATTTTTGTTCCCTAAGCTGGGCTGATGTTCTTACCATACCTAGAATGCCCTCCTTCTAACTCTACATCTCAGATGTCAGCTACAAATCAATGCTTCTCATTCATTTCCTTTATTGACATCCCACTCATCCATTTAAGTCATTCCAATTTTTATCAATGTCTCCATTCTCAGAACTAAAGCTCTTAAAGTTTAGCAAAAATGAAAATAATCTCAAGTGTACATGCTTTTCAATAGTTTTCTATGTATATTTGTATGTTGGTCTTCCCAAACACAAACGGGTGCTTTACTATAGAACCTATTTCATTAAAATACCTGTCTCATACAGTGACGATTGAGAATGTTCAAAGCAAGGGTTAAATAATGTATTGCCTTGAAGACACACAAATATGCAAAAGAACACAAGGTTCTTTTGAACTAGATGTCAAAGCTACAAACTTTATTGTTGTCATTCAGAAATTTCTGTCATTGGGCACAAGAGCACAGAGAGTAGATGCCCATTGGCTGAGACTAATTAAAGTCTCAGATCAGGATTTTCCTTTCTATTTGTGCTAATCCCTAATTTTCACCATGGTGTAAATTAAGGACTCTACATAAATGGTCACTGTTAGGTACAAACAATGAAAATACTCTTTAATTTTCTAACACAGAAACTAAAGCACGTATGTTTGTAGAATGTACATTTGCCTCTTGAGGGCTGCCTCTCTGTTCCCCTCCAACAGGCAGATGAAAGATTCGTGTTCCTTAAACATTACTTCCCTCATAGTGCTCCCTCTCCCATCACACCCCACATGGCTCTCTATTACTACCTATAGATTAAATCTAGACTTTTCAGTCTGACCCTGAAAACCTTTCACAACTAGATCCTGCTCTCTACACACTAATGGTCCACAGCTTTGTAACAAACACTCTTAACTGTTTTTAAGTAATACAATTAGATATTATATGCCCATGATACATTAATCTATCCTTTGTCCCTTGCACAGATAGGTTCACTGGACCCATGCAATCTTTTCCACCCTCACTTTAACATCAACATTGTCGCCATCCTTCAGAGACCATATCTCCAGAGAAAAAGGAAGCCACCAAAGTAGAACTCTGTCACCATCACAACTTCATCCAGACAAATCCATATGTTCATGGCTGCTTTTTCTGCTTCTCTCTTGTTACATTGAGAATGTATCACTAACTTATTAACAGTCAATGTCTCCAGCCATGCTCTGAATACCTTCTCCCTCTGTTCCCTTTTCAAAATTTCTCTCAAGACCTCTCTCCTGAAACTTCAGTCTCTTACCCTCTCCTAAGTAATTCTCACTGACATTCAAATCTGCTTCGAAATATCCCACCTTAAGGTGAAGAGGAAGACCTCATTTAACTCACCCTTCCAGTTCCTACTCTGTTCTTCCTCAGAGCTAAACTCTCAAGAGTTTCTACACAAAGTACCTCCATTTTCTCATGCCATTCTTTCTTCAGTCCTTTCCAGTCATATTTCTAACCATTTTTCCATGAAAATTGTTCTGGTCAAAGGCCACAATGCCCTCCATCTTTCCAAGTTTAATGGACCATCCCTCATTTTTTTATATTCTAGTAGCTTTGACACAGTTGTCCAATCAATCCCCCTTCGTTTCCCTATCTGCATATTCACAGCTTCCTTCTTACTTGCCTGGAGGCTTCTTCTTAGCCTCTTTTCTGGTTCTTTCTCTGCCATCTCAACTCTGAAATTTTTTTAGGGTTTGAGCCTGGGCCAGCTCTTCTCTCTAAGCTCTAAAATACATCCTGAACATGTTAACTTCTCTGCATCTCCTCTAACACCATCCCTTTCTAGACCATCATGTTTACTAGCCTAGTCCACCGCAACTGCCCCCCCCCAACTTGTCTCCCTGTCTTACATTTCTCCAGTTAGCCACTCTACAAGAGTGATGCTATTAACATAAATTAGTCCACTTCCCTCTATTGTGTCTTACCCTCAGAGGTTTCCCATATCCACAGAATAAAACCCAACCTCCTCATAACAACCTCCAAGGATTCACATAATCTCCCCCTCTCTCTTTTGAGACTTCAGTCATCTTGTGCCACTATCACTCCTAGCTCATTACTCTTCAGACACAATGGTCTGTCTTTAGTTTCCCCAAATAACCCAAGTTCTTTCCCATATCAGGGCCTTTAAGCTTCCTGTACCTTCTTCAAGGAATACACTTCTCCCATCTTCACATGGCTAGTTCCTTCAAAGTCAGCATCAACATGACTTCTTTAGAGATTTTTACCATGATCTCACAATTTGTTTCAAGTGTCTTCTTCATTCTATTTTCTCTAATTTTGCTATGTTTTATCACAGCACTTCTCTCAGTAATTATTTTTGTTTGTTTCAGTTTTTTATGTGTTTCATGTGTCTTCTCTATTAGAATACAACCTGGGACCAGGTCAGCCTTTTTCAATGTTGTGTCTTTCCATGACTAACCTTGTGTCTGGATCATAGGGTACCCAGGAAACACATGTTGAATGAACTGATAAATATGTGCAAGATCTAAGGGTACATTTTATTACATATGGGATTCCATTTATATAAAATATTCAGAAGAGACACATCAATAGAGACAGAAAGTAGATGAGCAGTTGCTCGGGCTTAGGGTAGATAAGAGAAACGGAGAGTGACTCCTAAGGAGTACAAAGTTTCTTTGGAGGTTGATTAAACATGTTCTAAAATTGATTGTGGTGATCAATAAGCAACTCTGTAAATATACAAAAATCATTCAATTGTACATTTTGAGTGAATTGTATGGTATGTAAATCATGTCCCAATAATGCTGTCCCTCTCCTCCCCGACATAAAGACGTTTGACTAATCCATTAGCTGATGGGTTTTTTTTTCTTTTGACATTGTATTGATAAGAAATATTTAGTAGCACATAATTTATTTGTTTGTATAGTCCTTAAGGGTACTATAGTCCATAAGGGCACTATAAAAAATAAATGACTATAGGATAATGTTAATAAGGCAGTCAAATAATAAAGAAATATTTATTCAACACTTGGTACGTACAATGCAAAGTGTTAGAGATAATCAAAAAGAAAAATGCCTCAACACTGCCATTAAAGAGTTTAAAGAACCAATTTAATTCAGATTAAGATGGTTAAGAGGAAACAGTGAAGATCACTGAATCAGAAACCTCCTGTGGCCCATCTCCCATCCTTCCACAACCCTTTTTACTCCAACCAGTGATTCAGTAACAAGCTCAGAGCAGGTGCAGTCCTTCACCTCAGCTTTCTTCCACTCAGCCAGGTGGGGCACTGCAGAACCGCTCAGCCACTTCAATGTGTGTGCAAAGTCGGAGGAGGTAGGAGTTAAAGACTGTTGCAACTCTTGACTACGTGGGAGCTGGTGCATAAATACTCTGGTCTTCTCTGTTCCAGATGTGCAATTCTCTGATTACCATACACCAATTCTCAAAGTTTGATCAGTGGGACTGAGTCACAGCTGCCCACAGTTGTAAGCAGATAAAAAATGCACCTCAAATAGGCTTTCACTCCTCTCCTCTTTCTCTCTTCCAAGCACTCACTTCTGTACTCTGGCATCACTTCCACAAATAAGATACTTATATGAAAACCCTTGTCTCAAGTTCCACTTTGGGGTGTGAGAGGGTCTAAGTCTCAAGCAATTTCCAAAGTCTATTTCTCTATTTTTATAATCTTACCAAGAAAAACCAAAATTTTTGAATCCAAATTAGATAAGATGACCATAAATCCTGCTTAGGTCTGCACATTTCCCAAGCTAATTCATTCAACAATTCATTCATTCTCTTATTAAATATTGATCATCCACTATTAGCCAGACTCTCTTCTGGATTCTGGAAATATAGAGTGGACATAAAAAATCCGCTCTCTGGAGATTATATTCCATCAGGAAAAAACAATAATAAGCAAGTATACTAAAGTATACATATGTATGTGTGTATACATGAAAGTGTATATGTATATATATAAATACACATATACATCCCATTAAGTGCTGGTAAGTGAAATTTTAAAAAAGTAAAATAATGAGTGATGGCAACAGATCAGAGAAGGGGTCTACAGACAAGTGATATGTGAGTAAAGATCTGAATAAAATGATTCATGAAAAAATTTGGGGGAAATAATCCCAACAAAGGGAACTGCAAGAGTAAAGACCTAAGTTAGTAATGAGGTTGGTATGGTCAAAAAAGAGCAGAAGGCAGTGCAGCTAGTGTCAAATGAGGAAGGATGAGAGTGGAGACAGAGACACGGTGGCTCTTATAGCCCAAGGTACAGAAAAGTTAGATTTTATTCCAAAATTTAAAGGATTTGGGAGTTATGAAGAGGGGTGACAAAATTGAATTTATATTTCTGTAAGATGGTTCTAGCTATTATATGAAATTCACTATGAGAAGGCAAGAGAGGAACCAAGGTTATGGATAAGTGAGAAACACAAACCAGTGATGCAGGAGAGATATGACAGTAGAGAAAGATGTAGCGAGGAAGAAACCATTCCAGTGACTTCACATGTTTTAAAAAAAAAAAAAAATGGGAGGACATGTTAGTTCTGCTTAAGCATCATTTTTGGGATTTTTTTTTTTTTTTTTTTTTGCAAATGAACATTTTGACAAAAAGCTGTTCACATTTGAACAAATTTTTAATGTTTTTAAAAATAACAAAGTATAAAACTGTTCTAAGATATTGTGTAGAATTCATACGACTTGCAAAGAAAAGTGGAGTCTAATTTCTAAGCACCGATTTTAAGAAAGTAACTTAGATCGATCTCCCTTAGTGCCAATCAGCAGGAAATCACGGGTCAGATGTAAATGATGCAATCAGGAGGGAAAAGAAAATCCTAGACACACTGTTCTCAAGATTAAAAAGTCAAAAGGAATTTAATGGACAAATTTAAGGAAAGAATGTAAGTAGTAAGTCAGAACAAGTAAACGGAGAGTGGGAATTTTCCTTAGAAGAGCAGTTGCCCATTCCTGTCATTCAGGACATTAACATGAGGGGAAATACCTGGTCTCAAGTGAAGTTACAAAATTTCACCTTCACAGATTTCTTAAGTAAGTGCAATATAGCATAATATTTTTAAAATATGTCCAAAAAACTTTATTTTTAAAAATGCCTTTTGCATGTTCATTTATGTTAACTCCCCCCCTCACCCTCAACTTTAAAAGACAGTGCTCTCATGAAGATTGAACCTCGATGTAAAAATGCAAACCATGCTTTTTTATGCCACAGGTAGGTGTCTTTCCTCTCTATAACCAAAATTTCAGATATTCAAGGCCAACATTTCTAATGGATTTGCATATATAAAACCTTTTAATGGTATCAGCTATATGAAGTATGTACTATTATTGTTCCCATCTCACAGATAGGGAAACTGAAACCCCAAGAAGTTTAATGGCTTGGCCAAGGTCTCACAGCTGGAAGCCAGAATTTACACCCATGAAATCTGGCTCCATACTCTCAATCACTGTAAATATCACCTCGTAATGTACTGTACAGATGGTAGCTTGGTTCAGAAGGAAAAACAAAAGTAGAAGCAACACATGGAGGTTGTAATTGAAGAAAAAGAGGGGAGAGGCTGGGAACACACATCTCTCCTCAACAGCTAATTCCACCAACAGCAGGGAAGCCACAAGCAGCACCTTCCGATACTGCCCAACATCTCACCTAGAAGTGTGAGAGATTCACCTCCCATACTGCAGGCAGCCTCTCATATCCTGAGGATGTTCTTCTAGTAGTAGCAGTTGAGTGCTGATCTACTCTGTAACAATACTAGGGCATCCTGCCAAAGAAGCTGGGTTTTTATTCAGCTGCATGAATGAGATCTAGTTTCAAATACAAGACTTCTTTACTACTTATTCTACAGATTTCATTTAAGACTGAAAAATATCCTGGCCATAAGAATGTCTTAATATGAGAGGAAACAGTTCTATTTAATTCTAGGGGGCAGTCCTCCAACCTAACTGAATGACAGATTCGAAATGTCATTCAACCAAATCATGCCCCTTCTTCAGAAGCGGCCTGATGATCCATATGCTTCATGCAATAGCCTCAGCACAGGAATACATTTAGCTGACTTTGTTATAAACAATGGCTTCCATTCAATAGTACCCAAACTTAACCTCATACAAATCCAACTAAGAAGATTCGTCAGGTATTAATAGCTACATTTGCTAGATAAAAAAGCAAAAGGACAGAGAGCTTTAAAGTCTTGCATAAGATTATATAACTAGGAGAAGTTGGAGAAAATATGTGGCTATGGCTTCCTAAAATTGAAGATTACGCCATTCATTCATTCACTGTTGGTGAATTAGCAAATCAACTGGTGACTGAAAGCCTGTCATGTGCCCAGCTCCTTGATAACCAATAAAATTCTGTAGATAACAATTTAAAACTCCCAAGCAAGTACTTAATCCACCTGTGTCCATTTCTGTATCTGTGTGCTGAAGTGAATACTAGTACTTTATCCCAGAATTGTTGAGAAAATTAAAGGAGGCATTGCATATCAGAATTTAGCACAGTGTCTGGCACAAATTATGATGATATTTTCAAAACCTTGCAATTAGAGCTTATCTAATAATGATTCAACTCCTCTCACCAGAAGGGTAGAGAGAGACAGCCTGAATAACATTTATCAGAAGTAATGGATAAATCCTGTTGCAAACCCGTGAGACTCTAGGAAAGAGGTAGCATCTTGGCTCATATAGGTTCTTTTCCTCCCTATTTGTTTATACAGAAGAGCTTTCTCAGAAATTTTCATACATTTCCAAAGATAATACAAACAAATCAAAAATTAATATGATTTTCAGACACACACCAAAATAAATCAGATGCTTGGATTAACTACTCATGTATTTTTCCATTAAGATCAGTGTCACTTTGCATTGCTTATACTTTTTAAAAAGAAAACCAAATACAGCAACTAAGACTAAATCACAGGAAAAAATAAATGTGGCTGTTATTAGTTTAACCCTGTACATTAGCATTCTAATGCATACTGCCTGTATAGTCCTTTAGTTTCTTCAGAAGTTTTTATTATCCTAACTATATTAAGAGAAGCTCAAAGAAAGAAACTACATCATACGTTTTTCTTAATTCCCTACCACACTTTCTAGCACAGAGTAAGTGGCAAATACCTTGATACAGCCAAGGTAGCTATGGAATAGATTCCATATAAAATGTTGGCAAGGATGTGGAGCACATGGACCTCTCATGCATTGCAGGAGGGAGTCAAAATTGTTACACCAATATTGGAAAACTGACAGTATTTTCAAAAACTGTACATACACGCATCCTATGGCCTAACAATTTCACTACTGGAATGCATTTATACAGGAATTCTACAGCAATACTACAATGATGCAACTATATATTTAAACATGCATAAATATAAATATGTGCACACAAAAAAATGTACAAAGGTGTTTGAAGCATTATTATGTGGAATAGCCCCAAACTGGAACAATAGAAATATTTTTCCAAGGTAGAATAAAGAAGTGAATTGTGGTATATTCATATGATAGAATACTATGTGGCAATGAAAATAAAGTATTACCTTTCATATCATTCTCACAAACATGTTAAGCAAAAGAAATGATGGGGGATGGATGCAGCAAACCACCATGGCATGTGTATACCTATGTGACAAACCTGCACGTTCTGCACATGTATCCCAGAATTTAAACTATAATTTAAAAAAGAAATAAGGCTTAATTAACTTTATACTCTAAGATTCAATTTATATAAAGGTCAAAAGTAAGTAGGATGAGTCTACAGTGATAGAATTCAGAATAGTAATTACCTTTGGGAGAAAGACATAAGGGTAAATTCAGGAGTACTAGTAATAAAAATATTTATAGAAATAAAAGCCTCGGGATCAATATCATTGCACTCCACTGCTCTCTTCCCCCTGGCTACTGAATCAATGTAATTTGTGAATATTCTATAGAAATAACAAAAGGCAGGGGAAATAACATTGTAGCAAAAACACTAAAACTTCTTTGAGGTTCTATTGCTGCCTTCAACTAGCTACAAGGTTACTTAAATTGCTAAAATTATTTGTTCCTTCTCATCTCTAAAATTAATATATTGAACTGATCTCCTTTATTCACTCAGCAATACAATAAACAGCAGCAGTCCCCAACCTTTTTGGCATCAGGGACCAGTTTCCTGGAGACACTTTTTCCATGGACTGAGGCAGTAGGGCATGGTTTTGGATGATTCCAGCACATTACATTTATTGTGCACTTTATTTCTATTATTACACTGTAATTAACATATAATAAAATAATTTTACAACATCACCAAAATGGAAAATCAGTGGAAGACCCAAACTTGTTTTCGTCAACCAGACAGCTCTATTTGGAGGTGATGGGGGACAGTGACAGATCATCAGGCATTAGACTCTCATAAGGAGTACAATGTAGATCCCTCACATGCACAGATCACAATAGGGTTTGTGCTCCAATGAGAATCTAATGCTGCCACTGATCTGACAGGCAGTGGAGCTCAGGTGGTAATGCAGGCAATGGGGAGCGGCTGAAAATACAGTTGAAGCTTCACTTGCCCTCCTGCTGCTCACCCCCTGCTATGCGGCCCAGTTCCTGTCAGAGGCCCAGGGGTTGGGGACCCGTAATAATGATTCACATTATAAATTAAAAGTAAATCAAAAAATTATAACTACAGCTAATTAAAAACTATGTAAACATGCAGATCCAAATCAGAAGAAATTATGGAGAGCTGTAATCAGTTGCTCTTAAGTGATGAATTTGTAGAGAGGTTTTAATACAAATAAAACTTGGAATTAAAAGATCCCATGATAATATGAACCAAACAGTGTTACCAAAAACAAAAGCCAGATGGTCTGATCACCAGCCTGAAGCACCCTAACCCTCCTATGCCTCTCTTTTCTGTGGAACCACATCGCATGTCCCCTTTGTCCAACCAATGAGAAAAACCTTCAGAGACTGGTGATAATATGGTAGAGAAGGTCACTGCAATTAAGTCTTGGGCTTCACTGAGTTTTCATACAGCCTAGGGTATACTACTCTGTATATTGCATTATTTATAGATTTATTTCTTGGGAAATAAATAAATATTTATAGATTTATTTCTTGGGAAATAAATAAATATTTCTAGATTGATTTCTTGGGAATAACAAAAAGGGAAAATTTCTGTGAGACACACACTTGAATCATAAAACATCTCCTTCAGTTTCTCCTTTCCTTACAAGTAGCCCTCACGTAATCTCAGCATTCTTTCCTGACTGAAATCCTGACTCCTCCCTGAGGAACCTGCCTCCCTTGCCTCTCAAGTATTGGCTTTCTCTCACTTTTGCACAATGGGCCTAGCTACAAAGTGAGGTGTTCTTTTTGCTTCTCATGATAGCTTCCTAATTATTCTCCCCCTCTCTTCATAAAATTTCCTAGCTTAGAATCTCATCTCATCAGATTACATCACTTGCAAATCCTAATTGTCGATGTAGTCTACTGATACCTGAATCATTTCCACTTATTGCTTGACAATTTTAGCTCCTGGTTTACTATGACTTTCTAGAACACAACTCCTATCTTAATTTTTGGCTATTTCTATTCATATATAGATTGTCCTTCCAACACCCTGGCCCCTTCCTGAATTTCTCTCCTCCAATAATCATATCATACTCCCTCTCCCAGCTTCTCATTCCCAAGTCATATTCTTCACCTGATTATTATCTACAAATCCTCTAAAATCTAAATTTTATGCATCCATCTCCTGGGAGGCATCTATCTTTCTACCTTATTTCTTCCAGTACATCAATTCACTCTAAAAATGCTTAAACCCCACAAGTTCTTGCAAAGCATGAATTTTACTAACTTTTTACTCTCCTTCACCCTCTGACATCCTCTCTACCTTTCTTGCTCAGACTAAATTCAATTGTCAATTATTGGAATCACTCCCTTGCATACATCCTTGACTCCTTTCCCCTCACCACCACCATCTCTCACCTGGATTAGTCTCCTAACAGGTTCCGCAGCTTCTATCTTTCTCCATCTGCAGGCTGTTGTCAACATGGGAGCCAGAAGGTTGCTTTTAAAATGTAAATCTGGACCTGTCATTCACCTATTCAATACTCTCAAGTGGCTTCCATCTCACCCAGAGGAAAAACAAGGCCCAAGCAACGCCTTACAAAGCCCGCCATGACCCACACCCGCTTATGTCTGATTTCACCTCCTATTCTCATCTGCTAACTCAATCCAGGCAGCTACACTGGGCGCCTCACTGTTCCTCTATTCCCTCAGACATGCTCCCACCTCAGACTTTGCACTGGCTGTTTCCTCTGCCTAGAATGTTCTTACCCTAGATATACTCTCATGACTTCCTCTTTTGCCTTCAAATTTTGCTCAGATCTCAGCTTCTGAATGTGGCTTTCTCTGAAATCCTATTTAAAACTGCAACCCATCCACCTCAGCCTGGCATTCCCAATCCTTCACATCCTCCTCTATTTTTCTTTTTACCACTGCACTTTTAAATGTCTACTCTGCTATATAATTTGTTTATTGTGTTCATTGCTTCTCCATTGTCTACAAAAACTAAGATTTAGACTCCATGAGGAACAAAGATCTTGATCTATCTTGTTCTCTTACATATTCCAAGTACCATGAGCAATAGCTAATATATAGATACACAATAAATATGTTTACATAATTTAAACATGAATACATTTCTATTTGTGACTTGCTGGATTTCAAAAGAAGCAGAACCAAACTTGAGTGAAGACTTTCAGATTTCTCATTTCCAATTTTTCTACAAGAAGTACGTGCAAAAAAAAGAGAAAATTCCTAATTGACCCATATGTTACAGTCTAAAAGTTAATCTCTACATTTGCTTCCCATATAGAAAAAGCATTCTTAATTGTAGATTAAGAATGTCTATCTATAGAAGTCCATCTATAAAAGAAGCACTTTGGGTTTATAGTTGTCTAAAATATATTATAAATGGATAGCAGTGACTAAAATCATTACAATATCAAGTAATTAAGCAAAAATGCAAAATAAATGTTATAAAGGTATTATTTTATCTTAAATACCAACACTTAAGAGCAACCATACATAATTAAAGAAAGTGAGAAGAAAGATGAAAACTTTTATGCTAATTCTGCGGAAACTTCAAGCCCCAAGTTTTTAGAAATGAAGTCTTTGTTATGTCTATTTTCACTTCAAAGCATGGATTTCTTTATTCCTGTTACAAGCAGATCACTAGCACTACTCTGATACGGTTAGATTCTTTTCAACTCATTTAAATGAAATAAAGAGACAGCTGGAAAGGTGTTTCTGGTATTACTAGGCAATGGCTAGAAGAGAGAAGAAGTAAAAAGGTGTTAAAAAGAAGAAAAGTTACTTGAGCTAAAAATAGCTGTATTGTAAAATAGGAACAAGCACCTAGTCCCTGCTCAGATATGAGTAAAGAGAGGGGGAAAAAAAATGAATGTCTCCAAGTTTGGTGGGGAATGTATTGGATGTAAACTGTCTTTAAGATAAGCAGGTTGGGCAAGATACAGAACTACTATATGACCCAGAATTTCCTCTCTTGGGTATATACTCAAAGGAAATGAAAAGAGTGCCATGTAGAGGTATCTGTGCTCCCATATTCATTGCAGCATTGTTCATAACAGCTGAAATATGAACACAACCTAAGTGTCTATCGATGGGTGAACGGATAATCTGGTACAGATACACAGTATATATTATTCATCCTTAAAAATGAAGGAAATTCTATCATTTGCAACAAAATGGATGAACCTGGAAAACATTATGCTAAATTAAATAAGCCAGACTCACAACAAAAAATACTGTATGATCTCACTTATTTGTGGAATTTTTTTTAAGTCAAATACATCAAAAGACAATAGAACAGTGGTTACCAGGGATGGAATGAGGGGGGCAAACTACATGGAGAGATGTAGGTCAAAGAGTTCAAAGTTGTAGTTATGTAACTTTTGATGATCAGAAAGAAATGCGTAAGATAAAAACTATAGTTAATACTATTGTATCATATACTAGAAATTTGCTAGAACAGTAGAGTTTAAATAGTTACCAAAAAGAAGGTAACTATGTGAGACAATGGCAATGTTTATTTGCTTGACTCTAGTAACCATTTACTTACTATGTATGTGTCTATCAAAACATCAGGTAATATACACAATATAAATGAATAAATGAATGAATGGAAGAAAAGTTCTAATTTTATTGATATCATCTCCAATTTAGCCTTGCTTCTTCCTTCCTTCCATTTCCAATGAGATCTTAAATATAGATTATCTGTGACTTCAGAATACAGATATGTTTCTGGAAATTCAGAGAGAATATAATTTAATTTTAAAATATAGGAAATGCATCTTTTATTTAGTTATATGGATATAGCACTTTCTAGCTTATTAGCAACTTTAGTATGAAATTTTAGCATGAAAGTGCTTTCAGGGACTACACACCATACATATTACAGATAATCTAGTTCTAACTATGATTTCTGAGAGTGGGAAAATTAGGACCAGAGAGGATCAATGTTTTGTCTAAGGTTATTGAGATGAACTAGAATGCAGGTTCCTCTCTGTCATCCTGCTTTCTTTCCATTAATTCTCAAAAATACTATATGGGATTTTACAGATAAGCAAAGTGAGGTGTAGACAGTTCATTTGTCTTAAGTTGCACAAATAGTAAGTGATCCAACTCAAGTCTGATGTTCTTTCTGATTCACATACCTGCCAATGAAAAATCATGTCTGAGAAAGAAAGAACTGCAGAATCCAAAAATAAACCTTAATCTACCCTCAAATCATTTATTAAAATTTATATTTCATCCTTTTCCTATCTAGCTCTATTAAGCAAAATAAACTTTTTTCTTTTTTACAATACTATGAAGACTCATAGCTCAGATACATTGTATTTTTTTCTTCTCTTGATTTATTAAAAGCACTTTCTATCTCTTTTAGATGAGTTGAACAGTATAAAATCTAATCTGGTGATGGTAGTACTGACTAGATCCTAAATTTCTTTCCATCTTGAGGATACTTTTGTTTTGTAAACCATGCACATGATATCTGAAAGTTTGTCTTGCTTTTTTTTTTTTTTCTTTAAACTTTCCTGTCTATTTCATCACTGTTTTTTGTTGACAAAGCCAAACAGGGTTGTGAAGCTGCCCTCTGCTGACGAGAAGAGGAAAATGGTCATACCTCAAACCAAAGCGATCCGATATGAATTTCATGTGGATAGTGGATGTATCTAAAGATCCAAAATACAGTAGCCTACAAATGATTAATTCAAAAATAACTATCATGTTATAATATAGGCACTTACAATTGGAAATAAAATATATTTACAAGACACTGAATAATAATATTTGTTCTAGCATTTTATGTTTGCTTTACTGCTAACTAAAGTCTAAGAACAGCTACAGTTAGGAAGAGAAAGGAAAATCACCCTCAGATGGATGGAACCACCCAAATTTTTTCCATATTTTATGAAAGAAACTATCAATAGTTTATCAACTTCAAAATATCAATTGCAAGCACTGACACTGTCATTTAAATGAAAGTCACCAAATTCAGTGACCAATATTATCTTCTCCTTCAACCCATTTTCTATCACAATTCATCAGCAAATCCCCATCAACCCTTTTAATATCTCCTTGCAAGGCAAAAAGGGAGGAAGATCCCTAGCTCATCACAAATGTTCATTACAAGTATGTGCTTTAGATATCTGCAAGTTACTTTAACAACTATAAACACAATATTTCTTATCTCATGAGACTAAATGAATGATATATGTTTCTCTTTATGAGGTATTAAGAAACAAGTCTTGCCTGTGAAGCATGATTGAAGGAAACTCTGGGAAAGGTGATGAAGATACATCCTGCATGATCTGTCACCTGGTCACCTCTCTTACCATTTTCCCAACGCCTGTGCTCCTTCTGCTCGAGCCATACTGACCCCTTCCTATTCCTAGAGCATGCTGAGCATATCATTTCCCAGGGACTTTTTCATTTGCTGACCCCTATGATTACAATGTTCTTTACACACATAGACACACAGCCTCTTCTTACAGCTCATTTAGGCATCGGCACAAATGTCCCTGTATCAAAAAGAACTTCCTTTATCACCCTATACAAAATCACCACATCCCCTTACCTTGATCTTCATAATATTTATTACTTGTTATTATCACAGTGATTTTGTTTTATTTATAATCCATATCTTCCCATGAGGAAGCAAGTTCTGTGAAGCAGAGACTTTAACTTATGTGATTCACTGTTCTGTTCACAGTGACTGGAAGAGAACCTAGTTCACAGTAGGTCATAAATATTTGAAGAATGGATAAGTAAATGAACTTACCAGGAATATTACAGAGATGATAATCTCTGCTTTGAATGGGAGAGTGATCTAATGACTTCCAGGACCCTATCCTGTAATTTTATAAAGATAGATCATCTTGAAAAAACAGACCCCATCTTCTTTCTTTTCCTTGCTAGTAGTATACTTTCGTAAGTCCTCGTAACTGTTTTTAAAGTTTTACTGTGTTTTTAACAGATACATAATAATATGGGGTACAATGTGATATTTACATACATATATATACTGTATAATTATCAAATCAAGGTAATTAACAAATCTATCACCTCAAACATTTATCATGCCTTTGTGGTGAGACCATTCAAAATTCTCTCTTCTAGTTATTTTAAAATATACAATTTTTTTTTGTTAAATATAGTGAAACCTACTACTGTCCAATAGAACACCAGAACTGATTCCTCCTAACTGGAATTTTGTACCCATTGGCCAACGTTTCCCCATACCTCTACCCTTCCCAGCCTCTGATAACCACTATCTCACTCTCTACTTCTATGAGATCAACATTTTAAAATTCCACATGAGTGAGATCATGTGGTATGTGTCTTTCTGCGTCCGGCTTATTTCACTTAACATAAATCCTCATAACTCTTTACAAAGAAATAAAGTATAAGCAAATCGACTAAATAAATTTGGGAACACCATGAAAAAAGTTTCATTGGATGTTTAAATAATTCAATGCACTACCATGTGAAATATTTTTTCTTCTGTGTCACTGTCATTTCCCTTTGATCAGGTACTTTAAGAGAAATAAAATACAGCAACTAGAAATAATCTATAAAAATACCACATTACTGGAGTTGATTAAGTGGTTACATATCAACTATTTCACATAGTTTCTACACTTTTTAAAATTATAATAGAATAATATTTTTCAAAAACTGAATAGGTAAAGCAGTAACCGGAAGAAAACAAAGTTTAAATGTGTGAGCATATGCTAGTACACACTATTTTTTTCTTATGATACTGCCAAACTCTATTAAAGGTATTTTAACACATCATCACACAATATAACATGTAAGTCTAATTCAGAAATGACATACCTAAAATTGATCATAAAGAAATATGATATTCTATTCAAAATATCACTACTATAACACCCAGCTTTGAGATGAACACATTTTAGGTATGCTTGTAATCCCTAAGGAATAAGCAAAATAATGAAATTGGTAACATATCCAAATATTCCTAGTTAGCTTTCTGGCATTGCTGCCTCTCTAGACGCATCAGGATTACACATGAGAAAGATGATTGCAGTTATTTGGTGTTTTGACAAATGCCTGACACTATCCATTTTATTGCCAATATTTTAGGCCCCTTATTGCACATGATGACAGAACTGACCTTTGAAAGAAAACTGTTGGGTTGAATAGAAAAAAATCAAATGACAGAAATTGACAGAAAAAGGACTGTTGTTGCAATCACATTTGGATCGTCTCAAATGATCAACTTTTCTAACTAGTCAATTTTTTTAACTTAATCATGTTTATCAGTGGAAATCTATTACAAATGTACACACATTACATAAGGGACAATCTTTTAGCCCATGTAGTCATTTTTTAAAAACAAAAGCAGAGCAATGAGAACCCCAGTACCTGGTCACACATAGAATAATCATATTAAACACATAATTTCAGGTGCTTATAGCATTTTGCAAAATACACTGCTTAAACAAATTTGAAAATCAATTAAGTGAATTTGGGGAACATCATAAAGCCAAGACGCAGGTGCCCTTATTCATAAAATCACCATGTTCTCTTTTACTCATCTGTCTTACATTGGTATCAAGTGGCACCAGAGAAAGCTCAACTTTTTTAGATGTATTCATTTATTCATTTAAAAAGCATTTCTTAAGTGTCTACTATGTACCAGGAACCAATAGCTTCTGGGCATTTGAAGATTATACATAATCCCAACCTCTTTAGAGCTGATAGAAGATACAACATGGCAGAGATGATTTCTGATTTGTACTAAACATTACCTCTATGAAAAGCTCTCAAACAAAAGTCAAAGAGACACTAAGCATTTAGATATGGAGCAATTCAGAAACACTCATTTGGCTTTATTGGAAACAAAAATGTATAATTATGTGAAAGTCAAATATTATTTCAAGTGACTAAGCCATCCAAAGTGATGCATTATGTCATTCCATCCATGTATTACTCACAGAAAGTAATAAGAGAATTCTATTCCTTGTTTTGCAGATGAGGAAACCAATATTGTAAAAACTTGCGACACATACAAAGTCAAACAACAAGCAGTTCTTAGATATGAACTGAGGTCCACTACCTCCTAGTCCATGTTTTTTTCCATTATAATAATTATCTGATCACATAGGATAAACTCATTTTCCTTCCCTTTCCATCTTCAGACACTGATAGGAATGCCTTGGTGACAAAGTACTGTGTGTTTAAACAATTCAACATTCTTTGGCAACTGCCCCCAAATAGCTATTCTAGTGCCAAAAAGGTACAAAGTAGACTGGCCAGTTGAGGTAGTCTCATAACATATTTAAATGCGCCTAAGAAACACAACCTTCTCCATTAACTTTCACATTTTTGCAACATAGGTTTACTTTTCCAAGATTCAAAATATCTATACAAAAACATTAATTTGAAACAGTAGTATAAGGTAGCCAGCCAGTGGGCTCATATAAGAGAGACCAGAGTTAAAACCCCTGCAACTGCACTAAGCTCTTCTGTAAACCTCAGTTTGCCTCATCTGTAAAATACAGCTAGAGCCGACTTCACATTTGTAAAATATTTGATCTCTCAGCACACAAAGGAAATGATAAGCACTATTCATAGGATTCTATGAGACCAGATCCCTAATAGTGCTTATACACTACTGACAATTGTTTGTACATGATTTTTAAGATTTTTTAAGTCATTTCATAGTGCATGCTGAACATTACTGCTAGAATCTGTAGAAATCTGTAATTTCTAAGTCTTAATATTTTCAGTCACATTCAGTGGAAAGTTAAGTGATTTACTGCTGATAATAAGAACTCCAACCCACTCATATACACTGGTCCATTGAGAAACATCAATAAATATTAATTATCTGACTGTCACATTATTAAAACCTTGATAAGACTGTTTTTCTCCTAAAGCAAATATAGAAAACAAAACATTTTGTCTGTAATAAAACTTATTTTTGTCACTTCTATTTTCCATTAGGTGATGTACCCTATTGAAGGCAACTGGAGACACATATATCATTTTTCTCATATTTCAGCATTTAAAAAAAAAAAGACTGTTGAATTGTTTTAACCTCTGCAGATGCTTTATGAAGGTCCAGGGGTGCCTGTGGTCAGAATGAGATATTTCCTATTTTTATCAGCACCTTCAAACTTCCATTGCTTGCATTCTTATTGGATTTTCTCAAAGCACAAAAGTAGAAAAGTCTCTATAGGAGTAAAACCGTATCCAAATTATTCCATCTCAGACTTTGTCTTATTCCTAAAAGTATTCTACAGAAGAAATTATTTGAAAATTTAATGGGAAATAATCCAATCTAAAACATAGTACCCAAAATTTAACCTTACAAGTAAAAAAGAGAATCAGTATTTTTGGTACTATGATACTACTAAATATTACACAAATAATACACTCAGAAGATTTAAAAAAATAAAATTCCATTTTCCTGATTATTGCAACGTTTAAAAAAAATCACTTAAATCTAAATACTAGAGGGAAATGCAGTTTGCAGAAAATCATGGAAGTACACTCATGCTGCAGACAAAATTGCCCAGAAATTTGCCCAGTTAACGAAAGAATCCAGAGTCTCAATGCATATTTGTATATTCTCTTTATTAAAATGCTAGAAATTAATTTTTCACCCAAGAGGCATTCATAGTCCCATGTGTAAATCACAAAGATTAAAAAGAGAGCATTTAGGTTATCTGCAGGTGCCATCATGTGAATTTAGCCCATTATTGAACATTTGCAGTTTGTAGACTAAAAAAAAAAATCGTAAAATCAGTAAGTTCAGCAAGATAGGCTGCTTAAGAAGGATTAGACAGACTCTCAGACTATAAATGAGACAGAATTTTACTACATGGAAATCAGTGAGATAAATTTAAGCTTTGTAGCTTACAAATTTTTCGTATTACCGTAGGGCAGCACAATAGAAATCAATGCCTGCCACTACCCACTCATAAATCTAATCATAGCATGTAACAGGTTTGAACTAATGCAGGATCAAGTAGAACACAATTTTCCTGGTTAATATATTATAAAAGTAGGTATGTTCATAAATACACAACAATAAAAAGGAAAGAGGAATTCCTACTGCTAATGGGTGCCATTTGAGACTTAAGTTAATATTAAGTCTAAAATTCCAATATCTAATTCTCCGGGCCAAATCTGTACTCAGATGTTTAACACTATACACAGCATCATCACACAGCATGGTGGCTCTGCTGGAGTTACTCTATTAGAAAAATCTCTCTTATTACTAGTCTAATACCACAGTGTGAGTAATGAACTGCATTGTAAGTTGTATGGAATCGTTTAATGAACTGCAATAATTGAAATTTCAGTGAAATACATTGAAGTCAGGTTGCTCTGTTCAATAACTTATCTCATTCACTCAACTACTCAGGCTTCAAGTCTTGATCATCTAACATTAGAAAGTGAGAGATTCAATGTGTAAATATAACAAATTGTAAGTTAGTTGATAATTTAAGGTCACCTTCAAATATGGCACACAGCACAATCAAAAGCCAAAATACTATTGCACTTTTATAACAATTGATATAATGGCAACAGGTTCTATCTTACAAAGTCTACCTAATAGGTCTCATTAATATATGCAGAAGGGAAATTAACTATCTTGGACACACTTTCCATTAATAGTGCCAGGACACACTAGATGCTTCTTTAATACTTGGTATCTGACTGTTAACTGATATCTTAGTGAACTACTGGGGAATGCATTTAACAAAATCTTTAAAATATATAGTATTCCACTATATTATATAAAGACACATTAAGTCAAACATCCCTCTGACATCAAAAACCTTAATTTCATACTTCAGGCAATAAAATACAAAGAATTATGCTATATCCTCAAAAATACAGGGTAAATTTAACATATTAGAGAATCAACTTTGGCAGCAAGATTCCAACATTTACCACCCAATAAGATAGTGTATTCACCAGTGTTGCTGCACAATTTATTCTGTGTTTGTGAGCTGAAAATAATTCAAAATCATGTTCAGGTTGGGCACAGTGGTTCATGCCTGTAATCCCAGCCTTCGGGAGGCCAAGGCAGGCAGATCGCTTGAGCCCAAGAGTTCAAGACCAACCTGCGCAACATGACTAAGCTCCATCTTTAAAAAAATACAAAAATACAAAAATTAGCCAGGCATATTGGTGCATGCCTGTAGTTCCACCTAGTCAGGAGACTGAGGCAGGAGGACTGCTTCAACCCGGGAGGCAGAGACTGCAGTGAGCAGAGATGGCACCACTGCACTCCAGCCTGGGTGATGTAGCCAGACTCTGTCTCAAAAAAATAAATAAAATAAAATCATGTTCAGTTGTCAGTACTTTTCATCTTGGCTGCCATAACTAAATATGCACAGAACTATTAAATATCAAGCATTATTCTAGAGTTTTCCACATTGGTCAATCTCATGACCAACCAGATTTGGAAACTACCCTGCCAGTGGTGGACCACATAACTCCACAATGCTATGCCCAATAGCTTCAGTGATAGGACAGACAACCTCTAAAAAAAGAAAAAAAGCCATCAATTTCATCATGAAGAGCTCTACTAGCAAATTCTTCTATAATTAACCAAAATCTGTTTTCTAAGAAAGTCTATCCTAGCACCTCTTCCAGTATTACAAATGAGCCCTCTTCTCTCCTATGCAAGAAAACAACTATTCACAAATATGAAAAGTTAACATTTCTCCAACTTTCTTCAATTTAAACTTGTCTGCCCCATCCTTGATCTTTCTGGTAGCATTCCGTCTTTTCCCTGCTTATAATTTACAACTAATATATCATTTGTTTGTTCACTTTTTATAGTTTATGTTCTCCGCTAAACTAGGGCTGAGTCTAAGGATCATGTCAATTTTGTGCACCATTGCACAGACCACATCTAAAACATAACAGGTACTCAATAAATATTTGATGAATAAATTAAAGAATAAATGATTTAGATGCATAAGCTCATAATCTTTGGTTTATATCACCACAACTCATTTTTAGAGATAGAATCACAGGAGAATAAGAGTTCCAGAATTAGCTGATTGCCTACATAGTAGGAAATCTCAGTAACTGATTTTTAAGTAGATTTTTTAATGATAAAGATAAGCAGCATTTGTTTATTCCATAAATACATATATACAAAGTGCAAACAATGTACCAGACACTGATGATGTAGTGGTGAGCATAGTAGATACAGTTCTTGCCCTCATGATGTGATAATGAAATTTAAGAGGTTACTATATAGAGAAGCAGAGTATACTATTTATTGCAAGAGAATTGCATTAAGTTCACATCCACACATAGATCCGGCAGTGAGACATCAATCCCAATAATCAGATAATAACCAAAGCAAGGAAAAGAGAAGATGGTAGGCCTCAATTTAAACAAATAAATCATGGAGTTATAAAGCTGAGACATGAGCTGTCCAATTCACAGATGCAGAAAGTAGAATAGTGGTTGCAAGGGGCTGAAAGGAATGGAGAATGGGGATTTGTATTTAATGGGTATAGAATTCTATTTTGGGAAGATGAAAAAGTTTCAGAGCTGGATGGTGGTAATGGTTACACAACATTAATAGAGGTAATGCCATCAAACTGTACACTTAAAAAATAGCTACAATGGTAAATTTTATGTTGGAAGAAAATGACAAAAAGAACGGATATATTAATTGTAAAAATGCACATTGCAGTTGTATTTTCAGACAATATAGTAGTCATTTACCATGCACATGTACAGAACTATGATTCCCAAGTTTGTTTTTGAGTTCCATGTGCACAAATATGGAGAAACACTACCAACAGCAGGAGCTTCAAGTGAAGGAAGACAACCATGGTTGACAAATGATGTATCATTATGTGACCAGTGAGAAACCTCAGGGATGCCGACAGCTCATTTTTTACTTAAATTCCCTTTCAGGAAAGCTCTCCAGGACTGTGAGACTCAGTGATTATTATTTAATACTTTCACCTCCAAAACACAAAGAAATTTTTACCCCTCAAGTTAAAAGGCTTCACTTTGAAAAAATCCTAAGGACACAGCTACCAGAAATGACTTAAGGATGAAGTTGGGAAATGCTGGGAAAGCTAACTGGAAAATGGTACCACTGCCTGAACACTCCAACTGCCCTCAGACACTTCTTCTCACAGGTACCAGGGAAATAAAATTTAGAATCAAGATGCAGGTGGCATATGACTGAAGAGGAAACCTCCTTTGCTAATATAAAATGTAAGGCATACTGCAACAGCATTCCTTCAAGCCCTTCTCAGAATCAACCATCCTACCAATCATTCACACCAATAGCAAAACCAGAAACAGTGTTACCACCAAGCCAGTCAAACTGTCAACAACATTTATTATTGTGTGTACAGGGTACCAGTAAGTGATACCAAAGAAAAAGTCTCATCCTTTACCCTTCAGGAGTTCATAATAGGAAGAATAATTATTTCTGCCATACGTGTAGGTCAGGGGAGTCGGAATACAATGAAGAAAAGAGCATGAGCTCTGGACTGAAACAGATCAGTGATCTAATCCCAACTCTACAACTTTTTAGCTGTATGTCCTTAATAGATAGCTAAATTACTGAGGGCTTAACATGCACCGGGACGTTTGGTCCATAATCCATCCCAGCTAATCTTCACAAACCCTATAAAGTAAATACTATCATTGTTGCATACATAAACTCAAGTTATTTAATTTCCCTGAGCCTCAGTTTCCTTGAGGGGAAGGAGGATTAATACCAACTTTATATCATTTTTTTAATTTACATGAGTTAATGTGCAAAAAAATAGCTTAAAGTACTGTAACTCTCAGTGAATAAATACTGATATCATTATTTAACAAAATTTCTATAAAAATTGCACATATTTGGAAAAATTTCTCTAAGAAAGCATTTTAGATGTTAGTATTTTGTTATAAATACTTTGAACTATTTATAAATGCAATTTAATTCAGCAAGTATATGTATTCTTGCTATATACGAGAAACTGTGCCACATACTGCAATATGGACACTGATACATGATACAATTTGGGTTGTTAAGGATTTAGTAATACGGAGAATAACAAAATACATTATACCTTAAAATTAACTCAACTAACCAAGGCCTAAGAGTTGGGAACATGGTGAAATATTTTTAATCTGGAGTGCATTTTGTTATATTCTCCATTACTGTTTGGAGCCATAACTGCAAGATGACTTTTTCCCTGAAAAATATGACTTTCTACAAGTTAAATACCAAGTTATTTCACTAAAGTATGGTTCCTCTTGTTTTTCACATTAATATGGCATGTTTTATAAACACCTGTACCAAGTGAACACTTGCTGATTTTCAATCATCAGCATGCAGTTCACTCAATAAAAGAAAACAAGCAGGTAATATTCAGGCATTCTGTTTATAATGATGACCTAAACTACCATTCATGCTCACTACTGTGTTATAATTATCAGAATGAATGGAAATAAATCATCAGTAATGGGAAAGCTTCTTATTCATCTCCCATGGCAATATGCTTTCAATTCCTAGTGAGATTTCCCAAGATATTTACGGAGAAATCTTCCCAGAATTTTGATCTCAACTGAAAGTCTTATAGTTTGGGAGAATCAGGAAATTTCCCCATGAAAATGGGGAGAGATGTGATATAAAGTACTGGGCATTCCTGTGGTACAAAAGTACTAAGAATTTATAAAATGTCTGAGATAATTAATAATATAGACATTGTAATTAATGCGCATTATAAAGTGTTTCCCATTTCTCCAGGTAAACTCAACCAAACTATAGTTTTAAAAGCAGTTGACATGCTGGAGAAACATAATCATTAGTCAAAACCCATTACATTTCATTGTGAAATCGCCAGTATTATCATTCTCCTTCATCTTTCCGGGAAAGGATAGCAATCCATGTTTATGATTAAATGATACCAACATTTATTCACACAAAATCAAGCAAATGCTTAAAGACAGTATATTTTAATAAAACCAGAAACATCCATTCAACTAAACTTAAAATTAAGTTTTAAAATTCATGTTTTACATCACATATGATGCTTCTGGTTAAGTTTCCAATTTAATTATTTTTAATTTATTGATAATATATTTTATTCAATTTTAGTTTTATTCAATGCTCAACATCCGGACTACTTCACTACAAATATTGAAAGACAGTCTCATCATTGTAGAATAAAACTGATGCCAAATCATCTCAACAGGATATTGAGAATTTACCTTTAACTGAAAATGTTTCATTTTACTAAGTTGATATTAAATGACTACAAATCCCAAGTTCTATACTGGCGCTAGGCATATAAAAATGAATTCAGAACAGAGTAAGAAGGAGCAACACAAGAAAGACAAGAATTAAAGTACAACATGAAAGGTGCCACACCAGTATCACACCAACACCCCACAGAAACACAGAGGGAATACGTCCTCATCACAGCCCCCATCCTTTTACTTCTACCTGGAAAAAATAGAGAGAACCTACTTCCAAAGGAGGTAGTTTTGAGCTGAATATTAGAAGACAAATGATGGTTCATTAAGAAGAAAACTTAAAAAAAAAAAAAGAATATTCCAAGTAAAGAAAAATGTAAGACACAAAGCCCAAAGGTAGAAATGGGCATGGTGTTTTCAGAGAATGCCGATTAGTTGTGTCAATGAGTTACAGCACAGGTAACACTGGGATATGTTCAGGGAGTCAAATAAAAAGGGTGAAGGTGAAAATCAGCTACCTGGAAACCAAACTGTAAAGACTATTCTATTTCATGCTAAGGAGTTTACTCTACATTACAGGCAAGAGCTGCTCATTTAAATTTTCTGCATGTTCTCACTCATCCAGAATTTAAAGTACAATAAAATAAAATAAAATAAAATAAAAAATTTCTCTGTGTTTGAAAATGATTTCAGTGAGAACACCCCTGGACTCACTTCTCATTTACTGAAATGTACGATTGAACACCATTTCTCTGTCAGGATTGACAAATATCACACAGGCCAAAGCTTTTCTACAGCCTGGTTTTTTATGGTCCACAAATTGAAAATAGTTTTTACGGTTTTAAATGAATGAAAACAATAAAAGTAAGAATAATATTTCATGGCATGCTTACACAAAATTTAAATTTTAGTGCCCTTAAATAAAATTTTATTTAAACACAGTCATCTTCACTCCTTTGCTTATGGTCCATGGCTGCTTTAGCGATATGGTAGTAGAGATAAATAGTTGCAATAGAGACAGTATGGCCTACAAATCCTTAAACACTTACTAAAATAGAAAAAGGTTGCTAATTTCTATGCTAGATACTGGGAAAACAAAATGTCTAATTACGGAGAACAGAGAAGCATATCTATACAATTCAGTGTAAGTACTGTGGTACAAATAATCTTGTAATAATTAATGAGGAGATATTTGGAAAAATCGTGGGAAAGGAATCTGAATAAGGAAAGGCTTCTAAAACTGGATTAGATAAAATTTAGAGATTGTGCAATGAAGAGCCATACATGTCCTGCTAAAGACTTCAAATTTCATTCTGAAGGCAACAGCAAGCCTTTGTTGGGTTTTAAGGTCTATGACATGATCAGTTTTATATTTTAAAATGGTGATCCTAGAAGAAATCTATATAATTATACTTAATACCATTTTCTTCCATAGCAAACGCAACACTGGGATATGAAGATTATTCCCTCTAAGAAGAATTAAAGAGCTTCTTATCAGGCAATCATTATTCTTATTCATTTTTTCTCTCTTAATAAAATAATAATAATAACAATAATAGCTAGTATTTATTGAGTATTATCATGTGTCAGGCACTTGCTAAGTGCTTCAATGTATTAATTCATTCAATCCTCACTCATAATCTGGACAAGTAATTATCGTCAAATAAGGTATGTAAAATAATGTAATTAGATTTAACCCTTTTCTGGATGGAAACATTTCTAGTGCTCAAATCACATATTTTTGCCTGCTCTTAGGCAAATGCATTGAATAGTTGTAGTGTAAACTTTAACTCCCTTTGTCAAGGCAGACAGGTTGTTATGTAATCACTCATTTATCTACTCCAATTATTTACTGAGTGTCTATCACATGCCAGTAACTGTGCTGGGAAGACATGAGAGCATACCGGCAAGTAGTTCTCATTCCCAGGGGTTCCCATGGCTAAATGAGTAGGGCAAACATACCAGCAGTTTCAGACATGAACCACGGTCATTGTTTATGCCCCTCTACCCAGGATTATACTGTTGGATACATCTAATATTTGAAATTCTTATTCAAATATCCACCTTCTAGGCAGTCTTGTGAGTTGATCTTCTGGTGAGACAGAAAAAGACAGTGAGAGACAAAGAGAATCAGTTAAGTATTGAAAAAAAGGCCAAAAAAGAAATCACTGGTTCATAGAGAACCAAGGATTGGTATGTTGGCCTGTTTTCCAGTAGCAAAATGAATGAAATAACAATGGACTGTTGCCTGGAGTAACTAGGTTGAAAGTGGAGGTAAAGGGCTTAGTGAGGGGAGGGTGAACAGCTAATGTAGACAAGAGGTGGACCTCCCTCTGTGATATTGGCCATTTGCCTTGATTTATGCTATAAAAGGTAAAGGAAATTTTTTATACATCTAAATTTTGTGTTAAACTTTCTTTTGAGTTGATCTAAATTTAAAAATCATATATACAGCTAGGATATAGAATATACTATGCTTTACAGGCTGAATAACTTTATTGGAAAATTAGATAAAAACCAGATAAAACAAAGAAGTTGCCATTTTACTGGAGCACTGCACAAACTACAAGGTTCACAAAGCAAGACTTATGAACCATGAGCTTAAAATCTTGTAACTGAAAAGGTGCTGAAACGTATCTGGAATTTCCCCTAAATTTTCAACAGCAGCAACATATCTCTGAGCTTCACCAGAAATCAACACAGAGAGGAATGACAGCATTTTGTAGTTCTGTACTTTTTCAATTCACCTGAGATGGATAGCTTCACTACTACGTCTATTCCTTATAGTCTGAACTTGACCTGCTGCCAAATGGAAGGAGAAAAATTAGGCACAGGAAAAACCAAAGATCTTCCCCCAAAACTCCTGACATCTAATTTTTCTCTCATTCAATTATTTTCTTCTGCACATTATCGTATTTATCCTCAGCTATGTTACTGGAAGACTTATAGCAGGGTCAAATAGACATTTGTTAAGATTGTGACAAGTCAAAAGTTTAGATAAATTGCCTTACCTCTACTGCTTAAAAACACTCTTTGTTTCTATTTCTCTTGCATGCCTCCCATTTGGAGACATTTTCTACATCATGCAGATCTCTTTACCCTTTCATCCCACCAAAATATGGTATAATTATCTTTGCCTACACAAGCAAAGTCAGTAAATAATTCCATGATCTCAGCATTCATTCTCTTTCATTTTCACTGTACTCTTAATATATGCTATTGGAAATAGAGTTTCCCAAAATCCACAGCATGAGTAAGCTGACCGTACTATATTAATAGAAAATGAACTCTCATGGAAAGTTAGATGAATAGTTGCCTGTGTAGAGATACAGGTCCCATTGTGCATACCTTCTTCTAAAATAATTTAGTGATAATGTCCAAAATGCCTGTTGGTTGGTTAGAGCACAATCTCTGCAGATTGGTTTTACTTCACAGCTAGATAAAGTCAATGTCCCATATGAGAAACTATTTTGGATCTCAAACTATTAAGAATCCTAGAATAAAACTTAGGAAACACCAATTTGGACATTGGCCTTGGGAAAGAATTTATGACTAAGTCTTCAAAAACAATTGCAACAAAAACAAAAATTGACAAGTCAGTCCTAATTAAAGAGCCTCTGAACAGCAAGATAAACCATCAATAGAGTAAACAATCCTCAATCTGGAGAAAATATGTACAAACTATACATCCAACAAAGATCTAATATTCAGAATCTATAAGAAACTAAAACAATTGAACAAGCAAAAACCAAATTACCCCATTAAAAAATGAACAAAAGATATGAACAGACACTTCTCAAAAGAAGGCATTCAAGCAAACAACAAACATATAAAAAAAATTATCAACATCAATAAGCATTACAGAAATGTAAATCAAAACCACAATGAGATACTATCTCACACCAGTCAGAATGACTATTTAAAAGTTAAAAAAAAAAAAAAAAAGAGAGAGAGAGAGAAGGAAAGAAAGAAAAAGAATGCTGGCAAGGCTACAAAGAAAAGAGAACACTCATACACTATTGGTGGGAATGTAAATTAATTCAGGCATTGTGGAAAGTAGTTTGATTTCTCAAATAACTTAAAACAGAACTACCATTCAACCTAGCAATCCTATTTCTCTGTATATATCCAAAAGAGAATAAATCATTCTACCAAAAAGACACATGCACTCATATGTTCATCACAGCACTATTCATAGTAACAAAGACATGGTGCCCATCATTGGTGGATTGGCTAAGGATACTGTAGTGCATATACACCATGGAATACTATGCAGCCATTTAAAAAATAAAATCATGTTCTTTTCAGCAACATTGGTGCAGCTGCAGGCCAATATCCTAAGCAAATAAACACAGGTACAGAAAACCAAATAACACATGTTTTCACTTCTAAGTGGGAGCTAAACACTGGGTATTCATGGACAGAAAGACGGCAACAATAGAAACTGGGGACCTCTAGAGGAGGGAGGGAGACAGGGAGACAAGGGATGAAAAACTAACTATTGGGTACTACGCTCAGTACCTGGATGATGGGATCAGTCATACCTCAAACCTTAACATCATGCAATCTACCCAGGTAACAAAACTGCACATGTATCCCCAAGTCAAAAATGTTGAAATTTTAAAAATTAAAAAATAAGCAAAGAAAATAAATGAAACACTTTTTAAAAGAGAAAAAAATCTGATTTCTACATAATGAAAAGCTAATCTTTGACAGCCTTCTCTCAGTATGACATAGACTTTTTAAATATTGTGGACTGTTTGTACTTAAATGAAACACTTTCTGCATGAAATCTATCATTCATATTTAAGCAGAGTTAGTAAAACTTAGAACATTGGATAGATATTGTTTTACAATTGCTATTGTAAAAATAATAAAATCTGTTTTAACTTGTTTCATATTACACTTAGTAGAGAATAATAACCCTCGTATTTTAAAGGCATCTAATAATGAAAACGATGTTGTATAAGAAAAATCAGAACAATTCGAATTTTGTATTCTAGCTCTGATGTTTGCAAATTGCTTGCTCCATCTTAATTATAATGTATACTAGAGTTTTACCTAAGGAAAAAATATATTTAATAAAAATATTGAGCACCTACCATAAGTACTGCAGAGGAACCCAAAATAAAGTAGCCTACTCAAGACTGTAAATTAACTGGTAATACACATTAACATAGCAAACAATCAAACCTGTTGATTTTTTATGCCATATAAATTTCAGTACATGCAGGAACCCAATCAATGAGGATTATTTATAATTTATATTCCAAGGTTAAAAAGAAGCTTACTAAAAATATAATAATTGGAAGAGCTTTCACATGCTCCTGTTTAGATGAATATAAATATTAACTATGAAAAGGATTAATTAAAATGAGTTTGTTGTCTTTCTCTAACCCTCTGATATAGTAATCCTGAAGTGTAAAGGTTACTGAAGTGTTCCACTGGTTTGGTTTCCATTCCTCGCTTGTTTCAGATGTTTGCCTGAATAGATATCCAATCAAACAAATCACATAAAGAAGATAGAAAAAAAAAACATAAGCACCTTTTGAGGTCTGCCCTTAAAGCCCCCCTGCTTGGCTTCCCCACAAGATACAACAGGGCAAACCCGTGATGGATTTGATTCCTTTTTGCTGATATACTTCTAAACTTCCAGGTTCTTGGTAAAGCCTGGAAATATCTCTTGTCACTAGAAAAGGATGATCTGCTTATTGGTCTGATTTTCTTTCCAGCTTTAGCTCAACTTGACCTTTCATTTTGTACACTCCGTGTTTGTCTCACAAACAGCTCTGATTTCTCTATCAGCTGGCAGACTGTGCTCATTGTGTCCAGCTTTGTTTTGGTTTGCAGAGCCTGGGAGACAGTCTATGTTTTGAATTTGCCGAATAATGCTATTATTTGGTTTATTCTCTGTATCTTCTATTTTTAGCAAAAGGTTTCCCTTTCTAAAAGTACTCAAAATTATGATAAATATTTTGGGGATTTGGAGCTTAAATAAAATGGCTTCAACAAAGGAAAGTATTTAGAATTATAAATTTGCATTTAAACGTTTGGCCATGCTGGTATCACTTATGTGGCAATATCAAACAGCATGAGATAAATCAGAACACAGCTTGAAATTATAGGCCTAACTTATTTGATTTCATAATAATTTTAGGGTCTTTCCTTTAAAAACCAATAGCTCAGAGACATATTTTTTCCCAGCGAATTCTCTTCTCATTTTGAATAATGACTCTCCCATGGTTCACAGAATGGCATATATAAAAGCACTATTCTATAATAATTCCTAATTTTTACATTTAGCTAAATAACATCTGCCTCATATTTATAAGCATAAAGTTAGACAAAATCATTGAACTGAAAGCAAACTAATTTAAAATATGTAAATGAAAATATTCTAAGCTGGACCAAGGATTTGCATGTAAGTTCCTATTTTGAACTGCACTTGTGTGATTGCAAGATAAAGAATTAACATGCAGCATAGAGCCCTTTGGCATAGCTCTAGAAACAGGAAAGGAATAGGAACATAATATTCACAATCAAACAAATGAAGAAACTAGAGTGTTGATCATGGGGCAATGGAGCTGTGGTAAGAAAAGCTACTAGAGAAGATTAAATTATTCTCAAGAGAAATCATACAATTTTAAAATTTCCCGGAAAGTGAAATTTGTTGAAACAAAAAAAAAAATTCCTAGCTTATTTTTGTGCTAATATTGTGATTGAGAATACTTATATTTGTGTAGCACCTTTCACATTAGAATCCCAAAAGTCTAATTATTTTTTTCTTGCACAGAACATCAATGTTGTCCTATTAAACACAGAGTAAGTTGTACCCACTTCCTTCAGCAGAACCTTGTCATATGCCAGCCTCTGTTCAAAGTGTATTCTTGTATTCTAAGTTTTCAGTGCAGCAGATTCTATTTCCCTTTTAGAGATGAAAAACTAAAAATACACAGGGATTCATTTCATTTGCCCAATTTTTCATAGGTAGAAAATAGTAAAGCAGAGACTTTATCCAGGTGTCTGTCTATAAAATTCACTAGTTTAATTGCCATGTTTTGCTGCTTCTGCTCTACCAAATCCTTTGGGCAACCACAAGATTAGCTCCAGATTTCTAAGATGCAATCGGCTAATCCCCTGGTTCCATGTTATCCAACTCAGCCTGTTTTCTATGTTGAAAGACTTTGAATCTCCAGTCTAGATCTTGGCTTCTTAACTCATCTGCTATAGAGATAGGTTCCAGTACCAGACTGGTTGAGTTCAATTTTCTTGGGGCGACATTATGGTTAAAGGAAGACAATCTCTCTTGTCTTTTTGTTATAAAAGAAAAGATTCCCAAAATATCTCCCTCATAGTCTAGTACCATATCAGGTTCTCAAGGAATGCGTCCAGAGCCAAGTGTGAAAACTTGTTTTCTATGGATTTAGTCTGGCCCTCTCCTGTGGTAAGCTGAGCTAGGATCAATGACCTGGTCCATCTAGACTAGTATCAAGACTCAAGAACTAGACCCATGACAGAAAGACAGTTCTAGGTTCCTTCACAGTGAGTCCCCACCTCTTCTTCTCATCTTTATCCTCTGCACTTCTCTCTTTCTGCAGAAGAGAGAAGCCAGTAGGCCTTGGAAAAAGAACTCTACTCTCTAAAGCTCAAAGCAGAGACATGTAAGAAATAATTCTTAGCTACCAGCTACTGAATGCTTACTATATGGCTAATTCAAAAGTTCCGTATGGTCAAACATATCAAAACAGCATAAAAGAAAAGCATTGTGAGAGTCACCAGAATCCATTCTAGCTTATAAATAAGTTCACACAAATTGTACAAACTCAAATAACTATCCTAAGTTTCCTCTAAACTATTACTTTAATCATAGCAGAAGGCTCTCAAAGCTCCTGACAGCCAGCCGTGGCAGAGTCGAAGGCAGCCTGACTAGCCACCTGTTGCGAGGTAGAAGCCAAGAATAAATGTGAGTAAAATCAACTTTATTAGTCAGGAAAAGCAACATCTGCCATAACAGACAGTACAACCACCCCAAAGGACAAACTATAGTCCAAACTACCTCCCAGTTCCTGTTTGCTTCTCTCCAACCCTCCTTCACATCTAATATGGGAATCCCTGCCACTTATTATCTGTATGCTACCACAGCATAATTATTTTCACTTTTTAAAGTATGGGCTAAAACACATGTATTTAATATGTAATTAATAGATATGCATTAGAAATGCTCTCAAGAGATTTTTTTAACTGAATAATGCATTAAATACTGAAAATGGAAAATGTTCTCAACGTATTTAATTTTTTAATTAAAATTAGTTAGGTGACATTTTCACTTTCACTAATTTGTTTTTCAATAATACTTTTGTTTTGATTTTAAATGAAATCAGGCAAGTTATCTCAAAACATTCAATTAGGATTTATAATTTGTAAGGGAAGCTCCCAGTAAAAGCTGGGTTTTGGTTGACAGAAAAGAAGAAAACCATTAATTGTGAAAGACCTAGCATGTGTCTGATGTGATGGACAGGTTTAACTACATGTTATATTTTTAACACTAATATTATGCTTGTTAGGGAGCTATCATCAGAACCATTTTATTGATAAGAAAATTGTATTTCTGAAAAGTTCACAAACTCATCTAAGGTCATATAGCTAATAATTAATAGGTTGTCTGCTTTCAGGGCTGCCAACCCTAGTAAACCACACACTATATAGTTTCCACGTCCCATGCCTGAGAAACTTAAACACATGCGATAAGATGGCTATGTATCAGAAAAATGGCAGAACATCCCACAATGACATCATAAACAATTACTTTATTAGAAAGCCAAAACATGGATTACTTGGATTATAAAGGCAAAGGAAAGTACAATTACCCTGTACTTCTATATCACCATCACTTCATTAGTTAAGTACAGGTCAAGGTCTCCCTAGAATAACAATGAAACCAGGTAAGGAGAGTTGACTCCAGACCTCATAATCATGGCCACATGGAAGAACCACATTAAGAGTCTCTCTCTCTCTCTCTTTTTTTCTCTCTTTCTGTCTCTCTCTCTCTCTCTCTCTCTCACACACACACACACACACACACACACACACACAGAGGCACACAACATTCAGGACTCTAGAGAAGTTTCTGGAGAGTCAGGATAAGAATAGCAACATCACCACAGCAATGTCTGAAAGAAAAATGATCTTAGAATTAACACAGGGCACTGCTTTCAGAGCTACATTTACCTCCCATTGAGGTCTCATCTGGCTCCTCATGTAAATAAGAAATAATCACAACTACCTCTTCCATGAAGTCACCCAAGCGCATTTTAGGAATGTGAAGGCACAGAATCTAACCTATTATCAGCCACTGCTGAGAAGGAAAAGCTCAGAAAGGATCAAAGACAGACTGGCATCCTTGGGGACTCAAAGACAGTGGTCAGAGTAGAATGCCTGAAACTGAGATGAAGGCAGAGTTGCCATTACTGGCACTGATAAGGTCTGGGTATGAGTGAGGAAGCAATTAACTGAGGTTGGAAGGTAAGGTCATGGAGAAGTGGAGTCCTAGGAACTGGGAGTGTGTAGGAAGGATCATCTACGTACATATTTAAATAGCCCGGAACTGAGATAATGTTAATACAGGAGAAACAGAGTAAGCCATAAGAGAAGATTGCTGAGTAAAAAGAAGAGAGGATGCAAGGGTTGGGTAGGCAAGAGAAACAAAAGTAGTGTAAGAGAGTTTAAAAGAAAGGCAACAGCATGATCTGAAAACCACAATGACAAGCAAGGAAGACATCTATTCTACTCCCAAGCCTAGTGGTATGAACTATGATTATAAGAGTTAAAAACAGCCACCTCTTGTCAGGCTTGCAGTGCAAGTAGCAACCTTAGGGAGAGCCAGTTGTCAGAGCAAGAAAGTGAAAGGAGTATTTCGAGAAAAATCTGAAACTATAGAAGATTTTGCTGATAATGGTCCATGGACTCTAGAAAGCACAGAGAGAATGTACAGAGGCTGAAATAATTAGAGAATGGAATATGATGGGGTGGGATCTGGGAAACAGAGGTTCATTGTTGTTTTGTTGTTGTTGTTGTTGTTGTTGTCACCGACTTGAGATTAAGGACACAATGAAATTTGTCCCAACCAATTCAAAGCAAATGGTGAAGGTTAGGCTATGGGTTTCAGAGGTAGGAGGAATGATTTCTGAAGCTTCCTCTTCACCCTTAATGATGCAGTCAAAAGTTATAGAGGAGGTGTGGCCTTAATCACAGGGCACGTTGATGCCTCAGTACAACCCTTAAGGGGTAGGTACTATTATTATCTCCATTTTTCCTTATTAAAGAGAGAGCAACTAAAATAACTCTACAGTGACTTAAAGCTCCATGGTAAAGGAGTCATGGACTGTGTGATGGTTAATACTGAGTGTCAATTTGATTGGATTGAAGGATGCAAAGTATTGATCCTGGGTGTTTCTGTGAGGGTGTTTCCAAAGGAGATTAACATTTGAGTCAGTGGGCTGGGAAAGGCAGACTCACCCTGGGTGGTCACCATCTAACCAATTGCCAGTGCAGACAGAATATAAAGCAGGCAGGAAAAAAAAAAAAAAAAAAAAAAAAAAACATGAAAAGACTAGACTCTCCTAGCCTCCCAGCCTACTTATTTCTCCCATGCTGTATGCTTCCTGCCCTGGAACATCAGACTCCCACTTCTTCAGTTTGGGGACTCAGACCAGCTCTTCTTGCTCCTCAGCCTGTAGACGACCTGTTGTGGGACCTTGCAATCATGTGAATTAATACTTAATAAAGGATATATACATATATATATATATATATATATATATACACACACACACACACACACACACACACACACACACTATATATATATATATATATATATATATATATATATATATATATATCTCCTATTAGTTCTGTCCCTCTAGAGAACGCTGAGTAATACAGCAAGAGCTGAGTTGTCTGTTTTAGGGAGCAGGGCCAAGGAGGCTCTTGAACGCAGACAAAGTCACAGAAAAGCATGAAGAATGCACATTTGCCTGTGCATACACACTTTGAAAACATGTGTATCACAAGCATAGTAGTAAACTACACTATGAATTTCTCCCTTTCAACAAAAACACTATTATCTAAATGTTCCAGGACTGTGCCACCTCTGTTAACATATATGTTGCAACATTTGAAGCATAATTTGAATATTTATGGTTGCCTACTTTATTGTTAGTCTTAATTATGTTTTAGAGTATTCTAATATTTGCAGGATGCTTTTCCAGACCAATTTAGTTTCTTATCTGATAAGAAAATTTAGCTTGAGTATTACAAGAAATATTGTAAAGAAACAAAAAGTTAATTCCTCTTAACATTAGCAAAGATTTTAACAAGGCCCTGCTTTCCTTCTTTTATCAAACTGGGGAAGTATGGTTTATAACTTAAATAACATTGAAATTATGGCTGAAGAATGCACTTAAAAGGCAGTTATTGATGGCACAATACCAACCTGGAAATGTATGGCATGTGTAAGTCCAAGTGATTAGTGGTGAATAATGAGTTGCAAACATCTCTGGTGGTGATGTTAACAATAAAGTACTGTTTAAAATAGGAAGCAGGAGGATATGAGGAGGAAAAACACCTGCAAGCGCGTACAGGAAAGGATTTCATTTAAATAATATGACCTTTCTCAATCTCATCCAACCCAAAATTTTTCTGATGGAATCCAGTAATACATCTTGTAATTGATTGTCATGCACATTAAGATGTGATCAAACTTTGCCAATATCTCTGACAAGAGTTCCGAGGACTGTTTTGCAAATCAAATATATGTGAAAATGTTCTAAGGAATAAAAACATTATGTTTGTACTAATAATCGTATCTATAATAATAACATAGGTATTATTCCTACTCAGACTAATCTGAAGTGTTTACAGGTTCAAGATCCCCAGCATGAAAAACATTGGTAATCATGTCATTATCTTTCTGATTTTTTTAATTGTTTATGTTCCATAGGAATACATTTTTTCCAAAAACAACACTCATATAAGACTTCTTAATGCATTAATTAAAAAAAAAAAAACACCTGTAGTTTCTTTTCTTAAAAAGGCAAAAACTGCAGACTTGCTTGGCGCTACTTAGCTTCTCTTTATCTATATTAATCAGACAAACAGAAACAGAAGAGTATGTGAAGCTTCCCTTATTCTTCTATTTATCTAAAAAAAATAAAATCAGAAAAGGAAACAGCATTCTCACCTAAGAATATCCTCCCCCTCAACAATGATTCACATTTTTTCATGGATTATTATTATTATTATTATTATTCTACCCTCAGGGAATTGAGGGAGTAAATAAAAATTTATGATCCAAACCTCAATCTTTTCCTCTCCCCCAGCTAAGGATGTGCCCTGCATGGAAAAACGTACATGAACTGCCAGCAGCCTACTCACACAGCCATGTCAGACTAGCACCTGGAAAGTTATTCCGCCTCATCCAGGGAGCAGAACGACACTCAAGGTGTTACCCTTGCTTTTCAAAGGCTGAAATTATCGTGGGTTACATCACCCTTTGGCAGAAATATTACCCTTCCTGTGTCACCGTATGAAACACCACCATACGCCCACTCACGTTATGGGTTTCTTTTTTTTCATGAACATACACATATTCCTGAAGTCAAATGTCCACGAACTAAGGAATTCCCAAAACCCTAAGATTAGGAAACAGATAATGACTAAAAATGCCCTTCATTAAATGAGGACCACTGATACAGACTACGTCGGCCCTTAGGAGAGAGGTTGGCTTTTTGTAATTCTGTACATTTTTTCTACAGTTGATCAGATCCCAAGGACTCTGCTACCTAGACAAAGGTTTTCTTTCATCAGTGAGTTAATGCCTCAAGATAAGAGTAGTTTCCAACAATGCTGACATTATCACCTAATTCATTATACCAAGACCAAATGACTAGACCAGATGACTAGCAAAGCAGTTTCTATTAATTATTCTGTCACAATATTAAGAAAATTCTTCAAGGTGTCATGATGTATGTCACCAACCCAGGAATATGTTATATAGCATATGCTCGTATGTGAGTGTTTTCAACCTGAGATGCCTTTCCCTACAGAATCACTGGTTGAAGTTACAGCTATGTTCTCTGGCTAGCCTATAAAAATCTATTTGAACCATTATATACCTACCCCAAGTACACATAGAATTCTTTCAACTTTGTTTCATTTAATTAGAATATTATTTTTATGAAAATAATGAATACAAAGTTTGTAATTATTTTAAGCTGAACCATATGAAAATGCAATTTTGTAGGTCAAAAATAAGCGAATCTTGGCAATTTTTGTAGGTCAAAAATAGCGGAACCTTGGTACAACCTAATCCATTTATTCAAAAAGCATTAACTGAATAATATGCACAAGAGAGAAAGAGGTTGGGGGAAAAAGAGTGGAAGACATATGCATGTATTTAAAGATCATCACATCCCGTTAACGCATAAATGGATATAATGTGTATATGACATGATGAGTGGTGATTTGATGCATTTTGACTCCAGGACAACTAAACTTTACAGATCACATGTCTTTTATATTACCAAGCAATGTCAGCACATATTGTCACCTTAAGCCCAGCCCCTTTTGCCAAACCCACATTTTAAGGGACAGGATGAAGATCAGGTACCACCCGCCAGATAAACCATATGAACGGGAGTCAAATGTTTATTAGACTTTATCTACCTTGGATACGGCCAACCCGTACCCAGGCATAACGGTCTGTAATTTAAATTTTCCTATTACTCTCTTTAGCTGTAATGTTCATTCTAATTTGTTTTGGGTAATAAATAGATTAATCAATTTAATAAGGATATTCAGTCTGTTTTCCATTTGAAAAATCTGGAGGACAAACACCTCTGCTTTGTGTTGGCTGCCTAATTATGCTAACTATATTTGACTGAGTATATATTAGACAGGAAGCCAAGCAGGATGTTTGGATCACAGAATGATCCCTTATTCTCAACTCCAAATTACACCATTAATATTCAATTTAATTTCTCACAGATTTCCCCACAGTCAGTAATACATATGTGTTATATTATTAAACCTCTGTTAAATTATAGTTTGGGGAATTCAATGATACAATCTTAGAATCCAGTTCAGCTTCAATATCATTTTAAAATTTTAGTTATCTTTCCTAATATAGAAACAATGCTCATTAATTTTTTTTAAATCAAACAATGTAAAAATACAGTAGAAACTGAAAGTTATATGTAATTGAGGTCAAAGGGATGAGTGAAAGAGAGAGCAAGAGATGGTGATTTGAAAACGAGTGACATGACATTGTTGTATCAAAACAACCACATCCAAAAAGCCACGACTATACTAGTTTGCCTACAACTACTGCATAAACTATATATGACTAACACCAAATATTGGTTTACATAGAAATGCCTTACCAGTTTAAAAGAGAGAGACACCCCTCTACGTGTCAAAAATAGTGAGGTGTCTAATTCTTTGTAAATCACTGTAAGATACATTATCTAACTTGGTGACTCATTCTTTGAAGAGATATTTATTGAGTGACTACCAAGCACAAAGCACTACTGCTGGCCACTGAGGGAACCACAGCGAACAGGCTCTGCCCTCCTGAAGACTGTATTCTGATGGGAAACCAGTTACACAATGAATTATTTAATTAGAATTGTTAATAATGTCCAAGGAGAGAAATACATGGTGCTCTAAGGAGAAAGCCATCTAACCCAGTGGGAGAAGTACGGAAGGCTGCTTTGAGAAGTGCTATTAGCTGAGCTCTGAAGAATTCAGAGTTAATTCCTACTCAGCAAATAAAAAGCAGGAAGAGGGTTGATGTAGGGAGAGCCACAAAAAAAAGAAACCCTAAAATTAAAAAAAATAACAACAACAAAAAACCCATCAGGCTATTCAAGGAACTGAGAGGAAGCTAGTGTGCCAAGAATGGAGAGTGCAATGGGAAAACAGCCAAAGATAAAGTTGGTGAAGCAGGCAGGGGCCAGATCCTCTAGGGCAAGGTTTCTGAACTTCAGTGCCATTGACGCTTGGGGTTATTGATTCTTTGTTTGGGTAATCTGTCCCGAATACAGTTGCATGCTATCCAGCACCCTTGACCTCCACCCACTAGGTGCCAATAGCTCCCCTTTCCCATAGGCAGTTGTGAGAACTAAATGTACCTCCGAGCTTTGCCAAAAGTCCTCTTAAAGACAAAATCACACCTGATTTAGAGCCACTGCTAGAGAGCCTTATCGGTGATATTAATAAATTTGACCTTTATTCTGCAAGCAATAAGAAAACATTGGATATTTTAAGAAGATGATTGATTTTTTAAACAATCTGGGTAAGACAAGTGGAGGTTAATTAAAACGGCAAAATTCTACAGCTGCCAGATAAATAAATGCTCTCTAAGCCTATAGAAGAGAAAGCAGGTTGGTAGGTCAGCTGTTCCCATAATGTTCTGAATGACCTTGACGGAAGTGGGGACAGGACCACTAGCTGCGTACTTCTCAGTTATCTATTCATTTATCTGAAGTTAGACTTAAGGGCTTCTTGTGCATCTCTGTTCACCATTCAGCCTGGCAGTAGTATCTATATAGCAACAGCTAAATAAAACTTTGGTGATGAATTGTCAGAATTCTAAAGTGCATATTAGGGAGCGAGTGAGAATAAATTGTAGATGGAAATTATTAAAATGTAAAATATGTAGCACTGATTATTTATTATGCTCCTTTGAGGACATAACACAAAACTAGGAAATCAAGTATCAAAACTAAAGCAGATATCAAATACTGAAAGAGAAGTTGCGCCACCAGACACAGTAATTCTCTTTTTAGTAGAAGTGTTCTGGCTTCTTTATTGGCTACAACAAAGAATCAGTCAACTGTTTCCATCCTTGTTAACTCAGTTCTTCCTGCTTTTTAAGAAAAACAAGTAATTTCTCACTGACATTTCTTTCTATTCCAATTCTGCTGCATTATTTTTATTTTAATGAGTGCTTGGAAGGTATTTATTATGTAATTTAATAGTAATAAATAAAGTAAATCTGGATGAGCTCCTAAAAGATTTGCTATGTACCTGCTTATTTAAAATAAGGGAAAAAAACACACATTTCCTATAATGACCAAGTAAATGTTCATTTTGCTTAGTGCCTCTACCTCCAGCCTTAATCTTTTTCTCTCTTGCTTGTTCCCATGTATGGGCTTTTGCCCATCAACTTACTGTTCCTTCTCCATCTGTGCTCACAAACTATTGCCCATCTGTGCAGGATGAGTTTCATTCAAACCAACAACCAAGAAGCAAGATCCACTGTCTTTAAGCGTACTAGAATGAAAGAATAATACCAAAGGAATCCCTCTGACCCATGAATGGGATTAAGTCTTCAACAGCCAACAGTGTCATTAAATTGCTCTCACTTGAGTTCTGGCTCAAAATTCCAGGCAAATTCCTGATTTAAAAAATAATAATTCTTAATGATTTTAATTCTTAATTCACTCATGCCACAAGTAAATAGAATGCTTGCTTCTAATCAAATGCAGCAGAGATCCCGAAATACAAATACATATGCTGATGACCCACTAAAGACTTATGGAATAAAACTCACCAGATATAGGGGCAGACCATCTGTACTCTTCATGAACTCCCAAGAAAACTTGCATACCAAATTCTGATGCACACCAAAATTTAAGAATAACTACTTTATCAAATAGATCAATAATTTAGTAGTGGTCATATAACAATTATTAATTGGTCAGAGACAGATAAATGTAAGTCACAACATAAATTATTTTACCACCAGACAGTCTCCCCTAATAAATCAGAATCTCTTTGGAGGAAACAACAATTCTTAGTCATCTTTATGCCCAAACCAGCTGTATTGAAGGTACTCAATTAAATTTTAGAAAAATAAGTAAAAATGTCCATATCCACATAAATATCTACTTTAATCAATTTTATCATTTCATTTGTGTATAAGAAAATGTCTATACTGTATGATCCCTCTTACATGTGAACTCTAAAGATAAAAATCAAATACACAGAGAAAGTAAAACAGTGGTTACCAGCGGCAGGGTGGGAGGAAGTAGATGTAGGTCAAAGCATACAAAGTAGAAGATGTATGGAATAAACAAGTCTTGAGATCTAACACACAACAGAGAATTATAGTTAACATTGCATTGTATTCAAGATTTCTGCCAAAAGAATAGATTTCAGATGCTCTTAACACACACAAAAAAAAAACTATGTGGAATTGTATGTTAATTTCCTTGACTATAATAACTATTTCACTATGCATATATTAAAATATCATGTAAACATTAAATATCTTATCTTTCCTCTGTGTCTGCAGATTCTGCATCCACAAATTCAACCAACTGTAGACTGAAAATATTCAGAAAAAAAAATTTTAATAGCGGTATAATAAAAAATAATACAAATTACAAAACAATGAAGTATAACAACTACATACATAGCATTTACATTGCATTAGATATTATAAGTAACCTAGTGATTACTTCAATTTTACAAGAGGATGTTTGTAGGTTACATGCAAATTATACACAGTTTTACATAAGGAACTTGAGCATCCACATACTTTGGTATTCAAGAGGAGTCCTGGAGTCAGTGCCCCACAGATGACTATATGCAATAATTTTTTTTTTCTTTTGAGATGGAGTCTTGCTCTGTCACCCAGGCTGGAGTGCAGTGCCCCTATCATCTCAGCTCACTGCAACCTCCACCTCCCAGGTTCAAGCGATTCTCCTTCCTCAGCCTCCCAAGTAGATGGAACTACAGGCGTGTACCACCACATCAGACTAATTTTTTGTATTTTTAGTAGAGATAGGGTTTCACTGGTTAGCCAGAATGGTTTCCAACTCCTGATCTCATGGTCTGCCCACCTTGGCCTCACAATAAAACTTTATAAAGAAAACCTCCTGGACATACAAAAAGAAAGAAAACAACAAAATACCAAGACTTTCACTTTATTTTATCACTTAAAAATGCTATACAAAAAAGTACAGCAATACCAGGTTCCCGGTAAGGAAATGCATGTTCCTCTCACCCACATTTTCAGCACTTTAAGTGTACAATTTAAGCCTAAATTTTTAAAATAAATGAAAGTAAGCCGTGTTATACATGATAGTCATAAAATTCTCAGGAAAAAAAATTAGATGACTCCCAAACCTCTCACATAGCCCTCTCCCTCCATACTCCCCATTTGCTGACCTGATAGCTCATCACTGTATTGCTCTTTTGCAACATCTGCCCCAGATGATGTCTGCATCTTTTCAAAGGAAAAAAACAGTTTCTGTCCTTGCATCAAGTGACTCACAAAAAAATTCTACATCACCCACTGGATTTGAGACATCAATGCAGGAAAAATGCAAAATAAGAAATGCAGAACCAGAATTACCAATCAATGTGCATGTACAAAAGTATTCATCCATTGGTTTGTAATGATATCCAAATTCCATGCATATAACATTTGGTATGGTAAACTCTATGCACCTTACACTAGTTCCCTATTTTACTTATTCTGAATCTGTCTAAAAATAACAAATGTTTTCCTACTCATGGAGCATTCCATGAAAATTGCTGAGTAAGGGCACTAAAATAGGTTCTTCATTCCTCATAAATCACTGTAATTTATGCTTTACTTGTCCCATTGGAGAGGATAATAAGAGGCTGATGTGCATAACGTATTTCCTCAAAAAATTTTTCACTAGTTTCTTCTTCACTCTGGACAAGCAATTGTAAAGCAGAAACTTGATGGTTGAGAGCAGAGCATTAAGCAATGTTGAGAGAGATCAGTTGCCAAATGGAGCTTAGAATAGGACTTTTAAAGGTAACTTGGATGAAATTAATGTTACATTGCCTCAATTTCAATGCTGACTTTGTCATAAGTATGCCAGAGGGTACTGCTAAGAACTCAAGGTAAAGAAGAAAGATGGCTCTTCTGTTTCATAAACAATCCCGAGATGCATACACACTTGCACAATCAACTTACAACCTCCACCACTGTCACCAAAGCAGATACCCAATCAGATTCAGTACTTTTCAACCTGCAGCATGCATATGATTTGCCTGGAGAACAGATATATGAGCACTATCCCCAGAGATTCTGATTCAGTAGGTTGAGGCAAAGCCCAAGCATTTGCATATCCAAAAATCTCCTAGGTGATGCAGATGCTGCAAACATGTGGACCACAGTTTGAGCGGTATTCCTCCGGTTGATTTTTCTGATTCCTTTTACAACTCAGGGTTGCTTCTAGGTCATTTTAAGTAAGAATGCTACAGGAAAGCAAATTGGGGGATTTGATATGTATTATACCACTCCGAGCCCTGTATAAATAAGCATCTATGATGTTTAGATTGCTAAACTCACCAAAAAGTGAAATAGCCAGGGTACAGTGTAAGATAGTCTGACTCCAAACACCATGTTCTTTTCATTACGCTACAGTTGTTATTAAAGTCAACAACTGAATAAGACTACTTAGGGAGAAAGAGAGGACCCAAAATGGACTGAGGTCAGAACCTTTGGAAATACCAATTGTTATAGGTGGAATTGTGTCACACCCCCTCCAAAAAGAGTATGTTGAAGTCCTAACCCCCAATACCTCAGAATGTGACCTTATTTGGAAACAGAATCTGAACAGAGGTGATCAAGGTAAAATGAAATTATTAGGATGAACCCTAATTCAATATGACTTATTTCCTCATAGAAAGAGGAAAACACAAGCAAACAAGACACACAGAAAGAAGACAGTCATGTAACTAGAAGCCAAGGAACCCCCAAGGATTTCTAGAGCTAGAAGAAGCAAGAAAACATTCTCCTCTAGAGCCCTCAGGGAGAGCATGGCTGTGTAACACCATGATTTTGAACTTCTGGCCTCCAGAACTGTGTGACAATACATTTCTGTTATTTCAGCCACCCCATTTCTGGTACTTCATGGCAGCAGCCCTAGAAAGCTAACATTAATATGTATAGGAACAAAAGGAAGTACCCACAAAGGACGCTAAGAGGCCATGTTTAAAGGGAGATGAATAGGACCAAAGAGAGAAGTCGTCAAACTGAATTTAGAGTGAAACATGTAATAATTTCATAGAAACTTCCTAAACTATTCTTGTATCTCTAAAATGACCTTTCTGGCCAGACAGACAACTTCAACAGGCCATGTGATTAGGAAATCTCAAAACATTTTTGATCATTTGAGCTGTGACCAAGACTAACAATGAATATTCATATGTATAACAAGATCCTATTATTCAGAATTTTTATATGGTTTATTCTCAAAACAATCTGATGAGGTAGGCAGTATCTACACTGTTAACATCAGAAACTGAAGCTGAGAAAGAACTAATCTTTATGTGAAATTATAAGCCTGTAGGCATTATGTTATTGATTTAAATCCTCCGAGGGAGGCATCTTATCCACCTTTCATAGGTCAGAAAACATAAAAATATTAGGTAAATTGCCCAACATCAGAAAGGTTTGAAAAAAAAAATTTAAAGTCACATCTGTTGCCCCAAAAACTCATATTCTTTCCGTAGCACTATACCTGGCCCCCTTGTGGGGAAGTGAGGAAGGCACTGAAAGTGGATTTATGAAACTATAGCTTAGTGACATTATAAAAAGTCAAGACATTTCTTTTACGTAGGAGACCTCGTGCATAAAGCGACTGAAGAAACCATTCACATAAAGGTAATCAGAGTGTATCGCTGCCAAAATAAAATATTTCCCCACAAATGTATTAGTAAAATGGCTTTTCTGCTCAGGTGAACAACTTTAACTGGTCATCTAGTTAAAGGCAGAATTTGAAAGCCACTATCTGAATTGCATGTATACTTAGCTATTCCTCCCCTAGATAAAAGAGTAAAAAATCATCAAGACATAAACCATAGGTACATTACAATATAGAATCTAAGTGTTTTTATTAAAATCATGTTTTCATGCTATGCTCAAGACTCAATAAAGCTTTATGCTTTAATAAAGATTTCTCACACACTAGAAGATTTTTTTCAAAGACTATTCTACTTCATTTTAAGGCAGTCTTTCACTCAGGTGTAAATTATGAGAGATTTCAGTATTGCTTAACATAAAAAAATACAGAAGAACAAATAATATAGCATTATTTTTTATTATTAAATGTTTATTTTCTGAATCCCAGAGCTATAAAGGGTCTCCCAGAGGCAAATGATTTATCCATGTAGTCTTAATACTATATATTAATGTATTTTAAATAATGATCAGGATGGAAAGTCTCTAAGAGAGCTGCCTCCATTGTGGCGTCTCCACATATCCGATGGGAATCCTCAAGGCAGAAGACAGCCATTCATGGGAAGACCTACCCATTCCCAAGCTGTCTACTCCCTACAACCCAAAGCACATAAATGTTCAACTCTGCTCACTGTCTAAGAGAATACAGTAAACAGTTCCAGGCCAAGGGTCAAACAGAATCAGCATAAGTTTTCTTGGCGGCTAATACAGTTCAGGTGCTTGCATCCCAATCCTGACAACCTAGATTTAGTCCTAGGTCTGCATTCGAGTTCTTTTTTTTTTTTTTAATAACATGCATAATGCAAGTATGTCTCAAAAACTGAGACTTTGCCTTCCTCTGATCAGTGCCCCTGCTAGAATAGAGCCTTACCCTGAATTGTGTTCTAGTAGCTGAAACCTTACCATTAGTTGAACGGTTTCTCTCGTCTTACCAGTCTACATATCTACCTGGAATCCCAAGTACTTGCATATACTACTTTTCCTTGCCTAACAAAACACTTATAACTCCAAGATGAGACTATAGTTTGTCTGTTACTATACATCTTTAAAATGTGCCCTCCATATCATCAACTTTATTGAACCACGCATATCATCTCAATGCCTGTTCCATTCCAGTAGAGTAGCCTTTAAGCACAATCTATCCTGCCAATGTTAATTGTGTTACATCCAGCCCTATCTTAAACACAATCTATGTGGTGGCCACTTCTTGGACCTGCTCCAATGCAGAACTGTCAGCACCCTGTCTTTCCTCTCCTTCTGTAGGGTTCTCATCATCAGAATTTCATAATTTCTAAGTATCTCAATAGTTTAAAAAAAATTGTATCTTCAAAAAAAAGGGAGAAATGTCAGCCATGGATGACAAAGACAAAATCACATTTATAAGTAGTTATTTTTCATCCCTAAAACAGACATGTAAAATACATTATTTTAATTAACAATATTTTAATGTATGTATTAAATCTTGCTGTGTTTCAGAAGAAGAATATTTTCCTTTAATTAAAATTATTATGGCAACTGAATCTCAAGTATTAATTACATATATCTTTAAATTTTACTTGTTTGTGTTTTGTTTTGCCTCAAGTAATTTTAGAAATATATCACATATTAAGCATCTTGCAAGGAATCTAAGTTCTTCAAAGGAAAGAATTATGTCTTGCATATAATACATGATAGTTTCATCCTATATCAAATCCATAAATCCCTACACATTGATTAAAACCACATGCTGGGGCATTTTATGGAGATTTGTAAAAGCTTTGCTGGCATTAGATTGAAGGCTGTATTAACAATTATGATCACTACTTTGGAAAAATAAAACAAACAAGGGAAAGCACAGAAAAGTTACAAGTGGCACTTGTTCTAACACTCTAAAGCAAATATAATCCCCTTCAATTCAAAAATCTATTAATTACTCTCGAGGCTTGCAAGTGTTCTACACAATTTGTAAACCTTTTTCCATCTTTACAATGCATACTCTCAGGCACAGAGGTATTTGAGAACCAACAAACAGTATAATCCTAAGGTATTATTGGGCAGTGGCTGTTGTATATATATATATATATATATATATATATATATATATACACATATATATATGTATATATATGTGTGTGTGTGTATATATATATATACACATGTATATATATACACATATATGTGTGTGTGTGTGTGTATATATATATAATTTTTTTTTAAGATATAAGGAAAACTTAGATTCCAAAATCTCCTCTACTCCTCGTGTATTTCCTCTTGTTGGAATTGCCCAAAGCTTTTTAGTTCAAGTTCTTAATACTACTGGTAAAACTGGCAATAATCTGAGTGTTTTAACATTTCAAACTTCTATCATATTTACACTACCTAGAGTAACAAAAACTCTATAATTACAGATAAAGTGGTGAGAGGAAATGAATCATAAGGATGCTAAGAATCTAAGTCTGGGAAAGAAGCTATCAAAAGGGAGCAAAGGCAAGATTCTGGGGATAAAACAAGACCAAGTATGGACATTTCCCACAAGTAAAGAAAGTCTGCATAACCTGAGTTCTGGTTTACACCAGGCAGGTGTCAGTATGGCACAAACCAACAGAACCAGGACTAATAAACGTGAAGGTGGCAAGTGATTTTCAACTCAGGCTCCTTCTCTTTTTATATGGCTCCACTGTTTGCTTCCTACCTGCTGTTAAAATCAACAGTCCTAGGTAGACTTTAGTCACATGCCAAACAATTTGGGGGGCAATGGGTTTTGGAGAAGTTCATGCGAACTAGACTCCTTCATCTTTGTTTCTTCCTTTTTAGGTACTGCTATCCAAATGCTCGTTGAACCGCTGAGCTTAAACTCTCTCCCAGGTACAATGGAAAGAGAAGGCAAACAATCAATTTCCTGCAAGCTTCTAAACCATGAGAGAACAGATTAAGACCCAGGATGATCAGGCTGATTTCTGCTTCCCCTAAAATTTGGCAGAAAAGCATCTCCATCTGTGTTCCTTGGGCCCTTGGAAAATCACTGTGCCTGACATTTTAAGGCCCTGGATACCAGAGACAACATTCCTCTTGCAGGGAAGAACAGACTGAATCATCCATCAGATATGGCAATAGCTTTCTTTATGGAGAAACCTGACTAGCTTATCTGGCAGACATCTGAGGCACAGATACTCTTTACTTAATGTAGACACAGCCTAGGTCATACAGAGAAATAAATAAGAAAATAATTCCAAATAAATATAAATCCCTACAAATTAAATTGATTTCATTCATGCTCCAGTTGCCCTGTTCATTTCCAACGTTTTTTATGCTGATAAATTCCTTCCCAACTTCTCTGTTCATGCTTGGGTTCACACATTCTCTTAATCTGTTAATTATCTGTATTAGTTATTCATCAAGTACTATATGCTTTTGGTTGGAACCAGACCAATAAATTTTTTTTAAGTTTCATGCTCTCCTAGAAATAACTTATAAGATGAAAATCCAGATTTCATCACACAATGCACATAGTGACCTCCCCAGGGGAGATATTACCATTAGGGCTGCTTTCTGTCAAAGAAAAGTGATGTGGATGCCAAAATTTGAAGCCAAAAATAAAATATTCACAAACAACAAAATATTTATGATTAAAGATGATATGCTTTCAAAATTATGCTCTACGAACTTTTGCTATGTCTTCTATCAAAAAAAGTAGCCTAATGCTAAAGCATCAGATACTAACCTGGAGCTATTTTAAATGTTCCTGTGTTTAAAATTTGAGAAAAACTATATGTAGAGAATCTAATGATTCTTTCCTCTCTTTTTACCGAAATAAATCGAATTACAATGGCTACCCAGAACAGTATGAGGGAAACCTTATCATTCACAACATATATATAACAAACAGCAAGGAGGTTTCCTTAACCAATATTGCATGCAGAGTGTCAACAAAAGACAGAATACTGCCTGCTGTAAGAAAGACCAGAGCAAAAGATGGGGAGAAAAAGCAAACTGCCTGCTGTAAAAAAGACCAAAGCAAGAGATCTGAAAGCTAACAGAGAACTTAAGAGTAAGAACTGTGATCCAAAAGAAATTCTGAGGGAAAATAAGATGAATGGTGAAATCGGAAAGAAGGAAAACTAGCTAGAGAAATAAAAGGCCCCAGATAGACAGGAATACAAAGGTCAAAGTAGTCCATGGCCATAATGATGGATTCAGAAAGCAATAACGCTGTAATGTGCTCTTTAAAAACTAGGACTGGCTCCAAAAGATTAAAGTGTGTTTCTGATACTATTTGACCCCAAAATTCAACCTGCTCCCATGTTTGCTGTATATCAGAGCTAGAAAAATGAGTCAAGATAAGTCAGTTCTTGCACTGATTTATTGCCATCCAATTAGGAAGCTCTTGTCTCCCCGATCAGAAACAAAGATTAAAGGAAAAAAAGATCCATAAAAGCTAAAACTTCTGCAATCTTCTATCTCAACTGACTACAAAAAGATATGCAGTACCTAATTTAGTATGAGTTATAAATCACTGCAAGTGCTAAAGAAAAAAAAAACAGATGTTAACATATAAACATATTTTAAACATGTTTCTTCTGGATTTTGGTGATTATGTCACTGATAAAAATCATTTTTAAATGAAGCTTTAAATGCTCTGATTTTGGCTGTCTTTGCAGAATATATCTAATATAAAACCACACTTATGTAAGTAAAAAATATTTATACCTATATAAAATACAGATTTCTGTAAATATTATTGATATAATAGTTATTTGGCCTACTTCTTTCTAACTCCCTAGGCCTTACTAAATCAGCAAACACATCAATCAGGGTCTATACATGAATAACTAACACTAGGTGATGGAAGAATTTGTCTTAGTCTAATGGTTATTTGGCAGATTACTGCCCTGTTCATTAGGGGTTGTTAATAATTCAACAGATTATTTGTAAAATCTTTTCACACATTATGTGCAAAATTTTAAAGTATACCTTGATTTTTTCTTCATTAGGCTAACACACGTAGAAAATGTGTGTAGGAAAATTAAGATCATCTTAAAACAAGGAAAGTAAAATAGTAATAATAATAATTAGGTCAGGAACTGAAGCATCAGCAAATGTACTGATTCATTAATAAGTAACGAACATTCTCCTATTAAAAGATTTCGATGTCTGTTCAGCACCTAACTGGTAGCAAAATCTATGAGACAGAAACAAGGGAGGAAGGGAGGAAGGAAAAACAAGGGAAGGCTGGGTCTCAAAAAGCCTGGAGTTCAGGCCCTCACTGATAAACTGTATGATATTTGTCAAGTGACAACCACTATAAACCTCGATTTTCTTTTAATATATGAGCTCAATTTATGTCTCAGGATCATCACAATTATCCAGTTAGATAGTGTAGATAATATTGTTTTGCAAATGATAAAGCTCTATGTAATATAAATTTATTACTTCTGTTAATATTTAGCTGAACAAAGGAAACCACCTCAGAAATAATGAAGAGTAAATCTGGTTAGATGCCAGGTTTATTTGATCACAAAGTACTGTTACGTTTTACTAATTTAATTTCCAATGTAGCTTTTCAAACTTATTTATCCAAAGTGTTAGTTCGCATTTTTTAAATACTTATTAAATCAAAAACCTAACCATATAATCATTTTTCCCTTGAGGTCTATATAGCCAAAGATATAAAAGAATTGTCATTTTCCTACCTAAGAGAGATTTTTTTAAATATTAAAAATAACTTTTTGTGCCTAACTCAGTCTACTTGCCTTCAAGAATAATATAGTTCCAAATTCCCTGGAATTCCTGGATGCATCTAAATGGAGTTTAAAATGGAGAACACGCAGGCTGAAAGTTCCTAACTGGAACCTCTTCACAAGTTCTAGATGTGTAGGTCTTAAAACTATCATAAGAAAAGCCAAAAACATAACCATATACATTCTGCTTTAAAGGAAAAAAAAATGATAAAGTCATCTCTGAAGCAAATCTTTTCAACTGACTTTTTTTGTGAGTACCCGATGTAATTAGAGATTACTTCTAATCAGGCAATTATCTTTCAAATATCCGAGTTGAATAGTTTGGGTAAGAGCAGATATAAGACAATAATACTTGTATTAGTCTGTTTTCACACTGCTATAAAGAACTGCTCGAGACGGGTGACCTAAAAAGGAAAGAGGTTTAATTGACTTACAGTTCAGCATGGCTTGGGAGGCCTCAGGAAACTATAATCATGGCGGAAGGTGAAGGGGAAGCAAGTCACCTTCTTCACAAGGCAGCAGGAAGGCAATGTGAGAAGCAAAGTGGGAAGAGCCTCTTTTAAAACCATCAGATCTCGCGAGAACTCACTATCACTAAAATAGCACGGGGAAAACTGCCCCCATGATTCAATTACCCCCACCTGGTCTCTCCTTTGACAGGTGGTGAGTATCAGGATTCTGAGGCTTATAATTCAAGATGAGATTTGAGTGAGAACACAAAGCCTAACCATATCAATACTCATGGAATACTGGAAATTAAAATCCTCACTTTGCAGCTCGTTTTCTTCCTGATTACATCTCCCCAATTTTTAAACCTTTGTCACCATTTATTTAGTGTTCAACCTTCGATCATAATGATGTTATATCAAATTTATTATTACTTTGCCCCTGCTAGTTTCATTTTATTATTACAAATAAGCCTTATGATAAGTAAGCTTAATGTGAAAATTGTTAATAGACATATAAAATTGAGAAATAAATGATTCTGCATAACCCAAGGCCTAAACTTTGCTATCACAATTGAATTATTGCATAGTAAATGACAGCAGCACCAGCAGTGTGTATTTCAGCTGAGTACTGCATATATATCAGACATAGCTAGACCAAAGGAGAGGAATATGTCATCCAAAGATTAAACAATTTAGACAACATATCTGTAGACAGAGCCACAATAAGAGGCAGACTACCCATGCCATCGCTCATGTTGCTAAGAAGCTATCAGTAAAAATATAAGATGGAGAAAATTATATTAAACAATGTCCTCTTAAGGAGGAAATATATGAAAGAATACTTTGATAAGTCTCATTAGGTGGAGTACTACCTCCAGTGGATAATGTCAAAGTCACAAATGTAATGTCTTCTAGGGAGGTGGGTATGGATTTACTGAATGAGTCATACATCCTGATAAGCTGCCTCAAAATCCCTCCTCCACTGTTTCTACCTTTCATGGCACATAGACATTGAATAAAAAAATTTAAAATTTTTTCTCCAAGAGGCACCAAATCATGATCCTACCAGGGCAACCAGACATCACCTAACATGATCCTATTTTCATGAGAGATGATTTATTCCGGCAGCACTGTGGCTTGAAAGGGAGACACCATTAAACTCACAGAGAAACATTAGCAGACAATTGGAATCACCCAGGCAAGAAATACATAGCACCTGAACTCAACCAGCGTTAGTGGGAACAGAAAGAAAGCAGCTGAATCCATGAGTTTGGATGACATCATAAAGGGTACAAGCACACAGTGGGGAGAGGAACTGAAACATTTCCAGTGGAATAATGAGCAAAGACAACAAGCTACACTGAGTTCAGGACAAAGCAAGAGAATATGAAAATCCCTTTTTTTATAAAGATAGACAATAAAGGGATGTTTTAAATTATCTTCAATGTCATAATCTTGCCAGAAAGCCAACATATATGGGAAAAACAAAAGGATACAAAAACCAAGTTTTCAATGTGAAGTCAACTTATATAGAATTTACTATATTATGTACATAGTTATTAAGTTCATTGTGACATATTAGAAACAAGAGAATATGTAGGAATCTTACCAAGAAATTGCAGAACAAAAGCCAACTCTCTGTACTGAGCACATCAGCAGAATTGACATGGTACCACAGGGAAGTGTTGCTACCAATTGTCTATAATAGAGTGTGGCTTTGAAAAATTTGCAAGCTGCCACTTGAATATCCAGAATAGTAACTTAACAGATTCACAAATGTAATTCCAGACTAATGTTGACTAGAGAAATTGCCCTGTGCTGGTTCATTTGGGTGTAGAGTAAAATTCCCGAAGTTGTCTATCCGCTGTACCTGCATGATAGCCCATTCTTTTGAAAAGAGAATTTGGAGATGCTTTTGTTACTATTACTAAAGGGCAAAGTATATGCCTGAGACCATGCCTTCCGACCTTCCAAGGGACGCATTCTGAAAATTATAACTGCCTCTCTCATCAAGATGTCAAACAATAAAAAAGAATTAAAATGTTATTACCAACTTTACACAGCTCCGTATTCCCCTGTATATGTAAAACAAATGGTCATTATCTATACCTACTAGTTAATAACATGAAACACCTCCACATTATTCCTACTAACCTGGCGTAAACCCGTGCAACCAAAAACTGAAATTATTTTCAATTAGGCATGTGCTAAAGTCAACTCCTAAGAGCAAAATCTGGGCATTCATTTCCAACTCTATGTACAGTGACGTCACGTCGGTAGCTTATATCGGCCATGGTGGGAGTATTTACACCAATAAGAACTGGCAAATACTATAAAGTACAGTTTTTGTGCCCTTCTATAGAGCTGGTTGTTAAACCTTTACCATCACATTATTACTCTAAGCATCCTTTTCATCAGTGCGTTAAAAAGCAGAATTGAATCCCTTCCCATTGCTCAGTCTTGAAGAGTTCTCCAGGATTTCCAAAATGCCAACATTTCCCAGTCTTAAAGTTTATTCTCTCCAAGGTAACTTAATAGCATCCTTTGCGTTGCTAAATTATAGCAGATGAAAAAAAAAATTTTTTTTTGCTAAATCAGCTTTTGGTGTTGCTCTCATATTTTAGCTCTGTGCTTCCTGACAGCTAGGAGGCTAATTACCACTCTCACATTCATCCATTCAGCAGTCTTGGACTATCCTCAACGCAGTGAGCCATACAGATTGGTCCTTACTCCTCCTCCCTCCTGCTTCATGCAAAAAGACTTCATTCAGATCCAGAAACAAATTCCCATATTTTTCACAAATAATTCCAATCTTACAGCTAACAACCTTGTTTTGCAAGTCTATAGTCCATGCTCTATGCTAGGTACTGACAATAAAAAGATGAATCAAACACACTTCCTCCATATGAAGGGATGCAAGATCGGGCTGGAAAAGAGACATTTAAGCAACTGCTTTCTACGCCATAATAAGTAAGCTTCCAGCAAGAATAGAAGCAGCAAGAATTGGGATTCCAGGAGAAATTCAAAAATGTACAATTTTTCATGACACAAATACTTCAATTCAATGTAATTCATTTACTTAGTGCCCACAGTGAGCCAGGCACTGTGCACACATGTCACCTGTCCATGAGGAGAGAAATGACAGGTGTGCATACTGTCTGAGTCACTGGGGGCACTAAGCAAATAAACTACATTGGATTGAAGTATCCATGTAAGAAAAATTGTACATTGAACTTAAAGAAACTTGCAAATAAGTTTTATAGATAATTTACACCAGGAGTCAGCAAATGTTTTCTAAAAAGGGCCAGATAGTAAATATTTCATGCTTTGTAGTCCATATGGTCTCTGTTGGCAACTACTAAGTCTGCCTTTGTAGTAAGAAAGCACTAATAGATAATACATAAACTAATAAACATGTTATATTTCCATAAAACTTTAATTGCAAAAGCAGGCAGTAGGCCATAAGTGGCCCACAGCCATAGTTTGCCAACTCCAACTCCAATTTCAATTATAAAAATTATGATGACTCAAACATCTTCATGGCTGCCTCTTACATTTACCAATGGACCTTCTCATTTTACCTTCTCATCTGTGTGTCCGTGTGTGTGAGAGAGATATTGAGAGAGAGAGAGAGAGAGAGAGAGAGAGAGAGAGAGAGAGAGACATACAGAGAGATAGAGAGAGAGAGGGTCCTACTCTGTTTCCGAGGGGCTGGAATGCAGTGGCATGATGACAGCTCACTGCAGTCTCAATCCCAGGCTCAAATGAGCCTCCAGCCTCAGCCTCCCAAGTAGCTAGGAATACAGTTGCAGGCCACCATGCCTCACTAATTTTTTTTGTTGTTGTACAGATGGGAGGTCTCACTATGTTGCCCAGGCTGGTCTCAAACTCCTGGCCTCAGGTGATCTGCCCGCGTTGGCCTTCCTAAGTGCTGAGATTACAAGTGTGAGCCATTACATCTCACTCAGCCAACCCTCTTCTCTTTCTAAGAAGACTGTCTTATCCCTTGTGCAGTAAGCAATTCGTAATTAGATACTTTTATTTATTAGTATTTTCTTTTGAAACAATCCTCTGTTTACTCACCTTCATTCTGTTTTCCTAACACTTGGCAATCAGTAAGAAGCAAGTAGGTCCCCAGAATAGGCAATTGACACCACTGATTCCATTAAAATGATTAAAGCTGCTCTACCTAAACTCTAATTGTTCTAGAACTTTGGGGTCTGAGCCAGAGCACAAATGCAAAAGTAGAATCTAAGAGATTCTTAGATTTACCCACAAATGAAGATTGTATCCAAGCACTGAGATTTATTGTTTGCTAAATAAAGAGTGCAAGTTTAAAATCAGTAAGATCATTTCTTTAAAAGTTACTTATTTATTTGAAACTTTAATGAGAAATGAGTTCATTCTGACCTTTTCATAAATTAAATTAAACTAGCACTGGTTAAAAGGTGATGGGAAGAAAAGGTGAAAAGCTTAGTAGGTTGTTGTTGTTTTTATTGCACAGAAATTTCTGAATTGAGCATTAAGCCAAAATATTGCAAAGATTTAGAATTTAATTTTCTGGGACCTGCAAACCAATTATTGATGGTACCATAAAGACTTCCAAAATGAGAGTTAATTTAATTCATTGTCATCCAAATCAAAATTGTGAACGTATATAAAAAAGCAATCAGTACATTTTCTCCAGGTAATAATTTTCCTTTCTCCAAGTTTCATGTATATTGCTACAACCCAGATTAATATTTTCTCAAGTAATAATAATATTTTACTTGTTTGGTTAGCATAAGATGCTGCTCTAAATACATATATTTAATATTCTGGTCTATTTCTTAAAATAGTCTTATTTCCTTTCATTGTGACTTTGAAAGGGCACCTCTATACATACAAAAAACAGAAAGACCCGCGCCGGGCGCGGTGGCTCAAGCCTGTAATCCCAGCACTTTGGGAGGCCGAGGCGGGTGGATCACGAGGTCGAGAGATCGAGACCATCCTGGTCAACATGGTGAAACCCCGTCTCTACTAAAAGTGCAAAAAATTAGCTGGGCATGGTGGCGCGTGCCTGTAATCCCAGCTACTCAGGAGGCTGAGGCAGGAGAATTGCCTGAACCCAGGAGGCGGAGGTTGCGGTGAGCCGAGATCGTGCCATTGCACTCCAGCCTGGGTAACAAGGGCGAAACTCCGTCTCAAAAAAAAAAAAAACAGAAACACCCTAAATACAGAAACTAACAGAGAGAGTATGTAAAATTGTTATATGAATGTAATGAATGCTGTTTTATACTTTGAAATGAAACCAACCAAAAAATTTAAAAATTTGTAACAAGCTATTTAATGTGATCCTATCTGAAATATTTATTGTTTGCTAAAAAAGTATTTTAGTAAAAAATAATGGAAAGCTTCTAGAATGCCAACGAAATGTCTTTTCATAACTCAATTCATTAGAAAAATGTTGAGAAAGACTCTCTACTTCACTCCTTGACAAGTTGAGGAGCTGCACGACAGGGCGGAATGAAATTCCCTAATTTGAAACCTGGTTCTATTGTTTAGCAGCTGAATGACTGGGCAAGTTACTTAACCTGGCTCCTAGTTTCACGAAATGGAAATAGTATTAGAACCTATCTCACAGGCTTGATGCGCCACTGACATGAGATAATATTTGTAATCCACTCTACACAGAGCTTAATCATAGAAAATGTTGAATAAATGTCAGTCATTAGTAATACGTTCATTTTTCTTGGTTGAATGTGATTTTATTTACTACAGTTTGACCTCATAAATGACAGAGACTAGAGGCTACAGCTACATAAAGGAGAATTGGGGTCAAGTAGCTCAAACAAGAGAAACACACTACAACTCAACTCAACATCACTCTAGAGCTCAACTGCATCAACAGCTGTGTACTTCCAGTGACTAACAGTGGATGCTGCTGCAGGCAAGATACCAAAGCAATGTTTTGTGTCAGTGGCATTAAGCAGCTTGGAAATTAAAAAAAAAAAATTATATACAGTAACAGAATCTGTGGTTAGCAACTGTAGCTTTAATACAGAAAGTCTATGTGTGTAGAAATTCAAATATGGACATGAGGCTAAAAAGTTTGTACTTAGTCTTTTCAGCCCTTTTCACCATTCATTCCTTAGATTTAATGTGAAGCCTTGCCCGTTGTGTTGCCAAGAAAGCAACATTTTAAACTTAAAGTTCCAGGACACTTAAATCTAAGTCTGAGACCATATACAATCTCAGAGTTCACCTCGATATCTTCAGCCTGAAGAAAATGGATAAAAGGTACAGGATACTTTAAGCTTTAGTGAACTGTAACTTATTTTTTAAAAGAAAGGGAAGGTATATTTTCATGTGAATTACACTTTAAAGCAAAGGCAATATAATGGTACTTCTAGAACCTCATAAACTTTGAATAAAAATGGAGCAGTTCATACTTAATGCTTTGTCTCATAAACCTCTTCCAGATACTTGAAATGTTAAAGCTGCTACTTTACATAAAACAATATGCTCTTCTATAAAGCTGTGTTCTAAATATATGATGCTTGGGTAAATTTCATGGCATTTTAAAATGCATTGTTTTCTGGACTTGCATTTACTGGTGATTTCAGGGATATAGAATTAAAAAACAGTGTCACAATTTAAAGTATGCAACCATGATTTCATCACAGAATCTTATTTTTAAAACAGTGTTTTTATCTTCTAGATAAAAGTACAGAAATTAATCTCATATATATAATAGGTTGTTCTAGATCACTATTGCTATAGACAATGTTCATATCCCTCCAAAAATTCATGAGTTATATTCTAATGGTCAATGTGATAGTATTAGGAGATGGGGATCTTTGGGGGTGATTAAGTCATGAGAGTGGAGTCCTCATGGATGGGATCAACGCCCTTATGAAAGAGGCCTTCGAGAGCTCCTTCCCTACTTCCACCACGTGAGGACTCTAGAAAGCAGACTCCCACCATATACTGAATCTGCCAGCACCTTGATCTTGGACTCTTCAGCCTTCAGAACTGTGAGAAATACATTTCTGTCATTTATAAACCAAACTATGTGGTTATTTGTATTTTGTGACAAAAGCTCAAATGGACTGAGATAACTATAGCAGTCAATATTTAACCCATATATTTCAAATAATAAAAAATTAAATGCCTAAGTACAAAAGAGCCTCTCCATCTGACATTTTCTTAAATGATATAGTCAATTTATTACAATGATAAGTGTAAATATTTCTACATTGTCTCTACCGGTACTAATTTTGAGCGTTGGCAGCAGAATCAAACTTATCAAAGATGATTATGTGTTATGCAGGTCACAATTACCATTGTCTCACCATTTCAATGACAAACTAGAAAGACTGAAAAAAGCAGAAGTGATTTCAGGTGACTGTACCTCAATAATTTCTAATAATAAAAATCAACAGTCATCTAAAAAGCTATTAGCTATCCAGTTATATTTTAGATCACATTTTTCAAAGTTAGGGTTGTGACCTATTAGTAGATCCCCAGAACCAATATAGTAGTTCACAACTTGCAATTTTTTAGTAAAATGATAGAGTAGAAAAAATACAAAAGAATAAAAATACTAGAATACATCATCTCTATAATAAAAGTATCTTTTCATAAAGTATATTTTTAGTTACGTATGTGTGTGTATGTTGGATTACAATTAAAATCCATTTCTTCTTATAGGTTACTGTCAAAACCTTTGAAATTTAATAGAGCGCTATCATGCATAAATGTAAGTATAATATTAAAATGCAAAATTATTAACTCTTGCTTCTGTGTAGTCCACTTCCTACTCAAAATCAGGATTTCAATACATGTCCACAATATCTAAAGCTCTAACAAATATAGAAAAATTGTTTTCTGCATTAAAGGCCAAATTCATTCCTGTTGTTGTGACTTAGGTTTATGAAAATTGAATACTTTTCTTTTTTATTGTTCTATCTCCTATAATGCTTTTATTTTGAAAGAGGTGCTGGTAAATGTTTGAAGCTGAGTAAGACAAGGTGACCCACACAATAGTGTGCTACATCCTCAGACATTTAAAACACTCCCTTCTTCAATTTAGCAAAATGCTATTACAGTAACCAATATTTCCTCTAATTTTTGGAAGTATGAATAGAATATTATTACATTAAAAACAACTAACCACAATATTTAGACATAGAAAAGTTCACCTGATGTTTACAACAACCAGTGAGACATATTAATTAAATTTAAATTAGTAGTAGTATTTGCGCATGGTCTAACCAGTCAGTGATAGTGTATTGTTGCAAGAAATTGTTCTAGAACTTTCAGGGACCTGGAGGTCTGAGGTCCATAGGCTCCCCCACAAACCCCACTTCCCATACAACATGCCCACTCTCCAGGTATCCCATCTTTGTGAGGCTGAGTTAAGTCAACCACTGGACACTTGGGTCTGCTCTGACTCAATCTTAACACCTAGCAATGAGCAAGTCCTTCCTCAAAGATATCCCAAAAACAGGGAGATCATCTATGTTTTGACCATGAAAATGAAAATCAAAAACTATCTCAGACACACCAACCACTGCATTCACTAGCAGGAGAAATGGGTGCTGCCTACATCAAGCATAACAACAACAAAAAATAAATAAATAAAAAGATGGGGGCCCAAGGGCACTTCTAATCTGTCATTAGGATAAAGTTGGCTGGCATTTTGTTCAAAGTTTTTCTGTCTATGCTCTTGAGAGAGAAAGGCCTGTAGTTTTTAGTCTCTCATGCTGTCCTTTCCTAAGATAGGTGTCAAGCGTGTACATAACTCTCATTGCTCCCTGTAAATGCTTTTGATGGAATACTGAAATTGTTTGTTCTTTGAAGGTTGGGAGGAACTTATCCATAATACCATCTGAGGCCAGTGTTTAATTTGTGGGAAGATTTTTACTAATTGATTTAATTTCTTCAATGCTCATAAAATGTTTCAAGTTTTCTATTTCTTCTTGAGTTTTGGTAGGAGGTGGTTTTCAAAATTTTTTCCCCTTTTGTCTGAGTTCTCAAATTTATTACCATTAAATTATTCATAGTATGTTTCTGATCTTGTTAATCTCTCAATTTTTTCCTTTCTTTTAATTCTTAGTATTTTTTCTTCCTTGCTTTTTTATCTTCTTCTTCTGATCCATCTTGCTAGATGTTCGTCATTTAAAGAAGCCAAATTTTGATTTTGATGATCTATCTCTTAAAACTGTGTTTTCTTTCTAATTATGATTATGTGAGGGTTTATTCCCACTATATTATGTTGTGTTTTCTATTTTCTTCTCATTTTCTATACTGCTTGTTTTTCTTATTTTTTGCTTTATTTTAAATTATTAAATTACTTTGTCATTCCATTTGTTTTACTTTATTCAGTTTGGAAATTGTGCATCCTGTCTCTTTTCCTTGAGTTCCTATACCTGTGATGCATCCTTAAGAAGGTAAAGTCTCAAATTAATCAATATCATTATCCTCCTTTCAAAAAACCTAAGAATTTAGGCCACTTTAACTCCTTAATACTTCACACGCAATTATATGCGACTGCCATATATTTAAGTTCTGTCACTTTAGCCACACTAATTAGACATCGTTGTTATTGATTCATGTGGTGGGTATCAGTTCAGCTGTAACCACAGGTTTCTGATTTCCTTCACTTACCATTCCCTCTTGCATTCAGATCTCACTTAAGAAATCACTTTTATGTTCATTATTTATAATTTCCTTTAATGAAGAATTAGCCAATGGCAAGCTCTGTCTGAAAATATCTTCGTTATGCTCTCATTCTAAAAGAAAACTGATTTGCTGAATATAAAATTAAAGCTAGAGAATTGTTTTCTTTTAATAATTTAAGATGTTACTCCACTGTCTCCTGGTTTCCATTCTTGCTATTGAGAAGTCAACCATGGCTGTCATTCCTTTGTAAGGAATCTGCCTTTACTGTGGAGCTAATTACAAGATCATCTCACTCCCATGATGATGGGCCTTTAGTGAGATTTCCTTTTGTGCATTTGGGATTCCTTGAGTTTTGCCTAACCTAAGAAGTAGGCTCTTTCATTAATCTTGGAAAATTCCCACTCTTCAAAACGTGCTTCTCCCTCATTCTCTCTCCTCCCACAATTCTGATTAGATAGATATTAGACTTTGCATTTATTGTTTTATTTTGTCATATTTATAGAGCACTCACTATGTGCCAGGCACTGATTTACAGACACTGGAGATACAGCAGTGAATAATGCAGCCTGAGTCCTTCCCTCAGACGTCTTACATTTGAATGAGGCAGGCAGTCAGTAAGTAAGTACAGCTATAGTGTGCCTGACAGTGCTGTGTTTCATATCCTGGCTTCCTTTTCATGTTTTCTCACTTTTTTTTTCTGTGTCTCTTTTATGCATTCTTTCATTCAAGAAGTAATTATTCAATTGGACATGGTAGCTCACACTTGTAATCTTGTCATTTGTGGAAGCCACGGTGGCAGGAACACTTGAGCCCAAGAGTTTGAGACCAATCTAAGTAACACAGTGAGACCCGTTTCTACAAAAATTTTTAAAAATATATCTGAGTGTCATGGCATAAGCCTGAAGTCCCAGCTATCAGAAAGTTGAGGCAGGAAGATCCCTTGAGCCCAGGAGTTTGAGGCTGCAGTGATCTATGATTACACCAGTGCATTCTATCCTGGGGACAGAAGGATACCCTGTCTCTTAAAAATTAAAATTAAATAATGCAAGTAATTATTGAACCACTGCTATGAGATAAGCATTATTTTATGCCCTGGGCTGCTGCTGTAAGCATGAGGAGCAGTCTACTGGGTAGGACTGGGAAGACAAGCAACAAATGACTATCTTAATAGACAGAATGTCACCAGGTAACATACTGTGAAGAATAGTAAAGCATGTTAAGAGATAGCAGAAGTTTAGCAGTGGGAGGTTGCTGTTTCATAACACATGGTCAGGAAAGGTCTGCAGAATAAGGTATTATCTGAGCAGAAACGTGAAAGAAATGAAGGGGCAAGCTGTGTGGACACCTGAAGAAAAGTATTCCCCAGGCAGGGTAAACAGTAGGAGTGATGGTAAGCTCATGCTGAGTAATTTTCAGTGCTTCCTATAGGCCACAAATTCCATTTTCAGCTCTGTCTATTGTTTACGCTGTTCACTAAGTTTTTAATATATACCACCATAGGGTAATGAAGAGGAGTCATAAGATACGAGGGAGAAAAATATGCTACATTTTCAGTATAATCTCCTAATATAACTTAATGAGATTGTCAGTAGGAGGTACCTCATCTTATGACATGCAAGAATTAATTTTGGAAAGTAGACACACCACAAGAATAAGTACAACTATACAATGCCTGATAAAACTAAGAAAACATCATTTATTCATTCATTCACTATTTATTGAACATCTACAAGGTATCAGATCAGACAATTAGTTCTAACTTTTGAAGACATATTAGTGGGTAAAGGTGACAAAAATCCTTGCCCACTGGGAACTTACATTCTAGTAAGAATTAGAGTAATAAGCTATTTATTTTAAGAGTGGGGAAGACATGGCACCAAGAGACTCAGGGAGCCTCAGGAAAACAAAGAGATGCCAGCCTGGCCAACATGGCAAAATGCCGTGTCTACTAAAAGTACAAAATGTAGCCAGGTGCAGCGGTGCACACCTGTAGAACCAGCTACTCCAGAGGCTGAGGCATGACAGTTGCTTAAGCCTGAGAGGCAGAGGTTGGTACCACTGCACTGCAGCCTGGGCAACGGAGAGAGACTCTGTCTCAACAGAAAAAAAAAAGAGAGACGCAAAACATAAAACTCCCTTACCCAACCACTTTACTTAGAGTTGAATGTTACCCCTCATTTTTCATATCAAGTCTACTGTCTTATATTTTCTAAATCTGTTAACAACACACTCTGTCCTCTTGGGGGAACTTACACTTCTTGTGTCTGAGAGGGGAACGCTGATGGTGTATAAGACTAAGAATAATACTGGAATAGGACATGAGGTTTCATTGTGACCTGACAAGAAGTGAAAGGCTTCCTGATGCTGCAGTGGTGGTAGAGGACTGCTCACTGAGTCAGGACTACAGGTGCCAAGCCAACATGGCCTCTGTCCACTCAAGTTACATCTAATAAGGTCCAATTCCACTACCTCCTTGTCTTCACTTGCTTGGAATGATATGGAGATGTTAACACGCCTGTATCTGTTTCCTGTCGGTGCCATAACAAATTAACACAAACTTAGTAACTTAAAACAACACAAACTAATTATCTTCCATTTCTCAAGTGCAATAAAGTTCTCACCAGACTAAAATCAAGATGTCAGCAGGCTGCATTCTTTTCTGAATGCTCTAGAGGTGAATGCATTTCTTGCTCTTTTACGTTGTTGACAAAATTAAGGTCCTTGTGGTTGAACAACAGAGGTCCCCATTTTCCTACTGGTCTTAAGGTGAAGGCCTTTCCCAGCTTTTAAAGGCCACATTCCTTGGCTCAGGCCCCTTTGTTCAGTCTGCAAAGCCAGCAACAGCAAATGGAGTCCCTTTCATGCTTCACATTTTTTTCTTCTTTCTCTGTCTTACATCTCTGACCCAACCAGAGAAAGGTTTTCTGTTTTGATGGACTCATGATTAGAGGGCCTACCTAAATAATTTAAGAAGATCTCCCATCTCGATGCCCCTACTCTTGATCACATCCTGTGTCATATAAGGTAATATACTCACAGATTCTGAATATTAGGACATGGACGTATTTGATGGGACCGTTATTCTGCCTGCCACACAACCCTAGTGGCTTGGCTCTATGGTGGTCCTTCAGCGTGAAACTTCTCCTGGCTATTTGTAGAAGGTAAAATTGGTTATAATCTCTTACTATTAAATATTTCCCCAAATAAAATAGTCCTGTAATTCCTGGTGCTAAACTATTAACCATAATAATTGGGCTATATGCTACTCAGAGTTATGAATAAATCCAGGAGCCATTTCTTACTATAAAATTCTATTTATCTGTTAAAAGTTTATCTGAAGAAACAGAAATATGTATTCTATATATAGTTTGAGTTAACCTTTATTCAACACCCCTGGGAACTTACTATAGCAATGGAATCCATTTAGTATGCAGCCCTAGAAATGGCACCTTTGATAGAAAGGCAGACACAGAGACACTGAAGTGTTCATCTTAATGGTTAACTAAATTATATTTTGCTGGCTTTCTACTTGTACAATGAATGCTATTAACATAGAAAATTCTTTGTTATCCAGATGAAAAGCAGGTGGTTTGATGTATTACTTATTATGGTTAACTGAGATATACAACATATAAATTTCCTATAATCAAAACCCATTTTTTTTTTTTTTTTTTTTTTTTTTGCGATGGAGTCTTGTTCTGAACCCAGACTGGAGTGCAGTGGTGTGATCTCTGCTCACTGCAACCTCTGCCTCCTGAGTTTGAGCAGTTCTCCTGCCTCAGCCTTCCTGATAGCTGGGACCACAGGCGTGTGCCACCACACCCAGCTAATTTTTTTTTTTTTGTATTTTTAGTAGAGATGGGGTTTCACCATGTTGGCCAGGCTGGTCTCCAACTCCTGACCTCAGTGATCCACCCTTCTCAGCCTCCCAAAGTGCTGGGATTACAGTTGTGAGCCACCATACCTGGCCAATCAAAAACTTTTAAGAGCAAAACTTAATCATTGTCCATGACATCAATATTTCTAAAGATAAAATATAAAAGCCAATGGTTTTTGGTGTGTAAGGGTAGCTGGACACACACACACACATGCACACACACACACACACACACACACACACACTAGATTGGATAATCCTAATATTTAAGATTAAGAAAAAGAAAGCAACTTGAAGAAAAACAGTAATGAGAACTATTATTTGTTGTTCACTTACATTGTCCCGTAGACAATGGTAGGTACTTAATATACATTAAGACACTGCTTACAAGAGCTGTGTAATTTATGTGGCATGGTCATTTTGGAGATGAGGAAACTGAGGTTCAGGGGCAATTTTTAAAGCTTATTTAAGGTCAAGTACCCAACAAGTGACAGGGCCGGAATTTTAAATCCGAATCTGAGTTCAAAGTTCATGCTCTTTTTTAACTTTACTAAAATCTTTACCTAACAATTGTAAACATTATTATTTTTTACATGATGAGGACAAAGGTATTGATATTTTGTGGAATTTTAGAACACATAGACAGAGCTATTTTGCCATATTGTATCACTGTACATATATACAAAAGGTTTGTGCCTTTTTAAAACCTGTAATTGCAATTCCACAAACCCACTTGGTTTTGAATAACTCCAAAATATCACAGTTGTGCCAATAAACAACTTACCTATGTTTTCTTATCAGTATATTGCCAGTATAACATTAAAAGAGAACCCAGAGAGAGCTTGTGAGCCAAAAGCAATGAAAAGAGAATAAAAGAAAAAATACACACCACCCAAGTCTGTTGGACTTTGGTTTTCACATTTGCTCCAGAACCATACCACGTGGGGGATTCAATAGAAAGAATATAAAATCTTAACATAGTTATCCAAATAAAAATGTTTCTGTTCAATACAAACATTAAATATTTCATTTTGTTCATATATAATTTTTTAAGTAACTTATATGACTGAATTGCATTCCCTCATAAGTGCTATTAAGGTACACGTTAGTTCACTTTGTATTAATCTATCTGCAAACCTGTCACAAATTGTGGTCAATAATAACTTTCAAATGAGCATAGTTTCCATATAATCCTCAGAACTTCCAATACCTATTACTGTAGGAATGTCACTAACAATCCTCACAGTAAATCTTCTACTGAATTTATACCATTTTATAAACTAGAGGTTCAGTTTCTGTTGTCTGTATTTCTCTAAGTCATCCATATTAACTATTTTGACTAACAATATGAATTCTTGTGCATACATGATTGAATGCTACATATAATATTACTTTAAATAGCTGTTGTTGCTATATTTTAACACTATGCTCCCTCAGGATTAAAATTATGCAGGCTTGTTTTTCCTCCAAGGAATTTAGTTCCAAAAACCAGTCATAGTAAAAGCATTTTCTGCAAGCTATTTTCATAATGAGTACAAGCTTTGCATGAAATCAGAATGTATTACACAACTTATGTGTTTTACTAGGAAAGAGCTCATTAAGGTGATACACCTCACTTCCAGGAAAAAAAAACCTGAGCACCAAACAGCAGTCCAAATGTCAACAATATTTATATGAGGAGTAAATAGGAACAGGAATTTCCAAATTACAAAAATCAAATATTCAGCAACCTATTGCAGACTAGGATTCTGTGAATAAACAAAGACTGATTATAGTGGAGAGCCTCTTGGCTCTCAGTTTCCTGCCTTGCCTTAACTATGAAAATGCCAAAACAATGTTGAAAAAATGTGTACTTGAAACTCCAAATCATACCCAGCTTTGCAAAATCAGTATTGAAACTAAAATACATGTGTTACCATCTGGGCGCAGACCCTGAGCCCAATATATTATAAACTTCTTTATATTTATTCTTAGTATGTGTTCATATCATAAAAAGCATCCAGTGTGGTCAATTTTTAGAATCATATAGGCTGACTGGCCAAGAAGCACTGTGTATGCTGATAAAAATTCTGTGTGTGTGTGTGTGTGTGTGTGTGTGTGTGTGTGTTAGTGATTAGTAGGGGCAGAACTAAAATTCTGAGTTCTATACATGTGATATTTGATATTTTACCTCAAAAGTATTTACACCTGTTCTCAGCCTCATCATCCACAAAATAATAAAAGAAAAATGTTTTTCCCTTGCACGTTAGTTGCAGAACACACCGACAACCTCCAGAGTCATACCACTTTATAAAAAAGCTGGTTACAATTATTAATGTCAGTGTAATCTGGAAAGCACCAGTGCCTGTAAGAAAAGCTGTAGATAACCCCTGTCATTTCTGTGTGATTAGGAATAGTAATTTTTTCAAAGGGGAAGAATTAGCAACTGAGAATTAGTAACCAAAAAGTGAAAAACAGAATTCCCCGTTCAAATAAAAGGCTGGGTAACACTTCTCCTGAAACAGTCCAGTGTGTGTGTGTGTGTGTGTGTGTGTGTGTGTGTGTGTGTACATAGTAGGGCATATATATTTCTGGATTCTATGAGATATTTTGATACCAGCATGCAATGCATGATAATCACATTCAGATAAATAGAGCGTCCATTACCTCAAGCATTTATCCTTTGTGTCACAAACAATCCAATTACACTTTTCATTATTTTTAAGTGTCCAATTAAATTACTTTTTACCATCCACCTTGTCGTGCTAACAAACACTAGGTCTTATTCATTCTTTCTAACAATTTTTTATACCCATTAACCATCCTCACTTCCCCGACTTCCCCCATCCCATCCTCACTACTCTTCCCAGCTGCTGGTAACCATTCTTCTACTCTGTATCTCAATGAGTTTAATTATTTTCATTTTTAGTTTTCACAAATAAGTGAGAGAACATGCAGTGTTTGTTTTTTTCTGTGTCTGGCTTATTTCACTTAATGTAATAACCTCCAGTTCCATCCATGTTGTTGCCAATAACAGAATCTCATTCTTTTTATGACTGGATAGAACCTCACTGTGTATGTGTACCACATTTGCTTTATCCATTCATCTCTTGATGGACACAGGTTGCTTTCAAATCGCGGCTATGTAAAAATAGTGCTATAATAAACACCAGAATGCAGATATATTTTCAATGTACTGATTTCCTTTCTTTTGGACATATATTCAGCAGTAGGATTGCTGGTTTATATGATAGCTCTATTTTCAGTTTCTTGAGGAACCTCCAAACTGTTTTCCATAGTGATTGTACTAATTTACATTCCTACCAACAGTGTATGAGGCTTCCCTTTTCTCCACATCCTCACCAGCATTAGTTATTGATTGTCTTTTGGATAAAAGCCATTTTTACTAGGGTGAGATATTTCACTGTAGTTTTGATTCGTATTTGTCTGAAGATCAATGATGTGGAGCACCTTTTCATCTGCCTGTTTGCCATTTGTATGTCTTCCTTTGAGAAATGTTTATTCAAATCCTTTGTCCATTTTTTAATTGGGTTATTTGATTTTTTTTCCTATAGAGTTGTTTGAGCTCTTTATATATTCTGGTTATCAATTCCTTGTCAGAGGGGTAGTTTGCAAATATTTTCTCTCATTCTGTGGATTGTCTCTTCACTTTGATTGTTTCCTTTGCTGTGCAGAAGCTTTTTAACTTGATGTGATCCCATTTGTCCATTTTTGCTTTGGTTGCCTGTGCCTGTGGGGTATTACTCAAGAACTCTTTGCCCAGTCCCATGTCCTGGAGAGTTTCCCCTATGTTTTCTTTTAGTTTTCAAAGTTTGAGAACTTAGATTTAAGTCTTTAATCCACTTTTATTTAGGTTTTTGTATATGAAGAGAGATAGAGATCTAGTTTCATTCTTCTGCATATGGATATTTAGTTTTCCCAGCACCACTTACTGAAGAGAAGGTCCTTCCTCCAATGTATGTTCTTGACACCTCTGTAGGAAATGAGTTCACTGTAGATGTATGATTTATCTCTGGGTCATCTACTCTGTTCCACTGATCTGTGTGTCTGTTTTTATGCTAGTACCATGCCATTTTAGTTACTAAACTTCTGTAGCATAATGTCCCAGTTTTTTAATGGTAAAGTATCAGACAGAATTTCACTCGCCTTGCAATATCAAAAGGAACTTTCAAGAAATATTCAGGTGACTTTTAAATATACAGGTATCCTTAAAAAAACTAATAAAACAGCCGGGCACGGTGGCTCAAGCCTGTAATCCCAGCACTTTGGGAGGCCGAGGCGGGTGGATCACAAGGTCGAGAGATCGAGACCAACCTGGTCAACATGGTGAAACCCCGTCTCTACTAAAAATACAAAAAATTAGCTGGGCATGGTGGCGCGTGCCTGTAATCCCAGCTACTCAGGAGGCTGAGGCAGGAGAATTGCCTGAACCCAGGAGGCGGAGGTTGCGGTGAGCCGAGATCGCACCATTGCACTCCAGCCTGGGTGACAAGAGCGAAACTCCATCTCAAAAAAAAAAAAAAAAAAAAAAACTAATAAAACATCAGACTTCACAATTATATTTGCATTTTTATATTATTTGTTTACTGCATTTATTTCAACTTGAATATGTATCTATTACTTTCCTTTTAACAATTTTGGTTTTACTTTTTGTTTTTCTCAGATTCTAAAAGCACAGAAAATTCTTAGCATCAGATCTTCACATCTACAAACTGTATTCCATAATTCCACAATAACTCAATTCTATAATCACTGATCTACAATTCCTTTCACACAAAAAAAGAAATAAATAAAAGAAAAGAAGTCTTATTCACCTTCCTCACTTTGAAAATATAGACTCTTAACGTAAATCAGAACAGATGTCCATATTTTTTAATACATAAAAGGTTGTGATGAATGTTCTCATAGATACAAATGAAAGGCAAGAATAGATATACAAAGTTAATATTCAAGAAATTTTAAACTACAAATACCCCCAAATAAGGTGACTTTCACTCTTTGTGAACCTCACTTTCCATTTCCATGGCTCACCCTCAGCTACCTAGACAAATCAGCCACATTGGTGTCTTGAGGATGGAATTTTGAGAGAACAAGATGAGATGGGATTAATTCTCTTTTTATAACTCACCTCTGCTCTCTTTTGAAAAGCTGAAAAATAGCAAAGTTAAGCTATTTTTTCTGCTGGCACCCAAAGAACAATTACCTAGTCTTCTACCTGCCTCTTTGAAAAAAGTCTTACAATAGTTAAGGAAGGGGGTCATCTATCATGCCAGTCAAACCATCAGAGCGGTTCACTTTCTGTTAGAACATGAAAATGGAAAGCTTACAGACTCAAAATATTATTCAAAAAACCAATTTAAAGGATTTCTCCTTTATCAAGCCTAAAATTATCTTTGACTTCATATAAAGGATTCAGAGGTCTTATACTACTTGGCTATTGTCAAGAATCACTGGGAAATAAGAACAAGCAATCTACATGATTACATCCATCAGAAATATTTATAATCATAGACAATCATTTGAAAGTAGAAACGATGAATTCCTACCAATTGAATGCTTCAGTGTTACCAACATCAATGCCAACACAAATAGAAAGATGTGACTCCTAAACTATAAAAGTCTGAATGTCACAAATTTTCTTCATGTTTTCAAAGTTTCCTATGTGAGGACATCACAAAGCATATACTCTCTAGAAGCAAAGAAAGCCAGCTTGAAAACCTCAAAAACAAAAGCAGAGCAATTTTTGTGCTGCAATTTCCACAGAGAGGATTTATTTCTGTGATCTATGGAAGCCATCATTAAATGGCTTCTGGGCTCCACACGAGTCTCTTGTTCTCTAGGCTGACTCCTTTCTTACTGCTCCATGACAGCCTATTAACCTTTTTAGTTTATCTGTGACCCTAACAGCAAATCCCTAATGGCACAGAGGCAGGAAATAATCAAAACAGAGATTTCTTTAAAGGTGTGTTTTGTTTATTTTCTGGAAATCACTAATCTGATGCTCTCAGTATGAGTCCAAGGGGACAAGGATGGCAACTAATCCTCTGCCCTATACACACCACATAACGCGTTACCAAAATTAAGAGCATTCTGAACTACAGCTTTCCAGGGCTTAAGCTATTTTTTGGATAGATAGCCACTTTCAGATGCTACATACACCAGGAGTACACTCAAATTGTATTCAACAGCATGAACAACTCCCAGTGGTACATGAACAATAGACTAGAAATGCTTTAAACCTTATAATGACACTAGCTAACAAGTGTTGAGCAGTTCATAAGAGCCAGAAAATATCTAAGTTCCTTACATACATATTTTGAGTCCAAGTGCGCACTTTTTATACTTGAAGAAAGAAAAACGTAATGTTACTCAGGATTCAACTCTCCCCTTTAGTTGTTTGAATTTTAGTTCTTCCGCATGACAAGAACAACCACAATAGTGACCAAGCACACTGCTTCACTTCAATGTGCATATTCATGGCGTGCATCATTAACACTTCAAAGATTTGCTAATGCGTTTTAAAATAAGAAAACTTATTTAGATTAAATACGATGCTTGTTATAGCCAACGTAGATATGTCAGGTTCTTCCTAATATTTATAATGTTGCAAGGTGGCCTTACTTCCTAAAGACATTTATACACTGGCATGCTAGTCTTGGGAGTAATATTAATTTATCCATCCAGCCATTCATTCATTCATTATTTCCAGAGCTATCTGAGACCAGCTCTCAGCAAAGAACTAGAAAAACTTCCAAAGACACAGAAGGCAGTTTCCTCTTTAAGATATTTGTTTCTTGTGCTGCTTTATTTTTAGAACATTATTGGGGAATTTGAGGTTAAAAAGTATCTTGAATGAGGTGTAATAATAGCAAAGGACTGCAGAGATGTCTTAATCTCTTTATAATACTGACACAATTTGCAACGTTTTTAAGCAAGCCTCAAATAATATGATTTTTTCCAAACTGACAAGCAAAGTCTGTGTGTGTATATACATGAGAGAGAATATGCTACGAAGCTCACGAAACACATAATGAAAAAAGTCATTAAAATACACCAGCTAAGAGCAATAACTATAAAAGCAATTGTAGTCAACAACCTGATACTTCCCTTTCCTAGGTTTAATTGAAACATGAAGACTTTTGTTAGGAGCTCTTTGCCTAGGGAGTTTACGTTGAGGGCTCCCTTACTGAAGGAGGAACTGGCATAGCTCTATTTTCTTGCCTCTGCTAATAGTTAGGGCTACACCTAGAGTAAAAATATTATTATTATTATTACTTATTATTATTATCCAATGAGTTAAGGGTGATCTGATTAAAAAAAATTCAGAAATTATTTGCACTTCAAAAAAATAACATCCCAGCATCCCAGCTTTCCACAGAAAAGTCTCCTAACTGCCCTGGACTCTGAATACTTTACCTAAAGGTTAAATAACCATGAATATCATTTTAGTATATCATAAGCTATCACTACACTCTTTCTTATTTATTTTTTTCTTTTCTGTTTTGCAGGTTCATCACTGCAGGGGACAATGTCTAGTTTATTATATCCCTATTGTTCAGCTTTTGGTTGTAAAACATGAATGTTTCGGCTACACCAAATTTCAGGTAGAGTTATCAAACCTGAACACATGAAATAAATGGATACAACCCATCATCACTTAATGCCCTTACATTATTAATGTGAAGTTAAGTCCCGTTTAAGATGCAAACTGCAAAGAATGCTACTTAAGTAAAAAGCAAAAGTCTTTCAACAAATATGTATTAAACCCCTTGAAGACAGACCCAGTTCAAAGTACTGTGAATACAGTGATGAAGAGAACCTGTGGACTTCCGCTCATGAAGCTCAGAGCCTAGTGATCATAGGGTGTAAGTGCTAAAGAAAGACTAAACGCAACAATGTGATGGAAAGCAATAGGACAGGCCTCTCTAGGAAGGTGGCGTTTAGGCTGAAGTTGGAATGCCAAGAAGGAACAGCTCGCCAGGCCCAGAGATGGTCAGCATGTGGCTGGAGCATAGGGAGCAAGGGTGAGAATAGGATCACAAAATAAGTTCAGAGAGGAGGCAGGTGAATGACCTGAGTCAGGAGAGTGGTTTCTCTTCTAGGTGAGATGCAAAGCTTTGAAGGAATTCAAGCAGGAGAGCAACATGGTCTCATTTACACTTTTAAAACATTACTCCAAGAACTTTAGGAGGCCAAGACAAGAGGATCACTTGAGGCCAGGAGTTGGATACTAGCCTGGGCAACATAGTGTGACTCTGTCTTTAAAAAATAAAAATGTTTTTAAAAATTACTGCAGCTACTACACAGAGGATGTACTGTTGGGACACAGCAATCTATGGGAGGATTCTAAAAAGAGTTCCAGACCTGAGCCATGATGTTAGAGGAGAGGAGACAACTTGAGATAGATTTTGAATATTAGTTTAATCATACCTGGCTGATGAACAAATATGAAGAATAAGGCTAACTTCTAGATACTTGGCTTGAACAACTGGATAGATGACACTGTCATCCTGAGATGAAGAAGACTAGAAAAAGCAAACTTGTGAAGATAGGGGAAATACAGTTTTGTTTTGGCTGTGTTCTTTTTGAGATGGCTATGACATTAGTTCTTGACGTTTTATTACACAAGACACTTCACTGGCCTGATATTTATAGAAAATTAATAGTATATTCATAGGCAGGGCAACCAGACTTACATTACATATCAGGCATGATTTTTTCACACTCATTTTCCTCCAAGCATGCTGGCTTAGACAAAGTTGCATCTCCAGAGAAAGAGAGTTAAAGTAAAACGTAAAATGGGCTTGAGGACCAACATCCTTGAGCAACAATCTTGCACCTTCCATGTTAAAATAATCCATTCCAGGCCACAGAAGATGTCTCATGCCTGTATTCCCAGCACTTTGAGAGGCTGAAACAGGCAGATCACTTGAGTCCAGGAGTTCAAGACCAACCTGGGCAACATGGAAAATTCCATCTCCATAAAAAATTAGCAGGGTGCAGTGGTATGCACCTGTAGTCCCAGCCAGCTACTTGGGAGGCTGAGGTAGGAGAATCATCTGAGCCTGGGAAGTTGAGACTGCAGTAAGCCATGATCACAACACTGCACTTCAGCCTAGGTGAGGGAGTGAGACCTTGTCTTAAAATAAATAAATAAAAATCCATTCCAAAGATCAAAATACCGAATGATCCAAATAAGATGGAGCAAAGTAAAGAAAGAAAACTGATAACCTAATCGACTGACAAAGATGACTTATATCCTGGGGTGACTTATTCCCTTGCAATGAAGACTGTTTAGTTAGCTCGTAGATGATAAGGGAAGCCCGTCAGCCTAAGAAAATGTTCTTGTTCCCATCTAAAGCCAGTGAAACCTTTACAATCTCTTCCTACTGAACAGCACAGAAGACAGAGCAAGAGCTAAAACAAACTCATCCAAGATACTGCTTCTGATAGCAGAAAGTGCCACATCCAGTTTATGGTGTCATGGAAAACAAAAGCAGGCGATACAGATCCAGGGACAGAGTAAGACAAAGAGACCAGAAACTGAAAAACATCCAACAGATATCCTAAATGCTCACCCGAAGATTTCACTATTACTTTGGTATTGTTCCCTTCTACATACTACACATCTTACATAGCTTGCATTCCTCCATTTCATCTTCACATTAGTCCTTTGAGGTAGATGTTATTATACTCATGTTCAGAAAACTCATATTCAGAAATACTTGAATAGTATCGTAGTTTGTAAGTGGTAGAGCCACGATTTGACTTTTGGTCTGTTTAACTTCAAAATTCATGTTAGTATCCCCCTATTTTTTATTATTTGCTGGATACATTTTTTATTACATAGTAGATACCTAGTATAGTTTTAGTTCTCTGCAATCATAAACTGACAGGCCATGAACCAAGTGGACCCAGATGGTACTGAGGTCTTCCTATGCCACAACTGTTCAGATAAAAATGAATCATTCTGTAGAATGGCAAGAGTAGGCATTGTCTCCAAGGAGATGAAATAGCCCTCACACATGGCTTGCTGCTAAAGCAAATTAGGCATCTTTCTATCTTGACTATACCATAGTATACAATACAAATGTTTTGAGTCTACGTGTGCTGAATTTGAGGTTGCTGAGTGCAAACTTGCTTCCAGTTTATTGATTTGCCTAGCATAGCATTAAATAGGAAAGTAACTAGTTCTCACTGAATGTACAATAATTAACTTATGCAGCACAGGTATTTAAGTTTAAAATCTGTTATTATTCTTTTCCTTCCCAAAGTTAAAACACACACACGCACACACACGAAGAGAAAGATAATGTGTGGCAAAGTCAATATTAATTTCAAGTTTGTGTGCTCTGACAATATATAGACTACCAGGTACATGGCATTCCAGCCAGCATGATTGCACAGGCACAGTTTTTCCAGCAAATATATCATTAAGCACATTATTTTTGCATTGCAAAAATTTCATTACTTAATTTTGCTTAATCTTGAAATAAAGGGTTTATTTAAAAGGACCTTTTTTTAAAACCCTCAAATTCTAATCTCTAATGCATTTTAATTGTTTGAAGAGTTACATGTCTTATGAGCTAATTAATAATTTATGAAAATTATTAAATGGTGATACATTTACTAATTTTGGAACAGTTGCAGGAAAACATTATGTATTTTAGTTTTTTTCATAGCTAACAAATCCATAGCTATAAAATGCCATAAAATTAAGAAAGGCCTTTTTCCTCTTGCTTCTGAAACCATGTTCTTCAATCATCAATTTGTTTTCACAACAGACAGCATGAAGCGAGCTTATAAATGCAATATTCACATCTCGCATTTCCAGAATCCTTCTATCTACATGAAATATATATTTTTTTTAGACAGAGCCTCACTCTTTTGCCCATGCTGGAGTGTAGCAGTATGATCTCAACTCACTACAACTTCTGCCTCCTGGGCTCAAGTGATTCTCCTGCCTCGGCCTCCCAAGTAGCTGGGACTACAGGTACATGCCACCACATCCAGCTAATTTTTGTATTTTTAGTAGAGATGGGATTTTACCATGTTGACCAGGCTGGTTCTGAACTCATGACCTCAAGTGATCTGCCCACCTTAGCCTCCCAAAGAGCTGAGATTATAGGCATGAGCCACCATACTTGAAGATCTTGAATTTTAAAGATTTAATAACTACAGAAAACTCATCATAAATGAAATACAGACATAAATGTTATTACATTTCAGCTGCCAACCATTGAACCAACAACACAACATTCTTTCTCATTTTTATGAAGTGAAATATTTGTATAACAATAACAGCTATCATTTGAGTAGTTACTATATACCAGACACTATTTATATATTATTTAATATGTAAATAATTTAATGTACTGTGTATTCCATTAAGAGGGAAATATGGAAAAGTAGTGTCCATCATGGTGGACATACTAGCTATCCACTAAAATCAGTTGTTCTTCTGATAGTAGGTAGGATACAGATGCTAAGCTAGAGGGCATACATCCCCAGGCTTTTTGCAGCTAGGCACGGCCATGTGTCCAAGCTCTTTACAATGGAATATGGAAGGGAGCAATATGTGCAAATTCCACCTCTCTTGCTTGAATGGAAATCACTGGACCCAAATTAGACTCTTTCCCCCTTCTCATAGCTAGACTGGCCATATCAGCCCTGTTCCTAGCTAAGTATGAGGAGCGAAGCAGCCAGTCAGATAAAAAAATTAAACTTGGGACAACTATTTAATCATTTCATGTCTATTCATTTCATCAGTTTAGCGTACCCAAAGTAATAGATCATATGTACATACCCACAGACACACACACACACACACATATGCATATACATACATACACATATACATTGTTTTATGGTCAATTATCAATAAGGGTTTTTGTTTTTACTCTTGCAGATTTATTAATCCACTAAGTTATTTAAGAATACTTACTGACCAACACACTAAGAATACCCACATGAGCAATACATAAAACTATTTTTTCTGATTATTATATTGCTAGTGACAACTAAATTCAATTATATGGTTTTGAACTAGAATTTTATTATTTACAAAGCATTTCCAAAAATATTCTCACTTTGTCTTCCTTATACTTTTTTTATTTTGTAGACCCTAAACTAAAGTTCAGAGCAGTTAAGTAACTTGCCAATTATTACTCGGTTATCAATTGGCATAGACTGAACTGAGCCAAAATCCATGCTCTTTAAATTAATGCTTCTTTGTGACAATACCTTTAATCTTTGACTTGGTGAATGAAACCAATCTAAATTGTATATTTCAAAAGGGAAGTGAATTGTTCCTGGTGTTGTAGTATTAAAAGTTAGCTAAGATCAATCTTTCCTACTTCTTTTTATTTGAGCATGTCTGGTATAATCTATAGTATGCTGAAAGATCCAACACACATATGTGGAGAAATACGGGAAAAAAATTATTTGAAGTTTCTTTAAGAAAAAGCCTCCAGATTATCATCAGTTTTGTTGGCAGAGTAATTCAATGAGATTTAAGGCATTAGAAACAGAAATTGACTTAAAATAAATAAATAAATATTTCCAGTGCAAAATCTTTTTTGAAAATCATTTTTCTGCCCTACACTTCAGCAAAGGGTCGCTGTTATTGACATAACAGTGAGATAATTATATTTTTTCTGCTTCCTAAGATTTTCTTTAGGGTTTTTAAGTCATCTGCTCCAATAAAATCTATTGGTCTTCTCACTACTCTTTCAAATTCCTCTTCTTCTAAGGTTCAACACCACACATAAGTCTGTGAATGGTGGCCAACAACCTACCAGGAGCATTCTTCACCCGTCTCGTGTTGTATTTAAACAATACTTCTCCTACCCCCAAATACAAAGGAATAAAACAATAGCTTCCACTAAATACTTTCGTCCACGGAATTAACCAACAGTTCTATTGTTATGCACACAAAGCACAAGGAAGAAAGATATAATTTATTTCTTATCACACAGATATCTTCGTGGGTTCATATTCAGATGAGAGAGCTTCTTTGAATGCCCTGAAGATGTGCAGAACTGCTCAGAGCAGCGTTAAAGACTTTGGGGAAAAAATAATCTAAAACTGGAATCTCTGAGAAGGAGAAAAGAGCTCATGAGTGGAAGTCTAAAAGAAATGAAGCCTCAAAGAGTTTTAGATTCCTCATTATACTAGTCTAGGTTTAGGTGATTAACTTTCTGATATGTTTGATATAAATGAAAATATTGCAAATTCTTCTAATCCTAGATCATTATTTATGGATCCATTAAGCATAAAAGGAATTATTCAACACTAGATAAATTATTAAAGTCATTAATTACCAACATAGAGAATTATTGTTGGCTGACTTGATTAGGTCTCTCCTTAAAACCAACAGTGTAGAGACACTTCCTTCAATTAATTTGACACTAGTGATTTCAGAAGCTGAAAACCATATGAACATGGTTTAATAAGGATGCTTTTATTCTGTGTTCTGCTCCCATTAATTGACAAAGAAATATTCACTGATATTTTGGCTCAAAGTCATTGCATAAGCTATCTTTCACATAAGAGTAAATTAAAAATTAAAATTTCTTCTTAAATTAGCAAGTAATTATTGTTTAATTAGAAAAGAGGAAATGCTTGGCTACTCCTTTTTAAATTGCTAAAAGGAAAGTAATATTGTTGGTGACAGAATGAGGATCAGCATCAAGTGTGGCTGATTTCCGAGAAGAAATTTCCTTTAATGACTAGATTGTTAAATCCCTCTAAGGCTATGCAACAGGTATTATAAAGCATGCAAAAAATTTTATAAAGATATCAAATATCTTTTCCCCCCTGGCTGCCAGTATCCCACTTTGTCCCAGTCCTCTTCTGGACTCTCTAAAGACTGATCAGTATTTTCCGGTATTGCCTGTGTGTCCCCAGAGCCCTTTGCTTATTATTCCATGAGCTCTCACAGAAATATCTCATCCACATTCATGAATTGCACTGGCACCAACATGTTGATTGCCAAAATCCACATCTTCAACACAAACCCCATTCTAAGGTCCCAAGCCATATTTTTATACTACTTCTGTATCACAGAGACCTAAAAACACTGAACATCTCTCCTTCTAAATTATAACAGGCATCTCAAAATCAACATGTCCCTAATTTGCTGTATATACTCCCTATCACATATTCAAATAATCTGTTAGCCCTCCTACATTCTCCTCTAAATTAGCAGTTTCAGTCTCCTCCTTTAGGGCTTTGTCAGTGTTCTTTTTGAGACAGTGTAGGGAAGAGATTCGGTGCTGGGAGACAGGAGACCCAGAGCTCAGGATCTCCATGGGCCTCACATGTCCGGGCATGTTTCCTCCCCTACCCTCTTACCTCCCTTAACAAGCTGACCCAAATCACATAGCAGAAAGCTGACCCCTCCTAACTGACCCAACCAAGCTGAATTCCTAAACATAAAAGGCAAAGCCTAACATTCATTTCCTTGGACAATGTCTCCCAAGGTTGCTAAAGTGGGACTCCAGCATTCCTGATAAGAAACTGACCATCTGTCTCCCAAGGTTACAAAAGGAAGAAGCTGGCATTCCCCATAAGAACCAGATCAGTTCCAGCTGGCTAAAGACAAGATGGACTTCAGCACTGACCTTCCTCTAAATTTCAGCTCTTCGTAATCTCTTTATAACACTAAGATTTACCTTCAGGGGTGTGGATTTGACAGGCCAAAGAGACGACACATAAAGAAGCATGTCATGAGACAGTGCAGATGCTAAAACTTCCCCACCTCTACATGCCTCCTTTCCTCACCTCAGCTTCCTTAAAAGGACAAGAGCTGGGCCCTTCTAGGGAGCTGGCACTGGAATCTCTTTCCCTTCTGCTGCTCCCTTGCCTTGCTCGTGCTGCAAGCCTTTTAAACCTTGCCTGAGAAAAATTTCTTTTTGGCGTGATGTTAATTTCTATTTCTGCAATAGCCAGTATTTATCTGAACTGTAATATACTCTGGATACCTGCATCATGAGCTATGGCCTTCATATCACCAGAGCAATGCCATGTGCGACAGACGAAGAGGGAAGAACACTAAAATGCTCCACCCTGGTTCACTTTGTCCCCTGGAAATCCATGTAGTTCAGCTTATGGGCATGTTTCACAAATTTTCCTTAAAAACAAATCTTTAGCTTCCAACTAAAGCCTTTCTTTCTAAAGGACTCAAATGTTACCAGTGAAGTCATATTGAATTTAGGATGCCATGTCATCATCTGCAGCTGCCCGTCTCTCCAACCTCGCCTCTTCAGGAACCACAAACAGACATTTTCTGCTAACCAAGCCTAACCATGAACACAGAAGCCTAGGGAAATTGCCAGTCTCACATACCCAGCTACAGCTGAATCACATGTCCATACCTCCCCATTAAATATATATTTTATCAATTAATTACAAATTAATTTATATTCCTGACAGGCCTCTGGGATTATAGACAACACCGTGGCTTGATGAAAGTTTAACAGCGTGTTGTTACTAAATCTATGACTGAAAGTCAACATTCCTGTCTCAAAGTAATTCTAGGATATTCAGGTTAATCTGACCCAACCTATCCACTTTTATCCGATGAAACGTCTCATAAAAAAATTTTAAAAAAAAGTGCATCAAGCAGCACACTACTGGCAAAGTCAACATCTATCCTCTTTATTAATGTTCTACTGCCATATCACAAATTACCACAAAATTGGCAGCTTAAAACAATACGAACTTATTAGCTCACAGTTCTACAGGTCAGAGTTTCAGGCATAAAGAGACTGGTTTCTCTGCTCGGGTCTCACAGGCTAAAATCAAGGGGTCAGCCAGGCTGCATTCTCATCTGGAGCTCAGGTGCTCTACCAAGACCATGTACTGGTAGCAGAATTCAGTTTCTTGCAGTTGTAGAACTGTGGTTCCCAATTCATCATTGTCTGTCATCAGAGGCTGCTCAGCTCTGAGGGGCCAGCCACAAGTCTTGCCATGGGACCCCCTCATCCCCAAAGCAACAAAGATTCTCCCTTGAGTCAAAGGGATATGTATATCCCACTCACTTAGAATCTCTTTCCCCAGGAAAAGCCCAGTCTCTTTTAAAAGCTTACCTGATTCAGTCGGGCTTACCAAGGATATTTTTCTTTTCTTAAAATCTCTATTCACAGTTCTGGCCCACTCTTGAAGGCAGAGGATTATATAAGTATGTACAGGGGGTGAAAATCTTGGGGATCATCTTAAAATTCTGCCTACCACACTACCCTTCTGGCTGATAATAGTTTCTTTCTACAACATAACTATGAACTAAATTGAATTACCCCCTGGGTAGAAAGAAAAGAAAAAAAATAGTAAAAGTGAATCATAGGCATGAGAATGAATGTGTGCTATTGGTATGGCTTCTCTGATTTGACACATATGAACTTTACAAAATTTAAAACCTATATATAATATAGTGTGTATCTGTTAAATCCCTGAATTTCTTTGATCATCAGTTTCATAATTTTTAAACCATGATTGCCATTTTGTATGACTATGTAGTCATAAATAATATATTTATATTCTATAATTTGCAAGGCAACATTAATGAAAAAATTGGTCTCAGCTTATCTTTCTGTTAATGTCCATGAAAAGTAATCTATACAACCAGTTCATTAAAAAGCAGTCTCCTAAACCTTTGATACATGATCTATTTGGTCTTGCATTAAAATATTCCCCTAAACATTGTTTCAGTTTATAGAATTTTAAGAAAATCTTTGCAATTATTTAATTACTTTAATTTTTCAAGTTACTTTTGCAGTCATTGTCATATTAATTCTTTGTTATTTTATAAAACTATTTAAAATGGGTAAGGTGTGAATAATTTTCTTCATTTCACAAGTGGAAAAAATCCTGAGTCTGAGAAAAAAAAAATAATTTTTCCAGAGCAAGTTAGGTAAAGAAAGAAGAGCAGATTCCAATTTTTTTTCAACGTTCTTTTTTTTTTTTTTTGATACTGAGTCTTGCTCTGTCACCCAGGCTGGAGTGCAATGGCGCAATCTCAGTTCACTGCAACTTCCACCTCCCGGGTTCAAGCGATTCTCCTGCCTTAGCCTCCCAAGTAGCTGAGACTACAGGCATCTGCCACCACACCTGGCTAATTTTTGTATTTTTAATAGAGACGAGGTTTCACTATGTTGACGAGGCTTGTCTCAAACTGCTGACCTCGTGATCTGCCTTCCTCAGCCTCCCAAAGTGTTGGGATTACACGCATGAGCCACTGCTCCCAGCCTCCTGAATTAAGTTCAGGAGTACATGTGCAGGATGTGCAGGTTTGTTACATAGGTAAACACGTACCATGGTGGTTTGCTGCACAGATCATCCCATCACCTAGGTATTAAGCCTAGCATCCACTAGCTATTCTTCCTGATGCTCTCCCTCCCCACATTCTCACCACTGACAGGCCCCAGTTTATGTTGTTCCCCTGATGTGTCCATGTGTCCTCATCATTCAGTTCCCACTTATAAGTGAGAACACACAGTGTTTGTTTTTTGTTCCAGCATCAGTTTGCTAAGGAAAATGGCTTTCAACTCCATCCATGACCCTGCAAAGGACATGATCTCATTCCTTTTTATGGCTGCCTAATATTCCATGATGTATTTGTACCAAATTTTCTTTATCCAGTCTATCACTAAGAGACTGATGCTATGTCTTTGCTATTGTGAATGGTGCTGCAGTGAACATATGTGTACATATACCTTTATAATAGAATAATGTATATTCCTTTGGGTATATACCAGTAATGAGATTGCTGGGTCAAATGGTATTTGCGCCTCTAGGTTTTTTTCTAGTGTGGCCTGAGGCACTTCCTATTCTACGTAGTAAGCAGCTATTTTTTTAATGGGTACAAATATCACATCTTGTTTATCTTGGTTTCTAAGGGGAATAGCAATCAATGTTTGCTGACGCAACCAACATTGAGCACTGCTAAGTGCCAGACATGATTCCAGGCAGTGAGGCCCTGGGGCTGACACACATGACATAGCCCTGCTTTCGTGAAGCGTGTCAAGTTCAGACATTTCTTCCAAGGAGCATGATTTCTGGCTAAGTCTCCAGGGAGCACCTGAACATCTGAGCACAAAGAATTTTTTGATATAGAATATGAAGTCAAGCAAAGGAGGCAGTAATTACATCACGTATTGAAATAATAACCAGTTATGAACTCATCACAGTGGAACACTTCAATTGAATTCTGAAGAATATTTAATATAAATTTAAAATATAGCCTCTAAGAACAATTTATGTCACTTAGTCATCCACTAAATAGAAAACTTAACACTTAACACAACATATACTATGAATCTGCAATGTTCTACAGTGACTTTTTTTCCAATTTATCCTTGCAACATCCCTTTGAGAGTAGGTACTATTATTAACTTCCTTTTACAGATGAGGAAACTGAGGCAAAAACAGAAACTTGCCCAGGATCACACAGCCAGTAAGAGCCGAGATCTAAACCCCCAGTATCTCGTTCTGGAATCCAGGCTTTTAACCAGTAGGTCCTGTTACTCAACAGACATTTGCTGAGCATCTTCTAAATTCGAGGCACTGGGAATTGAAAAGCTGTTTTTGTTTTATTAATAGGATTATGAACTGAAGCAGCAATTTGGTCTGATGTGAATCTGGTATGATCTGATCTGAATATCTGAATCATTTCTTTCACTCGAAAATGCACTGCTACAGTGTATACAAGTTTCTGAATGGTAATGACAATTTCTTCCTTCTATAAGCTCCTGCTATTAGAAAAGAGCTTTCTCAGAAGAGGGTAAGGGAGTTTCCAAAAAGAAGAAGAATACTTATTGGACACCCCCCAGTCAAAATTCAGGTAAACATTTTTCTGGGCCATATGCCATATACATCAGGTCTTATCTTTGGAAATGCCTCTATCCTTCAGTAAAACCTCTCTCCTCTCCACCATCAAAGCAAAACAAAATATGAATGGGTTTTTGCCTATTTGAGCCTGAACAATACTTTCATAGTTGCAAACCTAAATGTCATTTGACTACAAAGACATGAACATCATTTACAAATAAAATTTTATTCTGCCATCAGGAACCTGGTTCAACTTCCAAAGTTTTAACATAAGACACAGAAATGTCTCTCACACATTTTTTTTTTCACTTCGAAGGCATTTTTCTATTTTTCTTTTTCTTTTTTTTTTTAAATTGCATTTTAGGTTTTGGGGTACATGTGAAGAACATGCAAGATTGTTGCATAAGTACATATGTGGCAATGTGGTTTGCTGCCTTCCTCCCCATCACCTATATCTGGCATTTCTCCTCATGTTATCCCTTCCCAACTCCCTAACCCCCGCTGTCCCTCCTCTATTTCCCCCACAACAGACCCCCCTGTGATGCTCCCCTCCCTGTGTCCATGCGTACTCATTGTTCAACACCTGCCTATGAGTGAAAATATGCAGTGTTTGATTTTCTGTTCTGTAGTCTCAACAGATTATCTCTGTCATTAACCTATCTACAACATTTACATTGTGTTAGTAGCCTTAACATTTATGTGACTTTTTATTTTTTATTATCTAATTTGAATTCTTCCCACACTGCTGTTATTTGGAGAATGCTTTATTCTCATTGTGTGTGTGCTTAAGTGTGTGTGTTTCAAAAGACACATACAAGAAGAGATACATCAGTATTCTCAGCATGTTTTTAAACTGAACTCCAAATTCAAGAGATTTATGATTTAAGTATGAGTACACAGTACATTTTCAAAAAAGCCAACCTTTCTTCAAAATCTGTAATAGGTATGCAAAGAGACACAAACTCATCTGGCAACAGCACTATATTTTTCTAACAGTTTTCCCTCCCCTTTTTACATTCCTTTTCCTCCTACAATTTTCAAATCTAAGTTTACAGGGAAGCTTTTTGAGAGCACAAAACCACTTGCAAATTATATGCTTAATACTAACTTACCTAATACCTGTTTAAATGACGAGCCCAATTATGGCAATCATTAGCATTTTTCCATTGCTCTTCTCTAATTATATTAATACAGGACAAAGGTAGAGATGTAATGTAAATGATACTCAGCAGAGCAATGCAAAATCATTTATTTGTAAGAAGGAAGGAAGAGTCTCTTGGCAGATTTACTAATGCAGAGTCAAAAATGTTTGCCAAAACAGTGTTTGGACATGAGTCCACAATCATTTTGATGAGAAAGGAAATTTTGCTCCCCAAAGGAGGGAAAAAGAGAATTGTCAAAAGCAAATTTCCTCCAGGGGCTCATTTTCTTCCGTTGATTTTTTCCTTCCCAATTATCAGGCCTCATTCTTGGACAACGAAAAACACTCAGGCTTAGAGGTAAAGACTGGATAAAGAAGTCGTAATCAGACAAATACAAATCCCAAACTTACGATAGTGAGACTTTCAATTTTTAGACTTAAAAAATTTTTTAGAGTGATATGCATTCAGCAGAATTATACTTCAAGTTTTGAATTTTGATCTTTTTTCAGGCTATTGATATGTAGCAAGATACTCTTTCTTCCAGTGCTGGATAACATCAACAAACTGCAGCACCCAGTCAGTCATGCATGGAGGAAAACAACAGTATTTTCAGATCCTGATGAAAAGAAGAAATAGGCTATGCAGCCAAACTTGATATCTTCCTGAAGAACACTATTCCTGCTAATCCATCAACAAGTGTTGATAACCAAGTGCCTTCCATCATCTATTCTCAATCCTCCCCAGAAGAGAGATAAATCGATGATCCTGCCGTGGTAGCATCCCTGTCATCTAGCAATTAGTTTTACTTTGTTGCTTTATGTTAATAATCATAAAAAGGATTGGATTTCTTCAGTTTAAATACAGAAACTAGCCAAAGTCACAGGGAGAAGACATCTGACATAAAACTTAAAGAAAATGAAAAGTACATCTATTCTAAAGCTCATTGTCCTTATTTCTTCTTCAGATGAAAGAAGTGTTTTCAGTGTTATATGTTATGCTATGTTATGCTATGTTATGTTATGTTATGTTATGTTATGTTATGTTATGTTATGTTGTTATGTTATGCTTTATCCCAAGCTTAGCAGACTGAGATAAATCTAATTAACAATGCTTCTAACAGTATAACTTGTAGGCCACATGTTCACAAAAGAAGTAAAAGTAGCAGAAGAAAATTGGCCTAGAGGTAACCAATATAAATTTAAAATTAATTAATTCTCATGAATTCTCATGCACAAGATTCTATGATTCTAAGAAGTAAACATGTTTTTGCCTTAAATATCCCATTTAAATGTCTTTACTCATTCATTCCACATTTTGCTGTGTGTGAATCCCTGATTTAAGGATTGGAGATGGAATGTAGTGTAAGACAGGCATGATCCATGATCTCATTGAGCAAATATTTCATTGGAATTACAGAAATCAGAAAGTAGAATACGTACCATATACCTAATATAAAAATTAAATCAACATGGATCAAAGGCCTTAATGTAAAAGCTAAAACTGTAAGACTTTGATATGGTTTGGCTCTGTGTCCTCATCCTAAACTCGTGTTGAATTGTAATTTCCAGTGTTGGGGGAGGGATGTGATGGAGGTGATTGGATAATAGGGGCAGATTTTTCCCATGCTGTTCTTGTGATAATGAGTGAGTTCTCATGAGATCTGATTGTTTAAGAGTGTGACATTTCCCTGCTCACTCTTTCTTTCTTTATCTCTGCTGCCACCATGTGAAGAAAGTGCTTGCTTTTTCTTCTCCTTCTGCCATGATTGTAAATTTCCTGAGGCTTCCCTAGAAGCAGAAGTATATACAGCCTGCAGAACCAAGAGCCAATTAAAGCTCTTTTCTTTACAAATTACCCTGTCTAAGGGGGTTCTTCATAGCAGTATGAGAATGGACTAATACAGACTCATAAGAAAACAAGGAAAAAGGCGGGGCACGGTTGCTCATGCCTGTAATCACAGAACTTTGGGAGACTGAGGCAGGCGAATCATTTAAGGCCAGGAGTTCAAGACCAATATGTGCTGTCTACTAAAAATACAAAAGGAATAGCCAAGGATGGTGGTGCCCACCTGTAATTACAGCTACTCTGGTGGTTGAGGCATGAGAATCTCCTGAACTCAGGAGATGGAGGTTGCAATGAGGCAAGATCACGCCACTGCATCACTGCACTCCAGCCTGGTTGACACAGCAAAACTCAGTCCCAAAAAAGGGGGGAGAGGCTTTGTCTCTTGCTGCAGCCAGAGTTCTGGGTCTCATCTTCACTGATGAGACCTAGAAATGGGAGTGTTGACATTTGGGGACGTGGCCATAGAATTCTGTCTGGAGGAATGGCAATGCCTGGACACTGCAGAGTAGAATTTATATAGGAATGTGATGTTAGTGAACTATAGAAACTTGGTCTTCCTGGGTATTGCTGCCTCTTACCCAGACTTGATCACTTGTCTGAAGCAAGGAAAAGAACCTTGGAATGTGAAGAGACATGAGATGGTTGCTGAACCCCCAGCATTTCAGGGGACTTCCACCAAGATGGCCAAATAGGAACAGCTCCAGAGCAGTTCCCAGGGAGAGTGATGCAGAAGGTGCGTGATTGTCACATTTCCAACTGAGGTACCAGGTTCATCTCAATGGGACCGGTTGGACAGTGGGTATAGCCCAAAGAGGGCAAACCAAGGCAAGTGGGGCACTGCCTCACCTGGGAAGTGCAGTAGGCCAGAGGGCACTCCCTCCTACCCAACGGAAGCCATTGGGGATGTCCAGCCACTGCGGAGCTCCAGTTTGGATGCTGCACTTCTGTGGTCTTTGCAGTGCACAGACCAGCAGATCCCCTCGTGCTGACAGTCGCCCTGGGTTTCCAGGGCAAATCTGGTTGGCCCATTCAGCCAGCACCGTGAGTTCCCAGCACAAATCTGAACAGCCCTTTTGACTGGTGCCTTGAGCGCCTGGGAGACAGAGTCACGTATACACCTGAGGGAAAGGGGGCTGAAGGCGGGGAAGCCAGGTGATCTGGCTCTGTGGGTGCCACCCACAGTGAGAGCAGCAAACTGAATCCCACTGGCTCGGGATTTTCCCAGCCAGCACTGCAGTTTGAGCTCAACCATGAACAGTCAAACCCCGTTGGGGGAGGGGCATCTGCCTACCTTACCTGTGTAAACAAAAGCACAAAGAAGTTTACACAGCAGCTGTGGGGTAGCCCTGCAGCAGCTGAACAACACCTCTGCAGGCAGACCGTGACTAGAATTCCTCCTTGCTGGGCAAAGCACCTCTGAAAAAAGGCAGCAGCCTGTCAGGGACTTATAAATAAACCCGCATCTTCCTGAGACAGAACACCTATGAAAAGGAGCAGTTGTGAGTCACACGGCAGCAGACTTAAACTTCCCTGCCCAGCAGCTCTGAGGGAGCAATGGAGCTAACAGCACAGCACTTGAGCTCTGACAAGGGACAGACTGACAAGGGACAGACTGACTCCTCAAGCGGCTCCCTGATTCCTGTATATCCAAAGTGTCATCAGACACAGGAGAGCTCTGGCTGACATCTGGCGGGTACCCTTATAGAATAAAGCTACCAGAGGAAGGGACAGGCAGCAATCCTTGCTGTTCTGCAACCCCTGCGGGTAATTCCCAGGCAAGCAGGGTCTGGAGTGGACCTCCAGCAGTCCTGCAGCAGAGGGGCCTGACTGTTAGAAGGAAAACTAAAGAAAAGAAAGAAATAGCCTCAACATCAACAAAAAGGACACTCACTCAGAGATCCTATCTGGAAGTCCAAACTTCAAAGACCAAAGGTAGATAAATCCATGAAAATAGGAAGAAACCAGGGCATAAAGGATGAAAACACCAAAAACCAGAAGGCCTCTCCTCCAAGGGATCATAACTCCTCATCAGCAAGGAAACAAAATTGTATGGAGAATGAATTTGATGAATTGACAGAACCAGGCTTCACAAACTTCTCTGAGCTAAAGGAACATATTCTAACCCAAAGCAAAGAAACTAAGAACTTTGAAAAAAAGGTTAGATGAAATGCTAACTAGAATAATTGGTTTAGAGTAGAACATAAATGACTTGATGGAGCTGAAAAACAGCACGAAAACTTCACGAAGCATACACAAGTTTCAATAGCTGAATCAATCAAGCAGAAGAAAGGACATCAGAGATTGAAGATCAACTCAATGAAATAAAATGAGAAGGCAAGATTAGAAAAAGAAAAAAGAGTTAAAAGAAATTAACAAAACCTCCAGGAAATATGGGATTATGTGAAAAGACCAGATCTACATTTGATTAGTGTACCTGAATGTGACAGGGAGAATGAATCCACACTGGAAACCACTCTTCAGGATATTCTCCAGGAGAACTTCCCCACCTGAGCGAGGCAGGCCAACATTCAAATCTAGAAAAGACAGAGAACACCACAAAGACATTCCTCAAGAAGAGCAACCCCAAGGCACATGATCATCAGATTCACCAGGGTTGAAATGAAGGAAAAAATGCTAACAGCAGCCAAACAGAAAGGTCAGATTACCCAAAAGGGAAGCCAATCAGACCCACAGCAGATCTCTCGGCAGAAATTCTACATGCCAGAAGACAGTGGGGGCCAGTATTCAACATCCTTAAACAAAAGAACTTTCAACCCAGAATTTCACATCCAGCCAAACTAAGCTTTGTAAGTGAAAGAAAAGTGAAATGCTTTACGGACAAGCAATTGCTGAGAGTTTTCGTCACCACCAGGCCTACCTTACAAGAGCTCCTGAAAGAAGTGCTAAACATAGAAAGGAATAACCAGTACCAGCCACTGCAAAAATGTATCAAATGGTAAAGAGCATCAACACAATGAAGAAACTGCATCAACTAATGGGCAAAACAACCAGCTAGTATCAAAATGTCAGGATCAAATTCACTCATAACAATATTAACCTTAAATGTAAATGAGCTAAATATCCAAATCAAAAAACACAGACTGGAATATTGGATAAAAAGTCAAGATTCATCAGTGTGCTGATGAGAGAGAGAGACCCAACGCACAGGCAAAGATACACATAGACTCAAAATAAGGGGATGGAGGACAATTTACCAAGCAACTGGAGAGCAAAAAAAAAGTAGGAGTTGCAATCCTAGCCTCTGATAAAATGGACTTTAAACAACAAAGATCAAAAGAGACAAAGAAGGGCATCACATAATGGTAAAGGGATCAATGCATCAAGAAGAGCTAGCGATCCTAAATATATACACACCCAATACAGGAGCACCCAGATACATAAAGCAAGTTCTTAATAACTTACAAAGAGAATTAGACTCCCGCACAATAATAGTGGAGACCTTAACACTCCACTGTCAATATTAGATAGATCAACGAGACAGAAAATCAACAAGGATATCCAGGACTTGAACTCAGACCTGGACCAAGTGGACCTAACAGACATCTACAGAACTTTCCACCCAAATCCACAGAATATTCATTCTTCTCAGCACCACATCACACCTACTCTAAAACTTAATTTGAAGTAAATCACTCCTCAGCAAATGCAAAAGAATGGAAATCATAACAATCGCTCAGGACATAGTGCAATCAAATTAGAACACAGAACTAAGAAACTCATGCAAAACCACACAACTACATAGAAACTGAACAACCTGCTCCTGAATGACTCCTGGATAAATAATGAAATGAAGGCAGAAATAAAGATGTTCTTCAAAACCAATGAGAATGAAGACAGACGTACCAGAATCTCCAGAACACATTTAAGGCAGTGCCTAGAGGGAAATTTCTAGCACTAAATGCCCACATGAGAAACAGGAAAAGATCTAAAGTTAACACCCTATCATCACAATTAAAAGAACTAGAGGAGCAAGATTAAACAAATTCAAAAGCTAGCAGAAGGCAAAAAATAACTAAGATCAGAGCAGAACTGAAGGAGATAGACACATACAAAAAAAAAAAACCTTCAAAAAATCAATAAATCAAGGAGCTGGTTTTTTGAAAAGATCAAAAAATAGATAGACTGCTAGTCAGACTAATAAAAAAGAAAAGATGGAAGAATCAAATAGATGCAATAAAAAAATGACAAGGGGGATATCACTACTGATTCCACAGAAATACAAACTACCATCAGAGATTACTACAAACAACTCTGTGCACATTAACCAGTAAATCTAGAAGAAATAGATAAATTCCTGGACACTTACACCCTCCCAAGACTAAACCAGGAATAAGTTGACACCCTGAATAGACTAATAACAAGATCTGAAGTTAAGGCAGCAATTAATAGCCTACCAACCAAAAAAAGTCCAGGTCCTGATGGAGTCACAGCCAAATGCTACCAGATGTACAAAGAGGAGCTGGTACCATTCCTTCCGAAACTATTCCAAACAATACAAAAAGTGGGAATACTCCCTAACTCATTTTATAAGACCAACATCATCCTGATACCAAAACTTGCCAGAGACACAACTAAAAAAGAAAATTTCAGGAAAATATCCATGATGAACATCAATGCAAAAATCGTCAATAAAATACTGGCAAACTGAATGCAACAGCATATCAAAAAGCTTATCTATCATGATCAAGTCGGCTTCATTCCAGGGATGCAGGGCTGGTTCAACATATGCAAATCTATAAATGTAATCCATCACATAAAGAGAACCAATGACAAAAAACACATTATTATCTTGATAGATGCAGAGAAGTCCTCTGACAAAATTCAACAGCCCTTTATGCTAAAAACTCAATAAACTATGTATTGATAGAATGTATCAAAATAATAAAAGCTATCTATGGCAAACCCACAGCCAATATCATACTGAATGGACAAAAACTGGAAACATTCACTTTGAAAACCGGGACTAGACAAGTGTGCCTTCTCTCACCATTCCTATTCAACATAGTATTGGATTTCTAGCCAGAGCAATCAGGCAAGAAAAAGAAAGAAAGGGTATTAAGTTAGGAAAAGAGGAATTCAAATTGTCTATATTTGCAGATGATATGATTGTATATTTAGAAGACCCCATCATCTCAGGCCAAAATCTCCTTAAGATGATAAGCAACTTCAGCAAAGTCTCAGATACAAAATCAATCTGCAAAAATCACAAGCATTCCTAAACCACAATAGCAGACAAACAGCCAAATCATGAGTAAACTCCCATTTCACAGTTGCTACAAAGAGAATAAAATACCTAGGAATGCAACTAACCAAGGACGTGAAGGACTTCTTCAAGAAGAACTATAAACCACTGCTCAAGGAAGTAAGAGAGGACACAAACAGATGGAAAAACATTCCATGCTCATGGTTAGGAAAAATCAATATTGTGACAATGGCTATACTGCCCAAAGTAATTTATAGATTCAATGCTATCCCATCAAGCTACCATTGACCTTCTTCACAGAACTGGAAAACCACCACCTTAAACTTCATATGGAATCAAAAAAGTACCCGCATAGCTAAGATAATTCTAAGCAAAAAGAACAAAGCTGGAAGCATCACAATACCTGATTTCAAACAATACTATAAGGCTACAATAATCAAAACAGCATGGTACTGGTACCAAAACAGAGACATAGGTCTATGGAACAGAACAGAGGCCTTGAAAGTAATGCCACACACCTACAACCATCTGATCTTTGACAAACCTGACAAAAATAAACAATGGGAAAAGGATTCCCTGTTTAATAAATGGTGTTGGGAAAACTGGCTAATCATGTGCGAAAGCCGAAACTGGACCCATTCCTTACACCTTATACAAAAATTAACTCCAGATGGATTAAAGATTTAAACATATGACCTAACACCATAAAAACCCTAGAAGAAAACCTAGGCAATACTATTCGACATAGATATAGGCAAGGACTTCATGACTAAAACACCAAAAGCAATGGCAATAAAAGCCAAAATTGACAAAAGTAATCTAATAAACCTTAAGAGCTTCTACACAGCAAAAGAAACAATTGTTAGAGTGAACCCGCAACCAAGAGAACGGGAAAAAATTCTGCAAGCTATCCATCTGACAAAGGGCAAATATCCAGAATCGACAAAGAACTAAAACAAATTTACAAGAAAAAAACAAACAACCCCATCAAAAAGTGGGTGAAGGATATGAACAGGCATTTTTCAAAAGAAGACATATGTGCAGCCAACAAACATATGAAAAAATGCTCATCATCACTGGTCATTAGAGAAATGCAAATCAAAACCACATTGAGATACCATCTCATGCCAGTTAGAATGGCAATCATTAAAAAATCTGGAGACAACAGATGCTGGAGAGGATGTGGAGAAATAGGAAGGTTTTTACACTGTCTGTGATAGTGTATATTAGTGCAACCATTGTGGAAGACAGGGTGGTGATTCCTCAAGGATCTAGAAATAGAAATACCATTTGACCCAGCAATCCCATTACTGGGTATATACCCAAAGGATTATAAATCATTCTATTATAAAGACACATGCACATGTATATTCATTGCAGCACTGTTTACAATAGCAAAGACTTGGAACCAACCCAAATGCCCATCAAGGATAGACTAGATAAAGAAAATGTGGCACATATACACCATGAAATACTATGCAGCCATAAAAAAAAGGATGAGTTCCTGTCCTTTGCAGGGACATGGATGAATCTGGAAACCATCATTCTCAGCAAACTGACATAAGAAAGAAAAAGACACAGAAAACAAAACACTGCATGTTCTCACTCATAAGTGGGTGTTGAACAATAAGAACACATGGACACAGGGAGAGGAACATCTCACACTGGGGTCTGTTAAGTGGTGGGGGGCTAGGGGAGTGATAGCAGGGAGTGGAAAGGTGGGGGAAGAATAACATTAGGAGAAATACCTAATGAAGGTGAAGGGGGAATGGATACAGCAAACCACCATGGCATGCATATACCTATGTAACAATCCTGCAAGATCTGCACATGTACCCCAGAACTTAAAGTATAATTTAAAAAAAAAAAGAAAAGAAAAAGCTTCATGACATTGAATTTGGCAAGATTGTTTGTCTATGACATCAAAAGCAAAGGCAACAGAAGAAAAAATTAGGTAATTTGGATTTCCTCAAAGTTAAAAACTTTTGTGTGTCAAAGAACAGTATCAGCAGAGTGAAAAGACAACCCATAAAATAGTACAAAATATTTGCCAATCATATACCTGATAAGGGAATAATATCCAGTATATAAAAAGAACTCTACAATTGAGCAACAACAAACAAATCACCCAATTTAAAAATAAGCAAAGGACTTGAATAGAGATTTCTTCAAAAAATATATACAAATGGCCAATAAGAATATAAAAAGATGCTTAACATCACTAATGATTAGGGAAATGCAAATCAAAACCACAATAAGATACCACTTCATACATATAAAGGATGGCTATTACTCAAAAAGGGGTGGGGAGTGAGGAATAGTGTTAGTGAGGATGTGGAGAAATTAAAATCCTGCTCATTGCTGGTGGGAATGCAAAATGGTAAAACTACTATGGAAAACAGTATTAAACATAGAATTACTATGTGATCCAGCAACTTCACTTCTGGGTATATACCCAAAGAGCTGAGAGCAAGGACTCAAACAGATATCCGTATGCCTGTATTCATAGCAACACAATAACCAAACACAATAACCAAAATGTAAAAGCTACCCAAGTGTCCACTGACAGAAAAGTGGATGAATAAAGTGTGGCATATACATAAGATGGCATATTATTCAGATATAAAAAAGAAAACAATTCTGATACACGCTACAATACGGATTAACCTTGAGGATTTTAGACTAAGTGAAATAAGGCAGTTAGAAAATGACAAATACTGTATAAGTCCATTTATAAGAGGTACTTAGAGTAGTCAAATTTGTTCATAGAGACAGGAAGTAAAATGGTGGTTGCCTGGGGCTGGGAGAAAGAGAGGAATGGGAAGTTAGTGCTTTGTAAGTATAGAGTAATGGGACTGGGAAGATTAAAAAAAGTCATGGAGATGGATGGTTGTGATGGTTATACAACAATGTGAATGTACTTAATACTATCAAATTGTACACTTAAAATGGTTAAAATGGTAAATTTCAGATTATGCACACTTTATCACAATAAAAACAAAGTATACAAGGATAATTTTAGGTAGTAAGAAGAGCTACAAAGAAACATTGTATTATTGGGAGTGACTGGAAGAAGCCCTGAAACTACATTTGAATGAGAGTACTCAGTGGACATGACATTTGTCTGAGGTCTGATTGACAAGAAAGAATCAGAAAGGTGAGACCTGGCGGACAAGCATTTGAAGCAGAGAGTATAGCAAATGTGAAGTCCCTGAAGCAGGGATGAGCTCTGCATGTTGAAGGAGTAGAAAAAAAGCTAGCTCACTAGAGTGAATCCTGGGAATGTTCATAAAGGATTACCTACAGGGGATATATAAGGTATCGTAGGTCAGGAAAGGAGCCTAGATTTTCTTCTAAAGACAATATAAAACCTTGGAGGATTTTTGAATAAGAGAATTAAGTGATCTAATTTGCTTGTAAAAGATCATTTTGGCCACCATGTAGGAAATGAATCATCGGAGGGCAAGAACTGAAACAGATCCATTCAGAGTTGTTCTAACAGTAGGGACGGTGGTGGCTTGGAATAGATGATAGCAGTCATGACAGAGACAAATGGATGCATTCAACATATGTTTTGAAGGTAACGCCAACACATCTTGCTGTTTTCATTATAAATAGGGTAATCATACATTCCCTGTTTGCCTGGGGCAGCACTGATTTCTGTCTGTCGTCCCAGTGCCCTGTATGGTTAGTATCTCTTTTATTCTCAACAGTGTCCCAGGTTGAACAATAAATCACACAGCTGCCCTAGCTATGAGGAACAAAGGAAAAAAAAGAATCAAGGCTAACTCCTCTGCTTGAGCCAAATTTATAGTATTGATGTTTCAAAGATGCACTATTAACATTATTGTTAATGAAGGGGAAACAACAGAACTCCACATTTGTTTTACTCATGAATTATTTTTGTCCATAATCACTTAACAATGTCATGTTCCTCTTTCCATCCCAATTCAACAGTTATGTATATGTACCAAAACTTCAGAAGAAAAGAAATAAGGCAAATTGAATTAGGTAGTTCAAAAAAAAGATAATTCAAGTAACTGGTCAAGAAATATAAGAGAATAAGAGCAATTCCCAAGGGAGAGCAGCAGTACAGGAATAGCTCTTAGGGTGCCGCCAGTCCTTCTGCTCAGAGACAAAGAACATAGAACTGGATCTTTGGTCTGCTAAGACTGTGGTAGAAAGAGCTTTATCCTGGATCCTGGACCCTTGGAGGGTTTTATGACATGAAGAGATAGAAAAGAAGACTTTCAGGAAAACATAGCCCTCTAGAGGGCCTGGAAAACACACACACACACACACACACACACACACACACACACACACAATGACACTGGCAATGAGTTAGAGAAAACATCAAAAGTGAAGAAGGCTATATGAAAATTCTCCCTTAGAAGGAGGATTGTGGCACAGGAATATCTAGTATCTAAAACCAAGAAATACGTTTGACAATAATTTGGAAGCTTTGTTTCCTAAGATAACTCTCAAAGAGTGTCAAATTTATTATTATTTTGCATTCTGGAAAAAAACACTGGCTGATGTGGCCTGAAAAAATACCTGTTACATATTCTCTCTCTTTCTCTCTCTCTCTCTCTCTCTCTCTCTCTCTCTCTCTCTCTCTCTCTCTCTCTTTCACTCTCACTCTCTGTCTGTCTCTCTCTCTCTCTCTCTCTGTCTGTCTCTCTCTCTCTCTCTCTCTCTCTCTCTCACACACACACACACACACACACACACACACACACTTCTTATAATACATTACTGCTTTCTTCCTTTATCCAAAGGAGACATAGCAGCAATGAAAAAAAAATCCTCTGAAGTTTGCTTTCGTAATTCTGAAGTTCAACTTCAGATATTCATAAGGCCAAAACAGAACCTCAGGTCACCCCTGAGATAACTGTTAGAAGAAATTAACACCAAAGCTTAGTACTAGAACTATCTACCTTTATTAATATTTGAAGGCAATTAGTCAAAATTTAAACCTCTTATTACACAGTGAACCAATATACTTTTTTAAAGTGATTGATAATTGACTGGGGACTGCCAGTGAATGTGATCTGGGTAAAGAAGAAAATAGATTAGTTGTGCTTCAAAAGGAATTACTATATTTCACCTGCTACCTATAATTTTCAGGCTATTTTATGCCTCAGTTTTGTGACCATCTACATACTATGATTTCTAATATTACCCTAAACAGAAGAACTCTAGTAGTGCCCAGAGACTCAATGCTGATTTTTTTTAATTTCAGTAATTGTTTTTGTCAGTTGATAGTCTTAGGATATGAAGAGCAACCAGGACTTAACTAAAGTCTAAATTCAGCTCTAACATAGAGAAAGGGGCAGGTGGGGGGAGGCGGTACGAGGACAGGGGAGACAGAGAGATACAGAGAAAATCCTTTTAGGCCAGCCAAATTTATATTTATGGTAACCTGGCCCAATCTTTTAAATGCATATGATTCCTAAAAGCATCTGAATGATCTATTTAAAACCACAGAACTGAAACAAGTAATTGCAAAAGAGTCATTGGATTAGAAGGCTAGCTGAAGTCCACTATTTCTTCGGGTTTTCATGATCAGCAGTGCCAGTAACATATTTGATTCAGCTTTTCCTTGTACAAATATCATTCATCTTGCCACTGTCATTTGCTTTATTCCCTTAACAGAGTTCTTTAATCATAGCTATTTCCACAGATTCATCAAATCTCACTCACTATTGTACCCTGCACTCTAAATTAAGCTGAATAGCACTGAGGTGTTATCTTTTACGTGGTATGTGCTACCCAAATATTATCAATTATCATAAGACTGCCTGAATATTGTGGCCACACATAGCTACCTCCAGGCCAATGGAGTGATTGCTCATTTTACCTAACATTTGTCTCCCTTGGTTTTAATTCACGTTCAGATCTTGACTTTTCCAGTGGATAAAATTTCAACATGATTTTAAAATAGTCTCTAGCCTCTAGTCCAGCAGAGTTAAACTCTTGGGGACCTTCTTCAAGAATTTCAATTAATGGACTGAATTGAAAAGGTTTTCCTACGAATAAGTGATGAACTATATAGGAAATTTGACTCTGAACAAAATCTCTTGGTAGTCATTTACACATCCATAATCTAATAAAAAATTTTCAAACTGTACCACATATCAAGATTATACTGTAAAATTAAAGAAAATATGTTTCTACTTTGGAAAAATAGGAGCATACTTTTGCTGTACGAAGAATAGTGAGGTTTCTAAACAGAACAGTTGGCATCACTTTGAGTAGTCTGCTGATTTGGAAACAGAAAGAGTGCCTCAAGACTGTGTGAATAAGCCATTTTCCTTTGGCAATCAAGGAATCGTTGGGAACAGAAATAGTCACTACCAATCCTAGCACTAGAGCCTCAAGGTCAACTGAAGAACTAGTCTGTTCTGCACATCTTACCCACAATCATGTGTTCATTCCCTTTTTGCTCTTGCTGAACAGGACAAATTTTTTTTTTTCTAAAGAATATATAAACCCTATTGCAGCATTCATTTTTCATGGAAAATATTCTGTTAGAGCAAGACGAATGAACAAAGTTATTTCTTCTTTGGTTGTTGAGTCCTTTCCAGAAATCTGCCACTTCTGTCAAAACATTTCATAAATCCTTCCGAGGATAACCAGTTTGGGCCAAAATTAGATTTTCAATAATTAAGATCCAAGGATGCTGGTAAAGCTGAGTTTTTACCTCCTGTATACAGATATTTATGCCTATTTTCCTTTCTTTTACCACTTTCAGATAATTTGAACAAAAAATTTGAATATCCAGACACATCACATGTCAAAATTAATCAACAGGTATTTGTTGAGTGCTTAATATGTAGCAAGCATTTTGCTGGGAACAGGTACCCCCTTTTCTTATCTCAGGTGCCAAGACAAAAAGTTGATTGGATATCCCAGTCCAAGTTCTACCTTTTCATCTAAGAGGTTGTCTGCAGCCATTCCAGTCTACAGTGAATTTTTCTTTCTCTAAGCAGCTATAGCATTTATATCTGTATTTTTTATTTTTAATTCAAGGCAGTGAATTCCATTTGATGGAATTAATGATGTTAAATAACATTACAGAACTTTGCACATGCTTTGTATATAGTAGATAGGCATCTACTGTTTTAAACACTGTTAATATTAAGCATTAAAATGAATATTTACTTCCCTCTTTAAGATAATGTTTATACTTAAATACATGGAAACCCATCATGTAACATATCTCTACGTACAGCTCTTACATTTTTATAACATGCCCTTTACAATCTCCTTATCATTGGGTGGGGGGTCAGAGAAGAAGAAAGTCACCAAACTACCCATGAAGCTGAGGTGGTGGCAGCTAGAACATCATAGCCGATATGTCAGTTGGTAGTCTGAGCCAGTGATTCCAATCTCATACAGCAATTTGCCATTTTTATCATTACCCATATACCTCCAATGCAATTAACAGCCACACCCTCTAGGTGATCCCAGATCCACTATAGCCGTTCAATGATTCATCAAACTCAAGGTAAAGTGCAAGCTCAATCACAACACTGTTTCATAACTGTCTCATATCTGCTCTAGGAAAGATATTTTGAAATACTTTTTGAAGATTTGCTATTAAGTGTTTTTAATAAGTTTCCAAAGAAGTATGAAGCATTCTAATTGCTGTCAACAGAGTATCAAGTTGAGTGACATGTTGTTTTCAGCTAGTCATTCTTCAGTGTGACACTGAGCAATAATACTGAACCATTTGAACATTTAAAATTATTTTTAAAAGCATATGTAGTATCCCACTGTTAAATCTACCAACCTATAGACATCAGTGCCCATAATTCTACCTTCTTTCTTGATAATATGGATAACCAGTCTGTGTTCTTAGCTAAGATTAACCCACCATTTGTCCACTTGATTCCATCCCCATGCACCTACTCAGGAGCATGGGATTTAGGTTCTCCACTTGCTCTTGCAGGAATAAATTTTCCTAGTAAATCACTATGTAAACACATATATATGCTGTAATTTCTCTTAAGTAAAAATAAATTTCCTTCACCCACTCCCCTTGTACTTTCATCTTCTATTACTCTGTTTCTCTTCAACTATTTCCAAAGGAGTTTTGGTGGAAATCGTTTCTCCAATTTCTAGCCTTTCATTCTCTCCAATCGGGGCTTTGCACCTGCCAAAACCATTCCTATCAGGGTCACAAATAACTCTCCAGTCTGATAAATTCTATGGTCAGTTCTTAGCCTTCATATTCCTTGAGACAAATAATCCAAATTATTTGAAATATCTTCCTCATTTGACTTCCAAAACACCAATCTCATCTGGTCTTCCTTTCTACTCCTTCTCAGCCTCCCTTACTGGTCCCTGCTCTTCTCTCTAACTTCTAATAGCCCCGATGTCTAGAAAAGAATCTGAAACATGGTATATGTTCAATATGCATTTTGTGAATAAGTGAATGAATAAATCAACTTCATTAACAAACACATTGAACACCTACTATAGTAGATTAGGAGCTGGCTCTGAAGTCAATGGTATGATTTTTTTCTACATATCCATCTGCAAAAGAAACATTCTATCAAGGAAAGAAGGGCATAATGTTTAAACTTCTCTAGATGGTCTCAGAGACATGGGCCCTGCAAACTAGCTTCTCCCAAATCCCATATAATTTTTAAACCATTATAATTAAGTGAATACTTGGCACCACCATGGTCAGCCATCAGTTTCCAATCAAATTTACATATCAGTGAAGGTTTTATCTGCTATATGAAATTTGCTTTATAGTCCATTCATATCTTCTTTATAATCAGTACCCCAGTATATTTATGGATTTTTATAGGATTTGGTATATAATGTTATTATTTTAGACTATTACAGAGAAGTTGGATGTTACAAATTTTCTTTTCTAATGTACTATTGCTGAATCTCTGATTTATTTGCTTTTGAGTCATTGGTTAGGAGCACAAACTCCAACAATATTATTCTTTTAGGAAAATATTAATCTGCCATATAGAACCATTTTCAGGAATGTATTGTGATGGAAAACAATTTACAGGTTTTTATTATAAGCTACTCTGTGTACATTCTGTGGGTTTATCAAGGTAATATTAATGATGGAAATGAAGATTTCAAATATAAGTAATTCAAATGTGAAATGTTTAATAGCAAGGTGCAGCACTGACAAAAATCGATTTATATTGGCATTCCTAGAGGTGGTTTTTTTTTAAACAAATAGAATTCACACATTCAAATGAATTTCACTTAAAACTGGTTATATATCTTAAAAACAAAGAATCAGCAAGGACCCCTGGGGAGGGACAGCGGTGGGGGGGGCAGTGGCAGGAGGAGGTGGAGTTGGGGGGGCAGTTGGAGTTGGGAAGGGATAACATGAGGAGAAATGCCAGATGTAGGTGATGGGGAGGAAGGCAGCAAACCACATTGCCATGTATGTACCTATGCAACAATCTTGCATGTTCTTCACATGTACCCGCAAACCTAAAATGCAATAAAATATATTTTTTAAAAAAATAATAATAATAACCACTAGAATTTATACATCCAAACAGGTATTGTTACCCTCCCAGCAATAACCTTGCAAAGCTGCCCCACATTCCAGTGTTGGTGCCATATGCTCAGAACATTTTTGAAATTCCACCTTCAAAAACATCACCAAAGCCTATATCGCACTCTTTATTGCCCTCAGAGGGCCATGTGTTCATACTTTGTGGGTGGATTCTTTTAAAAAACAAGATGAAACAAAATTATTCAGTGTCAATATCAACAAATCAGATAATGATAAAATTGAGTAATACCATCATGAATTTAAAACGAGATTTAACTACAAAGTAAAAAGGCAGATGTCCTTGCAAAGATTGTAAATCTGCTCTGAAGGCAAGTCCCAAAGAGGAAGAGATTTAAGTATGTATTAAGCAATTGAACCAAGGTTAAAAGGAATGTAGCCTCCAGGGTGGCTACTGTGAAGGGTATCAGTCACTTTGGTTTTAAATTCAGAAAACTTCTTTTTAAAACTTCTTTTCAGGGGATATTTTGTAACTTAAGTACCTAAGACATTAGAAGTTAATGTTCCCCATTCTCAGGGTTATGCTTCTCAACTTCAAAAATATCTGTATCATTGACTAAGGTAGTTCTTAGCCTTTTATTAAGAAATAATTTTAGCCTCACTCTGGAATGGAAAACCAATTATCATATGTTCTCACTCATAAGTGGGAGGTAAGCTATGAGGATGCAAAGGCATAAGAATGATGTAATGGACTTTGTGGACACAGGTGGGGAGGTTGGGAAGGGGATATCCTTATCCTAATGAAGGATAAAAGACTACACATTGGGTACACCGTACACTGCTTGGATGATATATGCAATAAATTCCCAAAAATCACCACTGAAGAACTTATCCATGTGACCAAAAACCCCCTGTGCCCCAAAACCTTTAAAATAAAAATAAAATCTTTTTAAAAAAGAAATAATTTTAGAAAAAAAGTTTACCTTTTAAAATTTAAAATGGATACATAATGGAAAAAAATTGAACAAATGTAAACTTTAACATTATCCCAAAATTCTTTAATATACATATTTGTTTATTTATTTTGGCTAACGTTGAATGTTTTCTCTATTCCAGATACTTTTAAACACATTAGGCATATTCATTCCATCTTTATAAGAAACTTATAAGATACATCCTATTATTAGTTTCATTTTACATGTAAAAAATAATTGAAGTCAGAGAAATTAAGAGACTTCCAAAATTTATATAGGGCAAAAGGGCTATAACCAGAACAGGAACACAGGAAATTCAGTCCGGAGCTGTTCTTTGAACTACAGCAGTACATTCTGAGAATATTCGCCAAATTATCAAGACAAATTAGATAAAAATATGTATTTCAAAGGTAGAGAGGCAGAACTGAGGAGAAAAATAACAGTAAAGCATTAGCCATTAAAAAATTATTCTCAATTGCCCAGGTTTTAAACGTTAAGAATATTTGTAATTGTATCATTATTCCTGTTTATCTAACCCCAGGCACCAGGCCACTTAGGTAAGTCCTTGCTAGGGAATCTTAGTGACGTAGTAAAAGTGCCCGTAGGAGGGTTATACCAGGTAGGACACTTATTATTATGCAATCTTAGAAAACTGTCCTACCACATCATACATGCAACTATAACAGCACCATAAGAATGCTATGATATGAGTAGGAAATGCAAGGTCTTTGAGTGTCAGGCACTGTGCTAGGCCCTCAGGCTGCACATGAGAGAAGAGATAGTAATTGCCACCCTGCTGCAGGTAATGTCTTAAGGAATAGACAGTTAACAATTAAACAAATAAAATATATAATTATGAGTATTATTCTAATCATGAAGAAAATAAACCCGACACTGTGGTAGAGACTAAAGTGAGTGGTTAGGAAAGGTCTAAAAGAACATGGTCAGGCCCAGTGCACTGAAACCCTGTAAGGCCAGTTGGCATAGCAATGAATAACAGTTAGAAATTGCACAGCAAGAAATTAGAAACGTAGTATCCATATCTGAGTGGTGCAGCGCAAATAAATTTTATTTAGTAAGGCAGACTCCAAGAGTAATGTCCAGTTCCCATGCTAACCTATAAATGATTAAAAAGAAAGAGGCCCTGGGTCTCTCACTTGATTTTACTAAACTTTGGGTGAGTCTCTGAAAAACAGATGGTTCCAAGAATCTGCATTCAATCCTACAATTATACTGTTAGTCCCGTGTGTAGGCTTGCCTTGCTTATTTTCTGGCTTCAGTCATGCAAAGGAAAACTAATATTGCTCAAAGGCAAGTCCTTCTTGCCAGTCCTCAACTTTCAAGCAGTATTTGTGAACTGTGCTACCTCAGAAAGCCTCTGTGAGCATTTAATATTTAAACTGAAATCTTTTTTCTTTTGTTTAAAACCTTTTACAAAAAATAATAAAAATAATATCTGTTCACTAGAGGAAAACTAACGTTACAGAAGAGCATGTATGTAATCTTACCACAGAAATAACCAGAATAAAGTGTTACTGTCTTTGATGTATGTATTTGTTTTAGACACACAATTTAAAGGACAAGAAGGAGCCAGTTTTGCAGAACTTCAGGAAAAAGAACATTACAGGTCTGGTTCAAAAAGTAAACTTTTTCAAAGGCTGATATTAGCAAAACATCTCTCTATATTGGCATATCTTTACTAGTCCCTTTTAACATTACCATTTCCCATTACCATGAAACCAACATCCCATGATAAGATGTGGAAGCCATTATCAAGGGAAGCAAAGGGGTAACCGCTGGTTCTCTTCTTCGGAGGTCTTACCTGAGTTTGGGCGCTTAATTTCTAAGCACAGCCCAACTCCCCAGATGGAGCTGGGATTCCTGTCTTGGTGCCCAAGGTATCGCTTAGATTGTGAGGTACTCTTTCAAAAGCTAAGCATCCACACATCATTGATGATAAAAATACTAAAGTAAAAAAAAAAAAAAAAAAAAAAAAAAACACTAAAGTTGCAGAAGTACAGTAGAGAAAGCAGGAAAGGTGAAGGAGCTCTGCTTTAACTATACCTAAATCAAAAAGAAACTGTTTTTAAAAATCTGAGATACAAAGATACCTAAGATTTCATAAACAAGAAAATGCAGAATATTTGTTTGTTTTAAAAAAAAAAAAAAAAAAAGGCGGTGGGGGGGAATAAAGGAGCCAGACCAAGGTCTGGTTTCTCAAAAAAAAGACTTTACTAAATTGTGTGTCCAGGATTATAAATCCCAATTACTACCTGAGTCTCCCCTTCTCTAAGTGTTCCCAGAATAAGATAAATGACCACATTTTGCCTTAAAACTATGTTAATGAAAAAAACTTCTAAAGCATACAATGCGATTTCCAAGATCTTAATAATGATAACTCAGTGTCAAATGAAGCCAAATCCAGTGGGAGAGCCCTTGTTGAAACATAGGCACCAATGGCTTAGCTTGTCACTCTCAGGCAGTGTGCAAACCCTTCCCCAGGCTGCTAAATTGCACTGATTGCCAGGCCTCTGGAAGGTCAGTTTCTCTCGGGGGCTGCTGAGCAGCAGCTACACACGCCTGTGCATGTCCTCATAGAGCACATGCCTGAAATCACACAGCTCCATACCCCGGGTTGCAACACTATTCTCTGGACATTTTTCATATCTCTCTCTCTCTCTTTGATTCCACCATCAGAATGTCTCCTGTTTATCGCTCCCTTGCTGTTTCTAATCTTTGCAGTCAGCTGTTGCAGCTGTGTCTGATTCTACCATTCAGTTTCTGTTTCTTCACGGATTGTTCAAAGAGAATTTATTAAGAATGATGTCCCAAGCACTGTGTTAGGCACCAACTGAACCAAAAAGACATGATCTCTAGTTGCATAGTGTTTAAAATGCAGAGAAGAGAGTTTTTAAACAAACAAATACAACATGACAACTTACAGTAATATAAGACTACGAGGGGAAAGGATAGAAAGGAGCTGATTTGGACTCTGGTTTCAGAAGGCATCTCTGAGGAGGTAAAAATTCAACTAAGGCCTAACAGATAAATAGAAGAGAGCAAGATAAAAAGTGAAGAGAAAACACTGAAGGCATAAGGTGCAACACAGGCAAAGGCCTGAAACCAATGAGAGCTTGGCACATGTGGGGAATGGAAAATAGGAAGAGTGAAACTGGCATGCAATGAAGTGGCAAAAGAAGTGGGAGCCAGATCATGGCTTGTAGGTCATGATAAATATTTTTGACACAAGGGTTGGCCATTAAACAGCATTGAAGTGATCGGCTTGATTATATTTTAAATGGCTGCCTTGTCTGTTCTATAGGAAAGAACTAAGAAGACGACAAGAGCAGAAGTTAGAAAGCCAATTACAGGGACATGGCAGTAATGCAAGTGGACTCCATCTCTTCTCAGTGAGTTTCTTCTGTCTCCTCCAGTCACTTATGACCCACTCTGATTTTTCATGGAAAAGCTTGACTCAGAGACTGGTATCCCTCAGTAGTTTTCTCTTTTCCTCCATGTGGCAAATCAAACTATCAGAATGAGAAAGGTTCCCGATTTTCTCAGCTGTGTTCACGGTTCTCAGAGGCTGCTTTGTCATGAAAATTTAAAGATGTCTTAAGCTTGTGAAGTTGAAGCCCAGAAAACTAAAGTCTTTACATTCCACTATCTTAAAAAGAGATATTTCCTTGAACTCTATGTGACAATATATATAACTTTAATATATTCTTATCAGCAAGAATTTCCCATTTGGAAGTGAAAACACATCTGCCAAAATTTGACTTCAGTGATAAACGGTGTTGCCTTAGCATTTTATCACCCCGGTCCTTAACTTGACATCTATAAAGCGCTAAGGAAAGACCATTAACTCCCTGAAAGAGTATGCAAACACTTAGATGCATTCCTGCTTGAAGACTTTTCTGCAAAGGTCTGTAACATTCATCAGAGTTTCAAGAGGATTCAAGAGTGAGTGGCTGAGGTTTATCTACCACCCATGGCTAGCAAGCTTTTTCATCATCTTCATGGGCACAGGACCAAGGCTGGCCAATCAGAATCTTCCCTGACACTCATAGATGAATATGAAGAGAAAAGGCCTGGGTTTTCTCTGTAGATGCTAAGCTTGGGCTGAAGTGGCTATGTTCCCTGCCATGTGGAAAAATCCTACCAAATTAGAACAAAACAATAAAAAAAAAAATAGACTTTTGGGTTAAAAACAAACAAAACAGGCAGAGATAGACAGATTTCTGCCATCATTGAATTAAGGCTCTAATTCTTGCATCTCTTCCTCCAGTTCTGGAATCTATTCCAGTAGCCTCCCAAGCTACTTGAGCTGATTAATTCTCTTTTTGTTAAGCTAGCTTAAGTTGGAAGTCTATGCCTCTTGCAAGAGAAGTAGTCCTGGCTTCTAAAATAACACCCAAATACTTAAGAAATATCTCCACAGTGTAATGATCTGATATTGAAATCCATCAGAGACTTCAAGACATGAAAACTGAAATTGAATAAAAATATGAATTCATATTTGACCACTTAACTTTCAGAGATATTACTATGACTACCTACCGATATTTTACTAGATTTAGTCCTAGTGGCAGAAATTAAAGCCTAATTAGATACCTGTGGGAAGCTTATTAAATTATATTTACACGTTAAATGTTTGCTTAATAATCTAATAAACCATAAGACCACTTGAGGTTACAAAGCAGATGGCATATTTTAGATAAATTTAAGGGAATTAGGTAGCTCACATAAAATTCTTTAATCCAGTACATGTCATAAAAGATTTAAAATGCCCTCACAGAAAGAGACTTGTAATTTTATTCTAGTGGTAATGATGATATAAGTAGTAAAAACTGGTAAATGACAAAATATAGAAACACTCTGCCTAATCAATAGCGTAAGTCTCTAGAACATCCTCCAAATCAATAAGATATATAATAATGACAAGAAGCATGTTAAGAGTAAATGAAAAAAAAAAGTGAATTGTATCCCAGCCCAGAACCATTATCTGAACTATATTAAAAGTGCATTTAACACAAAAATGTGATCAGTCTTCTTAACTTTGGTAGCACTGACAATAAACAAAATGTATCTTTCTTTCTTCATGATAGAGAGTTGCAACATTCCACAAACCTCACAAAACTAGAAAACAAATAGTTTTGAATATCTTAGACCATCCTAGCACTTTACTGCAGACTCACACCTGCAGGCTTTTGGCATTATTTAGAACATTCAAAGTTTGTAATTACTGAGTTCAATGACCAGTTATGCATAGGATGCACATTAAAAATTTAACTCCCAGTCAGAGAAACAGCAATGCAGTGAAATCTAATTGAGAATGGGGCATTAGATAAATAAATTTTGCCAAGCATATGAGGAGGTAAGTAATACACTGAGGGCCAAAAATATGCCAGGCCCTTGCTGACTGCACTTCACATATATGATGTCATCCCAGCTCCGTGGCACCCCTGCGTGGTGGGGATATCCCCTTCACTTTACAGATCCGTAAACCAAAGCTCACAACATAAGGAACTTGCCCACTTCACTTCAGCTTAAGAGATGGATCTAGATGCAAATACAGTCTGACTCTGAGTCAGAAACATTTTTTTCACTTGGATCATGTTTTATTCAATAAATGCTTATAAAATGAGAACAAATTACAGATGTAAATATTCTTTTAAAGTAGAAAATACTGAATGCATTTTCTCAAGGTCTCAAGGATAATAATCAATATGAATTTTTTTTTCATTTTTCTTGTTATCCCTCAAGGTCAAGCTTTTGATTATTTCACTTGCTGTCATTATGTCTTTCACAAACACTGCCTCTTCATAATGGCATCTCCCTCTACACATACACACACACACACACACACACACACACACACACACACACATGCGCACGTGCATGCGTGTGCCTGCAAGCTTGTTCTTTCAATCCTCTCTGGGTGGGAAACAAGAACACCATGTTGTTTAAGTATTATCTGTTCATTGAGAGCCATTAAAATTCTGGAAGAACCAAAAAAGTCAATTCTGCGTTACCAAAGTCTTTGAAACCACTATGTCAGAGAATTCCTTGGTTTATTTCCTTTCTCCTAGTAATTTATATCTCAAAGGACTGAAATTTCAGAAATGAAGATTGGAGATAGAAAATGGCTTCCAAATACATAAAAAGTGTCTGTTTTTATAACCTTGTAACAGTTTGGTCTGGGATTTCTGGTATACTAGCTAACTTCTAAATACAGACTCCAGCAATGATTTATGGACTAGATTACATTTGCAATCCCTTACCCACCTGTTAGATCACTTGAAAATCTTATTTGTTATAGCCCATATCATACTTCTTATCCCATCCAGTCATCCTAAAAGAACAATGTAGACTTTTCTATAACAATGAAGGTCATCATCACTTGTATAGCTCTTGAATGTCAAGCACTGCACTAAGCACTCTGTGCGCAGTGACTCATTCATCTCATAAGAAAATAGTTCTGCTCATTGTGGTGTGCATGTTTTGCTCTTTAAATCTCGTGAGTGCCGGTCATATTGACTGTAAAGTGAGTGGTACTCCTTGTAAATGTACAATGCCCAACCTACACAGTGGCATAAAGGTAGGTACTACTGGATTCCCGTGGAACAGAAATTAAGGAAACTGAGGCTTAAAAGTTTAAGTGGTAGAGCTAGATCAGGAAGAGAGGTCTTAATCACTGTGTTATACTGCATCCTATATTTTCCTACAGAATAACATTGATTTGTAATACCTTACAACATGCCCATACTTGCAGACAATTCAGATCTGTAGATACACAAGCACTCAGAATGCAAAAATGGCCTAGGTTAGTAGATTACCCAACAACAACTATCTGTTTCTCAAGAGTGTCCCAGAATAAACCAGGACCCAGTTCATACCTAATCTATGGAGCTGTTCTTATATTTGGGGGGTCTCTTAGGATCTCAGCACAGTAAGAACGGACCATTTCTGGAGTCTATTTGAGAACCCTTTCATTTATCTCAATTTTTACTAAATGTTTACTGAGTACCAATTCGAAGTCTAATACTGAGTGTAGCATTAGCTAATGGTATATTGAAATGAAAAGGAACAGTCCCTGTCCTCAAAGAACTCACAGGAAAAGGAAGGAGGAAGATATAAAAATAGATAAATCCTAAAACGCATAGTAGTGCTGACAAACTGGTGAAAGAGTAATTAGCTCTGCCTGTGGGTGGGACAGGAGGTTGGAGAAAGATTCCTAGGGGGAAAAAAAAAGTGGCAGTACTAATGGGTCTTGAAGGACAAGTAGGAGTTTGCCTAGTTAAGAAGGTGAGGTGGAGAGCATGTGGAAGAAAGCTGCTTCTTGCTATATAATTAACTGCAAGAGCAGCCTAAGAGGAAATTTTCTTCCTGCTTTCATTGTGCTTGTGCTTTGTCCTCCCTTGATTATATTTTCTTTGAGTTTAAAGTAAGCAATCAGGGGAGATTCACTAGACTGTTACTTGGATTGAAGTAGAATGGGTTGGGTTCAGGTAGAAACTATTGCTATTTTTAAAATACTTTCCTGAGTCCATTAAAAAAATCGCTACAATAGCGTGACTTTTCAACAGTTCACGTTGTGAAAACATGAGAAAAGTGTAACTTGAAGGTCACAATTAAATTAAACATCAACATTTATTAAGATCAAATTAATACTTTCTGAAAATTAAATTACTCCCCCCAGCGAATATTTAAATTGACTGCTGGTGACTAGGGTAACGTGTTCCACATTGTTGCACCATAGCAACACAGAAATCTTTACAGAATGTAAAATGATTGCTGAGATGGTGATTCCTGAGATCTTTTCCAGTAAACCCCATGAGCTGGACTACTTACTAAACAGCAGTGTCAGAACTGTTCTAAACTACATGGCTTCATAGAACTCCAGAGCTACCTCATAAATCTGAACAATTCCTTTATTGTAATACAATAAGGTACTCTGGACCTAATTTCCTTATCAGCTTAAAGAAAGAGAAAAATAGTAAGATGTATTGTGGTAGAGGAAAAATAAGCTAGCACATATTTAGGCAAATCATATAACCATCATGTTTAATACTCACAGACTTCACTTAAGAAGACTCCAGGGCTGCCCTGAGCATAGCTGGTCAATTGCCTTTTTATCTGTCTTATCAGCAGTCTACTACAGTCCCTCCAAAGAGGAGAGAAACTTCTGTTTCCCTTATATATTCTGGGTGGTACTGGCCTCAATTTCTCTTTCTACAGCACATCCTTGTGCTCATGCAACCTCTAGCCCTGCTGACAATAGATGTGTGAACTCAATTTCATGACTTCCGTTCATCTGATCAGAGTTCACACTCAGAAAGGTTGAAGAAAAGCATCTTTCAACACTGTCATCTCACACTCATTACAGCTGAAATCAGAAGCATCACACTAGAGGAAACATTGACCAAAATCCTATTTGCTGTTCACTCAGAAATGTTGCTTCCCCAGAACTTCTGGCATTCACCTTGCTAACACAGACTCCTTCGAATCTGCAATATTTGCTGATGTCTAGTTGGATGTTTTCATTTCTGATCTCATCCAAAGGTCAAAGTCACACACTTACTCCATAAGAACCTAGCAGCAATCATCTGTTATTATCCAGTCAAATATATGAAGGGTATCTTCAAACAGCAACTAGAGTTGTGAAGAATGGCTATTAAAGACTACATACTTCCAGCTGGGAGCGGTGACTCATGCCTGTAATCCCAGCACTTTGGGAGGCTGAGGCAGGTGGATCACCTGAGGTCGGGAGTTCGAGACCAGTCTGACCAACATGGAGAAACCCCCGTCTCTACTAAAACTACAAAATTAACTGGGCATGGTGGCACATGCCTCTAATCGCAGCTACTCAGGAGGCTGAGGTGGGAAAACCTCTTGAACCCTGGAGGTGGAGGTTTCGGTGAGCCGAGATCACAGCATTGTACGTACTCCAGCCTGGGCAACAAGAGCGAAACTCTGTCTCAAAAAAAAAAAAAAAAAAAAGACTACATGCTTCCTCATAAACACCTGGGAACGGGAGGGGCAGGATGGTATGCATTGATAAGAAACAATACAATGACAAATGAGCAACGTCTAATTATTCAGGCATTGCTCAGACTCAGAGACAAAGCAAGAAAACTGGGAGTTAGGGATGAAACTGCATCCTCCTCTAACCCTATTGTACCTGTGTACTGCAGTACATATTAATGTAACATCAAGCCCTATTTTTAGACTTCTGCAATTCCACAGGCATAAATCATTCCTGTACCACAAGTCACCTTTGAGTTAGCAATGCCAAGTTTAACATTTTGCAGAATCCTACAACAACATAATTGAAAGCAAGTGATATTTAAAATGAATAGTGATCATTTTAATAGAATAAAATTAGCCTAAATATAGCTTGTTTGAGAGAATTTATTGAGTAATAATTAAAAGGAAAAGTGACAAACGTGCCATTTAGCTAATCCTATCTTCACAATAGCTTTCACAGTTGAATTTGGAATGCTATTCTTCAGCAAAAAAAAAAAGAAAAAAGAAAAAAGCTCATGTAATGGTCTTTTTCTTTTTACATAATACTGATTAATCCTAGTGATTTTAGCCACCAGAGTTTGCTCTGAATTGCACATCTGATTAAAGAAGGAAACGCATAGCACAACTAAAGACACAAGCTAGTCAAAGTGTTACTTTTTATATTAGCCCATGTCTATTGTTGAGGAGAATTAAAAACAAAAATCTTCTCCCAACCCAGAAATCTTATCTACAAAAGTAGTAAGAAAGAAAACATATTTACCACTGAATAAGCATTAAACCAGCATGGAATGTGCATCATAGGTAATCTGCTTAGAGATTCCAGATAATGAAAGAAATCTCACTCTTGCATACAGCCACACAGATACAAATCATTACATACATATTTTCAAGATAAGCAATAATCAGTCCTCAACTAAAAGGACTTGATGATACAGTTTGTCATGCAAGCTTCTTACTAAATTTACCTGTTGATTGGGGTGACCATCGGTGTAAGCTAACTGGCTTTTTCTAGAGGAGAGCAAACTTCTCACTATGACAAGAGGTGATTTTGAGGCTCAAGTTAGGCTCCTACCGTCTCACAGAAACTGAGAGATTGAGTTGCTACCTCCCTTGATGTTTATATTTCAAAACACTGGCTGCCAAGTCCTTGAGGAAATAAACTGACAAAACGCCTATCTAGTTTTCAAATGGTTCATATACATTTCAAAGAGAGGAGAAAGGACTTATAACTACAAGTTTCCTAAAGTAAATGCTCTGAGAAAAGGGAGGGGGAAAGGCCCCTCTTTCTTTTTTTTTTTTCAACAGGAAAAATTAAGCCTCTTATTTTCAACTTCTGTTTTTCCACCATACAGGTTTAGTGTGATTATCATAATGCAAACTCATTTACAGAAGATATGTGACCACTCTGAGTCCCCAGAAGAGAAAATCAAAAACAAACAAACAAAAAAAAAAAATAAAAATGGTTTCTAAACCATTAAACCAGCACAAATTAATATGTCATGCCAAACCACATGCATTATAGACTGCAATGATTATTGATAATATATTTCACCAGGGGGAAAAGCAAATTCTTAATAAGCTTTTGTTTTCCTGCCTATTTCTGACAGGGCCGATGATTTCATTTTTAATTTGTTCAGAAGTAAATGTATAATGATAACCAAAGGGAAACAATTTGCTCCCCTGTACGAGATTATCTATACCATCATTAGCCATTAAAAATGTATTAGACTGAGTACAAAGGGGAGTTTTGTATCCATTTAAATAATGCATGTTACTCTACAAAATACAAAATGTATAACAGAGATGAGTTAAATGAGTCAACTTACCAAAATTTCAAATCAGTGCTCATGTTAGAACTTATTTAGCTGAGATATTTAGCTGATGCATCCCAGACACGTAGCTCAAACTATTTAATGAACTTTCTACCGATATACAGTAATTTTCCACTAAGTGCTCTGATAAAGCACCATCTAATGTTAGCATTAAGAGGGATGTGTAATACCAATCAATAGCCAAATAAAACGAAACCACCAGAAGTCAGAAGGGGATAATGCAGAGAGTAATGCTTTCTGAGACCTTTCTTTAGAGGGCAACATCAAAAGGAAACATCCAGGGTCTGCTGCCATTAGCAGATGACATGCAGCTGTTAGGAAGTTGCTAACACAGTTCCTATTTAATGAAAACTAGGTGCACTCTTAGCTCTTGCTAATTGTGTTTCAATTCATTTTGGAAAGTGCTACAGTAAAAAGAAATGTCATAAAGAAAAATATAAAAGTTTAATGCAAACACTGAGGAGAGGCCTAAATTCAGACATTATCCAAAAGTTCACTGGTTTGGAGTTTCTGGGAAAATGAAGGGAGAGGCAGAAGGGAAGGGATGCTTCAGATTCCTGACTTGAATTTCAAAGCTGTAAATTCTAAAATCTACCCCCAATCTGATGTGTTGGCAAAGTAAAATAAAGTGTAGGAGAATCACTATAGATGACACTATGGCCATCTTGATGAGAATCTGTAGAGTAACAGTAAACTTTTCTTTAGTATATTCCCCTTTAATTTACATGAAAAGAGAAGCTGCTTTTCCTACACTCACCCCTAATATCCCACTGTGAAGACAGCTGCCTTATTTGCCTTTCAGCAAATTAAAAGTTAAAATAGCTTCACTGTGAGGAGTAGCAGCAGCATTGAGGGACTTGTAAAAGAGATCATTTTACTGCAATAGAGTGTTCTATTTTGCAAAGGATCCCCGCTACCTTTTTTTTTAAATTTCAGCAGAGTCTTCCAAGAAAAGACACCCTTCTTCTAATATACTCTCTGCTGCTCCTGTTGACACAGGTCAAGACAAAATTCCAAAAGCAGAATGAGAAAGGTTCTGCTTTCTTAATGCTCCTCATGCATTGAGTTGCTTTCATTTTCTGACACTGTTAAGATTCACTTCTATGTACCTCCCAGTAATAAAAGTAATTAATAAAAACTAAAAATACAACAAAAATGTAGGTCAGACAATAGTGCAAAATATCTCTGGTATTTTTCCCCCACACCCCCAACTAAAAAAAAAAATAAAAAAAGATAAGAATGGAGGACCAATCAAGTTAATAAAGCTACTGAAAAAATTATATACATCCTTTCCTCAAAATGCCAGAAGGGAAAAAAGGAAACATTATCAAAGGGAAGAGCATAGAAATTCTACCAGAGTCCTATGTTTGGCTTGTACTTTATTTTTCCAAATAAGCCAAATTCTATCCTCACCAAAAAAATAAATTATTTTTAAAGCCATATTTTCTTAATTTTAGTCATGTCAATTTTAGCCTAGGGACCTCAAAAGTTTAACTTTTCCTTAGACATTTTTCAGAATTCTGATTTACCAAAATGTGCTAAGATTATTTTCTTAAGTAAGGTTTTCATTCAGAAAGGAAACTGAAATAGAGGATGAGGAAGAATAATTATTTCATTAGGATGATATTGCTGGACTTTTTAACTCTTCTGTGTTCATATTTTCCTCAGTGCAAATTCATAACAATCTCCTCTTTCCCTTACTTAGCATATAAAAGCTTATCATAAACTTTTAGTTAAACATCTCCTGGATGACTGAAATAAGAATACTACTAAATAAAATACAAATTACTATAGTATTTGTTACTTTAATATTACTAGTATCTGCCAGAAGCTATAAAAATTATCTTTTCTTTTTCCTATTTTGCTTAAGAAGCTGTAAAGAGTGTTGTCTGAAGTGTAAGGCCAGTTGCCTCCCCGGGAGGCCGAACACACCCACCTTTGCACTCAGCATCTGACTCTGCACTCGGCACCTAGCTTTGCACATGGCTCCCCTGGAAGGCTCCAGCTAATGCAACCCTGGCCGGCTCTTGCACCGGAAAACCCGCCCAACAACCCGATAACCAATAGCAGCCCACACCATCCCAATCCCCCGCCCCCAGACCCAATCAGAGCACCCAGCTGTTGCTCATTCCTCCTAGCCATGACCCCACCCCCACCCCAGGAAGTCAGCGCGACTTCTCTGGCCCCTTTCTCTGGACCATAGAACCTCGCTGGGAGCTGAATAAATTGGCATTTAATTTTCTTATACTGGCCTCAGTTTCTTCATTTTAAACTCGGCAATAACCCTTACATTAAGAGTTAATTATTTCATTTCTTACCTTTTCATGTTTTGTTGTTTTTTTTTTAACCACACTTTCAATTCACTTCCACATAAAAGCTTTTTTTATATACTTTAAGTTCTGGGATACAGGTGTAGCACGTGCAGGTTTGTTACACAGGTATACATGTGCCATGGTGATTTGCTGCACCCGTCAACCCATGATCTATATTAGGGATTTCTCCTGCTGCTATCCCTCCCCTAGCCCCCCAACCCCCAACAGGCCCTAGTGTGATGTTCCCCTCCCTGTGTCCATGTGTTCTTATTGTTCAACTCCCACTTGTGAGTGAGAACATATGGTGTTTGGTTTTCTGTTCCTGTGTTAGTCTGCTGAGAATGATGGTTTCCAGCTTTATCTGTGTCCCTGCAAAGAACATGAACTCATCCTTTATTTTATTTATTTATTTATTTTTTTTTTTGCTGCATAGTATTCCATGGTGTATATCTGCCACATTTTCTTTATCCAGTCTATCACTGATGGGCATTTGGGTTGGTTCCAAGTCTTTGCTATTGTGAACAGTGCTGCAGTAAACATACGAGTGCATATGTCTTTATAGTAGAATGATTTATGCTCCTTTGGGTATAAATGAGATTGCTGGGTCTAATGGTATTTCTAGTTCTAGATACATGAGGAATCACCACACTGCCTTCCACAATGGTTGAACTAATTTACACTCCCAAGAGTGTAAAAGTGTTCCTATTTCTCCACATCCTCTCCAGCATCTGTTGTTTCCTAACTTTTTAATGATAGCCATTCTAACTGTGGTTTTAATTTGAATTTCTCTAATGACCAGTGATGATGAACTTTTTTCATATGTTTTTTGGGCACATAATGTCTTCTTTTGAGAAATGTCTGTTCATATATCCCTTGCCCACTTTTTGATGGGGTTCTTTGTTTTTATCTTGTACATTTGTTTAAGTTCCTTGTAGATTCTCAATATTAGCCCTTTGTCAGATGGATAGATTGCAAAAATTTTCTCCCATTCTGTAGGTTGCCTGCTCACTCTTACCATACTTTCTTTTGCTGTGCCGAAGCTTTTTAGTTTAATTAGATCTCATTTGTCAATTTTGGCTTTTGTTGCCATTGCTTTTAGTGTTTTAGTCATGAAGTCTTTGACCATGCCTATGTCCTGAATGATACTGCATAGATTTTCTTCTAGAGATTTTACAGTTTTAGGGCTTGTGTTTAAGTCTTTAATTCATCTTGAGTTAATTTTTGTATAAGGTGTGAGGAAGGGATCCAGTTTCAGTTTTCTGCATACAGCTAGCCAGTTTTCCCAATACCATTATTAAATAGGGAATCCTTTCCCCATTGCTCGTTTTGGTCAGATTTGTCAAAGATCACATGGTTGTCCATGTGTGGCATTATTTCTGAGGCCTCTGTTCTGTTCCATTGGGATTGCTAGTTATTTTGCCTGTTAGTTGATGCAGTTTCTTCCTAGTGTCAAAGGTCTTTACAATTTGGTGTGTTTTTGCAGTGGCTGGTACTGGTTTTTCCTTTCAATATTTAGTGCTTCCTTCAGGAGCTTGTGTAAAGCAGGCCTGGTGGTGAAAAAATCTCTCAGCATTTGCTTGTCTGTAAAGGATTTTATTTCTCCATCACTTATGAAGCTTAGTTTGGCTGGATGTGAAATCCTCAGTTGAAAATTCTTTGCCTTAAGGATGTTGAATATTGGCCCTGCTCTCTTCTGGCTTGTAGGGTTTCTGCTGAGGGATCTGCCGTTAATCTGATGGGCTTAACTTTGTGGGTAACCTGACCTTTATCTCTGACTGCCCTTAACATTTTTTCCTTCATTTCAAGCTTGGAGAATCTGATGATTATGTGTCTTGGGGCTGCTCTTTTCGAAGATTATCTTTGTGGTGTTTTCTGTATTTCCTGAACTTGATTGTTGGCCTGTCTTGTTAAGTTGGGGAAGTTCTGGATAATATCCTGAACAGTGTTTTCCAACTTGGTTCCATTCTCCCTGTCACTTTCAGGTACATCAATCAAATGTAGGTTTGGTCTTTTCACATAGTTCAATATTTCTTGGAGGTTTTGTTCATTCCTTCTCACTCTTTTTTCTGTAATTTTATCTTCACACTTTATTTCATTAAGTTGATCTTAAATCTCTGTTATCTTTTCTTCCACTTGATCAATTTGGCTATTGATATATGTGTATACATCATGCAGTTCTTGTGCTGTGTTTTTCAGCTCCATCAGGTCATTTATGATATTCTCTAAACTGGTTATTCTAGTTAGCAATACCTCTAACCTTTTTTCAAGGTTCTTAGCTTCCTTACATTGGGTTAGAACATGCTCCTTTAGCTTGGAGGAGTCTGTTCTGTCAATTCTTCAAACTCATTCTCCATCCAGTTTTGTTTCCTTGCTGGTGAGGAGTTGTGATCCTTTGGAAGAGAAGAGGCGTTCTGTTTTTTGGAATTTTCAGTCATTTTTGCAATGGTGTTTCCTCATCTTTGTAAATTTATCTGCCTTTGGTCTTTGATGTTGGTGACTTTCAAATTGGGCTTTTGTGTCGATGCCCTGTTTGTTGATGTTCATGCTATTCCTTTCTGTTTGTTAGTTTTCTTTCTGTCAGGCCCCTCTGCGGCAGGTCTGCTGGAGTTTGCTGGAGGTCCACTCCAGACCCTGTTTACCCAGGTATCACCAGCAGAGGCTGCAGAACAGCAAAGACTGCTGCCTGTTCCTTCCTCTGTAACCTTCGTCTCAGAGGGGAACCCGCCAAATGCCAGCTGGAACTCTCCTGCATGGGGTCTCTGTCAACCCCTGCTGGGAGATATCTCCCCATCAGGAGGAGTAGGGGTCAGGGACCCACTTGAGGAGGCAGTCTGTCCCTTAGTAGAGCTCGAATGCTGTACTGAAAGATCTGCTGCTCTCTTCAGAGCTGGCAGACAGGAATGTTTAAATGTGCTGAAGCTGCACCCACAGCTGCCCTTTCCCCCAGGTGCTCTATCCCAAGGATATTGGAGTTTTATCTATAAGCCCCTGACTGGGGCTGCTGCCTTTCTTTCAGAGATGCCCAGCCCAGAAAGGAAGAATCTAGAGAGGTAGTCTTGTTACAATGGCTTTGCAGAGCTGCAGTGGGCTCTGCCCTGTTTGAACTTCCTGGCAGCTTTGTTTACAGTGTGAGGGGAAAACTGCCTACTCAAGCCTCAGTAATGGTGGATGCTCCTCCCCTAACCAAGCTTGAGCGTCCCAGATCAACTTCAGATTGCTGTGCTGGCAGCGAGAATTTCATGCCAATCAGTCTTAGCTTGCTGGGATCCATGGTGGTGGGATTCGCTGAGCCAGACCACTTGGCACCCTAGCTTCAGCCCCCTTTCCAGGGGAGTGAGCAGTTCTGTCTTGCTGCTATTCTAGGCACCACTGGGGAAAAAAAAAAAAAAGAAAAAAAAAAAAACCTCCTGCAGCTAGTTTGGTGTCTGCCCAAATGGCCACCCAATTTTGGGCTTGAAACCCAGGGCCCTGGTGCTGTTGGCACCCAAAGAAATCTCCTGGTCTGCAAGTCGTGAAGACCATGGGGAAAAAATAGTATCTGGGCCAGAATGCACCATTCCTCACGGCACAGTCCCCTGTGGTTTTCCTTGGCTAGGGGAGGGAGTTCCCCTGACCCCTTGTGCTTCCCAGGTGAGGCAACACCCCACCCTGCTTCAACTTGCCCTCTGTGGACTGCATCCACTGTCTAACCAGTCCCAATGAGATTAGCCAGATACCTCCGATGGAAATGCAGAAATTACACCTTCTGGGTCGATCTTGCTGGGAGATGCAAACAGGAGCTGTTCCTGTTCAGCCATCTTGTCCAGGTCCCCTCATAAAAGCTTTTGTCATATATCAAAGAGTTCTAACGTGTAACAAAATTAAACTGTTTAATAATGCAAAATTATAATGTCTCAATAATTGATGATATTTTGGTAAACCAACTAAGAACAATGTTTATATCATGGGCCAAGTTTCTAAAAGACCTCCAATTACCATTGACAGGGATATTAATTATGTAACCAGATTTAATATCCACAACAATACTGTGAAGTATGTCCATATTCCCCTTTTACAGAAAGGCGAAGTACATAGCCCAGGTTCACAAAGCTACAAAACTATAGAGCCAGGATTTGAATTAGAGTACACCCGAATCCAAAGTCCATGCTTTTAACCATTCCTTAATATTACCAGGCACATTTATACAAAGTCTCACTATTATATTTGTACAGGTTGCTTTTCTTGGTATGATTCATAACACTAAAGAGTCCCCAAAAATTCCTCCAATAACTCAATTTTTATTAGTAATTTTTGTCATAGCTCCTGCATGGGCCATATTCTAATTCAAGAGCCTCATTTAATTAAAATTTGACTGATCTCCTTATGTTATGGATCAGTTGAAATGCAGTATGACTTTGGTCATTTAGGCCAACGTTAAATTCCAAAACCAATGCAATATCTTTATTTTTACATATTCTCTCAAAATGCTGACCTCCTTTGGGTTATTTCTTTCCTATAATTTGGCTATTTTTCATTTTAGTTTTAATTTTAAGCCCAGGAAAGAAACTAATAAGATCACCCTGACCAGAACAGGTCAGTTATCAAACTGAAAACAATAAAGAGTTACCTCCCCTTTTGCACTAAAATTGTCTATGTCTCCTTCCCCAGGCCCCCTCTTTCCAAGTGTGTGTATCAGATCAACTCCATGCTGCTGCAGGAGGCCAGTAACTCACACTGCACTGATATTTTTTCTATTTATGACAGCATATTACAAGAGCTATGGTAAGATTTTTAAAGTTCATGAGCCTCTAGCCTTGGATTAAGCCATGCTGCAGCTCAATCTTTTTCAGGTTTTGTTAGCAGAGCACGTCATGTCTAAATTCAAATATATCAAGTATAGAGTGTCATGTCCAAATCACAGCCCATAAACTCAAGTGGGCAAGAAGTACCACTTTTTGTATATTTACGTTTTTATAACTGTATGATGAAAATGTCATCTCAGTCCATTTAAAGATGTATCCCCTCCCAACCCTCACAACCACCCTCACCTCCCACAGTCCTGTTTTCCCACGGTGTGTCTCGTGTACCAGATAGAGGGAGCTTACTTCACTGCACAAGAAGGAGAAAGTGAATCTGATTCACAAACTCCAGTTATCCGCGATGGTATCCACTCTGACATCCAGTTTCCTTTCTTGTCCTTGGTCACTGGCCCAAGCAGGTGGTTACAGGGTGTCCCTCAGGACCACCACATTAGCCCCATTATGTCTAACTGACTCAAATTCAGTAAAATCATTTAACCCTGTTGTTCTCTGCATCCTTCTGTGTGGTCTAGCCTCCCAGATAAAGGACAGTCAAGGGGATAACAGAAAATCATATGGAGAGAAGGAATCATTAACTAATCTAGGACAGTAAGATTTTAAATAAAAATTGAATATTATTTAGTCTTTTGCTGAAAAAAAAGAAAATAACTGACAGCAGATTTACACAAAATTTTAGACTCTTTGACTTCAAATACATACAGTGCGGCTTACTCAAATTCCACTTTGAAGGACCTGAGAAGTACCTCAAAAGAGACGTAGTTATGGTCCGCAGCAGCCTACACTGAGATGCAAGAGGCCCATGTGGCTGCAATTGAAGGAGACATACAGAGGCATGCATGCACAGAGGAAACACTGTGTGAGGATCCAGGGAGAAAACAGAGTGAGACCTTGTGGATGGAGAAAACGTGGTGGTTCTCAATGAGCCCATAATAATTATCACAATGACAGATGCTTCTAATTACAGATGTTCCTTTGCCATTAAGCCGCTCTCATGTGCACACCTCCATAAAGTATGTTGTAGGCTCTGGAGTATGCAGCAGCAGGGATTTATTTATTTAACAGTGGTTAATTTTTTCAAACAATTAAGAAGAAAGCCTTTAACAAGGGGAGAAATGTCACATATAGTATGCACCAAAAGTAAAATAAATTAAGAATAAAAAAATAAAAAACAAGAAGGAAGCCTTTAGCCCTCAATAAAAATGACAGGGACTTAGTGATAATGGCATTTGCAAACATCATTTTTCCTCTAATATTTTCTCTAATTTTGGGTCCCTGCTGATTCTCATGTACATTTGTGATGTATAGACTGCAAGCCTTACTGTTGTGTCCCAGAAGATCTTAGAACAGGACCTGGAAAATGGCAGGCACTCATTAAGTCATGGGAATTACAGTCACAGATACGGAGGTTGTTTGGGGCAGATTTGTATTCCTCCTAAACTCATATGCTGAAGCCCCAACCCCTAATTCCTCAAAATGTAATCGTATTTGGAGATAAATGAGGTTATCTTTTTGGCCGCTTTTATTTATATGGATATTTTAAATAAGTTAAAATGAGGCTGTTGGGGTAGGACCCTAATCTAACAGGGCCAGTATTCTTAACAGAGGAGACACTGGGGATGCATGCACAGAGAAAAGGCTGGGAGAGGACCCAGGGAGAAAATGCCATCTGAAAGCCAAAGAAAGAGGCCTCAAGAGAAACCAAATCTGTCAACTCCTTGAGTTTGGGCTTCTATCTTCCAGGAACTTTGAGAAAATAAATTTATTTTCTTTAATATCACTCAATCTGTAGTATTTTGTTAATGGCAACCCTAACAAACAGATGTGAAAAAAATATATCTGGGCTTCATTACAAAATAGTATTTCCAAATTCTAAAGACTGCCAGTTGCTTTTGTAAGATGCAATTTCTACTCTTTTCATTGGCTACTTCTTGTGTTTGTTTGGATCTTGCATATACCCTCATTTTACTGGCATTGTATTGCATTTGCAATAATTCACAATAGTTTTAATTTTGCTTTCACAGGATGCTTCCAGTTTTGTTTTCTAAATATTAAAAAAAAAATGGTGCATTTTAGGAACTATGTTTTAGGAAATTAAATATTTAGATCTGAAATTCTACATATTGACTCACAGTATTCAGCCTGAGACTCTAATTAATTTCCAACAGATGTGTTTAGGCTGATTATTTAAATGCTCAACACTTCAAATGTTCCAAGTATCTTATCCGTAGTAAAACTAGTTTCAGTACATCTTAATTCTTTCTTTAGAAAACAGACAAAATATAATTTAAGTGAGCACCAGGAAAATATAGCAGAGTGAGTCCTGTGCTTCCTTTTTTATGTGATAGACACACATAACCTGGGAACAAGTTATTAAAACTGTTTCTTTTATAACATATGATCTAAACATGCATTGATAAATAATATAAAAACAGGAACAAAACAGAGCCTGCCATGTCAACTCTTAAAATATAATTAAAAACTGAATTTGCTTTGGGTCCTGATAAACAGGGGAAAAAACCGAATTTCCTTAATAGTCATCTACTTTGGGAACTAGTTCATCCTTTTTTCCTCTTTGTACCTGAGGTGCACGGAACTGGATTAGTAATAATCCGTGGCTTATAACATGCTCTCAGCATCGTGATTGTATGACCCTCTTTTATCTATTTGTCCTCTTTTTTTTTTTTTTTTTTTTTTTTTTTTTGAGACGGAGTTTCGCTCTTGTTACCCAGGCTGGAGTGCAATGGCGCGGTCTCGGCTCACCGCAACCTCCGCCTCCTGGGTTCAGGCAATTCTCCTGCCTCAGCCTCCTTATTTGTCCATTTTTAATAATGTGATAAGGATACACGATTTTCCCAAAACAAATACTGTGGCTCTGATTGCAACCCACATTCAACTATGCAGTCATCTCAGATGACATCCCTCTCTATCTTCAGATTTGAGGTAATAACCAAATCTCATCCCATACTCATCATTCCCTTTATTCCCTTGTTGGTCTACAGAATAAATTCTATGTGTATCCAAAGGGATATTTTAGTTTTTGACTCTATAAAAATGGTGTCATTACATATGATTTTTTTGAACTTGCTATTTCTGTGAAGTATATTGCTAAAATTTATTCATATTTGTAAATGCTATACTTCATTCATTTCGCTACTGAGTCATATTTTAATGTAAATACCTCACAGTTGTTTCAGCCACTCTCCTACTGATATCTATTTAGATTGTTTCCAGGCTATTCCATTCCAAGTGGCAATTATGTTAACATCCTTACACATATTTTTGTATATGTGTAAATGAGTTTTATTGGATATCTAAGAGTATAATTTTGAAGTCATACAATATATAAATGTTCAATTTTTCACATTTTTAAAAAAACGATTGCACCAATTTGCCCTCCAATCAGCAAAGAACATTTAGTGGACCTATTTCCTCTCCAATAATTGACACTATCAGGCTTTTAAATTGTCTTCCAAAAGAAGATTGCAAAATGATGTTGTATTATTATCTTTCTTTGTGTTTTCCTGATCACTAATGTATGTGATATTGTGTAATAAACGTTTCTTCTTACGTTTGTTAGTCATATTCGTTTCCTCTTATGTGTCTATTTATAACTTTTGCAACTTTTCTTACTGATTTGTAGATAATTTTTTGTGCTCTTAACATCAATCCTTTGTCAGTTATGTAGATAGTGAACTAGTTTGTGAGAGTACTTCTCATTTTCTTTAAGGGATCTCTCTAATGAACTAAAGTTTTTAATTTTAATATAGCAAAATTTATGTCTTTTATAGTCAACATTTTTCATGCCTTAGCTAAAGAATATCTTTCTCTTCCTAGGCCTAAAAACCATTCAACTGGATTGTCTACTAAGTGTTTAAAGATTTGCTTTTGATACTTAAATCCTTAATCTATATGGAGTTGCTTTTTAATATAGTATGGGATAAAAACCGAGTATCATATTTTTGTGGGCATTTAATGAATTGCTCTTCAGGCATTGATCTGTAGTTACCAGAAATTATTATTACATGATTCTGAAAAAGAAGAAAAACTACCCCCAAATTTTACTAGTTACCTAAAATTCTAATTAGTAATATAATATTTCTCTAAGTGAAAAAAAAATTTGCATAGTAGGAGCTGCGGTTACTAATACTATCAAATACAGTAAGAATGATTATAAAAAGAAGAGAAATATGAAGGTGATATCCCTGAAGCATCCCCAACTGTCTCAACAAGGCATATCTAAAAATCTGTTTTGACTAACTGAAACACACACAAGTTCACACATACACATATACACACACACCATACACAGAAAGTAACAGCAATATAGAAAAGGCAAGCATAATCATTGCTTCACATATCCACTTCTATTTTCATTTTTGCATTCTTACTATGATATAATTTGTTTTACCATTGTTTTTATACTAGTTATTTTGAATGCTGCTTTAAATGAAACTGAATCAACCTCTACCTTATACAAAAGTAGGTCACAAATGAAGAAATGACACACCAAAAAGTACATTAATTGCCACATTATTTCAGAGGAGCTCTTCTTTCTCTGTTTCTCCTCCATCATGGTATGACTTTGCATCTCTGTAAAAGTAAAAGGGTTTAAATTCCAAACCATTCAACAAACATCTATTAAACATCTACTATGAGCAAAGTGCTGTGCTAGATACTATAAAGAACAAACATTTTCTCTATAATACAATCAGGGAGCTATAAGTAAATCTAAAATAGGCCCAAGTATGTTGTTCTGTAACAGATACACCCACAAATGTTGATTGACTTCAATACATCTGTAATTGCCAAGCACCTAAGAGGATATGGCATTGTACATTTCAATGGTCTCGTTAAATAGGCATTTGTATTTCTTTTTAAAGAGTCCATTTAGTAACTTCATTATGTAGGAAATTTAAAATAGAAGCAGTCAATAGTGGTAAAATTTTTAAGTAACATCCATTTCCAGACACGCTTCAGACTATAATGTATAGAAAATGATGAATGTTAATAACATATTTTATGAAGACGTTTCTCCAGAACTAGAGAAGAGAAACTAAGGAACAGTCTTTCCAAACTCTTCCTTCCTGTGATATATACAGTCAAACACAACTGCAGCCTACCCAGTTACTGGGCTTTGGGTTTCCAGCTGACCCAACTGCATGACCAGCTCCACATAAAGGTATGATAATGTATAATGCCCCCTCTAGGCTCTCTATTTTTCAGTCTTTCCTGTCCTGTCTCTCTATGTACTCCTGCTGCCTTTACTTCAGAACCTCTAGTGGGGTATCCCATATAGGCCTTCCATTTCCAATGGCTGCATCATGATTTCTATGAACTACCCCAGGTAAGTTCAATCTCTTCTCACCTCAGTATCACATTCCCTATGAGCCTCTGGGTGTCTTCTATGATAACCCCTACCTAATCTTATAAACAAATAGACACCACTATGAGGAAGTTCGAAAGACTTTATTCCTCCCAGGGGGGTGAATATCATCATGAGGCTCTCAAGCCAGATATTTAGTGCCACAGAAATTTGCACTTGTAATGAAAGAACTCAGATTAAGTCCAAAGTCCACAATGATTTGTGTGTAACATTGAGCCAGTGATTTAACTTTACTGAGACTCAGTGACTAGATCTATCAGTTAGGAGAAATAATGAATTCACATGAATGCTATCTGAAATGACAATGATGTATGAGGGAGTATTTTTAAACTATAATGATCTAAAATATAAGTGATTTTCTCTTATGGCAATGATTCAACTACTAGGGAAGATATTAAATTTGGTATCTCTCAAGATACGCTGTAGTAATAATCCGTTTCAACTACGCTAGGGATAGTACTGCCAACAAATTTGTGGAAAAAGACAAGGATAATTACCTAAGTCATGTCTACATTCAGTAACTGACCCATTCCTTTGGTGGTAAAAGCAAATGCAAGGCACAGGAGATAGAACAATGAGCAAGGTAGACATAACCCCTGTCCTCATGGAGCTTACATTCTACCCATGGTTCAAAACAACCAGAAAATGTGGGAAAGCTGCAGCACAAGCATGACCGTTGAATTCCCAGGGGAACATCACTCTTCCTGAAATTAGAGTCACCTTTGTCTTTTACTGAAACAAGAAAGGACATAGATGGAGCTTAGCAAACTAACACAGGAACAGAAAACCAACTACCACATGTTCTCACTTATAAGTGGAAGCTAAATGATGAGAACACATGGACACACAAAGGCGAACAACTTACACTGGGGCCTTTGGAGGGTGGAAGATGGAAGGAGGGAGAGGATCAGGAAAAATAACTAATCGGTACCAGGTTTAATACCTGGGTGATGAAATAACCCATACAACAAATCCCCATGACACAAGTTTACCTATGTAACAAACCTGCACTTGCACCCCTGAACTTATAAGTTTTTTAAAAGCCCATACTCTCCGATTTGCCTTAATGAATCTGCCTGTGAGATCAACATACTATCTGCTCCATCATTCTCAAACAGCGAAAGACAGTGTAGTGTAGATGAGACCCAGGATGTTCATAACAAAAGGCCTAATGGAATATTTCTACACTTTTGAGTAAGATATTTCTTTCTGTTGGAGATACACTTCAGCTCTTTGAGAATAACAGCTAACACTCAGGTTCTAAGTACTCCTTTAAGCATTGACTTTTTATCTCATTTAGCCATTACAATTCCATGTAGTAGGAACTATCATTATCATGCCATTTTATAAATGAGGGGGAAATAAGGCATAAGGAGGTTAATAACTTGACCTAGGTCACACAGCTATTTTCAGATAAGCCCAAGATTCCAATGTATTACACAGTCCACTTATACTCACTGTACTGTACTGCCTCTATGTAGCTTCCTCTCAATGGGTGATTGATGGTCATAACATACAAAGGGCTAGGAACCACTCACTGTTCTATATAACCCCCAGTTACTCCAGAATTCATTCTAGGGCACTAGGTACATCACACAGGCTTGGTGTGAACACCACCATGTAAGGGTATGCAGTACACAAACAGCATAATCTCACACTGTGACCTGTAGCCCCATCATAAACCATATTTTATTCTCCACAGCCTTTCTTATGTTGCTTTTCTAGCACAGAAAACCCTCTTCTTTCATCTCGACATGCATAAAACCAGTCATCGTCTAGCGCGTATTACTCTTGAAGCTTTTCTAGGCTCTTGCAGTTACAGGCATCAACATATTTCTTCTCAGGACACCTATTTTATATTCACTTTATGGACATTTTGAACTACTGCTTAGCGTTTAGATACACAATGTTTTGTATTTTACCAAACACATTTATTTACTCAGCCACATTTAAGTTTATTTAGGACAGAAAACAGCTTTTATTTCCTCTCCCAACTGCATACTCCCCCTCCCTACACACACTCCACACCTCATATAGCACTAAAAGTTCAATAAGGGCTGTTTGGATAGTTGGTGGACTAATTGATTAATCTATTGGATAAACACTCACCTAAACTTAAATAACCTTCAAGAGTTTCTACCTCAAATGTAGGTGCACACACAATGTGTGGGCCTGTGAGGTAATGGACTGAAGGGACTTTAAAAAAAGCTTTCACTGAGAAATTGTCCTAAATATAAAAATCACAAGAAATGAACATGTATAAGGATTCAATCTGTAAAGTTTAGAAGGAGAACAGGCTAACTGAGAAAGTAAGGAGAAAAAAAGTGGTTTTATGCATTTAACATTAAAGTATCTTCTTGGGATCTGAAAATCAAATGCTTCTCCCCATCATTTCTGTCATTTTTCTTCAGAAGATGTAATATATCTCCCACATTTGCAGTGTGTATTAAAATTCAAATAGTTAACACCTTATACTTCATTCTACTCTTTATTCCTCCCTCTCTCTCTCTCACAAACACACACATTGGGAACCCTTCCCCAACACACACACACCTACCCCACATAGTCTCAAATTTCCCACAGCACACACACGCACGCGCAGGCACACACACACATACACACCCCACACTTTGAGGGAGAACTAGTTCTAAATCACCAAAATTGCTCCTGAGATTGGTTCATGAACTTGGGCTCCCTCTGCTGGGTCTGCAGCAGTACAACAGACAAGTCCGTAAAGTTGGAGATTACAGACAGAATTTACTCCCCACAGAATATGCTCCTGTTTACACTCGAATTTAAGCTGAATAGCCAACAAGATGCAACAATTTGAAAACAGAAGAGATTTAGGACTTGAATAAATTAGTAACAATAAATCAAGACAAGTGTGGTTTTTAAGACATTGCAAATCAGTATTTTTGCCCCTGCTTATTTCCATTTGTAGTAGAATGGCAGAATTCATCAGAGGATCGCAAACATTGCAAAGATAATGATATAAAACTGTACAGAAGAAAACAGTTTCAGGAAATAAGATCTAGATTACGTATGTATTTATTAGAAATAAATGCAGATGAGTATGACCAAAGATCATATAAGGTCTCTAAGTAAGGTTTCTGAGGAAGTTAAAAAGAAGAAGTAGCTAGGAAGTATTACTAAAGGAATACAAATCAAAGCTGTTGATAACATCACTGAAATATATTGGCCAACCCAGCAGTAGAAAGTATATTGACCCTACACAGTCACACACACACACCAAGAAATAATAGAAAATGGAATCACAAAGTGCCCTCCACATCTCCTAAGGATAACAGAAATGTAACTTATACATCAAAAGGGAAATAGTAAATATTGATTGCTGTTAAAAGGAAATGTTATCTCTCATTGAATTGATTTTGTGCTTATTATAAAAAGAGAATAGTTAAATTGTCCTAAAACAAACCATCAGACCAGAAAAAAAGAATGAAAATAGATTTAAGACCTCTAAAAATCTGGAAATTATATATAATTGTCTGTAATATTATTTTCCTTTAGACAAGTATTCGACAATAAATACGTCTTAAATCAACCCCAGTATGATCTTGTAGAATCATCAAATACTCAGGGAACTGGATATTCCACAGCTTAGAAATTCCAGTACAGATACCGGCAGAACCTCTAGTTACTGCTGTATCCAGTCCATATCCTTTCTCTACTGTCAAATAATATACTGTTGTAAAGGGTGAACCAAGACTCCAGTCCATGACTGGCTACATAATTTGAGATACCCAGTGCAAAATGAATATGTGGGACCCTTGTTCAAAAAGTACCTAGAATTTCAAAACAGTGAAATGGAGCAGAAAGCCAACCAAGTAAACGCTTCTAAGCACAGCCCTTCTAAGTATGAAGCCCTGTGTGATGACATAGATCACAGGCCCATGAAGCTGGCCCTGCTCTGCCTAGTTTAGTTAAACGTTGGCAATAATGTGTCTTCTTGGGTCCCCAACCCCAACATTCACAGATGAAGATTCTGAGCCATCTTACCAACCGAAGAATTTTCTTTCAGAGAGACTTCTTTCCTAAAACAAATACAGTTCCATTTAGTTTCCCAAATGCACATTGAATTTGTTAAAGGGGCATATTTGTGTTCTGTCTATCCAAGTTTGGTTTGAGAGACAGAGCATGTGTTTCGAGAATGTAAGAAAACTCCTGGAGATAGTTGGTTTTCTTTTTTCCTTTCGTTTTCTGTGAGGAGTTGCACAACTTAAGTAGCTGAAACACAATCTTCAGCGTCAAACTGCCTGGGTTCAAAATCCAAGTTACTTAAACTTTTTGTTTGTCTCTCTTTAAATTTTTTGAGTCTCTCTTACCACTAGCAGATAATAATAGTAGTACTCATTAGGTTGTTTACTGGGATATAGTGATGCATTATTTATAAAGAGTTTAACTCAATGCTTGGCATATAATAAGACAATTTGATATTAACATTATATAATAAGAAACTTTTCACATGAATTAGAATCCAGATCACAGAAAACTAGCTGGTTGTCTATGGGCCACTTGGTATTTGAAAACCAGTATGCTTAGTATGGTTTAATGTATTATTCCATATAAAATAATTTGAAATATAGCTCCCCAAATTCTCCATATCTAAAAGGTCTTCATTTATTCATTTATTTTATAAACTATATATTGATCCTCTACTTGCTGACAAGCATTATGCTGGATAGTAGGAATGAAAAGATGAAAAAGATTCCATTTCTGCCCTAAGTGAGCTCAACAACCAGACACTTAAGTGGATAATTTTAATACAATGTGCCAAGTGCATCAGCTCCATGGGTCACTCCCATTTCTGCACTTCCCAGCAAAGGCATTAACATCTATTTTGTTCCAGATCAGCTGTTCAGGAATGTTTCTATCTTAAACTACCTTGGAAAGTAGAAATAGTGCCTCTTTCCAGGGCAGAGGGCAGGTTTGTTTTCTCACCAGGATAATAAAGATATTTGTCTTTCCAGGGTAAAGTTTGAGCAGGTTTTCTGGTATCCCTTTTGAAAAAACAGAGGTTTCCAAAGTTTGAGGTTCTTCAGCTGTACCACAAAACCCCTCTATGAGCACAGAAGGGGAAAGTTCATATTCCAAGCCAGGAGAATCAAGGTACGAAACAGCATATTATGAATGCATAAATATAAATAATGCAGTAATGCTGCCAAGTTAGAGATGAAACAAGAAGAGGGAAGAGATGAAGCCGGACAGCCATAGAAGGACAAAACCCTGGAGGACTTCACAGGTGAGGTATAAACTTACTTCATCATAGTCATTTAGTTAACAATTTTACCATTATAATTCTGAAATGTTATGCAGGTTTTTGAACAACTCTTTATTTTTCCATAGAGAAATTCCCCAAAAATCCATTAAACAAATACACATAAGACATGATACAGTAATATTATTGTTTCAGGGAGACACAGTCACCCATACACTTGACCAAACAATTGTTAGCTGAGAATATCTTATAGGACGCATTGGAATTAACTATCACATTTGGATGAGCCCAAACATTTTTTTGAGTGAGTTGAAAAGAAAGTATCAGCCTATTAAACATATATGCATGTGCTAGTTTCATCACGACTTTACATATTATCACATGGTCTCAAGTCAGGCCACTGTTTTGCCCTAAAGGTAATGCTATCGGTTACAAAGTAAAGTTTGAGTGCAAGATTCTCAGAAGCCCAAAAAGGCTGAAGGATTGCTTTAGAAAATGAGACAGAAGGAAGACTGCACCCTCCAAAGAATGACTCAATTTTACCCCACCTCCATCATTCCCTATCCACTCCTAAGTCCTTCCTTTCTCTGTCGGCAGGTATAATTACTTTATGTAGAAATTGGATCTATTCATTTTTGCATTGTTGTTGTTTATTTATATAAACTCATTTTCAGTGTTAAATTGCTACCTTTGTTCTCTGAAAACTGATTCATCTTAAGTTGTGATGAAATCACTATAATTTTTCTTATTAAAATTAATAAAATTTTTACCTTTAGTTTTTCATTTAGCAATAAGTTTTTCAGAAATGAATTAAAGTCATTAATGTCAGATGGATGTACTTTGAATTTTGTAGTAGGTTTTGAGGAGACCATTGAAGGTCTTAAATAGACGGGCTTGAGCAAGTTATGAGCCAGTGCTCCCAAGTCAAAACGCCTGGGGTTAAAACGTGTCTCTGCCACATATTAAGTACATTACCTAGAGCAAGTTTCTTCTTGTGCCTTGTCTTTCTTGTCTGGATTTCTTGTCTGTGAAATAAAGCTAATAATATTTCTAATATCATACTGTTGTAAAAACGGAAAGATTTTTAAAAATACCAAGTATATAGTAAGTACTCAATTAAATGTTATCTGCTAATATTATTATTTCCTTCACATTTGTAGTGTCTGTAATTCACTCTGACAGCACAGTGGAGAACAGATTTGAGGGTATCAAAACCATTAAGAAAGAAATCCATGGGAGGCACAATCAAGGCAAGAAAAAAATGGGTAGGGAATACGAAGCAAGCATATGGTGGAAAATAATGTGTTCTATTTGAGACACATTGAGATTAAGGTGCCTGTGTAAAATTACTTTTCTTCTATCTCAGCAGTTTGTTCAGGTCAATTTTATCACGGCCTTCTAGGACAAAAAAGATTAAGTCCAATTAGGATTATGAGTTGAAATAGAAACTGAGAAATAATATAGGTTCAAGAATGTTCATTGTCTATTCAATGCTAATCTATTCAGGGAAATGGCCCTAGAAGCCACATGCTTGTTATTGCTAACTGTGACAAAATCAATGCACTGGTTTTGCACTCAGATAATTCATTTCCTTGGAAACTTAGAGGTTGTGAAACAAACATAAATTAAGCTTGTGTTTACCCTGCCTTTCCCAAGGCTAATTATTCAACATAGCTGAGACTTAAGAGTTTCTAATAGAAAGGGCTAAAAACAAATCCAAGTAAAGAACACGAGGCCAGCACAGGTGTAAATTGCTTTCCTGCTTAGCCTTTACCACATATATCTCCCCACCACTCCTGTTCCACCCACCATTCTCAATATTGCCCTCTCCCCCTTCTCCTTCCCATCCCTGACATCTCTTCCCATAGCTGTGCAGGATGGCAAGGACTATTCATAATTCATGTTGACACCCCTTGCTCCCAGAATAGCATGACAAGTATTAGGTGTTTAATATGTGCTTAGTAAAAAAGGAATCATTGATTGCGTAAACCAACTTACTGATGATAAGCTCCTTAATCACCTCATAACTGAAAAAGTAGTTCAGTGGATAAGATCAGGGCCACATAACGGGCACTTTCTATTACGTAAGTCTCTATAGTTGTAAATGCCATACATTACATCTGAATCCATGTGTGAAAGAGGTTACTGCAGACATATAAAATTAATTTCAGTCTCATGCTTTAAAATTTTATTATTTTTCAAATAAATCAGTAAACAACATCATAAAAAGTTCTATCTTATTTACTGCTCTAGCCCGAATGTGAATAAGACAGTCCTCAGTAAATATTTAAGTACTGACTAATAAATTAACAGATTCCTTTGGTTTTCTACCCAGAAGCAGGTATTTTTCTTTTTCATTTTCTTGGATTGTACAAATAAACTTTATACAAATTGTAGAAAAATTTTTTTCTTCTTTTTTAGGTTCTCCCAGTAACCTAAAAATAAAAGCATGGTGCATGATCATAACAGCAGTGCTGAGAGAGGGACTCTTCCAATACCGCAGCACCTATTGTTTCTAAAGATTAAAAACTCATTAAGAGAGATCAGTTGTATTTCCATTCTGTTGTAATATGAAAAGCAAATAATTTTGTCTATAAGAGAGAAGAAACAATCCTAACTCAAATAACTGTTATGACATTAGAAGCCGTGGAGCCTCTTCAGATAACTACACCACAGCATGTCTCCATCCACCTGGTAACCAGGAATCTCCACAGACCAACATTTCTGTAGTTCACCAATACAGTGGCAATGAACGTTCACAAAGACACTGAAGTACTGTAAGATGTTAAATTGCCAAAAATGTTCACTGTCATTTTGTAATTTTACTAAATTCTAATTTAATTTAAAAAAAAAAGTTAAGTTCAGGGTAGGGTCTCTCAAACCCAGGACTATTGACATTTTCAACCAGATAATTCTTTGCTATGAGGACATTAATGCATGGTAGGGGCAGCATTCCTGAACTTTACCCACAAAATGCTTCTAGCACCTCTTCCTTTCGTCCCCCTGACAGTGAAAAATGTCTCCAGGCATTACCAAATGTCTCCTATAAAGCAAAATATTCTCCATGCTGAGAACCACTGCTGTACAGGTTATAATGTGTGGCAACTCTTGAAGATACAGAATTCTAAAATATACCATTTCTCAACTGTAAGGATAAATAACAAATTTTCATGTTATGTTTTAGTAGTACTCCATCATCCAGCATATTAGACAAACTCATAAATCCCATTTCCCAGTTATAACAATGATAAACATAAAGCCAAAGTACTTGCTTTATTCAGGAACTTTCTTAAATTTTAGCAGCTATTTTTAACAGTAAATTATAAGCCAAGGGAGAGTTCCTCTGGTAAACTGATTCCATCTTCCCAAGTGATTAGGGAGCCTGAGGGACTGTACAACCATAGCTGTAGCCTAGTACATAATGTCCCCTTTAGCATTTTTCTTTACTCTCTGTAAACAAAGTAATTCATGTCTTTTCTACTGCTATCAGGAAGCCTTTAGAGTTTCTCCTGCTGTTGCAGGAACTCACATGAAGGAACAAATTTTGCAGAGAAGGAAAAACTTTACATTTTTAGCTCAAAATTAAAGTAATGAAAATGAAATACATAATTCAAGGGGGTAATAAGTGGGTATATTATATTAATATAAATTAATATTGCAAATAAAGTAAGACCAGTCTTGACATTTTTACTGGCTAACCCACTCCCCAGAGTATATGGGGGTAGGGAAATGAATGAAAATTAGAGTTCCCGATTATTTAAACTTAATGATTATTCACATGTGCTCCTCTTTTTGTTCACTGGACATTTCCTGAGTACCTACTATGTGGCAGGCACTGTGCTGGGGACATTCACAGCAGCTGAGAACATTTCCACACATAGATCTATATTGTATACTCCACATAACAGTCTTCTCTAAGTGACACTTGAAATTCACTGACCCATATTTGATCTGTTTTAAGTGTTCTGATTTTCAAACACAATATGTTTCTCTGAGAGGGACATGCTTATTTTCAGATAAGGGTCAAGAAAAAGAGAAGAGAGAAGAAAGAAAATGGTATATTGAGTAACATTTTATTAAACTGAAAATCCCTTTCTGAACAAGAAAGTGAAAATCATGTCAGTGCCTAGTAAACTGAAAACTTGACAAGTGATAAGCATCAACAAATTGCTTAACAAAATGTTAGCTACTGATTACAATGTTGATGCAGAACAGAAAAAGCAAGCTGACATAAAATAACATGTTAACACTGAAAACTGCACTAATGAAAAAGGACAATGCTCTATAGCTCATTGGCTTTAGTAGGGGGGCAAATGGCACATACGAAGCAATGCAAAAACGTACACTGCAGTTCACTAGAGTAGCTAGAAATTGAGAGCACAAAATCAAAATGTCAGAGCTCATCCTCTGCTAAGTAATTTTAAAATAAATAGATCACCTACAACCCCTTAAATTGTAGGGACTCTGGGTGGCATCCACACAGAGAAAAAGAAAAACAAGTAACATTTGCAATTTTTCTATGCAATTTTTCTAAGCTTACCTAACAGCAAAAACCTCCCTATTAAAGGACAGGTGGCTGGGAGGGAGGACGGGGGCAGTGGTTACTATGTATAATCAATTATTTTGTTAAAACATTTAGAAAGTCCTGGAATAAAAAGCTTAGGGCATGTTACCTGAGTAGTGCTCAACTAATGACCTTTGAAAAATTCAAATGTTCTTAATTGTGCTCATGCAACACTCCAGATGGGCTTCTTAAGCCATTTCCTGGACCACTTTTGAACAGTAGCCCTGTGTGTACTACACTGAATATATTATAACCAAGCAACAGAAACACCATTTAAACACAAATTAATTCAAGGAAACAGATAAAGTGTTCACGTGAGTCTGAATTTTGTAGCAGTAGAAAAAAGATCTGTTTCTACTATCTAAAATGACCATTTTTACATGTTCTTTTTAAATCTCTGCTTTAAAGGAGTCAGATATGTTTGTATAACTTCAGTCTGAGTTATTATATTACTATTCAACCTGTTAAATAAGCCAAACCACTATTCCCTGTTTTTTATTTGCTGCCTTCCATTTCCATCCTTTCATTGTTTCTATGATGGCTGTTTCACCAGAAATTTAGTATTTCTGTCATTCCTATTCACAGCTTCATGGCCAGGTCAGTTTTTATATTTGAAAACCCTTGGTGATCAAAGCATACATTTAGTTAACAACATGAAAACAGGAAATGGTGTATTAAAACAGTGAATAAGTGAGAGATGCCCACACAAATGTGAATCAAGCCCCCCCAATTTTTTTAATCTACCTTGATAAAATAAAATTTTCAACATGAAATAAAATTTGTATCACATTTCTCCCCAAATTAACTTGCTTTTTAAAATAAACAATTTGAGCCCATATTCACAAAAATTTACCTTAATCTGGATTTTTCCTCAGAAGGTATGTAACATGAAAAATATTAAACTCTAATCACTTGTATATTGAGAAAGGCCATCATTTAACAGAAAAAGAAATGAGTTCCCAGGAGACATTGAGGCATCCCCCCAGTATTTATTTCCTCTCTCCTGGTTTACAGTAACCAGACAGTACAGGTATTGACCCTATCCCCAATTCCAAGAATGGACTCTGATGTGTCTAAACCAGCTTTTTCAACCCTACTCAATGCAACAGTCTATTTATATAACAAATATTTTGTAATGACCTCTTTCTATACTAAAATAAAAATTTTAAATAAATGCAATGATCTCCACGCATATTTTTTTAAAATCAATACATTGCTCAAAATAAAACAAAAAGTAGAAATAAACAAAAGTAATTTGTTTTAAAATTTATTTTAAGAGGCACAATATTGTAGTCAGATGCATACACCTTTATATGGAATTGCCATGAAGTGAGACACCTAAAAAAACCAGGTGATAAGGCATGTTGCACAGATAATTCGGACACTAGAGCACCATCCTATCTGTGATATGATTTTTCTTTTTTTTTTTTTTTTTTTTTGAGATGGAGTTTCGCTCTTGTTACCCAGGCTGGAGTGCAATGGCACGATCTCGGCTCACCGCAACCTCCGCCTCCTGGGTTCAGGCAATTCTCCTGCCTCAGCCTCCTGAGTAGCTGGGATTACAGGCACGTGCCACCATGCCCAGCTGATTTTTTGTAGTTTTAGTAGAAACAGGGTTTCACCATGTTGACCAGGATGGTCTTGATCTCTTGACCTTGTGATCCACCTGCCTCGGCCTCCCAAAGTGCTGGGATTACAGGCTTGAGCCACTGCACCCGGCATGATTTTTCAAATAAGTGAACAGAAAAGTTCTGACAAAATAAAATGCAGTATTATTACAATACATCCCATAGCTACATTTCTGAAAATTTCAGTGCATATTAAAATAGTGCCCCAAAAAATATCTTTTGCAGAAGTCTAGATTCAGATTATATAAAATTATATAAAATTTTTCACCTACATATTGTCCAGAAGCACTTTAAAGAATGCAGAATGTGGAATAATTATTTGTGGTACAGGCCCATCATCTACATTGCAGAACCTCTATAGCATCCTTGACCCCCATCTACTGCATGTCAATTTTGACACACATGCACCTCCAGCATTGTCACAACTGATATTTCCCAAAAAGTTCCATGTGCATCTTCCATAACTTTCCATGCATACACATTCCCAAATGTTGATTTAACTCCCGATTGACACACTCACAAAGACTGCTATAACTTTCCATATTGGATAGTCTAAATAACTGGGAATATCCTTGTCACAACGGTTGGTTCAGTAATAAATATAGAACCCAGGACTAAGCATGTTAGCATATTTTCCTGGCTCCATGAGGGTCAACTCAGTGAGCACAAAGCTCAGGACTTATGACGAAACTTCTCGAACCCTCTTTCCTTTTGGATAATGTAGATACAAAGTCTGAAATTGGGCAAAACTAAATCAAAGAAGAGGAAAGAACTAAGAGAAGGGTAGAAAAAAAAACAGAGGGAGACTTCTTTCATCAACCCAGAAAGCTTATTTCCATTATGTGAGCAAACAATTCCTTTAATACGTAAGCCATGTTGAGCTTTGTTTTTCCATTATTTGCAGATAAATTCTCTTATCTTCTCCTTCCCTTCCAAGGATACATGACTCAGGGGAAAAGGCAAGCAAGACAGAGCCTCATGAAGGCAAGGACCTCGAATACCTGGCTTAATTGTATGCCCCTGGACTGTAGCATGGTATGTGGTTGCCAGTAAAAGTTAGTTGAATGAAAGAACAAACAAACATAGCCTTGGACAAATAATCATGGAGCATATAGGCTTGGACTAGCTTCATGGCTTCACCCATTTACTACCTGAGATAACCCTGGGCAAATAGGTTCTCAGTTTTCTTACCTGTAAAACTGGAGGCAGAGTTCTACCTACTTACCTCTCTAACTTCATTTCACAACAGTCTATTCTTAGATTATTACACTCCAGCAACATTAACCTCTTTGCAAGAGCCTCAAACACCTCACTGTCTCTTCCGAGGTATGACCGACATCTCCAAAGAATATTTCATCAGCTCAGGACACTCTATCTTGCCCTTTTTAATGCTTGGATTTTTTTGTTCCTTCGAGATTCAATTTAAAATGTTGCTTCCTCCACCAAGTCATCCCTGGCAATCCTACAGTCTCTCCCAAATTGATATCACAAAACCATTGATACAAACTGAATACTTATTGAGCCCTAATTCCCAATATGATGGTATTAGAGGTGGGGCCTTTGAGAGGTAATTAGGGTTAGGTGAGGTCCTAAGCATAGAGCCCATGATGAGATTACTGCCTTTATAAAAAGAGGAGACCAGAGCGTTTTGCACATGCTCTCTTCCTCTGTCTTTTCCTCTCCCTCTCTCTCCACCCCATGTGAGGGCACAGCATGAAGACTGCCATCTGAAAACCAAGAAGATGGCCATCAGCAGACAGTGAATCTACCAGCACTTTGAATTGGACCTTCCAGCCTCCAGAACTGCAAGAAAGAAAGGTTGTTTAAGCCGCTCAGTCTGCAGTCGTTTGTTACAGCAGCCCAAGCTGAGTAAGACAACTGATAGATGTCAGTGGCACTCACCACAATCTACATTTTTGCTTATGATTTATTTCCTTGTTCATCTAGTGTCTCTTTCACTAGAAAGTAAAATCCATGAAGACAGGCAGCACGTCCATCACATCCATCTAGTTATCTATTACCAACACCTAGCATATAATCGTCAATCCTAATTATCAAATGAATGGTTCCTACTGCTTCTCCAGTTAACCTCATATTCCTCAACCTCTATATTCTCTAGCTGTAAAGGCCTTATTTTAATTCCTCAAGCTGCTTTTGCGCATGCCATCCCCTCTGCCCAAAGCCTTCTTTCATCCCAGCACCGTAACATTACCTACTTTCTTCCTGATCTCATCTCCTTTTACCTGTCTAATTTCTACTGTTCTCTCAGATCTTAAAGATTGTTCTTTTCCAGAAGGACTTCTCTGGCCTCAAATACTAGGTTAAAACCCCCTACTATTCACTGCAATAATTTCACGTCATAATACTAATCACAAGTACTATAATAATTATTAAATTACCTCTTTCCCATAGTAAACTGTAAGCTCTATAGAGGCAAGGACTGTGTCTTAGTCACAGGTGAGACACATGGTAGGTGCTCAATGAAACCTATTCCCTTCCCTCTCTCAGTAGTACTGGTACCTAAATCTGAGGTTGTTAACTACAGCCTATTACAAAAGAGAAACTTTTGGACTGTTCCCAAAGTCCAAAGTCTATTCAAGCAAAGCCATATTCTTAACAAAATCTGACTCCTCTAACTTGATATCAAGCAAAATGCCAGTTCTGAAGGACTAGATAGTTCAATAAATTGCTCAGAACTCCTGTGACAGGCATGGCAAGATTGCCATCAGATTTATGATTTGAAAACTCAACTACTCAAGTAAAAATCTCTTCATCTCAAGGTTATAGAGCTAGCAGACTGTTACTATTACAAGGTTGAAAAGATTTAGAAAATTCACTACGGAAATAAAATAAAGGGTTGTTAGAAAACAAAATTAAACATTGAAAAAACAGGTAATAAAAAATAGGTTTTACATATCATGGTAAAACAACAAAATTAAACAAGGAAACAGGCTTTCTTTTTAGAAAGCAAACTCAGAGACTGAGTTACCTTCTCTGAATTATTCCACTTACGAATATCATCAGCTCAGTTAAGTTAGTAACAAAGCTTGCATTGCACAATAAAGTTTAAAAAAAAAAAAACTCATACAAAGTGCTATTAGGAAAGCTTACAGTAGACAGTTAAAGAATGAGGATTTTCTTATTCTGTGACGTGAACTGATAAACAACATAAATCTCAGGAGAAATCATACATGTATAGAAGAAATGCATGGCTTCTTCACCCTGATTGACTTTTCCCTGCTCTCCATGTGTCTTGGGAGAAGAATGCTCCTTTTTATGCCAAATGCATCATGATGAATGCTGATGAGACAATATTTGACTCACCACTGCCTAGATGGTTATTTTGCATGCAATCTTTCAACTTCTTCATCAATTCTTTGGCTTGCACACAAAGCAGTATTTGGGTTCCTAGTTAGCAAGTAAACGTGTTTTATTTTTTAAATTATAGAGATTTTATTAGGAAGAAAGGTATATTTACTTTCATCGATTTAGATTAAGTTGATCCAAGAATCAATTAGAAGACACAATGATCTTCAAAGTTATTTTCTTTAATACAGTGACCCACAATTGTTAGGAATCATTTCATGTCTATGTAGATACAGATGAGCTAAAGAGATACAAATCTAAAATAATACCACATGTGGCAGTTTTTGTCTTCTTTGTGATTCTCCTGTCAACCCTGATAACTTCAGAGGAAAAGAGATCTGCTTTTTCCCTCTGAAACTATCTCATTCCAATATTCAAAAAATACAAATAAAAGAGGACAAACCTTTTCTGAGTATAATTTCCCCCAAGGTTTTGAGGAAACACTGCACAGAAAAAAAAAATAAGCTATCCTTGTAATTCATAATGGCAGTTAAGTGTAAGGTATAAAGACATTCTAAGCTTTTTTGGAAACATTACATACGTAGAGAAGTTTATAATTAGCAGTGGTTGAGGGAGCCAAAGACAGAAGATATTGACAACTGAGAAATATAAGAAGCCAGGATAACATCTTCTAACCACCAAGTGTTTTGTGGTGAAATATTTGTTAAAAGAAGTAGCAAGAGTAGGCAACAATTTCTCCCGCATGCAGAGAGTGGTATTTAGAGTACGGCCATTGGCTCACTTTATAGAACAGTGAGTGGTAATGTTTTGGGGATCATGGACCTCTTTGAAAAATGCCATAATCTGCCATTTCTTATTTGCAGAAAATATATGCAAATGCACAAAATTTTTCATCAAATTTGAGGCTCCCAAGTCTGTCCTTAGAACTTTTCCTCCTCCTCCACCCCAATCCATACTCAACATAGCAGCCAAAGTGATACTTTAAGAGCAAAAGTTAGCTCACATCATCGCTCCCCTGTTCAAATCCTGCAATGGCTCTCCAACATGCTCAGAATAAAAACTATATGCCTAGGCCAGGCGCGGTGGCTCACGCCTGTAATCCCAGCACTTTGGGAGGCTGAGGCAGGTGGATCACGAGGTCAAGAGATCGAGACCATCCTGGTCAACATGGTGAAACCCCGTCTCTACTAAAAATACAAAAAATTAGCTTGGCATGGTGGTGCGTGCCTGTAATCCCAGCTACACAGGAGGCTGAGGCAGGAGAATTGCCTGAACCCAGGAGGCTGAGGTTGCGGTGAGCCGAGATTGCACCATTGTACTCCAGCCTGGGAAACAACAGCAAAATTCCATCTCAAAAAAAAAAAAAACCTGTATGCCTTTAAAAGACCTACAAAGTCCAGTTTCATTGGGCCTCAGACCTGTCTCTCTGGCCTGACTTTGAATCTTCAAAATCCCTCCTAGCCTCACTAGCCTGCTTGATACACTCTTCAGTTTTGTACCACGTATCCCTCTGTCTGGAATGCTCTTCCCCCAGATCTTCATCACAAACTACCTCACATCCTTTAAGTCTTTGCCTCAAATGCTGCCTCCTTTATGAGGGCTTCCCTGATCATGCTATTTTAAAAAATTGCACATCAGGCAGGTGTGGTGGCACCTGCCTGTAGTCCAAGCTCTTTGAAAGGATGAGGCAGGAGGATGGTTTGAGCCCAGGAGTTTGAAGTTACAGTGAGCTATGATCGTACCACTGCACTCCAGCCTAGGTAACACAATGGGACTCTGTCTCTAAAATATAAAATAAAGTAACATTGATACCCTGCTGTTCCTTATTCTCCTGCCTTTATTTTTTCCCATGGCATGTATTGTCATTTGACATACCTTTAATAGCACTCATAGGCTTATGCTCTCCTTCCTGCCCGCTGTAGAATGTAAGTTTCCTAAGAGCAGGAATTTTTGCCTGATAGTTTACGGCTATAGTTTTAGTTCCTGAAACAATGCCAGGCACATAGTATGTGCACAATTAATGTTTGATGAATGAGTAGGTAAATAAATGGTCACTGGCACTTCAAGTCTTAATTGACAGACCAACAGAGCACACTGAACTGTGCAGTCTTCTAGAGCCTACTTGTATGATAACTGCTGTAATAGGAGGGCTGCCTCAACACTCCACTGCACGCCAATTAAATGCAGCCTGTGAGTGTGTGTGCAGTCCCCAGTGAACTTTGGCCTCCCCTGGTACAACCAATGGTTTCTGCCTGTCATCTTTTCAGTTCAGTGCACCACTTAAGACATCTAAATCAATGGAAACAGAAGCGTCCATTTTAATTAAAATAGCCTTTGCAGAAGAGGTGTGAGCTTTACTTTTTAAGCAAGGTTGCCAACTTCACCCTTAGTTAAATGATGAGTGCCACAAGAAGTAATAGATTTCATGCCACCCAAAGATCAGAAATAGTGAGAAAAAAACAGTTTCCTTTCTTTTCCATGGAGTAATTAGATATGTAAGTGAAGAAATCTATGGTTTTATGAAATTGTTAGATGTGGTTAAATGCTTGGGGGTGGAGGACAGGATGAGTGATGAATCCCCCTAAAGTCGTTTACCTTTACCAACCTAGGAAAAGATCTTGTCAGTCTCTGTTAAAAGATGTGTTTCAGGGAAATAAAATAAAGATAAATAAGCACATGTGTTTTAATACTTCTGAAAAAACTAATAGTCAGCAAGATAGAATTATAATTACTTGTGCTGTCACAAACAGGGCATCCAGCAATGCAAAATGAGTATGCCTTACTGAATTACTGAATGTTATCAAATGCTTAAGTATTTTGTAGAATTCATTTTCCCCATTTAAGGACTGTCATTGACAAAGTGGAATAAAATGAAACATTATACCCCAGAGTGTCAATTCAGGTTGTTCTTAATGGAAAAGCAAAATGCAAAATTTTATAATAGAATGTGAGGATTATACCTACCATTTTAGAGTTTATACATTAATCTAATATAAATTGAAACATAGCAATTCAAAGAATTCATTAATGCCTCTTCTCCTGGGTTGTGATGGAAGAAGGGATACTTTAGCCAATATCTGCACCAGAGAAACATTTTCTCCATTTAGGAGGCTATGTGAGCAGTAACATACATTTTAGTAACAAGCATTACTTGAACTATATCATGTGACAAAAAGAAAAACAACGAAGGCCAACAATTTGGGGATACGCTTTCTTATTATTTAAAAGGCATAACACATTAGAGCAGCAAGGGATCTAGACCAATTTCCTCACTATCCAGACAAGAAAACAGAGGTTTGGATTCGAGCAGTGACTCGCCCAAGGTCACACAGTGACTTAGCCAGGACAAAAATAACATCTCCTAACTCCCAATCCAATCATCTTTTCTCTGCCATGTGGGTACTCAATAAACATTGGTTTCTCTTTGTTTTAAGCAGCAGGAGGAAAGACGGAGAGAAAGGACATTGTCCTTTATTATTGTTTATTTGTATTTTTTAATACAAGGACTTTAGAAAGACAATACCAAAGCACCAATGTGTCTTTTAGTTCCCCCAGAGCATGATGTGCTCTTGGGTAAATGTGTTTTATGAAGAGATTTGTCCTGGGAACTTGGCAAATTTTAGTGTAAATATTTTAACAGTTTCCTATTATTCCCAACTGCCCCAGACCAATGTCTGCAGGTTGTAAGTGATTTTGTGAGGGAGTGCTGGCAAGAAGAACTATGCCTTTCTCCATTAAAGAATGTTTTGGTAGACATTCAAAGAAGAGCTTCTCCTGTCTGCAAGAAATCAGCTCTCAGCTTCGTCAGCTTCCCATCAGCCTCAGAGAACTGCTCTGCTGCAGGTCAGGGCCTTCTGGTGCTATCCATATCTGATGACCAAAGAAGACAGGAGGAGTAGAAAGGCTTAGACAGTTTGACCAATGCAGAGCAGCCCTGATGAACAGTACACACTTCACAGCTCCCTGACAGTGATCAAGGCTTTTTCAGACCCACATCACAATTCAAATTCTCCCTCCACCCAATCCTGCTTCCTCCTCTTGACCTTCACAAAGTTAATCCCTAATAAATATCTCACAGGCAGAACTCTGCCTCACTGTCTACTACTCGATCCAACCTGCAATAAATGTCTACTTGGTTTCTCAGGCAGACACTCTAACCACAAGTTTTCAGCCAGCCTAGGGAGGTGCCCAGTTCATACCATAACCAGCTTCCCCAGGGCTGCCAGGGCCATCAGAAATGAAAACAGCCTTGACTGTAGAGAGAAGAGATGAGCCCCTGGTGGACACCAGGGAAGGACCCACTGTTCATATTTTATCATGATCAGCTTCTCTGGGTCACGCACTGTGCTGAGTGCTTTATATACGCTGTCCCTTTAAATCCTCACAACCACCCTCTGTTCTAAGGTAGATTTCTTTATCCTCATTTTATAGTTTTGAAAACAGTCTTAGAGAAGTTAAGTAAATTGTCCAAGGTCACCAGTCAGATCATAGATGCCGGAAATACCTTGAACAATGAACAAAGTTCTTCATTTTACGCAGAGAAGGTGGGCTTAAAGCCCCTAAGCGTCTCTGGAGAGGAAAGTTCAGAGAGGACAATTACTGGGTTTCTGGAGCTCGTGTTCTCTGTGTGTAGCCTGATTGTGTAATTGACCTATAACACTGCAAGAATGGGGCTTACTGCAGTGAACAGGTATGCTTTTCTCTGAAGTGGTTCCAGTAGTTTCTGCCTGCCCCAGAGGTTCCAGTTCCTAGCACTGTTGGTCAGGCCCTCCAAAGAGGTGCATGCAGCTTCAACCTGCAGAAGCTTTACCTGCAGTCTTCTATGTCTCCGCTCCCTTCTTTGAGGATAAACCTTAGGCCTGCTATTCATGCCATTCAAAGAAAGAATTTTGCCTGATATTTGACTGCTATTTCAGTGTTTAAACTTTCCTATACATTGCAGTTCAATGGTTTTGTCTTTTTTAGTGAATAATCTTTTGATTTGGCTTTATATAATTATATTATTGCTTCTGCATTTAAAAAATGTTCTAAACTGTAAACAGTAAGAGATGTGAAAACCAAATAGTTATGACTAGAGCCATGCCCCAAACAGGGGGAGCTGAATGATTATTTTATATAGTTAGTTCTGCACAGGGCTTTTCTTTATCCCTAAGGAAGACTCCTAGGCAAGCCCCAGTAAACACTAAAGTTAGTCAACTAAGAAAAATTGACACAGCCATGCTCATCACTGATCCTGGTCACCTAAGAAACCCATAAACCCAGTCTTCCTATGGAAATGCATTGAAACTGTCCCTGACACTAGGTTATCATTTTTTCTGGAATTATTATCAACCACACATTGAGTGCTCACTAACGCCAGGCTTTACATGGTCTTACCACCCAACAGGGATGCACCTTTATGTTCATATGTGCTAGCTACCAGTAGGATTATGTTCCCCTTCTTATAAATGAAGAAACTGGGGCTCAGAAAGTTTGAGTAACCCGCCATTTTATAAGCTTGTGATCTTAGAGAAGCTATTTAACCTATCGTAGCCAGTTTTGTCATGTATAAAATGAGGAAAATAATAACTACCTGAGCCTGGTGTCATGCCCACACCCCTAATGCTCTGCCTGGTCCACATTAGGCCTTGAATTAACATTTGTTGAATAAATGAAAGTCACAGGAATTGAATACGATGACAATCATAAATACTGTAAGAAAATTGACTGGGACAGTGAGTGGCAAATGGTGGCTATGTTACTGTCATTCAGACTTACACACTGGCAAGTAGCTACAAATGCCTATGTTCCTTTCACTCCATGATATCATGTTTCAGATCGTGGCACTGTAATGTTTTCAGAAAACTTTGGAGCCTAACTAAAGGCATACCACGGCAACAATTCATAGTGTCTTCCATGAAGGACTATCCAATATTGGCCACTATAGCAGAGCAGCTATCCCACGGTTAGAGAAGAAAGTAGGAGAAAAATTCTATCCAAGTCAGATCTTTCTATCAAATGCCTCAGCTTTATCTCAGGCAAAGTTTCCCATGATATTTGCTGGAAAAGGGTATAACAGTCTATCATTAAATTAGGAAAATCCTCTTTAAATTTTGGTGGCATCTCGAAAAAAATCCAATTAAAAAGATCCACCTTTTGTCAAAGCAGTGTGTCAGAGATAATTTTTTAAAGGTTTACTATTTACTGGATTGTAACTATTTGCCAGGCAATGTTTTCACTGCCTGATGCAGATTAACATCTTTAATCCTATGACAACTCTATTATTTAAGTACTGCTATTATTCCCATCTTCCAGAGGAAAAAGGTAAAGCACAGAGAGGTCAAGGAATGCACTCAAAGTTATACTGTGAATAAGGGCTTACCCAAAGTTCAAATCCAGGGTTGTAAAGATATCACTATGCTATACAATCCCTCCATACCTGCCTTTCCGAACATCTTTGTTTTTCCAGAAACCTAAGCACTGGCTAAGTTTAAAATTGTGCCTAATAAGGTTTTTAAACACAGAGATGGCTGCAACATGTAGGGTTACTTCCCAGCCTCCTCTTGCACCAGCCATGGCCAGATAAGAAGCCTTCCAAGACTAGCAGTCATCTTCATCTCCCTAAAAATGCTAAGCCCTTTCAGCAGAAGAATCCCCCATACATAAGTCATCATCTAGAGAAAGTCTCCTAACTGCATTTGCAAATGGACTTGGGAAAGAACCAGGTATCATTAAGGCCATGCCTGATCTACAAAGCCAAGTAATTGGTATATAGAGCTTGGGCCTTAAAACTAATTATAAAAGGGAATTTTTTTCCCCTGCTGAAATTCTCAAAGAATCTAACCAGCCTAAGGACTACCTAAGAATTTGTTTCATCTGCAAAGCCAGTCCAGGGTAACATCCATAGGGACACCACACAGCATGACTCCAGCATGTGCCATTCCTGTGATCTTTGTGCAAGTAGCTGTCTACATTCACACAGCCCACAATCTAAGCAGCTTTTAGCAGTATCCCTAACACTTCTAATGGCAGCCTCTGCCCGCCCCCACCACCTTATTAACCAAATCTCCTCTTGATAGCATCTGTTCCTATAGAACCTCAAATTATCTGTTAGAGTCCTAAAACTCAGCAGGGCAAGGTGGTTCATGTCTGTAATTTCAGCACTTTGGGAAGCCAAGGCGGGTGAATGGATTGAGCTCAGGAGTTCAAGACCAGCCTGGGCAAAGTGGCAAAACCCTATCTCTACAACGAATACAAAAAAAAAAAATTAGTTCAGCATGGTGGCACATGCCTGTTGTCCAAGCTACTCAGGGGGCTGAGGTGGGAGGATCGCTTGAGCCAAGGAGGTTGGCTGCAGTGAGCTGAAATCGTGCCACTACACTCCAGCCTGGTGACAGAGAAAGACCCCCCCCCCCCAAAAAAAAGTCCTAAAACTCTCATATGATGACTATAGAGCTGATAGTTTTTCTTCTCTGTAGGAAACACATGGAACTGGCAAATTGTGACTATTGTCTCTTATTCTTAAAATCTGTGTGTCCTTTTCTAGAAGATACATTTCAACATAATATAGAGAATGAGATGTTAGACAACTTCCTGTAAGAAACATCTCTGCCCAAAATTATGCTAGCTTAGTGTTGAATATTGCTATTGAAAAGCAGAAAGTGGCTCGCCTCTAGAACCACCTCTAGAGAGGCATGTTGTCATGACTGGGTATCATTCCTGCCAGTTACTTCTGTCTCAGGAGAGCTCAAAAAAGAGGTAAAGTCACCTAAGCCCCATGAAGGAATGACTCTATCCCTCCCCTAATCAAAAAAGAAAAAAAGAAAGAAAGAAATATCCAAATCTAGTTGTATATTTGTGGATAAAAATTTTTAAGGAACCAGCACAGAAAGCTGACACCATTGTGATAGTATACAAATGTGCAGATACAGAAGCAGCCACAGCAACTCTACTGATTTACCTCTTAGAGGATTGTTACGTTTCTTTTCTTTTTCTTAATAAAAACATTAAGATACAAACATTCAGATTGTCCAAAAGAAGTCAACGCTAATATTTGGCATACATTTAAAGCAATATGCCAGGCCCTTCAGTAGAACCTGACCTATGTCCTATGCCATAGGATGCCACCACCCCAAGGCTGGCAGTTTTTTCATTAAACCACTGCCTTCCCAGGATGGACTGGTTGAGGAAGCCTTCTATTCCCATTTCAAAAGAAATCAGTCTGGTAGTTTCGCCTCAACCAGATGAACCTGCCTGGATGTCCAGTCTAGCAGTGTTGAAAAATGGTCAAATACTTGTAACCAGTTATGTCAAATCTTGTACTTGGTGAGGTATATGTATAAAATGGATTTTACTTTTCTCCAAATCCTTCTAAGTGAACGTTCCTGTTAACAATGATCAAAGGTGATGATCATTTAACACCTTAGGTAGACACCTAATCAGCTTTTGTTTCTAACAGTTTGTCCAATCTAATGTTCCAGTCTGCTGTTAAATTCACAGCTTGTCTTTCCCCATCCCTGTTTAGTTTGTGCTATACGGCAGGGGTCCCCACACCGCAGGCCACAGACTAGTACTGGTCCCTAGACTGTTAGGAAAGAACCAGCACACAGGAGGTGAGCTGTAGTCCAGAGCAGTACCACCTGAGCTCCACCTCCTGTCAGTCATCGGTGGCCTGAGAGTCTCATAGGAGCCAAAACCCCACTGTAAACTGCGCATGCGAGGGATCCAGGATGCATGCTCCTTAGGAAAATCTAACTAATGCCTGATGATCTGAGGTGGAACCGCTTTATCCCGAAACCATCCTCCGCACCCCCGTCCATGGAAAAATTGTCTTCCACAAAACCAGTGCCTAGTGCCAAAAATGTTGGGGACCGCTGATACAAGACACCTAAAGAAGTGGAAGAAAATATATTCATTAACCTACCCTCCTTCTTCACCTTGAGATGAAAAGCAGTAGCCTCCCTTTGGGACATTCTCCTCCCTGTTCTGAGTCTCTGCCTATTCAGGTGAAAGACAGGGGGATCTTTTATTGATACATCAGTGGCATTACTGTCTTCCACTGGCTGGCTACGGATGTCCAAGCTGGAGAAAATATCCAACTCGGCACTCTCTTGTGAGGCATGCACATGAATTCTCTAGCTGATTCAGCAAGGCATCCTCACTTGACATAATGAAATTTGGCTTAACCTTTGCTAGCGTGCTCTCAACTCCTACCTCAAGTGTTATACCCCACAGCCCTTTGCTGTTGGCATTACCCTCTTTGGTAGGGTATAGGGAAGGCAGCTCAAGCACAACTGCTTTTTGATATCCTCATAACCAAAGAAAAATTCATGCTTCGTTCCTTGTCATGCCAAATGATGGGAATGTTGGTTACTGCACCTCTTCTTCACCCTACTCTTTTCACTCCAGTTCACCATTCACCCGCTGGCATAAGCACAGTTCTTTGCCAAAACTAACCTCTACTTTTTGGTATCTTCATAACCAATGAAAAATTCATGCTTCGTTTCTTGTCATGCCAAATGATGGAAATGTTGGTTATTGCGCCTCCTCCTCACCCTACACTTCTCACTCCAGTTCTCCATTCCCCTGCTGGCATAAGCACGGTTATTTGCCAAATGTTTTTTTTTTTTATTGCATTTTAGGTTTTGGGGTACATGTGAAGAACATGCAAGATTGTTGCATAGGTACACACATGGCAGTGTGGTTTGCTGTCTTCCATCCCCTCACCTGTATCTGTCATTTCTCCCCATGCTATCTCTTCCCACCTCCCCACCCCCCCATCCATCCCCCATTTCCCCCCAACGGACCCCAGTGTGTAGTGCTCCCTTCCCTGTGTCCATGTGTTCTCATTGTTCAACACCCACCTATGAGTGAGAATATGCGGTGTTTGATTTTCTGCTCTTGTTATTTGCCAAATCTAACCTCTTTCCCCTTGTGCAGGAGCCCTCAAGTTTCCAAGAAGAGGATTCTTAGAGCCTCCTTCATTTCACCTTGAGAAGGGGAAGCACCATAATTCTCCCATCCATGTGCCACACCACTGCACTCCTAAGGTTGCTACTCTTGTGCCTTCAAAACTTTCTCTCCTCTAGTGCTTTTTTTTTTTTTTTTTTTTTCTTGAGACAGGATCTGGCTCTGTTGCCCAGGCTGGAGTACAGTAGCACAATCTTGGTTCCCTGAACCCTTGACCTCTGAGGCTCAAGTGATCTTCCTACTTTAGCCTCCCAAATAGCTGAGACTACAGGCATGCCACCAAAACCAGCTAATGTTTTGTATTTTTTTGTAAAGACAGTGTTTCATCATGTTGCCTAGGCTGTCTCTTCTTCAACCAGCTAGAAAAGGGGAGTGGTCTTGGGAAATAACTGGAGGTAAGAAGGCTGCTGGTTCTTAACCCTGAGTGAAGTGTATAGCTCCCTATTATGATGGCTCTTTTAGAATGGAAGGTACTTAACCTCTCTGTCCCTAGCTTTAATATCTAGTCCCTGTATCCCAGGCAATATGAAAGTGCCATGTAACATCCTGTCACAAACAGAAACACAATCCAGGGCTTTAAGAGGCAAAGAGTAGCCTTTTCTATGACCCTGAGAGTTCTCTGGAATATAACTGATAAAAATTTAAAATCTCAAGATATGTGAAATATAGACTCTAACCTGATAATCTTCTTTTGGGAGCTTTATAATTTTTTTATATAGAGATTAAGATCCTAGAGAGTTACTCCCTCTTGGTAAAGTTTGGGTCCTTTATTAAAATGTGACCACTAATACTGGTATAAAAATAGACACACAGCCCAATGGAACAGAATAAAGACCCCTGAAATAAAGCTGCATACCTACAACAAACTGATCTTTGATGAAGTCAGCAAAAATGAAAAATGAGGAAAGGATACCCTATACAATAAATGGTGTTAGGAAAACCAGTTAACCAGAAACAGGAGATTGAAACTGGATCCATACCTCTCACTATATACAAAAATTAATTCAAGATGGATTAAAGATTAAATGTAAGTCCTCAAACTATAAAAGTTCCAGAATAAAACTTAGGAAATACCATACTGAACATCAGCCTTGGAAAATATATATATGATTAAGTCCTCAAAAGCAAATGCAACAAAAACAAAAATTGGCAACTGGGACCTAATTTAACCAAAGAGCTTCCACACAGTAAAAGAAACTATCAACAGAATAAACAGACAACCTACAGAATGCGAAAAAATATTTGCAAATTATATGTCTGACAAAGGACTGATATCCAGAATTTATAAGGAACTTAAAAATGTCAACAAGAAAAAAATAACTTCAATAAAAAGTGGGCAAAGGACATGAGTAGAAACTTCTCAAAAGAAGGCATACAAGTGGCCAACGAATATATGAAAAAAATGTTCACCATCACCAATCGTCAGAGAAATGCAAATCAAGACCACAATAAGATACAATCTAAGGCCAGTCAGAATGGCTATTATTAAAAAAGGATGAGTTCATGTCCTTTGCAGGGACATGGATGAAGCTGGAAACCATCATTCTCAGCAAACTGACATAAGAACAGAAAACCAAATACCGTATGTTCTCACTCATAAGTGGGTGTTGAACAATGAGGCCATATGGACACAGGGAAGGGAACATCACACACTGGGGCCTGTTGAGAGGTTGGGAGGAAAAGGGAGAGATAGCAAGGGGAATGGATTGCGGAGGGATAACATTAGGAGAAATACCCAATGTAGGTGATGGGAGAGTGGATGCAGCAAACCACCTTGTGTATACCTATGTAACAATCCTGCACGATCTACATAGGCATGTGTATACCTGTGTAACAATCCTGCATGATCTGCAGATGCACCCCAGAACTCAAAGTATAATTTTTAAGAAAAAGAAAAAAATTAAAATAGCAAAAAATAACAGATGTTGGTGAGGTTGCAGAGAAAAGTGTATCCTTATACACTGTTGGTGGGAATGAAAATTATTAAAGCCCCTGTGGAAAGCAGTTTGAAATTTCTCAAAAAACTAAAACTAAAATTGCCATTCAATCCAGTAATCCCAAAGGAAAATAAATCATTCTACCAAAAATACACTTGCACTTATAAATTCATCACTGCACTATTCACAATAGCAAAGACATAGAATCAAACCAGGTGTCCATCAATGGTAGGTTAGATAAAGAAAATGTGGCATATATACAACATGGAATACTATACAGTCATTAAAAAGAATAAAATCAAGTTTTTTGCAGCAGCATGAATATAGCTGGAAACCACTATCCTAAGCAAATTAATACAAAAACAGAATACCAAATACTACACGTTCTCACTGTTAAGTGGGAGCTAAACACTCAGTACACACAGATATAAAGTTGAGAACAATAAACACTGGAGATTCCAAGAAGGAGAGCAAGAGCTGAAAACCTACCTATTGGGTACTACATTCACTACTTGGGCAATATGATCATTAGAAGCCCAAACCCCAGCATCCTCAATATACCCATATAACACACTGCACATGTACCTTCTGGATCTAAAATTAAATAAATGAATAAATAAAATATGACCACTAAAAAATGTAGAGACAATGGGCTTTTTCTCACTAATCTTGAGTAACCTTAAAGAGATTTTTCTGAATTACTAATATACTCAGCTGGAATTCAGTCTTTCTAATGTCAGTATGACCCTCTCTCCAATTAAAAAATAACTCATATGTCTTAATGTATATGCAGCTCTCCCCGATGGATTTTCGAGACAATCCAATTTAGTTGCCTTTGAACTTCTTCTTTGATCCAATTACCTAGCATCATAATTTTAGGTTTGCCTGGAATTCTTCACCGGGCCTTGCCAACGGTACACCTTAGCTGGAATGGACCACACCCTCAGCCTGATTCCGAGCTAGGCCTTAGCACCAACTTACAGCATTTGTTAATATATCATTTGCTTTTGATTCCAAGACAAAAAGATTCATGGACCCACTATGTATTCTTGATATGAATTCTAGTAATATTCCTTAAGGTCCTGTCTTGTAATTACTCAAGAATCAATATAGATAGCAATTGGCTCTCAAGAATTAAAATCCAGATCCTGTTAAATGGTGTAGAACAAAGGATAAGACATAGACCTAGGCAATGCTAAAGCCCTTATGAAGAGTTTCAGAGCCTGTGCTCTGCAGAACCTGGGTTCCTCAGAGGTATCACAGGAGCCTTCACAGAGGTGGGCAATCCAGAAATGAGTCTCTCCTTGTTCTCCCTCCCACATTCTCAACCAAAAGGATTTGATTTCACATGCTTTATATATCAGGCTTCTAAGATTTTGTTTGAAAATACAGTTTTGCTGCCAAAAAAAAATTTGCTATATGAATTTCCTTAATTTTTTAAACAAAACATATATATATATATATCCTCTTGCCTTATCAATCGAGAATAAAATCTGCCTTAAGGAGAAACTGAACTTTACAAATTACTGTCATAAAAAACAGGATATTAATAACTAAGCCAAAATGCAAGCATCATTTTTAGGGTTCATTCTTCAGTATTCAGCTGTACTAAATACTTTCCTCCAGCTCTCACTTGGCCACAAAAATGCTTTCACAGACTGTAATTTAATATTATGCCTTGGCCTTTATCGAGGTTGATACAAGGAACTGCAATATGATAAACATTTCTGCCTTATTTGTGAAATTGCTGTTGAAGATATCATCCATGTCCCTTTTGTAAAGATCCGCACAATTACTCTCCATAAAGCTAAGGGATAGAAAATTCTTCTGTTTCCTTTTTTTAAGATTCCAGCAAACCTGTGATCCCTTATATTTGCCTTTAGCCTCCAGTAAACTGAAAGTTAAATTCAGTATTTAAGTAGCAGGGGAGGGGCAGGGGCATATTCAGATGCTGTGTTTTTTGATCCAGTTACCACCCAGTTCTTCTCTAATTCAGCCAACATGAATTGAGTATTTAGGTGCTAAGCACTGAGGTCACAAAGATCATTAAAACAAGATGCTTTCCCTAAAGGAGATCTTGGTTGAATAGCTCTTGTTCTATTTCATTTTCATGATCTTTCTGTATACAGACCTTTATTTGTAGCCTGTCTCATACCTATTTTTGAAAACAAATATGGTATTATAAATAAGTAAATAAAATAAATTAGCATATTCTAGGAAGATAAGCCATTGACTTAAATTCATCTAGAGGGGTAGAGAACTGATACCATATTCTTCTCTCTTAGCCTCCTAAATCACATCGAAGACTGAGCCTCTCTTCCAACCCATCCTACACACAATCATCAGATTAATATTTTAACAAGCCTATTCTAATCATATCATTCATCTTTTACCGAAAATACTACTGTCAACACCAAACACATTGCCCTCAAAGTCAAGTCACAAAACAGTGGCAAACCTGACCAGGCATGGTCACCCACACCTGTAATCCCAGCACTTTGGGAGGCCAAGGAGGTCGGATCACTTGAGGTCAGGAATTCGAGACCAGCTTGGCCAACATGATGAAACCCCATCTCTACCAAAATAACATAAAACTTCGCCAGGCATGGTAGTGTGTGCCTATCACCCCAGCTACTCAGGAGGCTGAGGCACAAGAATCACTTGAATTCAGAAGGCAGAGGTTGCATTGAGCCCAGATTGAGCCACAGAACAACAGCCTGGGTGACAGAGTGAGACTCTACCTCAAAAAACAAAACAAAACAGTAGCAAACCAGACGCAGTCTTGGTGCAAAGAATAAGGAACCTGCCTAAATGCTTCATCCCTCATATGCACTTATCAGTGGATGGGGCTCGGTTACCCATTCCTATACTGAAATAGGCACAGCCAAGTGCTGAAGGCATTGTCAAAAAAAAACAAAAAACAAAAAACAAAAAACACTCAGAGTAAATCCACATGTAGTTTCTTCTAAAACATCAGTTTCTTTATTTAGTCATTTGGGATCTTACATATCAACCACATAAGTTATTAACATTTTTTCTCACATTCACATCACCACCATCACCTTCTTTCAGGCAGGAAGGGTATTCTTTTTGCCCTTTACAAATGCAACAACTGGAGCAAACCCAGATTCGAGGTAACCTGGCTAATTAGTACCTATCTTGCTTGCTTCCTCCTGAGGTGCCTCTAGGAAGCAGAACACAGCCCATGCTGAAAGCCACCCACGGTGACTGCCCACTGACCATCAACGCATTTCTCTTTCAGGTTAGTCCTTAGTTGAAAGTCTTTCTCCACAGAGGAAGATAGTGTTCCTAGATTTTGTCATTTGCAGAGAAACTTAAAATGTGTTCTCTATAAAAAGGAAGGTCTTCTCTACTTTCAATGCAGAAGATTGCCCAGAATGACAATATATATGGTTCATTTGCAGTAGCTGATGTTTGTGTAGTTATTTAGTGTCATAGAGAAAAGACTTGATACTTTATGATGAGACTTTAGTGCCAATTTAGTCATGCAAACATACAGTGGCATAGAGACGAAAATCCTTTAGCTATTTATTCTGATTTCAACTGTAACTTTTCCACTTTTCTTGCCAGAAAAGTGTTAGTAAACTAATTTCTTTCTTCCCCAGATTTATGCATCTTGTATATAAAATAGAAATCTCTATTTCTAATCACGTTTTAGTCCAACGGGGCTTCTAAACCATACATTAGAATAGACTCTGTTATTTAAAGAAGTACATGTATGGGGTTAAGAATACTAAGACTGGAGAAATAAATTCTTCAATTATGTTTCATTTAGCTATCAGATACAGTTACCTAATGAACTAGTGAAACAAAGTAATGTTAGCCTTTAGATGTTTATGGTTCCAGGGAAAACAATGGAAAGCTGTAGTGCAAAATATTTTCAGTAAAGCGGATATTTTTTATTTAGTGTATTACTCTAGAATAGCAGGCCTGTCTGTAAAATACACAACAGAATGCTATTGCTTTGGGAAATGTGTAAGCATCCTTACACTGCAGTCAACTGTATCTAGGAGGAAAAAAGATGATCTCTAGAAGGTTTTTCCTGCCACACTCATTAGAGAGCATTTTTTAATTACATTCACATTCTCAGATACTGTTTTGTATGCACTGTGAACAACACAGAGAAAAAAATTTAAATGGATATGATTTCCTGCAAACTACGGGGAGAAATGTGAACCAATGTCAGTTTCTTTTATCTTCTTACACAGATAAAACAGCATCGGCATAAGAAAACCGCCAGGAAGATAAGGTACCCTGACATTCCCAAACTTCATAAATTCACTAGCCCTAAATGATACCATGAAAATGTGATGAATCATTCACTCCTTAGAGATTTTACCTATCCATGGATTGATTGCCTGTGGCATAAAAGGGTCCCAAGTTCTCTGGAGACTTGTAATCCAAAATTGTTTAGTCTGGATTTGAAGGATAGACATGAATATTTTAACAGTGTTCTCTTTTGCATGATAATTTATCTCCTGTTTAAGGATGTGTATTATGCTATTCCAAAATTCAGGGTCACTCTCCCATAGAAATGAGGCATGGAGCTCTGATGGGGGCAGTGAATAATTTTAGGCTAGTTGTACACAGCTGCAGCTACTTGCATGGGTAATTGCTTTTGCCCAAATCACCAGCATAATTGTGGCTCTAAAGACGTATTTAAAAGCCATTGAAGTGCCAAATTATATTACACCAATAGAGCCAGTTCTTCAGAAAGTATTCCCATTTTAATTTTAACCAATCTCCAAGAATGTGTTGAGCCCTTGCTATAGGACGAAAAGCTGCCAAACTTTTGTGATACATTGATGTCAAGTATGACAAACAGAGAAGGGGTGTTATAACTGCATATACTACTGGACTCCAAGTTTCCATGATGGAAAGGATCTATTAATCATGCTAGCGCACCACTGCCTCAGCCCGCTTTTGGCATAAAAAAGACATTCAATAATTTTTTAATGAATGAATACAACCTCTAATTCCCACAATTGAAATTAGAAATTTGTGAGTTGAAAGCAGAAGGTCCAGCTGTGATTCCTGAGAGAGGCTGGTGGCTGTCGAAAGTAAGTTAGTGACTACAACAAAAAGAGATTAACCTGCTACCTTTGGCATGTGTTTGTCACACTTGACCTATCAGATCCAATGATTATATTAAGTGATAGAAGACGTACAAGAAGTGGAACATTACTTCTTGCTCTGGAAAACGTTCCAATCTAATTAGGCAAGATTTCTGAGAACAGTAATGGAAATATGTAATCAAAGTGCCAATATCAATGGCCAACTGTGGTGGCTCACACCTGTAATTCCAGCACTTTGGGAGACAATGGCGGGAGAATCCCTTAAGGCTAGGAGTTTGAGGCCAGTCTGGGAAATAGATCAAGACCTCATCTGTACAAAAAAATTTAAAAATCAGCCAGGTGTGATGACACACAACTGTCTTCCTACCTAATTTGGAGGCTGAGGCAGGAGGACCACTTAAGTCCAGGAGTTTGGGGCTGCAGCTGCAGTGATCTATGATTGCACCCCTGTACTCCAGCTGGGCAACAACAACAAAAATATGCAACATCAATTGTGTGCTATAAATAAAGCAATGTAGTATAATGGAAAAGATTATAGGATGCAGAATAGAAAGACATGTTTAAGTCCCAAAGACCAACACTTAGATGCTGTGTGCTCTTAGTCAAATCACTGAAACTCTATAACATGAGATATAAATTTTACATACATATATTTAGAGATGGTGGTCTCATTATATTGCCCAGGTTGGAGTGAGTATAGTGTCTACACACAGGCACGAACATAACAAAATAATGTTATGTTATGTCCTAGAGCCTCAAACTCCCGGACTTAAATGTTCCTTCTGCCTCAGCCTCTTGAGTAGCTGGGCCTACAGGCACCTGCCACTATACCCAGCTAAATAATATATTTTGTTATTAAGGATTTTGTGCAGTTAAACAAATGTGACAGTTACTTGTTTTCATACAAGAAGTCCAGGAGTTAAAGAGTTGCTGGAGTTAGTTTGATGATTTAAGGTTGCCAAGGTCATAGTCACTAGAATTCTCTTGATCTTTCCCCCTGGTCCTAAGAAATCTGTAACAGCTCTAACTACTGTGTCTGTGATATAGGAAGGAAGGGTAAGAGAAGCAGGAAAATAAGGGAAAAGCTTTTTAGGAAGAGACAAAGCTTTCCAGATCCAAGTCAGGCTTCCAGTAATAGCTTATTGGCTAGATTTGTGTCACTTGCTACTCCTGATAACAAGGGAAGTTAGAAAGTATAGGTTCTTACAGCTAGACGTATTTCTAGCCCAGTTAAAATTAGGGTTATGTTAGTACAGAAAAGAAAGATGGTAATGCATAGGCAGCTAGTAATGTCTGCGTCAACATTTACAGAGTTGGTGTTAAGAAGTAGAAGAAATAGTATATTTGAAAGTGTTTTGTTAACCATAAAGTTAAAGAAGTCAATTTTTTTAATGCGCTAAATGTTATGCTATTTTCATGTGCATACAGTGTCATGGAAAAAGATCTTCAGATAAAACATATATTATAATTTTTCTAATGTATAAACATTACCTAACATATATTGGGTCACAAACATCCACACACTCAAATGTACACATCCTTGACTCAAACAGGAGTGACTTTCTTTTCCCTGTATATTTTAGACAATACAAATTAAAAACATGTATGATTCACAGCACTCCCTGTGACAACTGAAACAAGACAAGGATGCCCACTCTCACCACTCCTCTTTAACATAGTACTGGAAGTCCTGGACAAAGCAATCAGACAAGAGAAAAAAATAAAGGCCATCCAAATCGGTAAAGAGGAAGGCAAACTGCCACTGTTTGCTGATGATATAATTGTTTACCTTGAAAACTCTAAAGACTCCTCCAAAAAACTCCTAGAACTGATCAAAGAATTCAGCAAAGTTTCCAGATACAAGATTAATGTACACATATCAGTAGCTCTTCTATACACCAATGGCAACCAAGTGGAGAATCAAATCAAGAACTCAACCTCTTTTACAATAGCTTGGTAATATACCTAACCAAGGAGTTGAAAGACCTCTACAAAGAAAATTACAAAATACTAATGAAAGAAATCAGATGACACAAACAAATGGAAATATATCCCATCCTCATGGATGGGTAGAATCAATACTGTGAAAATAGCCATACTGCCAAAAACAATCTACAAGCTCAATGCAATCCCCGTCAAAATACTATCATTCTTCACAGAATTAGAAAAAGCAATTCTAAAATTAATATGGAACCAAAAGTGAGCTTGTATAGCCAAAGCAAGACTAAGCAAAATGAGCAAATCTGGAGGCATCACACTATCTGACTTCAAACTATACTATAAGCCCATAGTCACTGAAATAGCGTGGTACTGGGATAAAAATAGGCATATAGACCATTGAAACAGAATAGGGAACCCAGAAATAAACCCAAATACTTACAGCCAACTAACTGATCTTTGACAAAGCATACAAAAGCATAAAGTGAGGAAATGATACCCTTTTCAACAAATGGTGCTGGGATCATTGGTTGGACACACGTAGGAGAATAAAGTTGGATCCTCATCTCTCACCTTATACAAAAAGCAACTGAAGATGGATTAAGGACTTAAATCTAGACCTGAAACCATAAAAATACTATAAGATAACATTGGAAAACCCTTCTAGAAATTGACTTAGGCAAAGATTTCATGACCAAGAGCCCAAAGGCAAATGCAATGAAAACAAAGATAAATAACTGGGACTTAATTAAACTAAAGAGCTTTTGCATGGCAAAAGAAACAGTCAGCAGAGTAAAAAGGCAACCCACAGAGTGGGAGAAAATCTTCATAATCTATACCTCTGACACGGAAGTAATATCCAGAATCTACAACAAACTCACACATATCAGCAAGAAAAAAACAAGCAATCCCATCAAAAAGTAGGCTAAGGATAACAGCCCTTTGTCAGATGGGGAGACTGCAAAAATTTTTTCCCATTCTGTTGCTTGCCAATTCACTCTAAACTGTTTCTTTTGCCATGCAGAAGCTGTGGAGTTTGATTAGGTCCCATTTGTCTATTTTGGCTTCTGACAGAGGGCTGATATCCAGAATTTACAAAGAACTAAAACAGATTTACAAGAAAAAAGCCCATTCAAAAGTGGGTGAAGGATATGAACAGACACTTTACAAAAGAAGACATACATGAGGCCAACAAACATATGAAAAAATGCTCATCATCACTGGTCATTAGAGAAATGCAAATCAAAACTACATTGAGATACCATCTCATGCCAGTTCGAATGGCAATCATTAAAAAATCTAGAGGCAACAGATGCTGGAGAGGATGTGGAGAAAAGGAAGACTTTCACACTGTTGGTGGGAGTGTAAATTAGTTTAACCATTGTGGAAGACAGTGTGGCGATTCCTTAAAGACCTAGAAATAGAAATTCCATTTGACCCAGCAATCCCAATACTGGGTCTATATCCAAAGGATTATAAATCATTCTGCTATAAGGACACATGCACATGAATGTTCATTGCAGCACTGTTTACAATAGCAAAGACCTGGAACCAACCCAAATGCTCATCGATGATAGTCTGGACAGGGAAAATGTGGCACATATACACCATGGAATATTATGCAGTCATCAAAAACGATGCGTTTGTGTCCTTTGTAGGGACATGGATGAACCTGGAAACCATCATTTTCAGCAAACTGACACGAGCAGAAAATCAAACACCGCATGTTCTCACTCATAGGTGGGTGTTGAACAATGAGAACACATGGACACAGGGAGGGGAGCACTACACATTGGGGTCTGTTGGGGGGTAATAAGGGAGGGACAGTGGGGGGTGGGGAGTTGGGGAGTGATAGCGTGGAGAGAAATGCCAGATATAGGTGAAGGGGAGGAAGGCAGCAAATCACACTGCCATGTGCGTACCTATGCAACTATCTTGCATGTTCTTCAAATGTACCCCAAAACCTAAAATGCAATAAAAATAAATAAATAAATAATCATAAATTTTTAAAAAGTGAGCTAAGGACATGAATAGACAATTCTTAAATGAAGATACACAAATGGCAGCAAACATGAAAAAATGCTCAACATCACTAATGATTAGGAAAATGCAAATAAAAACCACAGTGCGATACCAACTTACTCCTGCAAGAATGGCCATAATCAAATAATCAAAAAAACTGTAGATGTTGGCATAGATGCAGTGATCAGGAAACACTTCTACACTGCTGTTGGGAATGTAAAGTAATACAGCCGCTATGGAACACAGTATAAAGCTTCCTTAAAGAATTAAAAATAGAACTACCATTTGATCCAGGAATTCCACTACTAGGTATCTACCCAGAGGAAATCATTATATGAAAAAGATACTTGCACACATGTTTGGAGCAACACAATTCACAATTGCAAAATCATGGAACCAACTCAAATGCCCTCAATTAACAAGAGGATAAAGAAACTGTGAGATAGAAAAAGATAGATAGATAGATAGATAGATAGATAGATAGATAGATAGATACATACATACATACATAGGATGGAATACTACTTAGTCATAAAAAAGAATGAATTAACAGCATTTTCAGTGCCCAGGATGAGATTGGAGACTATTATTCTAGTAAGGAATTCAGGAATGCTCTCACTGATATGTGGGAGCTAAGCTATGGGGAGTCAAAGGCATAAGAATGATGCAATGGACTTTGGGGATTTGGGGGGAAGAGTAGAAAGAAGATGAGGGATGAAAGACTACAAATAGGGTGCAATGTATACTGCTCAGGTGATGGGTGGACCAAAATCTCCCAAATTACCGCTAAAAAACTTACTCATATAACCAAATACCACCTGTACCCCAATAACCTATGGGAAAATTTTTTTTTAATATGTGATTCAGTATGGTCCACAATTTAAGGCAGGGTATAATAGGGCTTTTTTTTTTTTTACTCTGCTTTATTTCTTTAGGTACATTATTTGTCTTTGATGACTAAATGTCATCTAAAATTGGGTATGCATGCCCTTAGACCTCATTTGCAAATGATAAAATTAAACTGTAATTATGCAGTTTGTGAATTAAAATACCTGAAGTACAATGCTCTTCAAAAAATGAAGGACAATAATAAAAAATATTAAGTACAATTTTTTAAAAAAATTATCTTCAATATCCAACAACATATAATAGACTTATTGTGTTTTTTCTTTCAAAAAGTCTATGAATTTTTTCATGTATCAAAATGATTTGGGAAGAGGATTTTTTTATTTAAAAAAAGTCAGTGCAGAAAGGAAGAAACTAGGAAAATATTCTGTCTCCTTGACAATATAATTACAGTGCCCTATGAAGAAAGAAGTTGGCACAGTAATCTGATTTTGATTGAATATCAAAGTATACATGAACATTAAAATGCAGTTTGAACATGCATGGTGTCAGAGTAGTCAGGAATCTTAAGGAGCAGATTGTTTGGAAAGCATCTGAAAACACCTTACCGTCACCTACAGCTCACCACGGCCGACGAATCCCTCTGCAGTCCAGCCTGCCCTCCCTTCCTCCACCTCTACCTCACTGAGTCACGTTAAGTCATTCCCAGCTCAGGGCTTTTGCACTTGCTATCCCTTCCTCAGTTTTTCACATGGCTATCTCCTTGGTATTCCAGTGCTGGCTCAAATGTCACCTCCTCACCTCTGTGACCATCCTGACTAAAGTAGCTAACCTCCTCCAGCCCTTCCTGCCCTAAACAAGTACCCATCATACCCCTGATTTTATCTATTCACACAATTTACCATTATCTTTCATATAATATTGGCTTTGTGTCTCTTATGTCTTCCTGCTGGTTAGAGTATAAGCTCCACAAAAGCAGGGGCACTGTCTGTCTTATTTAGAGCTCTATCTCTAATACATAGAACTAAGTGCATCACAAAGTACACCATAAATACTTGTCAAGTCGAAATTACATATCTACATGTCTTATATATAAATAATACACGTATACATGTCTCATTCTTATGTGAGTCTGATGGTCATAGGTTAAATCACATTCCCTATAAACTTTTCTGGGAAAAAAAAGTCAACAAATTCATGGTTTTTCCCAAATAAATTCTTGAAACCAAAATAAACATGGTATACTTAATATAATCTAAAAAGATAGAGCCTGACACATAGATCTCAATAATTATTTGCTGAATTGCATTAATTCAAATTATGTTTCCATTTAATATTTAAATTTGACAAAGTAAAAAGAGAATATTTGGAAAGCAATAGGCTGCTGTATATAGGGGTGTATAGTAGGCAGTATCACAGATCATGAATATATTTCTTCCTCAAATAATATTTCGTTAAAAGATATTCTTTTGGTACTAGTCTATAGAGGGAGAAAGTCTACATACCTCAAGAAAACAGCTAAACAGCTGACCCAGACCTTCTTCTGGTGAGTTCTTTGCAATTTATTAGCATATAAGAAGCTCTTTTTCCAGATGCTATCAATTCTCAATGGAAACAGTGTAAAACGAATCCTCTCAAACCCATGAGCTAACTTTCTTAGAGTAAGGACTCTTAAACTGTTGTATCACCTTAAGTCTGCATCATAAACTTAGGTCTCCGTTCTGTTCTAAGTTCCTTCCTACCCAGCCCAGTGATTATGAAACAGTTGTAAAAATATAACTGATATTAATTTGAACAAGTTTCTTTTTTTAAAGCAAATGTCCATTCTCCCTTCTTTAGTTTCCAAGGCAGGGTGGGAAAGGTAAGAGATCTAGTTAAAAGCAAAACAGAATGTTAATCTCCTGAATTGTCTCCATCACATTAAACAAGGTTCTCCTGAATTGTCTCCATCACTTTAAACAAGGTTCTCCTGAATTGTCTCCATCACATTAAACAAAGTTCTCCTGAATTGTCTCCATCACATTAAACAAAGTTCTCCTGAATTGTCTCCATCAGTTTAAACAAGGTTCTCCTGAATTGTGTCCATCACTTAAACAAAGTTCACATACTTACAAAGTTTAAAGACCCAGCACAAATGATACGGAAACAGCACCAAAAGCATTCAATACCTTCAACTCATTTGAAGCAAGGAAAAAGGGAATGTTCATCTTTACTTGAGATACTCCAGTTTAGAAGAAAAAAAGTTGTAACTTTACATATTATACAGGTATGATAACAAAATCCTTAATTAAATATGGAGTTCTAAAAAAAAATCATTAGAGTTCAGGCTGTTTGAAAGACTCATTACAGAGGAAACTTAATTTCTTTCTGTCCCATGGTATAATTTAGCCTGGCACTGGAGAACTCTTCTATTTCTGCAAATGTGTTAGATGTGGCTAAAAGACATGTTTGTAATGTTCAAGTTGTTTCCTTAAAGCATTACCTCATGCAGAGCTATAGTCAGTCACTTGCCAAAAGGTGGGTGCAGGAGAGAATAAAAAAACATGAGTAACTAGCCAAAGGATTCTAATAATTCTGAAGAAACTAACATTCAATGTAATAGCCATTAATAAAAATATTTGTGCTATCATTACCAGCAAAACTGCCACCATAAACTGAGTAGACTACAGCGAATTACTGAGCATCATAAAATTCTCAAGTATCTTGTAAGATGCATTTCCCCCATTTAGGAATTACAACTTGGGAAGAAATAGTCTAAAAGGAACAGACCATTTCTTTGAGTCTCAGAAATCCAAGTCGTTTTAATAGAAAGCCACAATAAATATTTTTACAGTAGAATCTAAATAAATGCTTGCATTTTCCAACAAGTCTCAGCTTTTAAACTAAACTTAGTCCAATCAAGAAAAAATAGTAGGGGATTTTTTTTCTATTTTATCTTGATTAGACTGAGTTTAGGAGCTAAGCTATGAGGATGCAAAGGCATAAGAATGATGCAATGAACTTTGGGGACTTGGGGGGAAGAGAGGGATGAGAGATAAAAGACTACAAATATGGTGCAGTGTATACTCCTTGGGTGATGGACACACCAAAAGCTCACAAACCACCACGAAAGAACTTACTCCTGTAACCAAATACAGGAGTACCCCAATAACTTATGGAAAAAATTATTCTTATTACTATTATTATTAAGATAAAATAGTAGGGAAAGGCTGTGTTGGATGTTCTTAGATTCCCCATGATATGCCTGTTTCTGCACTTCTTGGGCATCCTGGCCCTGCTACTCTCTGTCTTACAGCTTCTCCTCTCGCTCTTTACCCATACTCAAGTCATTCCACTCAAAAACTAAGTACTGAACATCATCTGTGTGCCAGTTCCCATACAGGCCTATAGTTTTAGAGAGCTCAAAGAGGAAAACTAGTGGGTGTTGAGAAAATATCTGAAGCTCTTTTAGTCAAATCTCCTGGGAACCCAGCCATGTAGCTGCCCTTTCCTCCCACTAGAGAGGTCCCTGTTGGGCTTTCTTCTCTCCCTAACAGACCCATGATCCCCCAAAATTATTAAGTACAAGAAAAAGCCAGTGTGTCTATGAATATGCCTTGAGGCAGCTCATAGGAGAGATTTTTACCAAGGTCCAATGTTACCTCCTAAGGAAAGCTTCCAGAATCCTTCACGAAGTCACTCACTTGCTTCTTTGAGCTCTCAGATCATTTCATTCATACTTCTATTACAGGCCTTGGTTGCATTGCAATTACTTGGTTTCTTCTAGTAAACTGTGATCTCCACATTCATCTTTGTACCCCCCCAACCCTTAGCACAGTGCCTATGTCACAGTAAGTACTAAATAAATGTTGCTAAATGTGAAGGAGTTAGAAAATAATAAGAAAATTGTGTTTTGCCTGCCATCCAGGGCTCCATGTCATGCAAAGTCATGTCATAACTTCAGCATATGACAGATGCTTCTGACTTCCTCAATATGATCATCTGCTGTTGGGGGCCATTACTGTGTGGATTTTACACATTCTAACCATGTCTGCATGAGTTTTCTCCAGGTACTCTGATTTCCTCCCACATTCTATACCCACTGGGTAAATTGTCTAAATGGTCCCAGTCTAAGTGAGTGTAGGAGGCATGTATGTGTAAGTAAGCCCTGCCATGGTCTGGTATCCTGTCCAGTCCTGATGCCCACGTTGCACCCTGAGCTGCTGGGAGAGACTCCAGCCACCCAAGACCCCAACGTGGAATAATTGGAAAATAAATAAATGAATGAATACAAATTATTGTAAAATAAAAATTTATCAAGTCTACAAGAATCATATGAATGGATGACAATAAAAGATATGATAGGTACAAAAGTACTCAGTGAGCCTACTCTATTTGTTATTATTTGGTTTTGAACTACATGGTGGTAGGAGGTACTCCTTAGAACTTTCGCTTTGTAAACATCTATTTCTTGATTTAACTCACCACCACTACAAATGCCATCACTCACTGATTCATTAAAGATCAGGTAAATACCAAAGAAAAAGAAATCAATGTATCAAAAAGATACTTGCATTCATGTTTATCACAGCACTATTCACAATTGCAAAGATTTGGAATCAAGCTAAGTGGCCATCAGTGGATAACTGCATACAGAAAATGTGGTGTATATACATAATGGAATATTATTGAGTCATATAAATAATAAAGTCATGTCTTTTGCAGCAATATGGATGGAACTGGAGGTCATTATCTTGAGTAAAATAAGCCAGACATCACATGTTCTCACTCATAAGTGGGAGCTAAACAATGTGTACACATGAACATAGAGAGAGAAATTATAGAAGCTGGAGACTCAGAATGGTGAGAGGGCAGGAGGGAGTGGATGGTGAGAGATGACTTAGTAGGTACAGTGTACGTGATTCAGGTGATGGATACCCTGAAATTCCTGACTTGACCACTACGTAGTCTACACTTGTAACAAAATTGTACTTGTACCCCAAAAATTTATACAAATTTCTAAAAGGGTAGAAAAAAAAGACAAATGTAAACACTCTTTTGTTCTTCATGTTAAAATTAGGTAAATAATTATCTTTTGTGTTTTTATTACTCTTTCTTAAATATATGAATAGCACACATGTATTTCAATGTTTAATATTAGAAGTGTTTTGGTTCTTTATTCAGAAATGTGAGGATGTTTTTATGACCAAAAATATGTCATAGTACTTAACTCTTGCCTAAATTAATTAGCCTATGGTAAAACTGATTTCATTATACATCATCTCACTTAAGTCACAGTTTCTAAGCACCTATCAGTGATATTAAGTGAGGACTTGCTGTAATTTAAGTTCTTTCTCTGTCTCTTTGAAATGTATGCAAATCTTTCTAAACGCTAAATAAGACTTTTGCTAGTTTTAAGACTTAGGAATGTCTTTCTCAAGGACCTGGGAACCATCTCTTGGAAATGTAAACTTTAGGAAGGATAGAGCCCTATCCCCCAGTTTCTGTGGGAAGGTAGGAGCCCAACTTCAGCTAGCATCTCGCTCTGCATTGTAGAACTATCTCGCATCATAAAGATACGAGTTTATTTTTCCTTTACATAAAACTTCTTAGCTAACATTGATGGTTGCTCTAGTTTCCAGGTATACTTAGGATGAGCTATGTGCAACAAATGCTGCTGTCAAGTCCTCTTACTGGAGAACTTGTTCCCATTTACCTTGAAACTGTGTATATAGCAGGGTTTGCCTGCTTAGCCATGTAAAAGGGTGAGATATCCTCTGTCTTTACAATCCCTTAGCAGATTACCTGTGATGCACATTACATTCTGGGTTAATGTTTAGTCAATAATAAAACTGTTTTCTTTCTCTTCTGCCTTTGTAAAGAAATTTTCTGGGAGGAAGAAGTTCTTGCCTTTAATTACATTTTTCCGACAGTATCGTACATGAACTCGGCGCTGAAATGTATGGTCCACTGCAGGCTTTATCTGGCCCCAGCTAATCTGCCTTGTCCATTTGACTGGGATTCCCACATTGATTTCTGATGCCGTGGAATAAGAAAATCTTATAATTAGAAAGGAATTTAGATCAACAGAGAAATTTAGATCAACTAAAAGAACTCTATATTACTATATGAATACCTCTATGTGGGATTTTCCCCCAAAAGAAGAAAATAGTGGTCAGCTTCTGCTTAAGAACTTACAAAGTTCATGGAAGAAATGCTACTTAAGGTCTGAAGAATCGGGAAGGTTTCTCCAAAGGCATAAATCAAAAAAATATGGCACTGCAAATAGAAGACACAGCATGAACAAAGCACAAAGGAGGAAATAAAGGATTTTTGTAAATGCTGAGTAGTCTAATCACATTAAAATGTTAAGTGTGCGTAGGAGCTGGAAAACAAAACCAGTAATTGAAGTCAGGACAAAGACAGAGAACCGAACACCAGGATAAAGACTTTCTGCTTGACTACTAAAAGGAGGAACGAATGTCTCTGAAAGGAGTCATATGGATCTCGCTCCAGAAATATGATGAGGTATGTTCAGAGCTATGCTCCCTTTACAATTCTGCAAAAATAAGCCTCAGTTCCAGATAAAATCTTCAAACACTGAAAGAAAACAAGAATCACAACTTTCCATTGCTCTTAGGAGCTGAGTTTTTGTTTTGTTTTTATCTGACGGCAATTATCTGCTTTATCTCCATAACGGCTAACAGCAGTTTGGGGTGTTGTACTAAGATGGCATGGCTGTTTAAAAGAGCCATTTCTTTGTTCTCAAGTCCTTATCTTTTGGACCAGAAGCAACCATTGCTCTCACTTTTCTTACGCTGTCTCCCGCAGTGGCTAAGGCAAGTGGTCTTTGTTTTTCTTTGACCTTCTTTCTTATATTCAGGGAGGTGTCTTAACTATTTAAAGATGATTTGTTGAAACCAGATGAGCAGTCACAGAAATGTAAGTGCCCACAGAATGTCCTCTTTCATTTGTAAAATCTGTATTCTAAGACAGATGCTTTTAGAGAGGCCGTTATTTAAATATGGCAAATATATCGCTTCGTCTTCAAAGTAATGTAAATCCCTCATTTGGTTTATCCTAACTGCAAAGAATCTTTAAAAAGCTGGACAAAGTAAAAAAAAATAGCCATCAGCAATAACCGTTTGTATTAACTTGTCGTATTTCTTTTGAAGGGTACATTAAAAACACAGAGATTGGAAGGTGGGGAGAAGTAAGAAAAAAAGGTGCATTTTAACTTTCTCTTAGGACTTTATTAAAAGGATTTTCACTTCAACAGATACTTCTATAATCATAGCTGAGATATAATTTATTTTTTGAAAACAGAAAATGAAAATGTTATGAATAGTCTTGTTTCAGGAAATCAAAGAGAGTAGAACAAGAAATCTTGTATTTGATTTGTTTTCACAAGTACGATTCAAAGAACATCTGTGCTTATGCCATGAATCCTTCTGCATAGGGCTCTTCCTTAGAAGTTTTAGTAATAGCTAAGTCCATTGATCTGCGATTTGGTAAACTTGAGGTTTTTGAAGGGCAGCCAAAGTTTCACTTAGTTTCTCAACAACTCTGTCTCTTGAAACTGAGAACATCTATCTTGTTCCTCGAGAACTTAAGATCCATTTTTATACTTAGAACATCAGAGTGTTGGAACTTACAGACAAAAGCCAGGCAGCCTTACTGAAACACAGTTGTTTTTAAAGAATTATTTCATTTTGATTCTTAATAAACGGTCAGTTTTTAGAAGAAATATGCCTAAAATTACAAGTGCTACTTCCCATGGACATTCTATATTTTAAGTCTAGTTGGGGCTGAGGCCTTAACACATACATGATTAACTCAAGATTTAAGACAGACAAAATAATCTGTACAACAAACCCTCATGACACAAGTTTACCTATATAACAAACCTGTACGTGTACCTGTAAACCTAAAAAAAAAGTTTAAAAACAAGATAATTATTGCATTTTCAAAAGTCCACCCAGCAATTAACCAAAGTGGAAATATTTTCAGACATAATCTTAGTTAATTCAGAGTAGTTTCCAATTGTTAATGTTTTTGTTAGCTTCCAGAATGACCAAGAAATTTTGAATAGAAAGGATATTAAAGATCACATAAATGAAAGGATAGGTGTACAAGGCCTGGCACAGAGGGCTAAACAAATAATAGTTCCTAATTTAGTAGTGCAATAGTGGCAACAGTAGCCCTGCATCCTCTTCAGCAGCCCAATTTACAGATGAAACCCAGAAAAATTAAATGATTTGCCCAAGGCTACAAAGCTTGTTAGTGGCAGAGCTGAAATTGAAATGCAAGTTCCTTAACTAGTCTAATACTGTTCCCAATACCTCGGGAAAAATCATCTTTTCAATTATACTGAATTGGTTTGTCATATAAAATATCCTTATACAGAGAGCTAGACTTCACATGCCTTCAGACAGCAAACCTTCTCAGCGGCTATTCTGATTAATCTGTAATTTCAGAATTTGATGGCCTTTCTCCCAATCCTCTCTTCTTTTAACCTCTCTGCTACATTTAGCAACCATTGCCTACACTGCTCTTTAGCCTGAACAACACCACGCTAAACCAACTTGTACCTCCCTATTTACCTCCCTCTGTATTTACTTTCTTCCTCCTTCCTCCCATACTCAAGGCATGGAATTTGCTAATGCTCCACTCTTGAACCTCTGTACTCATCCTTCAGGGATCACATATATTCCCAAATAATCTCTCTATGAAGATAACTTCAAAACATTTATCTCGAGCCCTAGTTTTTCCTGAAATCTAGCCACAAATTTTCAGTTTCCTATTGGATATTACTACCTACATGTTGTGACATTATCTCAAAATTACCATGTCCAGAATTAAAGTCATCATTTCCCTCAAAAGTAGCTCAAAATCATTACTTCCATGATGTAATAGTCCCATAATTTCTCTGGTCTTGAAACCATAGAGATATCTCTGTGTTTCCTCACCCCTCATAAGTAACCTGCCACAAATTCCATTATATTCCTTCTTTTTTCTTCCTTCCCATTCCCACTGATATCGCATTAGTTCAGTTTTTCACCACCAAGGCCAGAACTCCAGGAGCTTCTTAACGGATGGCTCCATCTTTGGTCCTCACCATCTTACAAACTCCCCCGAGTTAGTGGACCCAGCTTAGGGACACAGAATTTAACATGTTCCTATTTGGAACAAGTTTATTTTTAATTGGTGGTTACTTCAACTTAATGCAGTCTTAATATAGTTTCTCTCTCTCTCTCTCTCTCTCTCTCTCTCTCTCTCTCCTCCCTCCCTCTCTCTCTCTCTCTCTCTCTCTGTCTCACACACACACACACACACACACACACACACACACACACACACACACATTACAGAATTTGCAAAAATAACCTGAATTCTGACTTCTCAGCCTGTTTAAAGACTGGTATCGTGAATGTTCCACCAGGAAAGCTATTGGCTAAACCCCTCTGTGAAGAAACTCATCCACAAGAGTGATTCTTTAATTTTCTCATCGTTTCTCATATTTTGTCTATTTTTCTTTTAAGTATTTCTTATTCTTTAGAAAAATTATCTCTCCAATGTGAATTAAAACTATGCTGAAACACTAGCTCTTACCTGTAAGATTGGCAAAAATTGAAAATTTGACAATATCTTCTTTTGGCAATTTGGTAGAACAACTGGCACTTTACATGCTACTGGTGTTAAGACAAAATGATAACCCCTATGGAGAGAAATCTGGCAAAATTACATGTAGTTTTATCTTTTGATCCAATTACATCACTTCAAGGAATCCATCACAAAGTAATACTGGCAAAAATAAAAGAGTTTATTTTTGTTGCCCTATTTAATTATAGTAAAGGAATGGTAATATTTACAAATGGATTAAAGCAAACTCCAGTTTCCCTTGCTTCAACTTTTGCTTCCTTTCTCTTTTCTTTTTTTCTCATCTGTTTTTCTCTTTCCCCTTTGTTTGCTACCTCCATCTCCCCTGAAACTTGACAAACTGCAAGGATTGCAAAATACCTCTTTAAAGAACTACTCTGGCCATTGCCAGGAGGGGATTGCACCAGTGATCCCAAACAAGAAGCGTGAAGAATGAAAACCATTCCACCTGTTCTAGTCACAAGTTCCACATAGTTAGACGTTAAGCAACATGATGATACCACAAGAACACATACCCCTATCTTCTTCTTGCACTATAAAATTCCAATCGTGACACAGCTTGAAGAATTATCTTGTCTTCATCTGCTCCCTGATACATGCCAGTGAAATAAAACCTTTAATCTCTATTTAAACCATTTCAACTATTATTTTATTTGACAAACCCAAATATATGTCCATAAGGACTAAGTAAACTATGTTACATCCACAAATGAAGTACCATGCAGCTATAAAAAAGTAATGGCAGAAATGTTTCCATGCACCACAATGAAATGTTCTCCAAAAACACTAAGTGAAAGAAAAAAAAATCAATGAAGAAAAAGATGTGTGGATTATGTTATTTACCTAAGGTACTAGACATAAAAATACATATGTCTTTATGTATATATTCTTCTTAAACTATAAACCAAAATTTCTAAATTACTTATAGAGAAAGAAAGAAAGGAAGATGAAGGGGACAGGGATAGAAGCTAGACTTCTCTGAATATGTCTTGTTTTCAACATAAATACCTTACGTAATAAAAAATTAAAATTTAAAAGCACGCTTTAAAAACGAAAGCAACATGAATTAATGAATCTCTGTAACAAACTGGCGGTATAACCAGAGAGAAACTGTTAATGTTACATGCTTTTAGTAATCATTTTTGGTAGTAGTGTCAGTATTGTCATCCTGAGACTGTTGTATGTACATTGTGGGATAAAACAAATGAACAACTTTTATTATTATTTTTTTTTTGAGACAAAGTCATGCTCTGTCACCAGGCTGGAGTGCAGTGGTGCAATCTCAGCTCACTGCAACCTCTGCCTCCCAGGTTCAAGCGATTCTCCTGCTTCAGCCTCCCAAGTAACTGGGACTACAGGGACGCATGACCACGCCCAGCTAATTTTTGTATTTTTAGTAGATGGTTTCACCGTGTTGGTCAGGATGGTCTCAATCTCCTGACCTCATGATCCACCCACCTCGGCCTCCCCAAGTTCTAGAATTACAGGCATGAGCCAACAAATTAATATATTTTGGTGTCATTGATAACCAGGATTTCCAGCAAGGAAGAAGATACAGATATAAATCAAAGAAATTAAGTTAAAACCCTTTAGCCCTAAACTTGAACTGGAGGTATTATTATGACTTTATAATACATTTTATCTTTAAAAGTTCAGATAGCCTAGTACTACACACTGGAAAGGCTTTGAAACAACATTTAACCTAAAAACAACAGGCATCCCTAGCTCCCAGATTGTAGTTCTAAATTTCTAGTCACTTCTACTAAGAGGAGCCATGGCTTCTTGGGAAAATCATTTATTACAGATTTGGGGAAGGAAATATATAAGATACACTTGAACCATCTTGTCACACATTAAAAATCAGGTTGTTTAAAAAGACTCACAACACAACTTGAAAAGATTCTTACTGATCAATGATAGGGCAATTCTGAGCATCAGTGAAAATAATATCTGCAATGGATTGAAATACATGAAATATGGCTAAATTCTATAAATTCATAATTATACTTTCTTTAAAAACTCACTAGCAATATTTGAAAAATGCTGAAGATTCAACTAATATTTAAAAACACACAAACATATATGCATGTGTCTCTGTGTGTATCTATCCTGCCTTTCCTGTAGTGTACCTCCAGGTAAGCGATTAGCTGATAGGGAGAAATTTATCTTTATGGAAATAGTCTCACCAATAATTAAAAAAAGAAGTCATAGAATTCCTATATCACGACTTTGTAACCCATCATTAATTAACAGATTTAGGCACTGAGCATTAGTGGCTACTAGCATCAATAAAGACAGACAACTTATACAACACCACCTATGAAATATTCCTGCCCAAAAAGTCTAAATTGAGTATGATCAAGCTTGTTTGAACTACAAATTAACCAAAACAGAGAAAAAATAAAGAGGTTAAAAACATAGCAAGGATTCAATCAGCAAACTCTAGACTGAGAAATTCTACTGGACAAATGATCTAAATTATTCTGCTGATAAATTGCAAAGAAAAACAAAAAAGTTATGGAGGGGAAATATAGGCTAAGTTACTTAAAGCCAGGTGTGATGACTCATGCCTACAATCCCAGAACTTTGGGAGGCTGAGGCAGAAGGATCTCTTAAGCACAGGAGTTCCAGACCAGCATGGGCAATATGGCAAGGCCCAGTCTCTAAACAAAACATTTTAAAATTAGTTGCACATGGGAGTGCACACCTGTGGTCCCAAGTACTCTGGAGGATCACTTGAGCACAGGAGGCTGAAGCTGCAGTGAGTTCTGATTGCACCACTGCACTCCAGCCTGGACAACAAAGCAAGACCTTGTCTAAAAACAACAACAACAACAAAAAACAGGCATATCAACCAATGACTGTATGGACCTCTTTTGGACCCTAACTGAAACAAGATATCTTGAATCTTCTACAAAACAGTGGATGGGTAGAGGAATGGGCAGAGTTCTAAATGAAACAATCTAGCCATTTTGGTCTTATAAAAGTTAGGTGATTTAGCCAATATTACACAACTAGTAAGCAATAGAATTAGAACTCCAATACTAGTTGTCTGATTCCAAATTCTATGTTCTCTTCAATACACCAAGATGCCTCTCAAATGCACCCCCACAGTTACCTGACATACAACCACTTGTAAACTGATGAATAGCTGTATTACCTGGCTCTGCAAGGTTTTTCTGTGCCTCAAACATATACTGAGTAAAAATTTTGTAAGTTTTATTGGTTATTAGTAAAGCCACCCAGAAAAGGTACTACAATAGACTTAGAAAAGCATCACAAGAAATAGATGTTTTAAAATAAAGAACAGGTTTTCTTTAATAAACACGTGTGTTAATTTGTTCTACTCAAAACTGATAGTACCTATATAATAAAAAATGAGCCTAAGGTGTATAATAGAAATGAGCTTACGATTTTCAAGCACATGTTGAAAACCAAGTTGAGATTCAAGATAATTCATATAGTATATCGCTTTCCAAGTACTTTACAAGCACTCATAAATGCTCTCTTATTTATCTGGTTGTGCCAGTGATTTATGGAAGACAGAAGAGAAAACTGCAGTCCCAAGGACCCTAGGGCAAGACTTAATAATACCCTTGATGACTAAAATAATTGATATCCCTCTTTAAAATGTGGAACAAAGGAAACTATATGTTGGGGTCCAGTGTTATCATAATAATAATATTAAGTGAAAATATGTTTAAGTCAGGGGAACCTGATATTGTCATTAGCATCACATTGCTTGAGGACTTTTTTTTTTTTTGACTCCTGATTTTATTATTCAATTTCTTTTTTTCATTTAAAGTAGTCTTCCGTGGTTGGGAAGCCTCGTCTCCCAAGACCAGAGTCAGTTGGAGCTGGCTGTTGTTGGAAGGGAGTGGGCTGGGGAACTGGGGTGGGGGCAGAGAGACCCCCTGCTCTGCTGGTGGTCCTAAGTGGAGAAGAAGAACTGCACTTCACAGAGTCTGGGGTGTAGCGGGAAGGGGATGAGGCAGGAGCAGCAAGCTGGGGAGATGGGACCCACCTCAGTCCCCAGCTTCATTTCCTTCTAATGTTTCCCCACTTGTGGCATTCTCTGCAGTCTTGGAGGCCTTCCTTTTTTTCTTTTTCTGGGTTTTTTGACTTGCAGAACTCTGGAGGAGGGCCTTTAGCTCTGCATCCTGGACCTCCATCTCAGATTTATAGAGGTCAGGCTCGAAGGGACTGCTGGTTATCCGCATGGGGCCATCTAGCTGAACTGTAAATTTAAACTGGGCAACAAATTCACCCTCCTTCTCATAGAGAACATTAAATAGTTGCAGCAGTTCATGTTTGGCACACTCTACCACCCCATCCGAGCCTTCTTCTCATGTTCAAATGCTCTTAAAATAAATGGCATGGCATCAAAACGCCTTCCCACCTCACTGAAGAAGGCACGTGAAGGACTTTAGACAACCTCCTTGAGGAAAGAAATCTTCTACTGACACAGCTAGCGTTAAGGTGCACCTTCTTCTGAAATGTTGCCAAGACATGAAAGAGATACTAGTTTTGAAACTTGTCCAATTTGTACATCAAGTCAGCCAGCATCCTTGGATAGATCACTCTGCTTTAGTGCTCTTCCATTTTCACGTTTGCTTGTTTACTGTACCAGAGTTATGTGTGTGTTTATTACTTCTCTATAGGATTCACTCACTAAAGAGGGTCCATCTAGATCTATCAACCCCAAATACAGTATGAGGTTTTTCTATTTGTATCAATTTAAGGGGTACCCATACAGTTTTGTTACGTGGATATAATGCAGAGTGGAGAAGTCTGGGCCTTTATTGGAACCATCACCTGAATAATGTACACTGCACCCATTAAGTAATTTCTCATCCCTCACATCCCTCACTTTCTTCCCACCTTCCCTTTTTTCTAGTCACCAATGTCTATTATGCTCCACTGTGTGCTCACACGTACACATTACAATATGGGTTTCATCAGGTAGCAGACTACCTTGGCCATTGGCTTATTATTACAACTCTAACCAAGAACATTTTGTAGTCACAATTTTTGAAACTATGTTTATTTGTAATTTTATATGAACATTCCTGTAGCATTTCTTGACTGATCCATAGTTTATGACAAATAAGTAGTTTGCAATCTAGCATCAATATATTATTCAATTTATTATGACTCATGACATTTAAGGTATCACAGTGGTTTCTCTAATTATACATTATACCCTTGTTGTTAGTGTTATTTTAGTATAATCTCTGTTATTATTATTATTTTATTTTTAATAATCCCCTCTCTACTAATAATTAACTAATGCAGACAACCTATAGTATTAGAAGAGAAAGGTGAAAAGAAAGAACATAAATAAGCAAATCCTCCATGCACCATTTTTGTGCTCCACTCTACTAAAATTTTACACTGCAGAACAATTCCAGATCCTGTAACATAGGTCCTATATGTTGACAGTATTTAAAGAAAATGCCAGCTGTGACTAGAGCAAAGTTGCAGCAATAACAAGAAATTCTGCTATATGACATTTCCTTTGATAATTGCTATGGCCTAAATGTGTCCCCCAAAATTCCTATGTTGGGGTCCTGACCCCTAAAATCATGATGTTAGAAGATGGAGCCTTTGGGATATGATTAGATCATGAGGGCACGTGGGATTAGTGCTCTTATAAAAGAGGCCCAAGGGTGCTTTTTTGCCCTTTTCACTATGTGAGGACACAGCAAGGAGGTGCCTTCTATGAAGAACAGTCGCTCACCAGACACCAGATCTGCCAGTGCCTTGATCTTGAACTTCCCAGCCTCCAGATCTTAGAGAAATAAATTAACTATTATTTATAAACTACCGGTTTATGTTCTTTTATTATAGCAGCCCAAATGAACTAAGACAAAAATAAATCATCTAGAAAAGGCGCATGGACAGAATTTCACAGAGTACTTTAAAGAACTTCTTTCCTTCCTTTTTGATGCATTGCATGCTGATAATCCTGAAATCAAGCAAGAATAAATATATTAATCTATTACAACACTAAGAAACTGGCCACAAGGGCACATGTATCACTTTTTAAAATTCATGAAGGATTAGGAAAATGATCAGTGTGTATTTGTACTGTCTCTTATAAATATATTTTCAGTATAACTAGAAACCTACCAAAGCAAATTATCACAAGATATGTCAAAAACAGTATAGATCATGAGTAATAAATGAGCCTTTTGAAAAAGAAAACACTTCACTCAAATTCAATATTCTTCTTTGACAAAATTATAGGTTTAGGATATAGAAAAGAAGGATGCCTTCCTCCCCTCCTCCCTCCTTTCCTCCATCCTCCTCTTTATTAAGAGACAAAAATGTGCCAGGAAATGTGCGGAGAACAGTCCCTGCCCCAAGGATCATATAATCTAATGACTAAAGCAAACGAATAAGCAACTTCTTCACAGTGAGCTGTCTTCGCTATAGATCGAAGCTGTGTACATGTCCAAAAGAGGACCCCAAAAGCTCCACATAGAAAGAAGTCTCTCTTGATGTTACGTGAATGATATAGTCATCAATATGCCAAAAAGAATTTCTAAGATCATGTAACTGCAACTGCTGATTAGAAAAAAATGAAGTGCCTCTGTCACTAATCTTGATTCAGAGCAATTTTTCCATGACATTCATGATGAACCAAACAAAATGCTCAATAACACTATAGCTAACAAAGTCAAAAGTTATTTCAAGGTAGAGGCTGACTTCTGCCTCTTTTTAACTGGTAAAATGCCCAGTATAAACACAAAGTAGGTGCCTACTACATATTAATTTTACACTGAAAGCTAAATATTTTTACTTATTAATGCAAAATATTTTTACTTATTAAGATAGAATTTAAATGCTAGTGACCTTGGTAAATTGAAAATATCAAGAGAAAATAAATGAAGACTGAAGCAAAGCTTTGCCTTTAAGTTCAAACAATCTGTGTTCAATTCTAATTTAGTCACTTAATAAGCCCAGTGGCCTTCAGCTGGGTATTTAGCTTCTTTGACTCTCAACTACCTAGACATAAAATGAGGATATTGATACTGATCCCTTAGGCTTGAGTCATTGTGAGGAATAAATGAACTAATATATATGAAGGTTCCTAACTCAAGGCATGGCCCAATGTAGGATACTCAATAAATGCTAGCCTCATGTTCTTACTATACACATGGAAAAAAGATTTCCAAAAAGTGTAAAAGACTGGCCACAGAGGCTCATGGCTGTAATCCCAGCACTTTAGGAGGCCAAGGCGGGAGGATCACCTGAGATTAGGAGTTCAAGACCAGCCTGGCCAACATGGTGAAACCCTGTCTCTACTAAAAGTATCCAAAAAACAATAGCTGGATGTGGTGGCACACACCTGTGATCCCAGATACTAGGGACACTGAGGCAGAAGAATTGCTCAAACCTAGGAGGCAGAGTCCCGTGAGCCAAGATTGCACCACTGCACTCCAGCCTGTATGACAGAGCAAGACTCCATCTAAAAAAAAAAAAAAAAAGTGCAAAAGGTAAAAGACCTTCAAGGATCTCCTCATCAATTTCCCCTTTAAGTCGTTGTAAACTAAAAGTACGAAGAAAAGGTAATTCTACAATCTTCCCCAACAAATGGTTTAGTCTTTCTAGAAAGCAGCACAAAAGAAAGTTGCTTCAGTATCTAGCATAAATCTCATCAATTCGTTTATTTAACATTTATTATTTCCAAGATGCCATGGATTATTTTCCAGACAAGTGTCATTTAAACCTGTGTCCACATTTCTGATCTCTATGAACCAATGAATGCTAAGTATCCAACAGCCTCTAGTGTTGGAAATTCATTGCTTTCTTTAACAACTCTTAGTCTTTGGACAGATTTCAGTATTATTTACTGATGCAAGAAAGCAGGGAGAAGAGTTCAGAGGAAACAGGAAATGAGTTCAATCTGAGATTGTTGAGTTTGAGATTAATCTGATATATCCAGATGGAGAGATATAGTGTATAGGCAGAAAATCATATCAAAAGGTCTTACCAGATACCTTAGATTTGGAAATTATCAACACACATGCAGTAGTTAAACGATGAGAATAGATGAGATCAATAAAATAATGCTGGCTGGGCTCAGGCCAGGTTGAGGCCAGGAGTTTAAGACCAGCCTGCCCAACACAATGAAACCCTGTCTCTACCAAAAAATACAACAATTAGCTGGGCTGGTGGTGCATGCCTATAGTCCCAGCTACCTGGGAGGCTGAGGCAGGAGAATGGCTTGAACCTGGGAGGTAGAAGTTTCAGTGAGCTGAGATTGTACCACTGCACTCCAGCCTAGGCAACAGAGTGAGATCCTGTCCCAAAATAAATAAACAAATAAGAAGAAAAAGGAAAACTGGTAAGAGAGACATACCAAGAACAGAGTACCTGGGAACACTAATATTTCAGGAAAAGGCTGAGGAAGAGGAGCCAGCAAGGAGGCTTTAAAGAAATTGTCACAGAAATAACGAGAGAACCACAGATACTGTTTCATAAGCATAGAAGTGGAGGGAAATATAGCTGGAAAGGAAGAGTGGTCACTTACATGAAATGTGAGGGATATCAAATAAAACGAAGGCTAAATAAAATCTACTAAAGAATTTAATCTACCCATAAGGCAGTTCAAAGAAAGGCAATTCAATAAAGGGTTCATCTAAAATTTGAATGCCCTCAGAATAATACTATCTTGGGAACTGTCCAGCTGCACTTTGATAAACACAGTGTTAAAACTTTACCACTTTATAAAAGCCTTAATCTTTATACCCCTCTAAATATTATCAAAATCTTCCTCATTTTGAATACAAATATTTCTCCTTATATAACTGTCCACTGATAAATACTGTTTTCAAATACTTGAAGATAACTTTTCTAATATAGCACTTATCATAATTTGCAGATCTATTTGTGTATATGTCAGTATATACAGATATATTCTTGATTATAAACTCCAAGAGAGTAAGGATACTCTGTTTTACTAAGTATCCACAGCACGTCATACAGTGCCTGAAACCTTGTAGATGCTCCACATACAACGATTGAATTAATGAGTGTATTGACGAGCAGCATTTTAAACTATAGAATTAATTATCGAATGAAATTTTAGCATTCCTTTCTTTATGGATTTTTTTTCTTAATTGGATCAATGCTTATGTAACTTCTAAGTCAATGTAAGAGAGCAAGATAGATTGGGTGCTCTCTTACACTTCCTTCCAGAAGTGTGAGATTCTATGAAAAGCTGACAAACATTACATGCAGTGGGAACATCTCATTGAAAATTGGGAAACCTGGCTCCCAAACCCAGGTCTGCCACTATTTCTGGGCTCTTCAATAAGCCTGGCTACTTCTCTGGCCTTGGGACCACATTTACAAAGTGAAACTTTTGTATCTATACACTCCAAGGTCTTTTTTGAATTTAATATATTAGAATTTTTTTAAAAAGCATGTAAATATTATAATGTGTAAAGAAAGGTATGTGAAATGCCTAGTCATTGTTCTGATTATATTATCATTTCTTCAAACTTCATATTTCTCTTTTTTTGAAGCTATTGTTTAACTATAATAAGCTCCTTTTATATCCTATTTTCACTTTGTCACATATTCAATCATCCGAAATACAACTGCCTTATCATCTCCAACAAAGTAGTTCTTCAAATTGAATTATATTATTGTTTTCTATGACTCGGAATCTATCCTTTCATAAGGGGCTTTTCTCTTAGCCCCAGCTAGAAAATTTTGTTGCTAATTATAATTTTATAGCACAATCTATAGCAATACTTACTGACAATTAAGGCAAATTATCACCAATTACTATTCCATTTTATAAACAACGATTCTAATTCAGACCAAGAAGATGAATTAAGTATACAAAGAACCTATTATATATATATAGATACATAAATATACATATATTAAAATTACAAGGAAATTTTCATGATACCTCTCATCTGTAAAAACAAAACAAAAAAAAAAATTCAATCTGTTCCCACCTTTTTCAGCAATATTTCTAAAAGACATTCAAAAGAAAATACAACATAGGTGTAACACACTGCTCCTCCTTTGATGTTGCTGTCATATTAAAAACATCCATAACCTTCATGAATAGAAACCTGGCCCGGCGTGGTTGCTCAGGCCTGTAATCCCAGCACTTTGGGAGGCTCAGGCGGGTGGATCATGAGGTCAAGAGTTCAAGAACAGCCCGGTCAACATGGTGAATTCTTGTCTCTACTAAAAATCCATAAATTAGCTGGGTGTGGTGACACGTGCCTGTAACCCAGCTACTCAGGAGGCTGAGGCAGGAGAATTGCTTGAACTGGGATCCAGGAGACAGAGGTTGTAGTGAGTAAAGATTGTACCACTGCACTCCAGCCTGGGCTACAGAGCAAGACTCCATTTCAAAAAAAAAAAAAAAGAACAGAAACCTATTCATATTACCTTACAATGTCTGCTGTCTGTATTATCATATTATTTTAAAAATCTGTTTACAGATATAGTTTTGGTTTTATTCTGCCATTTGTTAAAATGAATTTAAAATAGATTTACTTAGAAAGGAATTGTCTGGATTCTTCCAATATAACTAATGTTTTCATAAGGCTTTGTCATTAATCAGAAAATTGAAAGATTGCATTGTTCAATACTCACCCAGCATTTAGCATCTAATTAGTCTTATATTGATGTTCTACAAATGCAACTGAGTTCTGCACCACAACTGCTGCATGAGTGTTCCCACCCCACCACCAAGAAATACATTTCTTGCAGGGCAAAGAGCCCAACAGAGCTTTTTAGAAGATCAATGTAATAGTACATTTTCGCCTGAGTTTATATTCCAGAAAAAGACACATTTCGGCTTACATTTGTTTAAAAGTTTGAGCTTTTTTTCAATTAAAATGAATAAATATTTGCGTATACAACATGAATTTTTCAAATTTTCTTAGATGCTAGTTCCTCATCTTAATACATGACACGGCTTTTCATCAAATGAAGTTGGAAAATCATAGAAACACATTTGTGGTAAATCTGAGACATATTCAAAGAATGCTATGATGCTATAATTTTAATTAATTCTAAAATTGAAAAGGGGAGTCCTTCTTATTATTTGAAGATACAAATAATTTGAATTAAGATAATTCTCTAACCAGCATTCTGTTAAGCACGATGAATCTAATGTTCTAATGAGCATGATTCAGATGCAGTGCTGTATGGTTAAAAACTCAGCTCTCAACGCAGCGTATCTGATTCAAGACTCATTTTTGCTTCCTACAAGCTATGTGGCCTTGGTCAACCCACTTACTTAGAAAGGCCACTAGTGCCTTACTCTGGAATTGCTGTGTGAGTTTAAAAAGATCACTCATGTGAAGTACTTAGCACAGTGCCAGGCACGTTGGTCAGTTTCAATTTTTTTTAATGTTTACAGATGTCCATGGAAAGCAAAGACCACAGGGAGAAACTCTTCTTCCCCTCAGAGTTTTCCTGTCCATGACAATTATGCAGGAGCACAGCCTCACTGCACAATGACACTCAAGTGGTAACAGAAGGCAAAATGAAATAGAGAACTCTGGGCATGCTCCCCACTTTCATCCATGGCTCTTTCTTCCTTCCATCAACTTGTCTAGGCAGCAGATCACTGCTGGAAAAGTGGACTTCGTGGTCTATGAGGCCAAGTTGCTACAAGCTAGGCAAAAATTCAGAAAGAGAACAATAGAGAGAAAGGTGATTTTCTGAGGACACTTTTAAAAGTGAATGAGGTTCTTTTATACACATTATTGTTCCCCAGAGCTCTTTCTTAGGTGTTAAGACATTTCCTGGGAGATCTCATCCATTCAGAAGATTTCAGCTGCTACCAGTACACTACTGACTTCCAAATCTGTATCTTTAAGCCATAATTCTGTTGTGAACTTCAAACCAAATTTACTGTTACTCACATTTATTCTTGGGTATTCCAAAGGTACCTCAAACTCAAAATGCTTTAAACCAATTATCCTCATCTAGGTGGGCTACAGTTGCTCTGGGGATCTCATTCTATAACCCCGAGCAGTCACCTAAGCCAGGACCCATTATTGACTCTTTTCTCTCCCACTACCACATATTCAGTCTTCAAGACCAGTTGGTTTCATCTCCTACCTCTAAACTGTCCCTTCTTTTCCTCTTTTCTTCAACCTCTTTTCTTCAGACTTTTGCTAGTTCTCACCAGAATGACTGAATAGCTCTATAGCTGGTCTCACTGGCTTCCTACTCTGCCCTCCATGGTGTCAATCCCCAATATTCCCACCAAAGCATCTTTCTAAATATCAGAGGAGGGTAAGCCTCAAGAGATACCACAGTTAGGCATGGCAGCTCACACCCGGAATCACAGCACTTTGTGAGGCTGAGGCAAGAGGATCACTTGAGGCCAAGAGTTCAAGACCAGCCTGGGCAACATAACAAGACCCCATCTCCACAAAAAAAAAAAATTTAAAAATTAGCCAGACATGAGGGCGCAAGTCTGTAGTCCTAACTTCTTGGAAAGCTGAGGCAGGAGGATCACTTGAGGCCAAGAGGTCAAGGATGCAGTCGGCTATGATTGTGCCACTGCACTCCAGCCTAAGTGACAGAGCAAGACCCAGTATCTAAAAAATAAAATTAAATATAAATAAAGAGAGAGACCTTAGAGGGGCAATACTTCTGTCAAGAAATATAAAAGGTCACTGTTTAAAATTTTTCTTAGAGTGGCCACCATAGCAGACATAAACTAGGAAACAAAGATTTACTTTGATGTGACAGAAAGAGATGCTATCAAGAACTGTGAAGGATCTGATGGTTAACCCTATTTGCAAACTCACAAGTTAGTTTACCATATTTCATAGATCCTGGCAAAAGACATAGCCTCCCAGATTAGAGACAGAGGAGTTTATTATTCATCATACAGCCACAGACTCCCAGATTAGAGACAGAGGAGTTTATTATTTATCATACAGCAAGCAGCATGAACATCGTGTTTAAGTTGGTTCTCTTTCTCCCCAAGACCCACAGGTATGACATGAAATGGATCACAGGCAGATGCTGCATGTGACATCCCTAGCATTTATGGAACCCAAATCTTCTATAATGGGCTACAAGAAGACCTGCCCTTTGCCCTAAGGGGAGAGATTATTTTTATTATTCTGGACAATAAGTAAATCTGCCCTGTGATCCAGAGACAGAAATTATTTTCTAAGACTAGTCGCTTGTTAAACATCCTTGTAAAGATATTTTGGAACAGAAGAGTAGTTAATGTTCTGAGAGACTTGTGGAGAAACAGGCTTTGAATTCAAACCTGCCTCTGGCATTCACTATCTATATGATTTTTACCTTTCTCTATCAGAGTTTCCTTCCCCGAAAATGAGGATTGTACTCATTTCTAACCCACAGCCATTTTACAATATCAAAAGAAATAACTTCCATAAAAATGTTTTGTAAACAGCCGGGCGCGGTGGCTCAAGCCTGTAATCCCAGCACTTTGGGAGGTCGAGGTGGGTGGATCACAAGGTCGAGAGATCGAGACCAACCTGGTCAACATGGTGAAACCCCGTCTCTACTAAAAATACAAAAAAAAATTAGCTGGGCATGGTGGCGCATGCCTGTAATCCCAGCTACTCAGGAGGCTGAGGCAGAATTGCCTTAACCCAGGAGGCGGAGGTTGCGGTGAGTCGAAATCGCGCCATTGCACTCCAGCCTGGGTAACAAGAGTGAAACTCCGTCTCAAAAAAAAAAAAAAAAAAAAAAAAAGTTTTGTAAACAATATGGCACAATTTTAAGTATAGTTATTATTTATGATTCTGGAATGTATTTTGTTGTTTCTTATGGAAATGAAAAAGACAAATTATTTAGAATTTTTTAATTATAAAATTACTAAAACACTTATTAAATACCTTATTAAAGGTTAATTTAGGTGGTACGAGGTGAAGAATATGACACATTTTTCAACCTTAAGAATTTCACATTCTAGGGAGGAACCAGAAAGAAAAGACGATGACCAAGATGTGTTCAAGTGACAGAACAGAAGCACTATGTGCTTCTATAGAACGTGGAGGAATCTTTATAGAACTTGGATGAATCTAAGTAATCATTAGATCCAACCCTCTCATTTGCCATAAAGAACACTGGTGATAAAAATGATCAGTAATTTTTTTCCAAGGGCTGACAGCTCTCTGTGGCAGTGTCAGAATGGGAACTCATTATTTTTGACTTTTAGTTTAATAAACAATCTTGACAGACATTTCTTGTTCCTGAATAGAGGTTTTACAAGACTGAGGCAGGACATTCGGTTTGACTCCGTACATTTTTCTTTCTTCTTCGGTCATAGTTCAGTTCATTGCCCTTTCACTTCTTTGTTCCCCAAGAATGTCAATGGATTTATTCTTTTCTAACTCTTGTCTCAAAGATCAAGGATTTTCTCTTTTATATAGAGAAATCTAGGACAAAATTCCCTTCTGACCCTTTTCCCCCTTACTTTTACTCCATCTGGCTCCCTACCTGATAATTCTTCCTTGTTATATCCCACAAAATGCTAACCCTGACACCTTCCCTGGCTGCCAGTTATTCAGTCTGCTTTTTTCTCTCAGTTCACTCCAGTCTGCCATACCATCTGCCCAGTGAACTTGATGCAGATTTCATAAAATGCAAAGCGAAATATTAGCTACAAGCCCTGAAGTTCACCTTAAAGACTAGATGTAATCAGCTGCTAGGAAAAGACAGTAAGCAAGGAAAACCATAGCTCACCCAGTTTTCCTAGTAGGGTAATATGGACTCTGCTCCAAGGTAAAATCCACCAATGTGCAGTAAGCTTGATTTCAGTTCCATGTATTGATTTTGAATTTTTTTCAGTACCTGAATTTTTTTATTAATTTTACATTTGGGATTGCAATGGGGAAGAAAAATAGATATATCATTTTCAATAAATACCACAGTAGCCATAGCTCAATAATTAGATTGAGTTTAAAGCTTAATTATACAAGTTTGAGTGTTTGGGGACAATACAAGGAAAAATCAGGTTCTTTCCATTTAAAGCCTTTCTTGAGAATCACCAAAGAGTCTCAAAATATTATACTTCAAAAACTAAAGACAAGATATTCAAGGATTTTGAGAAAGTTTCTAAGTGTATAAAAATGCTAATATAAACAGTTATAATCTTTTACAAGAGGTGCAAAGAAAAAAATATTCAACTTTAAATTTTTATGATCTAATAAACTGACCTTTTTTAGGTTTTAGTAAACACATGGGTTTTTTTAATAATCAAATATACTCAAAAATTTTAATTTTGTGGAATCTTCTATGGTGGCAAGCATTTAAAAACTTAGAAGTATTAAAATAAAATTTATAAATATTCGAGCATATTATCTATACTAAATAGCATTTAGAATTAGAATAGCCAAAAAAAATTAATATCATTGACACCAGGAACAATGGTATCAATAGTGTCCCTCAAGTTAAAAAAAAAAAAGCAAATCTGTTCATGATAAATTACAAAAATGGTAATTATGTAGATAAGAATAAATGGCTCTAAATTCCCTAATGAATGAGTCAAGTTACTGACAAGAGCAATCAAAACACATTCCATATGTGACTAACACTTAAATTCGACATTGACAAATATTATTTAATTTATGCAACAATAGAATCTCAAGTGTATGTAGTCTGTAAGCCTCCAAGTTACAATAAATTGTGGAAAGTATGAGAATTTCAGTCAGCATGTTTATTTTATTTTTGTCCTTGACTTTTGCCTAGAATGTATTTGTTAATTCGGGTGTAGGTCAGAATTGCTCCCTGCTTCACACACACACACACACACACACACACACACACACACAATTAGAATAAATGACAATCTTCACAGAATGCTTCCTTAGTCATTGAAGAAACATAACAAAATATGCTCTATCAGTATGTAACTATGTAACTACTGATCATCTTCCCATTAAGTTTATTAAGTACCTATTACATGCCAGACACTATGCTAAACACTGGGAATCAATAGAAATGAGATATACATGGGTCTGCCTCACAGAGCTTACAGTCTAACAGATTCAGTAGAATGAATTGATATCATTCCTCAGCTATAAGCAAAGCTATTCTATATAGTAGAAACTTGTAAGCACTTAGAAAAAAAAAGTAATATTTAATAGCATGACTATCACAAACTATATTAATCATACAACTTGAAAGAAAGCAAATTGCTTCACTCCCTCAGACTGACATGTCTAAATCTAATCTCAGTTTATAATTAATATACCAGTATAAGGAAACATAAGAACTTCCAGAGTATTGATAAAACTGATGACAAAATATTTTACCCAGTGAATTGAGCTTGTGACCTGAGGTCCTAGACAGCAGTAGAATGGAGTCACATACTTAGCTATGATACCTTCTGACAATAGCAAAACTGGCTTGGGGTGGGGGGGAGGAAATGTTACTAATATATGAAGATAAGTTTAAACTTCCTAAATCATAAAATATTATGTCTTCAATCCTAAAGGAATTAGTTATGGAAAGTAATTTAAGATTAGCAGGGCAAAATTTACTAAAAAGAAGAGATACTCATTTTGAAATTGTAAGCCCAATAAATATACAAGGAAAACCTCATCTTTTTTCAAGTCCATCCCCCCCGCTACTCACAGTAGCTACTCAAATAGAACAAAAACCTAGACATTATGGTCAAAATTTTGACATCTAAGCCCTAAAAGGACTAACAATAAGTCACTATTGAAATTCCAAAAATAACTTAGATAACTAAAATTGACTTTGTATGCTAGAATACATTGATATATAAGATAATATCTTAGTTAGGAAATAAATAAACATTTCTTCCAACCGTAGGATATGAACCAAACATGCATTAATATGTGAAAAACAATTTCTAATTTACATTTTGGAGGGAAAATGTGTTCTCTAAATAGAAGGCTAACAAACTAAGTAAAACACAGATTCTGTGCTCAGATGAAACAGCCTATGAGAACAATATTTGGAGTCAAAGGCCAGGTTTGGGCTGCTTGCTGCATGGGGAAACCTGTGAAAGGAGTAAAAGTTGAAGGTTTCCCACCTTTTTGAATGTGTGGAATACAATTTAGTGGTAAAAACGCTTTCTAAAGCCATGCAACTCAAATCATAGTCCACAGGCCAACAGTATTCAGCTGACAGCTTGTTAAAAATGCAGAATCTCAGGCCCTCTTCCAGAACCTTCATTTTAGCAAAATTCCCCTAGGCAAGTTGAGCATGCACAGAAGTTTAAGAGGCACTGATATAAAGGAATAAGGCATTCTGGGACTAAAGCACCTGTTCCAAATATTTGGAATAAATTTAAACTTCTGCATCTACAGTACATCCCTTAAAGCCTCCAAGATGCCATCAACTTCAAGATGAGTCCCGCATCAACCATACAATGAGTCATTAGGAAAAAATAAAACTACAGGGGTCAACCTAGCCACTCATCATTATCATTAAGCTCCTTCAGATGAGTCCTTTACTATCAACTACCCTGATTTCAGGTGTAAATAAGGTTGGAGGATTGTGGTTAGAGGTGACAGAGGGGCCAGCATACACATCTTATAACTAGCTGTCCTCACATACCCCTCTGTCAACAGTGACACACTCATACTCCTTAGCCTGTGTATGGCCTGCAGATATGTCTGTTGACCCACATCATATTTTAAATGTGAATTTATTGCCGTTATTTATAATTGTGAAACTTTCACATTTAAAAATCTGCACTTCCAAGTTATCTTCTGCAAATCAGAAGATCTGCCACACCAGACCCATATTAGATCTAGCGGTAACATGTTGGAGCCAAGGCTCAGCTGTCACACTTAGATGTCAGCCATAATCTCCACCACTCCCTGTGGGATCCCCAGGACTATGGCTGAGGCCAAGTGTCAGTTGCTATTTGTCATATTCCACTTGGTCTGCTTCATTCATTCACATTTCCCCTATAAGCACTTAAATCTGTGAGCCTTTTTTTTTTTTTTCTTTTAGAGTCTTGCTCTGCCACCCAGGTTGGAGTGCAGTAGTTCTATCTTGGCTCACTGCAACCTTTGCCTCCCGGGTTCAAGCAGTTCTCCTGCCTCAGCCTCCCGAGTAGCTGGAATTACAGGCACCTGCCACCATGCCAGTCTAATTTTTGTATTTTTTTAGGAGAGACAGGACCATGTTAGCCATGCTGGTCTCAAACTCCTGACCTCAGGTGATCCATTCACCTCAGCCTCCCAAAGTGCTGGGATTAAGAGACTCTAGGACACATCATGTCACTGATCTAAAGTCACTCCTTATGTGAAATTCAGGAAAAAGAGCTACCATTCATATCACCCTCCATTTAAGGATAGCCCTTGTGAGATGGAATCAATCCACTGCATTACAAACCTCATCTCAAATATAATACACTATAATATTTTTCTTTACAATCCATTCCAACTCAGATATTTAACTATTTTAATTATTTCTTTTCAGACCTATACTTCACAGTTATAAATAAGAATGACTAGGAAGAACAGATAGAGCACAATACATTGTTGAGCCATTCCTTCAGATTCACTTTCAAAACTTCAGTATACTGAAATGGTAAACACCATGAGGGCAGATATCTGTCTTTTTTGTTTACTAAGATAGCCCAAACACCTAGAGAGTGCTTTCTATGGAACGAATGTTTGTGTCTTCCCAAAATTCGTATATTAAAGCCTAAATCTCTAATGTGTTGGTATTTGCAGGTGGGACCCTTGGGAAGTAATTAGATTATAAGAGTGGAGCCCTCATGAATGGAATTATTGTCTTATTAGAAGAGACATGAGAGAAATGATACCTGTCCCCCAAACCCACCACCACCATGTGAGGATCTAGTAAGAAGGTGGGTGTCTACAAGCCAGGAAGATGGCCTTCACCAGATAAATCTGCTGGTGCCTTGATTTTGAACATCCCAGCCTCCAGAACTGTGAGAAATTACTGCTTATTGTTTGTTACTCAGTCTGTGGCTTTGCTTGTGTTGTGGTGGTGGTTTTCTCGATACGGGGTCTTGCTCTGTCAGTCAGGATGGAGTGCAGGGGCACCATCACAGCTCACTGCAGCCTCAACCTCCTGGGCTCAAGCAAACCTCTCACCTCAACCTCCCCTGTAGCTGAGACTATAGGCATGTGCCACCATGCCTGGCTGGTGTTTTTTTTTGTTTTTTTTTTCTTCTTTTTCAGAGATGAGGCTTCACCACATTGCCCAGGCTGGTCTCAAACTGTTGGGCTCAAGTAATCCATCTGCTTCAGCCTCCCAAAGTATTGGGATTATAGGTGTGAGCCACTGCGGCTGGTGAATCTGTGGCATTTTTATTGCAGCAGCTCAAACTGACTAAGACAGTGCCCAATAACTACTTATTGAATAAACGAATAGATTTTTCCAAGGATTATAAATTCTCAAAATTCATATATAGATTTTGAATGAATATGTTTAATTATCATATATGAAGATTATTTGTTAGCCTAGCTGATCAAATTTCAGCGACTATGAAAACCATCAGTAGAACAAAGAATGTAACCCTAAAAAGCCTGAGACCCATGACCTATCACAAGTTGTTTTACAATAAAACATCATACAGATAAAGCTAGATTACTAAATTATAAGATTAAATCTGACGCAATTTTATGTTCAAAGCTCTATGGCCTTTATTCATCACTGTAATCATCATCATCATCATCATCATCATCATCATCATCATCATCATCTCCATCTTGATCTTACAACGCTGGAAAACTCAAGGCTGGAGTGCAATGGCGCAATCTCGGCTCACCGCAACCTCCGCCTCCTGGGTTCAGGCAATTCTCATGCCTCAGCCTCCTGAGTAGCTGGGATTACAGGCACACGCCACCATGCCCAGCTAAATTTTTGTATTTTTAGTAGAGATGGGGTTTCACCATGTTGACCAGGATGGTCTCGATCTCTTGACCTCGTGATCCACCCACCTCGGCCTCCCAAAGTGCTGGGATTACAGGCTTGAGCCACCGCGCCCGGCTGCAAGCTAATGAATTTTAACCACTCAACAAATGATAGAAGGAGCAAATATATCTTCAACTAGAATAGTATAAATTTTGACCCAATTCTAAATGTTTATTTACAGGCATACCGACCATCGGTCTTAAAGAAGTTTGCAATAATGCCAAACTGCAAACATATCTTAGCAGGAAACAACTGTCATGTAACAGATGACTTATCTATTGAAAACATATATGAAGCATTTAAATGCCAGGAACTATCTGGTAGATTTTTCTTGACTTCCTAACCAAAAGGGAAGCTCCTTAAGGTTAAATATGTCACGCTATATTATTGCACTTCCAAGCCATGATACTTAGTGAGTCTGAACACATGGAAAAAAACTATTTTTTTTTTTTTGAGGCAGGGTCTCACTCTGTCACCGAGGTTGAAGTGCATGGGCGTGATCACAGCTCACTCACTGCAGCCTCAACCTCCCAGGCTCAAGTGATCCTCCTACCTCTTAGCCTCCCGAGTAGCTGGGACTACAGGCACACACCACCATGCCTGGATAATTTTTTTTTTTTTGTAAAGGTAGGGTTTATCATGTTGCCCAGATGGTCTTGAGCTCCTGGGCTCACATGATCCCCTTGCCTCGGCTTCCCAAGGTGCTGGGATTAGAGGCATGAGCTACCATGCCTGGTTGAAAAAACATATTTTTAATTGTCTTGAAAATTCCACCAAAGAAATATGTTGCTGAGAAACTGAGGCACAGAGAAATAAAGTGGTTTTCTTGTGGTCACATGGTTATTTATTGTTAGAGCTACAAAAGCATCACCAGAGCTCTCGCCACTGCACTACATTGGTTTTATAATAGTCAATTTCAAAATTTATCTGCTAACCCAAATAGCAAGCTAGGGAATTTTAACCACTCAACAACTGATGCAAGGAGCAAATATATCTTCAACTAGAAAAGTATAAACTTTCATCCAATTCTGAATGTATATTTATAAGCATACCAGTCACCAGTCTAATAGAGGTTTGCAATAATGTTTAAATACATACCTATCTTAGCAGGCAACAACTGTCCTTTAACAGTCATTAGGCTTAGTTCAAGAACTAAACTTTCAAAAATTAGGTTAAATTTTTTTCCTTTAAGTTTTCCAAAATGGGGCCTCTGTTTTGTGGAGGATGACATTTCAGTGCCTTCTCATTCTCCTGTTGGCCTTTGAATTGCTTCACTGAAATGTGGATCATCTACCTTCTTCTTTCTCTTTCTACGCTGTGAAAAAGAACTAAAGTTAAAGCTATTACCCTCAATTTGACTCAGTTTTCCAAAGAAAATACAAACAAAAGTAAGACCAGGTCACAGCTACTGCCTTATCTCATAGCCATTTCTAAGAAATTTTCTGAGCACTCCAGCACCAACAAATTTGAGGATGTCATTCACCATACAACTATAACAAGGTAAACTAAACTAAGAAAAAAATGGTAACAGTAACCATGTTTCCTACTGTAAATAAAATAGTACCAGACAGTGTCTCTGTGGATTTAGAACTGTCTGTAAGCTAATAAACATAAAAACATAAGTGTAAGTGTTGTTTTTCTCAAACAATGTAAGTGGCCTTTTCTAAATTCTTGATTGATCTGAGAAGTCACTAATTCATTCCATCAATACAGAACACTCTACTGTTTGAGTAGACCAAGTTGTAGGGTCCTGGAAGGCCTATCTTCTCAAAGAATTTATTTTAACAAAGTCTCTGTGTTCTATCACTAGGTGGAAGTTTACCATTAAAATTCCTATGACCACATAACCCTTTTAAAACCATGGCAGAGTTTTCAGATGTAGACAATAATTTTAAATGATCAGTTTTTTGCACCAGAAAGAATCTGTCTCCTCATAGCCCAGGACATTCTGGTTTGAAAACTTTAATTCCAAAGCACAAATACACCTTTACAAAAATCTTCTGTTCTAGTGCCCACTATAATTTATTTTTATAGACTTGTTTATAAAGAGCTGCATGAGAAAGCCAAAGTGTTTTTCTGTATTATTAAACTCAACAGAAAGTTCCATGTGCAGCTACAGGAGGCCATAGGCAATTAACACTGAAAATTGAAAGGTTTAGAATCTTTGCATGACCTTTAAAGGGCAACACACTTGCCCATTCACATGCATGCAATTATACAGTGACCAGTTCATAGCAGCAAATATATATATATATATATATATATATATATATATATATATATGTGTGTGTGTGTGTGTGTGTGTGTGTGTGTACGTTTAGTAAATACCTTGCATTCATCAAAAACTACTTTGAACTTCCCAGGCTTCATGTGGAGAGTTAGCCTTACATAGCACAGGAGACTTGTTTAGACGGTTGTCTTAATTTTGTCAAAGTACTAAATTCAGCCTATCACCATAATTTCTAGAATGCAACATTATCACCTTATTGAATCTTTCTGTAAAGAGTTTCCAAAATCTACTGCATAAAGCTATAGTATAAAAGAAGCAATATAAATATAAATTTAATTGAATGACTGTGTTTGTATTATTGCTGGGGAAAGGGAGATGGAGCTTTGCTAACTAGCCATTCAGGGAAAATCATAAAACAATTACAGCTACTATGGAGTAACTTAGGAGATTGAAGGAAGTGATTAAAAGGGCTTTGTCTAATATAAGCTCTGATTCCTTGGTTATATATCTCATCCTCCACATGAACCACTGAACAAAATGGAATATTCTTCTCATAGCTCATATATTTACTTTTCATTTGATTTCCAAGTGAACTAGAAACCTTATGTTTTCCGATGGCAATACCAATCAATTGCACAAGTATTCCACTGACTAGCTTGCCTAATATTACACCACAGGATAAAATCCAACATATCCATGTGGTATACACATTAGAAACAGGTGGATTTTGGAAAACTAACATAACTTTGGAGTATAATATCAATATATTTTCGGCAATTTTGTAGATATTTTAAATGAGAATAGTATACTCAAAGGTAATGCATAGTTTGTGCTTTGACTGTGGAGGTGTATGTTCAATAAAAACAGCACACAGATATATTCGGCATCTAAAATGTATCAAAATCCCAGTTGTAGTGTCAATAAACACATGCCCAAGTGTCTCCACACTGAGGGCAAAATGATTTTTTTTTTGTATTTGTATCCTAGTAAGTAAAAGTATCTCCAAAAGAAAAAGCCATGAGAAAAATAAAATGTATTAACAGTAAAACTCAGTTATAAATGACCTTGTTGTACTATGGATACAGTTGTACTACAGATCAAATCATGGAAAACAGTGGAAAAACTATGCAACTAAAAATGCAGACGTTCTACAAAGTTGTTCTGATCATCTTGGTTTTCAATAACACCCACCTAAGATACTGGTTTTACGTAACCTAAAATACTGATTACGTAAAACCAGTATCTTAGATGGGTGTCATTGAAAGCATATGTATGTATGTATGTATGTATGTGCATATATGTGTAGATACAGAGATTATATAATTAGATATTTCAGAGAAATATATTTAAATATTTTCATGTTCCAATAAGTCTAACTTACCCTTTTAAAATTTCTGTAAGATTAAGTAGAAGACGAGTTGTTTATTTAATTGACAATGACACTGCACTGAATGAATCACTACACTGAACGAACAAAATCAGACCTTCTAAAAATTACCCAATAAGTCAGTGGTCAATGACAATTAAAAAACAGAAACTAACTTCTAGGTCCCTGTTTGCTAGGCTTACCTGTCAATCTCCTGTTTCAGATTGTGCTCCAAACCTAAAGCAAAACTTTTTTTCTAAAAAGACTAATGATAACTCAGTGTGAAATTATTTCTTCTCTTCAATGGAATAATTAAATAGTTCAGTATGCTCAAAGAAGTGCAAAATAAAGTTAACCAAAGAATTTTTAAACAAAATGGTAAATTCACCATATCACATGGCATTACAAAATCAGTGGCCCAAAAGCAAGATATCTCATGTGAAATTTTGTGCGAGCATGTGGCCAGATATTAGGCTGATGAAGCTGGTTTGGCCTTCACATCCAGTAGCAGGCTGTGTTAATGCATTTCTTCTCTTTGTTTTGATGGAGCCCTACTAATAACAGGCTGATGAATTACATTTGTAAATGTCAGTCATAGATCAAAGGGGACGACGGGTTGGATGATTATTTTACCACAAGTTGTGATTTTTCACCAAGAAAACAAAACTGTATTGCACAGTAAAGTTCCTTATTTTTACTTGAATCTTCAATGAACAAAACAGCTGCAGAAAAATGTGACTTAATGAGGCAACCCTAATAAAATACTGCAGAAGTAAAAGCAGGGGCACTGAACTGTTTGTACTCTGGTTGTTTCATCTTTTCAAATATAATAGAAATAACTGATGACACTTTGGAACATTCCTTGTTTGAGACATACATTAGAGAGTTCATCAGTATATGTTCATTAGTTTGCAGTGATTGCTGAACTTGGGCGCAATCTGACAGTACCTTTTCTTAGGGACCAAGATAAGAAATGACTAAGAAATCCTGAAGATACACATCTTACCCTTCCTGTATACGTTAATCCATAACTTGCAATTAGTGATAAATCAACATTAAATGTATATTTTAACACAAAAACACATTTTTAATGGCCATGAAAATACTATATTGAAGACATTGGGTCCAGGACTACTAATATTTTTTGATAAGATATAAAATAATTTTTAAAGTTTTCCACCACCCCCTAAATTTTATCATTTCATAAATTTTTAAATAGGAAAATTGGCTGTATCTAAAAACAGACCTTTTAACAGCCATGCCATCACATTTTATAACTTGGTGGTTAGTAAATACCATATTGCCGTCTCTAAGCAATATGTATCTATTTTGACACAAATCCATAGGCATCTCAAGGAATGTTCATTCTCCAATTTGTCATTGTTAAAATCGCTAATATTTTTCCAATGCTGTATCACACATACTTAGAAGTCTTAAATCCCCTCTAGCAGAACATGTACCATTATATAGACATTTGCTTTCATGTCAAAAATGTTCGGCTCATCTTTAAGAGACACATATCATAGCACTGTACATAAATATAAATTCAGCAACCTAAACTACTAAATTTTTTAAAGGCAAGAAAAGAATCAAGATTTTAACATCAAAAAAATGCCTAATCTGAGTAAAACAACACACTAAAGCTATTTGCCTCTTGAAAGACTCCCTGTGCCTAAGTATTCAGTTGGTAGTGACATTGACCTCACAGACTTTTACTATCTAAAAATAATACAATCCAACTTTTATATTGAAAATTAGGAAAATGAAAATAAAATAAGGTCCAATGTGGTAACTGATGGCCTTTAAGTGCCTACTGGTGGCTTTAAAAATTAAGATTCTAAAAATAAAGGTCAACTCGAACAATTGACTAAGGATACGATCCAGAACAAAATTAAGTAAGGAAAGAGACAAACATGTCTGATCTTTTATTTGAAATATAAATAAAATAGGTGCCAATTTTGATACTGCAAACGATTAATCAGTCTGAGAGTACAAACACAAACATGGAAAGTCTGGGGTAAATACAAATAATCTTAATGCTCTGATTTTTAAAGCTTTAGAAGTGTTTTCAGTCTCCTTTCCTAGTTATTTTGGTTTAGAACTTTACGAAAAAATCTTAAATTTAATTGCTCATTTGTCTTAACTTACAGTGCCTAATAAAGCAGTTTGAGAGTGTTAATTGATAACTGAATATTGATGTTTAAAGCAATCATCTAGTTGAGAAGACAAGAACCAGATAATTATGATCCAGTCAATAGTCATTGAAATTCATTCTGTCCTGAGTGAAAGACCCTCCTACACTAAGTACTTTGGGGACACTTCAGAGTAAAAGTTGCATACAGGTTTGCTTTTTTGTGGTTTTTAAGGTGTTGTTTTTTTTTTTTTTTTCCCCTCCAGGAACCATTCTGTAAAATACAAGAGGGGATTTCACACTCACAAAACGAGGATTTTTTTTCCTCTCTCTCTCTTATTGCCGTAAGCCAAACACCCAGCAAAGGTGAAGAGAGACTAGCTGCTGTAGTAACATTACTACACATTTGATTCCAAACGCTTCAGGCCATTGTTTAACACTCGGTCAGGACCTGGAATACTCAATAGGGAAGCCTCCCGTCCACCCGAAGGCTCTGCGAGCGTCTATGGTTCGTCCTTTTCAGACTGGGTAACTCAACCTGCAGTTCTTGGAGAAATAGGGCAACGGATCTCAAACTTTCCTTTGCAAAGGCAGTTTCTGGAAATGACACGTTCTCCATTGATAAGTGAAGATCAGTGGCCTGAAGAAAACACTTCTTGGTAGGCACCTGACCTTTTAGAATTGAAGGCGGAAGGGATAGCGAAGCAGTTAGGAGAAAACCAATGTACTACTAGCAAGATCTGGGAGACATCTACCCGGAAAGAAATGAAAAACCATTAGTTTCCTGAAGCCATTCTTATTCTGAACGCTGTTCATCAGAGGGTCGTTTACTAAAGCTCCCTTGTAGAAGCCTTTTACAAAAGCTTTATTTCATTCAGTAAGAAAGCTCCCCATCCCAAATCCAAATAAACCTTACATAGATGAGGATCGGGAAATTGTCAGCTTGGTTCTTTATGAAAAAAGCGGTGGAGAAATCAATAGTCTCATTGAAACACCCACCGTCTGCAAACAGGCCTGAGAAACACCCACCGTCTGCAAACAGGCCTGAGAATTAACTAATCAGAAGTGGACAAAAAGTAGGGATTTCAGAAAGATGACCTGACACATCCCATTGATCTTCCCTGGAACGCGACCCCCAACTCCTTATTTAGAGTCCAAAATGGTTACTGGCCGGGATGGGTCTGGGTGAGGAATCGAATTAAAACCCACTTCAATCCTCGACCTGGTCGTTTGCTGTATTAGGAGAAATGGGGCAGAGAGGGAGGCACCGCTCCACGGAGCCTCCTCTCATGCTCCGATCCCCTCTCGACGCCCCTCTACTCCACCCTACCCTGCCTGACTGCCCGCGAGGGAGACGCCGGCCGAGGGATCCGCAGCTGCCCTCACCTCTCGCCTTCCCCGGGCGATCCCCCTACAGCCCCCGAACCCCCGAGAAAGGGGAGGCGAGATGTGTGCCCACAGGAGCTTCCGGGACCGCGGTCCTGCAGTTGCCGCTCCAGTCCCCAGCGCTGGCCGGCGACCCGAGACGCGGCTCGCACCTACCTGCAGCCCCGCTTCCCGGTGGCGGCAACACCTAGCGATGCTCCTGCAGCTTTTGCGGGCCGGCGCCAGCCTTATCGCTCTCGCATCGCTTCCAAGATGCCAATCCGCCGACACCATCCAGGGGCATAGGGAACCGAAGTCTGGTGCTGTGTGCTCGTGGAGGGCGGCGTGTGAGTGTGTGTGGCCCTGAGCGTGCGAGTGTGCGCGCGCGTGTGTGAATGTGTTTCCTCCTCCGATGGCAAGTAGGGCTCAGGAATCTCTTGACATCCGAAATGGAATCCCCCTAAAGCGGGTGAAGGTGAGCCTGATCCTTCTCCCCCCTTCTTTATTCCACAGTGTCAAAGTAATCAAAAGATTTCTTTACTGAGGAAAAGCCAACGTCCCGCAGCCCTTGGCAGCGTCCGCGGTCGCCCGCTGTCCTCGCCGGATGCGCGCTGTGCGCTCCGCTCCCTGGACTGCAAGAATCAAGGCGGTCTTGCAGCAATTACCGCTCTTGTTCCATCTCTGATTTGTTTGCTTTTAACGCCGAGTAAAGACTTTTCCTCTCGCTTCACGTCGTCTCTCCCTCTCACACACACACACACTCACACATCCTCCGTTCCCTCTCTCCCGCCCTCCCTCTTGTTCTCTAGGGAAAGGCAATTGGACGGAATGATTCACCTTCAGGAAAGCAGCCTCGGCCACGCACTTCTCGAGTTCCCCGGCTCTCGCAGGTACCCGGGCTCCAGCGTGGCGGAGTTGCCGGGAGGCTCGGGACAGGAAGGAGAGGCTCTGAGCTCGGCCAAAGTCCCCCCGCCAGACGCCCGCGTTCCTCGGTGCAGGTGCCCCTGTGTCCACTGCTCGCAGATAGGTCCCCGCCGGTGCCCTCGCGGAGACTTTGCTCCTTCCACTCGAGTCCACTTAGCAGCAACTCCTGGCCAGCTTCAGCCCCTCAATCCCGCCTCGAAGTGCTGAGGGCAGAGCCCCGCGCAGCCCACCCGCTGCCCTTCTAGGCATCGTGGGCTGGAAGGAAGGGAAATCCGCCGGTGTCCCCCTGGCAGCAGTGCCCTGGCACCGTCACCAACGAGAAAGTGCGAGTTCCAACATCCAACACGAGCGAGCAGGTGTCGCCTGTGTCACTTCGCTAAAGGCGGGAGGGGAGAAAGAAAGGAGCCGGGGGAGGGGGCCGAGGAAACAAATCCAGATTTCCAGAGGAGAAAGAAGCCGTTTAGCAAGCAAAGCCGCCTCTCTGCGTCCCACCCCAGGCGCTGTACTGTCAAAAGACACTGATGCTAATCTTTTAGAAAGTCGCCATAAAGGGCAGAGCCCCCTCCACTCTAGAACCCTATTCCAGCCAGCCCGGCTGTCCAGGGAATACAGAGTCACTTGGCTTCCCCGTATAGTGCAGAGAGAATGCAGGAGGAGTATAGGTCCTGACACTCCAGGTTGAGTTAAGCAGTAAAATGGGATGGCAGGACCAGGCGACGTTGCCTCCCTTCTCTCTCCCAACAGCCTGTTCTGTGAGCCCCAGCAACCGCCGGTGAGAGCAAACAACGGTCCTGCAGAAAGAACGAGACAGTAAAAGATGCGGAGGCAATTCGTATAAAAGCTGGACTATGTCTCCCTCTAGAGGTACAATCGGATTAGAACGCTTTACTAGATGTTAAGAGACCAATTTCTCTCTACAAAGAAAAAGCAAGCAGTATCTGGTTTCTGAGAATTTGCATTTTTACAAATTACAACTTCTCAAGGATTTAGAGGGAGGATTTTTACTGCAGCCCTGTTAAGCAAAGCCCTTGCTAAAGAAACGTCGTGATATTCATGACGATGGAAGGTCATGGCCTTACACGTTTGGTCAAATTGGGTGTTGGTTTAAGCACTGTCTTCAAAGGCTCACTTTGATCATATTTGGAGATGAGCAAAATCTTAATCTAGTGATTAGAAGACTATTCAAAAGTGAATAAACAGTAAGAATGAATAAAGAAAAGGAAAATATGAAACAAAGAAAGGGAATGCTGACCTAAGAAATCTTACAAGGAGGGAGAAGTCAAGAATCTGGTTTTGGAGCCAGTTTTCATACCTCTTTTTCAACTAGACCAGTAATTGTCAAGATAGGTAAATTCTTTCTGGCTCTAAAAATTCGTGCTTTTATATAGCTGTGATTCACTGAAACCATTGACAAATTTGGGATCACATGCTCTCTTTACCAGTTAAAAAAATAAACGTAATACTACCTACCATATTTACAAAGAAATATGGAATATATGCTTCACTTAGCTATTTTATCTTAACATGCTTAGTAAACCAACCATATTTTGTGGTCATTTTTATAAAAGGTAGCTCCACCTATTTTATAAGAGTTGTTACTTCAGTCAGAGTCAAGCTAGTCCCATCTGTAACCTTAATATTTAGATTTTTGTGAACTTACCATTTGAATTGGGGATTTGCTTTCAAAATGTTTGGTATGTTCAAAAATTATAAAATATGTATTAAAGTTATATTAAACATCCTCCATTCATTCTGAATTTTTGGAGCAGTTCTATTTTAACTTGATAATCTAACAGCATAGGCATAAAGAAAGAAAAAATGTATTTTTTTAATAACTGAGACTAGTTGAAATTATTTAAAACAAAGCACCAAAATTATGGCAAGTTTTACCCTTACAACTAATTGTTCTATGGCAGATTTGAGTTGGTCAAGTAGTACATGGCAATCATTTGCTTCCAAGGAACTCTCAGATAGTCTCTTTCAAAAGATTTATGCCATGCAATTATTCCACTTACATAGTAACTTATATCCAGGAAAGCAATGTTTATATGTTAAAACACCTGGCACTGTTTCACTGCAAATCTTACAGTAATTTTCTGTCTGCTGTGTTAAATAGTGGGATGAAATCCAAGCAGGAATGACATTGGAAATTTGGACTCTGTACTAGAAAGAAGCCACTCACAAAATCACCTGAGAACACTGGCTTTCTTTTCCTGCGTGCACGCGCACACATACACACACACACACACACACACACACAAAGCATACATTATAATCTTTCTAGCTTCCAATTCATTAACTTTTTGTGGTTGTAGAGGAATCTATAGTTTTGTCATATTGTTAAAACTTTATTTTCATTGTTTAAGTGTGGGACATTTTCAGCCTTATTTTTCTAACCCACTATGTTTTTACATACATATGAAAAAGTTAGTAAAGAGAACAGATAAATTAATTATGAAATATAATAAAATTGCTTTTCCAGTGTCATATGATGCTGAAATTTTATAATAACCTCTGTGCTTTCTATGAATAATTCCCAATAATTTTTAGATCAAGATATTCCTATTTCCAGCATCTCCTAAACAAATCAAAATCTTTTGCATTCTCTTTGAAGGGAACAAAATATATTCTCCTAGTTTAACAGAAATTTTGTGTTGATAACTTCTTACCGTCTACAGAAATACCTCAAAAATGTTGCTGGTTTGGTTCCAAACCACCACAAATATTGCAATAAAGTGAGTCACACAATTTTTTTGGTTTCTCAATGTATATGAAAGTTATGTTTATACCATACTGAGGTCCATTAGGTATGCAACAGCATTTTGTCTTTATATTTATATATATATTTATATTTATATTTATATTTATATTTATATTTATATTTATATTTATATATACCTTACCTTGAAAATGGTTTAATGCTTTTTTAAAAATAAAAAGTGTAATGATCATCTGAGCCTTCAGCAATTCCTAATCTTTTTGCTGGTGGAGAGTCTTGTTTCAGTGTTGATGGCTGCTCATGGATCAGGGTAGTAGTTGCTGAAGGTTGGAATTGGTGTGACAATTGCTTAAAATAAGACAATAATGAAGTTTGCTGTGTCAGTTGACTTCTTTTCACAAAAGATTTCTCTGACCATGGAATGCTGCTTGACAGCATTTTATCCATAGTAGAACTTTTTTCAAAATTAAGTTAGTCCTCTCAACTCTGCCACTGCTTTATCAGTCAGATTTATGAAATATTCTAAATTCTTCGTTGTCATTTCAGCAATATTCAGAGCATCTTGTCCAGGAGTAGATTCCATTTCAAAAAACAAAAAACAAAAAAAAAAAAAAAACTACTGTTTTTACTCATCCACAAAAGCAACTCTTCTAGCATCTAGAATGGTGAATCCTCTCCAGGTGCTTTTCAATTTTCTTTGCCCAGATCCATCAGAGGAATCATTATCTTTGACAGATGTAGCCTTACAAAATGTATTTCTTAAATAAGAAGACTTGAAAGCGAAAATTACTCCTTGACCTATGGGCTGGAGAACAGACATTATGTTAGCAGGCATGAAAACAACATTAACCTTCTTGTATATCTTCATCAGAGCTTTTGGATGACCAGATGTATTGTCAATAAACAGTAATATTTTGAAAGGAATCTTTTTGTGGAGCCAGTAGCTCTCAACAGTAGGCTTAAAATATTTAATAAAATATGCTGTAAACAAATAAGCTAATATCAGATTTTCTTTTTCCATTTCTAAAACACAGTCAGAGTAGATTTATTATAATTCTTAAGGAACACACGATTTTCAGTATAGTAAATGAGCATTGGCTCCAACTTAAAAGTCACCAGCTACGTTTTACTCTAACAAGAGAGTCATCCTGTCCTTTGAAGCTTCAAAGCCAGGCACTGACTTCTCTCTAGCTGGGAAAGTCCCAGATGTCATCCTCTTCCAATACAAGGATGTTTCATTTACATCGAAAATCTGTTGTTTAGTGTATCCACCTGCATCAATGGTCTTAGCTAGATCTTCAAGATAACTTTCTGCAGCTTCTGCATAAGCACTTGCTGCTTCACTTTGTACTGGTGTATTATGGAGACAGCTTCTTTCTTTAAATCTCATGAACCAAACTCTGCTAGTTTCAAATTTCTCTTCACCTCTCTCTCTCAGCCTTTATAGAATTGAATTGAAGATTCTTCACCTCTCTCTCTCAGCCTTTATAGAATTGAATAGAGTTAAGGCTTTGCTCTGGATTGGACTTTGGCTAACAGGAATGTTGTGACCGGTTTGATCTTCTGTTTAGACCACCAAAGCTTTCTCCATGTCAGCAATAAGACTTTTGCTTTCTTATCATTTCTGTGTTCAGTGGAGTACCACTTTTCATTTCCTTCTTGAATTTTCCCTTTGCATTCACAACTTGGCTAGCAGTTTGGCTCAAGAGGCCTAGTTCTCAGCTTTTGACATGCCTTCCTCATGAAGCTGAATCATTTCTAGCTTTTGATTTAAAGTGAGAGACATGAGACTGCTCCTTTCACTTGAACACTTACAGACCACTGTAGGGTTATTAATTGGCCTAATTTTAATATTAGGTCAGGGAATAGGGAGACCCCAGGAGAGAAAGGTAGTTGGGAGAACAGCCAGTTGGTGAAACAGTCAGAACCACACATTTATTAACTAAATTTGCCATCTTACATGCGCACAGTTTATTGCAACCTAAGACAATTATAATAGTAATATCAAAGACCAGTGATCATAGACCACCATAACAGATTCAAGAATAATGAAAAAGTCCGAAATATTGTGAGAATTACCAAAATCTAACACGGAGACATGAAGTGAGCATGTGCTGCTGAAAAAATGGCACTGGGAAACTTGTAACACAGGATTACCACAAACTTTAAAGTTGTAAAAACAGAATATTAATAACAAATAAAAGCAATATCTTCAATGTGCAGTAAAGGAGGGGTCTCCAATCCCCAGGGACTGGTACCCTCCCTGTTAGTAACCCAGCCTCACAGCAGGTGTGAGCTGTGGGCAAATGAGCATCACTGCCTGAGCTCCATCTCTTGTCAGATCAGCTATGGCATTCAATTCTCATAGGAGCCTGAACCCTATTGTAAATTGGACATGCAAGTGATCTAGGTTGTGTGCTCCTTATGAGAATCTAATGCCTGATGATCTGAGGTGGAACAGTTTTATCCTGAAACCATTCCCCACCAACTGTCCATTGAAAAAATTGTCTTCCATGAAACCAATCCCAGGTGCTGAAAAGGTTGGGGACCAATGCAATAAAGTGAGGCACAACAAGTTGAGGAATAGCCATATGTATTTAAATTGCCATCCTCCTCAACTCTAAGCAGTAAAAAATCATTTCTTTAAATGCTGAACTTAACTGGATTGTAACTCAATTGTAGCTTTCCATGTTCTATTCACTAAAATATCACTTTGGTGTACTTCAAGCTTTTTCTTTTTTGCCTTTTATAGAAAACTATTGAAGTATAATTGACATACAATTAACTGCATATATTTAAAGTGTACAATTTGATGAGTTTTGACATATAGGCATATCTATGAAACCACCAGTCAAAATACCAAATGTTTCCATTCCCCCAAAAGTTACCTCATGCCCATTTATAATCTATAGCTTCTTCCACTCCAGTCTCCAGCGTCCACTGACCAAGTTTCTTCTTTGCATTTTCCAGTTTATATAAATTGAATCATATTTTATGTGTCCTTTTCTGTCACCTTTTTCTGTCGACTTCTTTCTATTGCCATAATTATTTTCAGATCATCCGTGTTGTTGTACATAGCAATAGGTCATTCTTTTTTACTTCCAAGTAGTATGTCACATTGTAGCTATACCACAATTTCTTTAACCATTCACCCCTTAATGAACATTTGGGTTACTTCTAGTTTGGGAATATTAAAAATAAAGCTGCTATGAACATTTGTGAAGAGGGCTTGGGTGAACCTATGTTTTCATTGCTCTTGGGTTACTACCTAGAAATGAAATGGCTGGATCATATGGTAGGGTATGTTTAACTTAAAAAACAAAATCTGAAGTGTCTGTGCCATTTTGTATTCCCATCGCTGTGGTAGAAAGCTTTTGAGGCACTTCAAGTTTTCTGCCAGAAGCTTTGTATGTTATCCAAATTCCTTACCTCAAATCCCCACAGCATCTCATAAAGCAGACGATATATACCCATTTAACACATGAACAAACATGAGACAATTTACCTGTTACTAAGTATTGGAGCTGAGATTCAAACCAGATCTAACTGAAGACAGAGCCAGTCACTGATCTTTGTTTGGCTTGGTTTTGTTTTTGTTTACCCAGCCTCCTCTCTTTTTGCCTCCAACCCCACTAGTAAAACATGTGATCTCCTGTATCACAAAGAGATCAAACTCATTCGGATCTATATATGGAAAAGGCTTTAGCCAGAGAACCTGGATTCATTAGTAAGAATAGAGAGATGAGATTAGTGGGAGAGACACAATAAGGAAAAAATTAGCTCTGGCTCCCCTCAGTGTTCTGCAAGATATGAGATTATAACAATTAAATAGAAACGTATGAGTCCTAGTTCATAGTTCATAGCTTGTAGGAGTGCTGCCTACAAGCTATTCACCCCCATTTGTCTCCTCTTATTTTATTTGATGCTAACCAAGTTATTTCTATCTTATGCAATAATGTCTCTCTCATTTATCTTTTAAGTGTTTTTTAAAAACATTTACAGAATATTTTCATGTAATCAGGTGAACAGAAAGAAGCACAGAATTCATTCTACATAACCCAAGGTTACATGCATGTTATTAACTTATACTATCCCCATCCCTTAGCATGGTACCTAACACACAATAAATACTCCATAAATACTTTGTGGTCAAAAATCAAAAAACCCAACAGGCCAACTGAGTAGAAACACACCATGGAGATAAGTCAAGAAGACTGTCTCACAAAGTGATGTGAGAAAAAACTGAGGCAGGAAAACGGTCCTACGTGTAGTAGACAAATACAACAAACCACCCCAAAACTTAGTGACTTAAAGAAGAAACATTTATTTAGCTCACATTTCTGTGGACTCAGTTGGGCTTATTCACGTGTCTGCAATCAACCAGCAGTGTATTGTCTCAATCATTATCTGACAATTGGCTAACTGTAAGCTTGAGTATTGGAGATAAGTAAGCCATATGCCTTTTTATTTTACTTTACTTTAAGTTCCCGGATACATGTGCAGGACATGTATGTTTGTTACATAGGTAAACATATACCATTGTGCTTTGCTGCACCTATCAACCCATCACCTGGGTTTCAAGCCCAGCATACATTACTTTTTATTCTGATACTCTCTCTCCATACCCCACCAACCCTACCAGGCCCCAGTGTGTGTTGTTCCCCTCCCTGTGTTCATGTGTTTACATTGTTCAGTTCCCACTTGCAAGTGAGAACACATAGTGTTTGGTATTCTCTTTCTGCATTAGTTTGCTGAGGATAATGGCTTCAAGCTCCATCCATTTCCCTGCAAAAGACATAATCTCATTCCTTTTTACAGCTACATAGTATTCTATGGTGTAATATTATGTAATATAGAACATTTTCTTTATCCAGTCTATCATTGGTGGGAGTTTGTGTTGATTCCGTATCTTTACTATTGTGAATAGTGTTGCAATGAACATACGTGTGCATATATCTTTATAATAGAATGACTGATGCTTCTTTGGGTAATACCCAGTAACGGGATTCCTGGGTCAAATGGTATTTCTGGTTCTAGATCTCCCAGGAACTGCCACACTGTCTTACACAATAGTTAAACTAATTACACTCCCACCAACAGTGTAAAAGCATTTCTATTTCTCCACATCCTCTCCAGCATCTGTTGTCTCCTGATTTTTTAATGATCGCCATTCTAGCTGTTGTTTCTTGCTTTTAAATAATTGCTAGTCTGATCGGTGTGAGATGATATCTCATTGTGGTGTTAATTTACATTTCTCTAACCAGCAGTGATGCTGAGCTTTTTTTTATATGCTTGTTACTTGTATATATGTGTTCATGTCCTTCACCCACTTTTTAATAGGGTTGTTTGCTTTTTTCTTGTAAGTTTGTTTAAGTTCCTTGTAGCATCTGGATATTAGACCTTTGTCAGACGGATAGACTACAAAATTTTTCTCTCATTCTTAGGTTGTCTGTTCACTCTGATGATAGTTTCCTTTACTGTACAGAGTTCTTAGGTTTAATTAGATCCCATTTGTCAATTTTTGCTTTTATTGCAATTGCTTTTGATGTTTTCACCATGAAATCTTTCCCCATGCCTATGTACTAAATGGTATTGCCTAGATTTTCTTCTAGAGTTTTTATATTTTTGGGTTTTACATTTAAGTCTTTAATCCATCATGAATTAATTTTTGTATAAGGCCTAAGAAAAGGATCCAGTTTCATTTTCTGCCTATGGTAGCCAGTTCTCCCAGCAAGGTTAATTAAACAGGGAATCCTTTCTCTACTGCTCATTTTTGTCAGGTTTGCTGAAGATCAGATGGTTATAGATGTGCAATCGTATTTTAGAGATATCTATTCTGTTCCATTGGTCTATCTGTCTATTTTTGTGTCAGTACCATGCTATTTTGGTACTTCAAACTATACTTCAAACAGGTAGTGTGATGCCTCCAGCTTTGTTCTTTTTGCTTAGGAGTCTCTTGGCTATATGGGCTCTTTTTTGGTTCCATGTGAATTTTAAAGTAGTTTTCTCTAATTCTGTAAAGAATGTCAATGGTAATTGAATGGGAATAGCATTTAATCTGTAAGTTACTTTACGTAGTATGGCCATTTTCACAATATTAATTCTTCCTATCCCTGAGCACAGAATGACTTTCCATTTGTTTGCATCCTCTTTTATTTCCCTGAGCAGTGGCTTGTAGTTCTCCTTGAAGAGATCGTTCACATCCCTTGTTAGCTGTATTCCTAGGTATTTTATTCTCTTTGTATCAAGTGTAAAGGGAATTCATTCATGTTTTGGTTCTCTGCTTGTCTGCTGTTGGTGTATGGAAATGCTTGTGATTTTTGTATGTTGATTTTGTATCCTGAGACTGCTGAATTTGCATATCAGCTTAAGAAGTTTTGGTCTAGAAAGCTGATGGGGCTTTGTAGATATAGGATCATGTCATCTGCAAACAGAGACAGTTTGACTTCCTCTCTTCCTATTTGAACACATTTTATTTCTTCCTCTTGCCTGTCTTCCCTGGCCAGAACTTCCAATACTATGTTGAACAGGAGTGGTAAGAGAAGGCATCCTTTTCTTGTGCTAGTTAAAGGAATGCTTCCAGCTTTTGCCCATTCAGTATGACATTGGCTGTAAGTTTGTCATAAAAAGCTCTTTTTATTTGGAGATATATTCCATCAATACCTAGTTTATTGAGAGTTTTTTACATGGAGGGGTGTTGAATTTTTATCCAAGGCCTTTTCCTATGTCTATTAAGATAATCAGGTGGTTATTGTCTTTAGTTCTGTTTATGTGATGAATTACATTTATTGATTTCCATATGTTGAACCAGTCTTGCATCCTGGGGATGAAGCCCACCTAATCATGGTGGATGAGGTTTTGATGTGCTACTGGATTTGGTTTGCCAGTATTTATTGAGGATTTCTGATTGGTTTCTAAGAACTCCTTGATTTCTGCCTTAATTTCATTATTTACCCAGGAGTCAATCAGGAGCAAGCTGTTCAATTTACATGTAGTCATGTGGTTCTTTTTCTTTTTGGGGGGAGGGGAGGACAAAGTCTTGCTCTGTCACCTAAGCTGGAGTGCAGTGTTATGATCTCAGCTGTTATGATCTCAGCTCACTACAACCTCCACCTTCTGGCTCAAGCAATTCTCAAACCTCAGCTTCCCAAGTAGCTGGAACTAAGGGCACATGCCACCATGCCCAGCTAATTTCTGTGTTTTTAGTAAAGACAGAGTTTCACCATGTTGGCCAGGCTGGTCTTGAACTCCTGACCTCAAGTGATCCACCCTCCTTGGCCTCTGAAAGTGCTGGGATTACAGGCCTGAACCACCACAACTGGCCTACAAGTAGTTATGTGGTTCTGAGTGAGTTTCTTAAATCTCGTGTTCTAATTTGATTGTGCACTGTGTTCTGAGAGACGGTTTGCTATGATTTCAGTTCTTTTGCATTTGCTGAGGAGTATTTTACTTCCAATTATGTGATTGAGTTTAGAGTAAATGCTATGTAGCACCAAGAATAATGTATATTCTGTTATTTTGGGTGGAGAGCTCTGTAGATATTTATCAGGTCCACTTGATCCAGAGCTACGTTCAAGTCCTGAATATCCTTGTTAATTTTCTGTCTTAATCATCTGCCTAATATTGACAGTGAGGTGTTAAAAGTCTCCCACTATTATTGTGTGGGGAGTCTATGTAGGTCTCTAGGAACTTGTTTTATGAATCTGAGTGTTTCTGTATTGGGTACCTACATATTTAGGATGATTAGCTCTTCCTGTTGAATTTAACTCTTTACCATTATGTAATGCCTGTCTTTGTCTTTCTTTATCTTTGTTGGTTTAAAGATGGTTTTGACAGAAACTAGGATTGCAGCCCCTGCTCCTTTCGGCTTTCCACCTGCTTGGTAAATTTTCCTCCACCCTTTTATTTTGCATCTATGTGTGTCTTTGCCCATGAGATGGGTCTCTTGAATACAACACAGCTATGGGTATTGACTCTTTACCCAGCTTGCCATTCTGTTTCTTTTAATTGGAGCATTTAGCCCATTTACAATCAAGGTTACAATTGTTTTATGTGAATTTGATACTATCATCATGATGCTAGCTGGTTATATTGCAGACTTGTTGACGTAGTTGCTTCATAGTGTCTTTGGTCTTTGCATTTCAGTGTGTTTTTATAGCTGTTGGTAATGGTTTTTCTTTTCCAGATTTAGTGCTTCCTTTAGGAGCTCCTGCAAGGCAGGCCTTGCTTGCTTAGAAAGGATCTTATTTCTCCTTTGCTTATGAAGTTTTGTCTGGCAAGATATGAAATTTTGGATTAGAAATTCTTTTATTTAAGAATGTTGACTATTGGTCCCCAATCTCTTCTGACATGTTGGGTTTCTCTTGAGAGGTCCACTGTGAGTCTGATGAACTTCCATTTGAAGGTGAAGTTTCTAGTCTTTCTCTCTGGCTACCCTTAACATTTTTTCCTATATTTTGACCTTGGAAAATCTAATGATTATGTGTCTTGGGGTTGATCTACTCATGGAGTATCTTACTGGGGTTCTCTGGATTTCCTGGATTTGAATATTGGCCTGTCCTGCTAAGTTGGGAAAATTCTCCTGGATGATAACCCAAAATATATTTTCCAACTTCGTTCCATTCTCCTTGTCTCTTTCAGGTACAGCAATCAGCTGTAAGTTCAATCTTTTTATATAAGCCCATACTTCTTGGAGGTTTTTTCATTCCTTTTTATTCTTTTTTCTCTAATCTTGTCTGCCTGTGTTATTTCCACATGATAATCTTTGACCTCTGAAATTCCTTCCTCTTCTTAGTCTATTTGGCTATTGATACTTGTGGTTGCATTGTGAAGTTCTTATGCTGTGTTTTTTAGCTTCATTAGGTCATTTATGTTCCTCTCTAACTAAAGAATAACCAGTTATTCTGTTATGTTTTATTGCGGTTCTCAGATTCTTTGCATTGGGTTAGAACATACTCCTTTAGCTCAGTGGAGTTCATTATTACCCACCTTCTAAAGCCTACTTCTGTCAATTCATCCATCTCAGCCTCTGCCCAGTTCTATGCCCTTGCTGGAGATGTGTTGTGATCATTTGCAGGAGAAGAGGTATTATGGGTTTTTAAGTTTTCAGCACTTTTTCATTGATTCTTTTGCATCTTCATGAGTTTATTTAGCTTCAACTTTGAGGCTGCTCACCTTTGGATGGGGTTTTTATAGAGACTTTTTTGTTGATGCTGTTGTTGTTGCTTTCTGTTTGTTTTTACAGGGCTGCTGCAGTTTGCTGGGGGTCTACTCAAGACTCCTTCACCTGGGTCCCTCCTGCACCTGGAGGTGTTACCAGTGAAGGCTGCAGAACAGCAAAGATGGCTGCCTGCTCCTCCCACTGGGAGCTCTGTCCCAGAGAAGCACTGACATAATGCCAGTGGGAACACTCGTGTATAAGGTGTCCAATGACCCCTCTTGGGGGGTCTCACCCAATCAAGAGGCACAGGATCAGAGATCCACTTAACAAAGCATTCTGGCTACCCTTTGGCAGAGGGGGTGCTTTGCACAGAGAGAAATCGCACTTGTCCGGACTGCCTGGAGCCAACAGGGAAAAAGACTAAATCTGCTAATCCAGAGAGACTTTGGCCATTCCTTGCCATCGCTCCCTGAAGCAGTTCCATCCCTGGGACATCAGAGTTCTGTTTGTAAGCCCCTGGCTGGAATTTGCTGAAATTCCCTCAGGGAGGCCGCACCTAGTGAGGAGGGATGGGTCAGGGTCCAGCCTAAAGAGGGAGTCTGGCCATGATCTACCACAGCCACAGTGCTGCGCTGTGGGGAATTCCTCCTGGGTCCAAACCGCCCAGTCTCCCTGACATCAGCAGGGAAAAACCAGCAAACTGGAATGGCCATAATGGCTGCTGCCCTTCCCCCTCCAGCCTCAGTCATATTAGGCAGCAGGTAGCCAAGGTGATGATGGTTGTCCCTCCCTGTGAAAACTCAGTAGCCTTAGGCAGTCTTCAGCTGAGTGGCCACCAAGAATCTGCACAGCTCTGTGTTTGGGATCCAAGGCTTTGGTGGCATAGGCTCACAAGGGGGATCTCCTGACATGAGGGTTGCACAGATTTGTGGGTAAGGTGTGGTTTCCTGGGTAGGGTAGCACAATCATTCACTGCCTCCTCTGGCTGGGGGTGAAAGCTTCCCTTTCCCCATGCGGCTCCAAAGTAGGCTGTCACCCCCCTCTGCTTTTCCTTGCTCCCCATGGGTCACACCAACCACCTAGTCAGTACCAATAAGAGAACCTGGATACCTCATTTGTCAGTGCAGGATTCATTCACCGTTTTCGTTCTTCTCAATGGGAGCCTCCAACTGCAGCTGTTTCTAGTCAGCCATCTTGACCCTTTCCTGCCATACTTATTTTATCAGCCAACTGGCCAGCCTAGATATTTAATATGGAAAGCAGAGTATTCCCATCATAGATGAAAGGACACCTGTCTTGGGTAAACACAACAAGTTTTTCTAAAATATCACATTTCTGGACTTACTCCCATGATCAGTGTAAATAATGTAATCTCTCCAACAGCACTCACCAGTACCATGAAACATGTCTTTATATTCTTTGTCTTTCTAGGAAGCACAAATTTTGCAAGATTTATCATATTTTTCACTTTAGACATAGAATTAATTCCAATGCTTTATTTTATAATTGAAATCGATCAACCTTACACTAAATTCTGACTTGTTATGCTAGAAATCACTAGTAACTTTTTTTTTTTTTGAGACAGGGTCTCACTCCTGTGACCCAGGCAGGAGTGCAGTGGCACATTCACAGCTCATTCTAGCCTCAATCTTCCAGGCTCAAGACAGCCTCCCACCTCATTTTTTTCACATTTTTGTAGACACAAGTTCTCACTATGTTATCCAGGCCGGTTTCAAACTTCTGGGCTCAAGTGATCCTCTCACCTTGGCCTCCCAAAGTGCTAGAATTACAGGTATGAGTCACTGTGTCCAGCCCACTAACAACTTTTATATGGCAGTAGTATGTCATCTTTGGTGCATGGACCTGACATCATCTATTTTGGTTACTCAGATGTTATTTGTTTACAACTCTTTTTTTTAACCATGTTTCAAAATACTGAGTTCATGAGAATGTTATAAATGGCTTTCATTTATAACATAAAGAATATATTATAAATGGCTTTCCAAATGGACTTGATTTGAATCTTGGCAGCATCATACTGCATCTGTCAACAACCACTTTTCTGCCTAGTTAGGTCCAACTCATTTGCTAAGGCTGAGGACAAGAGTTATCTTCTTTAGGAAAACATCCTTAATTTCCATAACCCACTGTATTAATTATTTCTCCTATGTTTTCCCAAACATATATACTTCCCTCCATCTTAATACTTATCCCATTGTATTATAATTTTACTTTTTATAGATTATCCAACATTAGACTGCATGCCTTTGGAGTATACATTGATGTACATCTTTGTTTCACATAGTAAACCTGCAGACATAAATGGCTGAGTAATGAATATATTTCAATTTACAAGGTTAGGGAAAAATATATGGTCACATTTATTTTAAAATACAGTAATAATGACTTTAAGCTTCAATCCTGCTGATCATAAGAGTTATATTTTCCAAACTGCTAGAGTCCCAAGTGGTTTCTGGCAATCTTGAAAAATGCTGACATGGTCTTTAAAATTATCCTTTGTATACACACACACACACACACGCGCGTGCGCGCGCACACACACAGACAAGAAGCTCAAATGCACCCCTACGGTCTCCTTTGTCTTGCTGACCTCCAGACTTCCACCCATTTGTTTCTGTTTTCTACATTTAGTTGCTTCCATGCACTTTTGAGCACTAAACCTCATTTCAGAATTGTAAATAAAGTACAATTTTCTCCAATAGCTGAACCACAGTAGTTCCTAGGGTACAGGGGATGTTCCACTTCTCCACAACGTTATACTCAAAGATCAAACAAAAATAAGCCCTAGACTCTGGAAGCACCAGCTCTGCATGATTAACTCATTTGAGTTACAAGCACATAAACATTTTCTTTAAGGTGTGCCCACATTGCCAGAGTATCTAGGTACAAAAGAAATCCAGTATCAGCTTCAGGCTGAACCTAGTACTGGGTCTTCTCTATGGTAAGTTAGGTAACTTAGGTACTGGGCTTAAGTCCTCCTTCATTCCAGGTATCTAATACCTAAAAATCCTCATTCCTTGTGAACACTGTGGTCCTCCACAGGGAGGATGAAGTGAGATAGGCAATCTTGATCTCATTCCCTGACGGGATGCTTATTGAGTTCAGAGACCAGAATAAGAAAGAATCCTTGGGAAAATCTAACTTTTTTATCTAGTAGTTTGAAGTAAAATTTGAAATTAGAGGAAAGGGCCTTCTTGTCTGAAAAATTCTGAAGACAAGAGGCTGGCTTATGTGATCCAGAACAGCAATCAAAAGAGAAAGGTCATCAAATAGTCAAGAAACAATTCTGTCATTTCAGGGGGCAAGGGCATATGAACCAAGTGGCTTCACAAAAGATAGCAGCCTAAGACATTAAGGCAATAAGAAGAAAAAAAGAGCTGTTTCTTAACTGAACTTAACAGTTTGCACCCATGAATTAATTCATTAGGTTCTATGACTATTGGTCTTGGACAATTAATGTTTCCTCTAATCCTCTTTCTTTCTGCCTGGTTTATTAGATTAACCAGATCACCTTTGGCCTTTGAATTTTTTTTTTTTTTTTTTTTTTTTTTTTTTTTTTTTTTTTTTGTCCTCTTTCCTATACCCACTTCCCCAACATAAGGCTGTTGGAAATAGACTCTCATTTTAGTGGGAAATCAAAGACTTGACATGCTGATATGGTTAGACTTTGTGTCTCTACCCAAATACTATTGTTGACTGCAATCCCCATAATCTCGTAATCTCTACCAGTCAAGGGGGAGACCAGGTGGAGGTAACTGAATCATGGAGATGGTTGTCCCCATGCTGTTCTCGTGATAGTAAGTTCTCATAAGATCTAATGGTTTTATAAGGGGCTGTTCCCCCTTCACTCGGCACTTCTTTTTCCTGCTGCCTTGTGAAGAGAGTGCTTTGCTTCCCCTTCACCTTCTGCCATGATTGTAAGTTTACTGATGCTTCCCCAGCCAAGCTGAACTGTGAGTCAATTAAACCTCTTTCCTTTATAAATTACCCAGTCTCGGGTATTTTCTTATATCATTGTGAAAATAGACTAATACACATATGAAGATACATTCTGAAAGAACAAACCACGATGAAAGTCAATTTTCAGTACCATGCTTAAGAGGAGTATCCTATTCTTCTGTATTATTTGCTAGCTAAGTAGATATTAATAACAGCAAATTACATTCAGTCTCAGGGCTAAAAATGGGAGAAGGGGAGTGAGAGCCACTGAACTATTTAGCTACACATTAAAAACTACTTTCAACTAAACTAAGTAGTGGACAATGTTTACAAATTTTTTACCAAAAACGGGAAAGAAAATGAATACTTTTCATTTTTGTAATAGTTTTATAAGATAGATACTATCTCATTTTATAACTTACAATCTGAGGCTCAGAGATTAAGTAACTTGCCCAAGCAATTAAGTTATAAAATAAGGGCATCCAGAATTACAAAAACATTATTTTTACTCAAGAGCATCAACAAGAATTCTTATTTTCTAGTTCCAAGTTCAGTGTTCTTTTCATTTGACATATTGTTGTGATTTAAGTATTTTCAGAAAGCTGAATTCTAAACTTTAAAATGTCTCCATCCAAACTCTCTGTAGATTTCTGCACAAATTTTCACCCACTTTTAATATGGTAAGAGGATTATTTCCGTCATTCAACATGATGAACGTGTTGCTTGAAAAGTTAAGAGCTTCTAATTCCCTATGCACTTTGGCCACCCAGCGTCAAAACGGGCAACTGCAGGCAAATGCTAACATTTTTACAGACAAGCATCACAGTGCATGCTGTCTGTTTTAGAGCAACAAAAATAAACCATGGCAGAGGTCCCAGTCTTCGAATAGTAAAAGCATGTACATATTGAAGATACTCTCACTACAGAGAAAGTACATAAAAATGAGTAGCCAAATTTTTTAATGAAAATTTTAGTAGCATTAGTGAAAATGATGTACTGAATTCCAAAATGCTAGAAACAAAGGAGTAAAAAATACTAAGAAGAAGAATAAGAGAAAACAAGATAGAATGTAATCATATGTGAAGAAGCAGCCAAAAATAAGAGAATGTATATTGTCTTTTCACACTTTTTAAATGTAGAAGTTAATTAGATGGGTAAATGAATGAGAACACAGACAATGAGACACACACACACACACACACACCAAAAACAACAATGACAACAACAACCACCAGTGAAATTGCCAATATTGTGTTATTCAGAGAAATGTCTAGCTAGAAACCTATGGCAGTCAAGTTCTACCAAGTTGTGATGACAAATTCAAGTGAGCAGTATCAGCAAGAGATCTTTAGGACTAATGTTAGAACACGGTCATCTGAGTGGATTTACTGCACACTTAATTGTACATAGATAGTACTTGCCCTTTGTGAGCACAATCTAATAAAATAAAAATGATGTTATCACCAAAGAAAGAAGCTATTAGCTCATTAATCCAATTACATTAATGACAAAGAGATGGGAACTTCAGAGATGGGTATAGAGCATGTGCTTATTTAAAATTTTAAAAGCAGAAATATGACCATAGAACTCTGAGTATGATAAGAAAAGGATTTTAAATACTAATATATCTTCTTTTATAATCATTCAGGGGTTGGGCTTGGGCCCCTTGGGTCAACCTCTATTTGAAATCCTGTCATTTTAGGGTGTCTGCCCAAACACAGTGCATGTATGTAAAAGGCTATACATGTAGATTAGACCAGTGGCTCTCAATATTTGTATCAGGTTCCAGACATGGGATAGAAAGCACTCTCATATGTACACTTGAGTTACTCAAAATTCCAGACTCCTTTCCTGAAAGTCCTTTCTCTTCCACTGAAAAAAGCATAATGAAAGTCAGTAAAAGAACAATTATAGTAACTATTCTACTTTACATTTCAAAGTAAATACTTCCCAAAATTTAATACTCTGTTAGTAGTAACTTTATTATTAACGACCTACTTCACAACAAATTATCAACTAGTATGAAACCTATCGTTGAGAAATAAACATTGCTAAAGATCATAATTTGATTATCCCTTTTGATTCAAGGTATACAGCAAATTAGGGAAAAGCAGATAGAAAGAAATTTAATGTATACCTACCATCAGCTAACAGAATTGGAAAGGAAGTTTCAAATAGTACTCAGTTCTCCTTTATTTCCAAAAATTTGTGTTCAAAATATCCCAGACCCAAAACCTTTCTGTCATTTTAATCATATTCAGCTAGGGAAATTTAACAACCTCTCCAAGAATCCACCTATAAGGAGGTGCTTCATTGACCCCTGTATTTCACATATAAGTCTGTTTCTTCAGGTTTTGCCCTTTAAGGGGTTTGGACACGCATATTTTCATCCTTTATGATCATGTTTCATATTCCCCAGAGATACCCTCTAGGAATAACTCCTCTCTGCCACCATTAGACACTTTCCAAATTTGCAAACTATTATAGCTGGGCCTACCAAAGTCCTCTGACATCCAGGAAGGAAAAGTCCCTCTCCTCTTCTGTTGAATAACCATTCTCTAAATATGTGTCCTATTTTCTTGGCAGATAGAATTGCTTTCCTTTGAAAACCTGTTACAATAGTTGATATTCTCATATGCTCTTCCAAAATAAAAAGGCACTAAAAAAGTGAAACACTTGAAAAATGCTTTTTTATTCATTTGGCATTCTAAATTATCAAAGGTGTAAGCCATTTCTCAAGAGAAATGAATATAACTGTACTGATACAACAGATTTCTTAATGGTTTTAAAAAGAAGAAAAAAATACATCTAACCACAGGAATCCAAGAGATACAAATGTTAAGGTAAAAATTATTAACAGAAGATTAAAACTTTTAATATCAGAGTACCTAAAGATGCCCGAAAATAAGCCTACATATATGATTGCTATCTGAAGTCTTTGTTTCATATGTTAGTTCTAAAATAAAAGAGTACAATTATGAAATTATATAAAATAGAGGCCACAAATTTTAGCCCATCTCTGAATCAATTCAGGCCCAGGAGCCACTATAAATGCCTGTCTTTTCTGCTGGGTTTACACCAAGCAGCTTCTAATATACCCCGCCACTGCTCAGTCCCTTCTTACTTGAGTAAGGGGCACAGTCAGAGGAGTAGAAAAATGAATAGAATAGTGTTAAAGCCACGCTTCAGAATTCAGGTAAAAACAAAATCCTTAATTGTACTCTGTTTATAGGTAAACTGCCCAGTTTTCAAGATGATTACCTGAACCATTTAGGTAAGTTTAATTTGTTTAATAATTTTTAAAACTATAAGTTGCTATTAGGTACTCCTGTGTGTGGTACTGTGCTTTGTTAATACATATGGTCTTGTCTTTCAAAATTTATAATCCAAGCTAAGTAATAAATGCTTATCATCCACTGAAATTCATTACTCAATTTTTCTTTTTTACTACATGAGTAGGTAGCCTCAACCTATGAATAAGATGCCTTTCAAGATTTTATATATTCTTTTGAACTCAGAATGTCCCCGTCCTATAGAAACTGATTAAAATGGAAATTAGGTTCCTAGACCTAATTACAAACAAGCAAGAAACTATTAAACACAGAGATACTGAACCAAGTTCCCAGTTTGCATCATTAATGGTATGTAAACACTGTTTAGACTTTCAGCCATTTTGGGAACCACTGAGTACCTAATGAAGGCATGTACTTCTAAAATTTCACAAACCACTCAGGTGCACCAGGTTAAGAAGGGTTGATTTACCCCATTTTTTTTTAGGAATTTAACTGCCAATGTAAGAAATAATCCCCCTTATAAAAGAATGATTTATGACACCCACCCACCTCATTTGGTTTGGGTATATCCCCACCCAAATCTCATCTTGAATTCCCACATGTTGTGCGAGGTAATTGAATGACAAGGATAGTTTTTTTCTTGCACTATTTTTGTGATAGTGAATGAGTCTCATGAGTTCTGATTTCAAAACGAGAGTTTCCCTGCACAAGCTCTCTGTTTGCCTACCACCATCCATATAAGATGTGACTTGCTCCTCCTTCCATCTGCCATGATTGTGAGACCTCCCTAGCCACTTGAAACTGTAAGTCCATTAAACCACATTTTCTTCCCAGTCTTAAGTATGTCTTTACCAGCAGAATGAAAACAGACTAATATACCCCCCAAAATTTATATGTTGAAGTCCTAATTCTTACTATTTCAGAATGTAACTGTATTTGGAGATAAGATCTTTCTTAAAGTAATTAAGTTAAAATGAGGTCTTTAGGGTGGACCTTAATCTAATGTGACTGGTGCCCTTGTGCCCTTGGACACAAACATGCACACACACAGCAATACCATGGAAAGATAGCCAAATAAAAAGGCCTTGGAAAAAATCAACCTGCCAACACCTTGCCCTGAGAAATCTAGTCTCCAGAACTGTGAGAAAGTAAATTTCTGTTGTTTAAGACACTGGTCTGTGGCACTTTGTTATGACAGCCCTCACCAACTAAGGTACTCATTATCCCCACCTTCTAATATAATATGCCTCTAAGCAGTAAGAAGCAGTGATACCATTCTAGAGATAGTATCTTTAAAGGCTTCATTTATTTTGATACTCTAGAGATAGTATCTTTAAGGGCTCCATTTATCAAAATAGGAAGTTCTGCTTACATTCCAGCACCAGTGCTGAGACCCACTCTCCTGACTCAAAGGAGCCAGGCTAGAGAGAAAAGGAAGTTGTGCAACTCTCACCTAACAGAGATTACTAAGAAGCAAAATCACTACTTTTGCACAAGCTATCTCTAATCTTCATAAGAAACCAAAACTTTCCAAGACACTCATGCCTCCAGATTTTGGAATTGAAGAATGAAAGTCAGTGTCTACTTGTTTACATTTTTGGTTATTAGTAAGTCTGTTTTTCATAAATTGTTTATTAATTGAATGCAGATGTGCAATCACCAAAAGCAGCCCTGTGTGTCATATCTCTAGATCATTTGAGTTTTCCCTTCTCAGTAGTTGCTCTAACAGTGGAAATAACCTGAAATGGGAAAAGGCCAGGTAACAGAATATAAGAACAACAAATTTTCCAAAACATCTCATAGCCTAGGGAAGTATTGACATTTTCACCAAGCTCTTGCTATTCAGCTCTGCTTTTCAGACACAAAAAATTATCTGAATACAATCTTTCTCAGGGAAAATTTACTGCAGCCACAGTCTCTGCTGGAAAAAAAAGAAAGAACTTGTTTCAAAAAAAAAAAAAAAAAAAAAGGAGGAAGAACTTGTTTCTCTTGATAAGGGAAACAACTTGTTTCTCAAAAAACAAAAAGAACTTGTTTCTCAAAAAATAAAAATAAAGATATGGCACTTGCAACTTACTTTTTGTGTGACCTAAACTCCCTGAATCTTGGTTTCTTATTTGTTGACAGAGAGCTCTTATATAATAGCAGCTACTCTAATGATAACAGTTGTGATGAGCATCAAATAAAATTTTATATGAACTACTATTTGTAAAGACCAGTGGGTTTTGCCCATCAAAAGACAGGGTTCCTAAAGAACCTGTATCACCATGGCAAGTGAATAAAGTAGCAATTTCCTCAGTCCTTCCCCAAGGGGACCTTACCAAAAGCCATTTTCTCAGCTAAGGAAATACCCAAATGTTTCAAGGACTTTTAGACACAGAGTTGACACTAAAGCATTATTATGTTCCTCTGATAGAAAACCAGCATATGGGGGTATAGTAATACATGGAGTCTGGCCAAGTTCTATCCAACTGTGGGTCCACACACCCATCCAGTAGTCACCATTGCTGTGGCTAATTGTATAACGGTAATGGACATGCTTGGTATTTAGCAGAACCCCGATGTTGGTACCTTGGGCTATGGAATAATAGAGAAAGCTAATTTTAAACTCTGAAACTGCTCCTCCCCAAGATAAATTTTAACACACAGTATTTCATCTGTTTGTTAGTGGGGGTATGGGGAAGTGGTGGCAGAGATTAACGACACCTTTAAAAACCTACAGAATATTTGGTTGCTGATTCTCATCATATTCCCTTTTAATTGACCAGCAAGGACCCTACAAAAAACAGACATATCTTGGAGAATGACAGTAAAGTAAGGCAAACTCAATCAGAAAAGTAGTCCCAATTACAGATGCTGTGCCAGATATGGCTACTCTGCTACAGCAGATTACCATAACCTGTAATACACAGTATACTATTGTTGATCTGAAAAACACTTTATTTTCCATCCTTATTGGAAAGGTCAGAAATAGTATGAATTCACTTGTAACTGATAGGTATATATATTTACAGTCTTACCCAGACTTAGGTTCATTCTTTTGCCCTCTGTCATAATGTTTTTCAAAGAGACCTGAACTGGTCATTTGGCAAAACATAGCATTGGTCCACTATATTGATGATGCTATGCAAATCGGACTGGACGAGCAAGAAGTTATCATATACATTATGGTATAGCATATGCATTCCAGAGTGTGAGAGTTAAACCGTATAAAGGTTCAGCGAAATGCCATGTAGGTAGTATATGGGAGTCCAGTTGTCTGGTACAAGCCACGATATCCTCTCTAAACTAAATAAATTATTCCATCTTACATCTCCCTCCACAAAAAGGGAAGCACCATGCCTGGTATTCTAGTATTCCTCTTTGGCTAATATGTTCAACATATTACACATTAGCAAATAATGTTCTTACCCACTCACCAGATAGCATGCAAGGTTACAAGCTTTGAGTGTGATCAAAAGCAGGAGAGAGCCCTGCAGCAGGTACAGGGAGTGGTTGGGCCATATGATCTGGCAGACCCTTCAGTATGAAAAGCATCAGTGATAGGAAAAGATAATATATGGAATTAATGGCAAGGCCCTAAAGTAAAATCACAATGTAGAGCCCTAGGATTTTGGATCAAACCATTCCATCTTAAGTATGAAGTTACACACCATTTTTTTTTTAAATAAAAGCTCTCTGGAGTACAATTGAGCCCTGGTAGACAGAGAGAAAAGACAAAGAGTCTAATTACGGAAGATAAGTGATTAGTGACCTAAAATTGCGCGTTATGACATAGGTTCTCCCAGTCCTGCCTAAATCAGTCAAAGAAAGTTTCTTGCCCAAGATCAAGTCCCTTTCCTGAGGGAAGCCCACTTTCACTGACTGATCCAGATGTGAAGTTATAAGGCCCAGCCCTTCATTCAAAGTGGACCAACTGTGAAAGGCCGTATCTGTTCCAGAGCTTCCCTCTAGGTGACTGAACCATTGTCACAACTGCATTACACTTCAGATCCCCCATGAATATTCTTACTTCCTCTGTTCTCCCATGGAAATCAGGACATTGATCCCAAGGACATTCTTAAGTAAACTTCTTTCAGACAAATTTGCATCTTAGAATCTTTTTTCCCAAGCAAACATACCTGAGATGGTTACACACCAAAATGCTATTGAGTTAAGTAAGTGAAAATGAGCCAAGGGAAAAAAAGTTTTACTTCTGAACTTTTCAAAACTAATGCTGAATTGAATTTATTTATTTATTTAGAGACAGGGTCTCTCTCACTCTTTTGCTCTGGTTGGACTGCAATGGCAGGATCATAGCTCACTGCAGCCTCGGCCTCCTGCGCTCAATAGATCCTCCCACTTCAGTCTCCCAAGTAGTGGGACTACAGGCACACACCATCACACTGGGCTTTTTCAATTTTTAGTAGAGATAAGGTCTCATTATGTTGCCCAGGCTGGTCTTGAACCCCTAAACTCAAGCAGTCCTCCCCGCTCAGCCTCCCAAAGTGCTGGGATGACAAAAGTGAGTCACCGCACCTGGCCTGAATTTTAATTTATAAAGAAAAGGAGTGGAAAAAAGAGTCTCTCGTACCTATGTCTGACGAACACATCCTCTGTTACTTGAAATACTATTATTTGATCAGTTGGGTAGGCTCACATCCTGTGAAGGATAATGTTAACCTGGAGAACTACCACAATTTGCTATTCAGCAAAGAAAAAGCTAAATGTTTTAGCCCAACCCGTATTTGTGTTTGCCTCCTGTAAAAATTCTGAATTTCATTCACTCATTTAACAAATATTTATTTAGCGCCTACAATATGTCAAGCAAAGCTCTATATTTTATAATATAGTACTACTATCTTTATGTATACCCTTAAATCTATGAATGAAATCGATGTGTCATATATTCTTGGATATAATATTATACATAGCCATTTATTTTCTTTCTCTTTTTTTGATGCTTTCTCATTGCAAGTCACAAAGTCAATAAAGCAATGATAATCAGAGTAGATATCAAAAGGACATTTAAATTGGAATAGTTTTATATTTACCAAAGATATGCTGAAGGACATTTTTTTCAGGCTGTTACACATCTACATAGGAGATTCAATAAAATCATACTTGCAAAGTAGCTAGACATGACATTTTGGATTTGAGACGATAGGATTAAAATGACAATATATGAAAACTGTAATGTATACAAAATTAGAAAAGATGGGGACAAAATAGTATTTTAATTACTGACAATGAATAATATATCAAGGAGAATATAGCAAAAGAAAATTTGTGAGAAAACATTTTTTAAAGAACACAAACAAAATAACTTAAAAGTTTCTCATATTAAGATTATATCTCTGCAAAATGATGAATAAAAATGTGCTCCAGCTCTGAAAATAAAAACTTAGGTTAACATATAAGAATTCAAAAACAAACTAAGAGAAACTCATCTCTGGAATCACTTAAAGTATAGAGATGAAAACTTAGCTTCAGTTAAAATTATAAGTGAAAGCATAGGTCACAATTTTATTAGTCTTTAATAGAAAACTTGAAGAAGTTGCTAACACAAGTGCTTTTGCCAATGCAAAGCATTGACAGATACAGGAGAAGGTTAGAGAATATTTATATACAGCAACCCCAGAATTTAAATTAAATCTGTACTTAGTCTAAATCACATAAACCTGAATTTTTGTATACCAAGGATGAAGAGTTATTCTGTAATATTTAAAGTTAATTTTAACAGAAAATGTCAAGCCTTGTTGACTTGAAACTTTGAAATTGGGTGTTTGTTATAAAAGAAACTTATTTTCTAAAGAAAGCTTTTTGTTCACTTAAAGTTGTATGCCCTATTTGTCATAAAAGGTTGAATTTGCTCATCAAATTTACAATTAAATCACCGACTAAACACCAAACTGCTCTTTATATAAATCACTCACCCAGTACGTAAAAACTATGCCTCCTTGTATTAAGTTAGTACTATATCTGAAAGTGTTCCTCTTTGAATAGATTGTTAAAGTATTGGTTCTAATACATTACCTTTAAAACACAACATAGAATCTCATTCCTTCACAGAAAATACTCAACAAGCTAAGCTGTAGAGCTGAATTATTTTTAAACCCAGTGATCAGCACATCAAAGAGAATATAAGATGAAAACTGAAAATACACAGTACATTTTGGGAAGTGGAAAAATGTAGAAGAAAGTTGTGGAGCATTTTTAAACAACTAAATTATTGAAATGTTACCAAAAATAAAACTGCTCAGATGCAATTGTTTTGTTTAATAAAGGCAAAACTTCACTAGAGGCAGGAGCAAGCTAGAAAAAAAAAAAAACTAACGAAGTTAGAACTAGAACCAAGTATAAGTCATATGAAAGAAATGAAAACAATAAACTCAAAGGAAAAAATCATTTTAAAAACTAATCATTGCCGGGCGCGGTGGCTCACGCCTATAATCCCAGCACTTTGGAAGGCCGAGGCGGGTGGATCACGAGGTCAAGAGATCAAGACCATCCTGGTCAACACCGTGAAACCCTGTCTCTACTAAAAATACAAAAAATTAGCTGGGCATGGTGGTGCGCGCCTGTAATCCCAGCTACTCAGGAGGTTGAGGCAGGAGAATTGCTTGAACCCAGGAGGTGGAGGTTGCAGTGAGCCGAGATCGCGCCATTGCACTCCAGCCTGGGCAACAAGAGCGAAATTCTGTCTCAAAAAAAAAAAAAAGAACTAATCATTACTTTGAAAAGAAATTACAAAATAAAACCCACTTACTAAAAAGAAAAAAATACAAATTAATAAAATGAGAAATAAAAGAATCAAGACAAAAGATTTTTGAAAAATATCTGACTAAAACAATGAGATACCACTACACACCTCTGTAAGAATGGTCAAAACTAAAACATTATAACACCAAATCCTGGTGAGGATATAGTGCAACAGGAACTGTCACTCACTGCTGGTAGTAATGCCAAATAGTACAGCCACTTTGGGAGACAGCTTTGCAGTTTCTTACAAAATTAATAGTGAATGCATACCATTATACACGTGTCAAAACCCACAAAATATATAGCATCAAGGGTGAATCCTAATAATAACTGTGGACACTGAGTGATAATGACGCATCAATGTAGGTTCATTGCTTGTAACAAATGTACCACTCTGGTGGGAGATGTTGACAGCAAGAGAGGCTATGCATGTGTGCAGGCAGTGGCCTATGGGATCTCTCTGTACTTTCCACTCAACCTTGCAATTAACCTAAAATTGCTCAAAAAAAAAAAATTAGTCTATTTAGAGAGAAAGAACAAAACAAAGGAAGTAAGAGAGGAAACAAAGGGAAAGGAAGGGAAGGGAAAGGAAAGGGAAGGGAAGGGGAAAGAGGAAGGAAAAAAGGAAGGAAGGAAGTTAGTTTAAAAAAAAACAAAAATATTCAACAAAATAATCATCTCTAAGTAGCTGGATGTACAGGTCTTTTTTGTACTCTTTGATATACACTGTTCAGAAACATTGAAAATATTAGACCAACCAACTTATTTAGTGGGCATCTAAGTTGGAAACAGATACTACGACTTATTAGTGGGCTATAATAACTAAGACATTGTGCTATTAGTTCAGGGACAAATAAATAATAGATCAATGACTCAGGATCGATAACTCAGAAAGATCTACTCACGTATGAATACTTAATATATGACAGCAGTGGCATAAATGATTGGTGGTTAAAAGATGGACATTTTAGCAAATGGGTGTGGGATAAATGGGAAAAAATAAAATTGTACCCTAACCTCACACTATTAATGAGAATCAATTCCAGGAGGATTAAAGAAGTAAATATAAAGACAAAATGATAAAGATTTTAGAAAATAGTATTGGAGGATATTTTAATGAACTTTTTATTTTAAATAAGATGCAAAAAGCTCTGACCATCAAGTAAAGATTGAAAAATTCTAGTACAGTAAGATAAAGAATTTATGTTCACCAAATAACATAAAAGGGTGATAAGAGAAAGCTTAAAGAGAAGGGAGAATATATTTTTAACACATAATCACTAAGTGCTAGTATTCAAACTCTTACAAATCAGTAAGTTGGAGAAAAGAAATTGCCAGAGTAGAAATTTCTAAACTACATAAAGCAAAGAGTCCAAGAAGCAAATGGGAGTGAACCTCCAAAAAAAAAAATAAGAATAAAACAAGCAATGTTTATTTTAGGAAGTCATCTGTCTCTGATGGTGGAGTGAAGAGAGACATTGCATTGTAAAACCCTCAGAGATGCCTACCTATGCCTATACACATGGAAACAGGGAGGGAAACATCACACACCAGGGCCTGTCGGGGGTTGGAGGATAGGGGAGGGACAGCATTAGGAGAAATACCCAATGTAGATGATGGGTTGATGGGTGCAGCAAACCACCATGGCACATGTATACCTATGTAACAAACCTGCATATTCTGCATATGTACCCCAGAACTTAAAGTATAACCAAAAAAAAAAAGTTGGAGGTGGGCTTAGTTTAATCAATTAATTAAGATGGTGTGGTACTAGTACAATATTAGACCAATAGTTGGAAGAAATGAACTAGAATGTCCAGAAAGTGATCAAATATAATGAGAATTTAGTTGCTTCAAGTCAGTAAAGAATGATTATCTTAGTAAATGGTATTGGGACAATAATTATTCCTCCATGAAATAATAAAATTGGATGCAAACTTTCAACGTTATAACAATAAAAATTCCAGACTGATCAAACTCAAATGTAAATAAATCATACAGAAGCTAGAATAAATCATGTGAGGAAAAAATTATCATCTTGAAATGAGAAAAACCTTTCTAAGTGTGCTTCCGAACTGAAAAGCCATAAAAGAAAGCACTGATTAATCTGACCACAATTAGATTTTTTAAATACATGAAAAAAACCACCAAAATTAAAAAGTGAAGAAAGCTATTGCAACATACAAATAAATGTTTAATTTTCCCTATATAGTAAAAGTGCCTCCAAATCAGTATTAAAGAGAAAAATGGAAAACAGAGAAAGATCAAAAGAGACTTTTATAGAAAATGACATATACGTAGCTCTTGGTCATATGAATAGATATACAAACTTTCTCACAAGAAAAGAAATATGTATAAAGACGCCCCAAAATATCAATTTTTATATGTCAGTTTGATAAAGATCAGGAAGTTTAATAACACACTCTTGGCAAAGGCATAGAGAAACAGGCATTTTTTACATTGCTGATTGGTATATAAATGGGTTTAAAATCTGTGGAGGGCAATTTGGCAACATTTATAACAATTTCCAAAATGTGTGCATTTTGATGCAGCACTCCCACATCTAGCAACTTACACTACAGATGGTCTCACACAACATACATTCCATCCTCAAAGTGTTTAGGTTTTGCATCTCAGGTTATACCCACTGCTTTCAAGAAGTTTGGTTTGTTGGCTCTTTCTTTCTATTTTTTTTTTTTTTTTTTTTTTTTTTTTTTTTGAGACAGAGTCTTGCTCTGTCACTGCTGGAGTGCAGTGGCACAATCTCAGCTCATTGCAAACTCCACCTCCCAAGTTCAAGTGATTTTCCTGCCTCAGCCTCCTGAGTAACTGGGACTACAGGCATGAGCCACCATGCCCAGCTAATTTTTGTATTTTTTAGTAGAGACAGGGTTTCAACAAATTGGCCAGGCTGGTCTTGAACTCCTGACCTCGTGATCCACCTGCCTCGGTGTCCCAAAGTGCTGTGATTACAGACATGGGCCACAGCACCCACCCATATTTTGGTTCTTTCTAAGATGTTCATAGTGGTGCACTTTCTCCACTTTCTCTAGTAAATACCTTTGCTTAATTTCTGAAGGTTTTGTCACCATCTCCATATGTTTTGTGGATTTTGTGGATTAGAGTTTTATGCTGTTTTCTTTTCTCATTCTTATTGTTGCTTTTAAATGATTTTTAGGAAGAGAAAATGAAAATGTCATCTATTTAAGCTACCATCTTTAAACCAGAAGTTCTCCTGACTCCTTGAATTCTCTAATTCCATGGCTTCTGAAATTCAACTTCTTCTTGCCTCTTTTTTTTCTATCTGACTTATCCTCCTTGTTCTTCATTAATTATTCTTCCTATGCCCATCCCTTAAATGCTGTTGTGTTTTAGAATTCCGGGCTTGATATATATCTTTCTCTTGATTACTCTTCTTAAGTAATCTCATTCCATTCTCTGGGCCTTAACCACCATCAGTAGGTTAATCTTCTCCAAATCTTTAATACTGCTAACTACCCTCAGGCTTTTAAACCTGTGTGTAACTCGAGCTCTTCAAACCCTGGATGTCTACGAGAAAGTTCACCCCACTTTCTATCCTCCAAACACATTCTTCCTCTTAAATTTCCAAAATCAATTAATGACTCTACTATTCACCAAGTTACCCAAGGCAAAAATATGGAAGTCATCTTTAGCAATTTATTCTTCTTTATGTTTTACTCACGATCAAATGGTGCCAGTTTTTCCTCCTAAATATTTCCCTAATCTGGCTCGTTCCCTGTAACCCTGTTACTGCTGTTTCAGTTCAGGCCTTAATCTTTTTTGGCCTGCCATATTGCTACAGCTAAATCACTCTCCTCCTGTATATAGCCTTGTCCCCATCAAGGTCACCAAAGCCTTGGTAGTCTACCTGAAACCCAGATCTGAATATGTGAACACCCTGCTTAAAATCCGTCAATGAATTCCTACTTTCTTCGACCTAAAGACTAGACTATTTAGCATGACACAGGTCTTCATAATCCATTCCCCTTTCCTTATCACTTTATTTCTCTTTATTCCATACCTTACACTTTATGTCTGGTAGTGTAGAATTTCTGGTAGTTTCTTCCTCAGATCACATTATTTCTTCCCACTAACCTCTCTTATACCCTTTACTGTTCTTCTTGGCTAAACCTTATTCATCTTTCAAGATGGAATTCTTGATCGTAACTCCCAGAAAGCCACTCTGAACTTCCTGGTTAGGGTAAGTATGCAATTCCACTGTGTACAGTTACAGTTCAGGTACTACACAAGTAGGGGCAGGAAACTCTGGCAGAGGGGTATTTGTCTTCTTTCGAGAAATATTTCTGCAGATCTTTTGCCCATTTTAAAGCAAATGATTTGTTTTCTTGCTACTGGCTTGAATTTCTTATGTATTCTGGTTCTTACTCCCTTGTTCGATAGATACTGAGCAAATATTTGCTCCCATTCTGTAGGCTGTCTTTTCTCTTTGTGGATTATTTCTTTGCTGTGCAGAAGTTTTTTAGCTTGAAATAGTACCATTTGTCTATTTGTGCTTTCGTTGCCTGTGCTTTTGACGTCTTACCCAAAATGTCTTTGCCCAGAACAATGTCCTGAAGTGTCAGGATCATTCAAATTGTGGAATTGTTTCTGTGAAGAATGTCATTGGTATTTTGATAGGAATTGCATTGAAATCTGTAGAAAATTTTGGGTAGCGTTGACATTTTAATGATATTAACTCTTCTAATTCATGAGCATGGAATATCTTCTATATTTACATGCCCTCTTCAACTTCTTTCATCAAGAAAGAAGTTCTTAACTTCTTTTTTTTTTTTTTTTTTTTTTTTTTTGAGACGGAGTTTCGCTCTTGTTACCCAGGCTGGAGTGCAATGGCGTGATCTCAGCTCACCGCAACCTCCACCTCCTGGGTTCAGGCAATTCTCCTGCCTCAGCCTCCTGAGTAGCTGGGATTACAGGCACGCGCCACCATGCCCAGCCATTTTTTTGTATTTTTAGTAGAGACGGGGTTTCACCATGTTGACCAGGATGGTCTTGATCGCTTGACCTGGTGATCCACCCGACTCGGCCTCCCAAAGTGCTGAGATTACAGGCTTGAGCCACCGTGCCCGGCCCTTAACTTCTTTTAAGAACTTCTTTTTGTTAAGAAGTTAACTTCTTTTTTTAAAAATTGTCTTAACAATTTTCCTTGTAGAAAACTTTCACTTCTCTGATTACATTTACTCCTATGTATTACATATTTTTATAGTTATTATAAATGCAATTGTTCTTTTTGTTTGTTTTTCAGTTTGTTTGCTGTTGGCATATATAAATTCATGTTGATTTGTATCCTGCAACTTTACTAAATTCATTTATCAGTTCTAACAATTCTTGGTGGTGTCTAGGTTTTTCTAAATATACTACTACATCATCTGCAAACAAACAAGGATAATTTAACTTCTTCCTTTCCAGTTTGATGTCTTTAATTTCTTTTCCTTGCCTAATTGCTCTTGTTAGGACTTCCAGTACTAGTACTATGTTGAATAAAAGAAAGTAGGCTTCTTTGTCTTATTCCAGATCTTAAAGACTGGCTTTCAATTTTTCCCCATTCACTATAATGTTAGCTATGGGTTTATCATATGTGGCTTTTATGGTTTTGAAGTCTGTTTCTTTTATAACCACTTTGTTAAGGGTTTTTATCATAAAGGACTGTTAAATATTGTCAAACACTTTTCATCATCTAATAAAACAATCATATGGTTTTTGTTCTTATTTCTGATAATGTAATATATATTTTTATTGATTTGTGTATGCTCAACCATTCTTGTATTCCTGGGATTAATCCCACCTAATGATTATCAATTTTCTTCTTAATGTGTTATTGTATTTGGTTGCCAGTATTTTGTTCAGGATTTCTACATCTATGTCCATCGGGGACACTTGCCTGCATTTTCTTTTTTCATTGTGTACTTGTCTGGTTTTAATATCAAGGTAATTCAAGCTTTGTAGAATTAATTTGTAAATATTCCTTGCTCTTCAATTTTTTGGAATGTTTTTAAGTAAAATTGTATTAGTTCCTTGTTAAATGTTTGGTAAATTTAGAAAGGAAGTTGTCATGTCCTGGGTTTCTGTTGTTGTTGCCGTCATTGTTGTTGTTGTTGTTGTTGTTGGGAGACCTTTAAATTACTGCTTTGATTTCATTGTTCATTACTGGTGTGCTCTGGTTTTCTATTTCTTCATGGTTCAATGTTAGCAGGTTGTATGTGTCCAGAAAATTTTCCATTCCTTCAGGTTTTCCAATCTGTTGGCATATTGGTGTTCATAATAGTATTTAATGATCATTTTTGTATTTCTGTGGCTATGTTGTTATGTTTTCCCTTCCATTTCTGATTTTATTTATTTGGGTCTTTTTTTCTTAGTCTAGCTAAGATTATATCTATTTTGTTTATCTTTTTTAAAAACTAATTTTTCATTGATCTTTTACTTGGTCTCAATTTTATTTATTTCTTCTCTGATCTTTGTTATTTCTTTCATTCTACTAATTTTTAGCTTGGTGTATTCTTGCTATTCTTGTGATCCTTGTGGTGCATCATTAGGTATTTCTCCTAATGTTATCCCTCCCCAATTCCCCCACCGCCTGCTCTCCCTCCCCGAGCTCCCCCAACCCCCAAAAGGCCCCAGTGGGTGATGTTCCCCTTCCCCTTCCTGTGTCCATGTGTTCTCATTGTTCAACACCCACTTATGAGTGAGAACTTGTGGTGTTTGGCTTTCTGTTCTTGTGTCGGTTTGCTGAGAATGATGGTTTTCCAGCTTCATTCATGTTCCTGCAAAGGACATGAACTCATCTTTTTTTTTTTTTTTTGGCTGCATAGTATTCCACGGTATATATGTGCCACATTTTCTTTATCTAGTCTATTACTGATGGGCATTTGGGTTGGTTCCAAGCCTTTGCTATTGTAAACAGTGCCACTATGAGCATATGTGCACATGTCTTCATAATAGAATGATTTATAACCCTTTGGGCATATACCCAGCAATAGGGTTGCTGGGTCAAATGGTATTTCTATTTCTAGACGCTTGAGAAATTGCCACACTGTCTTCCACAATGGTTAAACTAATTTACACTCCCACCAACAGTATAAAAGTGTTTCTGTTTCTTCGCATCCTCTCCAGCATCTGTTGTCTCCAGACTCTTTAATGATCACCATTCTACCTGGTGTGAGATGGTATCTCAGTGTGGTTTTGATTTGCATTTCTCTAATGACCAGTGATTATGAGCATTTTTTCATATGTTTGTTGGCTGCATAAATGGCTTCTTTTGAAAAGCGTCTGTTCATATTCTTCAACCACTTTTTGATAGGGTTGTTTGTTTTTCTTATAAATTTGTTTTACTTCTTTGTAGATTCTGGATATAAGCCCTTTGTCAGATGGGTAGATTGCAAAATTTTTTCCCGATTGTTTTGGTTGCCAGTTCACTCTAATTATAGTTCATTTTGCCATGCAGAAGGTCTTTAATTTAATTAGATCCCATTAGCTTTTGTTGTCATTGCTTTTGGTGTTTTAGTCATGAAGTCCTTGCCTATGCCTATGTCCTGAATGGTTTTGCCTAGGTTTTCTTCTAGGTTTTTTATGGTGTTAAGTCTAATGTTTAAATTTTTAATCTATCTGGAGTTAATTTTTGTATAAGGTATAAGGAAGGGTTCCAGTTTCAGCTTTCTGCACATGGCTAGCCAGTTTTCCCAACACCATTTATTAAACAGGGAATCCTTTCCCCAGTGCTTGTTTTTGCCCAGTGTGTCAAAGATCAGATGATTGTAGATGTGTGGCATTGCTTCTGAGACTGCTGTTCTGTTCCATTGGTCTATATCTCTGTTTTGGTACCAGTACCATGCTGTTTTGATTACTGTAGCCTTGTAGTATAGTTTGAAGTCAGGTAGCATGATGCCTCTAGCTTTGTTCTTTTTGCTTTGGATTGTCTTGGCTATGTGGGCTCTCTTTTGGTTTCATAGGAAGTTTAAGGTTGTTTTTCCAATTCTGTGAAGAAGGTCAATGATAGCTTGATGGGAATAGCATTGAATCTATAAATTACTTTGGGCAGTATGGCCATTTTCACAATATTTATTCTTCTTAACCATGAGCATGGAATGTTTTTCCATCTGTTGTGTCCACTCTTATTTCCTTGAGCAGTGGTTTGTAGTTCTCCTTGAAAAGGTCCTTCACATCCCTTGTTAGTTGTATTCCCAGGTATTTTTTTCTCTTTGTAGCAATTGTAAATGCAAGTTCGCTCATGATTGGGCTCTCTGTTTGCCTGTTATTGGTGTAAAGGAATGCTTGTGATTTTTGCAGATTGATTTTGTATCCTGAGACTTTGCTGAAGTTGCTTATCATCTTAAGGAGGTTTTAAGCTGAGACAATGGGGTCTTCTAAGTATATTCAGGAGACCCATCTCACATGCAAAGACACATACAGAATCAAAATAAAGGGATGGAAGACGATTTACCAAGCAAATGGAGAACAAAAAAAAAGCAGAGGTTGCAATCCTAGTATCTGATAAAACAGACTTTAAATCAACAAAGATCAAAAGAGACAAGGGCATTACATAATGGTAAAGGGATCAATGCAACAAGAAGAGCTAACTATCCTAAATAAATATGCACCCAATACAGGAGCACCCAGATACATAAAGCAAGTTCTTAAGGACCTACAAAGAGACTTAGACTCACACACAATAATAGTGGGAGACTTTAACACTCCACTGTCAATATCAGACAGATTCACAAGACAGAAAATCAAGAAGGATATCCAGGGCTTGAACTCCCATCTGGATCAAGTGGACCTAATAGACGTCTACAGAATTCTCCACCCCAAATCCACAGAATATATATTCTTCTCAGCACCACCTCACACCTACTCTAAAATTGACCATGTAATTGGAAGAGAATTACTCCTCAGCAAATGCAAAAGAATGGAAATCATAACAACCAGTCTCTCAGACAATATTGCAACCAAATTAGAACTCAGGATTAAGAAACTCACTCAAAATCACAAAACTACATGGAAACTGAACAACATGCTCCCGAATGGACAAATAATGAAATGAAGGCAGAAATAAAGATGCTCTTCAAAACCAGTGAGAATGAAGGCACAACGTACCAGAATCTCTGGGACACATTTAAAGCAGTTTCTAGAAGGAAATTTCTAGCATTCAACGCCCACATGAGAAGCAGAGAAAGATCTAAAACCGACACCCTATCATCACAATTAAAAGAACTAGAGGCGCAAGATCAAACAAATTCAAAAGCTAGTAGAAGACAAGAAATAACTAAGAGGAGAACTGAAGGAGACAGAGACACAAAAATCCCTTAAAAAAAAAATCAATGAATCCAGGAGTGGGTTTTTCGAAAAGATCAACAAAATAGACCACTTGCCAGACTAATAAAAAAGAAAAGAGAGAAGAATTGAATAGATGCAATAAAAAACGATAAAGGAGCTATCACCATGGATTCCACAGAAATACAAACTACCACCAGAGATTACTACAAACAACTCTATGCACATAAACCAGTAAATCTGGAAGAAATGGATAAATTCCTACATACTTAGACCCTCCCAAGACTAAACCAAGAAGAACTTGAATCCCTGAATAGACTAATAACAAGGTCTGAAGTTGAGGCAACAATTAATAGCCTACCAACCAAAAATAGTCCAAGTCCAGACAGGTTCACAGCCAAATTCTACCAGTCGTACAAAGAGGAGCTAGTACCATTCCTTCTGAAACTATTCCAAACAACACAAAAAGAGGCAATCTTCCCTAACTCATTTTATGAGACCAATATCATCCTGATTTGTTTTTTTAAACAAAATTTTTCCAAATTATATTGACTATAAACATTTAGATTGAAAAAGTTCAATGAATATCAAATAGAATAAACATAAGTTCAAAACCAAAAAAAACCAATCACTATATTTAAGAACAGATACATTATGTGGTAAAACAATAAATAGCTAAGGCAAGATTATCAAAATTCAGTATAGTAGTTACCCCTGCAGAGAAGGATGGGGAACTCAAAGCTTTAAATGTATTAGTAAAGTATTTTTCCTTCTTTTTATTTTAATTTTTTTTTAATAGAGACAAGGTCTTGCTGGTCTCAAACTCCTGGCTTCAAGTTACCCTCTGCCTTGGCATCCCAAAGTGCTGTGATTACAGGCCTTATCTTAGGGATAAACAAATATTATTATTTTTTTCTTTTTTTTTGACATTCCCAACGTGAGTACATTTATTATTAAATTGGATATATACGAAATATTTTTTGCAGGTATGATAGATATCACAATAAATGGAAAATTAATGAAGTTCATTCATTTTTCTTCTGTGTTACTTATAATGCATGCCAGAAACCTGGAAGTCACCCTTGACCTCTCCCTCACCTACCAAATCCAGTTATCACTTTCCTGCTTTTCCCTACCTCCACTCTTACACCCTGGCCAAAGCCAGCTTGCCTCTCATCTGAAATACTAATATGTCCTTTCCTCTTCCTTATACCCTCACTCTAATCCAATCAACACTTAGCAGCCAAAGAAAACACTTTCAATTGTATCTCTCCATCTTTCATCTACCTCACCATCCATTCCCTTTACTATCAAAAGCAAGAGGGACAAGTAAATTTACCAAGACACCTCATAGCCAGGAAATGGTAGAGGCAAGATTCAAAAGCTACTAGAAAGTCCACATGTCTTTGTTTGTTTTGAGATGGAATCTCACTCAGTCACCCAGCCTGGAGTGCAGTGGCACGATCTCAGCTCACTGAAACCTCTGCCTCCCAGGTTCAAGCAATTTTCCCATCTCAGCCTCCCGAATAGCTGAGATTACAGGCACCCACCATCATGCTGGCTAATTTTTGTATTTTTAGTAGAGATGGGCTTTCACCACATTGGCCAGACTAGTCTTGAACTCCTGCCTCAGGTGATCTGCCTGCCGAAGCCTTTCAAAATGTTAGCATTACAGTTATGAGCCACTGCACCTGGCTGAGTTCACATGTCTTAACCACCCACTGTCCTACCTTGGGTGATACTAGAAAAGGCTTAGCCACTGCCTAGCACATGGTCATCTCTGGATAAAGGACAGACTTACTTCTCCTCCAATCACCACTTCACCTCCTTTTATCTGCTGTGAACTCCTAGTTTTCTTTAAATCTGACTTCAAACCATAGCTTCTAAGAAATGCCTTTCTAACCCCCTTGCCCAGTTACAGGTCCCCACTATTTGTACTCCCAGCACTTTGTGCATCTTTTCTTTTGAGATGGAGCCTCATTCTGTCACCCAGGCTGGAGTGCAGTGGTGCCATCTTGGTTCACTGTAACCTCTGCCTCCCAGGTTCAAGTAATTATCCCACCTCAGCCTCCCAAGCTGGGACTACAGGATTCCACCACCAGACCCAGCTAATTTTGTATTTTTTGTAGAAATAAGGTTTCATCATGTAGGCCATACTGCTCTAACTTCTAACCTCAAGTGATCTGCCTTCTTTGGCCTCCCAAGGTGCTGGGATTACAGGTGTGAGCCACCGTGTTTGGCTCACTTTGTGCTTTTGTAGTATCATCTCTCCTCCACTAGACTGTGACCTCCACAAGAGCAGGGGCCTGTTTTGCCCACCGTTACAGTGCACATCATATGTCCTTTATCACTCTGGTTCTCTCTACGTCCATGTCTTGGTGAAAGTGCTAGATCACCAGCCAGACCCCTCGTCTTATATTCCAACAAGCAATCTGGTCTGCTGACCCTACCCACGAGGCTGTTTGTGAGCCAGGTGGGCTGGGAAACAGAGACTAACCCTGGCCCAGTGAACCCAAGATGGCCTGCTCCATGAAAGGGATCCGGTTCCCTGGTAGAAACGAAAGTACCCAAGATCTCAATTCCTGGAGCTAGTGAATGGGTCATAAATGAGCCCCTTCTGCCCCTATTCTTTTAAACATGTCCACTTCCCTCAGGAGCTTGGATGGAGGGCACCTGGATGTCCATCCCAGGTATACTGGGACCACTAGTAACACAGACCAAAGCAATGAAGCAGGACAGGGTCAGGGTGAGAGTGGGAGAGCAGGGGCAGACACAGCCAAGGCTGTGGGGCTTCCCCCAGAGGCCCAGATAGGCTTGAGCCTACAGAGGACCAGCTTCTTGGCATCACTGGGCACATTCAAGAATTTTGTCTATGACCTTTCTGCTCTGCAGAGGCAGGGTGCATTCATGCACCTTGAATCCTTACTGTCCATGCCATCACTGCCAGAAGATAGAGACATGTCCAGTGGTATATGTTTAAGAAATGGGAGGTGCAGCTATCCCCCATGAGTCCTTCAGGTCTGACTGAGGCACCTCCTTGAGAAGTCTTTCTTTCTTGACACATCCTTTAGTTATTTCCATGCTCCTCACCGTGGGTTCCCAAAGCCTTGGTGCTCTCAATATTGTAGGCTCAAAAAACATTTGCTGAATGAATACAGAACTTGAAGACTGCCTTTCCTCTGAGAAGTTGCCAGGTTCAGTGTTCTCTGCCTGAAACCCTCTTCCTTCTTCATTCACCTAAGGACCAGGAGCAAGAGGACTGTCCTGCTCTCCATTGTTGGCCAGTGGGGCTGAGGGTCCTGGCCGATGAGTCCTCTGGTGTTGCTTGAGATGGTCAGACCTCATGAACTCTCAGCTGCACTGATCACATTTATATGGTTGATATCTGGTGTGTATCCGCCTATGTTGTCTAAGCTCACCAGATTGGAATAAAGACCATAAACACCTTTCCCAGGTGAACAAATAGGGCTTCTCACCTGTGTGCTTGCATTGGTAACTCACGAGGTGGGAGCACTTGGTATAAGCTTTTCCGTAGTTCTTGTAGTTGCAGCAGTAAGGCCTTGCCTCTGAGGAGACCCCTCTACCAGTCCTTTCCTGAGGCCTGGCATTCTGCTCTGCTTTCTATGAAGCAGGTCTGGGCTTCTCGAGTAGGAATGGGCCTGCTTGGGAGTCTGGCTGACTCACAAGAGAGTCCTGAGATCCAAAACCAGCAATGACTGGGACTCAGCTGGTGGCATCGCAAGATCATGGGCATCACGTGGGGGGCAACATCAGAGCCACAGAGGGGAGCACAGCCTGGGCCTCAGTGGAAGGTATGGTTGGAGCCAACAACATTTCATCAGAAAGTACTGTTGAGAGGCCAAGTTAAGGCATTGTATGATACACTTAACGTGGGACATCATTGGGATTCCAGTGGAAGCTGAGACTGGCAGCCTGAAGGCCACAGCCACCCCTGGAGTACTGGGCTCTCCTACAGGCATTATCTGGGGCCCACTGAAAATTGTGATCTCTTGCTGAGGGGGAGACACTCCCTGACAGTAAATTATCCAGGAAGGAGTGAGAGTTGTTTGGGAGCAGTAGCTCACACCATGCTCAGCCAGTGTTATACTGAACTGTGGCCCCACTTCATCCACAATCTGCCCCGGTGCCTCAGCAGATACCAAGGGGTGCCTCAGCATCTCTGTGCTGTGAGGGAAGTGCTAAATGTTTGGTAGGCCATGGTTTCAAGAGGTGTGCACTCCAGAGCTTCAGAAGATGGGATCATATTCAAGATGAGTGCTGAGTTCTCCTTTCCTGGGCAGCCTGGTGTGCTGCCTGCCACTGGCTCAGCTCCCCAGCCTCCTGCTCCATCTCAGCCTGGGGTGGTGTCTTGACTCTTTGCTGAACAGACAGGAATGACCCACCATGGCACTGCAGGTGGATATCGGGACATCGCTCTGGTTATTTTGTCTTTTCTTCCTTTATTCCTTTGTTACTGTCTTCCTCAATGGTTAAATGAATTTTTCATTTAATGGTAGTATGTTTTAATGTGTTGGTTTTTATCTTTAGTAGATCTATTTTAGGGTTTTGGAGGGGGGTTTACTTGTTTGTTTTCATTTTTTAGAGATGAGGTCTCACTGTATTGCCCAGGCTGAACTCAAACTCCTGGGCTCCAGCGAGCCTTCCACCTTAGCCACCTGAGTAACTGGGACTACATGTTCATAGCACTGCACCCAGTCTATTATAGAATTTTGCTTTGTTGCTACCATAAAGCATATCCAAAAGTGTCTTATAGACATGACAAGTTATTTTTAATAGATGACAAATTAACTTCTATCACAAAGAAAATTTAAAAAACAAAAGAAGGAAAATCTAAAAGTCTCTACACTTTAACTTAATTCCCCCACTCATACAATTTGACTTTGTTGTCTCAATTTACATCTTTTTATACTGCCTATCTTTCAACAGATTTCTGCAGTTATTATTTTCGATAGATTTGTCTTTTAGTCCATACTAGAGATATGAAGGATTGTATGCCATAATTAAGTACTAGATTATTCTGAATTTATGTGTATTTACTTTACCAGTGAGTTTATGCTTTCAAATGTTTTCTTTTTGCATGCTAGTATCCTCTCCTTTCAGACTGAAGAACTCTCTTCAGCATTTGTTGTAAGACAGGTCTAGCAATGATGATTTCCTCAGTTTTTGGTTGTCTGGGAAGACTTTATCTCTCCTTTATGTTAGAAGAAAGGCTTTGTTATGTACAGTATTCTTGTTTGACAACTTTTTCTCCTGATCGGATGTCATCCAACTTCCTCCTGGCAAGTTGGTTTCCACTGAGAAATCTGCAGCTAGATAAATACAAGCTCCTTCATTTGTTATATGCTTCTTTATTCTTGCTGCTTTTAGAATCTCAACTTTGTTCTTGACTTTTGAGAGTTTATTATACGCCTTGAGGTAGTCTTACTTGGGTTGAATCTGTTTTGTGATATCTGACCTTCCTGTACCTGCATATCAACATCTTTCTCTAGGATTGACAAGGTTTTGGTTATTATTTTCTTGCATAGTCATTCTACCCCTTGCTCTTTCTCAACTCTTCCTTGAACACCAATGACTTATATTTTCTCTTTTGAGGTTATTTTCTTATATTGCGGGCATTCTTTATTCCTTTTTATTCTTTTTCTTTTCTGAATGTGCATTTTCTAATAGCTTGTCTTTTAGCTCACTAATTCTTTTTTCACATGATCCATTCTGCTTGTGAGAGCTTCTAATGCATTTTTCAGTTTAACAAATGTATTTATCTGTTCCATATTTTTGTTTGACTTTTTAAATTATTTTAATCCCTTTGTTAAATTTATCTAGAAAATTTATACAGTGCTTTGCTGTGTTATTTTGGAGTTTGCTGAGTTTCCTTAGAACAACTATTTTGATTTCTTGATCTGAGAGCTTACATATTAACATGTCGTTAGAACTGGTTCCTGGTTTCTTGCTTTGTCCATCTGGGGAGATCATGATTCCCTGTTTGTTGTTGTTTCTTATAAACATACATCTGTTGTTTCACTTTGAAGAATTAGTTATTTATTCTAGTCTTTGCTATCTGGCTTGTTTTCAACTTTCTAGGGTATGTTTGCCTAGAGATTCTATGCAGTTGCATGTAAGTGTCCTTAATCCTAGATTGCTGCCTCCTTTTTGGCATTAGATGGTACATTAAGCCCCAGTTTACTTCAGTTCTTGAAATCATTCAGAGCCCTTCTCATCCCAGATTAGGGCTAGAGAGTCCCAAAGGGAATACACTGATTGTGTGGAAATACTGGCTAGGAGTTCATGCACAGAAGACCAATGGAGGATATATCCTACATCTTGGTGTTGCTGAACAGCCAATCTGCTTTGACGTCTTTGGCTGAAATAAAGAGCAAAGTTTCATAAACTGAGGTCTCTAGTCCTGCCTCTCTTCTTTGTCACTAGCTGGCCTCAGGAGTTTTTCTCTCTATAGGCACTTGCAATGCTTCCATGGGTTAAAGCAGGAATGGTTTTCCTGCAAGGGAACCCAGGATAATGGGAAAACTGGCTGTCTCCCTTAATCTCACTTTTTCTAGTGTGGAAACCATGGGTCAAGGAAAAAAAAAATGTCCATGAATGGCATCTGGCAGATTGGGGGAGGGGCTTGATGAGTAGAAAAGTCCATTTCTCTTACTGTCTTCTCAGAGTTTCTCACTGCTCTGTGGTCCTAGGGGTCATATCAGCCCCAAATTTAAGTTTTGGGATACTGCTGTTTACAATCTTCACACTATATTTGATTTAGGTTTTCTGTGGGGAATAGCGAAGCCAGGTTGCTTACACTTCACATTTTGGTTACATCACTCAACAATATCCATTCATTTTTGTGAGCACTTTCCATGTGCCAGGCTCTGTGCTAAATATTTTACCTACATTATCTCATTTAATCCTCCCAACAGCTCTCTGAGTTAGGAACTGTTATGTTCCTATTTTACAAATGATAAATCTGAGGCTTGGAGAGATAAGTAACTTGCCCAGAGTTAGACATTTTGATTCTGCAATCCAAACTGTTAATATCAAGAATTTTAATTGAAATTTTCAATTTATAAATCTGATCGTCTTACTAGATTTAGAGCAGGAATCATGCTTTATTTATCTTTTCAGCCCTGATAACTAGCATTGTCTGAAACATTCTAAGTACTTACTAAACATTTGTTGAACTAAACCTAATTTATAAAGACTTGTATTTACAAGTTATCAGCAGAACTACAGTACACAGTATTTGGATACATAGGTATGCTTTCTGTATATCTATATATATCCTAAATGTGACTGATTGTCCTTGGACCACTCTTGCTTTGCCACTGCAGCTTCCTCTAAGCCAATCAGAATCCACCTTTGCAATTCCAGAAAACAAATATGATTCCAAGATGCATTTCTAAATATGCAGGTTTTTGTGAAACAAAAGAGCAAAATTTTTTCCAAATTTCCTTTGAAGACTTCAGATCTTTTCACAGAATTTCTCTTTTCACAGAAGCCAGCCTGTCTTTCCCTTTTTTCCCCCGTGCCAATTTCCGTTATTTCTACGTCCAGAATTTTCTCTCTGACTGTTCAATCTTTAGTGAGGAAAAATTTATCTCTTTGGGTTTTTTCCATTTCTATCCACAATGGGCTGATAATATTTTCCAAAGGTGACCACCACAATAAATCTCATACTACAAGCCCCCTCTTAAGTGCTGTTCATTCTTGGTTCACATCTTTTTCTTGATATATTCTTCCTAAGTAATCTCACATTATCTCGGGGCTTTAACTACCATTAGTATGCTAATGGTCCCCAGATCATAAGCACTGATCCTCATCTTTAGACTTTTACACAAAAAACTATAATACAAATCTTATTACAGAATTACAGTGACACTCATCTCATCAATTAATAGCTCTTCTTTTTAGTTTTGTTGGACAATTGTGACTAGTTCAATCAATAGAGTATGGTAAGAGTGATGCTAAATGACTCCCAAGGCCAGATCATAGAAATGATATGCTCTTCTACCTTGTTTCCTTGGTATGCTGTCTCATTTAACCCAGTCACCATGTTGTGAAGAAGAAAAACAGCTGCTTATAGAGGCCATGTGTAAGTGATGCATCTGACCCAGAACCCCAGCTAAGGTCCCACGCAACAGCTAGAATTAACCATCAGATATGTGAGTGAGCGAGTCTTCAAATGATTCCAATCTCCTGCCATTGAGTTACCCACACCACCCCATCTGATGCTGCATAATGCAGAAATGAGCTGTCCCCACTGAGCCCTCTCCATTAAATTGCAGATTTATAAGCTAAATAAATGATCGTTGTTGTTTTAAGTCACTAAATTTCTAGTGGGTTGTTATGAAGAAAAGATAACTAGAATAGTTAGCCAACGCTTCTCTCAACAGCGCTAAAGATCTACTCTCCCTGGAGGACTGAGAAAGACTTTTAAAAAATGTTTCTATTGGGAGGCCGAGGCGGGTGGATCACAAGGTCAAGAAATTGAGACCATCCTGGTCAGCATGGTGAAACCCCATCTCTACTAAAAATACAAAAAATTAGCTGGGCATGGTGGCACGTGCCTGTAATCCCAGCTACTCAGGAGGCTGAGGCAGGAGAATTTCCTGAACCCAGGAGGCAGAGGTTGCAGTGAGCCAAGATTGTGCCATTGCACTCCAGCTTGGGTAACAAGAGCAAAACTCCATCTCAAAAAAAAGTTTCTAGTTACATGTATTATATAACAAATATATATGTTGCATGGTTATATATATTTACTGTACATAAATATATACTAAATATGTTATATATAATAAAAACAATACTAACAATAATTCATTTACTGTACAATAAACTCAGTAGTTTATTCTATAGTTTATAATAGTAATGCTGACTATATTCTATAGTTTATAATAGTAATGCTCACATATGCTTGTAAATTATTATAATGTATTGGTTTTGCTAGTATTATTTTTATTAATATTATCATTAAGTCCCAAGATAAAATAAAGCTCTTTAGGATCACGGCAAGTTGTCAAATGAATAGATTCCATTCAACAATTTTATTCAAATTTTGGCATCTACAATGGTGAACCAGAAAAATAACATCCATTACAGAATATATCCTATAAAATAGGAACCAGACTGCCCAGCAGGAAGTGAGCAGTAGGCAAGTGAGAGAAGCTGAGTTCCACCTCCTGTCAGATTAGCAACAGCATTAGATTTTCATAGGAGCACGAACCCTATTGCGAACTGTGCATGGGAGGGACCTAAGTTGTGTGCTCCTTATGAGAATCTAATGCCTGATGATTTGAAGTGAAATAGTTTCATCCCAAAACTATTCCCCCACCCAAGTCTCTGGAAAAATTGTCCTACAGAAAACGAGTCTCTGGTGCCAAAAAAGGTTGGGGACCACTGTTTTAAAGGCTTATTCTGTCTTCCTTTGCAACATGTTATATAAACTCATTGAGGAAGTATGTCTGATACTGGTTTTGGTACCCACCAGCACCAAACACAGAACAGTAGAACTAACTTATTTCTAGGCTCAGGCATGCTCTTTGTGGTACATGAGGAAATTTGGACACCCAGAATCAAGGGTAATTACACAAGCAGCAAAGGTAGGAAATACTCGCAATTATTATTTGGACTGTAATTACCCCCTTTTTTTAATACCATAAAACTATTTATTCTTGGTTGCTAATCAAAGAAAAGCATGACATTACAGCAGCCAAACATTTCTCCAGTAGAGGCAAACATAATTCTCAGATTTAACAAGTTTTTAGCTTGAGCTCAACCTCAGTGGACTCACCAGGCAAAGGATGACCGACTCAAGCAGTGTGAATTTATAAGTACTTTTGCATTTATTCATTGCATATAATTTCTTGTTTCCACTGTTGTGTAATGTTTTAGCCACAAATAATACTTCCTAATTATCAGGTGTGGAGATCTAACTGGCTTTCATTGCAGAGTTGTTTTCTAACATAAGGGTTTACAGATTGTAGGCTTGAATAAACCTTTGAAGATTTGTATGCTACTTATATTTGGAAACATTGTAGCTATCAGACTTTTAATAATTTTGACTATACACTCAAACATGAAAGAATCATGAATCCTGACCTGCCACTGAATATGACCTTATTATCACATCCTATAGACTTCTACTCTCAGTTTTCTCCATTAAAAACAAGCACCTCATCAAAGGGGTTTGTCTTACTCAATGCAACCAATATTTACTGAATACTCACTTACACAAGCCCCTGTGCTACATGCTTTAAGCAAGGAAAAAGGGATTATTTTTACCAGTTTGAAGGTCACCAGGTGAAGAGAGTTCATACTGAGCAGTGAAAGCCTTCCCTCTTTCCTCTTCTAGCTTCAGAGAGAAGAAAAAAGGAAAATAAAGGGAATTCTAAGAATGATGACAAAGGAAATTTCCAAGACAATAGCAAACATCAAGGCATAGAATGCAATCAATTCAGACTAGCAGAAGGTCAGATGTGTCCAGTGTTAATGTTTCCAAAAAAGAAAACAGAATTATCTAATAAATTACCTTAAAGTTTAGGACTAATGAAAATTACATTGAGACATATTTTATGAAGATTTTGGAAGTATGGAAAAAGTCTAGCCAAATTCAAAAAAATCGAATAAATAAAATTAAGCAATTATCAACTTAAAAAAGGAAAAATGAACAAAATAAAAATAAAAGTGCAGTTTAACACTTGGTTCAGCATTGACAGATATTTACATAGCCAAAAGATGCAGACACAGAATAGAGATTTATTTAGAGAGGGGTCTCTGTCACCCATGCTGGACCACCACACTGGGTTGTTTTGAGATGAGGAGGTCTCACTGTATTACCCAGGCTGGTCTTGAACTCCTGGCATTATGTGATCCTCTCTAATCAGAAATTAAGGTACAATTACATAGAAGAGTGACAGAAAGGAATGATGTAATTGAGTTAAAGATTTTATGTCCTTAAACAGGAAAACAATAGATGTGCACGACTGATAATCTAGAGACAGCAGTATGCACATATTACTTTTTAATGGAGATAAGCATCTGATTAAGTTTTTAATAGTTGAAAAGTGGCAACTTTGGCTGGGCATAGTACACAAGGATTAAAAAGCCAAGCTTCTTAGTCTGAGAAAATACAGTGCTTTGGAGTAAAATTAACATAGATGGAGATATACATACCCGTGTGAACATAATCTATGAGTAGTAGGAACTAATCAACTTGTAAAACTCTCATCAAAAACATTTTGTTAATAAAAGCAGCTTTTTTCAAACCCAGATTCATTTAAACATCCTTTGTAATGAACCATTGACCTGAAAAGTGGATAACAATGTGTTTTATCTAATTGTTTTGAAAACTATAGCCTAAATTATTAAGATTTTAAGCCAGTTACTAAGATGTTTTCAATATTGAGCTGTTTAATATATTAAGAAAATATGCATTTCTTAATATATTAAGAAAATGAAAATAGCTGTAGTTATAAAAGATTTTCATGCTATTAATAAGAAAGACCAGCTGGAAGTCAGTTTCTCATTACATATTTTCATATACAAACCGTGTTTGAATATCAAACTGTTCCACTTAGTAACCTCACTGATTTAAAAAAAAAAAAAAAAAAAAAAAAAAAAAAGCATGGCAGGAAAATGCTTTAATACTTATGATGCAATGCTGAACCTGCAATATAGCCCTAGAAAATTTGGCTTTAAGAGCTGCCTGATTACATATTTATAAATGCATGTTATGTATCTACTAGGCTGGAACGAAGCCCTAGAGCCATTTCAGTTTATCAAGTAAATGAAGTAATTTTTTAAAAACATTATGCAGTTGATTACACAAAGCAACAATATATACTCATGATTATTTGTAAAGGCTACCACTATGGACTGATTTTCTGTTTTATTGTGTCCTAAAATGCCAGCCACTTGAACCAGCAAAAACTACACTGTGTAAACCCAGAAAGCTGAGATGATGGCTCAGTAGCAATATTCTCTAATCATTACAGCTATTATTTAACATTCACTGCACACTGGCAGCATTCTAATCATTTTATAAAATGACCCTGCCCAGTGAATTTACCCAGTTAACATCAAACAAAGACAAGACATGAAAATGTCATTGAACCATTACATTTGCTTTTCATTCTTCTTCCAAGTTGTTTAACACTCTTTTTTGAGACAAGAGTCTTGCTCTGTCACTGAGAATGAAGGGAGGTGGTGCCATCACAGCTCACTGCAGCTTGGACCTCCCCAGCTCAAGCAATCCTACCTTAGCCTTTGTAGTAGCTGAGACTACTCTAGCTACCAGGGCATGTGCCACCACACAGGGATAATTTTTTTTGTCTTTTGTAGAAACTGGATCTCCCTATGTTGCTCAGACTGTCTCTAACTACTGGGCTCAAGCAATCTGCCCACCTTGGCTTCTCAAAGTGTTGGCATTACAAGTATGAGCCACCACACCGGGCCTCTTTTCTTTTTTTCCTATTAGGAATGTATTGGATTTACACAGTGTAGTTAGTTTTGGCTGGATTTACACAGTGTAGTTAGTTTTGGCTGGTTTAAGTGTCTGGCATTTTAGCACACAATAAAACAGAAAATCAGTCCATAAGCTGTAGCCTTTACACATAATCATTAAGAAAATTGGCTGGGCACAGTGGCTCATGCCTGTAATCCCAGCACTTTGGGAGGCTCAGGCAGGTGGATCACAAGGTCAAAAGATCCAGACTGTCCTGGCCAACATGGTGAAACCCTGTCTCTACTAAAAATACAAAAACATTAGTCAGGCGTGATAGCACTACCCTGTAGTCCCAGATACTCGGGAAGCTAAGTCAGAAGAATTACTTGAACCTGGGAAGTGGAGGTTGCAGTGAGCCGAGATTGCGTCCCTGTGCTACAGCCTGGCAACAGAGCAAGACTACACCTCCAAAAAAAAAAAGAAAGAAAAAAAGAAAAAAAAATTAAGAAAAAAATTCATCCAAACTCTATCATTTGAACTCAACCATTGTTATTTGGGGATGCTCCTTTTGTCTTCTGTTTTTCCTTTTCTCTTTTTTTTTTATTGTACTTTGGGCTCTGGGATACAATGTGCACATCCTGCATCCTGCACATAGGTACATTGTCACATAGGTACATACATGCCCTGGTGGTTTGCTGTCTCCATCCCCCCAGTCGCCTATATCAGGCATATATCCCCGTGATATCCCCCCATCCTCCCCGCCCCCACTATCCCATCCCTCCCCTCCCCTCCAACCCCCAACCTACCCCAATGAGTGTTGTTCCCTTCCCTGTGCCCAACAGTTCTCATTGTTCATCACCTGCCTATGAGTGAAAACATGCAGTGTTTGGTTTTCTGTTCTTGTGTCAGTTTATTGAGAATGATGGTTTCTAGATTCATCCATGTCTCTACAAAGGACAAAAAATTGTCGTTTTTTATGGCTGCATAGTAGCCCATGGTGTATATGTGCCACATTTTCTTTGTCCAGTCTATCATTGATGGGCATTTGAGCTGGTTCCAGGTCTTTGCTATTGTTAACAGTGCCACAGCAAACATACGTGTGTGTGTGTCTTTATAATAGAAAGACTTATCTTACATTGCACAGAAGTTTTTCATTTCAGTATAAGCAAATTTGTCACTCTCTTACTTTAAGGTTAATATTTTATATCTCATAAAAGAAAGCTTTCCCTACTCAAAGTGCATATTTTTTTCTAAAAATATTAAGTTGTTTCTTACATCTGGAGTTTAATTTGTTTAATATAAAATCAAAAGTTCATTTTTTTTCCTCAGGATATCTACTGTCTTGGCACCACATAATAGTGCAACATTTCTCCATTGTTTTGTAATGGAACCTCTGTTGTTTCAGTTCCCTCTATATGCATTTATCTGATTCCAAGCTCTCAATTTCTTCCCTTTGTCTATCCCTTACTAATACCACAATATTTTATTTAATAGGTAATTGATATTTGTGTGATCTTATGTTCAGCAAGCTTGCCAAATATTTTCACATGTCTATAGATTATCTTGAATTTCCACATGGACATTGACATACTTTCAATAAATAGAGACAATTTTCCTCTTATCTCATAATTATACTCTATTTTTAAATTCTTGATTTTGCTTAGTATGACTTAGTTTTCCTGACTAGCTTTGTTGAAATATATATATACATGCTTTTCTATGAAATATCTATAAATATATATTATATATCAATGTACATTTTATAAAATATACATTAAAATATTTTATAAATATATAAAATATACATATTTATATATTTATATTTTGTTTATAATACTTATATCTACATATATACTTATACACATAAAGCAATATATATGCCTTTTCAAAATATCAGATTTCATTTTTTTATTTTAGTTTTTTTCTATTTTATTAATTTCTGTAGCTTATTCAATCTGTTGTACTTTTTTCAACACCTTATAATAAAATTTTAGCTCATTAGTCTTAATCTTTCCATATATATGTGGAAAGATATACATATATATAGATATATATATACAGATATCTAAGATCTTAAATATCACTCAGTACTTTTTAGTACCAAATTACTTTTATTGTTATTCCTTTGTATATGTTATATAATCTCTAACTACGATTTATTTTACCATGGACCATTTGGTTTAGTTTAGTTTTCAAACACATGGTAGTACAAGAATGTCTTTTTCTTATCGATTTTTAATTTGTTCAGAAAAGTTTTTATTTACCATATGGATTATTTTACATTTGTTGAAATTTGCTTTTAATTGTACTACTCCATTTTTGTAAATATTTCATCTTCATTTGAAATAACCTATATTCCTTAATTGTGAGGTTGAAGAATCTATGTATTATCATTAGATCAAGCTTGTTAATCATGTTGTCCTAATCTTCTGTCTTTACTAATTTTTGCTTTATCTATGAGTTTTTAAAACAGTTTGTCACTTTCTACTTCTAATTCTTTATCTTTCTGCTTTATGTGTTTTGAGGTAATTTATTTAGATACAAAAAGATTCAGTATGGTCCATTTTCCTAATAAGCTGTTCTTTTTACCATTAGTGACCTTTTTTCTAATAAGTTTTTTTCTCCTCAGTCTATACTATTGACATTTGGTTGATAGTAGATGTAAAGACAACTCAAAATAAATTGTGATGTGCAGCAAAACCAGTTTTCTTTCATTAGCATTCCATTTGCCTGGCATGTTATTTTCTATCCTTTCATAGTCAACATTTCTATCTTTAAGTTTAAGGTGCCTCTTAAAAAACAGCTTGAGGCTGGGTTTTTTTTGTTGTTGTTGTTTTTAATTAAAGAACCACTGATTTTTAACAAGTCAAATTAATTTATTTACATTTAATGTGAAATATTTGGCCTTATTTTTACAATCTTATATATAGTATGTCTTCTATATGCTGTGCTTTCCATTGCTTCTCTTTTTTCACTTTGTGCTGTTACTGTTTCCTTGTCTGCCTTCTATCAGATTGCTTAATGTACTGTATTATTTCCCCTTCTACTCTTTTGAAAGTTGTTCTTTTGTAAATCAGTGACCCTTAAATTTTTGCCATGCTTGTCTTAAGAAGGTCTAAAGTTAACTGATATTTCTATCTTTATGTAAGTTGGAATTAATTCCTTACCACCATTTTTTTCACAACAGAATCATTTATTATTGTGTATTAAAGTTATAGAGGTATAATTTCAAAACAATTGAGTAAACCCTACAGGCCAGTGAGAGCACTCTAATTCCATATACTCTCACGCAACTTCACCCAAAAACTATGATCACAAAACATTCTGAAAGTGCAGACATCAGCATTTACTTTGTTCTTTCTTGTAGACAAGCTACTTAAGTTTTCCTACTTTACTGTGCATTACAATTCATGTGTCACGTTCAAGGTACAAAACCACATTTTTTTATTTTTTTTTTTTACTTTATGGGCAAAGTAAGGAATTTTCAACAGCACCTTTGACTACACAACAATTTTCTAGATAACTTTGGAACTTAACCCCTACATAGAATGTGACTTCACAGTGATATATTTTTTTCTTTTATCAGGCTGACTAGAAGATCCATAAACAATTAGATTTTTAAAAGACAAGCTAAAATCTACACCTTGAAGGAATAAAGGTTACATTGCAGATTCCTAAAGACATATAATGAGGCAAATGACTCATTCAATTGTTTTAGTGTTCCCTTTGAGTGTCTTTATTCAAATAAGTTGCAACTTTATTGTTCAGAGAAATAGTCACTGAATTAAAATCAATGAAAAATTAGAACGACTATTTCTGTTTTTGAGTCTTGGCTCTCCTTTTGATGCAGGATTTTTTGCTTCTTAGTTCAGCTAAAATCCGATTCTGTGTCATAACTAGGAAAAAATTAGGTACGTGGAGACCTTGAAAGGTGAAGAGAGCAGCATTTATTAAAAGAAAGCTCTCAGAGGAAAAAGGGGGTCCTGCCAACAGGCTCCCACATCACAGACTGAATACCAGGCCACCACACATGAGCTGAAAAGGCCAGGCTTCTCCCCACTTTAAAGGCATGGATTCCAGGTGGGTCCACCCATTGTTGCAGTGCACAGGCAGGCCCTTAGTCTGAGCCACTCCACACTAATTTATTTCCCTTACTATGCATGTGACAAGGGATAAAATTTTTCACTACGGGCAAGTTTAGGCAAATTCCCTATGCACAGTGACCTGGACGGCATTTGGCTGTCTCCTCTATCACTTTTACGAGATGTATAACCTTTTTAAAAATGTTTAAAACTTATTTTATTTTATTGTATTGTGGCAAGAACACTTAACATGAGATCTCTTAACAAATTTTAAAGTGTACAATAAATTATTGTTGACTGTAAGTACCATGTTGTTCAGCAGATCTCTAGAGCTTATTCATCTTGCTGGACTGAAACTTAATGCCTGTTGATTACTAACTCTCCATCTGTCCTTCCACTCCATTTATTTTATTTGGTAAAATTATTTCCCTTCAAATTTTTTTATTTTTAATTGTGGTAAAATATATATAATAAAAATTACCAATTAAATATTAAGTGTGTGGTTTAGTAGTGTTAAGTACATTCACATTGTTGTGCACCAATCTCCCAAACTCTTCATCTTGTAAAACTGACACTCTGTACCCATTAAACAACAACTACCCATGGCTCCCTTCCCTCAGCATCCAGCAATCATCATCTGAGAAAGTAGCTCAAGAATGTGAGAGATGCAAAATTATCAGGCCCAGAGAGCCATGAGCATGATACTTCAGTCACATACCCCGCACTCAGGCCCCAGGGTAATTGTTTAAAAAAATTTTGTTTTTTTCATTCCTTTCCTGTAGTTTCAGGCTAGCTGATAAATTACCTAAAATGTTACCACAGATTGCACAATGTGACCCTCACCCAGTATCTTCATGTTCCTGGAATTTGTGATAGAAAGAAAAACGAACAGCCAATTGATAGATTGTTATTTTATAAATTCTTGGTAAACAACTTAGGAACTCCTCCCTTATTTCTCTTTTTTTCCTTAAAAAAAAAAAAAAGGAATGAAGACCACTTGTAACTGCTGTTAATCAGAGCATATATTGAGGGCAACTTGAATCTATGATTTCCAGGCTGCAGTCCTCCCCTTTGGCTTAAATTAACTCTCTACTTAATCTGTGTCCTTCAAGAGTGGCATGATGCCATCCTGTGGTAGTGAGTGGGTTCTTAGTGTATCAGTTCCCATGAGCATTGATTATTAAAAAGAGCTTGGCACCTCCCCCCACGCTCTCCCGTTTCCTCGTTTCCTCTCTCGCTATGTGATCTCTGCATATGTTAAATGTTCCTCGGTTTCTTCCTCTTTGCCTGAGATTCTTCCCTTGGGTCAATAATTTTGGTGTAGCCAGCAAGATTTAGAGCAACCTTACAAACACCCAGTGTTTCCTCTCAGACTCAGTGTGACTCAGTACCAGCACAAACCCATTGCATTCTTCTAACTCCAGATATTTCACTGGGTGGAAAAGTGTGAGGGCTACATTTTACATGAGCTTCTTTTTCAAACTCTCTCTTTTCTTTAAGGGCAAGAGTTTCCACCTCTTTCTTCAAACAGCAGATTCAAACAGAGAGCCCTGAAGAGAATTTTTGCCCTTTACACCTGTGCCTCACAGCAGGTTTGGGTTACAGTATTGGCAGTCTCGCATGGGTGGTTTCACTTTTTCTGGGATGCCTAAAATTAAGTAGCGTCTTAGTCCATTTAGTGTTACTCTAAAGGAAAACCTGAGGCTGAGTAATTTATACTGAAAAAAAAGTCTATTTGGCTCACGATTCTGATGTCTGCAAAAGTTCAAGATGGGGAATCTGCATTTGGTGAGGTGCACTCATGGTGAAGGCAGAAGGACTTCTTTTAGCAAGCATCAGCATGTTTAAAATTCAGTCTCTTTAAAAATAACTCTTTATTTCCCTGCATCTTGAATACTTTAACTGAATACAGAATTTTAAGTTAACAGTAATTTTCCCCTTGGCACTTTGAAGACAATATTCTGGCATATACTATAACTGGTGAAAGAAGTTTTCTATCCAATGCTTCTATCTAAATGGCGCTTTTAAAATAAGGAACTATGTTTTCTTTTTATAGTTCAGATTTTTCTCTGAGGTTCTTATTTTTATGTTCAGGAGAATGGCTCAAGGTATTTATAGGTATGCATGTATATGTATGACTTGTTTTATTTTTATTGTTATTATTAAACTCATTATAATTTCTCTACATATAGATGTGTGTGGGTATGTATGTGTGTGAGTTTTGTTCTTAATAAATTCACTGTAATTTCTGAATCTAAAAACTAGAGGTTTTTTTCCATTCTGGAAAAAAAATAGACATTGTGTCTTTGAATATTGTCTGTTTATTTTTTATTCTGGAACTCCTATTAAACATATGTTGGGTTTTGACCATTCTCCATGTGTCTTAACTATTCTTCCATATTTTCATACTTTATCTTTCTGGCAAAGTAGTAGATTAGAGGATTTTTCAGCAAATAATTACTCCCTTCCTCTCTCCCACAGAGGAATGTACTTCCCTGATATTAATTGAGGTCCTGCCTAGTTAGGCTTGTCTTTTGACCTCTTTTTGCAATGAGAACATGACTCAGCTATCCTCTGGTTTAAAGACGATAGAGATATGTAGAACAGACCAGGACCTGACCTTAAGCTCAGAGACCAGTTGAGTCTTGCCAAGACCAGACAATCTCCGGCTAACCAAAAATTCATGAGTAAAAAATATGTATATATTGTTGCATGCCACTAGCATTTTGGGTGTTTTGAAAGGTAGAAAAATTGGGCTGATTCAGAATTTGGTGTATAACGTATAGTGCTGCCATAACTTAAAATCTCAAATATATGGCATTGGCTTTGGGAATGGGCAGCAGGTAGTAATGTCATTGTTACAGGAGGCTGCAATAATGACAAGCAGTGTTATAATAGTGGCAAATCATTTGGTGAAATTGTCACCTGCAATAATATGAAATACAGAACATGCATCTAGTTAACTTGTGAATTTGGATGAGGTGATTTCAAAGAAGAATGTTGAAAAGCTGGCTGCTGCTAGCTGCCTTTGAAAAAGCACAAGAAAGTGGTGAGCTCAAAAAGAACTGCCTAGGTTACAAACAGAATTGAGAGGAAATAGAGTTTAGAAATACCGAAAATCGTAGGCTTAAAAATGAAACTGTTTCTCAACAAATCCCAATCTCAAAGAAAAAGTAAATTTAGGCCACTGCCAGGGTAAAGACCAAAACAAGGGTGTGGCTGCAACACCATTTGTTAAGCCTTGGAAACATTAAGGTGGTGGTGCAAGTCTGGTGCCCTGAAAGCAGACGCTGTGGTGTAAAATAGCCTATAAAGAAGTGCTCTCAGGATCAACACCTGCGGAAGAAAGGAAGCAAGCAAGATTGAGTAAAGAAAGAAAGAGGACTGTAATAAATTTATAAAAAGACTTAACCAACCCGCTGAAGCTAGATTGCTCCTCAGAGTTGTTCCAAATAGAGGAAATGAAGTCAAGTCTTTTAAACCCTACAGCAATTAGTCATTGCATACTAGCTGCCCCTTGAAGAGAGCATGAACTACACATGGTGTCTCTTTCCTGTTGAGAGCAATTCCCAAAGAAGACTGACAATTGAGATCAGTAGAAGTCCCAGCAGCTGGAGGAATAAATTCTCTAGTCATGAAAGATGATGTTAATGGCATAGTACCTCATCCAATTCAATTCACCCCATGTTCCACTCAGATCTACACTTCTGCAAAAGTTTTTCAAGCAGCTCCAGAACTTGGGAAGAAAGTTAGCAAGATACATAGATTCCAAAGTTGCAAAGACCAAAAGTGATAGTCAACATATACTTCCTGAGCTACCATTCTAGAGTTTCCTCACTTTGACTATCTCCTCGTGCTGTAGAAATCACATCCAATGTATTACACAGAAGCCTTGGGTCACCAACAATTCTAGAAATGCATAACTGATGTAGTTCAAGACGACATAGACAGAAGCAGACTGGCTAGGAACAAAAATCAATGGTAAATATTTTTATGAAATCACTAGACCTGTTTTTTGACTCATTGTTGGTATCTTCTAATTCGACCTAAAGCTACTGTGTGGTCTATAGTGTCCTGTTGCTTAGTGAAACCTGGAAGACATTATAAAGAATACCTATTTAATATTTCCATCAGTCCTGAAACATATATTCTTGAAGACACGCTATTATATTGTCCTAAGACTATTATATTGTTCTTAGACTCTTTGTAATTTAAATCCTTTTGCTGTCTCAGCCAAAATGAAGTGAAAGATTGTCTAAACAGAAAGTCTGAATAATTCAGTTTCTCTTGGGAGAAAACAAAGGTAATCTCTCTGGAATCTATTTAGCTTCAGAATCACTGGTTCATTGAACAACTCTCTACTTCACTTTGGTAGGATAGATTTCCAAGATTCATGGGCATAATAAAATAATTATTTTCAAACTTTGAATGAAACAGATTTAAAGTAAAACGGATCAAGCAGATAACATTAAGATATTTTGTTTAAACTTGTCCATTTAAAACAAAAGATCAGTATATTTTTTAAACGAATAAAAAATTTCAAAAATGATCAGCATATTTGAAATGATTTTTTTTTCTAAAGTTCATCCATTATTATGAGGCTTAAGAAAGACCCCGAAGGCTGCTTAAATATTTCAATATTTTTCATGTAGAGGTTCTTTATCAACTTTGAAATCTGTAAATAAATGTAAATAACAAGTAAAAAAATATAAAGTAGGCAGATTTTTCCTACTATGAAATTTGATTTGACCTATATCACTTTTGGTTGCATGGGAAGAATTAAATCTTTCTTGAAAGTTTCCTACCATATACATACATTTAATTTTTAAATATCCAGAACCCACAGAATATATACTATGTCTATTAAGGATTTTATTTCATTATAATTCTAGACCTGTTAGATATTTGATTTGCTTATCAATTCAAATCAATTTAGCTCTGGCCAGGCGCACTGGCTCATACCCATAATCCCAACACATTGGGAGGCTGAGGCAGGTGGATCACTTGAGGTCAGGAGTTCGAGATCTGCCTGGCCAACATGGTGAAACCCCAACTCTACTAAAAATAAAAAAATTATCTGGGCTGGTGGCTTTAATGCATGTAATCCCAGCTACTCCAGAGTCTGAGGCATGAGAATCACTTGAACTTGGGAGGCAGAGGTTGCAGTGATCCGAGATCATACCACTGCACTCCAGTCTAGGCCACTGCAAAGCAAGACTCCATCTCAATAAATAAATAAATACAAATGAATTTAGTTCTATCAGCATGTAATGAGAGTTCACTACAGGGCAGATTGATAGCAAATTTCATGGTAGAGTCAGCTTTTTGGATGCTTTATGGACTTCTTAAAAAGAGTATAAACCAGGCACGGTGGCTCACACCTGTAATCCCAGCCCTTTGGAGGCCGAGGTGGGTGGATCACCTGAGGTCAGGAGTTCGAGAGTAGCCTGGCCAGCATGGTGAAACCCTGTCTCTACCAAAAATTCAAAAATTAGTGGGGCATGGTGGCAGTCACCTGTAACCCCAGCTACTCGGGAAGCTGAGGCAGGAGAATCGCTTGAACCCAGGAGACAGAGGTTGCAGGGAGCTGAGATAGTGCCATTGCACTCCAGCCTGGGAAACAGGCTAAACTCTGTCTTAAAAATAAAATAAAATAAAAGAGGATATAAAGTAGGAACCTAGATTAATTAATTTGTAGACTTTATGACCATGCTAAAATTAAACTTTCTAGATCCTATAGGACAGAAAATATAATTTTGTTTGCTCTAATTTTTTAAATTTAGACCTTTAATTAGGATAGACAGTTCAACAGTCCCCACAGCTCCTTATTATCCCCAACAGATTTGCTTCACCCATTTACATTAGCTGTATCTAATCCTGCAAGTATTTGAGTTTCAGCCCCCAAAATCTAATCACTTTATTTTATAATAAGAAAACAAATTGTCACACAGATTAAATAACTTAGCCAAGGTTACCAGCTAGCTAATGGCACTAAGCCAGAGTCAAAATCCAAGTATAGTGGCTCTTTGTAAAAGGCAGTGTGTTCATCTTACTGTATTTTCATTCTCTTTATCAGAACCTAACGTTTGTCTGAAATAAGGACCCTCTGTAATTTTTTTTAACTTTCAGAACTGCCTCATGGCACTTACAATTTTTATTCATATCACAAGTTTCAAAATATCATTAACAGATTAAGCACTTTACTACATGCTATTTTGGTGTTTGCACTACTCCCCCGCCTTTCCACTGCCTTTTAGCTACTCTGAGAGCTGATAAAGAGAGATGAGAACTATACAATTACATAAGATAAAAGAATGAAAGGTTTAGAGGGGTGAGTAAGAATGAGGGGGTGGTAAGGTCGTGGGTGGGAATAACTGTAGAGGAAGGACAAGAAGGAAAAACTGAGATAGTGGTTTCTGAATATTAAAGACAGGAAGAGTTGAGAAATAAAAACAGCCAGGTCATCAAACATTGTTCTTTTATGGGGTATGCTGATTTTGGTTGGTAGGTAGGTAGGTAGGTAGGTAGGTAGGTAGGTAGGTAGATAGATAGATAGATAGATAGATAGATAGATAGACAGACAGACAGATAGATAGTGTGTGTGCATGTGTGTGATTTGCTAAGCACACTCAAAGTGTGTATGTGTGATTTGCTAAGTACACTCAAATTTTAGGCAGATTTTCCCTTCAGCTCATGTAGCCAGTCCCACACAAAATTATAAAGTGTGGAAAGCTTATCTTGGAATTCTCCTTTGTGCTTTCCTCCATTAAACTGTATTACAAAATACAGTGCTTTTTCTTTTTTCTCTGGTTCACCCCAGGCTGAAAACTGGCTCTCTTTGACACTTTAGTGTTAAGCCTGACTCTCTCCTGAAGTATTTACACTTGAAGTCCCATCTCTTAACTGTTGAGTAAAATAATCTCTCTTAAAGGAATTGTTTAAACATCTGAAAGTAGAGAGGTTTGGAATTACCAGAGGATAAAGAAATCCTTCCTGGAGAATCTCTAATTTCACAACTGTGACATTACAAAGTCCAGCTTGTTCATATCAAGCCTAATGTCTAAAGTACTCAGCAAACTCAACTCTCTAGGTTAAGTTTTAAATTGACAAGAAAGGTACAGAGAGTCTGAGAAGGTAATAACAATCACCAAGCAAATTGTACATTCATCAAAAGTTAACTAAGGAATGCATCAGTGAAGACATTCATTCTAAATAAGCAGATATAATCCCTGATTTATATTCAGTTATCTGTGATTAAGGTGAAGTAGCTTTTCTCATCAATTTATCTACTTAATTATTCAGTAGGGATGTGGACCTTACCCAATTTATGAACAATATCTTATTCATCTTCATAATTGAGAGAAGCACCAGTAAAATAAGCAGAATTTCCCCAAATTGATCAACTGAGGTCACTAAAAAGTTGACTGCTATAAACAAAACAACAAAGGTCAATAGAAAAATAGAAATTTATCCAAACTTACCAGATTCTGCAGCCAGACTGCCTGGTTTCAATTTGGGTTCTGCCACTTACTTGCCTCACTTCCATATCTATTGGTTTGAAATAATAATAGTACCTACGTCATGGAATTGCTGTGAGAATTAAGTTAGTACTTTAAAGTGTTTAGAACCATGCTAGGCACTCTGTATTTGCTAAATAAAATACTGTAACATAATTTTATCTCTTTCTTGATGGCAATTAGTTACGTCTACAAAATAGCCCCAGAAATCTGATGTGTAATTCAAATTGGCATTGTATTTACGCATCTATATCCAGTTAACCTGCTACCTTAGGCATGGTGCAAGTGAAGAAAATATTACTTTACTTTGTTGTATGGTTGTAGTTGTCAATACTTCAAAAAACGCATTTTCTTTTAAGGGAAATTGGACATTAGGGTATGAATGATTTATTGCTACATGTTATGTTTATAAAATGAAGGAGTACAGTTTTGCCTTCAAAGCCCCTAACACTTTTTTTTCGATAGACTTTGGCAGTATAATTCACATACTGTACAATTCACCCTGTCATCAATAAATTATACTAGTGTTTACTGAATGGCTATTATGTCCCAGGCAATAAATACACATTGTTTCATTTAATCATCATAAAAATCCTTTAAGGTAGATATAATTATACTCAATTTTATGATTAATTAAAGGGTAAGAACTTTGCAGCTAAAGGTTGAAGTGAGATTTCAACTTACATTCATGTGGCTCCAACATATGTTTTCCATATTATGCGGCTTCCCTTCAGAAAATTAGTTTCTTCTCTTTCAGAGAGTGACTGGAAAAAGGAGGGAAATCTGACTTTTAGAGGGTAGCTGTGGTTAGAGAAACTCTTAATCTTTTAACCGGTCAGGAGAAAAGCCAGAAATAGCAGTCACTGAAAGCTGTTTTAAAACTCTCAATTCAAGGTTGGCATGATAACGCAAAACAGTATTACTATCCAGAAATAAGCAATCATAATCATCATACTGATATATGCAAATCATAATGCCAATATATCCTACTTTCACTTGGAAGGATTCAGCTTTTCCTAGTAGCATAACTACACCTATCTTTATCGCATTCTCACCGAATGAGTCAGGGTTTAAAATGGAGAAACAAGAGAAATGATGCGGGGATTCTAGACCATCTTTTAAACTTTTGACATCAATATGGTATGTTAAAAGCAAACCCCTAGACATCATGCTCGAGAATACTTAAGTAACTTTGCCACAATTCATTTATTAAACAAATATTTAGGTGATTTATTCATGTCGAGGAGTACTGTGCTATCCACCAGGTGTACAGAGGTTAAAACAAAACAAAAGATGAACCCAGTTCCAGCTCTTAAGGAGTTTACAATTTAGTTCAGGCTTTCATAAGAAGAGGCAGTGAGTGTGCTATATCGTATACCACGTGGGTTCTTGAACCAGCCTCTCCTCTTACCTCTCCACCTGCTGTGTGACCTTGGCATTTGATTTTTAAGCGACTCAGTTGTCTAACTTGAAACATAATCGTTGACTTTAAATTAAAGACAGTATGATCTAGTTTCATTTCAGGTGTACAGCACCCTAGGAAGACGAGGTTAAGAAAATGTTACTCTCTTACATGAAGAGGGTTTCACACACGTTTTCTTCCTTTAGTATCTGGCATTATTCAATACTGCCCATATTCTACTCCGTGTTCACCGCTGAACTGGGACTTGTTTTTCACCTCAGCTTAGTCTTCTGGGTGTGCCTGGGGAGGAGCCACAAAGAGCCTATAAAGGGGTCCCTACTTACAACGGGAGGAACCCAGGAAGGGCATGGAGGCCAAGCGTTCGGTTTCGGAATGTTTTCTGTGGGTGCCCATATTCACCGAGCTTGGGTTCTGCTACTTGTAACGAAAAGCCCAGTCACGGAGCTGCTAAACCTTCTGCCGTATCTTAGCCGTCCCCACGCCCCCCGCCCCACCCTACCTCACCCTCAAGCCTGAGTGAATGCGCAAATAAGGGTTTTCAAGGCGTCAGTGGGAAAGAGGGAGGGGAAGGCAATACTGAGGAGGGAGGACGGGGTGGTGGCATCGCTCTAGCGAGAGAGCGCAGGAGCCCTCGGCGGCGAGGAGAGTTAAAACCTGGCGGTCCCGGGCCGCAGGAGGCCAAGGCAAGATGCTGGACGGGCGGGGACCGATGGGGGGCAGCAGACCACGGCCGCGCACGCAGCCCGCCCCCGGGGCCTCCTCTGGTCCCACGGACCACCCCCGCTTCCAGTGCTTTTTGGTTTCGACCGGCCGACTGGGAGGGGCCGTGGGACGCCATTCCCATAATGCTCTGGGGCGTGCCGCCGCCGTCTCTGCCACCTCCCCTACCGCTAGTGGAAGAAGATGGCGGAAGGCGGAGCGGCGGATTTGGACACCCAGCGGTCTGACATCGCTACGCTGCTCAAAACCTCGCTCCGGAAAGGGGACACCTGGTAAGAGAAAGGGATTGAGATGTTCGCGGTCTCCCGAGGATAGTGGAGAAGTGGGCGGGAGCCGCGAACTGGTGTCTTTCGCTAGTGACAGGTGCGGGCAGGTCCGGCGGCGGCCGCCCTGGGCAGCAGGATTTTGGCTGGTTCTGAAATGTGGGGGCAAAGGTTGGACTCCAGAGGAGAGTCAGGGTTCGCGGCTTGCCGGGGCACGCTGAAAGGTATCCGGGAAGCGGCGGCGGCGGCCGCGGCGGCTCTGACTCGTGCGGTTCTCTTCGTCCTCCTTCCTTCCGTAGTGCCGCTCCCACCTCAGGCCTTCCCGAATGATAGGTTAGAGTGGTTCGGCTTGAGTCTTATGAACGCTGTCTTGACAGGTCCGGGTGCAGCCGCTTATCACGGTCTCGCCGGCTTAACTTCTCTGTTTGTTCGTTCATTTCCTTTCCTAGAATTGTCGGCGTCCAAGTTCCCTTTTATTCTGATTCCTGTAATCTTCCGGGAGGCAGGCTGCAGGATGTTTGTGGTCTGTATTACACAGGTGGCATGTCAGGGCTCCACATAAGAGAAACCCTAATTTCCAGTTCCTTGTCAAAGGAGGGAGAGGAGTAGGGAACCTTAGGCTTCTGAGAGACCACGTGGTCTTGTGCTTAGTGGTGGCTTGATAGAAGCCGGCAGCGTTTCTGTTGGAAGTGCAGCCCTTCCCTTCTGTTTAAAGAATAACATAGGCCTGCAAAAAGTAGATAAGTCCACTTGAGGCTTAACTGACTGCTGATACTCAATATGTATGTGGAGATATTCACACTTGTCGGCCATATCAAGTGGCATCTAGAATAACTTAAATATATGAATATGTAACGTAATTTGAAAGTCCTTATTTTTTGGGAAGGATAATGTGCCTCTTCATTATAATAAAAAAATATTTTCTCTTCCCACTGTTACGATAACAGTATATAATTTATGGAATGTTTATTTCATATGCTTCAGTATGACGTAGTGGAAGGAGCAGTAAGATTTAGATCTGAGTTATGTCACAGTTCCACCACTCAATTTGCGATATGACTTTGAGGAGAATTAATTTAAATCATTGCACCTCAGTATCTTTATCTGTAAAATGGACAGTAACTTTGTCATAGGGATTTTATCTTGATTTGTTTAAATATCTTAAGAATTTCATATTTATGAAATATTAAATTTTAGTAACCTTCTTATCTCTGCTCTTTACTCCTGACAAAAGGCTGTGATATTGGGATCATTTTCAGTTAAGCTAATAGGTGGCAGACTTAGGACCTTAATTTAACCTTGATCTAAGTCTTAGTCTCTTTCTTTTTTGGTGGGCTATATGCTGTGTTTATAAGATAGAAATCCCCAAGTATGTAAATATATACTTGTTTCATTACATCAAAAAATAGAATCTTCAAATGACTTAATAATAGGTACTGTTGACCTGGCAGGGTGGCTAATGCCTGTAATCCTAGCACTTTGTGAGGCCAAGGAGGGAGGATCACTTGAGCTCAGGACTTCGATACCAGCCTGGGCACCACGGTGAAGTCCCTTCTCTGTAAAAATACAGAAAATTAGCTGGGCATGGTGGCGTGCCTGTGGTCCCATCTACTCAGGAGGCTGAGGTGAGAGGATTGCCTGAGCCTAGGAGGCAGAGGTTGCAGTGAGCCAAGATCATGCTACTGCACTCCAGCCTGGGCGACGTGGGCAACGTGAGACTCCATCCCCCCCACAAAAATGTTATTGTTTTTATTGTAATGTTAGTAAGATGTTTATTACTGTGGGGAAATTGGACATTTCCTAGGACACCCATGTTTACCTTGGCTTGTGGTAATGACAAATAAGTCCCTGTTCCCTATTTTAAGTTAAAGAACATTTAAAAATTCACGCAACCTACTACCACCTTATTTAAAAAAGTGGATTTCCTTAAAATAGAAATCTATAGGTCTGTAAGTTAAAATATAAGTCTCATTGTTTCTCATTAATATCATGATTTTGTATATGGAGTAATAATTGGTGGTGTTGACACTATGATAGGCGCAGTATGTGCATTGTGGGTGTTTATAAAGTTTAATATTTTTAAGTAAGTTGCTTTTTGACAAAATTAATGTAAATCTTTTTTTTGTTTGTTTGTTTGTTTTTTGCGTGTGTGTGTGTGTGTGTGTGTGTGTGTGTGTGTAGCCATATAGGTACAAACAGTGTCTTACTATATTGCCCATGCTGATCTTGAACTCCTGGCTTCAAGTAATCCTCCCACCTCGGCCTCCTAAAATGCTAGGATTGCAGGTATAAACCACAACTAAATACAAGAGGTTCATAAATTTGATTCATTTAGGTGCTTTCATTTTAAATAAAAGTAAACTGAGGACCACATATTTAGATATGAGCAGAATGTGCAAGTTTCTCCTCACATTTTCTCTTATTTAAAGGAAAAAAAAATGCAAGAGAAAGATGTTACTGGGAGTTGCAGAAACCAGTTTGGTTTATACGTGAGCCAGTTTATTTGCAAATTAGCTAGTGAAACCTGTAAAAATGTGGTTTAGAGTTTTAAAGAGAATAATTTGAAAAGTATAAATTTGATTATGAACTTATAAGTACAGAAGTGGTTGGGATATGTAATAATTTACTTTAATCTTTGAATTAGGTTATTTGAAATTTGCCATATGGAATATTGTCGTGGCATATGTATGTAACTGTCTAGGATAGACTGATTGGGCTATTGAGAAAAAATAGTGGGTTTACCATAAGTTTATTCTTGTAAGTTTAATACACATTTGACGTTATAGTCAAATGCATCACAGGGAATAAATTTCACTTATTAGCTATTGAGCACTTTGCGGATAATGACTGTCTTCTGATGACTTGGGTAACTAACTTCCATACCTAGGCAAGTATAAAGGTTTATTTGATTCAGTGTGAGTACTATGGTTTCTGTTTATTTGTAAGCAGTGAATCACTAAAACGTGATTTTCTGGAAATGAAAGTGAGTTACACAAGTGTGAGATGAAGAGAAACTTACTTTATATTTGGTTCTAGATTTTATATTGAGAAGTAAATCAAAATTAATACGAGAGAGTAATGCCTTTTTAAAAAGTGAGAGGAAAGTAGCACTGATTTGTATAAGGAGTAAAGCAGTGTCTCCAAATGATATTTGTTGATCTGTATTTCAATTCCAGCAGGAGATCAGAAAACCATAAACAAGACTAAGAATTTAGGGATTATAGGAAAGAGATAAATTAACCAGAATTGTATAGTGTAGAATGAATTAAAAACAATTTTCAGATACATGGTGGTTTCTTCTGAGACAAAAAGATAATTTGCTTAAGGTACATATAATTATTTTAGGAACCTATTTAAGGAACTGTAGTTAATAAGTTACAAATAAAATTACGGGTTATCAAATACTGTCTTTGGAAAAAATTTTTGAGACAGAGTCTCACTGTGTCACCCAGGCTGGCATGTTCTCAGCTCACTGCAGCCACCTCTTTGGGGTTCAAGTGATTCTCCCACCTCATCCTCCCAAGCAGCTGGGCCTACAGGCGCGTGCTACCATGCCCGGCTAATTTTGTATTTTTAGTAGAGATGGGTTTTCGCCATGATACCCAGGCTGGTCTTAAACTCTTGGCCTCAAGTAGTCCACCCTCCTTGGCCTCCCAGAGTGCTGGGATGACAAGTATGAGCCACTGTGCCTGGCCTGGAAATTTTTTAAGAAATAGACCTATTATGAGTAAATGAAGCATAACCACAAATCATCCAAAGCACTGCTTCATTTTCTCCATTTTTATTAAATGTTATTCACCTGCCAATCATTTTTACTAATTTTTGTGTGATTATGTTCAGTGATAATGTGTAGTTAACTTTTGCAGTTTGGCAAAACATTGCATGCCATTTTTGTATAAACGCTAATAACTGTAATGGGTTTAAGTTAACATTACAGAGTAAGTAATTTTTGTGTAGAGTTATTTCAAATCTCTATGACATTTTCATTTTAATAATTGCCAAAGAATCTGAACAATGAGGTTTTAGGCAAGAGACATTGATTTCAGTTTTTAGGGCTTTCTTTCCATTCCTGCTTTTACTTAGAACTCTTTGAGGCTTTATTTTATTTGATCCCTTATGTTTGTGCAGCTTCAAAACTAAAAGAAAATAACCCCGTATTCACAAATCCCTTAATAATGAGAAGGAACGTTATTACTCAACATGAATTTCAAAATATTTAGCATATGCTTAAATTAATTTTTATATTACTATTACTTTTAAAATTAATTTTAGTTGTGCCAGCGTGTTTACAACCACAGTGGGGTGTATATACTACATCATTTATAGGAAATGAAACCAAAAGGAAAAACTTTTTTAGTCTTGGCAAATTGGTGAAAAAAAGGACAGAGGTAGTAACCTTAAGGCATATTTTTCACATCTTAGATGCTTAAAAATCTAGGAAAGCAACTTAATTTAAGCCTTTTTTGTGTTTTTAAATAACTTCTGTTGTTAGTGAGTATAGGGTTAATGTACCCTAATAAGCCAGAAAGATCCAGAGCTAGTCAATGATTTCATTTATCTGTTTGGTAAAATTCAGGCTTTATTTTTTGTAAATTGTACCATTTTTCTGTTAGCACATAAAGGCATTAAATGACCTTTTTGCAAAATGGTTTTGTGACAGTTAACTATTTTGCTTATACATAAGTGTAACAATATAAAATTAGTTTGTCAGGCCATGACCTATAGTATTACATTTAAAAACACTATGTGCCAGATATTGTTATAAGTGCATATTGACTTACTTACTTATCTCCATATCACACAGTTCTGTGAATCGGTGTTATTCACATTTCACAAAACAGGGATCGTAGGCTCAAAAAGGTTTTAACATCGTGGTATAGCTGGGATTTGAACCCAAGTAGTTTGGATCTTTACTTCTTGCCCTTAAATCACTGTATCACATTGCCTCAGTTTATTTCAAAAAAAATTTTTTAGAGACAGAGTCTCTCTGTGTCACTCAGGCTGGAGTGTAGTGATGTAGTCATAGTTCATTGTAGCTTGAAACTTCTAGGCTCAAGCAGTCTTCCTGCCTCAGCCTCTCAGATAGCTGGAACTACAGGTGTGTGACACCACAGCCAGCTAAGTCTTAAAAATTTTAGTAGAGATGCAGTCTTGCTATGTTGCCTATAGTGGTTTGGAACTCCTGACCTCAAGTGATCCTTTGACTTCAGTCTCCCAAGTATTAGTAGCTGGGATTACAGGTATGAACCCCTGTGCCTAGCCTCTGCATCTTATTTTAAAGATTCATTTTTTTAAAAATAGATTGACTTTAAAAAGAAAAGAACCTATTTTTCTCTTTAAAGGAAGTCTATTTTATATTTAGTAGCAGAATTCTACCATTTTATCCCACACTTGTCTCTTGTGATTGTTCAGTTTAGGTATGATAGAACATGTAGGATCTTAACACCTTGCTCCTTGAAATTAAAACATGATTAAAGATTGATAGGTGAATAACTACCATGTACAGACCAAATGTCATTTTGATCCACAAGTACATTTAGACAAAAATCTGAGGTCATTTACTATTGAGCTTTTAAATTTTAATTATCAATAATTATAAGCTCTTATTAGAGGTGATATAACCCCCTTCACCTATAGTTTTACAGAAATAACACATCAAGTGTACAGTAAGATCATGTAGGATATTTTGTTTCAGTACTTGGTCCATATTTTAAAAGTATGGTATTGGTTTACTGTAAGCCACAAATACATAAGACTGTCTTTTTGCACTTAAGTTTACGTGAACCACTCAGCACAGAAAATGCAAGTATGAATGCATTATTATGTTCCATGTTTACCAACTGCTTTTTTCTCCCAGAGATAACGCTTTTAAATAATTTTTGAAGTGAAAGAACATTTAAATTAAGATAGTGGAAGATACAATTATAATAAAATAGTCAATTTTGCTATCTTAGTTGAATTTATCCATTTTTTTATGTGAATATAGAGTGATTCTTCTTTTTTTCACTGGAAATCACTTCATTAACAAGCCATGATTATTTACAAAAGTGAAATGAAACCATTGGGTCTATTGGCAGGGAAACAAGGGGAAGGTAGAGAACAATTGATAAAAGTCGATTATATGCTTTATCAGATTTGAACCTCAAAATAAGGAACAAAATATATCTTTATATGGCTTATAGATGAGGAAATGAGAGAAGTTAATTGGCTTGCTCATAGTTCACTACCAGTGGACATTTATTAAATGTTTAGTCTGTTGCAGCCACTATTTTAAATGCTTTATACTTATGCAGCCTTTAAAGTGCATGCTCTTATTATACTTCATTTTATCTTTAATGATTTCAGAGCTGGTTTAAATACCTGGTTTATAAAGATTTAAAATACTAGATACTATCTAATACTAAGAATAGATCCTTAGTATTAAAAATGGTTTTATGCTGTCACTACTCAAATGTAATTCAAACAATATTTTATTAAACCATGGAAATTTCTCTTTTTTCTTAGTCCTTGTATAGAATTCTTCAACAATTGCTGACTACTTTTGTTCTTCCCTGAGTAATGTCAGTCTGGCTTATTCGTTTTATTTTCATTTCCTCACTACCACTGTAATTCACACTCTGTGTCTCATATTCATTCCTCTGAAGTCACTTCCCTAGACTCTTTCTCACATTTATCCTTTCAACAAGAGAATGTAGATCCTTTAAATTTTATCACCCAGTTTACACAAACTTAGCTATTCAAGAATTCAAGCATAAGTAAGCTAGTAAGTAGCCTCAGCTTTGGATACATATTAAAATTATTTGAGAGAAGGGTCAGAAATGGCTCCTTGCAAAGAAGGAAATAAATTCCAATTGTAATGTAAAGCAGCAAACCCCTGTAGGATTAACCTGCATTTGGTTATGCCTAGACTGCCTTTACTGCTTCCATCACTAAGATTCTACATGGTTTCCTAATAGCGCTCCAAAAAGAAGAATGACTCCTTTTTTTTTTTTCCTCCAAGGAAAGGAGAGCTAAGAATGGTAACTGTCCCTTCCATTCTCCTTTTAGTCTTGAGAAGATCTGGATATTAGTTTGGTAATTCCCCACGGTAAGAGAAAATCATTTAGCATAAGTACCAGTAGAAAGGACTTCCTTTGTGAAAGAAGTCAAAGATGTCACAAACAAGTTCAAGGATGGCTCTGATGCCAGAGTATTCTAAGTTTAGAGTCAGTTAAGTCAAAACTTGAGAATAAGAGACAATGTTACTTAACTGAAAAGTGCAGCAAGTTCCTTGCTCCAGGTAGAAGAGAACTGGTAATCTGGATTGATTTGTATTATTTACCCTTACGTTTTTACAGCTTGATAAAGTTTAACAGTTTAGTCAAGAGATTTGCCTTTGATAAAGATGGAAAATTTATATTCAATACATTTGAATAGATTTCAAGTTGAAGAACTTTTTAATTCTCAGGAGAGGTGTAGCTAAGTAGTTATATGTACCACATAGTTGTGGCTATGGTTTACAAAAACTTACTGCTCATTTACTATGTTAAGGTTTCTTGTTTGTTTGTTTTTTTTTTTTGAGGCAGAATCTCACTCTGTTGTCAGGTTGGAGTGCAGTGGCGCAATCTCAGCTCACTGTGACCTCTGCCTCCTGAGTTCAAGAGATTCTCTTGCCTCGGCCTCCTGAGTAGCCCGGATTACAGGCACACACCACCATGCCCAGCTAATCTTTGTGTTTTTTTTGTTTTTTTGTTTTTTTTGTTTTTTTTTTGTTTTTGAGACGGAGTTTTGCTCTTGTTACCCAGGCTGGAGTGCAATGGCATGATCTCGGCTCACCGCAACCTCCGCCCCCTGGGTTCAGGCAATTCTCCTGCCTCAGCCTCCTGAGTAGCTGGGATTACAGGCACATGCCACCATGCCCAGCTGATTTTTTGTATTTTTAGTAGAGACGGGGTTTCACCATGTCGACCAGGATGGTCTCGAACTCTCGACCTTGTGATCCACCCGCCTCGGCCTCCCAAAGTGCTGGGTTTACAGGCTTGAGCCACCGCGCCCGGCCTTAATCTTTGTATTTTTAATGGAGATGGGGTTTCACCATGTTGGCCAGGATGGTCTCCATCTCTTGACCTCGTGATCCATCCACCTCTGCCTTCCAAAGTGCTGGGATTACAGGTACGAGCCACCGTGCCCAGCCAAGAGCTTTTTACAATGTTAAGAGCGTTGTAAAAGTCCTCTAGATACAGGTCCCTTACATAATGTAATATATATATCCCATATATGTTACATATATGAAATACATGGTAGCATTCTATTTTACCAGTACAGAAACTGAGATAGTTAAATTTATATGGTCATACACTTAGTCAGTGGTAGAGCAGGAGTTCTAACTTAAAGCTTGTGTTTTAAATTCTAACTGTACTGCCTGCTTATTGTGATAGAGCCATACCTAGCTTATGGAAGCAACTTTTTGAAAGACAAATACTTGAAAGTATTAAAATCGAGAAATGTCAGCTTTGTCATACTTGTTAAGCTCTGTTTTCGTTTGTTACTAATGTGAAGAACCTCTAGAATTTCCTGAGTCTTCTTGGTTCAGCCTTGTAGTCTCAGCAGTCTCATTTCTAACTAATATATCTCTGTTTTGATAAAGATAGTGTCTCTCCCCATTTCCTGCAAATTATTTGCTTTTTTCTGCTTTTGGGGGGTTTTATACACCATTTCTGTTGTTTCAAATACTTCTAATTATTGACTTTCATTTCAAAACATAGTTCTAAGTCAGTCTCTAAAACCATCTCTAATCTCATCCAAATCTGTGACCCCTCCATTCTTTGCTTTTAATATATATGTGTGTGTATATAACAGTTTTATTGTGATACAATTCACATACCATACAATTTGCCTACTTAAAGTGGACAATTCGCTGGGTTTTAGTATACTCACAGAGTTGTGCAGCCATGACTATAATCAATTTTGGAATATTTTTATCCCAAAAAGGAACCTCATATTTGTTAGTAGTCACCTCCCATTTCTTCCCCAAACTTCTCTGCCCTAGGTAGCTACTAATCTGTTCTCTGCCTATTCTGGATAGTTTATGTAAATGGAATCATATAGTATGTGCAGTTTTTAAATCTTGCTTCTTTTACATAGCATAAGTGTTTTCTAGGTTCATGCATGTTATAGCATATATAAATAAGTTGTTTATTTTTATTGCCGAATGATACAGTCATGAGTCATTTAATGACAAGGATGACTTCTGAGAAATGTGTGATTGGGCAATTTTATTGTCGTGTGAACATCTTAAGAGGGTACTTACATAAATCTAGATGGTATTGCCTATTACATACCTAGGATATATTACCTGTTGTCCCTAGGCAAAAAAACATGTACAACATGTTATGTAGTGCATACTCTAGCCAATTCTAATACAATGGTAAGTATATGTAAATCTAAACATAGAAAAGATAGAGTAAAAAAGACAGTATTGCAATCTTTCTTGTTTTTAGAGATAGGGTCTGGCTCTGCCACCCAGGCTGAAATGCAGTGGCCCAGTATTGGCTCACATTGCTCTTGACCTCCTGGGCTCAAGCAATTCCACCACCTCATCCTCCCAATTAGCTAGGACTACAGGCAAGCACCACTGTGTCTATTTTTTTCTTTTTATTTTTTTGTAGAAATGAGAGTCTTGCTGTATTGTCCAGGCTGGTCTTGAACTCCTGGCCTCAAACAATCCTCCCACCTTAGTCTCCCAAAGTATTGATATGGGCGTGAGCCACTGCACCTGGCCAGACATAATATGTCTGTCATTGACCAAAGCGTGTGACCATATTTCATTGTATAGGTATAACACATTTGATATATCCATTTATCAACTGATAGACATTTGAATTTCCAATTTTTGCCTATTATGAGTAATTCTGCTATGAACATCCATTGCACGTTTTCATTTCTCTTGTGTATATACCTGTAAGTGGAATTGCTAGGTACCTGTTTAACTTCTTAAGGAACTGCTAGACTTTTTCTAAGTGGCCATAATTTTACATTACCACCAGGAGTGTATGAGGGTTCCAGTTTTTTCACCTCTTTGTCAGCACTTGTTTTGTCTTTTTAAATTGTTATTATAATCATCTTAGTGATGTGAAGTGGTATCTCATTGTAGTTTTGATTTGCATCTCCCTGATAAATAATGATGTTGAATATCTTTTCATCTGCTTATTGGCCATTTGTATGTCTTTTGGATGTCTGTACAGATTCTTTGCCTATTTTAAAAATTTGGTTATTTTGTCTTTTTATTATTGCATTGTAAAAGTTCTCTAGATACGGGTCCCTTAATAAATAGTTAACTTGCAAAGTTTTCTCCCATTCTATAGATTTTCTTTTTACTTACTTCTGTTGAAACATAGAAGTTTTTATTTTAATGAAAGTCAGTTTGTCTGTTTTTTCCTTTGTCACTTTTGCTTTTGGTACCATGGCTAAGAAGTCTTGGCTTAACTCAAGGTCATGAAGATTTACTCTTCTGTTTTCCTTTTCAAGTTTTATAGTTTCAGCTCTTAACATTTAAATTTGTGATTCAACTGAGTTAATTTTTTGTGTATATGGTCGGAGGAAGAGTTCAATTTCATTCTTTTGTCTGAGGATATCCAGTTGTCCCTACACTATTTGTCAAGAAGATCATTCTTTCCCTGTGGAATTTTCTTGGCACCCTGTTTGAAAATCAGTTGACGGCCGGGCGTGGTGGCTCAAGCCTGTAATCCCAGCACTTTGGGAGGCCGAGGCAGGTGGATCACGAGGTCAAGAGATCGAGACCATTCTGGTCAACATGGTGAAACCCCGTCTCTACTAAAAATACAAAAAATTAGCTGGGCATGGTGGCGCGTGCCTATAATCCCAGCTACTCAGGAGGCTGAAGCAGGAGAATTGCCTGAACCCAGGAGGCGGAGGTTGCGGTGAGCCGAGATCGCGCCATTGCACTCCAGCCTGGGTAACAAGAGCGAAACTCCGTCTCAAAAAAAAAAAGAAAATCAGTTGACTATAAAAGTGAGGGTTTATTTTTAGATTCTCTATTTGATTGATATATATGTGCATCGTTATACCAGTACCACATTATAAATGTATAGTAAGTTTGAAATCTGGAAGTATGTCCTCTAACAACTTCTCAAGTTTGTTTTGGCCCTCTTCTCTTAATTATTGGTTTATACCATGTCGAAATGTTGTTTTGTAAATATTCTTAAATATGTGTCTGTATTTCATTACTCTATATAAATGACACTTTCTTATATCTGCAGCCTGTCCTTACCTTCTCTCATTTGAAATCTATTCCATCTCTATTTCTTAGAGGTGTCTGGTATAGTGGTATTTGCATAGTGAATGCTTTGTGTCATTTAACCCATGGATCTCTCTTCCACTCCTAATCTCATACCACAAAAGTACAAGCAATGTACTCTCATATATATATATGTACACACACACACACACACACAATTGCACTTAGGTTCTGGGGTACATGTGCAGAACATGCTGGATTGTTGAATAGGTACATATATGGCAATGTGGTTTGCTGCCTCCATTCCCCCGTCACCTATATCTGGCATTTCTCCCGTGTTATCCCTCCCCAACCTCCCTACCTGCACTGTCCCTCCCGAATTCCCCTCCAGCAGACCCCAGTGTGTGATGCGCCCCTCCCTGTGTCCATGTGTTATTGTTCAACACCCACCTGTGAGTGAGGACATGCAGTGTTTGATTTTTCTGTTCTTGTGTCAGTTTGCTGAGGATGATGGTTTCCAGGTTCATCCGTGTCCCTACAAAGGACACAAACTCACTGTTTTTTATGGCTGCATAGTATTCCATGGTGTACATGTGCCACATTTTCCTTGTCCAGTCTATCATCAATGGGCATTTGGGTTCGTTCCAGGTCTTTGCTATTGTAAACAGTGCCGCAATGAACATATGTGAACAATGGACTCTCTTAAGAACATAGATAAGTGTGCTAATTATCAAAACACATTTACAGTGTCTCTGTGGAAAAAGGTAAGGCAATAACCTCAGCAGATGAAAATGACACAGCATCGTAAAAGAAGGCTAAAGCCACATTAATCCTTCAAACGAAAACCAGTCACATCATGCCCTTTAAATAATGCTTTGAAACAAATTCAAAATTATTTATATTGTTTGTGGAAATACAGTTATTCAAGAAAAGTATAAAAATATTCATGGAATGATAAACGCTAAATCAGAGTAAGGGTAGGTATGCCAAGAAAGGAGCCCAAAGGAGGCTATATTAGTATTTGTAATGATGGTATAGATAGATAGATAGATAGATAGATAGATAGATAGATAGATAGATGGATGCTCATTATTATTCTTGGAAGTTTAATGTATGCCTGCATATGATACAAAATACTTTTAAAAAGCGAAGTTGGTTGTAAGAGCTTTTTGTTTTGCAGAAGTCCCAATTTTTCTTAGTTTTTTTCTATTTTTTATTTTTATATTGTTAATACCAAACCCAATTATTCCAGTGTAGAAAAGTTACACAGAGGTCACGAAATTTATATAGTAGAGTCAAACATTATTAATTATCATTTCCTTCTTGCTTCATATATCTTTAGTGTGGCGAGACATACATTTTAAGATATTAATGATCGGCCGGACGCAGTGGCTCAAACCTGTAATCCCAGCACTTTGGGAGGCCAAGGCGGGTGGATCACGAGGTCAAGAGATCGAGACCATCCTGGTCAACATGGTGAAAACCCCGTCTCTACTAAAAATACAAAAAATTAGCTGGGCATAGTGGCGCGTGCCTGTAATCCCAGCTACTCAGGAGGCTGAGGCAGGAGAACTGCCTGAACCCAGGAGGTGGAGGTTGCAGTGAGCCAAGATCGCGCCATTGCACTCCGGCCTGGGTAACAAGAGCGAAACTCCATCTCAAAAAAAAAAAAAAAAAGATATTAATGATCATATATGTATATTCTGGATGAGTAGTTTGAAAACAATCTTACTTGACTTCCTTCTTGAGTTCCTTATTTGTCTTAGTTTAGATCTAAAGCGAAATCATAAAAATTATTTATTGCTAACTGATGGATTTAATGTGTGGAACAGAAAATAAATTAGAAATGTATGAAGTCTAAAAATTAAGCTTATAAAGAGATGGTAAACCATGCCATTGGTTTATTTGAGAGAATTTCATAGTTTTATTTAAGTTTTACTGATACCATGAAATTCTGAGTCTTAGTTTGTGGTACTTAAAAAAAAAGTCAGTGAAATATCTGATTTATAATAATTTAAAATACTGGATGTTGTCAGTATCTCCTTAGTGTTGATTGTTTTATGCGATCACTACTCAAATATGATTTAAGCATTTTGTTAAATAAGAGAATTAGTCATAAGAGTAAATTAGTATCCAGAATTGTTTATGCCATTAATTCTGCACAAGATAATTATAAATATTTTTCTGAGATTAAGTGTGCTACCTGGGATTAGGCTGAGGTTTTTATGTATTCTTTTATTTGTAAAAGAAGGACTCCCTATACCTACCCTGTAGAGAGGCAGATAGGATTTCAAAAAAAAAGCAAGGTTATATTAATAATAGGCAATTAAGCAGGAACATTTATCTGAAAAACTGTCAGCATAAACATGTACACATCAACAACAACAAAAAAGAACTGTGCATTTACTACTTCTCTGGTTTCCTAAATCCTGCTGTTGGAATTTCTCCATATTCCTTTTACACTCTGTTGTATCTGGGACTATTTCTTAATCATTTACTGGTCCTTGTATATCTTTCCTAAATTTGCTTGTAGTGTAAAAGCACCAAACAACTTTTGCAATTCTCCTCTTTCTTCCCGCCAACTCCAAAATCTTTTCCATTCATATAGTAGCTCTACTGCATTTGAACAGTGTCTTAAAATCAACTCTGAAGCCCACAGCTTCTCTGGAGCCGTTGAAAATTGTTCTATCCAGACCATAATACAAATTATCATAATGCCTTCAGAATATTTAGCACTGTACAACTTAGATATTTTTGAACTCATAATAGTATAACTTTATGTAAGTTTTTGACTTATTATTTCACATGTATTGATCAGTTCCAATAATCTTGTGAGATAGTTCCATCCCCAGTGGTCTTCGTCAAATGTAAATCAAATCATGTCTCTTTACTGTTAAAAATCTTTTGGTGGTTTTCAGTATACTTAAGATAAAATCCTTGTCATTGCATTAAAGGCACTATTTAGTTTGGTCTCAGTCTACCTCTCTAGTCTTATCTATCATTTCTCCCCAACCTTGTCATAAACTCCAACTTCTTTTAGTCAGTTCCTTCAACACTCAAAATTTCCATAGTCCTTCTGACCTTAGCATGTTGTCTTCATTCAGTTTAGATACTCTTCTTACTACTTTTCCTGGAGTAACTACTATTCAGAGGTTAAAACATTATTTTTTCAGAGAGATTTTCCTTTATTCGAAATAGGGCTCTCATTATATTATTTTGTAGCTCCCTATACTTTTCCTTCACAGCACTTAACAATGTTTTACTGTGTATCTCGATTGCTTACTTTTTCTGTCTCCTCCACTGGACTCTAAATTACATGAACAAAGGGACCTTGGCTATTTTGCCAGCCACTTTATTCATATGAAGTATTTTTTGAATAAGTGAATTCCCATTTCTAAGATGGACGATCAAAGGGTTTTATTGCTGAGTAACTTTTCTTAAGACTTCACAGCAAGTAGTGTTAAACAAAGTTTGGTGTAGTACTTTTTCTACAGTAAATTTAGAATTTATATCAAGTCTGTTTTCAGGAGATAAGAATATATATAAACACAAATAATCATGAAAATAAATTGAGATTGGTGTGACAAATTCATCCACAGTTTACTGTTTGCCACATTTCTAGGAAACTTCTTCAGAGAACAGTAGTGTTTTTGTGTATGTATGATCTTAATTGATATGAAAACATGAATCTCATATAGGCATAAGTGTGAACATTCAGGTTCTTTTTCTACCAAGTTTCTGATAGGCAGAGTTCTAACCCTAAAGATAGTCACTTCTAAAATACTAATTTTCACAGTAAGTAAAACAGATAGAAATTGTTAGAATATATCTTCTAAATAAGTCTTCTAATTCTATTTATAGTTTGGTAATAATATTATATCCTCTGCTATCTCAATTTTAAAAGCTAACTTACCATTTCATAAAGGGGGAGTGTGATGTATGATTTTACTAAGCGTCTGTTACATTTCTAGGTCTTTGTTAAATAAATGTTGTAATGAAAAGAACACTGAACTTTAGAGTCTGAAAACTAGAGTGCAGGACTTTGCATACCCACTGAGTAGTGTTACATGACCTTGGTAAGTTATATAACCTCTATGAGTTTTGGATTTTCCTTCCATTAAAAAGGGGGCTAGACACAGTGGTTCATACCTGTAATCCCAGCACTTTGAGAGGCCTTGGCAGGAGGATCACTTGAGGCGAGCAGTTTGAAACCAGCCTGGGCAACATAACTAGACCTGTTAAAATACAAAAAAATTTTTTTAATTACCCAGACATGGTGGTGCTGGAAGGCTGAGGCAGGAGAATCACTTGAGCTCAGGAGTTTTGCAGTGAGCTATGATCAAAACACTATGCTCCAACCTGCACAAGAATGAGACCATCTCAAACAAATAACTAAATAGAAATAGAAATATTTCTATTACTATAAATTCTATAAATTCTAATACTTCCTATCTCCAAGGAAGGAAAAAAAGAAGGAAGAGAAGGAGGGGTGGGAGGAAAAAGGTTGCTTTACCGACAGCTAAAGTAAAAACGCTTGTACAAAAACTTTATATAAACATTAAACGTTTATATTCTTTTATGCAGATACTAAGATTTTAAACAGAAGTGAGATGATGATATTTGTGGTTTTAAAATGTTTGGCAGCAGAGTGGAGGACAGCTTGGAAGCAAGCAAAACTTAAAGTAGATGACAAGTCACACAGCTATCATAGTAATCTGTGCCACTAAAAATACTGTGTAAGGAGAGCTGCAGAACTAAGGTACTTTTCTGAGGATGAAGAGGAAAGGGACAGTCTTAGAAATATTCTGGAGGTACTTGATTACTGGATGTTTTGGAGCGGAGAATATAGGATAATATTCTGGTTTCTGGCTTGGGAGATTAAATTACTCATTAAGTCATTTATTAAAGATCCCCCCCCCCCAAAAAAAAAGAATTACAGAGGTTAATTTTTAGAAGAATTAGTAGATACATAAAATTATGAATTGGATTTGTTAAGGTGGTCATTGGTGATTTGTGAGGGCCCATGAGAGTAGGAAGACCTGTTGTATTAGATTGGAGTATAAGTGAAAGTTGAGGAAATAGAAGCTTGAGAAGCTTGACTATAAGGACAAGTCAGAAAATGAGAATAGAAGAGAAAATATGAGAGTTTGAGAGGTGGTATGGGGAGAGAGGAGAAAAAGACTTAATCTTTGTTGAAATACTGAGTAGGAGAAGCCAGATTAGAGAGAAATAAGAGGATTAGGAGCTGTCCATGGGGGAAAGTCTCCAAGGAGGCAGAAGGAAATTAGATCCACAGCATAGGAGCAAAAATGATTGGCCTGGGATTTGAGGAAGATTACTTCCTCCACTGATATATAAGAGAATCAGGTAAGATTCAGTTGTGATGCAATAAAGTTGGGCAGGCTTCTAACTGCTTTATAAAGTAGGTAGTAAGGTTGTTAAACCTAATGGGTTAAAGATTAGGTAAGACGGACAAAGCTTTGAAATAGAAGGCCGTGCTATGGACATGGTGGAAGATTACAGGTCATCTTTGAAGGAGTTGAGAGGTTAAAAACCATAGGTCTTTAATCTCTAAATGGTTTTCTTTAGTAACTTTAAACCCAGATAATATTAACATGATAAAAATAATTTTATACTGGTGTACTAATATGTAAGAATCATGTGTAATGACTAAGTATGAGGTACCCTCATAAAATTCTTTGTAATCCACTGAAACAGGGAGATTATAATGTTTAAGACATAGATCTTCTAGATTATATGTTGGTACAGTTGCTTCATAACTTTTTTACAGCAGCACAGTCAGATGTCTTAGTGTTCAGAAATATTTAGCCTTTGGTTTCATTTATAAAGCATTGGCCCCTTCATACAAGAAATTTAGCCTATTCATTACAAAACAGCTTAATTACTGCTACTACTCTGTACTTTGGCTACTCAAGATGTTTGTACATTGATATTTAGATTAATTTTAGATGGTTGGAACTCTGTAGTTAATGTAATATTTGGTACTAAAGTTTGATCAGCTTCAAATCAGTAAATATGTCAGTTTTGGAATTTTTTCCTTGTTTTCCTTATATTATCTTCTAGGTATCAAGAGTAATAATCTGTACTTTGTGTGCTTTTCCTTTTATATGAGATATCACTCATTATATTTATTTTTCTGGCTTATTCACTGGTTGCTCTAGTTACCAAAAGGAAATAATTTCACAAGAATGAATATACTACCATACATCAGAATCACATTTTGATAAATTTAAAAACAATTGCAAATGAATTGGGCTTTTTCAGAGAAGATTCAAAACTTAATGTAAATTTTTAATTAAAATCTAATGCAAGTGTACCTGTTTAGAGAAAGTAGAACTATAAAAAATAAATACAAAAGATTATATAAAAATTATGAATTCTTTCAGAAATAAGTAGTGAATAAAAACTATGTGTATTTTATGCATTTTGCTGTATATTTTGTCCCCATTTTTAAAAAACTGTTTATAATTTATGCATAAAATTTCCATTGTTGACTGTCATTTAACACTATGGCTTCTGCTAGCCTCAACATTATTCCTAGTCTGTTTGACTGTACTTCATTCTGTGTGCATATATGTGAAGATATATCTATACATAACTTTTGTATTAAACAAAAAACATTTACTCTTGCTCTTAAAACTTTCTGGCAGATTTTGGATAACCCTCCTTGGACCACTTCACAATAACTCTCAAACTGCAACTCTTTTGAATCCCACTTCCACAAGCAAACAATCTTTTTCAAGATAAAATATCATGTTTATTATGGCATTTATATATTTCCTAACCATTTAGCACATGTAAAGCTGTGCTCCCATTTTTATTATCTTCTTAAAAACATGTCACTGACAAAGTGCCTCAGCAGGGGAGAGAAGGGGATGGGATTAGGGAAGCATACAAACCTGTACAGCATCTTACTGTACTGAATACTGTAGGCAGTTTTAATATAATGTTAAGTATTTGTGTATCTAAATATAGAAAAGGAACAGTAAGACCAGGTGCAGTGGCTCATGCCTATAATCCCAGCACTTTGGGAGGCTGAGGCAGGTGTATTATCTGAGGTCAGGAGTTGGAGACCAGCTTGAACATGGTGAAACCCCTTCTCTGCTAAAAATATAAAATTTAGCCAGGCATGCTGGCAGGCATCTGTAATCTTAGCTAGTTTGGAGGCTGGAACGTGGGAGGTGGAGCTTGCAGTGACCCTAGATCATGCCATTGCACTCCAGCCTGGGTCGACAACAGTGAGACTCAGTCTCAAAAAAAAAAAAAAAGAGAGAACAGTAAAAATGCCATATTAAAAGATTTTTTTAAATGGTGCACCTATGTAGGACACTTACCATGAATGGAGCTTACAGGACCGGAAGTTGCTCTGGGTGAGTCAGTGAGTTAGTGGAGAGTGAATGTGAAGGCCTAGGGCAGGGTTGTCCAATTATTTGGCTTCCCTGGGCTGAAGAGAATTGTCTTGGACCACACATAAAATACACAGATACTATCAATAGCTGATGAGCTTAAAAAGAAAATCACAAAAAAAATCTCATAATGTTTTTAAGAAAGTTTACAAATTAATGTTGGGCTATATTCAGAGGTGTCCTGGGCCACATGCGGGCCTCGGGTTAGACAAGCTTGGCCTAGGGCATTAGTGTACACTATTGTAATCTTTGTAGAAACTATGCACTTTACGCTACACTAAGTTAATTTAAAAAATACTTTCTTCAATAATAAATTAACCTTTGTTTACTGTAATATTTTTACTTAATAAACCTTAAATTTTTTTTAATGTTTTTGACTTACAACACTTAGTTTAAAACACAAAGACATTATACAGCCGTACAAAAATATTTTCTTTATATCCTTATTCTATAAGCTTTTTTCTATTTTTAAATTTTTTCTAATTAAATTTTTTTTTTTTTTTTTTTTTTTTTTTTGCTGAAAACTTAAGAGATGAGCACACACATTAACCTAGGCCTACACAGTCAGGATCATCAATATCACTATCTTCTGCCTCCATATCTTGTCCCATTGGAAGGTCTTCATGGGCAATAACATTCATGGAGCTGTCATCCCCTGTGATTAGAATGCCTTCGTCTGGAATGCTTACTGAAGGACCTGCCTGAACTGCTTTACAGCTAACTTTTTTTTTGATAGGTAGGAAAGAGTATACTCTAAAAAAGTATAATTAAATACATAGACTGGTACACTCTAAAAAAGTATAGTTAAATACATAGACTGGTAACATTATTATTGTCCAGTGTTATATACTGTACATAATTATAGGTGCTGTACTTTTATAAGACTGGCAGCACAGTAGTTTGTTTACACCAGCATCACCATAAACATGTGAGTAATGAGTTATGCTACAGTGTCACAATGGCTACATCATTAAGCAGTAGGACTTTTTTAGCTACATTATGATGTATGGGACCACAATCATATATGTAGTTTATCGTTGATCAGAAAGTCATTATGCAGTGCATGACCATATATAGATAGTCCTCAACTTAACAATGGAGTTACAGCCTGTTAAACTCATCAGAATTTGAAAATACTGGAAGTAAAAAATACATTTAATACACCTAATATACCGTACAATATAGCTTATCCTAGCCTGCCTTAAATGTGCTTAGAACACTTGAATGTACAGTTGGGCAAAACCAGCTAACACAAAGTCTATTTTATAATAAAGTATTGACTGTTATACTGAAAATGAAAAACAGAATCATTGTATGGATACTTGAAATACGGTTTCTGCTGAATGCTTATCACTTTCACACCATTATAAAGTCCAAAAATCATAAGTCATAACTTATAATTGTTGGACTGTCTGTATAAACTTTTTTCACTGTAGTAAGAACACCTAACATGATATGTGCTCTCTTAATTTTTTTCTGTACAATATAGTATTGTTAACTCTAAGCGCAGTGTTGTACAATAGTCCTACTCATTTTGTGTAACTGAAACTTTATACCCTCTGAATATCATCAACTCCTTGTTTCTTCCTTTCCCCAGCCTCTGGCAGTTGCCATTTTGCTCTCTGTTTCTATGACTATGATTGTTTTAGATACCTCATAAGTGGAATCATGCAGTATTTGTTTTTCTGTGACTTGTTTACTTCATTTAGCATAGTGACCTTCAGGTTCATCCATGTTGCTGCGAATGGCAAGATTTCCTTTTCTCAGTCTGAAAATAGTATTCCATTGTATATGTATACCACATATTCTTTATCCATTCATCCATCACAAGACATTTAAGTTGTTTCCACATCTTGGCTATTGTGAATAATGCTGCAGTAAACATGGTAATGCATGTATCTCTTTAGGACCCTGGTTTTAATTGTTTTGGACATGTACCCAGAAGTAAGATTGCTAGATCATATGGTCATTCTATTTTTAATTTTTTGAGCAACCTTCTTACCATTTTCCATAGCCAATGCACCATGTTATATATTGTACAAGAATTCCAATTTCTTCACATCCTCACCAACAGTTGTTTTTTTTTCTGTAATAGCCATCCTAATACGTGTTTGGTGATTTCTCATTGTGGTTTCGATTTGCCTAATATATTTAAGTGTTGTAACACTTTCAAGTTTTCAAAACAAGCATTAGGAAAGAACTGACTCCATATGTGAGATAGAGCTGTAATTGATTTTATGCATGTTGTCCCAGTACCTTTTACAGAATAGTCCATCTTTCCCCATTAGTTTGTAATGATGCTTTTGATATGTCTTCATATGTATGTGAGTCTGGCTCTTATTTCTTTGCACTGTTTTTATTGGTCTTTTTGCTTCTCTCTATGCCAGTATCATATTTTCCTAATCACAGCTTTGACACTTTGAACCTTGGGTAGGTTAATTTCTGTATGCATATATACTTCATTTGAAATTAAGATACTGTACCTACTTCATTGGGTAAATGAGAATATATTAATGTGTTTAGAAGTATGCAGTGGCTCATGAGTAAAACTAAAATATTAGTGATTTTGTTATTCAGTGTTATTGAAGTAAACTTAATAAAGAGGCTTGGTATCAAGAAAAGTGAGATTTCCATTCTTGGTTTTCTTCTATACTTTATGGGGATGTGGGGACACAGGTTATGGAGGAATTCCCTGTAACGGTGACATTTAGGCAGATATATGAAAGATTATAGGTATTAACTACATGTCTTTGTCCCAGGCTTCTATAACAAAGTACCAGTAAGAGCTTAAAAACAACAAACGTATTTTTCACTGTTCTGGTGGCTGGGAAGTCCAAGATGGCTAGGTACTGGCAGGTTCTGTGTGTAGTGAGGACACAGCATACTTTCTGGTTCATAGATGAACCTTCTAGCTATAGTGGAAGGGATGAGGTGTCTCTGTGGAAGGCTTTTATCAAGGCATAAATCCCTTTCATGAGGGCTCTGGCCTCGTACTCTAATCACCTCCTAATATCTTGTCCTTGGAGGTGTATTGTACTGTACTCACCCTTTTTGTAATAGTGTGAAGTAATAAAATGCATGTGTGATGAGATGACAAGAGGTAAGTGACGTAGGCACTGTGATGTAATTAGAAGATTTCAGAAATTATAGGTTTTAAATTACATTTGCTTTAGGTAGCGTGGTGAAATCTTAAGCCATTCCACCCAAATTGCCTTGAAGTTGTCTTGATTATCAGTATCACAGTCCTTATGTTTAAGTATCTTTTATTTAATAATGATCCAAAAGGCAAGAGTAGTGAGAGTACCACAGTTGGTGGTTAACCCACAGAAAGTGAAACTGCAGATAAAAGGAGGCTACTGTTTAATTGTAAAGGATTTATTAAGTACTTTGGGAGATAAAGCTCCATATCTTAAACATGTCTAAGTAACTATAAATAGAATTTCTATACTATTTAACAATTGTTTTTAATGTGTTTTATAAATGATGGTTATAACTGTACTACTAATGTAATCCCAAATCCGTATTTTATTTTATTTTATTTTATTATTTTTTTTTTTTTGAGACGGAGTTTCGCTCTTGTTACCCCGGCTGGAGTGCAATGGCACGATCTCGGCTCACCACAACCTCCGCCTCCTGGGCTCAGGCAATTCTCCTGCCTCAGCCTCCTGAGTAGCTGGGATTACAGGCACGCGCCACCATGCCCAGCTAATTTTTTTGTATTTTTAGTAGAGACGGGGTTTCACCATGTTGACCAGGATGGTCTCGATCTCTTGACCTCGTTTCACCATGTTGACCAGGATGGTCTCGATCTCTTGACCTTGTGATTCACCCGCCTCGGCCTCCCAAAGTGCTGGGATTACAGGCTTGAGCCACCGTGCCCGGCCGTATTTTATTTTTAATGCATATGGCATAAGCTTTGTAAGAAAACTAACAGGGAATTTTGCATTTGCATTTTAAAGGGAAAATTCAGTAACTGAGAAAAATTAACTAAAGGATGAAATCTATCCTCCCAAATGATATTTACTCCCCAGTAGTTTTTCATACAAATAAATCATTAAGGGACAGATAACCCCTTATAAGCTACTTTTTTAGATAGTAGAAGAGTAAAAGCTATTCTAGGTTTGTTCAGAAGAGTACAGGAGAAAAAGCTTGGCAAGTGCAGAAAATTTTCATCAGCTTCAATACTTAATCATGATAGTCTAAAGAAATGGAACTCCTCTAAGTGAATAAGCAGTATTTATCAAAAACCTACAGCAAGCTAATAAGCAGTATTTATTTAAAAATTTACCTAGTTGGGCACAGTGGCTCACACCTGTAATCCCAGCTCTTTTGGAGGCTGAGGCGGGCGGATCATGAGGTCGGGAGATTAAGACCATCCTGGCCATGGTGAAACACCATCTCTACTAAAATACAAAAAATAGTCGGGCATGGTGGTGCATGCCTGTAGTCTCAGCTACTCAGTAGGCTGAGGCAGGGGGATTGCTTGAATCCAGGAAACGGAGGTTGCAATGAGCCGAGATCATGCCACTGCACTCCAGCCTGGGCAACAGAGCAGGACCCTGCCTCAAAAATATAAACACAAATACTGTCTCTATGCATCAACTACAAGCAGTTATAGAATGTAATTGGTTGGAAATAAAAAAGTAAATTTCAGATTAAGAAACAGATTTCTAGGAATGAATTTAGCAAAATGTGATTTTTATTGGAAAAACATCATAAAGTGTATTGAAAGACATTAACTTGAATAATAGAAAGATATGCCATGGCTGTGGATAAGAAGAATCACTTTGGTAAAGATGGCAGTGTCCTTCAAATTTGTAAGCTTAATGCACTTTCAATCAAAATCTTATTAGACATTTTGCGGAACTTTGCAAAGAAAGCAAATCAAATGTCTAAGTAAAATGGTTGCTAGTCTAGTCTGTATTTATTTTAGAAAATAGGATTTTCTTAAGAATTAGTCCCTCAGTTTTTTCCTCACAAATCTTAAACTCTACAATGTGTGGGGGCTTTCAATTGCATAATGTTGACAGTGGGTTCAGAGTACTGATACATAGATAATTCTTCATATCCACTTTTAGGGAGTTAAACTCATGAATATTCTTTAAGAATTCTGAGATTTTGTTAGGTTGGTGCCTTTGCTTTAGCTATTTTCAGTAGGTTTTAAATAATTTTTTTTTTGCTCTTTTTTTTTTTTAATTGTACTTTAGGTTCTGGGGTACATGTGCAGATCATGCAGGATTCTTGCATAGGTACACACATGGCAATGTGGTTTGCTGCCTCCATCCCCCCATCACCCACATCTGGCATTTCTCCCCATGTTATCCCTCCCCGACCTCCTCATCCCCCTGCTGTTCCTTCCTTTGCCCCCCGCCACAACAGACCCCAGTGTGTGATGCTCCCCTCCATGGGTCCATGTGTTCTCATTGTTCAACACCCACCTGTGAGTGAGAACATGCAGTGTTTGATTTTCTCTTCTTATGTCAGTTTGCTGAGAATGATGGTTTACAGATTCATCCATGCCCCTACAAAGGATACAAACTCATCACTTTTTATGGCTGCATAGTGTTCCATGGTGTATATGTGCTACATTTTTCTTGTCCAGTCTATTGTAAGTGGGCATTTGGGTTGGTTCCAGGTATTTGCTATTGTAAACAGTGCCGCAGTGAACACACATGTGCATGTGTCTTTATAGTAGAGCAATTTATAATCCTTTAGGTATATACCCAGTAATGGGATTACTGGGTCAAATGGAATTTCTAGTTCTAGGTCTTTGAGGAATTGCCACACTGTCTTCCACAATGGTTGAACTAGTTTACACTCCCACCAACAGCATGAAAGTGTTCCTGTATCTCCACATCTTCTCTAACATCTGTCTCCAGATTTTTTATTGATCACCATTCTAACTGGCATGAGATGGTATCTCAATGTGGTTTTGATTTGCATTTCCCTAATGACCAATAATGATGAGCATTTTTTTCATGTTTGTTGGCCTCTTATGTGTCTTCTTCTGAAAAGTGTCTGTTCATATCCTTCACTGACTTTTGGATGGGTTTGTTTGTTTTTTTCTTGTAAATCTGTTTCTGGATATTAGCCCTTTGTCAGATGGGTAGATTGCAAAAATGTTTTCCCATTCCGTTGATTGCTGGTTCACTCTAATGATTGTTTCTTTTGCTGTACAGAATCTCTGGAGTTTAATTAGGTCACATTTGTCTATCTTGGCTTTAGTTGCCCATGCTTTTGGTGTTTTAGTCATGAAGTCCTTGCCTATGCCTATGTCCTGAATGGTTTTGCCTTGGTTTTCTTCTAGGGTTTTTATGGTGTTAGGTCTTATGTTTAAGTCTTTAATCCATCTGGAGTTAATTTTAGTGTAATGTGTCAGGAAGGGGTCCAGTTTCTGCTTTCTGCATAGTGCTAGCCAGTTTTCCCAACACCATTTATTAAACAGGGAATCCTTTCCCCATTGCTTGTTTTTGTCAGGTTTGTCAAAGATCAGATGGTTGTAGATGTGTGGCGTTGCCCCCAGGGCCTCTGTTCTGTTCCATTGGTCTATATCTCTGTTTTGGTACCAGTACCATCCTGTTTTGATTACTGGAGCCTTGTAGTAATCAAGTTTGAAATCAGATGGCATGATGCCTCTGGCTTTGTTCTTTTTGCTTTGGATTGTCTTGGCTCTGTGGGCTCTATTTTGCTTCCTTATAAAGTTTAAGGTGGTTTTTTTTTTCCAGTTCTGTGAAGAAGGTCATTGGTAGCTTGATGGGGATAGCATTGAATCTATAAATTACTTTGAGCAGTATGGCCATTTTCATGATACTGATTTTTCCTAATCGTGATCATGGAATGTTTCTCCCTCTGTTTGTGTCCTGTCTTATTTCATTGAGCAGTGGTTTGTAGTTCTCCTTGAAGAATTCCTGTGCATCCTTTGTTAGTTGTATTCCTAGGTATTTCATTCTCTTTGTAGCAATTGTGAATGGGAGTTTGCTCATGATTTGACTCTCTGCTAGTCTGCTATTGGTGTATAGAAATGCTTGTGATTTCTGCACATTGATTTTGTATCCTGAGACTTCGCTGAAGTTGCTTATGAGTTTAAGGATATTTAGGGGTGAGATGATAGGGTCTTCTAAATGTACAATCATGTCATCTGCAAATAGAGACAAACTGACTTCCTCTTTTTCTAATTGAATACCCTTTTTTTTTTTCTTGGCTAATTGCTCTGGCTAGAACTTCCAATAATATATTGAATAGGAGTGGTGAGAGAGGGCATCCTTGTCTAGTGCCAGATTTCAAAGGGAATGCTTCCAGTTTTTGCCCATTCAGTATGATATTGGCTGTAGGTTTGTCGTAAATAGCTTTTATTATTTTGACGTATGTTCCTTTGATACCTAGTTTATTGAAAGTTTTTAGCATAAAGGCTGTTGAGTTTTGCTGAAGGCCCTCTCTGCATCTATTGAGATAATCATGTGGTTTTTGTCTTTGGTTCTGCTTACGTGATGGATTATGTTTATAGATTTGTGTATGTTGAATCAGCCTTGCATCCCTAGAATGAAGCCTACTTGATTGTGTTGGATAAGTTTTTTGATGTGCTGTTGCAATCGGTTTGCCACTATTCAGTTGGAGTTTTGCATCTATGTTCATCGTGGATATTGGCTTGAAGTTTTCTTTCTTTGTTGAGTCTCTACTGAGTTTTAGTGTAAGGATGATGTTGGTCTCATAAAATGATTTGGGAAGGATTCCCTCTTTTGGTATTGTTTGGATTAGTTTCAGAAGGAATGGTACCAGCTGCTCTTTGTATGTCTGGTAGATTTCAGCTGTGAACCTGTCTGGACCTGGACTTTTTTTGTTTGGTAGGCTATTAATTGCTGCCTCAACTTCAGCCCTTGTTACTGGTCTATTCAAGGTTTCAACTTCTTCCTGGTTTAGGCTTGGGAGGGTGTGAGTGTCCAGGAATTTATCCATTTCTTCCAGGTTTACTGGTTTATGTGAATAGTGTTGTTTGTAGTAATCTCTGATTGTAGTTTGTATTTCTGTAGAATCAGTGGTGATATCCCCTTTATCATTTTTTATTGCATCTATTTGATTCTTCTCCCTTCTCTTTTTTATTAATCTGTCTTGTGGTCTGTCTATTTTGTTGATCTTAAAAAAAAAAAAAAACTAACTCCTGGATTTATTGATTTTTTTGTTGAAGGGTTTTTTGTGTCTCTGTCTCCTTCAGTTCTGCTCTGATCATAGTTATTTCTTGTCTTCTGCTAGCTTTTGAGTTTTTTTGATCTTGCTCCTCTAGCTCTTTCAATTTTGACGATAGGGTGTCACTTTTAGATCTTTGCTCACTTCTCATGTGGCCATTTATTGCTATAAATTTCTCTCTAGACACGGCTTTAAATGTGTCCCAGAGATTCTGTTATGTTGTGTCTTCGTTCTCATTGGTTTCAAAGAAGATCTTTATTTCTGCCTTCATTTCATTGTTTATCCAGTCAGCATTCAAGAGCCAGTTGTTCAGTTTCCATGAAGTTGTGTGGTTCTGAGTTAGTTTCTGAATTCTGAGTTCTAATTTGATTGCCCTGTGGTGTGGTCTGAGACACTGTTTGTTATGATTTCCATTCTTCTGCATTTGCTGTGGAGTGATTTACCTCCAATTATGTGGTCACTTTTAGAGTAGGTGTAATGCGATGCTGAGAAGAATGTATATTCTGTGGATTTGCGGTGGAGAGTTCTTTAGATGTCTATTAGATCTGCTTGGTCCAGTTCTGACTTCAAGTCCTGGATATCCTTGTTAATTTTCTGTCTCATTGATCTGTCTAATATTGACAGTGGAGTGTTAAAGTCTCCCACTGTTATTGTGTGGGAGTCTAAGTCTCTTTTTAGGTCATTAAGATCTTGCTTTATGTACCTGGGTGCTCCTGTATTGGGTGCTTATATATTTAGGATAGTTAGCTCTTCTTGATGCGTTGATCCTTTTACCATTTTGTAATGCCCTTTGTCTCTTTTGATCTTTGTTGGGTTAAAATCCGTTTTATTAGAGACTAGGATTGCAACTCCTGCTTTTCTTCGCTCTACACTTGCTTGATAAATCTTCCTCTATCCCTTTGTTTTGAGCCTATGTGTGTCCTTGCACATGAGATAGGTTTCCTGAATACAGCACACAGATGGGATTAAAAGCACACTTTTTATCCAATGTGCCAGTCTGTGTCTTCTGATTGGGGCATTTAGCCCATTTACATTTAAGGTTAATATTGTTATGTGTGAATTTGATCCTGCCATTTTGTTGCTAGCTGGATGTTTTGCCCGTTAGTTAACGCATTTTTTTCATTGTGTCAATGGTCTTTACCATTTCGTAACGTTTTTGGAGTGGCTGGTACTGGTTGTTTGTTTTCTTGTTTAGTGCTTTCTTTCAGGAGCTCTTGTAAGGCAGGCCTGGTGGTGATGAAATCTCTCAGCAATTGCTTGTCCATAAAGGATTTTCTTTCTCCTTCACTTACGAGCTTAGTTTGGCTGAATATGAAATTCTAGGTTGAAAGTTCTTTTCTTTAAGGATGTTGAATATTGGCCCCCACTCTCTTCTGGCTTGTAGGGTTTCTGCCAAGAGATCCACTATGAGTCTGGTGGGCTTCCCATTGTGGATAACCTGACCTTTTTCTCCGGCTGCCCTTAGCATTTTTTCCTTCGTTTCAACCCCAGTGAATCTGACGATTATGTGTCTTAGGGTTGCTCTTCTTGAAGAATATCTGTATTTCCTAGATTTGAATGGTGACCTGGCTTGCTCAGTTGGGGAAGTTCTCCTGGTTAATATCCTGAAGAGTGTTTTCCAGCTTGGATTCATTCTCTCCGTCACATTCAGGTACACCTATCAAATATAGATTAGGTCTTTTCACATAATCCCATATTTCTTGGAGACTTTTTTCATTTCTTTTCGCTCTTTTTTCTCTATTTTTACCTTCTTGTTTTATTTCACTGAGTTGATCTTGTCTCTGATACCCTTTCATCTGCTTGGTCAATTTGGCTATTGAAACTTGTATATGCTTTGCGAAGTTCTCATGCTGTGTTTTTCTGCTCCATCAAGTTGTTTATATTCTTCTCTAAGCTGTTTATTCTAGTTAGCATCTCATCTAACCTTTTTTCTAGGTTCTTAGTTTCCTTGCATTGGGTTACTACATACTCTTTTAGCTCTGAGAAGTTTGTTGCTACCCACCTTCTGAAGCCTCTTTCTGTCAATTCATCAGATTCATTCTCCATCTATCTTTGATCCCTAGCTGGTGAGGAGTTGTGATCCTTTGGAGGAGGAGAGGCATTCTGGTTTTTGGTGTTTTCATCCTTTTTGTGCTGGTTTCTTCCCATCTTAGTGGCTTTGTCTACTGTGGTCTTTGTATTTGGTGACTTTCGGATGGAGTCTCTGAGTGGACATCCTTTTTGTTGATGATGAAGTTATTTCTTTCTGTTTCTTAGTTTTCCTTTTAACAGTCAGGCGCCTCTGCTGCAAGACTGGTGGAGGTCCACTGCATACCCTGCTTGCCTGGGGATCACCTGTGATGCCTGCAAAACAGTAAGGATTGCTGCTGGTTTCTTCTGTTATCTTCATCCCAGAGGAGTACCTGCCAGATGTCCGCCTGAGCTCTCCTTTATGAGGTGTCTCTGGGTGTACAGAGGTCAGAGAGCTACTTGAGAAGACAGTGTGTCCCTTATAGAAGCTCGAGTGCTGTGCTGGGAGCTCTGTTGTTCCATGCAGAGCTACTGGGCAGGTACTTTTAAGTCTTCTGCAGCAGAACTCATAACCACCTCTTTTCCCAGGTGCTCTGTCTTAGGAAGGTTGGCTTTATTTATAAGTTCCTGTCATGCTTCCTTTTTTTCATAGACGCACTGCCCTGCATGGAGTAGTTTAGTCGTGGTCTGCCAGCAGAGACATTGCTGAACTGCCGCAGGCTCTGCCCAGCTTCTGTGTGAACTGCCTTGGTAGTGTGGGATTGCCTTGATAGTGGTGGTCGCCCTTCCCCCCACTGAGTTGGACCATCCAGGGTCCAGCTGCGCTTGCTGCAAAACTCACGATCCAGAGCAGTTCAGATTGCTTGTTTTGTGGGGGTGGTACCCGCCGAGCCAGATCGCCTGGCTCCCTGTTTCTGCCCCCTCCCTTTCAGTTGCATGGGTGGCTCTGTTTCCTAGGCGTTCCAGGCACTAGTTGAAACGGCCACCCAGATTTGTGTTTCTTTGCACCAGGCAAGCACTGGCTGAAACTGCCATGCTGAAAACTTGTGGCGCTTTTCGGCCCAGGAATCTCCTGGTCTGTGGGCAGTGAAAATTTGTTTGGAAATGCGGTCGGCATTCACACTGTGGGTTGTTCTTGCTGGGAACTGCACTCTGGAGCTGTTCCTATTCAACCATCTTGGATCCCTCCTGGGTTTTAATTCTTAAAGTGCTATGTATGGTAAGCATGGAAACACTAGAATGGATAATCTTATAAAAAACTTTGTTACCTGTTGTATTACACACATGAGCTTTAAATCATTAATCTTTATCGTTACTTTTGAGTCTGCTTGTGATTGAACCTGCTTAAATGTCCGGGGGAAATTTTCTAGAAAAGAGTTTAAAATAATTATGAACCAGTGACAAAGCAGTATTTTATAGTGGGGATACTGTCGTCCAAATAAATATTTACAGTGTTTTAGATATATGATTTTTTTAAGGCTTTCCATCCTAGTGAACACTTATTTTATTTTATCTGTCATTGGTCATCTGACAAGAAGCTCTAGATAGCTAAAATAGGTGAATATTATGTTTGTGTGTATACATGATTTAGCTCCCATTTACAAGTGATAACATGCAGTATTTAACCTTGTATTTCTGAAATATTTCCCATAAGATAATGGCCACAAGTTCCATCCATGCTGCTGCAAAAAAAACATGGCTTCATCCTTTTTTATGGCTGAGTAGCATTCCGTGTGTTTGTGTGTGTGTGTGTGTGACTTTATTCTAAAATCATCCGCTGTTGGACACTTAGATTGTTGCCATATCTTTGCTATTATGAATAATACTGTGTTAAACATGCAAGTACAGGTGTCTTTTTGATAGAATGATTTCATTTCCTTGGATATATACCCGGTATTGGGATTACTAGATCCAGTGGTAGTTCTCTTTTTAGTTTTTTGAGAAATCTCCATACTGTTTTCCATAAAAGTTATATTAATTTCCATTCCCACCATTCCTTTTCTTCTGCATCCTTGCCAACATCTGTTATCTTTTGACTTTTTAATAATAGCCATTCTGAGTGGTGTGAGATGCTTTTTCGTTGTGGTTTTACTTGCATTTATCTGATAATTAGTGATGTGGAATTTTTTTCATATGTTGACCATTTGTATGTGTTAGTTTGAAAATTTTCTGTTTAGAGTAATTACACAGACAATCTACAGAATTGGAGAAAATAGTTTCAAACTATGCATACAACAAATGACTAATATCTGGACTCTATAAGGAACTTAAATCAACAAGAAAAGAAACAACCCCACTAAAAAGTGGACAAAGGACATGAACAGAATCCTCCAAAGAACACATACAGGCAGCCAGCAAACAGAAAAAAATGCACAAAATCACTAATCAGCAGAGAAATACAAATCAAAACCGCGGTAAGATCTCACACCAGTCAGAATGACTATTATTAAAAAGTTAAATAACAGATTTTAGCAAGATTGCAGAGAAAAGGGAATGCTTAATAGGTTATTGGTGAGAATGCAAATTAGTTCAGCCCCTTTGGAAAACAGTTTGGAGATTTCTCAAAGAACTAAAAATAGAAATACCATTTGCTCAGCACTCCCATTACTAGAAAATAAATCATTCTACCAAAAAGATGCCTACACTCATATGTTTATCATAGTACTGTTCACAGTAATAAAGACATGGAATCAACCTAGGTGCCCATCATTGATGGATTAGATAAAGAAAATGTGATACATATACACCATCTAACACTGTGCAGCTATAAAAAAGAACGAAATTATATCCTTTACAGCAACATGGATGCAACTGTAGGCCATTATTCTAAGCAAATTAACACAGATACAGAAAACCAAATACTGTGTCTTTTCATTTATATGTAGGAGCTAAACATTGGGTATGCACGAGCACAAGATTGAGAACAATAGACACTGGGGTTTCCAAAAGAAAAGAGGGAGACAGGGGAGTAGGAGTTGAGAAACAACCTATCGAGTGCTGTATTTGCTACTGAGCAACAGGATCATTAGAAGCCAAAACCTCAACATCACACAATATACCCATGTAACAAACCTCTATGTGTATCCCCTGAATCTAAAATTAAAAATAAAATTTTAAGTATTTTAAAACATGAATTTAAAAATAAATTTTTTTAATCTGTGTTCTTTGCCCACTTTTAAATAAAATTTTTTGTTGCTCTTTTTAAGAAGTTTGAGTTCCTGTAAATTCTGAATATTAGTCCTTTGTTGAATACATAGGTTGCATGTTTTCTCCCAATTGTTAGGTTGTCTGTTCACTCTGTCAGTTATTTCTTTTGCTGTACAAAAGTTTCTTAGTTAAACTAAGTCACTTTTGTCTTATCTTTGTTTTTCGTTGCATTTGCTATTGAGATGTCAGTCATAAATTCTTCACAGAGGCCAGTGTACAGAGTTTTTCCTAGGGTTTTTTTAGGACTTTTTAGAAGTTTCAAGACCTTGAATACACCTTGAGTTAATTTTTTTTGTTTGTTTGTTTTTGCACCTTGAGTTAAATATTTTATATAGTGATAGATGGGTTCCATTTTCATTCTGCATATGGCAATCCAATTTTCCTGGCACCATTTATCGAATAGAGTCTCCTTTCCTAGTTAATGTTTTTGTCAGCCTCATTGAAAATCAGTTGTCTATAGGTATGTGGCTTTATTTGTGGGCTCTCTCTTCTGTTCCATTGATCTATCTGTCTGTTTTTATACCAGTACTATGTTGCTTTGGTTACTATAACCATGCATTGTAATTTGAAGTTGAGTAACATGATGCCTCCAGCTTTGTTCTTTTTCCAGAGGATTGCTGTTTATTGAGGTTCTTTTTTTATTTCATATGAATTTTAGAATTGTTCTTTCTAATTCAGTGAAACATGATGTTGGTATTTTTATAGAAATTGCATTTAATCTGTAGATTGCTTTGGGCAGGGTGAGTATGGGTTATTTTAACATTATCGATTCTTCTGATCCATGAGTGTGGGATGTTGTTCCACTAAATTTGTGTCATCTACAGTTTCTTTCATCAGTGTTTTGTAGTTTTCCTTATAGAGCTCTTTCACCTCCTTGATAAGATGTTTTCCTTGGTATTTTACTCTGTGTGTGTGTGTGTGTGTGTGTGTGTGTGTGTGTGTGTGTAGCTTTGGTAAATGACTGACTTTGATTTAGTTCTCAGCTTGATTGTTACTAGTGTATAACATTGCTTCTGGTTTTTGTAAGTTGATTTTGTATGCTGAAACTTTACTGAGCTCATTTCTCAAAGAAGTCTTTTTGTGGAATCTTTAGGGTTTTTTAGGTATAAGAGATAACAGAGATAACTTGACTTCCTCTTTTCCAACTTGGATGACTGATTTCTCTTGCTTCTTTTCTGGCTGTGACTTTCAGTACTATATTGAATCAGAGTGTGTAAGTGGACCTTTTTGTCTCGTTCCCATTTTTAGAGGGAATGCTTTCACGTTTTCTCCATTTGTATGATATTTGTTGTATGTGGCTTTTATTATGTTGAGATATGTTCCTTCTGTGCCTAGTTTGTTGCAGGTTTTTATCATGAGATGTTAAATTTTGCCAGATGCTGTTTTTGAGTCTGTTTAGAGTATTATATGGTTTTGTTTTTAATTTTGTTCCGGTAGTGAATTGCATTTATTGATTTGCATACGTTGAACTTACCTTGCATGCCTGGAATAAAACCCACTTGATCATGGCGTATTATCTTTTTGATGTACTGTTGTATTCAATTTGCTGATATTTTGTTGAGGAATTTTGCATCTGTATTCATCAGGAGATACTGATATTTGTTGAGTCCTTGTTTGGCTTTGGTATCAGGGTGACACCAGCCTTGTAGAATTAGGGAAGATTCCTTCCACTATTTTGGAACAGTTTCAGTGGGATTGGTACAAGTTCTTTTTTGTATGTGTGGTAGTGTTCAGCTCTGAATCTGTCCTGTTCTGAGCTTTTTGTTGTTGTTGTTGCTGCTGTTGTTGGGAGATTTTCATCTTACTAATTTAATCTTAGTACTCATTATTGGTCTGTTCAGGGTTTCCAGTTCTTTCTGGTTCAGTACAGTCTTGGGAGGTTGTATGTTTCTAGGAGTTTACCCACTTCCTCTAGGTTTTCTAGTTTGTGCATGTAGAGATGCTCATAGTAGTATCCGATAACCTTTGTATTTCTGCAGTATCAATTATAGTATCTTCTTTTTCATTTCTGATTGTGTTTATTTGAATCTTCTCTCTTCTTGGTTAGTCTAGCTGGCAGTTTGTCAGTTTTGTTTCTTTTTTCAAATAACTAACTTTTCACTTCATTGATCTTTTGTATTATATTTTTGGTCTCAGTGTCGCTTACTTTTCCTCTGATCTTTATGTCTTATCTTCTGTCAGCTTTGGATTTGATTCTTGTTTTTCTGTTTCATTGGGTGTGACATTAGGTGGTTAATTTGTGATTTTTTTTTTTTTTTAATATAGACAACACTTTAAACTTTCTTCTTAGCACTGCTTTTGCGTATCCCAGATGTTTGGTATGTTGTATCTTCTTTTTCATTCATTTAAACATTTTTTTAAAGTTCCATCTTAATTGTGTTGTTGACCCAAAGATTGTTCAGTAACATGTTATTGAATTTCCATGTATTTGTATAGCTTCAATAATTCCCCCTCAGGATTGATTTGGAGTTTAATTTCACTGTGGTTTAAGAAGATACTTGAAATGATATCAATTTTTTTAAAAAAATTTGAGACTTGTTTTTGTGGCATACTATATTCTATTTTAGAGAATGTTTCATGCCTGATGAAAAGAATGTATATTCTGCTAGAGTAGAACGTTCTTCAAATGTCTGCCAAATACATTTAGTTTAGAATCCAATTTAATTCTGATGTTTCTTTGTTGGTTTTGTGTCCTGATAATCTGTCTAGTACTGTCAGTGGAATATTAAAATCACCTACAGTATTGCTGTTTATATCTTTTCTTAGGTTTAGTAATACTTGTTTTATGAATTTGGGTTTGGGTCCTCTGCTGTTGGATGCATATATATTTAGGATTGTTATATCTTTCTATTGAATTGATCCCTTTATCATTATATAATGACTTTGGTTTTTGTTTTGTTTTGTTTTTGGTTTTTTTACTGTTTTTGGTTCAAAGTCAGCTTTATCTAAGTATAGCTACTCCTACTTGTTTTTTGTTTCTGTTTGCATGGATTATCTTTTTGCACCCCTTTCTTCAGTCTCTAAGTTTCTTTACCACTAAGGTGAGTTTATTGTAAGCAGCATATAGTTGGATCTTGTTTTCTAAATTCATCCTGCCAATCTGTATCTTTTAAGTGGAGCATGTAATTTATGTTTACAGTAAATACTGATATGTGAGGTTTTATTTCTGTAACAATGTTAATTGTTACCGCATTGCATTGTAGTTTCATTGGTGTAATTATTTTACAAGAACTGTGAATTTTTTACTTTCTTATATTTTTATGATGACAAGTATTGACCCTTCATTTCCATGTTTATACCTCCCTTGATCATTTTTGTAGAGCCAGTCTAGTGTTGACAGATTCCCTCAATGATTGTTTTCTAGGAAAGACTTTATATCTCTCTTATTCCTGAAGGTGTTTCTAGGAGGGTACAAATTTTCAGGTTGCCAGTTTTTTTTTTGTTTTTTTTTTTTACTTTAAGCCTATTTTGAAAATAGAATCCCAATCTCTTCTGACTTGTTAGTCATCTGCCAGGAAGTCTGCTGTTAGTCTGATATAGTTTCCTTTGTAGGTGACTAGATGCTTTTTTTCTCTTGCTGATCCTAAGATTTATTCCTTCATGTTGGCCTCAGACAGTCTGATGACTCTGTCATGGTGAGGTTTTTCTTGCAATGTATTTTTCTAGGTTTCATTGGGCCTCTTATTCTGGATGTCTAGATCTCTTGCTGTACTAGAGAAGTTGGTTTTCCAAATTTTTTGCTTTCTTTTCTTTCTCAGGAATACCTACAATCCCTAGGTCCACACATTTTAATGTAATATTTTACTTCTCGAAGGCTTTGTTACATCTTTAAATTTTTTTTTTGTTTCTTCAAATGACCTGTTTATGTTCTGAGATTGTTTCTTCTCCTTGATCTAGTTTATCGTTGAAGCTTTCATCAGTATTTTGTAAATCTTTTGGTGAATTTTTTATTTTCAAAAGATTTTTTAAATATCTTATTTCTTTGGTAAATTTATCATTTATATCCTGAATTGATTTTCTGTTTCTTTGTATTGGTTTTCAGATTTTCCTTGAATCTCATTGAGCTTCCTTAAAATCAATATTTTGAATTACTTAGGATTTCAGTAATTTTGGTTAGGATTTATTGCTAGAGAGTGTGCTCCTCTGAGGGTATTGTAACAGCCAATTTTTTTCATACTTCCAGAATTATGACATTGGTTCTTTCTCATCTGGAGAAACGCATTTCTGATGTTTCAGTTCACTTTTGTTTGGACGAGACTGTTTTTCCTTGAGGATGTGACTATAATATACGTTGAATAGGGTCATTTGGCTTTGCTTCTGAGTTCTTTTAGTGGCAAAGACTATGAATTTCTTGGTTTTAGATAGCTTTGGCGGCTTTCTCAGATGTCAGGTGTGATTGTGGTATACTTGGCATGTGAGCACACTCATATCCTCCTGTAGAGCCAGAGTAGCAGAGGTCTCAAGAAGCTTATCTTGTTCCCAAATTGTGTGCATTTATGTTAGCAAATTTTGTATTGGGTTGCGCAGTTCAGCCTCCAGGCCAGTAGGTAGCATTTGCAGGTATGAGTCAGTTTCAGCGGTAACAGTGAGGTTTACACGTCACCTTTGTTTGCCAAGGAAAGCTCAGATCTACTAATGACTGGCAGAAGCATCAGCCCTGATGAGGTTTGCATGGGGGAGGGGAATCATCAGGCCACTGGTAAAATGCACTGAGGTCTCTTGAAGGGAGACGGGGTGGAGGGGGTTGGGTACGGGAGCAAGGTGAAGACTTTCTCAGCACCCTGGCCTCAGCAGGCAGGAATGTGATGTTTCTTTGTCACCCTCCTGTTCTGGTGCTCAGGTTGTTGAGTTCTATTAGACACTGCTGTTTATTTCCAACTGGAGTGTAGCCTAGAATTACAGGAGATGCTTGCTCCGTGGTTTGAGACTACTCTTCTGTGCTGTCTGGAAATGGCTGCCATGCAGACTCTGCTCTCCATGGGAGGACTGCTGATGCTCTGTGCAGAGAGTGGGAGAGGACCCACCTTTCTCATGAGCCTGGGCCCAGAGACCACTGCCATTGGAGCTGCAGTTGCCCTTCACAGCTCCAGATAGCTTGCCCTCTGGTTTCTTGTGCCAGCTTCCCATGGGAGCAGCAATGGCTGTGCCTGTAGCAGTGGGTGGAAGGGGAGGAGGTGTCCCCTTCTCTATGTCTGGGCTCAAGCGCAGAGAACAATTGGCCAGTGGTACGGAACCTTACTCCTCACTTGCAGTGTTGAGCAGAGTTTGTTTCTCTGTCTTGCCAGCAGCAGGCATTCATTTGCAGCCCCAAGCAAGGAGCTCTTGGGCTCTAGAAAATGCATGCTTTAGTTTCCTTTGTCCCAGGGCTATCCCTTTGGTGCACTGCACTTTGCCTTCCCTTAAAAGTAGTACTCTTTGAGGGATAGATTATTGGGAACCATGCAGCACCCCTGGGTCTAACTAGCACTGCTGCCCGCTGAGTTGGTGCTGGGGAATGTCAGCAAGAGCTTCCAGGATGTCGAAGCACAAAAGGCATGAGGTTCCCTGGGCAAGATACAGTCCCCTGACCTATGTGCCCTGACAATCATGCCTTGCCACAGGCACTCAAGTCTGGGGATGCGGTAAGAAGTTGAGCAACCCAGCGTGAGCTTGCAGTTTGGTGTAACACCCTCAAGAAATCCCTACCCTTACCACTGTCTTGGTTTGTGAGAGCAGAGGAGCTCTCCCATAGATTGCATACTACCAGTCTGCCACAGGAATGAAGGATCCTGTGTCTGAGTTTTTTCCTGTGATTTTGTGTACTGGCATTCTCTCTTCTATATTCTGTTAGAGCTGTGATTATGTGTTTGTAATATTGGTTCTTTTTCTTTTTTGAGACCAAGTCTTAGTCTGTCGCCCAGGCTGTAGTGCAATGGCACAGTTTTGGCTCACTGCAACCTCTGCCTCCTGGGTTCAAGCAATTCTCTTGCCTCAGACTCTTGAGTAGCTGGGATTACAGATGCCTGCTACCATGCCTGGCTAATATTTTTATTTTCAGTAGAGACAGGCTTTCACCACGTTGGCCAGGCTGGTCTCAAACTCCTGTCCCCAAGTGATCCACCCATTTCCTCAGCCTCCCAAAGCCCTGGAATTACAGGAGTGAGCCATCGCCCCGTCTTAATTTTGGTTCTTTTTTCTGAAGAGAACTGGAACCTGATGTCTCTAGTCAGCCATCTTGAACCTCTCTCTTTGATTATGATTATTATAATTAACCTTGCAACCCTTGATAACTTTCCTTTACTTCCAAAAACACACAATAAAGTACATAAAATTATTTGGAAGTTTCTTGCAAAAGAACCATTTTTTCTATTTACCACATTGCATTTTTAAATTTATTTTGAGAGATTCTTATGATTATTTGCATTTTTAGTCAATTGAGAAGCATTTTCTTGAATATGTTTATTTGTATTTTTATGTCAATATTTGTCATCAAGTATATATAGAACAGTAGAAATAATACTTTATACAAATAAAGTATTGTCTTTCTAATACTAAGTGGCATAGTTATTTTCAGTAATCTTTTGAAGTAGATACATCTTTTAGTACAAAAGAAAATATCAAAAATAGATGACTCTTCTACTCTTCCTATATTTTTAGGTATTTTCCTTAACCAATTTCTTTTATTTTCTAGGTACCTAGTCGATAGTCGCTGGTTCAAACAGTGGAAAAAATATGTTGGCTTTGACAGTTGGGACAAATACCAGATGGGAGATCAAAATGTGTATCCTGGACCCATTGATAACTCTGGGCTTCTCAAAGGTCATTATTTTCTTCCTTCAGTCAAGTTGTAAATGTGTTAAATTTCATTATGTAAATGTCAGTGGGTCGAATATGGGAAATGTTAGTGTAAATAAGTTGATAGAGTAGAAATATCTTTGCATTACAGATTTAACCTAATGAACTTACTATTCTAATTAGTTATTTAAAATGTTATTATTCTGTATAATGACAAGTTTTGTTTTTCATTTATGATGTAATAAGGCTTTATCGTTTCAACCCTTATGTTATTTCTTCATTTAAATATTTCATTATTAAGTAATCATTAATGATTATTAATAAATAAGACTGATTATTTGTTATTAAATAATTATTAAAGACTGATTATTTTGAGAAATGCTATGTCACATATTGGACATGGCACTTTTTAAAATTTGAAGAACAATCACATATCCTTACATTCTTAAATTTTTACATTAGCTTTCTGCAACCCTCACTACTTGCCAGTCCTTCTGTATGCCTCTTATTATGCTTGAAGGGAACAAAATGTAAGTACCAGAACTTCCATTTCTAACAGTGGTTCTCAAAACACTGGATATCAGGCAACAGAAAACAGTGATCCCTGAGATATGAGAAACAAAATAGGTAAGCCCTCCAACTGTTTTCAGTTTACTGCATTGGAAGAGTTTTCAAGACACAGCATGGGGTGATGAAACCTATGCAGACCCTCGCTCTCTTTCTTAGTTGAGAAAACAGGAGTTTGAAGTTCAGGGAAACCAAGAGTCCTGGGAAGTACCAGAAGATAGTAAGCAACTCAGAGAGAGAAAGAGAGAGAGAGAGAGAGAGAGAGAGAGCGCGAGCCAGCCAGCAACCTAGACCCTCCATAGGGTTGCTCTTAAGTCTTCAGTTATTAATCAGCACTTTGCATGTGAGAAAACTGCCCAAGGCCAGACAAAGTACCACTGAAAAGAAGTAACAATCACTGGGGCTAATATAGGATTGGAAATCATTGGTGTTCTCAGCAGCAAGAGTGGAAAACCACATAATTTACAAAGTAGACTACTGAGAACAGTTTTGCTTATGTAATAGGGTAAAATTAATTTTCCTGCTCCACTAACCTGAAAGCATCAAACTGTTTCCAAGTAACTTAACTCCATTTCAGAATAAAACTTGAATATCTGTAAGAATACAAAAATATCCAGCATACAATAACATAAAATGTATAATGTCTTAGATGTGACCAAATATGACCTGACATGTAAAGAAGCAGGAAAATATGACCAATGATAACAAGCAATGTCAATCTTAAAAACAAATCTCCCGCACAAGACATGGAAAAAATTAATAAAGAACAGATGAAACAAATACAAAATTAAAAGTTGCTAGATTGAAACCCAGCTCTATGAATAATCACATTAAATGTAAACACCTCAACTAAATGTTGTGACCATGAGATTAGATTAAAAAGTTAAGACCCAGCTATCAGCTGTCTGTAAGAAACTTCTTTAAGCATAAAGACACAGATAAATTTAAGACATAGAAAAAGATAACACCAGGTTGTGGTAAGCAAGACTAACCCCCAGTGACCCTCACCATTATAGAATACTCTCCCCTTTGAGTGTTGGTGAAACTTGTAAATAGGATTAAGCTGTCACCCCTATGATTATGTTATGTGGCAAAAGGAGACTATCTGGGTGAACTTAATGTAATGAAATGTACCCTTTAGAAGCAGAGCATTTTCTCTGGCTAGTGGCAAAATAATTCCGAGATTCAAGCTTGGAAGAGAGGTACCAAACATATGATTGCTGGTTTGAATTTGGAAGGAATCATTGAGATGCAAAGCAGGCAACCTCTAGGAACAGAGAGAGGCCTCAGGATGACAGCCAGCAAGGAAACAGGAACCTCAGACTCACAAACATGAGTAACTGAATTCTGCCAACAACCTGAATGGGCCTGTAAGGGGATTCTTCCTCAGACCTTCAGATAAGAGCCCAGCAGGGCTGATATCTTGACTTCAGCTTGTAAAACCCTAAGCTCAAATCCATTTGAGCCTGCCTGAACTACTGACCCACAGAACCGTGAACTAATAAATCAGTGATGTTTAAGCCACTATGGTAATTTATTTTACAATAATGGAAAACGAATACACATGCTAACACTATTTTTTTAAAAGCCAGAGACATTAAGTTTCAGAATAAAGAACATTATCAGGGATAGATGGTCACTTTATAGTGATTAATGAGATGGGATAGTTCATCAAGAGAATACAGTAAGCTTAAATATATACCTGCCTAATGGCCTAACTTGAAAATATGTGAAGAAGAGTGATGTCAGCAAGATGATAGTGTAAAAAGTCCCAGACCCCAACAGAAGCACTGAATTAACAATGGACCAGAGTATCTTTATGAGAAACGCAAGATCCTGTTAAGAATTTGCAGTGCTCCAAATGAGCACAAAACTGAAAACAACATTGAAATGGGTAAGAACAATTTTATTTTGCCCACATCAGCCCCTTCTCCAAGCAGACTTAGGTTAATCTCAGGAGAGATTGTCTCAGATCAGGACAGAAAGAGAGAGAGCATGTGTTTAACTTTCCAGCCTTTCAGTGTGCTACCAAACAAGCCAGTTTAAAAAAAAAAAAAAATTATCACCTTACACAGAATGCTGATGCAGCCAGCATAGTTCTGATACCTGGGGGCTGTTAACAAAGGGAAAGGGTAGGTGGTTGCTGCAACTGGAAAGCTCAGAGAGATTGAGAGAAGGCTAAGAATCTGAGGCTTCTCTCCCAGGAAAGAAGGAGAGGAGTGGGGGCATTCTAAACTATTCATGCCTTTCAGTGTGCTACCTGAGGGGCCAGTTTCTGTCTTGCCTTATTGTACCAGAAAGCTGACATCGTTCAAATAACTGGGGGAAGTTAAGAACAAAAGAAAACGAATAGGCAGCTTGTTGCAACTGCCACAGCCCTGTAATATTGGGAGAAGGCATAGAACCTGAGACTTGTCCCCAAGGAAAGAGGAAAAGGAGTGGAGTGTACCTCCAGTGTTCCAGTCTTTCAGGGTACTGCTTGAAGGGCTGATTTCTGTCTTACCTTAGTCCTTGTGCTAATGGAACTGGCATAGTTTGGTGGGGGCAGATAGGAACAAAGGAAAAGGGGCAAGAAGCTTCTCGCACTCAGCACAGCTCTACAAGATTTGAGAAGGCAGAGAACTCAAGGTTTCTTTCCAAGGAAGAGGGAGACAAGTGGAATGGGCCTCTTAACGTTCTGATCTGTGGTATGATGTAGTAAGATATCAGAAGGAGGAAGAGATTATGGGCTTCTGGGAAAAAAAAAATCAATAAAGCCTTCTAATTAGGAATCTGCATGCACAAGTACAGAAAAGACATACCCACAGAAAAAGTTTGAGATGTTCTTAGAATCTCCAGCCAGGCTGATGGGTGGAAATAAAGCTATTTGCCTTTCAAAGCCAGTTTATAAAGACTGGAGAGGTGGCTATTTCTTCAGTTGCAGAAACACCATGCAAAGCTACAAGAACTCAAAAAATCAGAGAAGCATGACAGAAAGAAACAGAATCTCCAGAAACTGATTCTAAAGAAATGGAGACAAATTGCCCAACAGAGAATTCAAAATAATTGTCTTATAAAGCTCAGTGAGTTGCAAGAAAGCATAGACAGCTTAACAAAACCAGAAAAATGAAAATATCAACCAGGAACTAAAAATTATGAAGAACTAAAAAAATTTTGAAATACAATAACTGAAAAATTCACTAGAGGTCCTCAGCAACAAACTTGATCAAATAGATGGATTGGCAAACTTGAAGACTGATCATTTGAAATTATCCAATGAGAATAAAAATAATGAAAAGTAAAGGAAGTCTAAGTAACTTATGGGACACAATCAAGTGAACCAATTTGTGCATGTAAGATTTCCAAAAGGAGGAAAGGGAGAGGACAGAAAGGATATTTAAAGACATAATGGCTCGGGCCAGGCATAGTAGCTCACGCCTATGACCCCAGCAGTGTGGGAGGCCAAGGTGGGTGGATCACCTGAAACGGGAGTTTGAGACCAGCCTGGACAACATGCAAAACCCTGTCTCTACAAGAGATTTTTTAAAAAATCCGGCCAGGCGCAGTGGCTCATGCCTGTAATCCCAGCACTTTGGGAGGCTGAGGTGGGTGAATCATGAGGTCAAGAGATTAAGACCATCCTGGCTAACATGGTAAAACCCCATCTCTCCTAAAAATACAAAAAATTAGCTGTGCCTGGTGGCGCATGCCTGTAGTCTCAGCTACTCGGGAAGCTGAGGCAGGAGAATCACTTGAACCCTGGAGTTAGAGGTTGCAGTGAGCAGAGATCGTGCCACTCTACTCCAGCCTGGTGACAGAGCAAGATTTTGTCTCCAAAATAATAGTAACGATAATAATCTGTGCATGGTGGCATGTGCCTGTAGTCCTAGCTGCACGGGAGGCTGAGGTGGGAAGATTGCTTCAGCCCAGGAGGCAAAGATTGCAGTGAGCTGAGATCGCACCACTCTACTCCAGCATGAATGACAGAATAAGACCCTGTCTTGAAAAGAAGAAAAGAAAGAATGCAGTAATGGCTGAAAGTTCCTAAAACTGGGAAGGGAAATGGATATCTACGTTCACGAAGCCCAAAGAATTGAACAACACTGTTAATCAACTTGGCCTAATTGAATTTTATAAAACATTTCTTTTACCCATTAGGAATCACACCCTATCCTTTCTCTGCCGTCACCACAGCCCTAGACAACTACTAATCTCCTTTGTCTGTATGAATTTGCTTATTCTAGATATTTCATATAAATGGAATCATACGGTGTGTGTTCTTTTTTTTTTTTTTTTTTTTGAGATGGAAACTCGCTTTGTCACCCAGGCTGGAGTGCAGTGGTACAATCCCAGCTCACTGCAGCTTCCACATCCCAGGTTCAAGCAAGTCTCCTACCTCAGTCTCCCAAGTAGCTAGGTTTACAGGCATGTGCCACCACAACTGGCTAATTTTTGTATTTTTAGTAGAGATGAGGTTTCACCATGTTGGCCATGCTGGTCTCAAATTCCTGACCTCAGATGATCCACCCACTTTGGCCTCCCAAAGTACTGGGGACTGCAGATGGGAGCCACTGAGCCCAGCCCAATATGTGTTCTTTTATATTTATCTTCTTTTTCTTTTTCTTTTTTCATGTTTCATTCATGTTGTTGCATGAATCAGTACTTGATTCCTTCTTATGGATGAATGATTTGTACTGAACAGATATCACATTTACTCTCTGCACTCATCAGTTGATAGGCATTTGAGTTGTTTTCTCTTTTTGGCTATTATGAATATTGTTGCTATGAACATTCACATACAAGTTTCTGGGTAGATGTGTATTTTCCTTTCTTATGGGTAGATACCGAGACATGAAATTGTTGGGTCTTTTTAAACTTCATTGTTGAACTATTTTAGGAACTATAAGACTGTTTTTACAAAGTTGTTGCATCATTTTACATTGTTGCTGGCAGTGTATGAGGATTCACTGCTCCACATTATAGCCAACACTTGTTATTGTCTGTCCTTTTAATTATAGCCGCCCTCATGGGTGTGAAGTGGTGGTACCTCATTGTGATTTTTGACTTGCATTTCTGTAGTGATTAATGATAAGTATCTTTTTTTGTCCTTGTTATATATCTTCTTTGGTGAAATATCTATTCAGATCCCATGCCCATTTTTAAGTGGAGTTGTTTGTCTTTTTATTGTCGTATTTTCAGTTTGTTATTTATTTAGGATACTAGATCCTTATCAGATGTGTGAATGACAAAAATTTCCTCTTATTTTGTGAACTTTTTCTTTTCTTGGTGGTGACCTTTAAAGCACAAAAGTTTTTAATTTTAAGTCCAATTTACCATCTTTTTATCTTTGTTGCTTGTGCTTTTGGTGTCAGAAAGCATTGCTGAACCAGGGTTGCACAAATTTATACTTACATTTTCTTCTAAGAGTTTTATAGTTTAGGCTATTACATTGACACCATTGGTCTATTTTAAGTTAATTTTGTAATACTCTAACTTCATCTTTTGGCATGTGGATATTGAGTTGTCCTGTAGGCTTTTTAATGGAAATGGACAAGCTGAGTCAAAAATTCATGTGGAAATTCAAATGACAGAATGGCCAGAACAACTTTGAATTTTAAAATAAAGTAATATAACTTAACACTATTTGATTTCAGTCCTTATTTTAAAGCTGTAATAATAAATACAGTTGGATATTAACATAAAGACAGATACATCAGTTGATCAGATTGGAGAATGCAGAAATAGATCTACACATATATAGTCATTTAAGTTTAGAAAAATGTAAAAGAGGAATTCACTGGCAAAAGATAGTATTTTAAACAAATGCTGCTTGAGCATTTGGGTATCTGTTTGCAAAAAAACTGAACTTTGATCCATACATGGCACTTTATACAATATTAATCCAAAATGGATTATAGACCTAAATGTAAAAACTAAAACATTTTGGAAAAAATCTTTGTGGTGATGTATTAGCCAAAATTTTCTTGGATATGATTCAAAAGCAAGGCTGATAAAAGAAAAAAATGTGATAAATTGTGTCTCATCAGTAATAAAAAGCTTCTTTAAATGACACTCTCAAGAGAAAGAAAAGAGAAGCCACAGTGTGAGAGAAAATGTTTACAATCATGTAGCTGATAAAAGGCTTGTATATAGAAAATACAGTTTATAAAACTCACTTTGAAGAAAACATAAAGCCCAATGGAAAAAGTAGGCAAAAGGTTTGAACATAAAAGAAGATGTAGGTTTCAAAAAGCACATGCAGAAATGTTCAACATAATTCATATTAGAGAAATGAAAATTAAAACCACAATGAGAACACTGTCCCATACCAAGTGTTGGCAAGAATGTAGAGGAAGTAAAACTATCATACACTGTTTCTGTCAGTGTCATGTGGTAAAATCACTTCAGAAAACAAACAGTCTGGCAGTTTCTTAAAAAGTTAGACATACATTTGTTATAGAACCCAGTCATTCCAATCCTTGGTATTTACCCAAAATAAATGAAAGCATTTTATCTATATGACCAGTTGTATACAAATGGTCATACAGTGTTATTTGTAATAGAAAAAATTGTAAACAACGCAAATGCCCATCAACAACTGAACGGATAAATAAGGTATACATTCATATAATGAAATCCCACTCAGCAGTTAAAAGAAATTAACTATTTGTATGTAAAAACATGGATAGATCTCAAAGTATTTACATAGCATGAATGAAGCCAAACAAAAAATAGGACATACTGTTTTTATGTAAGACTCCAGAAATTGCCAATTTGTCTGTTGTAACAGAAAGCAGGTACTGTTTTCATGTACAATTCTAGAAAATGCAAAATAGACTGCAGTTGCAAAACACAGAATATGTAACATTCTCTTAATGCCTCAGGTTTTTTCCTGCTTCTTGATTTATATTGTTATATCCTGTTAGGAATAGCATGTTCTCATTATTGAAATGCTACCAGGAACAATTTTGCTTTCTGTATCTGTTAATTAAAACTAACTCAGAACAAGAAAAATCTCCGTAAAGTTGGATATAACTCAGTGAGCTATTTCTGTTTCTCTTTCTGCATTTTAAAAATTCAGAAGGAGAGATAACAAGTCTCAGGTTAGGACTGTGATATAGGTATGGTTCCAGAAATTTCTTCTAGATCTCTGGCCTGTCTTATACTAAACTTTTTTAGTCTAACTAGAAATTGGAAAGTGGATTGTGAATTAGAACCACATCTGAAGAATTGCATCCATTTTAGATCTTGGAGGAATCTGGATTATGGGCTTTCTGGAATAATGAAATGGTTCACAAGATGTCCATTTTTGATTTTCATTACAATTCGTAGCCCATGTGTCTTGGTGTCATTGTAAAAGGTTGTTGACTTGCTTCTGAATTTCCTGCAAAGGCTGATGCTAGAATGACCATTGTTACCATGTGAGGAATCTCTGCTACTCAAAATATTTGGGAAATACTCTTTTGCCAAGTCTCTTGACTAACAATTACTCCATAGTATTTTTTTAAGAACTGAATAAAAGAATTATGTTTTTAAATATTGCTTTTTGATTTATGGTACAAACTAAAAGTTTTAAAGGAATCATTGGTTTTGAAATCTGTAAGGCAAGCTTGTCCAGCCCACAGCCCATGGGCTGCATGCAGCCCAGGATGGCTTTGAATGCAGATAAACACCAATTTGTAAACTTTCCTAAAACATTATGAGGTTTTTTACGATTTTTTGTTTAAGCTCATCAGCTACTGTTAGTATTTATGTGTTTTATGTGTGGCCCAAGACAGTTCTTCCATTATGGCCTAGGGAAGACAAAAGATTAGACACCCCTTATATAAGGTATCTGAATTACTTTAGAGCTTAAAACTTGTTTTAAATTCTTAAATTAGCCTTCATGAGTTCATAATGTGTACAACCAAAGTATTTAGAGTTAGGTACTATTGTTTCTTTTTATGTATTGAGTTTACTTTTCCTTTTGCAGATGGTGATGCCCAGTCACTTAAGGAACATCTTATTGACGAATTGGATTACATACTGTTGCCAACTGAAGGCTGGAATAAACTTGTTAGCTGGTATACATTGATGGAAGGTCAAGAGCCAATAGCACGAAAGGTACATTTTAATAATAACTGACTATAAATATTTTTCTTGATTAGTTCATATTTTATTAATTCAATGAATTGTGAAGTTTTGTCACTTAGAGAAAAAGGCTAGCAAAATTACTATACACTGTGTCGTAATAATGGCAGGTAACATGTTAAGAGGGAGGGTTTACTTATGCTAGTCACTATTGTAAGTATGTCATTGATTAATTCTCTACATATAGAAAGAAAACTCTATAAGGTAAGTAGGATTATCCCCATTTTACAGATCAGAATATGAGGATAAAAAGTTAGGATTAATTTCTTTTAGAAGGTCTTATCGGGATACATACTTAGGCAACCTGACCCCGTTTTCTGTGCTCCACTGTTTGTTTTGATAAAAGTTAGAAAACAATGAAGAAACTAAAAGTTGAAGAAATGTTTTTTGTAACATAAAAATTTTTTAAACTTGAAAATGTGGATTTTTTTTCATATCCTTTAGCATTTTAAAATTATAGCCTAGAAAGCATTAAGAATAATCAACTTATCTTAGGGAACTAAAAAGTGATAAGTTAGGGTGTTGCTATAGTAGAATACCAAATGTTCGAGGTAAATCAGCCAACTTTACACATGTATTTGATCATTTATTGTGGGAGAGGTGGGAGGCTGAGAAGGTACCAAAGTCTCTGGGCATGATTTTTTATCTGGTTTGGTCCCCGCTCCCATAGCAACAATTAAAAAGTTGGATTAGGTAACATAAGAGTAAAAAAACCACTTGTAGACCAAACTGTATTTTAATTTATTTGAAGTTGATGCTACAGAATTGCCATATTAACAATTTGTATTTGTGTATCTATGGTTTTACGTATATTAGAAGCTAACCTTGGATCTTATTTCATGAATAGATCTTGAATGTACATTTTGTTTGTTTTTGTTTAGTTTTGTTCCTTAGTTTCACTCAGCCATTTCAAAATTAGAATTCCTCTTTTGTAGGAATGCTAGTTCTATAAAGTTATTTAGTTCTATATAGTTCTATAGAATGATTTAGTTGCTTTATCTATAGTTGCTAGAGAATTGAGTGTTTTGATGAAAGGATACTATTATTTCATTCCTAGGATAAAGGAAAATTTGTGTTCAAAATGTCTTTAAATGTATTAAACTGTATTCCTTTAGTCTTAATGATACACTTTTTTTTTTCTTGTAAATGTAGCACATTGTGCACTAGCAGTCTTCAGTATGGTAAACAGATGAGCTGCCAACTTCATTGCCATTTCTCTTTGAAATAGCCTCATTGAGAGTTCTTGGAACCTCACTGTCTAATAGCAAAGTAAAATAAAAAATTTTACACAACTAGAAAAAAAATTTGACAAATCTCTTAGGAGACCACATGCTTATTTTTAATAAAGTAAATGAAATGTATCCAACCTATAAAATAGTTTTCAAATGTCCATGTGCTACATTACATTGCCAGAGTTCTTCTTACAGATGCAATTTCCTGCAACATTAAATCTGCAGTAAAATTAGTTACTCACACTTAAATTTGAGAATGTCATTTGCATTTTCACTGTGCCCCACATGACTGATGCAGGTGGAACTCAAAGAAGTAAATAGACCAGCTTATAGTGTCTGAAGCCCAACTTTGAATGTTACCCATCTCTGATTGCATTAAAGAATCTAGAATTGGTGGTTCCCCTACCTATAATGTGGTTAAACATCTTCCTGTACCCCAAAGATCTCTAAAATGCTTCATTTATAGCATCAACACTCAAAGAATGGGTGAAAAGAAAGCAAGGATATAAGCAGAAAATAGAATGGAATTAAAATCCAAGAGAAACAGCAGATAATAAAAACAGACCCATAAGAAATCCAGGTAATTGAGTTATTAGATTTTAGAAAACTGAGCTTATTCTCAAGAAAAAAAAAAAGAAAGACAGTTGAGAAGTAAGGTAAAACTATTAAGAAGCAAATAGAATTCTAAAACTAATACTATGAAAATTTAATATTTGGAAATAATATTAGACCAAACAGAACTGAAGAGAGAAATTTTTGACTAAATGATTTGTCAGAAGAAAATATGGAGTCTAAAGCTTAGACAAAATAATGGGAAATACAGAAAAAAGCTAAGGCATAAATGGAATACAGTAAATAAATTTAACATGCATACATACAGTTGGAATCTTGGAGAGGAAAGAAGAAATGGGTAGAACTACTACTTAAGGAGATAATAGCTGAGAATTTTCCCAAGCTGAGAAAGGTGTCCTGCTTTAGATTATGAATGCTAAAGAAATGCTGTGAATCTCAAACTGAAATAATACAAACTGTACCCAATAGAAATGTTGAAAAGCAAAGGCAAAAAGATATTTCTAACAATAGCCAGAGGAAAAGATACAGTGTCTTCAAAATAAGGGTAAGGCAAAGTAATGATTTCTCAAGAGAAACCATGGAAGCCAAAAAGCAATGAACTGTCTTTGTTAAAAGAAAATAACTACCAATTACCACTAGTTAAAAGAACATAAACTACCAACTACTAGTTAAAAAACTATCAACTACTAGAAAAGAAACTACCAACTACTAGTTAAAAGAAAATAACTACCAACATCGGATTTTGTGACTAAGAAAATAATCCTTCAGGGAGGAAGGTGAAAAAAGCCATTTTCAAATAAAAACGAATTGAATTTGTTACCAGCAGATTTGTACTGAAGGCAATACAAAATAATCTCAAGAATGGATGGAAAATATTCCAGAGGAAAACTTGGAGATGCAGGAAAAAATGTAGACAAAATGTGAATGTTGTGAGTAAATCTTAAGATGGACTGTTGAAAACAATAGTAACTTTTCTGGAGTTGAAAATGCAAATAAAATTAAACTACATAATAATGTTAGCATGTAAGTTAAGATAATATTCTCCACCATGTTCCCCAGTAATACCCAACTCCTCATACAGTATCCATGTTCTTGGGCACTCTCTTCCATGTTGTACTGAGGTGGTCTGTGTGGCCAATAGCATACTCAGTATTCATGGTACATCACTTTCAAGGTTAGGTTATAAAAAACACTGTGGCTTACATCTTGGGTGCACACGCACTCTAGCTGTCTCTCTTTCTCATTTCTCACTTGGGGAATTCAACTGCATTTGGCGAGGACACTCAGGCAGCCTATGGAGAGGCCCACATGGTGAGGAACTGAGATCTCTGGCCAATAGAGAGGAACGGAGGCCTGCAACAACCATGTGAGTGACTTTGGAAGTGGATCCTTTAGTTTTAGTTTAGCTTTCATCTGATTGAAACCCCAGCTATACCTTGACAGCAACCTCATGAGAAATTCTACACCAAGTCAACCCAGCTAAGCTGCTCCCAGATTCTTGACCCTTAGAAACATTGTGAGATAATGTTTGCTGTGTTAAGCTGGTAAATTTTGGGGTAATTTACTATGCAGCAATAGATAATTAATACTGATCTTGGTACCTGTAAATAGGTGCTGATATGAAAACATGGAGATGACAGTGAATAGAAGTTGTCAGAACTTTAAGAGTGTTAATGAAAGTTTAAAGGGACTTAAACTGTTAGTCGATTACTAGACTTTGAGACAGCTGTCAGTGAAAACTTAAAGGAAACTGAGGAAATTCTTACTGGAAACTGGTAGAAACTGGGCTTTGTTATACAGTGACAGAGTAAGTGTAGCAACATGTTGCCTGCAGTAAACTGAAAGGTTAAAAATAGTATTTAATGAAATTGGAGGTCTGCCAAAGTGTTAAAAGTACTGCCTAGTTTCTCTTTGTGCTGCTTATAGTCAAATGTGAGAGAAGAGAAATACACTAAAGAAAGGATTGTTCAATAAAACAGCCAATATTTACTAGTTTTCCTGAAGATTCCCAATCCCTCCAGATGGCAAACGATGCTAATACTAAGAAGTGTTTCTGAACAAAGATAAAACTCAGAGCATTCTCAGAAGAAAGTATGATCTAACCTTGCAGTCAAGGATTGACTGTAAAGTTACCTCAGAACAGTCAGAGGTCATGCTTCACAGTACTATTCAGACAGAGGCCCTATAAAGAATTTAAGGGTTAACTTAGATGTTGTCTTCTCAGTAATAATACTAATTAATATTAAGTTTGTCATTTCAACATGTGGCTTCTAAGAACAGGAGGACTTCAGGAAGCTTAAGGGCAATCCCTTAGCTTTCTCAGCGTAAAGCCAAAGTAGAGACGATTTATCCTAGAGAGTATTTGTGGGTATGGCTTTTGTCTAATGGAATGAATTCCAGTAAGATCCAGTGGAGACCTGCATTGTTTTTGAATTACCTCACAGAACCACTGCCATCTTCAACTGCAGAGACAGTATTAATTGAAAGGGGCCCTTTGAACTCCCAAACTCTATAGGAATCAGGCTGGAAATTTACTTAACTGCAAGCATGTGCTAATCATGAAAAAAGGATCACCTGACCCAGAGAACAGAGCCAAATGTTAGAAATGATAATTTTCAGGCAAGGGTAGAACTGAGTTGCAGTCAAGGAATTTCTAGTATTTGTCCAGGTAGATTTCATAATTGTTGTGGACCATTGATTCCTTTTTCCTCCTGTTTTCCCCGCTTATAAAACAGAAGTATTTAAAAGGTTATGTTCTGTGTGCTTCATCATTTTATTTTGGGTGAATGGGGGAGCAGAAAACTTATCTCTTAGTTCACAAGCCTATAGATCAAGAGGCACTACAGTAGTCTCCCTGTGTGATTTTGCTTTCCATGATTTCAGTTACCTGCAGGCAACCATGGTCCAAAAATATAAAGTGGGAAATTGTGGAAATAAACAATTCCTGAGTTGTAAAGTGTACGCCATTCTGAGTAACATGATGCCATCCCTCTCTGTGTCCTCCCCATGGACACTATACACTGCTTTCCCGTTTGTCACTTAGTAGCCATCTTGGTTATTGGTCTACTGTCACAGTGCTTTGTCAAAGGTCATTAGTAGCATAATACAGTGTTACAGTGTTCGTCATTCACTTTACCTCTTCTCATTAAGTAGACATTTTATCATCTCACTCATATTATTATAAGAAAAAGGGTGAGTACAGTATGAGAAGCTACCTTGAGAGACCACGTACACATAACTTTTATTATAGTATATTGTTATAATTATTCTATTATTAGTTATTGTTAATCTTTTGCTGAGCATAATTAATAAATTAAACTTTGTCATAGATATGTGTGTTTGCAAAGGAAAAAACATAGTTAATATAAGGATTAGTGTGTCGTTTGTGGTTTCAGGCATCCACTAGGGGTCTTGGAAGATTTCCAAGGCTTATAGAAAATGTATAATTTGTCAATTAAAGATGACATATTTCTGAACTCCAGGTTGCTAAAATGAATTGAGACTAGTCCAGGACTTTGGAGGATTGTACTTCACGTTTTAGGGGAAAGGAGAATCATTGGGGGCCAGGGGGTAGACTACGGTAGCTAACCTCAAAGATGCTCCCCAGTGATTGTGACTTCCTAGAATTCATACTCTTGTGTAATCCTTTCCCACGTTGTACCACAATTGGTCTGTGCAGTCAGTAGCATATGGCAGAAGTGATAGTATGTCACTTCTGAAATTAGTCCTTAAACTATACCATTACTTCTGTTGGGAGTGCACATACACATGTTGTACCTCCCTCATCCCCTCCCCTCAGATCACTCACTTTGGGTGAAGCCCAAACTTTGCCCTTAACTTACCCTATAGAGCAGGCGTCCCCAAACTTTTTACACAGGGGGCCAGTTCACTGTCCCTCAGACCGTTGGAGGGCCGCCACATACTGTGCTCCTCTCACTGACCACCAATGAAAGAGGTGCCCCTTCCTGAAGTGCGGCGGGGCGGGGGGGGGGGCAGATAAATGGCCCCAGGGGGCCGCATGCGGGCCGTAGTTTGGGGACGCCTGCTATAGAGAGACTCACATAACGAGGAACAGAGGCTGCCAACAGCTATATGAGTGACTTGTAATTAAGATTTGAACAACGTGATTAACCATCATAACCTAATTGACATGTACATTGTACTAAGTCATTGCAGAATACACATTTGTATTAAGTGGAATTTTTAAGCAAAATAACCATATACTGGGCTATCAGAATTCCAATGAACTTCAAATTTTAGAAATTGTTCATTGTATTTTCTGTCACTAGTGGGATTAAGCTAGAATCAGTAACAAGATAACTTGATTATCCCCCAACTACCTAGAAATGGAAAAAATATACTTCTAAGTAATCATTGAGGCAAAGAATGAAAATCAGACATATTTTAAACTGAATAATGAAAATACAACTTAAAAGAATGGCTGAAGTCATTCTCAGAGGAATTTGATAGCTTAAGTGCAAATATAGGAAAAGAAGGTGAAAATCTGTTGTCTCAACAAGAAAAGGAAATTAAACTGAAGAAGAAACATTATAAAGTAGACATTAATAAAATATAAAACAAACCTACATTAAATGAACAAAATTCACTCATTATACAGAGCAGTGAAATTTGACCAGTAAAATAAAGATGAGTCCCAGCAAGATTGATTAAAGATAAAAAGAGAGTAGGCACAAATGATCTGTATTATGAATGAAAAAGGAAGCATCATAGCAGAGCCTAGAGGCTTTTTGTAAAAAGATTATGTTTTGAACAGTTTTATGTAATTTGAAAATTTAGATGAAGTGGATAGCTTCTAGACAAAACTTTAAAAAGCCAATACAGTAAGAAATAGGAAACTCAAATTGACTTACATGATTAAAGCAATTGAGTCATTAGAAACCTTCCCACAAAGAAAGCTTCAGGCCAGGAAAGCCTTACCAGTGTGTTCTACCAAATATTTAGGGAAGCCATAAACCAATACCATACAAATTCTTTTCAAGAATAGACGAAGCAGTACCCTCCCCCAACTTATTTTATAAGGCTAGCATAAACATGACATAAAACCTGAAGAACATTACAAGAAAAAAAAAAATGACAGACTGGTCTCACTCATGAACATAGAAACTTAAGTCCTAAACACAATGTTAGCAAGACAAATCCAACAATATGTAAAAAGGGCAAAAATGACCAAGTTAGATATTTTTCAAAGAATGGAATGTTAACTTTGAAAAGCACTCATAACTTTAGCATAATCAAGAAAAATAATCTAAGTAGACATAGAAAGAATATTTGATGATCAACATCCATGTGTGATCTTAAAAAAAAAAAAAACTCTTAGAAAACTAGAAATAGAAACCACCTATAGATGTCATACTTATTGGTAAAATATTAAAAGTTCTTCCCAAATCAAGAATAACTGTGTTAGAAATCTTAGCCAGTGTGGTAATATAGTAAAAAGAACTGAAAGAGTGAACCTTGAAAAAGAAGTCATGACTGTCAGCTTTTTTAGAAGGCATGATTCTGTAGGTTCAAAATTCCAAAAACGTACTGGTAAACAATTAGAATTAATAGGTAAATTTAGCAGGTTGCCTGATAAAAGGGCAGTATGGGGAAACCAGTTTTTTATTGGCAACAAATAAAGTTTATTTTTATTTGTACAAATTTATGATGTACGTGAGAAAATTAGTTACATGTGTATAATAACTAGTGATCAAGTCAGGGTATTTAGGGTGTCCTTCACCCTAGTACAATACATTTTTGTTAAGTATAGTCACCCTGCTCTGCTATCAAACATTGAATTTATTCCTCCTATCTTACTGTATGTGTAAGATACATATACATGTATGTTTGTACTTTTAACCCAGTTCCCTTCATCCTTCCCTGCTGCCCTACCCATCCTTCTCAGTCTCTGTTATCTATCTTTCCACTCTCTACTTCCATGTGATCAAATTTTTTAGCTTCCACATATAAATAAGGACATATGATATTTGTCATTTTGTCCCTGGCTTATTTCATTTAATATAATGACCTCCAGTTTCATCCATGTTGCTGCAAAAGACATGATTTCATCTTTGTAATGGCTGAATAGTATTCCCTTGTTTATATATATCATATTTATCCATTTGTCCATTTACGAGCACTTAGGCTGATTCCATATCTTGCTATTGTAGATAGTGCTGCAATAAACATGTGAGTGCAGGTATTACTTTGATATATTGACTTCTTTTCCTTTGGGTAGATAGGCAGTAGTAGCATGGCTGGATCGAATGGTAATTCTATTTTTAGATTTTTGAGAAATCTCCACACTATTTTCCGTCATGGCTGTACTAGTTTAAATTCCCATTGGCAGTGTATAAGTGTTCCCTTTTCTCTGCATCTTTTCCAGCAACTGTTGGCTTTTGTCTTTTTAGTAATATCCATATGGCTTGGATAAGGTGATATCTCAAATCAAGGTTCTGATTTGCATCTCTCTGATGATTGGTGATGTTGAGCATATTTTTATATACCTGTTGGCCATTCATCTTTTAAGAAATGTCTGTTTATGGGATTGGTTTTTATCTGTTGAGTTGTTGAGTCCTTGTATATTCTGGATATTAGTCCTCTGTTGGATGAATAGCTTGTAAATGTTTTCTCCCCTTCAACAGGTTGTCTCTTAATAAAGTTGAATTTTAAAATAACATTTACAGGTTAAAATACTTAGGAATAAACCTAATAAGAATTGTGCTTTTCTATAGTGAAAATTGTAAAACATTACTTGGTAAAACTGAAGAAGACTTAATGAGTTAATGGATCTAGGCTGAAAGTCTAGAGGCTGAAGATGTAGGAGGAGGAGAAGGTCACTAATGGTTTTCTCTAAAGGACCAGATAGTAAATATTTTTAGCTTTATGCGCCCTTAGTCTCTTTTGAAATGAGTAAACCTTGCTGATTTGGGAATAAAAGCAGCCCTAGGTAATTAATAATTGGGTATGAAAGTAGCCATAGACATAAATGAATGGTTGTGGCTGTGTTCCAGTAAAGCACTATTTACAAAAAAATAGATGATGAGGTAGATTTAGCCATCTAAACCTAAGTTTAGCCTAACTTAGTTCATAAGTTTGTCCATCACTGGATGTGGGCATTGGCTTTAATGTCTACTAGCATCACAAAAAAAGGAGCAACTAGATATTTGCATCCATTCAGAGTGAGTGTATATCACCATCTTTGAAGTGGTCTAAACCAAAAGTTACAAGAATAGGAAAGATGGAGAACTTCTAGGTTAAAAGACATTTAAGAGACCAATCAGTCTACTGCAATGTATGGACTTTACTTGGATCCTGATTCAAACAATGTATTAAAAATGAGACAGCAGGGAAAATTTGAATATTGCCTGGATATTTGATATTAATTAATTAGTGTTAGTATTAGGTGATATGATGGTATTGTGGTTATGTTTGAGTCCTTGTTTCTGAAGAAAATATTCTGAAATGTTTGTGGATGGAATGTCACATATATAGGATTTGTTTCTTATGCATTAAGAACTATGATTTCATAATTTTGTTGTATTTATCTACTTCTCTGTCTTCATCATTATCTGTTCTCACTCAGACTCCAGGATCTAGGTCTAAGTTATCTACTAAGTATAGGTACTCAGTAAATGCTTTTAAAATGAATGAAGCTAGTGGCTGCAAAAGACTAAGTCAATCTGTTAGATCTGTTATTATGAAATTGTTTATACAGTACCAGATTTTTTTAGAAATTGCTTTTTTCTTCCCATTTCAGGGAGGAAGGCACTTGGAATGAAGTAAAGTTTCTGTGAAACTTTTCATACATAGACAGATGTAAAGAGTAGACTACATTAGGTTTATTTAATACATTTAATGGCCTTGTAAAAAAATGCCCTCGATATTCATAGCAAAAAAGTGAAGAAATAGAAATTATTTATTGTAATCCTTTATAAACTTGTAGTTAGCTCAAATACTTAGTAAAGAGACTTAAAAGAGACTTTGCCTTCATTATGGTTATAAATTGATGAAAATATTTTTACATATCCGTAACTCTTAAATTTTGGACAAGTAGCCAGATTTCATCATGTACTCACTTTTTATTTATGATAATATAACAGTGTTATAATTCACTTAAAGTAAACATTATAACTATCATCTATAATTCTGAAACAAAACTGTCATTTCTGAATATCTGCCTTCTAATCTTATTTCAAATGTATATTTTAACCGTTATAATAATTAGATAAATAAAACTATACTTTTTTATAAGCTTGTTTCTTCCTGTTAGTCTTCATGACCATCATTTTCAATGCATATATTTTTAATGAAGACAGGAAGGAAATTTTATGTAAACAAATATAAAGGAGATTATATAAGCAAATAATCTACATGTGACCATTATAACATTGATTCATAAATGTGCTAATTATTTTTCTTTTTAGGTGCTGTTATTTTCAAGCTTTATTAGTACATATAGTATGACCTTTTCAAATAAAAATGGTTTGACAACAAGCTCATATTTTTCAAAAGGGACACTGTTAATACACTACTTTTAGAATTAGTAAAATAAGTATAGATATAGTAGTAGTATTCTGAGTAGTGATGATTAAAGTTTTAGCAATGTAAAATGTAGGAGAAGAAGAAAATGATGAGAAAAATTTTGAATACAAGTAGTGTAGGTTTTGAAATAATCTTGATACTTTGTTTTCATAGATCTCACAATGACTCTGACAGTTGAATCACCAGATTCTTTCCAGGAAAATATCTATAGTATTAAGAAAATTTACTTTCATTTTTAAAAAGCTATACTTATTTAGAAAGTATGTACCTTACTATAAATCATAATGAGGGATTTATTTTATTTTATTGTTATTTGATCATACTTATCCCTTTTCCAGCTTTGTGTTGGTCATTCCATTTTTCTTTTTCTTCCATAAAAATGAGGCCTGCAGTTTATCTTAGTTTTAGTAACTACCAGTGATTAGTAGCCACTTTAATGTAGTTTTTCAAAAAATTTTACTCACATATGGAGCCCTGGTACAGAAATTACTGACTGATAAGAATATTTGATTCCTTGTTTCTCTACTTAAATATAGCTACAAGTAATCTTATAAAATTAAATGTTACTACATTTGTAGCCATGAAGTACATACTAGATGAACTGCATTTGAATCTTTGCCATGCAGTGAAAGATAAGTTTGTAAAGTCTTTCTGAATTGATGTAAGCTTGTGAGTACATCTAACGGTCATTTGGAGCCTCCCTTTTGCCATATTTGTCTAATGGATCACATATCAGGCCTATTACTATTTTCAGAAACAGTATTCATGACTGAAATCCTACAGTTAACCTTTAGAAGATCAAAAGGAAATATTCTTATTTAAAAGGTGACCTTAATGTATACATATTTCCTTTTTATGCTTTATGGCTTGCATGTTTAACAGCTTTCTATTAATTGTTACATAGAATTACTAAATATGTAGTTAAAGGTAAAAGTCATTGTAGGGTGAAACTAACGTATCAGTTACCTAGTCATAGCTGAATATTTTGGCAACAGTAATTTGAAGTTATTATTTTAATAGATTTATTTTAACATAACAGTGATGTTTATACAATTTCATCAAATGAAATTTGATGTAAAATCCTAAAATGAACTACATTACAGTAGCTACGAACCACTGGTAGTTACTAAAACTAAGGTAAACTGCAGGCCTCACTTTTATGGAAGAAAAAGAAAAACGAAATGACCAACACAAAACTAGAAAAGGGTTAAGTATGATCATCTAATAAAATTGTATAATCAACTTTTTAAAGGTTTTTCTGCTTGGGATCACTACTAAAATCTAGAAAGTATATTTTTATCTTCAATCAGAACTGTATTTATTTGTACTATAATGTATAAAACTTTCCCATTATAAATACTGGATATATTATTTATGATGTACCAGTGTATCTTCATAGATCAATAGAATGCCTTTCCCAACTTTCACTTAATATTTTAAAATCACGATTCATTCTTTCTTTTAAATATTACGATTTCCAAAAAGGTTTCTTGCTTTTGAGGTTTCAACTATCCAATGTCTTTTTTTATATATTGACAGGCTTTAATAAAGTGACTGTTTTTTCATTGGAGATCTGCAATTTTCTAAAGTCTTTTTAAATGTATTGTTGTTAGAGTGAAAATAAATTGATATAGGTGACATAAACTTGTTTTGTTTCATTATTTCAGGTGGTTGAACAGGGTATGTTTGTAAAGCACTGCAAAGTAGAAGTATATCTCACAGAATTGAAGCTATGTGAAAATGGAAACATGAACAATGTTGTAACTCGAAGATTTAGCAAAGCTGACACAATAGGTAATGCAAGATCCTGTCTCTTTTAAACCATTGCTATTAGATATTTAGTTAGAGTTATCTGTATTATATGCTAGTAGGATGGTAACCTTTTTAAGGATTTATACATAGACATTTGATTTCCAGCTTTGATGCAGTGTCTTAGAGTTGAATTATTTATTGTTTCTTGTATGCTTTTGCATTTATTAACTGAATTTTAACGTTTGTGCCATTTTGCCTTTTCAAAAACAAATAATTATTGTTTTAATTTAGTAGATGGAAAATGTGTGTCAGTTTGTAACATAGAGCTTTAGATAAAAGCCCACTTAAAACTTGGTAAGATAGCATGAAAAATGACAATTTCCTTTTTTTTCCCCAGCTTATTCCTTTGAACTCTAAATACAGTTAAGTTGCTAAGGCAGCAGGCTTAGCATTATTTTGACACATTGATTTTTTTCAAATTAATAAGTAGCCTAAGCAGTTGTAAGTCTCAAATATAAGTGGACCTAATTCTCTTTATAGATAAAAATATATAGTTGTTTTCCTTCTATTTAAAAGACATATTTTTAATTTTAGATAAAGAATATATTGAATAAAATGCTTTTTTAAATGACTATGAACTTAAGGCCCTGAATTCAAATTATGAATTTAATAAAAATTATGTACTTTTTGTTTCAAAAAACAACTCAAAAAATCTTAAAGTATTTAATTTCAAATGAAGTTGTAAAGAGTAATGGTAATAACACTGATCTTGGAAAATACAAATGAACAGTGAAGAGGAACAGATAACATGTAGAACCCAGCATGGAAGAGAGATTAGCAAATTTATGAATTATAGCACAGCATAAGATTTCCTTGTTGGCACCAGTCATTAAAGTAAATGAAAGTATTTTTGAATTTCATTAAATACATTTGGCTTTCTTTCGCCACTTTATCCACTTCACAGCAGGAGGATACTTGTAACCCATATTTTTTATGAAATAATAGCATTATTCAAGTACTCAGTGCTTGGTTAATCCGAATGTTTGCACCAAATAAAATACAGCATGATGTTATGAATCTTCATTCTCCTCTCTTTATTTACCTAGAACATTTACAAGTTCGAGATTAAGTTTCAGTAAGCTTACAGTTGGCTGGTCGAGATTAAGTTTCAATAGGCTTATAGCTAGAACATTTATAAGTTCAAGATTAAGTTTCAATAAGCTTACAGTGGCTCACACCTGTAATCCTGGCACTTTAGGAGGCCGAGGTGGGTGGATCACCTGAAGTCAACAGTTTGATACCAGCCTGTCCAACATGACGGAGCCCCATCTCTAAAGTACAGAAATTAGCCAGGTGTGATGGGCATGCACCTATAGTCCTAGCTACTAGAGAGGCTGAGACAGGAAAATTGCTTGAACCTGTGTGGTAGAGGTTGCAGTGGGCCCAGACCATGCCACTGCACTCCAGCCTGGACAACAGAGCTAGACTTCATTTCAAAAAAAAAAGCTCATAGAGTCATATTTCTTTTTTTTTTTTTTTTTTTTTTTTTTTTTTGAGACGCAGTTTCGCTCTTGTTACCCAGGCTGGAGTGCAATGGCACGATCTCGGCTCACCGCAACCTCCGCCTCCTGGGTTCAGGCAATTCTCCTGCCTCAGCCTCCTGAGTAGCTCAGATTACAGACATGTGCCACCATGCCCAGCTACTTTTTTGTATTTTTAGTAGAGACGGGGTTTCACCATGTTGACCAGGATGGTCTCGATCTCTTGACCTCGTGATCCACCTGCCTCGGCCTCCCAAAGTGCTGGGATTACAGGCTTGAGCCACCGCGCCCGGCCCCCCATATTTCTAAAATGAATGCTTAAAATCTAAGGATTTTCCTATATAAAGGTTATTATAATTATTATTACAGTTAAATCGCTTGACTTGAATTTCCAGATTTGTAAAATATATTTTAAAAAATAAGATATTTCTACATATTAAAAACAAAGTTTTCAACATATGAAAATTATTTTAATCATATGAGTATGTACATGAGAAGTGTCTATAAATCTAGCAAGGATAATCTGTTAAAATTAATTCAGAGAGTTGTCTCTGAAATTAATAGCCAGTTAGAATATAAATGAGAAGCTATCTCTTAAAATAATATTTTCTAGTTATTTTTAAAGTTTGGTATTTTCTTTTCTCCCTACCTCATTTTAATAGGAAAATTAAATATAAATATGAGACCATCAGAGATCTAATTTTGTAACTTTATTATACTAAACATTTTGAAACTCAGGAAAATCAGCAACTGGTTTAATTTCTGAATTCAAAACAAGCATTATGGGTTCTCTTGATAAGAACTGTGTAAGAATTTGTCACAGAGATATATAATTTATAAAGGATCACTGCTTCAAAAAGTTAATGATCTAGCATAGATTTTAATCAACATAGCTTAATATACTAATACTTTAAAATGCTAGATAAATTGAATATATATTTTAACATTATATATGAACCCAATTTTTGCATACCTATAATTTCTCACTTATTAGATTATTGTTTTTCATCTGGATTGTTGCTATTTTGGTGGTTCATTAAACAGTTTTAAGGGTAAAGATAATTGAATGGGAAATATTATAATACAAAATATCAACATATACATAAAAGTCCCAGGTCACAATTTCTTACTATAGCTCTTAGTTTAAAAAATTTGAAAGTCTATATTAGAATGAGTATTCTTTTTAAGAAAAGAAGGTTTGCAAAAATTATAATTAGTCAAGTCAGGAATTTTAGACACTTCATAGTTGTGGTTATCATACAGTCAAGGTTAACAGTTACTGAACATTTACTATGTTTTAAACACTTTACAGGAATTTTCTTGTTTGAAATTAACCTAGTATCTTCATCTTATAGATAATGAAGCTGAGATTTAGAATCTACCTCAGTACACCCTGGTACCAAGTGGTAGAGCTAGTACTTTACCTTCATAAGCAGAGCTTTTAAACCGTAGTCTCATCTCTCAGTTGCTGCCTTACACAATCTATGTATGATAAAGGAATATTCATTTTGGAGATATTAATTGGGCTGATTTTGTTTTTCTAAAGAAAGTAGGTTTTTAAAAGGAATTTACACGAGAAACTTTGGATATATATTTTTCCCCTATGATATTTTAAGTAATCTTGATTGATTAAAATAGCTATGTACATGAAATACAGCAATATAAATTTTATAAACAGAATTAGGAAATACTAGTGCCTGTTTTCTCTTGTTACCAAATTAATAAAATATTCTGTTTTCAGCTAGTACTGCCTACATTGATAATAAAAATGATAGCAGGCCATAGGCCATATCTAAATGATTTACCTATTAGGGCCAAAATTTTCTGCCTTCAAATATTTTTCTGCCAAAATTGATATATTTGAGCATTAATTATGTTCGATTTAGATGAAATAATGGTTTTATTTTCTGTTAACGTTAACTACTAAAAGCATAGAACTTATTGAAAAATACAACGATTTAATTTCCGTGACCTGTATTAATATTTTTTATTCTAATTTTTGTGAGCAACCTGTATTATTTTTCCACGTCTGTATGCTTTTCATTGACTGTCTAATACAACTGAATTAATATGTGGAAAAATAAGTACATGCTGTCAGTCCTTTGACCATTCTCAGCTTCAGTAATCTTAACCTGTACCCAAGCTCAATCACCAATTTTCATAGTTTAACCCTAGATTGTCATTATCTGTAACTGCACTTGCCAGATCTCAAATTTAGCATCCTTTGTTCTGGCCACCACTTTCTCTGCTCCGATTTCTCTTGAGCCTGCTACATTGGACAGTGAAACCCACTTCTCCATTGGTACTGCTTCTGTGATAGTCTCTCATGACCTCCCCCATTGCCAAATCCAGTGGTAATACAGAAATCACCCATTTTCCTAACCTGCTAGCAAAGTTCAACACAGATAAACTAGTTTTCCATCTAGAAGCACTTTCTCCTCACATGGCTTCCAGGGCACAGTTTCTCATTGGCTGCATCTTGTTGGAGTCCTTTGTGAAACCCTCTTTGTATTCTTTATCTCAAAATATGAGTGTCTCCATATTCTCCCAATCCTCCTTTCCTTGGTGATTTGTTTTCCTGGCTTTAAATATTTTCCTCATGTTGAAAATGTTTTATCAGTCCTGCCCTAAAGCCTCCCATAATTCCAGTTTCAACTATCCCATATCTTCATTTGTATATCTGACAGGCTTCTCAAGAAAATTACGTATAAAACTAAGCTCCCTCTCCCAAAAAATCTAAGGCTCTGTCATTCTTCCTTGTCTCCATAATGGCCACTTTTGGTCTTCCAGTTGCTTAGTCAAAAAATCATTTCTGATTGCTTTATTGCTTACCCTTCATGTAATCTAGCAGCATTCTTAGAAATTCTTTCAGAATTTGTTCTTGGTCAGACCAGTTGTCACTGCTTCTATTACTACCACTTTAGTTAGGATTGCTGCAATAGCCTAGTTTCCCACCTTCAACTTCGTGTTAGTCCGTTCTCACACTGCTATAAAGAACTACCAGAGACCGAATAATTTATGAAGAAAAGAGGTTTAATTGACTTAACAGTTCCACAGGCTTTACAGGAAACATAGCTAGGAGGCCTAGGAAACTTAACAGCCATAGTGGAAGGCAAAGGAGAAGCAGGCACATCTTGCCATGGCCTGGCAAGAGAGAGTGCAAAGGGGCAAGTGCTACACACTTTCAAGCAAACAGATCACATGTGAACTCACTCACTATCACAGGAACAGCAAAGGGGAAATCTGCACCCGTGATCCACTTACGTCCCACCAGGTCCCTTCCCCAACACTGGGGATGACAATTCAACATGAGATTTGGGTGGGGACCCAGAGCCAAACCTTAACAGACCTTCTGCAGTGTTCTTCACCAGCAGCAAAATGAACATTTAAAATGTCAGTCATATCATGCCACTTCCCTTCCCAACTCCTCAGTGGCTTCCTTTCTTGCTCAGATTAAAATATAAATACTTTAATAGCTCACAGAAGTATATATAATTCACAGAAGTACCTTTATAGTCTCATTTCTGCCTTACTTATTCTACTTTAGCCACATTGATGAACTATGCTGTTGTAAAACATGCCAAGCACATATGCACCTAAAGGCTTTTACGTTACTATCTCTATGCAAGTAATGTTCCCCCATATGTAAATTAGATCTCAAAATTCAATAAAGAGGAAATTTCCACATTTGCTTATAATATATTATGTACACAGGTATCTGTATTAATAGAAAAAATATCCAGAAGAAGAAATATCAAAATATCAGCAGTGGTTATATCTAGGTAAACAGTTTATTTATATTTGTCAGTATTTTTGGTGTTTTTGCCAAGAGAAAAAATTGTTTATGCCCCTAGGAAAAATTTATCCATTTTTATAGAGAGACTAAAACAACTCCCTTCCTTGGCATCTTCCTTTACCCTCCTTCCTAGGTAATGTTTTGTTTCTTGATCTCCCTGTGATTTACGTGGGTATGTCCACTTTGGAATTTTACCACAAGATATTGATGATTAGTGAATGTTTCTGTATATATGTTTACTTTAATAAAAAGAGCAACACAAAAAAATACAACCCTGCCAAAATAGAAAGCAGTGCTGGTATAGTTTGACTCTGTGTCCCCATCCAAATCTCATGTCCCCCATGTGTTGGAGGAGGGGCCTGCTGGGAGGTGTTTGGATCATGGAGGCGGATTTTCCCCTTGTTGTTCTTGTGATAGTGAATGAGTTCTCATGAGATATGGTCGTTTAAAAGTGTGTAGCATTTTCCGCTTCGCACTCTTTTGTTCTGCCATGATAAGATGTGCTTGCTTCCCCTTCACCTTCCACAATGATTGTAAGTTTCCTGAGGCCTCCTAGCCATCCTTCGTGTACAACCCATGGAACTGTAAGTCAATTAAACCTTTTTTCTTCATGAATTACCCAATCTCCTGTAGTTCTTTATAGCAATGTGAGAACAGACTAATTCAAGTACTAACAGTATATTTATTTTATATAATTATTTAAATATTCTGGGTGATTTGCTTTAAGTTTTGAGATAATGCTGTTGATATTTTGAATTAGTGCCTTTTTTTCCTGCTGATTTAATGGCCTTATCAAAACCTCACTGAGTACAAGACTATTATAAAACATTAGCTGCTAAATAGACAATGTTATTGGTCTAAAAGTATTCTATATTTATATATCATAAAATATTTTAATTACTGTTTTCTTGAATTGGTTAGGCAAGTTATTGACCAGAACTAGATGGATATGATAGTATTACATAATTTTTCTGATATTTAAAAATTTTAAAGATGTATTTAACTATAGGTACTGGAACTTTTAATTACGTCTGTACTCTCAAATATGTAGACATTGTGTATTTTATTTTATACAAGTTAAGCTGCTAATGTTAAATAAATAAAATTTCAGTAAATTGATTTAGAAATCAGGAAAAGACATGGATTTACCTTGAAAATACTAAATTTTGGTGAATACAGACATCCCTTCAAACAAGGCACTTTCTTTTTTATTGTGTCCATATATTCTAATTAACTGTTCAGTTTAAACTATTTTTAAATGGCTTATTTAGTACCTTAAAATTTTTCCATCTGTAACATCTCTTAACCATACTTTAATTCCTAATTTCTACATCTCAGAAAAAATATTTGAATTATATGTTAAAAGTTAAAGTTTATCCTGTGTAGCACAAATTATATTTCATTTTTGATGATTGAACTCTTACCTTTTGAGGTTTTTAATTCCCCAAGTAATTTGTTGTAGTGCAAATACCATTTTTTCCATAAAAACACACTCAGTCTTAAACACCCTTTTGTTGGTTTGTGTTTTATAGATTTATTACATATTTAGTCTTGATACTCTATTTGTATTTTAAATTTAGAATTTTTTTCTGGTAACATTTAGCTGTGTGTGGTATATTTTGAAATATATGTTATATTCATATTTTTTTCTCCTTAAATCTAGATACAATTGAAAAGGAAATAAGAAAAATCTTCAATATTCCAGATGAAAAGGAGACCAGATTGTGGAACAAATACATGAGTAATACATTTGAACCACTGAATAAACCAGACAGCACCATTCAGGATGCTGGTTTATACCAAGGACAGGTATTGTTTATTTTAAGCATACTAATACATGAAGGTTTTTTGGATTCATGAACCTTAATTAATATCCTGGCAATATATAATGGGCTCTACCGTTCCTGCTTCCTCTTTCTAAATTCATCTCTTGTCTATCCCTGCTAGTTACTGACTGTGACTTCTAGTTCCCTACTTGAGCTTAGAAATAATCTACTTGTTAAAAATAAATCATTTTTAATTAGGAAAAAAAAATCAGCTGATATTATAAGGTGGGTCAGCAAACTTTCTGTAAAAGACCAAATAGTAAACATTTATGGAGCATCTGTTACTTACACAATTCTCTGTTACAAGTTACAGTTCTCTGTAGGCCATAAAGTGACATCTAAAATGGTGCCATTGTAGTACACAAAAACAAGCATAGATGCTACATCAATAAATGAGTATGGCTCTGTTTTAATAAAACTGTTTATATAAATGTGCAGCAGGCTAAGTGAAATGTAGTTTTGCCAGCCCTTGTTGAAAGGTATCAGCTCCCAGTTTGGTTTTGTTTTTTCTTTTGTTTTTTCTTTTGTTTTGTTTTGTTTTTTGAGATGGAGTCTCACTCTGTGGCCCAGGCTAAAGTACAATGGTAAGATCTTGGCTCACTGCAACCTCTGCCTTCTAGGTTCAAGCGGTTCTCCTGCCTCAGCCTCCCAAATAGCTGGGACTACAGGCACATGTCACCATGCCCAGCTAATTTTTGTGTTTTTAGCAGAGATGGAGTTTGACCATATCGGCCAGGATAGTTTCAATCTCTTGACCTCGTGATCTGCCTGCCTTAGCCTTCCAAAGTGCTGGGATTACAGGCATACACCACTGCACCCAGCCAGTATTTTTTTAATAGTATAATCCAAATAAATAAAAGTATTGAGAAAGGAAGAAGTTTAGTCACAGTCAGCAAGTCCTACTGATTCTACCTTCTAACTATCTCTTGAAATAATCTCTCTGTTCCATTCTCAGCCCTTAACTTTCATAGTCTCTTCACAGATCCCTCTATCTCCAGGCTCTTGTACGTCTGCTCTTTTTTCCTTTGTTTTTTCATTATTAGCAGATAGCAGTAGGACACTCTTGTTCTTGCCAGAATACTCATTCTAAAATGTAAAGTTCACTGTCTTCCTTTTATAAACTTTTCTTGGTTCCTTAATAATTATCAAGTCCAAGCACTTTAAGCCAGCATGCAGGTTATGGTTTAACCTCTTCTCTACTCTTCCACTATCATCAGATTATCTTTATTTTGTGGTTTATACTCAAGCGGTACCAAACTGAGCTGCTTATCATTCCCTGAACACGCTATGCTGTCCAGTACTCTTGTGCTTTCCAATGTGTTATTCCATCTGCCTGATGTACATGTCCTTGCAATCCCTGTATTCATCCATCAAAAAGTTCTTTTAACCATCTACATCCTCAGATTAACCATCCCATACCATCATGTAGGCTAGCCATATCCTTTTCATCCTTCAGATTCTAGCTCAAATGTCCCGTCATCTATCCAGCCTTCCCTGTTTCTCTCAATAGCCACTGAGGAATAAGATGTTTCTGTTCTGGAGGAAAAAGAATGCTTCCTTAACTTCCACAATGCTTTATGTATAAATGTTTTGCATCATTCATTATATGCTTTAGTTATTTGTATATTAATCTCCCTAGACCTTGAGGTCCTTGTTTTGGTTAGACTTTGTACCCTGTTTATATTTTCAGAACCTAACGGTGCCTGGTATTCTGATATATGGAAGATTTTTGTTGTTGTTGTTTTACTTAAAAATTACTGTTAACATCAATAATATGATTCTGAGTTGTGGAAAAATTCAGAGAAACTGAAGGAAATTAATTTTTAGTAAATGCCTGCTATATGTCAAGGATTAAACTAGACTATCAAAATACAGTGATTTTCATATTTATTTTAGTCATTATGTTCTTAAGAGAAATCTTACAAAATCCAGTATGTATCACAGTTAAAAGGGAAATGAAGCTGATGGAAGCTAGAAGTATGGACCTTGGAAATCCACTGATAGCCAACACTGCCCTTTTAGTTAGCCACCTCTCTCTTTCTGTCTTCCAGTAAACATAACCTCTCTCCTTGGTTTTCATTCATTAGGCCTTGAGGTAGCTCCAAAAGTACAATTTGAAATCTATAGAATTCTTTCTTTAAATCTTTTCAGCAATCTTATGAAATTAATGTTACTCTTTTCATCATGTACATTAGAAAACAGAGACTTAGAGAAGTTAAATAATTTGATCTTCTTGATAGGTATGCATTTATCAGATGGCAGATGAGAGAATAATTTAATAAGATTAAATATTCTTTTAAGGAACTGACCTCTAAAAACAGGAATGTTTCAAAGAATGTTTATTAAATTTTTCGGACTTTATAATAATTATTCAGCCAGAGAAGATAAATGAACTAAAAGATAGTAAATGAACCAAACACTCTCCTGGACCTTTTTTTTAAATACTTAAATTAAAAATATCCTTATTAGAAAATGAAAAAAAAACATACTATTGAAGAGTTTGCCTCCCATTTGGGAGGCATTTCTTCTTTCCTTTTTTGTATGAGTTTAATTTTAATGTAGAATCTTTCCAAAAATATTTTTGAGTTAAAGTTTTAACTGTAACAAAATTTTATTCAGAAAATGATACACTTGAATAAAGGACTCAATTTTAATATTTCTGATGGCCTTCAGCATTAGTATTTGTGGTTTTAACAACATGGAATATTAGGTATAAATACTGTTAGAAATTAAGACATTATGGTTAAATAATTATATTGAATACATAAGTTAGAAATCTTCTGTAGCTAAAATCTTGTTTTATAACTGATTTAAGTCCTCCAAATCGTTTATAAAGATTATATGCATATTTATGCATATAGTTTATCTGTAACTGTTGCCATGGTTATAAATTGCAGTGAAGGAAAGCATTCTTGAGAAGTTAAAAATCACTAAATTCTACTTTGTAAATCTTTAAAATATATAGAGAGAGAGGAATGAAAATCAGAAAATTGAGACAATGATGACTCATTTATAGTAGGTAGGGAGAGGAATGTGATCAAGAAGGGATCAGTATAGTAGGTACATGGTGCTCTATTCTTTATGTGGTACAAATACAGTTTTTAATGTGTGAAAAAATAGATTTTTAAAGCTAACTTTAATATTTTAATTAGCACCCTCTAAGGTTTCATGAATTTTTTTTAAATCAACATTTTATTGTTTGTTACATGCACTCTGAAACATGCTTACATTTTACATGGTTAGGATCTAAATGCCAGTGTATAAATGGCCTGGAAATATACAGTTCACAAAAATATATTACTATGTCCATGTGGAGTAGGTTGTGAAATTGCAACTTAAAAAGTTAATGAAACAGTAAATGAAATGTATTCAAATTTGTAATGCCTTGGATTGACTTCAAGTCATTTTGTCTGTATTACAGTTTTCGCATGGAAATTGTAGATATTAACTTTTTATTGATATTATCACATAGTTCCTTTGTTAAATTATTTTTGCTAAGTTTTTCTTCATTATTTTGCTAAATTTTACACAGACTAATCCATAGCAAAAGACTTCTTTGTTAGACTGAAAGATATGAGGAAAGATTTTAGGGTATTTTAAAATAAAGTATAGCTCTGCCTAAGCCTATACTTTTTGTTTATTAGAGGTGATTTCTGTCAACTTCAACTATGCTGTTAACAGAACTTCAATCTTATTCTCATAAATGAGACTCTGTCATTTGTATATTTAAAGATTCTATAATTTCCATTGTGGTAATATAAATACACACTAATTTCAAAACCCTAAATGAATTCTACATAATCTGTAATTTAGAATTGTTTATGTCACCTTTCATCTGCATTTGCATAAAAATAAGCCAAGATTCTATGTCAGTATGTTTAACAACTGCAAACATTTATTGAGCATCTGTTCTTTACACAGTTCTCTATTATAAGTTACAAATACAAATAGAAAATATATTCTCTAAATACAAGGAATTTATGTTCTGTGTACTTGGATTAAGTTTTCTTATACTTAAAATCATGGAACCAGTGGTTTTCTTTACAGTTTGTCTTCTAGGATTCCTTCTCACGATCATTACTGATTTCTTATTTGAGGTCTTTTAGTCTACTGTTTCCTTTAAATAATCACAGAGTTACTTTAATTTCTTAGTGTATTCGGCTAAGCTTCTAAAGTTATTTTAACTTCAGAGTTATGGAAAAACATCCTTTTATTGTGTCATGTTTGCAGGTATTAGTGATAGAACAGAAAAATGAAGATGGAACATGGCCAAGGGGTCCTTCTACTCCTAAGTAAGTGCTCCCACTTCTTATGGCTTATTTTATGATTTTGAAGCCTTTGATGTTAGATAATCAAATCCACAGTGATGGAAGAACCTAGTTGTGTATTGCAAACATTCATGCCTTCTTTATATTTGAGTATTATATTCTTAGTATACAAGCTATCTAAATTTGCTATTAATTAATATGTTACTATTGTAAAACCTTCCAATTCAAATATCTTAAGGTATAGTATAAACATATGGTATAAATGAGAAAGTTGCATTGTCTAATACAGTCAAATCATTAAATATTAATTTTTGAAGTATTTCTGTGCTTTTTAAAAGTATCGTAAAATGTTTATCAAAATGAATCTGATGTGAAAGTAATATTTATTTAAATGAAAGTTTTAAATAAAGAAATAAACAGAAATAGAGGAGTATATGAGTTATTTTTGAGGGCAAATGAAAGAATTAGGAATTTTTTTAGCTGTTTTAGAATTAATAGATCCACACTCCATTATCAAAACATTTAAGACCAACTGTGTTTAAATATTCAGACTTCTCAAAGCTTTAAGAAGTAATATGGCCAGGCGCGGTGGCTCAAGCCTGTAATCCCAGCACTTTGGGAGGCCGAGGCGGGTGGATCAGGAGATCGAAAGATCGAGACCATCCTGGTCAACATGGTGAAACCCCGTCTCTACTAAAAATACAATAAAACTAGCTGGGCATGGTGGCGCATGCCTGTAATCCCAGCTACTTAGGAGGCTGAGGCAGGAGAATTGCCTGAGACCAGGAGGTGGAGGTTGCGGTGAGCCGAGATCGTGCCATTGCACTCCAGCCTCGGTAACAAGAGCGAAACTCCATCTCAAAAAAAAAAAAAAAAAGAAGTAATATGGTACATGTCCCACCTGTTACTGTAATGTTTCTGTTTCTGCAAGAGGACACTTTATAATCAAACACATTAATACTTCTTTAGCAAATATTCATACTAAGTGGGATAAATAAGGACTATAAATAGCATTTTATCAGTCCAAGTCAAGTTACCACCAAATGAACTGTGAAAAAATTTTTTCAGTTTTCAGAGCTTTGGAATATCAGATGTTCTGATAAGGGATTGTGAACCTGTATTTTGAGATTCTTAAAATAATGATTTTTAGAATAAATAACAGTTTAGTAAATTTCAACCAAGCAAATTTAAAAAAAAAATCTGCTACTTTATTTTATTTAAAAGTACAATGTACTCTCTGGGCGTGGTGGCACATGCCTGTAATCCTACCACTTTGGGAGGCCGAGGCAGGTGAATCATGAGGTCAGGAGTTTGAGACCAGCCTGGCCAACATGGTGAAACCCCATCTCTACTAAAAATACAAAAATTAGCCAGCATCGGTGATACATGCCTGTAATCCCAGCTAGCTGGGAGGCTGAGGTACAAGAATCACTTGAACCCAGAAGGTTGCAGTGAGCCGAGATTATGCCGCTGTACTTCCAGCCTGGGCAACAGAGTGAAACTGTCTCAAAAAACATAAATAAATAACATAAAACTGCATTGTCCCTTTTATAAGTGGTTTTCTATCCTTTTTATCTTATGTGAATTTTTTTTTTTCATTTAAAAATATCATGAGAAGGCACATAATTAATTACATGAAGGTGATTTTTATACTTAGCATACTTCGTTGAATGTAGTACAAGGGTAGAACTTAGTATAAAAGTAGTACTTTTATTAAGATATTCATATTAAAGGCATGTGGGTTGAATTATATAGATTTTATAACTGGTGAAGGTTTGGAAGTTAGGAAATTTTTTTGTGAATATTTCCTTTTGGTCTTTAAAGCAGAACCACTGTTGTTTCCTAACATGTTCAGGTTGCTGTGTACTTGCTATGTCTTTAAATAATTTTTGAAATTATAAAATTGTTTATGGATTAAAAAACATGAGTTCTAAAGATTGAGACATCTTTTTTACTTAAAAATGACTGATTTTCACCAGAAAGATAAGACTAATTTTATATTTTCTTTTATTACCTAATATAGCACAATATTATTTTTATTTATTTCAACAACTGTAGTACTTGCTTTGTATAAAAGAAGACACAATTTCCAATACAATACCCAACCCATCATACACATGCAATAAATATTGGTGAATGCAATTGCTATGCTAGAGATGTACAAAAGTACAATTAAGAGTCTCATTTTTTGTTGTATCTACTAGTTTAATAAGGATGCCATATATTAAAGCATAGAAAAGTTAAGTATCCATTCACTACAAAATGTAAGAAATACTATACACCAGTATGTCATAAATTGCCAAATAACAATTTACTAGAATACGGAAAAAGATTTGCACCTGTGTATGAAAAGATTCTCAGAAAACTAAGAATAAAGTGAAATTCTAACTTATGCCAAGTTTATAGCAAAAGTTATATTTCATTGAGAAATTTTTAGCACAATTTAAGAGTAGGAGCTTAGGAAGAAGAAATAAAATTCACTGTGTATAATTTAGTCATTTGTATAAAATCCAAAACTGTCAGCAAACTACTAGAACTGAGAATATTCAGCAAGATTGTCTAATATAAGATTAATTTATAAAAAGCAGTTGTTTTTTCTCTACCAAGAGATCAGCAATCTTTTTTATAAAAGACCAGATAAATGTTTTCAGCTTTGTGGGCCATATGGCCTCTGTCATAACTATAACTGCTGATGTAGTATGAAAGCAGCCTTAGACATCATGGCAACACATTGCAATGTCTGTGTTCCAGTAAAGCTTTATTTGTAAGTAGATAGCAAGCTTGTATTTGGCCTGTGAGCCACAGATTTCTAACCCCTGCCATTTATCATGAGAAACCCACTTAGAAAATAGTCTTAACAAAAATTAGCCTAATTTAAAATGCATAAAATCTTCATGAGAAAAAAAAATGTAAGTTTATTAGAAAATAAAAGATTGTCATGTACTGTATGGCTTACAGTACCTAGTAATGCCTGTTTTCTCTTGAGCACATCAGTACCGCTCAAAATTCTTTTATAGAAGATTTAATATAATGCAACAAACAAGAAATACACGGTAAAACAGAAAAATTCTTCTTTTGTTCCCAACTTCTTTTTTCTATTTACTTCTCCTGAGTTAACATCAGAAGTACTGTTAATAGATTAGGTGTGTTTCACCCATTACATTTTTAATGCATTTATTTTTCCACATGTATGTTATTCTACATCTTGTGTCTTTTACCCAGCAATGTGCTTTAGAGGTCTTTCAAAGTTAATAAAAATTAGATTTATCCCATTTAGATACTACTAAACTATTTGACCTTAAACATTTGTTAAATTTAATCCAGTTTTATACTTTGTTAATAGGCTTATATAAGCAATGTTTTATTTTCTAGGCTAATTTGTTTTTTATTGTTTCATCATATTCCATTCTTTTGGCAAGGTACTGAGATGATCTCTTTGTTGGACTATTTAGCATTTGAGATACTGATTGTTATAAAGTATGCTTTTTCTGTATTATATGCCTTTAATAAAATAGTAGGTGATGCTTTTAAAAAAAAAAAAAAAAAAAGAAACTTGACAAACTCATTTTAAAGTTAGCATTGACCAGTACAGGTCCAGAATTAGCTGAGTCAGTGTCGACAAAAAAGAGAAAGGAGGGAACTAGATCTATAAGGTAATTGAGAGTTACTGTAAAATTATACTAATAAAAACAATATAATGCTAGCAAAAGAAAGGCAAATACTGGTATAAACTAGTAATCTCAAAAAGATTCATGTATATTTGACAGCTTGATATATGGTGTGGCACAAGTAGGTAGTGAAGTTGCTTAAAACAGACGATTACTTAGATTTAATGGGAGTACTGGCTATTTTGAGAAAAAGAAAGCTAGATCTCTACCTTCTGCTTTATATGCAAAAGCTAAGTCTAGAAGGATTAGAGACCTGAATAAGAAATATAACACTTTAAAGTGATGAGGCTGGGCATGGTGGCTACACCTGGAATCCGAACACTTGGGGAGGCCAAGGCAGGTGGATCATTTCAGGTCAGGAGTTTGAGACCAGCCTGGTCAACGTGGTGAAACGCTGCCTCTACTAAAATAACAAAAATTAGCCGCGTATGGTGGCGGGGTCCTGTAGTCCCAGCTACTCAAGAGGCTGAGGCAGGAAAATCACTTGAAACCGGGAGGCGCAAATTTCAGTAAGCCAAGATGCTGCCGCTGCACTCTAGCCAGCGTAACAGAGCGAGACTCCATCTTTGAATGAATGAATGAATGAAGTGAATAATAGAAATTTTGGAGAATAGCTACATCATAGGGATCATAGAACATAATGTGAAAATTTAATGGGTCTGATTATATCAGAATTAAGGATTTTTGTTGAAAGAACTATACACAGAGTTAAAAGTCAGATATCAGCTTTGGAACTTTTAAAACCTAAAGAGAATAATACCTATAATATATCAAGAACTCCTATAACTTAACAGAAACAAAGAAAAATCGCTTTTAAAAAAATAGATAAAAGATACGAACATACAATTTAAATAAAGAGTAGCCGAGTCCTGACAGTTAGATGAGAAGACAAACTCACTAATAATCAGAAAAAATGAAAGTAAATGAATATAGTTTTTCACCCGTCAAAATGACATATTTAAAAGTTTGCTGATGCCAAATATTGGGTATGGTGTAGACGTGTACTTACAATGCAAGTATAAACTAATACTATCATGCTGTAAATCAGTAAGTAGTTAATTAAATAAGAAGTGTTTAATCCATCTGACCCAGCACTCAGAGGAATCTTTATACAAATCTTTGAGGATATATCTTTGTTAGCTGCATGGTTTGTGGTAGTGGGAATTTGGAGATACCCTAGCTAAATATCTATCACTGGTATATAGAGCAAATAAGAGAAATGAGATGGTAGTAACAATGGTGAGATCTTTAAAACTAGATGAAGCTTTAAAACATACAGCTGAGAGAGAAACAATGAGATTCATAAATATTTAAGAACATACAAAAAGCACAGTAGAAGGAAATCAGAGTAGAGATAAGAGGAAGAAAAAGGAAACAAGTTTGAGGAAGTATCACTGCTAAATTTATTTATATTTCTATAGTTTAAGCTAGGATACAGATTCTTTTTTCTGGATGAATGCTGGCTTAAAAAAAAAAAAAAATGAGACCAGCCTCGATGTCTCATGCCTATTATCTGAACACTTTGGGAGGCTGAGATGGGTGGATCATTTGAGGTCAGGAATTCAAAACCAGCCTGGCCAACATGGTGAAACCCCATCTCTACCAAAAATACAAAAATTAGCCAGGTGTGGTAGCAGGCAACTGTAGTCCCAGCTATTCAGGAGACTGAGGCAGGAGAATCGCTTGAACCCAGGAGGCAGAGGTTGCAGTAACCCAGGATTGTGCCACTGCACTCCAGCCTGGGTGTTAGAGTGAGAGTCTATCTCCAAAAAAAAAAAAAAAAAAACCAAACAAACAAAAAACACAAATGGAATGCCTCTGTATTCATCGAAAAGTACATTTTAGGCCTGGCAAAGTGGCTCACACCTGTAATCCTACCATTTGGGAAGCTAAGTTAGGAGGATCACTTGATCCCAGGAGTTCAAGATGACTCTGTTCAGCATAGCAAGACCATGTCTCTACAAAAGTATACAAAAATTAACCAGGTGTGGTGGCATGCATCTACAGTCTCAGCTACTCAAGAAGCTGGGGTGAGAGGATTGTGTGAGCCCAGGAGTTCAAGGCTGCAAAGAACTATGATCACACCACTGCACTCCAGCCTGTGCAATAGAGCGAGAGACCCTGTCTCTCAAAAAGGGGAAGAAGAAAGAAAAACCCGAAAAGCACATTATGAACACATGACATTAACTTAGGCAAATTTAACTCCAGCACAGGACATGTAATTTTAGGTCCTTAGGAAGGACTTCAAGATTAATTAAGATATAGAACAGTTTATATGCCTCAAAACTGTCACATATTTGTCAGATGACAACCTCTGGCCCTCAAGATGGAATGAAAATGCTTGTTCTCATAAATATCACTAACCTGAAATTTGTCCATCATGTTGTACATAACCAGTCCCTAGCTAGGGTGTCAGATACAAAGGAAAAATAATTAAAACTGTAATGGTGATAGAAGATTCCCTGGTAGAATTTATTAAAACAGTTTCTTGGGCCCCATCCTCAAAATTTTTTATTCATTATATCTGGGTGTGGCTCATTTCTAATAAGCTTGCAGGTGACACCAATGCTGTTGATCTAAGGATGACAATCAAAAACTTTGTTGGTAATGTTTATTGACATTTACTATGTTAACCACATTGACAGTGGCATCCAGGGTTCCCACCCCAGACAAGCAAAATATAAATCTTTATAGTCAGCCAGGGAATTTGCACTTTAAGTACTAATGTGAACAAGAAAATATAAGAATACTACCATAAGTAGGCACGTGTTAGTATTTTGTCTATTCTATACAACTGAAAATACAGGAACCTACTTAGTACTTTGATGTCCTAAAATTGTATTAGGCCCATTTGGATTAGATTTGAAACTCTGTATCCTCAGCTGAAGCATAAATTTTTGGGCTACTTGAGAAGAAATGCTAAAAATTCAAAAAATGTTAAGGATAAAATATAATTTTATTTAAAACATGTAGTCTTTTAGTTACAAAAAAATCTATGTGTATGCTTTTAATCAGCACCTAAAACAACTTGAAATCTGTGTTAGAAATCTAGGAACCTACCCAAAAGATACTCAAAAGTTTCCTGGCCAGGCACAATGGCTCACACCTATAATCTCAGCACTTTGAAAGTTCAACGGGGACGGATCACTTGAGGCCAGGAGTTCAAGATCAGCCTGGCCAAATGGTGAAACCCGATCTCTACTAAAAATACAAAAATTAGCCAGGGGTGGTGGCAGTGCCTGTAGTCCCATTTCCTCTGGGGGCTGAGGCAGGAGAATCACTTTAACCCAGAAAGTGGAGGTTGCAGTGAGCTGAGATTGAGCCACTGCACTCCACCCTGGGCAACAGAGTGAGGCTCTGTCTCAAAAAACAAAACCTTTCTAACTGAATTTTTTGACTAGATATCAACATATAATTTGAAATTTTTATTTTTGTATTCATGCTACATTTTTTAAACACTACTTATTTTATCAAGACTTGCATTTCTAATCTAGTTTTTAAGTCTGGTTTCTTATAGCCTCTTAAAAACATGATCTTTTCTTTTTTTTTTTTTAAAGATGGTTTCACCACCATGTTGGCCAGGATGGTCTCAATCTCCTGACCTTGTGATCTGCCCACCTCAGCCTCCCAAAGTGCTGAGATTACAGGCGTGAGCCACTGTGCCCGGCTAAAACATAATCTTTTCTATTGATGCCTTAGAAAAAGTGTCCCCTCCAGTCTTAAAATTCTGTTAAATTTCACCATTTTTTTTTAGGATGTTAATTGGGCAGTCTAATTATTCTATTGGAGACATATAGCTAGTAAAATCTTATATTTCTAAAAGTTGATTTTACAGTGGAATAATTGTAGAAGCCTGGGGGTTCCTAAAGAGATAATTTAAGTTTATTTATTTTCATTAATTAGTGAAAAAGTATTGTCAAAAGACGTGCTTAAGTATTTGGTGTAAAAAAATTGAGTCATTGATGATTTTGAAGATACGATTTTCTTCAACTAGAAAATATCCAGAGAAAAATTTACCATCATCCAAAATAGGACTTGAGTGGCAGAAAAAAGTCAAATGGAAAACCATGCTAATACCTCTTACTCATACACTGTCCCTCTGCCATTTGTGGTGTCTGATTAAGGAATTCCAAATTGATGACTGAAACACTATAAACTTAATCTCATGACCCAGTAATATTTTCACAGCACTGTCTTCCTGAGTGCTCTGCTTTGAGAGAGGAAGAACTTTATAAATACCATTGCGTACTACTTTTTTGGCTGGGACAAATAGTAAGCACCTAGGTGATTCTACAATATTCTGTTTTTGGTTTTTGCACTGTCTTAAACTTCTTTAGAAATTTTTAGAGAAAAGTTAATCCCTGTTTGCATTTATAACTGCAAAGCTAAATGGATTCAGAAATGATGCATAGACCTATTTGGTTAAAAATTAGTGAAATACATATTGGGAAACATATCACCTAAAATATTAATTTCATTTTAACAGTTAATAAATTGTACTGTGACTAAGTATATAGCATGATAATTTCCATTTGGAACATGAGATTTTTATGAACTGTGGTTTTCATAAGGTAACAGAAAATAAGCGTTTATAATTTCTATGAAAGTTTAAAAATCTGTCACCAATTTTAACTTTGTTCAAATACCAGAAGGGAGGAGTTGAGTGATTTGGTTTGTGGAAGTTGAGAGATGACTCTAGCCATTCTTTATTTCTTGTCATTCAGCCAGTTCATATATTTTAATAACCAATCTTCAGTTTGAAATGTAATCTGTGAACTATAAATCTAGAGTAATATTCCAATATCTATCATTTGTTGCTGTTGTTTTAAGACAGGGTCTCACTCTCATTACCCAGGCTGGAGTGCAGTGGAGCAGTCACAGCTCTCCAAAGCCTTGACTTCCTGGGCTCAGGTGATCCTCCTACCTCAGCCTCCCAAGTAGCTGGGACTACAGGCACACCACCACACCTGGCTTATTTTGGGGGATGTTTTGGTTGGTTGGTTGGTTGGTTGGCTGGTTGGTTGGTTGGTTGGTTGTTTTTTTGTTTTTTTGTTTTGTAAAGATGGTATTTAACCATGTTGCCTAGGCTGGTCTCGAACTTCTGAGCTCAAGTAGTCTGCCCACCTCAGCCTCACAAAGTGCTGGGATTATAGGCTTGAGCCACCATGCCCAGCTGTTACATTTTAAAAGACATTTTGAAGCCTTAAATTTCCTTTTATGCCTAATTTTATGTCATCATTCTCATTCAGAAACAGACATAGAGTGACTTCTTTTGAGACTTTAAAGTTTGAGGTAATGCAATAGCCAAACAAAAGTGCTTAGGATACAATTTAAAAAAGGGAACTGCAGTATGGAGTACTGAGAACTGCAGGTATGGAGTCATATTCCTAGAAACAGGAAGATAAGCATATATGAATTACCTAACCAAAAATGTAAAGAGCAACATACCAAAACCTTGAAGAGCATCCTGAAACAATAAAGAACAGCTGGCATCAAATAGAATAATCATGAAGACCCAGGGAAACTTGGATCCCATTTTGTCACAGAGTCTAAAGGAAAAGAACTTGTAAAAGAAAGGGTATGGTCAGAAATGCTGAATGCTGCAAAGATGGAAGGAATAGGGAACAGAGAGGGTTGATTAATGTACTTAACACATGGAGGACATTGTTTAAACTAGCCTATAGTATTTGGCAGCATGATGGGAATGAGAAATACATAACCAGGAAAAAGGCGATAAATAGAAAAGGGAACAACTAGTATAGCGCACTCATCATGAATTATACCGAAAGTAGAAACATAAAGTGGGACTTGGTTAGAAAGGCAGGATTCCTGAACAGGGAGAGAAACTACTTTATAAATTCATTTAAACATACACACCCTTTATAGGTATTTGTCACCTGAAGAGAAAGGCATTATAATAATGTTAGAATGAAGTTCCTTTCTACTGCTGTATACCAGTAAACTGTGTTTATATTGTAATTTTAGTTATCTAAATTCCAACTCCTTTTTGGAAATCCTTATGCATGTACAGAAATACGACCCCATAATTCCGTACTTAGTGGTCATTTGATTTAACACTCATTAAGATCTTAAATATGTGTGCAGATTTTCCTTTGGAATGCTGAAAATGCATGTAGATTAAACAGATCTTTACATCTAAAATTTCTACTTACTTTGAGTTGTGGAAAAACAACCTCATACCATGTCTTCAAGTTTTACCAAACAGAGCATGTTCAATCAAGATGAACTAGTATTAGATGCAATATTTAAAAGCTGTATCTAAAATTAGCTGGGCATGGTGGCACGTGCCTGTAATCCCAGCTACTCAGGAGGCTGAGGCAGGAGAATTGCCTGAACCCAGGAGGTGGAGGTTGCGGTGAGCCGAGATCGCGCCATTGCACTCCAGCCTGGGTAACAAGAGCGAAACTCCGTCTCAAAAAAAAAAAAAAAAAAAAAAAGCTGTATCTAAATATAATTGAAGTTAGAAACTTTAAACAGTATATGTCTAAATGCATGTCATTTAAATTTAGAATTCTCATATAGATGCTTTACCTTCTTATATACTCACAAATAATTATTGAATACTTTCTTCCTTTCTCCCCTGGTTTATTCTAAAAAGGATTTCAGTAATTTACAGTTAACACATATAAATCAAGATTAACTATATAAATAGATATAGAAGTCAGGATGAATGGAAAATAAATGTAGTCACAGTAAGATGAAATTAGAGAAGTTAGTTGGTAGGAGCAATAAGGGCCTCTGCAGTTGTTAAAATTAATCTGCAAATGTATGAGCTTTTTTGGATTCTGATTCAGACTAACCAACTGGGAGGAAAAACAGTTAAGAAGTTGGGAAAAAATTGAACACAAACTGGTTATTGGATTGGGACTGATAATGGTATGCACTGATTAAAACAAAAAATCCCTTATTTTTTAGGGATATATATACTATAGTATTTACAGGTGAAATTAAGTGTGTCTAGAATTTGCTTTGGGCTATTCCAGTAAAAGAGGGTGTTGGAGGGAAGCTGCAGGGATTGTAGAAAAAATAAGTATGGCAGAATGTTAAATTTTGAATGTGATCCTTTTGCAGGCGCCATACTAATCTTCTCTGTGTCGTTCCCATTTTGGTATATGTATGTGCTGCTGAAGCAAGCACTAGAATGTTAATTTTTGAAGCTGAGTTTCTGATATTAGGTACACGAGGGTTAATGTATATTTCAAAATTTCTATAATAAAGTTTAAATAAAAATGGGTTGCAAATTTGGTGCTTAGATTCATAATGGCTAAAAAATGATTTTAGTTTCAGTTCTTTAAAATGGAATGTTTTATGTTATCAAATATATGTAAAAGTAAGCAGTCAAAATAAGGAAAAATAGAGCTATGAAAAGCAATTTATATATAATACAAATCTGCTTAAACTCTCTTTTGTATGTCTTTAGGTACCTAACATCCTTCCTGGCATATAGGAAGCACACAGCAAATGCTGTTGAACTGAACTAATCTGTATCTTACAACAGTAAAAGTGTTTAATTTTTTAGATTTGGAATTTTCATTTTTTTCAGAACTTGTCTTAGAATGATTGTTAGAAATGGAGAGTGTAATGTTGGTCTTGTTTTTTGTTAAGATAATTTTGGTTTTATGATGTTAGATTTTTATCAAATAAGGTTGTTTTACAATGTTGGGTTTGAAAATATAAAAATCTTTAAATAACTGTTTTGCTGTGTCAATGTTCAGACTTCTCTATATTTTGGTTGTTCAGTATGGTGTTAGATTTCCATGAGTGTTAAATGTTTGGTTGACTTGCCAAAAGCAAGTTACGTTTTTCTGTTGAAATAAGAGGCTCAGCTTAGCCTTGAATTGCATGTTTTTAGTTGAAACATACTGGGTATAAGGAAATTCAGATCTGCAAACATTCATTTGTCAGGAGTAAGGCTGCATTTTCTCTCTTCATGAAACCACTTCGGCTAAATGGGAGCCTTACCTTTCTCTGTCTGAAGAGACGATATGTTACACCTAGCCCAAACTGGCCAAAATTAGTTTAATTCTAGGTAAGTGGTTTGATGTCTAGTTAATGTATGATATTCTTAGCATTTTTTTCTCTTCTTTCTCTAGAAAGCCACTAGAGCAGAGTTGCTAGTGAACAGTTTAATTTCTACATTACGTCACAGAAAGAGAGCTAAAGGGCTCTGGTTATCATCCACAGACTGACTAGTCAACCCTTAAATAACCTGATATTAACTCCACAAATGTTAGCTAGATTGGACCATGTGTAATCTGAGTCAGAAGTTGGAATCAGAAGAGATAAATGATGTGTTATCACTCATCAGTAATGTCTGTAATAGTGTTGTAAAATTGTTATACTTTTTTACCTGTCGACCACGTCCACAATCTCTCTACCTATGGTATTTATCTTGATGCTTCCTCTTCCTTGCTTTTTCTTTTATTATCTCTTCTCTCTTACATACATAAATGCCTAGCATACTGCCACATATATGGTAAACACAGTTCATTATTTTTTTTTCTTTTCTAATGTCATCTTCCCCCTCAGCCTATGAACATAAACACATCTTGCATTTTTAAAACCAAAAACCATACACTTATTCCATGTACCATCCTTTAGCTTTTCTTTCTTTGACAACCACCTACTTTTAAAAAGCTATACTTAATGTTGCTTGCCACCTATTCAGGATTTAACAAAGTTCTTATTTGTCCTTTTTAACCTAGTTTATTTGCCTTTCTTTAGTATTTCTTTTTGATAACCATCTCCTAAAGAAATTCCCTGAATTTGAATGCATGATACCACCTTTTATCCCAAGGACTTCGCCTCTCTGACCAGTCATTTGTCTGTCTAGCTCACTTCCTCTTTAGGGTTGCCATATTTGGTTTTGCACAGCTCCAGGGGACATCATTCATATCATATGTAGTCCATGTAACAGGCCCTCCCTGGCATGGTGCAGTGCAGCTTCACTGACTACAGCAGCAGCTCTGCTCAGACCTTAAATGCATTGACATTCACTGATTTCTGTCAGAACTCTTTTTTTCATATCATAGTAGGTGTTCACAATTAGGTGATTCTGTGCTGATCTCTCTTCCAGCTCAAACTGACACAGATATGCCATTCTTTATTTCTAGACTAGACCACTTTTCTGAATTCCATATTTTTTGTAAATTTCATGTAGAACTTACCACCTCAGATTAAACCAAAACTTTTTACTCCTCCCACTCACATCCCCTCAACCATTTCCTGTATTCCCTATTTCAGGTACCATCTAAGAACCATCCTGAATTCCTTCTCCAGCCTTCCTTCTCTTGTCTAATTAGTCAGCAAGTCGTGCAGATTCTACCTCCTAATCTGAAGTTTTCAAATATTTTGATCTTGGTACCCCTTTACATTCTTAAAAATTATTAAAGACCCAAAGAACTTCTGTTATATGGGTTATATCTGTTAATGTTTGTTATGCTTGAAATTGAAATAAGATTTTAAGGTATTTTTAAGTAACAATACAAACCATTGTATTTTGACATAAATAACATCTTTTTGAAAATAACTTTTTCAAAACAATAAAATTACCAAAAAGGGTTGCATTGTTTTTTATTTTTGCAAATGTCTTTACTATCTGACTGAACAGAGGACAGCTAAATGCTTGTATATGCATCTGCATTTAATGTATTATAATACAATATTTGGGTTGAAGTACATGAAGCAAATTCAGCCTCATACACATACATAGTTGAAAAGGAGTATTTTCAGATGATTAATACCACATCAACCAGTGTAGTGGTTTAAGTCTTCAAATTTGATGATGGTATCTGAAACCGTATAAGTGAACCTTTTATAATAGTAAAATCTTTCACATGTAGTTTCATGCATTTTGGTCATTTGGAAAATACTGATTCACTGAGTTAGGCAGTGAAGATCTAGGATTGCCGCGTCAAATGGTATTTCTGGTTCTAGATGTTTGAGGAATCGACACACTGTCTTCCACAGTGGTTGAACTAATTTACACTCCCACCAACAGTATAAAAGCATTCCTGTTTCTCCACAGCCTCGCCAGCATCTGTTGTTTCCTGACTTTTTAATAATTGCCATTCTGACTGGTGTGAAATGGTATCTCATTGTGGTTTTGATTTGCATTTCTCTAATGACCAGTGATGATGAGCTTTTTTCATTTGTTTGTTGGCCACATAAATGTCTTCTTTTGAGAAGTGACTGTTCATATCTTTCACTCACTTTTTGATGGGGTTGTTTGCTTTTTTCTTGTAAATTTGTTGAAGTTCCTTGTAGATTCTGGGTATTAGCCCTTTGTCAGATGGATAGATTGCAAAAACTTTCTCACATTCTGTACATTGCCTGTTCACTCTGGTGATAGTTTCTTTTCCTATGCAGAAGCTCTTTAGTTTGATTAGATCCCATTTGTCAATTTTGGCTTTTGTTGCTATTGCTTTCAGTGTTTTAATCATTAAGTCATTGCCCACGCCTATATCCTGAATGGTATTGCCTAGGTTTTCTTCTGTGGTTTTGAGTTTTACTTTTAAATCTTTAATCCATCTTGAGTTAATTTTTGTATAAGGTGTAAGGAAGGGGTCCAGTTTCTGTTTTCTGCATATGGCCAGCCAGTTTCCCCAGCACTATTTATTAAATAGGGAATCATTTCCCAAATGCTTATTTTTGTCAGGTTTGTTGGAGATCAGATGGCTGTAGATGTGTGATGTTATTTCTGAGGCTGCTGTGCTGTTCCAGTGATCTATATATCTTTTTTGTTACCAATACCATCTTGTTTTGGTTACTGTAGCCTTGTAGTATAGTTTGAAGTCAGGTAGCATGATGCCTCCAGCTTTGTTCTTTTTGCTTAGGATTATCTGGGTTATATGGGCTCTTTTTTAGTTCCATATGAAATTTAAAGAAATTTTTTCTAATTCTGTGAAGAAAAATAATAGTAGCTTGATGGGAATAGCATTGAATCTATAAATTAATTTGGACAGTGTGGCCATTTTCACGATACTGATTTTTCCTATCTGTGAGCATGGAATGTTTTCCATTTGTTTGTGTCCTCTCTTATTTCCTTGAGCAGTGGTTTGTAGTTCTCCTTGAGGAAGTCCTTTACATCCTTTGTTAGTTGTATTCCTAGGTATTTTATTCTCTTTGTAACAATTGTGAATGTGAGTTCACTTACGGTATGGCTCTCTGCTTGTCTGTTGTTGATATATAAGAATGCTTGTGGTTTTTGCACATTGATTTTGTATCCTGAGACTTTGCTGAAGTTGCTTATCAGCTTAAGGAGTTTTGGAGCAGAAACAGTGGGATTTTCTAAATATACAATTTTGTCATCTGCAAACAAGCAATTTGGCTTCCTCTCTTCCTATATGAATACCCTTTACTTTTTTATCTTGTCTGATTGCCCTGGCCAGAATTTCCAATACTAAGTTGAATAGGAGTGGTGAGACAGGCCATCCTTGTCTGTGCCAGCTCCTGGAATCATTAATTTTTTTTTTTTTTTTTTTTTGAAGGGCTCTTCCAGTCTCTCATTCCTTCAGTTCTATTGTCATCTTAGTTGTTTCTCATCTTCTGTTAGCTTTTGAATTTGTTTGCTCTTGTTTCTTTAGTTCTTTTAATTGTGATATTAGGGTTTCTATTTCAGATCTTTCCAGCTTTCTGATATGGGCATTTAGTGCCATAAATTTTCCTCCCTTTTTTTTTAAATGGAGTCTCACTCTGCCACCCAGTGGTGGAGTGCAGTGGCATGATCTCGGCTCATTGCAACTTCCATTTCCCAGGTTCAAGAGATTCTCTTGCCTCAGCCTCCTGAGTAGCTGGGACTACAGGCACATGCCACCACGGCCAGCTAATTTTTTTGTATTTTTAGTAGAGATGGGGTTTCACTATGTTGGCCAGGATAGTCTCAATCTCCTGACCTCATGATCTGCCTTCCTCGGCCTCCCAAAGTGCTGGGATTACAGGTGTAAGCCACCACAGCCAGCCTAAATTTCCCTCTTAACACTGCTTTAGCTGTGTCCCAGAGATTCTAGTACATTGTCTCTTTGTTCTGATTGATTTCAAAGAACTTCTTTATTTCTGTCTTAATTTCCCAAAAAGTCATTACTTATTTATTATTTATCATAACTCCTGTTATTTACCCAGGAGTCATTCAGGAGCAGATTGTTCAATTTCCATGTAGTTGTATGGTTTTGAGTGAGTTTCTTAATCCTGAGTTCTAATTTGATTGCACTGTGGTCCAAGAGGCTGTTTGTTATGATTTCCATTCTTTTGCATTTACGAAAGAGTGTTTTGCTTCCAATTATGTGGTCAGTTTTAGAATAAGCGCCATGCAATGCTGAGAAGAATATATATTCTGTTGGTTTATGGTGGAGAGTTCTGTAGATGTCGATGAGGTCCTCTTGACCCAGAGTTCAAGTCCTGAATATCCTTGTTAATTTTCTGTCTCTAATATTGACAATATTAACAGTAAGGTGTTAAAGACTCCCACTATTGTATGGGAATCTGAGTCTCTTTGTAGGTCTGTAAGAACTTGTTTTTTGAATCTGGGTGCTCCTATATTGAGTGCATATGTATTTAGGATAGTTAGCTCTTCGTGTTGTATTGATCCCTTTACCATTCTGTAATGCCCTTTGTCTTTTTTGATCTTTGTTGATTTAGTCTCTTTTATCAGAGATTAGTAGTGTAACCCCTGCTTTTTCTTTTTTCCCTTTTTTTTTTTTCCCCTTTCCATTTGCTTGGTAAATAGTCCTCCAACCCTTTATTTTGAGCCTTTGTGTGTTTCTTTGCAAGTGAAATGTGTCTCCTGAATACAGCACACCAATGGGTCTTGACTCCTTATCCAGTTTGCCTCTCTGTCTTTTAATTTAGCCCATTTAACATTTAAGGTTAATATTGTTATGTGTGAATTTGATCCTGTCATCATGATGCTAGCTGGTTATTTTGCATATTAGTTGATGCAGTTCCTTCATAGTGTCATTGGTCATTTTATTTTGGTGTGTTTTTGTAGTGGCTGGTACCAGTTTTTCCTTTCTATGTTTAGTGCTTCCTTCAGGAGTTCTTAAAGGGCTACCTGTTGGTAACAGAATCCCTCAGCATTTGCTTGTCTGGAAAGGATTTTATTTCTCCTTTGCTTATGAAGCTTAGTTTGCCTGGATATGAAATTCTGGGTTGAAAATTCTTTAAGAATGTTCATTATTGGCCTCTACTCTCTTCT